>NC_080190.1:13123928-14476071 GCF_030028045.1 Hippopotamus amphibius kiboko
GGCTTCGGGATGGGGTAAGCCATTCTTAAAGGGCCGGGCCGGCAGGGGGCACTCTTGTGGCCACCTTCTTGGTGGCAGGGATGAGGTTAGGGGTCTGTCACTCTAGAAGGCCTGCCGGGTCCTTCCTGGGACATTTCTCCCATTTGGCCCACATCAACCCTTGATCCAGGGACAGGTTCCGAGGGAAGAATACCTTTTCCTGAGGGACAAAGTCTCCTCCGGCTGCCGGCTGGAGGGCACAGCATCAGACTATGTGGGTGCCACCTCAGGAGCCCTGAGGTTCACCTCTCCAACACCGGCTCCCCGTTCTTTGTCAAATCTTTACATACATTACTTGTGTCACCTTTAAAATGGCTCTCAACCAGGGGCGTTTTGTCCCCAGGGCCATTCGGCAGCATCTGGAGACCTTTTTGATTGACACACGGGAGTGGGTGCTACTGACATCTCCTGGGTGGAGGCCAGGGATGCTCTAAACACCCTCAACGCACAGGAACATCCCCAGGACAAAGAATCAACCCAAAGCATCAACAGCGCCGAGGCCAAGGAACCCTGATGAAGGGTTCATCTGGGCTGGCCCTGCCCCATCTGTTCTGGGGACCCCATCAGCCAGTGGGTCTCAAGGTGCTTCAGACAGGCTGCCTGCCCTTCCAGGTTGCTGCACGCCCCCCACCCCGTCTCCCCAGCCCCCAATTTGGTCTCAGTCGTATGGAAGGGGCAGACCCGGGGGGTCCCGGAGCTGAGGCCAGGACCGCCGGGTTGGGGTGGGGGTGAGGGTCTCACCTGACGCTTGAAGAGCCTCTGGAGCAGCCCTTTCTTTGGCGGTTCTGGAGGGTGGCTTCTGTTCAGGTCCGCTGAGAGGGTACCGTTAGGTCCAAACACGTTCAGTTCCTTAAAGCACTCTGTTTCTATCATCTGGAGAAGCGGTCAAAACACGGGTGGTGTGGGGGCTGCATCGGTCATCTTGGGTGGACAGGAATCCCAGCAGCCCCGCCCTGGGTGACAACGTCCCGAGCCCGGTCCTGTCAGGCCCTCCACCTGCTCGCCGTCTCACCGGGCTGAGGCCCAGGCAGCCCCCCGCCTGCCCACTGCCTCTCCCTGACAGCCTTGCAAGCCACCCTCACTGAGAAGACAGAAGCCAGCCATGGAGCGGGCAGGAGAAGGGGGGAGAGCTCATCTTCCAGCCACTGAACCGACCCCCCAGTTCCTCCTCCAGCCCAGGGCTCTGGACCCTCCCCCTTCCAGGGCTGCAGGCCCACTGCCCCATCATCGCCATCTCACTCGAACCAGCTCTAACTTGCCCCAATTCCAGCCCCCTTATGCCTCCGACTGCTGCCCCATTTCTCCTCTTTCCCAGCCAAGCTCTCTCCAAAGAGTCATCCAGACAGGCAGGCCGACTCTTCCCGCCCAGCCAGCTCCTGACCCAGCACCACACCACACCCTAGTCCGCCCAGAGGGACGCCTACCCAGCCGTCCCTCTTCTACCCTCGTGGCACCCTCCCCTTGGGGTGAAGCCGAGGACCCTGCCGTGCTCACCTCACTTTGCCATGGGATGGGCACAGAGCCCGTGGAGAACTTGGAGTAGAAGTCATCGTCCGTGTGGTCCAGGTTGACGCCCTTCACGGTGGAGAACTGCTCGATGTCCAGCACGTCCTTGCAGTACACGGCCCGGGGCTGGCATGGCAGGGAGCTCGTCACCAGGAGCCCTGCCCTTGGTTCCAGTGGCTCCCAGCCAGGCCCGGGCATTTTGATGGGGAGCAAGGGGTCTCCCAGGGCCACCCCCCCCCCCCAGGAACTCAGGCTGCCCTCGCTCAGAGGGGCCAAGAGGCCCCCAGCTGGGGTGACATGCACTCATGGCCCCTTCCTGCCATCACTGCCCCATGCAGGCTGCGACAGGGGATGTCCCAGGAGGACCCCTCTGGCCCTTCTCACGTCAGAGGCCAGTCAGGGGTGGTGGGTCAGCACACAGGCTCGGCAGCCACACAGACCTGGCCTGGGGTCCCAGCTGTGATGCTTAGGCACTTTAGGAAAGTCACATATCCCCTGCAGGCCTCAGTTTCCTCGCCTGCAAAATGGGGACAGCTGAGGCGCTAGGCCATGGGGCCGTCATCTGTGTTGCTGTGGGCCTGGCGCCGTAACCACAGTGATCTCCTTTATCTCACTTGTCCACCAAACATGCTCTGGGGCTGCCGTGCGGAGACTCACAGGTGCAAACCTGGGCCCTGCCCTCTGGGAGTTCAAGGTCAGTGGGGGAGGCCTCCCAGGGGCTCTGGGAGCCTGGGATTCTGGAGATGAGGACTTCATAGAGGTGATGATGCCAGGGTGGGTGCAGAGAGACCCCCAGACCAGGTGACACCTTGCTACTGGAGGACAGGGCCACCCCCTGCCCGCAGGTCTCAGCCCCTGACCTGGGGCCCAGCATGCATGTTTGGCGAAATCGAAGGTGGTAAATCAGTGCACAGGCTCTGTCTGGGCTGGGGAGGCTACTCACATCTGGAATAAAAGGAGGGTCCAACATCCCGGCTTCTAAGCGCTTGAAATTCATGTTTCTGAAGAAGGGGTGTCTCTTGACCTCCGTGGCCCCCTCCTCCTGGCAGCCCAGCCTCTGCGTAGCATCTTTGGTGAGCAGCTGTGAAAGGAGAGCCCCATGAGGACACGTCTGGGGGGCTCGTCCTCCTGCCCAGAGGCCCAAGGGTCAGAGGGGCTTTGGAGAGCCTGTGGTCACCTCCCCTTCACACGAGTGTCCCTGAGCCCTCCTGGACATCCCTCTTCTCGCCTCCACAGCGCCTGCGCCACTCCAGGTACCCAGCGGACACTGCCTGACCCTGCTTAGGCCTCGATTCAGGGTGGCCTCCTGAGCCGCGGTGTGCTTCGTGGTCCCACGTTCCCTGTGTGCTCAGGTGCCTGGAAGCCCCAGGAGAGCAGGAATCCTGTCTGTTTCTCCCACGACTGCACGTCCAATGCCTGGTGCATACTTGGCACCCACTAATGTTTGCTGAATTGGTGTTAACGCTTCTGCTCCAGGTAAGCTATGAAGGGCAAGGACTGGTCTGTAGGTTCTCTCGTTCATTTACTCAACTCACACATACATTGTAGACTTGTACCAGCAGGTGGTGAGAGGATGCTGAGGGTCTGGCCTCAGCAAAATCATGCTCAGAGAACACAGCACAATACAGATACGACACCATGGTGGCAGAGGAACAAGAACTGGCTGCCCGCTGAGGGATCCGGAGGCAGCCTGGGGAAAGGGCATCTGAGACAGGCTTTCAAAGCGGGGAGCAGACATCGGAGGGACCTGTGGCAGCATGAGCAGGGTGGCAGGGGCACTCAGGGCGCGTTTGGGGAACACGTGTCTTTGAGTTTGAGGGAAAGTTGAGAGCGAGGGGTCAGGGTGAAGGGGACTGGTGGGGGAGAGTGATGGAGGGTCCTGAAAGCCAGGTCCAGAGGTGAGATTTTAATACGGAGGTAGCAGGAAGCCAAGGATGGTTGGGGTAGAGGAATGTCCTCAGCAAAACCAAAAGGCAGGATGGTTAATGGAGAGGAAGGGGCTGCTGGAGCCGCCAGCCAGAGGGGAGGAAGGTGTGAATGAAAGACAGGAAGGGGGAAGGGTCAGGGCTGCCACAGGACCACAAGCCAACAGCCCCTCCCTGCAGTCCCAGTGTCCCGCCTGTGCTTCTCTCTCCTCCCTGCCCCGCTGAGCACGGCACCATGTACACAGCTGGAATCTACTAGGTGCCTGCTTTGAGACGAAAATCAAAGTGGGTGGCCTGCCCCTCGGAGGGAGTCCAGCCCTTTCTTTGACCAATACCCTGGTGGCCTCTGCACGTGCTCATTTAACATACATTTACGGCTAGTCTGAGAGCCAGCGGCAGGGGGCCTCCTGGGGCCCAGGTCTGGAAGGGAGGCTTGCTGGGGCTGCCCCACACCCCACCCCACCCCTGAAAAAAACTAAGGAATGAAAGGTGGCAGTGGGGCGAGTACCAGGTCACAGCCTTGAAGGGACTAAGCCATGGGATAGCTGCTCACAATGTCGTCCTTCGGTCCACCAACCGCCCAGGCCCAGTGTTTTGCCTAGTGGGCTGGTGGCTCAGAGTCTCAGCTGCTCTTCTCCTGGGGCTTTGCTCTGCTCCAAGAAATCCCAAGAGGCTGCAGACCCCAAAGCCTGCAGGGGCTGGCCAGAGAGATGACACAAATGAGAGCAGTAAGGTGAGGGGTGGGCTGGATGGGTCACGCCAGGCTGCCCATCAGCTCCTGCCAGGCAGGAATGCCAGGCAGTGTCCAGGGCTTCTGCTTTTTTCGAGAAGCCAGAAAATCCATGGTTTTATGTGAATTCAGCCCATTTAAAAATCTTGGCGACTAACTCACTATTCACGTCTTTCCAAGACACTAAGCAGGCTGAAATAAACACCCACCTACATGCCTTCTGTTTGCAACCTGGGCATCAGGTAAAGAGTTTTACAAATACAATATCAGTATAAACCAGGAGAAGTGACAGGGAGAGACGGTGTGAGCTGGGGTGAATGGGACAGGCAGACAGGGATTCCTGGAGGAAAAAAACTACAGATGGGCTGGAAGGATGGGTGAGACTGAGAGGGCTACAGGGCCAGTGGGGAAGGACCAGTGCTGGGACTCATCAGAGGCCTAAGAAAGGTGGGGGCTGAGGTCTGGGCCTAGGGACTGGACCCAGGGGACAGGGCAACGAGATGCATGCATTTCTGGACCCTAGGGGCAGTGGAGAGAGCCCTGTGGCTGCCAAGATGGAATGGGAATAGAATCTGGGGGCTGGGAACCAGCTTCCTTGCTGTTTGTGGAGAAGCCTTCTTTGGCAGGTGGGGCTGGAGCTGCCAGGGGCCTCCATGGTCTCTTTACAGTCAGGCCCTGCTGTGTCCTGAGCTGGTGTCCCTTGGTGGTGACAAAGCAAGCCTGGCTGCCAGACCAGACAGGACGTGGTTAAGGGTGCAGAAGAAGCCCAAGACCAGAAATCCAAGACCCCAGGGTCATCTGTAAGGAGACAGAGCGAGGCCAGAGGCCTGCAAAGGTTTTTCTAGCCAAGAAAGATGAGTTTGACACTTGCACCGAAGGGTGCAGGTCTGCGGGGAGCTACAGGCTCAGCTGCCGCCTTTCCTTCAGTGGCCACCAGGGGGCAGCAGAGGAACAGCAGTGCCCCTGGTCCTGGTGCCCTAATGCTGCGAGCCAAAGCTGATGGCTGTGGGCAGGGAGGGGGCCCTCTGGGCCTCTCCGTCCTCTCAGCACGTCCTGTGCTGTTAATGGGGGTCTCTCAAGACCTGCTTCTCTGAATTCTTGACCCTGACCTGGGACATTTGGTGATGCTCTGACCTTCCCTCGCCCAGTTAGGTCCCACTGGATAGATACCTGGTTGTGACATAACCAAGTATTCCTGGCACCCCCCACCCCCAGCCCCCGGTTTTCAAACATCCCCAGGACCCCACTTTTCATGTCCCTGCCTTCTGCTGCCTTGCTCCTCTTGTCCCCCCACCCCAGCTCTGGCTGCTGTGACTATCTGTTTTCTTGGAGGCTCCCAGCTGCAGGCTGGTCCGGGCATGTGGTCCGGGCGTGTGTTTGCTTGTGTACACGCCCCACCTCCCTCCCTGTCTTTCACACACGCAAATGACAGATCTGTGGTTCCTCTTCATTTGGAAGAGGTCACATGGCAGCTCTAGTCCAAATCCTTCTTCCCATGCCTCTGTGACGTCAGACCGAGGCTGGTAAGAGGAAGTGGTCAGGCAGTGGGCGGACAGCTCTAGAAGGGTGGCCTTCTGGGCGTGGGAGCTGTGCCAGCTAGCACCTGGGCCCCTAGCGGTACAGCCTCAGGTTTTCTAGAAGCAGAAACGTCAATACTTCTCAGCTCCCCAGGCCACCCTTCTCTGCACTCCAGCCTGGCTGTGTATGCTCACGATTCAGACCCTGAGGGCCCGCCGGCCTGTCCGCTGCTCCAGGTGCAGCTCTAGGGAGAGGAAGGGACCCTGGGGATCCCCAGCCCTTCCTGCCCCCGCTTGGCTGGCATTGAAGGGCAGCTGCCTGCGGTGGAGGTGCCAGTGCAGCTGGGCCAGCACCAGAGGGAGGAGGGTCCCGGGGGGCACAGGTGGGCCTTGCGAGCCTGAGAGCCAAGCAGGAAAGGAAGTGGGCCTACCTGGGCCGAGAGGAAGGGCTGCGGTCCAGGGGCGGACTCTCTTCAGCTCCACTATTTTTTTTAAGATTTTTTTTTTTTTAATGTGGAACATTAAGTCTTCATTTAATTTGTTGCAACACTGTTCCTGTTTTATGTTTTGGTTTTTTGGCTCCGAGGCATATGGGATCCTAGCTCCCTGACCAGGGATCGAACCCGCACCCGCTGCAAAGCTCAACCACTGGACCGTTGGGGAAGTCCCCAGCTCCATTTTTTTTTTTTTTTAATTTTTTATAAATTTATTTATTTATTTATTTTATTGGCTGTGTTGGGTCTTTTTTGCTGTGAGCGGGCTTTCTTTTAGCTGTGGTGAGTGGGGGCTACTCTTCATTGTGGTGTGCAGGGTCCTCATTGCCATGGCTTCTCTTGTTGCAGAGCACAGGCTCGAGGCGTGTTGTGGCTCACGGGCTCTAAAGCGCAGGCTCAATAGTTGTGGCGCACGGGCTTAGTTGCTCCGTGGCATGTGGGACCTTCCTGGATCAGGGATCAAACCTGTGTCCCCTGCATTGGCAGGCAGATTCTTAACCACTGCGCCACCTAGGAAGCCCCCCAGCTCCACTTTTGATGGCTCCTGTCACTCCTTCCTCTGTCTAGCTTCCAGCCCCCCAGTCTGGCCCCACACCCCCAGCCTGTCTAAAGGTCCCTCCCTGAGTGCGCCCTGCCTGTGGCGGGGTCAAGTTCACTATCCATGGATGGTCACACAGGCCCCCAGCAAGTGTGATCAACATGCCATATAGTGGGTGGAAAACTCGGTATAAGATGTTCAAAGACTGAAACTATCACCACCCACCACCTGCAGCCCCCTGGCCTCAAGCCAGCACCCAGGGATCCAGAGCTGGAGGGAGCAGGAGGCCCAAGGTCAAGGGTAGGGGCTGCCCGGACCCTTCTGAATGTTGGGGCGCAGCTGGGATCATCCCCTTTCTCCCCCACGCTGACTTTTCCCCTCAGAGCTGGAGGTGAGGGTGTCTCCCACTGCTCAACGCAGCCTCCCTCCCGTGTCACAGAGCCGCCCTGCCTCACCCCAGGCTCCCCGCTGGAAGCCTTCACCACCCACCCCAGTCCGCAGCCCCCTCCTCTGGCCTGGTGGCTTCATTACCCACACCCTGGTGTGCCCCAGCCCTGTCCCCTTCAGCCTGTTTGCTGTTCTCCACTAGGGGCCGGGAAGGGAGCCAGCACTGGACACCAGCCCCAGGGCAGCACCCGGCTCACCGGGAGCTCACCATTTTGCAGATGGACTGGGCCTCCTCGGAGAACTTGTGTGAGTACACCTCCTCGGTCTCTAGGACCCGGCGGTCCACCTCCTCCCTCTTCACCTTCTCCTTGCGGCCTCGGAAGGGCGACTGGCCCTCGATCATCTCGTAGATGAGGCAGCCCAGGCCCCAGTAGTCGGGGCTCAGGCCGTACCTCTGGTTGTTCAGGACCTCTGGAGCTGGCGGCAGGGCAGGGGAGTGAGGAGAGGTGAGAGACAGTGGGTGGCAGTCAGAACCCGGGCACATGGGGCCAGGACTGTGATGCCAACAGGGCCTCAGGACGTCCTGCACCCAGGAGTGATGGTGCTGCTCACAGGAGGCCTGGAGCTTCATGGCTGGGACCTCTTCCCTCTACTGACTCCTGCCCACCAACTGCTGTAAATACCACCTCTTCCTGGGAGCCTGCCTTGGTTGCTCTTTGCTGTGCTCCTAAATGATTCTGACTGTGGCTTCAGAAGCCTGACCACAGTGGATGGAAACAACCTGTTCCCTTGATGTCGCCCCCACTAACTTTATTCCCTGCTGTGCCCAGTAACAGGTATGACACCTGGCACATAGTAGGTGCTACATACATGCTCGTTTCAATGAATGAAGGTGTATCCACCCGAAGTAAAATGATTTTAAACTTATCTGGAATTCAAACAGCTTCTCACTATGGCTTCCCTAATATTTTGATAAAATGAATTACAGATTCACCAGAGAAGTGCAAAAAAGATAGGCAGGCCACATACATCTAGGGAGGCAAATGTATCCACACATGTGCAGACACTCTGTGTAAGAGAAGATGATGCAGATGCACAAGCAGACACACACAAAGGTGCACAGATGGATTTATCTACCCATCACTCATCCATCCATCCATCCACCCATCATCTATCCATCCATCCATCCATCCATCCATCCATCCATCATCTATCCATCACCCATCCATCCATCTATCATCTACCCATCCATCCATCTATCATCTGTCTATCCATTTATTAATCCAAGCATCCATCATCCATCCATTATCTATCTATCTATCTATCTATCTATCTATCTATCTATCTATCTATCTATCATCTGTCCATCCATCCATCCACACATCAGCATTCACATGGGTATACATATCCCCTACATACACACAGACACACACCCCACAGGTCCCCCAATGTTGTGCCATCTGAAAAGGACCCTCTAATACCAGAGACAAAGTCCAGAGCCCTGAGCATGTGCTGCTGGCATGAGCCCAGCAGAGGACCACAATGTCCCCTCCCTTCAGAGCTTTCAGGAGTCCCCTACCTCCTAGAGTGAGTGGACAGAAGTGTGTGAGGTATACAGGAAGAGGCCTAGGGGTTGTCCCTATTTGGAAGGGGCATCCCAGGGGACCAGTGTAGCTCCAGGGCTCTTCCCTGCAGCCCCCAGGATAACAGTCTCCAAGAAGGCTCAGGGGATGCCGGGCAGAGAGCCAAGGCTGGTCCCTACTTAGAATGGGGCTTTGTGACACAGTAGGTGGCATGCTCCTCTCCTTTCTGGACCGTTCCTAATGACCTCTCCCCTTCAAGGTCACCCTGAAAGGCTGTCTGCCCACTCACCAGACCCCTACTCCACCACTGCCCAGGCAGCACTGTGCGTCAGCTCTGCCACTGATCCCGGGGGGGGCTTGCCTTTGAGATGCAGGCAAGGCTGGGGTGGGGGCTGCAGATAGCTCAGTGCAGTCAAGTTGCACCTGGGGCCCCAACCTTTTCCCCACCCTGGCTAAGACCTCCTACCTCCCACCATGACTACTTCTGTGGGCTGCACAAAGAGGCCAGTGGCTCTGAGGGCAGGGCTCAGGGAGGGGCCACACCCACACTCACCCATGTATCCGACAGTGCCCACCCGGCCGCGGATCAGGTCTCCCTCGGGGATCTTCACGGCCAGGCCCAGGTCTGAGATCCTAATGTGGCCTGTTGGGGGACAACAGAGTCAGCAGGACCCTGGGATGGTTGTGTGGACATCTGGTCTACCCCGGGCAGGGCCCCAGACATTTCATCTGTCTCAGAAAGAGTGGTACCCAACCTGCCATGGCAGGGTGAGGGTGACTGAGACACTTGCGAAAGCCCAGGTGTCAGAGGACAGGGGTAAAGTATTACTCTTTAGGAGAAAAACACAAAGATGAAAAAGATGCCTGGGTTTGGTTGGATGATGGCGGACCTGCCCCATAAAATGCCCTAATGGGCTTCTTGGAAGGCTGACGTCACAAAGTTTAAAATGCCTTGGCCCAATTCTGAGATTGCTTCATGGGAAAATGTGAGATTCTCCTGACATTTTGCAACAATTTGCTTAAGGGGAAAAATTATAAAGCAATTTGGGAAGCAACTCCCTATTCTGTCTTATTGGTCTTTGGGGGTTGTTTGTTTTCTCCCTTTGGAGAAACTGCTGCCCAGGCTTAGCAGAGACTGGGAGGAGGCATTGGAGCTCCCGGGCCAGGACTGAGCCCCAAAGACAGAGATGATGGGTTCTGAGAGCTCGCCTCCGTGCTCTCTCTCTGAGCGGCCCACCCGCCAGGGTTGTGGCCTCATCTGACCCTGCAGGAAGGAACACTGCCACCCTTCCCAGCCTGACCTCAGCAAGGCCCAACGCCAGGGACCCCAGCTAGGCTGGAGCTCAGTGGATCCCCCTGGCTGAGCAGCTCCTGACAAAGGCAGGAACGGGGGAGAGAGCACCCAGATTCTAGCCATCAGACGACAGATCAGTGATGGGCACAGTTTTGAGACCAGCAGGGAATAAGAACCCCTCTGGGCACTGGGGGCGGTGGGGGGGGGGACCCTGAGCCCTCTGCCTGCTCCACCACATGATAACATCACACTCGAACCTCTTCTCCTGGTCCCCAGTGACCTCCCTCCCTCTCTCTCTCCCCTCGGCCTGGGGCTGCCCGATGTCTGGGGCATACTGGCAGGGAGACCTGGTTTCTGGTCTCAACACCCCGCTGATATAGCTGGGTAACCTAAGTGGGTTGGCTCCTCTAAGTCTCAATCTTATTATCTGTAAAATGGGTACATGTCGTCGGCTCCGCCCCCCTCCCTAGAGATGGGAAGATCTAGTTAGATACAAGATGTGACAACACTTTCCCAGCTGTGAGGGGCCACACAGTCATGAGGGGCTACTGTGGTGGCTCTTGTTATCTGTGTGTGTGTGCACAAACACACAAACACACAAGAAAATAACAGTGGTGACAGATAGGTAATAACGCCTAACACATTTATAGCTGGCTATAGTTGATAAAACTGCTTCTTCTCAAGCTATCTTGTCAGAATCTCATCACCATCCTCCACCCTCTGAAGAAGGCAGGGCAGGACCCAGTTCCCACTCACAAACAAGGAAGATGAGGTGCAGGGAAGTCGTGTGAAAGTTAAGTATTTGCCCAGAGTCTCTGGAATTCTCGATTCCTTATTCAGTGTTTGCTCTTGCGCTCACTCGCCCCCCGCTCCCTGTTCTCCCTCTTGGCCCAGCCACACTGCTTCTTCGCCCACTAGGAGCTTTGTCCATGCCCTCTGCCCTCCCATAGACCCAGGGTCAGTGTCTCTGAGTCTTTGCTGGGAGGGCCCCTGCTCCCTTTGGGTTGCGATGCTCACCTTAGCTACAAGGCAGGAAAAAGATCCCTGGGCTGCTGCCTGACTTACCGTAATCGTCTAACAGGATATTTTCAGGTTTCAAATCTCTGAAAGGGAAAGATCACCAGCATGTGAGTGTGGGTGCTCTGGGCGGCAAGGGCACACCAGCATCTGGGTGGACCCCCCTTGGGCCAACCAGGCCTGAGTGTTTCCTTCCCAGCTCTGGGCTCGGGAGCTCTGGTCTCTCTCTGGGTCAGACAATCTTGGGCTAACTTCTCTCCCTTCGGAAATTTCAAATAAATGCTGTTTGCCATAGGTATCTTCCCAACCCTGGAGAGTGACTGGAAAGGAGGTTAGGCAAAGACCAGTCCTGGCACCTGTCCACACACTGATGGCCCCAGGCTGGGAATACTTGTGGCTGGTGTGGTGACAGATTCCTCCAGGGCTGAGAAGACCCTGAGGTCTCAGGATGCCCTGAAGGCAGAGCAGGGCCTGCGAATGAAGGAAGAGAAGTTACTGAGGACCAAGCACCAGCTGTAGAACTGGGGCAGAGAATTGTAAGGGAGAGAATGGCAATGTCCAAGACAAAGACCTCCTTTGGGATGGGTCCCCCAGGAGCCTGGCACATCGCCAGCTGCAGCTGAGCCACAGCCTGGGAGGAAGCACAGCCAAAAGGCACAGCTGAAGATGCAGCCACCGCCTCCCATCCCTAACATCTCTCTTCTCTTTGATGACACAATCATGCTCATGAGAAAGGGAACCTCTCCACCCCCAGAAGCGGGGAGAGGCAGCAGAAGTGTCTGGTTTTATTAATAAAAGGTCTTCTCCATGAGTTAAAGAATAACCAACAGGAGAGTGTGTGCAACTCAGTTAAGCCATCGGGCAGACGACACATGGCACGTGGATTGAGGCTCTAGTTCTCAACCAACCGGCTTTGTTCATTAAACTGAGGGCAGCTATCCTCATGGGGAGTGGTTCATGTACCCAAATCCAGTGGTGCAACCTCACAAAGTGATAATTGGTATTTGTGTGTAGTTATTTATTACAACATCCTTCTGTGGCTGTTGTTAATTTTATGCTTTTGATGCCCCAAATAAGGACAGGAGTCACCATTTCAATTAATCAACCACCACCGATCACCACATTGGAAAGACAGCTGGCTAGTGGGCACAGAACCCCCACCCACAGAGAGGCTGTGGCAAGTGGTCAGGGCTGGGGAGGCACCCTGGTTCTCTTCCTCCCTGGAAAAAGGGCTAGAACTTGGAAGGATGCCTTTTCTCTTTTTTTTAAGAGAAAAGCAATAAAGTGGAGGATTCTTTTTTCAACCCTTAGGGAAAATTTTCTGACTCTCTTCTCATTTGAATGAAAACAAAACAAAAGCATAAATTGGGAGACGGTAAGGGGGTAAGGGCATGTCATCAAGACCATTCCTTCTTGTTTTCAAAACCTCCTTGAGGGGCTTCCTAGGTGGTGCAGTGGTTAAGAATCCGCCTGCCAATGCAGAGGTCACGGGTTCGATCCCAGCTCCAGGAAGATCCCACATGCCGCGGAGCAACTAAGCCCGTGTGCCAGAAAAAAAAAAAAAAAAAAAAAAAAAAAAACCTCCTTGAGTTCCCAAGATAACCTCCGTCAAAAGTCCCACGGCAAAGGTCTTCAAACTGGGGTGTGTGTGCCCAGTAGAGGCGGGGAGGCCCACGTGCTGGTGGCTTCAAGAATATGCATGGATCCTCAGCATCCTAACACCCTGTCCTGGCATCCTGTGGGATCTCCCCCACCCCCGCCCTTCCTCAGTAACTCTCCTCTCAACTCACAGAAGAAAAGCAGGTCCCTCCCCACTCCTAAATGTGACTATGGGGACTGGCACCAGGGTCCCGATTAGAAGTGGGGTCTAATAATAATACGTATAAGGGCAACTCAACAAATTATTTTAACACTTAGAGCCTTATGGTCAAAGGAAATCTTTAAAAAATCTTATCTATATTTCAGAGTGGCATGCTGATCAATGACTTTTATGCAAAAAAAATATATTACATTATGATAACTATTCTGTGGGGGTGGAGGGGAGTGGAGAAGAAAATGATAGAAAATTCCTCACCATTGAAGCATTTTCATGCATTTTTTAGATGCATGATGGTGGAAATCAATTGGCTACAGTAATTAGATTCCACTGGATACCTTTAGAAATGTGATGTCACTTTCGTTCAATTTCAAAATATCAATAGTAGGCACTATTTTAACACATGATGGGCTATTTCAGATGTCTGCTTAACATGTAAGAGGGCACACAGATTTTCAAAATTCTCTGAGGAGGGCTGTGAGAAGAGTGTGAAGACCACCGCTCACAGAATCTGGACACCTGTTCCTATAAAGCGGGATGGTGTGGGAGGGACCGGGGTCGATTCGGGTGCCTGCTGCTGCGGGGGTCCTACAAAAGTCTTCCTGGGGTTGGTTTCGGACCAGGTTACCAGGCTGCACTGAGCTTCCTGGGTGCTGGGTGGGAAAGGGCTGCTGGCCCCACCTCATCGACTCTGAGGTAGCACTTGCCTCCCCCCCTCCCCTTACTGGATTCCAGGGTGGAATTCTGACTCCAGGGCAATGACCGGGCCTTGACCCCCAGGGCAGGGATGAGCGCCCAATACAGGGCGTGGAAGGGTCGGCCTCACCTGCTCAGACTCAGGTGGGAGGGACTGGGGAGGGGGGTGGGGGGCGGAGGGGAGCCCGCTTACCTGTAGACAGTGTGCTCGCGGTGGAGGTCTTCCAGGCCGCACAGGATCTCTGCTGCATAGAACAGGGCGCGCTCCTCCTCGAAGCCAGGGTTCCCCATGTTGTAGATGTGGAACTTCAGGTCCCCCCCGTTCATGATGGTCAGGACCAAGCACAGGGCATCCTTGGTCTCGTAGGCATAGGCCAGGTTGACCTGGGAGCACAAGACAGCCCTGCAGCGGGGTTCTGGGGGTCCCCATGTCTGCCATCCTCCTCGGGGGCCTTGAAGCCAGGCGGGAGGGCTAAGGTGGGGGAGCGGCGGCAGCTTCACACCCTGCACCCCAATGTCCTCCCGGTGCCCCGGCCCCTGCCCCTCCTTCCGATTCGGTGGTTCCAGGTGAGGAGGCAAAGCCGTCTGATTTGGGGCAGGCGGGCACCTTTCAGGGGTCCTGACGGGATGCTGTCTGAGCTTTTATGTTACAAAAGCACGTGTGTGCATCAGGTGGTTAAAACTTCTGCCCCCTGGGCATCACCTTATAAAACCTGCCCTCCTCTGGGGAATGCCAGCAGCACCGGGTGGATGGCAGGGACCGCCCCCACGCAGCTGGTGGGAGTGTAGTCCGGGGAAATGCACACACCCTCTGACACAGCAATTCCTCTGCCAGGAATCCATCCCACGGGCGCCCTCACAGAGATAGGCCAAAGGGATATTGAAGGATGCACACGGCAGCTTTGTTTGTTGCGGTGGCTTCGAAACCAGAAACAACGTCTATCCATGGGGATTGGCTGCACAGGTTATAGCCTATCTCTTCCCTGTACATCAAGGGAATGGTGCATAGCTTCAAAAAAGAGGTGCAGCTACTGGTCTGATTGTAGAAAAAGATCTACAATTTAAGGGGAAAAAACATTGCAGCCTAAGATTTGTAGTAAGATCCCATTGGCTAAAAATAATAAAACCTGTACATGAATCAAGTGTGTCTGGAATGGTTACTCAAAGAGGGAGGCTTTGTTTACTGTGCACCCATCTGTGCTGTTTGACTTTTTACCTGCGCATATATTATTTTTTATAATAACAAGTGGTGGAGACACTGACGGCTGGCCAAATACTCACGTCCTCCTCCACACTTCCCAGCCTCCCCTGCAGCCGGCTGGTCCCTGGCCATGATGGCTCTGGCCGAGGACTGTGGGTGGAAGTGAGGGCTGTCCCTGCAGCTGAGACAGTGCAGAGCCTCAGCACTCATTTTCCACACTCCCAGGCTTGGGCGGGGGCGGGAGCATGGCTGGAAGATAGAGGAGGGTGGCCTGATCTAATGGGACTTTGGGTGAGAAACAGAACAGCCTTTGCCATTTTCAGCTACTTTGAGTTGGGGGTTGATTTGTTACCGCAGCAGAGCCTAGCCTGGACGGAGTAACACACAACTGTAAACAAGATGGGCCTCTCTAGGATCCTGACACTTCGGTCTCCTGTGATGAAACCAGCCTACTGGGGTCTGTGGAAGCAAAGCTCCTTGGCTGGGCCCTGCATCAGCCTGTTTTGTCCACAGACGTGTTCACAGAAGCCTGGTCTCACACCCAGAGGGGAGCCAGGCTCACTCAGGTGACCAGACAAGGTCAGCCCCAATGGTCCCCCAGGTACCTTGTGATGGAGCGGGTGTCAGGCTCCTTTCTGCAGCTCACTCCCCTCACTGCATCCCACGCCCTGGGGGGACGAGGACCTGCCACCCTGGAGGACCACCCCTTCCCAGGTCACCAGGAGGGGGCCTGTCCCCAGGCCCTGACACTCACCACAAACTGACTGTTGACCTTCTCTAGGATCTGCTTCTCGTTCAGTGCCATGGACTCCCCTTTCCTCTTCTTGATCCTCTTCTTCTCCAAGCGCTTGCAGGCGTACATTTTACCCGTGGCCCGAACCTGGCAGGCACAGACCTGAGGGGCAAGACAAAAGCCAAGGGCACAGGGCACATGAAACGAGGCTGGCCTGAAGCTCCCTCAAGGCCAGGATGCTGTGTCTCGGGGCTGGGAACCAACGGGGCCGGAGCCGGCTGTGCCCCGGCCTGTGGGTGTCCCAGCCTCAGGATCCGACGATGCCTGGCCGTGGACCCACTGCACCCAGGGCTCTACCCTTGAGATCTGGCTTCCGTGGCACCTTAGGTGAATTCTAGCCCTTGGAGGTGCATGATCAGCCACTGACACCAGTGTTTAGATGGCTGGCCGAGGCCTAAAGAACTGTTAGGCCTCAGGGGCAGCTAGATTTCCTCTGTCCCAAGCTTCCAACCAGATGCAGCCATTGATAACTGGGGACTTTCAAGCACCAGCTGCTGGTAGGAGAGGCTTGTTGGGGGTGGGGGGTGGGGAACAGTGATGGGAGACCTCTGGGGACCCTGACTGTATAATTTAGAGGAGTGGGAACCAGGGTATTTGGGTCTGGTCTTAGTTCTGCCCCTATTCAGCTGTATGACCTTGCCTGGGTCACCTGACCACTCTGAACTTCAGCTTTCCTCATCTCTAAAATGGGAACAACAAGCTTGGGAAGGTCAGATTAAGTCCAACAGCGCATACCAACAGCATGGCGGGGCCAGGTTGCTTAGGCCCCTAACACCCTCCTTCTCCCTCCAAACACAATCAAGAGGGCCCATTTCCCCTCTCCAGACTTGACCCCTGCCTGAGGCTGGCTCCAAGAGTGCCTGCACCTCACCTGCCCCACCACAGACTATACCCTCCTTCCCCACCTTAGACACAGCCGACCTTCCTAAGCCCCCCGCCTCACCCGCCCTCTCCACCAGGGGGCGCATGACCAAGCCATTTGCTCAGAAACCCTGCTTAGAACACGACAGGTCAATCCAGAAGGGACAGAAAAGGTGACAAGAGTCCAGAAACTTTTCATGAATTCGTGGATGCTCACTCACCTCCCCAAAGCCTCCTTTTCCTAGTACTCGGTACTGCCTGAAAGTATTTTTGGTTACTGGTTGCCTGAAAAAAAGCAAAAATCCGACCTAGTATTAAGATGCAAAATGCAGAAGAAACAGACAAGGGCAGCATTGAAAGGAGCCAGCGCCAGACACAAACCTCCAGACCAGGCCCCAAGCACCCCCAGGAACCACCACTGCAGACGGGACCCTCCAGGACGTGCTCTGGGGCTGGGTGCTCACATCCCAGGCGGCCGCCCTCAGGGCTGCACTGGGAGGGAAGAGCAGGAGGCTGGAAAAATGTGAGCGGAGGCTGAGTCAGGCTCCTTCACCGCACTTTCCCTGTGGTTCCCCTCTCTCTCCCAAATGCAAATGATGCGGCTAAACTCAAAAGGAAGCTGTGTCCTCAGTGCAGGGAGAGAGGAGGGGGCCAGGAGCCACAGAGGCTCGGTGTCCCACGGAGGCCACGAAGGAAACCGCAGCCCTCCTTCCCACACCTGCCCGGCTGGACCCCTGCACCTCCGGTCCCCAGGTGCCCTAGGTATTCCCTCCTGCAGATGTGCCCCAGGAAGCCCCGGTCTCCTGGGGGCAGAGGCTGCTGGCCCCCACGTCCAGTCTGGTTACTGTCACCTCGGTTCCCAGGCTCCCCACCACCGAGGGCACTGTGTTATACATACCCCCCCTGAGCCCCAGATCACAAGACGATCCTGTCTGCCAAAAGCAGTATTTAATGACTAATTGCTTTGTGTCTCCTGACTCCCCGTTTTAATTAGCCAAAGCCATTTTTTAAAGCTCTTTATTGGAATATAATTACTTTACATTCTTGCACCAGTTTTTGAGGTAAACCAAAGTCAATCAGCCGTATTTATACACATATCCCCATATCCCCTCCCTCCCCACGACTCCCTCCCAGCCTCCCCGTCCTGGCCCTCGAAGGCATCACCCATCATTGAGTTGATTTCGCTTTGTTATATAGCAACTTCCCACTAGCTATCTATCTTACAGTTGGTAGTGTATATATGTCTGTGCTACTCTCTCATTTTGTCCCAGCTTCCCCTTCGCACCCCGCTCCCCCAACCTCATGTCCTCCAGTCCATTCTCTGCATCTGCATCTTTATTCTTAACCTGTCACTGGGTTCATTAGTGCCATTTTTTTAGATTACGTATATATGAGTTACCATATGGTATTTGTTTTTCTCTTTCTGGCTTACTTCACTCTGTATGACAGTCTCTAGGTCTATCCACCTCATTACATATAGCTCCATTTCATTCCTTTTTATGGCTGAGTAATAATGTGCCCCATCTTCTTTATCCATTCATCTGTTGAAGGGCATTTAGGTTGCTTCCGTGTCCTGGCTATGGTAAATAGTGCTGCAATGAACATTATGGTACATGTTTCTTTTTGGATTATGGTTTTCTCTGGGTATATGCCCAGTAGTGGGATTGTTGGGTCACATGGTAATTCCACTTTCAGTTTTTTAAGGAACCTCCAAACTGTTTTCCATAGTGGCTGTACTAACTTACATGCCCACCAACAGTGCAGGAGAGTTCCCTTTTCTCCACACCCTCTCCAACATTTGTTGTTTCTAGATTTTTTGATGATGGCCATTCTGACCAGTGTGAGGTGATACCTCATTGTGGCTTTGACTTGCATTTCTCTAATGATGAGTGATGTTGAGCATCTTTTCATGTGTTTGTTGGCCATCTGTATGTCTTCTTTGGAGAAATGTCTATTTAGGTCTTCTGTCCATTTGTGGATTGGGTTATTTGCTTTTTTGGTATTAAGCTGCATGAGCTGCTTATATATTTTGGAGATTAATCCTTTGTCCGTTGCTTCGTTGGCAAGTATTTTCTCCCATTCTGAGGGTTGCCTTCTTGTCTTGTTTATGGTTTCTTTCGCTGTGCAAAAGCTTTTAAGTTTCATGAGGTCCCATTTGTTTATTCTTGATTTTATTTCCATGATTCTAGGAGGTGGGTCAAAAAGGATCTTACTTTGATGGATGTCATAGAGTGTTCTGCCTATGTTTTCCTCTAGGAGTTTTATAGTGTCTGGCCTTACATTTAGGTCTTTAATCCATTTTGAAGTTATTTTTGTGTATGGTGTTAGGAAGTGTTCTAATTTCATTCTTTTACATGTTGCTGTCCAATCTTCCCAGCACCACTTATGGAAGAAGCTGTCTTTTTTCCATTGTATATTCTTGCCTCCTTTGTCAAAGATAAGGTGCCCATATGTGCGTGGGTTTACCTCTGGTTCTCTATTCTGTTCCATTGATCTTCCTTTCTATTTTTGTGCCAGTACCGGACTGTCTTGATCACTGCGGCCTTGTAGTATAGTTTGAAGTCAGGAAGCCTAATTCCACCAACTCCATCTTTCCTTCTCAAGGTTGCCAAAGCCATTTATAATGTCTAATGAGACACGCCTCTGATCAGGAGGCAAGGATGGGACTCATGAAGTAATAAATCAATGGCCATTTAGTTGTAGCAAAGGACTCCACGCTGCAGATAGCTTGTGCTTTTTCATTATTGGCCTGTGTGGCTAAGAAAAAATGAGGTTTTTCCCCTCTTAGTTTCAGCATTAGTGAGGTATAATTGACAAAGTGTATAAAACTTGATGTTTTGATATATGTATACATTGTGAAAGGATCACCCAATCAAGGTAATTAACATTCCATCAACTCACAAAATTAACATTCCCCCACCCTCCCTTCTTTCTTCCTCCCTCCCTCCCTCTCTCTCTTCCTTCCTTTTTTCCAAGAACACTTAAGATCTACCCTCTTAGCAAATCTCAAGTAAATAATGCAGTACTGTTAACTGTCGTCACCATGAGATTCCCCAGAACTTAATCATCTTGCATAACTGAAACCTTGTGCCCCGGGCCAACATCTATTTCTCCACCTCCTCCCCACCCCTGACAACCACCACTCTACTCTTGCTTCTATGAGTCTGACTATTTTAGATTCCACATATAAGTGAGGTCATGCAGTACTCGTGTTTCTACGTCTGGCTTATGTCACTTAGCGTAAGTCCTCCAGGTCCGTCCACGTTGTCATAGATGGCAGGACTTTCTTCTTCTTCTTCTTCTTTTTTTTAAGGCTGAGTAATATTCCACTGTATAAACATTACCATATGTTACTCCCACTTTCACTGCAGCATTATTCACAATAGCCAAGTTAGGCAAACGACCTAAATGTCCATCAATCGATTCACGGATAAGAACAAGCAGTTTTTACGATGTTAAAATTGGCTGTTGGCTCTCTAGGACTGTTTCTGAGCATCCCCCAACCCCACCCCGAGAGTCTTAACTGGGGCGGGGACTGGCGTGAGACTGAATTGGCCCAAAGAACTGGGTCAACTTGAGAAGGACCAGTGAGCCTCTGGTCACCCAGCAGCTCTTCAATGAATCCTCCGTGGAAACTCTTCTCGCTGCTGGGTGCTGAAGAGGATTTGGGTTTCACCAGAAATCACCGTTTCGGCACCACGCTGTTAGCTTAGCACAGCCCTGAAAACTCCCAGGCGCTCCCTGGCCCGCCTGTCTTGAATTCATGTGCTGTGACTCACCCCCTCTCCTCCGGTGTTTCTTTAGGAAGCAGGGCCCAGGCCGCCCCTGTGCAGGACCCCCCTTCTCTGCATCTTACACACGAGCGGCCGGGCCTAGAGCAAACCTGCCATGCGCCTGCATCCGCCATGCGGCCCTGGGAAGCGTTTCCTCCAGCTGCCCTCGAAACCACATGAAGGCGACCGGGCCTAACAGTTTACGATACATGGAGAACAAACAGTTGGCCGACATTACCGCAGAGCTCCTCTGCTGGGGGAAATGAGTGTAATACAATTTCCGAGGAATTTCTTGGTTAACCTTGGGAGGGAAAAAATCCCTTTAATATTTCAACATCACAGCAGCAACAGGCCATGATCTCGTTAGCAAGAAAAAAAGGGGTGGGGGGGAGGCGGGGTGCTGTCAGTCATTTAGGGCATTTCTAGGCCAAGGTCCTGCCCTGCTGGCTTCAACAGCTTAACAGCCTCAAAAGGGCATAACTCCTTTGGGTCAGCACACAGACTTTTAAAAGTCCATTTCATGTGTTTGGTACTGAGAAGTAAAGTGAAAGCCAGTGGCCACAGTTAAACACTTCCATTGGAAGCGAAAGTGGACTAAGGGTGAAGGACTCGAGTGAGGGACCTGGGTTGAGGTTCCAACCTTGCCAGGCCCTTGCTGTGTGACCCAGGACCAACCCGTCAACCTCTCTGAGCCTTGCATCTTCAGTAAAATGGAGATATTAGAAAGGTATATGCATCGGAAGGCTCTTTGTAAGCTGCTGAGTGTCACACGTCATTATTAGAGCTCTAGGAATGAAAGACACAGCCCCTTCTGGGGGTCTCTATGGTAACAATCCCCATTGCTCGAAGCAGCTTGTACATAGCTCATGTAATCCTCACACCAGCCTCAGGAGGTGAGACTATTACTGTCCTCATCCTGCAGATGAGAACACCTAGGCTTTGAGAGGTGAAATGAGATGCCCAAGGTCATGGCTGGTAAGTAGCGGGGCTGGAACTGGAGTCCAGGCAGCCTGCTGCAGAGCCTGCGTTCGGTGTCCTGACGCCACGCCGCCGCCCTGGGAAGGTGCGTGCAGATCAAGGTTGTGTTACACAGCTCAGGGCTCCACAGTGGCAGGTGGGACAAGATGAATACCTCCCCACCAGACTGTCCTCAGCAAGGGTCAGCTGCTCCCTCCCCACCAGACTGTCCTCCGCAAGGGTCAGCTGCTCCCTCCCATACCAGCTGGGGGAGGTGACAGCCGTGATGCCTATGAGCTCGGTGATGACTCATCACAGCGGTTACACTCAGCAGTTTACCTCCCGAGGCCCAAAGGCTGACGTTGAGGTGTATGCTGAGCTGTCTCATCTCATCCTCACCCCACGCCTACGAGGCAGGCGCTGGTATTATCCCCACGTTACAGGGGAGGAAACCAAGGTGTGGAGAGGGGAGCACCCTTCTCCTGGCCCCTCGGGAGGAGGCAGAGCTGGGATTCAGACCCAGGCTGTGGGCTCCTGGTGGCCCACTCGTGGCTTCTCCATCTCTTGGAGTCATGACATGCACGGGCAAGGTGGCCAGTGGCAGGCAGTGCACCAACAGAGAAGACCGTCCACTGCTCGCTCTGTCACCCCCATGGGTCGGGGGGAGAGAAACATCCCCCAGAGACTTCAGGGCAGGGTGTTTCCTCAGGGCTTCTTGAAGTGGGCAGGAAGGGCCGTGAATGTGACTTTTCAGCAGTTCATGTCCTGCAGGTTCATGACCTAAGTATCTGCAGGGGACTCAGCCGATACACATGCAGAGCAGGAGGGGTCCTTGCTTTCTGATCACGGTGTGCCCAGAAGGCAGTGAGTGCCAGGCCTCCGGGCACAGGAACCCTGGACGGTGGGAGGGAAAGCTCTCTTCCTCGCCTACCAGCTTACCCAGTATGGCTTTAATGCAGGCATTGCCTTGTCTTGCAAATCCTGGGAACTGTGGTAGGCAGAGCACCACTCTGGGGGTCCTGGGCCAGGGTCTCCCCATGGCTGCACTAATCCCTTCTGCGTGACCCAGCAAGCCACATCCTCTCTGCCTCTCCTTCCTCATCAGTCACATGGAGGCCACCTCTGCCTGGCCAAGTCACCTCCATGCATGTAAGAGCGCTTTGCAGAGAATAAGGTGGCAAATAAAACACATGAAAAGATGCTCGGTCTCACCTATGATTAGAGATGAAAAGATAAACAAGAAAAACCTGGCTCTCATGCACCAAGAACAGCATTGCTGAAGCAGAGGGCAAGCTGGCACCCGGGCACGGGCAGGACTGGGAACTGGGCAGCAGTTTGGGAGGGCCATCTAGCAGTCCCTCACAGTGGAGAACCCTGGCTCTGGAATTCCTCCGCTAGGAATTTCGTGCGTGCGTGTGTGTATGTGTGGCTTCACTGAGCAGCTTGTGAGATCTTCGTTCCCCAACCAGGGATTGCACCCAGGCCCCGGCAGTGAAAGCACCGAGTCCTAACCATGGGACCACCAAGGAATTCCCATCTGCTAGGAATTTCTAGGGATGTATTTGCAAAAATACATAAAGATGTATGTACATAGTTATTCACTACTTAGGGAAAGCTGCACACAAAATCCACATCCATCAGTGGGGGTGGGTTACAGGAGGGATGTGCAGATCTTTCTAAGAATATGGCAGTTCTCTATGTGCTGGCAGAGAAAGAATTTCCAAAGACAGTGAACCGAAAAGCAAGAACAAGATGCTGAGTGTTTGTGTGTCCGTGTGCGTGCGTGTGTGCGCGTGTGTGTAAAGTTAATAAGCGTAGAGCATTTGGGAGGAGAACGCTGAATTTTATCTGAACCAGGAGCCCAGGGGAGGTAACTGATTTCTATACAACTTAGGTGAAAAATCCATTACCCCCCCCTGCCACCACACACACATTGGCACACACTTGTGTGCCGGGGAACACTCACCTTTCCAACCACTTCCACTGGAGAAACCGATCAAAATACATGCTGTGCAGGTACTCGTGGAACGGTTCTCCCCTCAGGTAGTCGTGGACAGACCTAGCTCAGAGGGAACAAGCAGATGAACATTTTACAATCCTGATCTTGGAGCAGATGGGCAGAGCCCTATCCAGCAGGTTATAGCCCGGCCTCATCCACTTCCAGACTTTGGAAATGCAAATACACAGGGGCCTCCAACAGATGCAGAAGGAGAGGCGAGAGGCCCCACCATTCTACAAAGCTTGTTTTGAGACTGACTGATGGACTGACTCACGGGCAAACATTTAGTGAGTACTTGCCTTGGGCGTTGCTCTAGCTCTGGGATACAGCAGGGAGCATGGTGGGGGGACAGGGACGGCAAATAAGAAAGAAATAAATGCCCCCAGGGGCATGTTACCGTGCATTGGGGTAAGTGAGGTCCCTGGGGGCTCAGGGAGACCTCGCTGAAGAAGGGACAGGAGCTGAGACGAGAACAGGGGAGGGATTGGGACACTGAGCTGGAGGGTGTCTTGGGAAGGGGCAGAGAGGTCCAGGCCCTAGATTTGGTCGGGACCAGTGAAGCCCCTGGGAGCTTTTCATCCCTGCAGCAGAATTTACGGGTCACCTGCTATGGGCCAAGCTCTAGGCCAGGCCTTGGAGGGCTCTGAACTTGGCTGCAGGCAGGGATGGGCTTCTTCCCTTTAAGAAGCAGCCACACTGACCAATCGAGCCCAGATGCTTAGGACCTGGGGAAGGGAGGGGACACGCAGAGTGGGGGCACTTTGGAGGCCGTGTCCCGCCAAACCTGAGAACAGGGGCCGGTGTGGGGGGCCAGGATGGCCACTCCCTCAGGGGCAGGTGGGCAGCCCAGGGACCTGACCGGCTGTCAGAGCTGACCCTTGGCCACCTCCAGGAGGGCAGCAGCCAGGCTTGTTTGTGCTCACGGTAGTCTCTCCCCAGCACCTTCCCAATAAGCTGTGAAAGCAGGACTGGGCTCCTGCTCACAGGGTCTTCCCTACATAGCACTGTGCCAGGCACACAGCAGGTGCTCAATGAATGTCTGGGGCGCAAAGTCTGAACGGGGGTGCCGTCACGCCAGCTGTGATCTTGGCGTGTACGTCTGTCTGTGTGCCTGCGCGTCAGCTTACGGGAGGGTATGTGTGAGCCCAGGAATGGGTGTGAGGCTAGCTGCTACGCCTTGGTGATGCGTCTGTGCGGCATGACGGAGCTTAACTGGTGCATGGCTGGCACCACACCCACCGACTTGTCTCACGTCCCATTGCAGTTGCTGCACAGCCTACAACGAGGTCATGGGGTGTGGCCGAGAGGGCAGCTTGCAACCCCGCTCCTGCAGCAGTGCTCGTGGGTGGCAGTGGTGGGGGCGCCTGGGAAGGATTTCCAAACCACCCAGACTGGGTCAGATTTTTGCACATTCCTCTGTCTCAACAGCCTGGAGAGCTACTTGCTTTCAACACCATCTGAAGCAGATGTTCTCTTTGGACTTGGCATCCTGGTATCTTTTCCCTTCATAAGAAATATACAAGCTGCTGGGTGGCTTGGCTGGGCCCTCGGGCACTGAAGACCTGCCCTGGGTGCCCAGTGCTCCAGGTGGAGGCTAGAGGCAGCCCCTCACCAAGTGACTGTGTGGCGGCCCAAGAGGAGGTGGAGGGGCCTGACATCCCGGCCGGGGAAGGAGGGAGGGAGGCCAGGAGGCCGGAGCACTTACCGCACACAGGCAGAAAAGAGTTCTTTGCAGGGTTTCTGAAGGAGCTTCTCCTCCGTCTGGGAGACCAGGTCCTGGCCAACTTGGGCGATGAAAATCGGGGACTGGAGGGAGGAAGAGGAGAGGAAGCATCAGTGAGGGAGGGGGCGGGGGGCTGGACTGCCACGGGGGCGCCTGGTCCTGGCCCTCTGCACCGTGCGGGCTGGTGCAGGGAGGTGGCGGGGCTGGGAGGTGGTGCACCAGCCCGGACTTAGGGTCAGATTTCTGGCTCTGCCGCTCATAAGACCACATGGCCCCTCTGAGCCCTGCTGTCCTCCTCTGCAGGACGTGGGTCACAACATCTCCGTGTCCTGGGCTGTGGTCAGAACCGAGTGAGCGGTGTAAGCCTCATGGTATAGGAAGCCCCTCGGAGATGCCACCGCGCCTTAGCCACTGGGATGGGGGACTGTGTCCTCCGACGTGCGACGGACCCCTGCCTAGCCTCGAGGCCATGTGTGAGAGGGTCCGGAGCAGGCAGAGCAGCAGGTGGATGGACAGCTCCGCAGGGAGGGGAGGGCTGCGACCTGGGCACGGCCTCGGCGTCAGCAGGGCTGCGTTCCACGCCCGCATCTGCTGCTGCAGCTGTGGGACCCTGGTCTTGGCACAGCCGGGCTGCTATCAGGAGGATGGTCAGGAATAATAGGTTCTCCAGGAATGCATCAATAAAGCCTTTGGGTCAAGCGTCTGGCCCAGGTCCTGGCATGTGGCAGAAAGCATGCAATAAACGTTAGCACCGTCATTTCATTCTCCTTCCAGGTAGGCTGCCTGGCCTGAATATTTCAAGTTTGAGGGGACAGAGGGTTTGGTCCTACACAGGAGTAGCAGCCCAATTGGGAAGGTGCTGGGACAGCCAGAGGCAGCCCCGCCCCCCTCTCCCCCCCATCATTCACCTTCTGCCAGCTGCTTACTCACCCAGTGGGTCTTTAATAAATTACAAGGATAATAGAGAAAACTGCCAGGAGTGGGCTCCAAAAGGGAGGGGGTAGACGCATCTTTCTTCTCCAAAGAGGCTGAAATCTGAAAGGCTAGCTTTCTCTTCCCAGCTATTGAACTGTGACTTTGGGGCTGACGACTCTGCTAAGCCCACTGGGCGGTGTCGGTAGGGGGTCGGATCCTGGGCGTGGAGGGGGCGCCCGCGGCAGCGTGGCATGGCCCTGGTGAATGAAATCCCCCCACTGTCCTGAATGCCCACATTCCTGAGTTCCTTCGTCTTTCTTTCTCTCCTAGGCCCTCTCTGGTCCTCTCTGCAGGCTTTCCCTTAGCCCCTGGGCGGGGGAGGCCTCAGGTATGTTCGTTGGGGGGTGGCGGTTGTGCCAATAAAGGCCGCCCGCTCACCCAAGTGCAGGCAAAGCCCGTGACACGACCCCACAGACTCAGAGCTCATCTCCTCAGGGCTGCCGCCGCCAGTCCTGGGTGGTGGCAGGCTCCCCCACTTTGCCCTGGACCCCCGTCCCCCAACACACACACACTAAAATCTCAAGGAATGAGACCTCAGAAGAGCAACCAGTAGAGTGTTGGCTTCTGGAGCAACTGCTGCTTGTTTTGCAGAAAAGATGCTCACTGTTGTAGGAGAAGCCCTGAGCTCTGGCCTGACCTCTGCCCTTGGCCATTTCGTGGCTCCATCTCCTCCTGTGTAAGAGAAGGGGCAGCTCCAGAGACATCTTACAGGCCCTTCAAGATTTGACAATTGAGGGTTGGCAGGTTTTGCTTCTGAGACTTGGGGAACTTTCTTGGGAATTCTGGCAGCTGGGTCTCTTAGGGATCAATGACTCCAGGCTACTTCAGAGCAATCAGATATTAGAACACGCCCCCGAGGCGGTGGGTGAATTGGCTTCAGGAAGAGACCTGATAGCTGGGGCAATTTTCGTTTAAAGGGCCCCGTGCCTGGCACAGAATTGGTGCCCGCTGTCTATTTGTCAGTGAGCAAAATGAAACATGTTGTGCCAGGGTGTGGCCTTGACCTTGCCATGAGTCAGCAAAGACTAAGTAGAGTCACTGGGTGGGTGGGCCATGGGGAGAAACAGAACCATTTCCTGGACCTCAGAAAAGGCACCTGAGCTGCCACCTGTACGCATCGCGTTCCCCCAGGGAGGACCCACCCTCACCCACAGGGAGCCCAGCCTGGTGCTGGGCACATGTGGGCAGGGGTGTTAACAGGTGAAGCCAGTGTGGTCCTCGACCTCAAAGCACTTCTTCTCCAGTAAGACATAAATAAGGTATTATCCTCACAGAAAAGTTCCTTCCCCTCTCTTGGCTACAGATGATGTATAAAATGAGCTGGATGGAACTCAATGGCTCTTGAACTTTTTATCAGCACATTTCTTTTCTCCTCCACCAGATGAAATGTATCTACAGAGGCAATATTTAAACCAATATAAGTTATACAATGGGTAGCAGTGGTTTCCTTCTCTTGAGGCCAACTCTGGTCAGGCACTGTGCAAAATACCTTACACACATTCTTCCATTCAATCTGCCTTATGGCTCTGTGAGGTGGATACTATTATGATGCTCATTTCACAGATGAGGAAATCGAGGTTCAGCAAGGTTAAGACATTTGCCCAAGGTCGCCCAGCCAACAAGTGGCAGAGCGGGGATTTACACCAGGTTGAGTGGGTCTAGAGTAAGTCTGGTCGGAGGTGGTGGGGTGTCTGGGCCACCTGTGCTCCCATCACCCACCCACATCTCCCAGGAGGCCCCTGAGGTGTGACCCTAGCCACCGGCAGACCTGGCACCGAGACCCTCCAACAGAGGCAACCAGAACTTATATAGAAGGTGCAGTAGCTCAGGGCAGTGAGCCGCTGGGCTCAGCGACCGGGGCGGGGGGCGGGGGGCGTCATCGCAGGGGGCGGGGGTCATCTGGGGAAGCGTCCCAGAGGATGGGGTCAGAGGCAAAGCTGAATGTGGCGTCAGACCCCCCCCCCCCCACCTTCTGGGCCCTCCCACCTTCAGGCGAGGGCAGCCGACGGGGCTCACCGTCAGCCACACTCCTAAGCAGATGGGAGGGGCTTCCAGGGCCCGGGGGGCGGCCCAGCTGTGCGTGAAGTCACAGCACTCTCACTCCTTGGGGCTGGCTGGCAGGAGCGCTCTGGGGGTGCTGCCCACACTCAAAGCCCTGAGGGGAGTTCACAGCGGGTAATGACGCGTTTGGTTTAAGGACCACGGGGTTAAACCCAGTCTTTGGCATGACATGAAGAGACTAAGTGATTCCAACCAAACCCCCTCCCAAGTGACTCTGGGAAGCAGCACCTCTGCCAATAAGAAGGGAATAAGACTCTGTTGGCCGGTGTAAGTTGAGAACTGAAACCCAAGCCTGCCAGGAGGGTGGGCCGAGCCGCTGCTCAGAGGGACATTTGCTATTTGCATCCGTGGAATCTGAGGGTGTCGGTCCTTCCCCTCCAGATCAGAGAAGTGGATTTCAAAGGAGACCCACTGAGAAGGCTCTCCCCAGCCCACACGCAAGGTCTGACACGTCGCGTGAGAAAAAGGGCCCTCAGACACTCAGAGGGCTCTGGGCTCCCGGCAGCCACAATCCATCCTCTGTGGCTTGAAGGTGGGAGAATTCCACACAGTTTCAGATCTCTTTCCAGGGAGCTAATCCTTTCTGGTCCCAGGAGGCCTGTGAGGCAGGCTGGGGAAGGTGTATCCTGCAGGCTAGGTGGGCTCTGGGCAGGAACGTCACCCTTACTGCACCGGGGGCTCAGGCATGCCGGGAGAGCTACCGTGGGCAGTGCTGTGGCTCTTTCTAGCAGGGACTGTCCCTCTGGGATGAGGCTGACGGTCAGGATGGGCAAGAAGGATTGGGGTCATTCTCCTCCATGTCAAAGGTGTTCCCCTAATTTCTAACTAAATAGAAAGCACCTCAAGGCTCTCAGATACTTGTAGGACTGAAAGCAGCCTGGAGAAGGGGTGTTGGTGGAGGTTGGGGTGTTGGTGGAGGCTGCTGCTAAAATTCCCCCTGGGGCCTGGGACCCACGCAGGCCAGCAGTGGTTTGAAGTGACACTTTATTTCTTTGGTCACCAGGTGGTCTCCTCAAGTAGCTCCAGCCTGCAGGCCCTGACTTTAACACAAGAGTGTGAATTTAGGCACTAGGGTTCCTTTGAGATGTGTGCTGCTGTGGCTTCAGAGGACTGGGGACAGGGTTTCTCTGCTGAAGGCCCCACTGTGAACGCCTGGCCTCCTGATGGTCTTGGGCAGCTGAAGCCAACGGCTGGTCAACCTCGAGGTGACCAGTCTGCCCCAGCCCTGCCCCGCCAGGAAGTCCACTCTGCAGGCAGTCAGGATGAGCCCGAGCTGCCCTTAAGGAAGGCTCCACGGCCAACTCCAGGATAGCTTAAAACAGCAAGACATGCCTCGGGGGCACAGCTATGTACACCTTGGGCCACTGACCACAGAGCTCTCTCCCCTCCAGCCTGATGAGAAAGGACTTGGTTCCTTGAGGAACTGTAGGCTGCGGGGCCACTTGTCGTGCCCCTGAAATCACACATGGAGCAAGAGAATACACCTCCCCCTCCTCTTTAGCAAAGACTCTTCCCCATTTCTTCTCCCTCGAGGCTGGCCGTGGGAACAGACGTGGGATGAAAGCTCGGGGGTGCCTTATCCACTCTCTGTGGGTCTCTGCCTCTGGATAAAAACCCCCATCACCAGAGGGAAAAGAACCTGCTCCGCCCTTCCCTATGGAATGTGAAATTGACCTTGAATCTGGTACCAGAAGAACTTGGGGCTGCGCTTGCATGGGCCAGGTGGCCAGCAGGCCTGGATGGTAGGACAGACTCGGCACACTTGCCCGTCTGTGCCTCCAGCCCCCGCTATGGCCCAGACTCACTCTGGGCATCCTGCGCTGTGTTAACCAGAATGCACCTTTTAGGCAGTGAGGGGGTGAAGGCTGCATGGGTGTTTTTCTGGGCACCACAGCACATTGAGAAGAGCCCTTTAAGTTGCTTTGAATGTGAATAGGGCAGGCCAGTGAACTGGGTACTGGGGCCCAATGGGCTTTGCACCGCCATACCTCCCTAAGCCCCTCTCCTCCCTTTTGTCCCCACCCCCCTGTTAAGCTCTCAGTGCCCTCATGCTGCCTCACTGCCTGTGACCCTAAACTTCAACATGTGGCCTGGGCCAGACCTCTCCTCCTCTGCTCCATCAACACAGACACGTCTGCAATATTCAGGCACAGATGGTACTGATGACCAGTAACGATTCCATGCACTGGAGGCCTCGGGGTTTCTAAAGAGGAGACAGTTGGGGGTCGGTGGGTGGGTGGGGTGGGGGGGATCTGGTTAGTTAGAAGAGCTAAGGGCTTGTCCTGAAGCTGCATTTGTATGGCATGGATTAAGAGGGAGCATGTGCTGGGTTTGGGGTGACTTGTGGGCTAACAGAGATTACCTGGAGTGCTTCAGGCACCGAGGCTGAAGAAGGGGCGGTGGTGGGGCAGGCCTGGGCCTGGTGTGGGCATGCAGTCCCCCGTGCGTGCTTAACTCGGCACTCAACCCAGGGAGCCCGTGCAGATCCTCCACCACGCCCAAGCCCTGCCTCCCTCGGTGACCTCCAGCGAGAGGGACGGAGCCCCAGGGCAGGCCCACAGCCCAAACCCAGCTCGGCCTCCACAGGTCATCCAGGGCCAGGCCAGCAGCTGGTCCACCAGGTGGCACTATTGAGCCCCTTGCTGCCGGGCTGTGCTTCCAGACACCCCACAGTAGACCAGACTCCCGGGGCCTCCAGAGTAGGGAAGAGATAGTGATTCATCTCAGCCCTGAGGAGGGCGGCCTTTGCAATAAGAATTTAGCGGGGGAAATGAGAGTGCAGTTTGGGAGGGAGCCCTGGAGAGAGAAGACTGGAGCTGGACCTTGAGGCGGGAGAGGTGGGATTTGCGCGGGGGGGTAGGGGGACCCCACGGGCAAAGGCCTGGAGGCTGGAGCAAGCAGGAAGCAGTCAGGGGGCTGCTCAGAGTAGGACTCATCCAGAGAAGGCTAAGTACGCGGGTCAGCGAACGTGATCGGGTCTCGCCAGGCTGGTTCTCACTGACCGCTGAGTCATCAGCTCGAGGGTGGCATCGTGCGGGCGAGGGCAGCTGCCCTGCTCCCCCTGGCGCCACTGTTCCCCTCCGCACCACAGGGACCAGCAGCAGAAAGGGGCCTCATTTTCCGCATCACAGAGAAACTCCACACGTCTGAGGACCTTGCTCCTGAAGCATCTCCTGGCTTCCGAGTCTCTTGTTTCGAGATGTCAGAGTGGAATTGGGACCCACATTATGTGGCCAGTGTCCCTGGGAGAACCCAGGGATGGAAGCAGGGTTGGGCCGTCAAGGGCTCTGGGGACCACCCTCCACACCTTCTCAGTAGCTGCCCGTACTCCTGAAGCAAGTGGCGCTTGGAGGCTCCTGGAGGCTCCTGGAAACACACATGCCCTACACTTGTTCAGAGATTCAGGACCCGAGAGGGAGCAGGAGGAGGAGGAAAAGAGGGCTATCCTGCGAAGACCCTCAGGGCCTCGTTGATTCAACCCCCTTGTGGCACAGATGGGAAAAGTGAGAGAAGGGACCCTCCGGTCACAGTGCTGGCCAGGGTGGAGCTGGACCAACACTGGAGGGGCCCCGGAGCGGGCAGAGTTCGGGAAGTGGATCTGAGCTGTGTGGGCTCTAACCAGGTGTCCTGAGCCAGCTCTAGGGGAAGGACATGGCCTTGGCCTCACTGGCCCCACTCGAAACCAGCTTGTCCCCAACTTCACAGACAGGGACAGGCACACACAGTACTCCTAGCCCTGGTATGCCACCCGCCCAAGCCCTCTCCATCCCACTGCCCTGGTTTCAAGAATTCTCTTCTCTCAGCTGGACTAAGCAGTAAGCCCCTCACAAACCCCTGCAACCACTTACTCTTACGTTGATAATGGCCCGCAAGGGAGTTTCCCCACATTATCACAGCGGAGATGATCTCCACGGCCAGAGGACCAAAATCCAGTGCCTTTTCGGCCCTGGTTCCAAATGCCCTTCTCGACCTGCTTCCCCACCGTGCCCTCTGCTTGCCAGGGCTCTCACCACACACTCGTTATTTCCTGGGCGAGCTCCAGCTCTCCAGCTGCTGGGCCTTTGCTAGTGGAAGGAGTCCCTCCTGCCTGCTCATGGCATGTGTCCAAACACTACTCAGTCTTCAGGACCCATTTCCAACATGACCTCATCCAAGATGATTCTCCGAGCAGTCAGGGCCTCCCTCCCAATCCCACCTCCCACTGACAACTGTGGCATAGTTATTCCTTGAGCACCTAATATATAAGTCCTAGGAGCTTTGCATGGAGTTATCTTTTTTTAATCCTCTCAAAGTAGGCTTTATTATCTTCATCTTATAGATGCAGGAATAGGCCCTGAGAAGTTAAGTAACTTGCCCAAGATCACACAGCTAGCATGGGAGCAGAGACAGGATTCAAACCCAGGCAATCTGGTCAGAGAGCCTTATCCCCAAGCACCATCACATCCTCCAGGGATGCCACAGTCTTTCTCAAATGGTGAGGAGGATGTGACTTTGGCCTTGGAGAGCAAGCACTATTTGGAGGCTGGATAACGAGGTGCAGTGGGCTCTGCGTGTTTTGGCAAGTGCTATTTGTATGGCACTGTCATATGTACCACACACACACACACACACACACAGAGCCTAATGGCCAGCATATGCTTCACTTCAACATATGAAAACATCCCTCCGAGGAGCTCTGCACTCATTAGCAGCGCTTTCATCAGTGAACAAAAGGTCAGCCCAGGAGACTGTCCGCTCTATCTCCAGACGCAAGCACTTAGGGCTTAATGATGTGTATATTTTCATATGTGGGCAGCTGACATTCCCCATGTAAACTATTTGCAATTTCTCAATGTGGACAGACTCGGCTTTCAGGAAAAGCTGAGCAAGAGAAAGGCAAGACACTCTGAAAGAAAGGGGTTCCAAGGGGTCCCCTTCCTTCCGAACAAGGGGCTGCCTGGGGGTCTGCCTGTCCCACCCACACCAGGGTGGAGGCAGCTGTTTCTTGGGGTGGGGGGGGGCCACGGCATGTCTCCTCCAGGACAGGAACCGGGGAGGGGCACTCCCACAGCTGTACCCTGGCCGCCCCTCGACCCTTGGCAAGGGGATCTGCATCAGCTGTGGGAAGCTCTGCACGCGGGGCTGCCAGGGCCTGGCCATTGGCCGGGGCAGGCAGGAGCCAGGGCCAGAGGCGTCGTGGGCACCTGGCAGAGGGGCTGGCTGACAGTCACTGGCCCCTCCACGCGAGTTTTCTTACGAATTCATACTTCTGTTGCTCCTCAGAATGATGCTATAGGTACGGCTTGTTCCAGGGTCACAGATGTAGACGCTGAGCATGAGGGAGCTCTCTGAGGCGCAGGAATGTTGTTCATTCCTGTCTCATCGGAAGTGAGTGCAGCGCTTGGTGAGCAGCTGGTACTCCATACATGCCCGTAGACAGAACAGTTAGTAAACTGATGACCTGAGACTCAAATCCAGGCCTGCCTGGCTCCAAAACCTGTAATCTCTCCACTCTGCTTTGCTGAAATGTGCCCTGTACACAGTAGGAGCTCAATATATTTGCTGAACAAATATATGTGCACACACCCTTTTGTAGCAGAAGTACCTTCATGAGGTCATCTGGTCTACCCCCCCTGCCTTTGGGATAACTGGGCCAATCAGTTCTTTGGGATTTTCTTAGTTACAACCAGTTGGAGTGCCTGTCTGGGGCAGAAACCGTGGGCTGGAGGCTTGGGGGCAGCTGGGGGAGAACCTGGAGCTGCCTTGGGAAAAGCATCCTGGTGCCAGGGGTTCCTGGGCTCACATACAGCTGTCTCTCTCTCACGGTTTCATGTAATCGTGAGCCCCCGCCTCCCCCCCAGTAAATTCCTCCTTTGTTTGAGCAACTGGGAGTTAAGTATCTGCCACTTGCCGCCAAGAATCCAGATGAATTCACCATCTGTAAACTCAGGAGTTGGGCCAGGTGGCCAGGGGGACCCTCCAAAGGCTTCCCCTCCCCTCACTTCTCTCTCCCTCCACTCAAGTTGGCTGGTTCTGAGTTCCGTAAACTATCTCAGTCCAGCCCGCCTGCCTCTAGGAACAGGAACTGGGTGAAGAAAGCAGGACGGGCAGGAGGTGCGCAAAGTGGGGGCTCATTCCAACCCCAAATCCTGGCTGGAAATTAAACCTGCTTGTACAATCACCATCGGCAGACAAAGGAGAGGGTTTACGGAACAGCAGCCTTGGACAGCGTTTCCTCACGCCAGGGTTGATTTAAGGTCTGGCTGACAGGAAGAAAAAGCACCATTCTTCCACCTTTTAATCAAAACCTTCAGTGCCATGTGGAAAGGCCACGGCCACGCAGGCTGGGTCCATCCGGAGTAGCTCGTCTTCCACACCAGCCAGGCAGCAGGCACCATCCATGGGCCCCAGACAAGAACAGAACCAAAGGAAAAAGCAGGGTTTTGTTATCTTGGTCACTGGGGAAAAGTGAATCAGCCCAGTCAAGCACCCGTGAGCAACGGGGCTATGGCTCCTGCTACTCCGGGCCTAATGTCTGTGTCCTGCAGCTTTCGGCCCAAACACTGACTCCTCCCTGAGTGTCCACATGGTCAGCGACGCTGCTGGACCACATGGCCTGAGCACCGTGCCAGAGGCAGCCCCCTTGCACAGAGACACATGCCGGACAGGCAGCTGGTGGCTGGAGATCCTTGGGATACAAGCTGGGAAAATGACAAGTCTCACGGCGCCTCTCTTAAGCTCTAAGGGAAGGTGATGGTCATTGCTGGCCATCAGGTGGGCATGGTCTCCAATCAGAAGCAATTCACCCAGGACCTCCCTGGTGGTGCAGTGGTTGAGAATCCTCCTGCCAATGCAGGGGACAAGGGTTTGATCCCTAGCCCAGGAAGATCCCACATGCTGTGAAGCAACTAAGCCCATGCACCACAACTACTGAGCCTGCACTCTAGAGCCCATGAGCCACGACTACTGAGCCCACAAGCTGCAACTACTGAAGCCCGTGCACCTAGAGCCCGTGCTCTGAAATATGAAAAGCCACCACAATGAGAAGCCCGCACACCACAACAAAGAGTAGCCCCCACTCTCCGCAACTAGAGAAAGCTCGCGCACAGCAATGAAGACCCAACACAACCAAAAGTTAAAATAAAATAAAATTAAAAAAAAAAAAAAAAGTCATGATTTAAAAAAAAAAAAAAAAAGCAGCAGCAATTCACCCTGAAGCAGAGGAAGCTGAAGCTTTGGGGGCCTTTACCTGCAGTCCTGGGAGCTACAGAGTATTCTAGATGAGAGAGGAAGCATTTCTGCACAAGCACTTCCGGTAAGTTGAGCTCTCAGATGAAAAGGACAAAATCTCCAAGGCTCCAGGCATTGGTTGTGATTTGTTTTCTCATTCTCAGGAAATACTCACTTTTGTACCCAATGTTCTATTCTTTCTTCTTAAAGAGCATACTCCCCACATTATTTAAGCTTCAGCCCCCAGAAAACCTGGATCTTCCCTTGTCTCTGACACACAGCGCTCAGTCTTGAAGGGGCCTTCTCCAGAGGGACACGCCTGACTGTCACTTTGCACCTTTATCTTTCTGTGATGAACAGCCAAAGACTCAGAGTCCGAGGGGCTCCCGGGGCTGTCTGGGGCTTCTTGTGGTTGGAGAAGGTGAGGAAGGCCATCACCCTGACGCTGAGCTGGGATGCAGCCTGACGTCCTGCATGAGGCCCACGGTTCCATTATGATGCGGACACCACACGGCCACCCTGGCAATCTCCTTAAGTCTTTGGGCAACGAGCTCTTACACCCATTAGGGGGTGACCCTGCGGATAGCTGGTTACTCTGCCAGGCCAGGGAGACGTTGCGGGGGATGCGAGCTGCCTTTGTGAGCAGACCCAGAGGTGGTGCTGCTGGGAGCTGTGTAAAAGTCAGGAGCCCCCTGCTTCTCCCGCTGGGGTCCGAGCTGATTCAGTCCGTCAGCTACACCAGGGTCCCTGAGTGTCCATTCTGTGCCCAGGTCATGAGCTCCACCCCAACCACCTCATAAACCGACTCACTTGGCCAATGGCAGAAGTTCAAGGCTGGGGGGGGGGACTAAGGGTGGCCAAGTGTGGAGCAGCCTCTCAGCCCCTAGAAGGGCGGCTCAGAGAGGGGGCCTCATGGCTGAGGTGAGGTCTGATCAAGGCTCAGAGGATGAAGGGGGTTTGGCTGGCAATGAGGAGGACCCTCCAGGTATTTGTACCCTGGGAACCATCCTGAGAAGACCAGGGCTCTGAAAGAATCAATTTTTTCCTATGGCAAAATCAACACTTTTCTGGACAAATTTAAGACGGCAGAGAGCAGGCTCACAGAGACCATCTGCTGGGTTAGGGGCCACGGGACCAGGAAGTCCTCTGAGCAAGCCTGCTCTACAGGGGGTTCCAGGCCTTTCTGAGGGTACCCCTGCTGACCTGGCCACCCCAGGTCACAAGCTGTCACATTCCCTGGGTCAGCAAAGTGGAAAAACACAGCCCTAACCCTCCAAGAAGGGAAACGCAGATTGGGACTAAAAGGGTCTTGTCCCTTAACTTCCTTTGCTGCTCAAGTGGCTTCGCAGAAATCAGGATGAAGGGTTTTTAGGGGTCAGGAAGTGAGAGAGAACCTTTTTAAACACTGGCAGAATTTAGCCAGAGGCCCTGAGAGCTGGGCAACTGTAATGAGAAAGAAAGGAAAATACACAAGTGGCCTTGACCCAGACCTTGACTTTTTACGTCAAAAGCGAAAAGGGATAATTAACAAAACGACATGCGCCTGGAAGTGGCATGAGAGGCCAGCCGGGCTCTGTCAACTTGATAATCCCCGGTCAAGACCTGTGGGCCCAGAGTGTGCGATGGGAGACGATCGGCTGTTTACACAGGCCGAGAGCAGGCTCTCAGGACTCAGAGCAGCGGGGTTTTTCCTGGCCAGCGGTTTGAATCAGGCCAACTCTGCTCTGGGTCAGGGTGGCCACGTGTAGGTAACGCACGAGTAGAACTTGGGTCCTAAGGGGCTGAGATGCAGGATGCCCAAGCCTGGGGGTGTCTCTCATTCCTGTGCATGAGAGGCCAGGGCAGGGCAAGCCAACTTTCCATCTTCCAGAACACCCTCCCGGTCCACAGCCTCCAGACCGGCTTCAGTTTGAAGCTGTGTTGGAAATATTTTGGCCCGGGAAGATTTTTCTCCAGGGAAGACTTCATTCCACGCAGCTTGGGAGTGAAGGAGCAGCAGGAATCTCCTAAGATCCAGGGAATTCAACGGAAACCCCCATGATGTCACTTCTCTGCCCAAGGCGCACCGTCAGGGAGGGCCTGTCAGGCCACGTGGAGTTGGCGGAGCACAGAGGCACTGCAGAGACCAGCGTTGCTGCCCCCGCCTAGGGCCATGCTGGGGGCAGGGTGGGTGGGGAGGCTGTCCTCAGGAAGCCTGTGGCTGGTTCCTCTGTCTCCAGCCACTCTAAAAAGAGCAATTCTGGGCAGGAAGGACCGTACACACACATGAATGAGGTCAGAGGCAGAGCCGGCTCCACCGGCATCAAAGGAACATCCAATTTTCTGACCTGGAAGGTCACAAGAAAGGAAGAGGGACCCTGATGGTCATGTTCTGTCCTGCGGCGAGGAGCCCCGGCTGGCACAGCAGCCTCAAGGATGTCGAGAGGAGCCCAAAGACATCAGGCTGTGGCCAAAGAGGATGTGTTTTCCAGGAAAGGTTGGGGGAGAGAAATAAACATATCTATTTGAAGGACAATTACACAGTCGTTAAAAATGTTGTGCCGTTCACCCTTGTGACCTCATGACTAGGAGCTACGGCTCACTGCCACTGCCCAGCATCACCAGGGAGTATCGTGTCACATATTGCTAGCTCAGGAAAAGATCACAGTTTAAAATTCAAAGTACGGTTTCTACTGAATGTGGATTGCTTTCACACCGTCTTAAAGTCAAAGAATCGTAAATCAAACCATCGTCAATTGGGGACTCCCGATACATATACTTCCACTGTCTTTTGGGTTCCGGTGTTATAGATGATAATCAGCTGTCAATGTAATTATTAGTAATTATTTTTCCCTTCAGGGTAATCTTTTTTTTTTCCCCCTCTGATTGTATTAAAGACCTTTTTATTTCCTTTAAAAAAAAATGGTGTGCAGGGAGATTGTGACATGAGAAATAGCTAATGACACAATGCAAAGGCCCAGGGCCAGAAGCTGGACCAGGCACAGGAGGGACCAGCCAGGGAGCACATCCTCCAGTCCACTCACTCCTTCATGTGGCAGCTGGGAAGCTGATTCAGGGGGGATTTTGTCTTTGGTTATCCTCTGAGAAGATGACATAGTGGAAAAGAAAGATCCCAGGTTCTAGAATCAGACAGACTGGGGTTATATCTCATCATCACCTTTTTTCTGTTGTTGTTCTTTTTATTTTATTGTGGTAAAATAGACAAAACAGAAAAATTGCCACTTTAACCATCTGTAAGTGGATGATTCGGCAGCATTAATTACATTCATAATGTCAACTATCACCACCATTTTCCCCACATTTTATCTATCGTCCCAAACAGAAACTCTGTACCCACTAAGCAATAACTCCCCATCCCTCCCTCTGACGAGCCCCTGGTAAGCTCTAATTTACTTTCTGTCTCAATGAATTTGCCTATTCTAGACATTTCATATAAGTGGAATCACAATATGTGATCTTTTGTTTTTTTTCCTTTTAAAAAGTTTTATTGAGATAGAATTGACATGCAATAAACTGTATATATTTAAAGTGTTCAATTTGATATTTTTTTCCTCATTAGCCATCTATTTTATACGTATTAATGTATATATGGCAATCCCAATCTCCCAATTCATCCCACCCTAACTACCCCCACACCCCTGCTTTCCCCCCTTGGCATCCATATGTTTGTTCTCTACATCTGTGCCTCTATTTCCGCCTTGCAAGCCATTGATCTGTAATATGTGGCCTTTTATGTCTGGCTTCTTTCACTTAACATAATGCTTTCACGATTCATTCATGCTGTAGCATGTGTCAGGACTTCACTCCTACTTATGGCCAAGTAATATTCCATTGTAAGGATACACCACATTTTGCTCATCCACTCATCCATCGACGGACGCTTGGGTTATTGCCACTTTTTGGCTATTGTGAACAACACTGCTGTGGATATTTGTGTACAAGTATCTGTGTCAGTCTCTGTTTTCAGTTCTCCCAGCTTTCACTCTTAATAGCTAAAGATCTATACCCAAGGTAAAAGGGGGACAATTGTGTCTACTACACAGGACTGTCATGAAGACAGGATGTGATAAAGATGCAGAGCACACAGCATACAGTAGGTGCTCAAATAATGTTACTTTGCCCCACCCTTCCCCATTAACACCCACTGTTAGTAAAGGATCATGAGCGGGTTAGATTCAGTGATGCCCCTCAAGGGCATCTCCACTTAAAAAGCATGGATACTTAAACAGCAGAACTTCCGGTACCAGTGGTCTTCTCCGCTTTGCTCACACACTGCAAATGTCTCAGCAGCTAGACAAGTACTGACCCAAAGAATAAGAGCCTTGGGGGAATAAAGGCCCAGTTGCAGGCCATCCAGGGTGGAAAGCAGTAAATGAAGTCAGGAAGCATTTCTTTTTGTGCCTTTGTGCCATACTTCTAGCACGGGGTGTGGAAAAGCCCAGTGAGGAACGTTCCAGTCTCTTCCTCTGGCCGTATGACCCTCAGGGGTCCAGCTCCTCTTGGGCCTCAGTTCCCTCATCTAGGAAATGAGGAGTCTGCCTTGGCCAAGTAGTTTTAAAACTGGGTCCCATACGGGGATATGTGTATAAAAACAGATGATTGAACTTGGTGTACCCCCCCAAAAATAATAAATAAATAAAAAATAAAAAAAAACAAAAAAACAGGGTTCCAAGGGGGCACAGGTGTTCTCAAAGCCAGGGCCCAGGATGGGGAAGGGAGCCAAAGGGGGCCCAGCCCCAGCAGATCCACATGTCTTGGCATCTGGAAATCTAGAGCTAAAACTGTGTGCAAAGCCCTGAACCAGGTGGCCCCTGAGATCCCCTGGGTGCTGTAGCCTACTCCAGGTGGTGTGCTCTTTCCCCTTGGGATGAACTAGAGGAATGGTCTCTGAGGATGGGCTAAGGAGTCATCTCCTAATGTACCAGGATTGCTGGCTCAAGCAGCAGGGGCCCTCCATGGGCAGCAGGGTAGCGCTGGGTGCTGAGGCAAACTTGAAATGACCCAGGAGCCCTGCTGCTCTCCACATGGCATCCTAGCTCCCTGATCATTAATAGTCCTTCAATCAAGAAGAGATGTGAGTGGAGCCCAAGACAGGGTGCCAGGTTAGGTTATCTTAGGAGAGTAGGATGGGGAAGGGTCAAGAGCATAGTCTGAAATCTCAGCTTCCTCTGTCCCAGCTGTGTGACCTTGAGTAAGTTACTTAACCTCTCTGTGTCTTCACCGCCTCATCTTTAAAACGGAGATATCAATCCACGGGGTAGATGTGAGGATTAAGTGAGTTATTTAAAGCCCTAAGAACAGTGTTTGGCATACAGTAAGAGCTGTTCCCAGGAAGATTCTTTCTCAAGTTTTCTTTTCAACCCTCTTCCACCCTTGAGACTTTTTGCAGTGCTGTGGCAGGAAGTGGGAAAACTCAGGGTGCATGCCCCACTGGTCTAGCTGCCCTTCCAGCCCAGCTGGCTGCCTAGCCAGACCCTGCCCAGGAGGGGTTCAAGCAAAGGTGGATTCTGAGCTCACCGGATTCATTGACAACAGGATGGAGATGCTGTTCCAGTGCTGGGAGACAGACAAGAGCCAAGTGATCTTAACAGAGATGAAAAGCTGGCCCCAGGGCCAGTGGCAGGGAGCTCGAATCCTATGGGGGACAGTGCAGGCACTTGGAAGGGAGACATTTGCCCAAGCTACCTATATTCCATGGCCTTGGTTACCCTGGAGACCAAGCATTGATTAGATGGTTAGGTGGATTCTAAGCCAGCTCTTCAAGACCCCAGATCCCAGGAAGGGAGATCTAGGAGTGGGCCTCATTCCTAGTCCAGTGTCTGTTGCTTTAGGTCAGGCTGTCTTCTCCAACAACAAGCCAGCATTTATAAAATGCAACATAGTGGGGAAGTAGACAGCCCAGCATTTTCCAAAGATGATGAAGTGGTCCTAGCCTTGAGGTACAGGGACACAATTAAATAATATTGAATCACTCAGTGAAAAAAGTATTCCCTTTTCAATTTTCCTTCAAGTCTCCCATCATCAAGAAGAAAGTCTTAGTGTGATACTACCTATCATCTTGCTAACCTGTCTCTAATACTTGCTACTTTCCCTTCAAAACAAAGAGAAAGGAGGCTCAGAGCCTTAGGTAAGCAAGAGTACCTAGCTAGGATTTAATGTCAACTTTTCCATTTACCTTTATGTACAACAAATCAATACTGGTTTTCCAGGTAATTCCTGATACAAAGTTTCCTTTTGAAACTCCTTTATTTTATGTTGAAAGATGAGTTGATTTAAAGAAAAATAAGCCCATCTGAGCGCCACTGTTATCATCCCCATACTCTGATGGGGAAACTGAGGCTCCAAGGATGCCCCACTGGAAAGTGACAGAACTGGGTTCCACGTGTCCCCTGCCGGGAAGCCAGGCTGTTTGGGCTAGCTCAGATCCCCTGCTGCTGCCTGGGTGGAGTAGGGGGAGGCGCCAGTGAAGTGAGGCTGGGAGCCGGGGGCCAGGGAAAGAGGAACTTGGAATAATTATTATTTCCTTTCATTCAAGCTCCTCACTTTTTAAAAGGTGGATGTTTTCCGAAGAGCCAAACAAGCACTAGGAATAGATTTCTTTTGTGCCGAAACTCAGGCTGATGGGTAATTTCCCCCTTAACAAGAACAGACTTCCCTGCCTTAGGCTACCATTGTTTACAGAAACAAAGAGGCCTGCATCTGTGGAGGGCCCAGAGAGCCGTATCCTGCCAGCGGACCTCCCGCAAGAAATGCCCTCCAAGAGCTGCCTGCTCTGGGGCATTTCCAGCATCCCACAGAGGATGCCAAGCTGGTTCACGTCATAAGCCTGTCCCAACCCACCTGCCCACCTCATTGTCGGAAGAAGCCCACGCAGGCCCTTTCAACAGGACCCTCTGCCAGGTCTGAGCTTCCCCTGGCATCCACTGATACTTCCTAGGAAAACCACACTGAAACTGGGTGTCACCTGCCAGGCCTTAGTGATTGGGGTGGAGACCTGGCACAGTTGCTCATGGGCCCAATTAAAATGAACTACAGCAAGATGTCCTACAAACGACGCTGCCGAAGCAGGGTCCTAAGGAGCTCTTTGTAAGCCCTGCCTGCACTACTCTAAGCCAGCCTCTTCCCTTCCCAAACTTCAGGTGCCTGATCTGTAAAATGGGTACACTAATACCCAGCTTGGGGAGTTGCTAGGAAGATCCAAGAACAGGTCATTGTAATGCTGGACTCAGAGGGCCTAAAGAATATTGTCACGTCAACAAAGAGAAGGGCTGGAATATTGGTGAAGGACTAGACCTGGCCCTGCTCTTTACAACAGGCAATGGGGCTTTGATTTTGCAGAGGAAGAGAGATTTATGGGCCTAATGTTTCTCCCTATACACCCTGTTACTCAGAAAACTGAGGCCTTCTTACAAGGGCAGATAAGACAATGTGAAAACAAGTCATTTAAAAGCAAGTAACAAAAATGAATCTGAATGTCAACAAAATGAAAAACCTTTGTGTTTCAAATGACACCATCAAGAAAGTAAAAAGACAACCCATGGGATGGGAGAAAATATCTGCAAATCATGTATGTGATACAGGACTGGTATCTATAACATAAAAAAGAATCCCTAGGATTCAACATTAATCAGATAAACAACCCAATTTTAAAAATGGACAGAGGATCAGAATAGACTTTTCTCCAAAGATGATATACAAATGGCCAACAAGCACATGAAAAGGTGCTCAACATCATTAGTCACTAGGGAAATGCAAATCAGAACCACAATGAGATACCACTTCACACCCACTAGAATGAAAAAAAAAAAGACAGAAACTGCGAAGCACTGGAGAAGATATGGAGAGACTGCAATCTTCATACACTGCTGGTGAGAATGTCAAATGGTGCAGCCACTTTGAAAACAGCCTGGCCATTCCTCACTGATTAAATATCAAGTTAGCATGTGATTCGGCAATTCCACTCCTAAATATATACCCAAGAGAAATTAAAAAATATGTCCATGCAAAAACTCATGCATGGATGTTCATAGCAGTATTATGCATAAGAGCTCCAAAGTGGAAACGTCCCAAGTGTCTATCAATTGATGAGAAGATAACTAAAATGTGGTTTATCCATAAAATGGAATATTACCCAGCCATGAAAAGGAATGAAATACAGATACCTGCTACAACATGGATGAACTTTGAAAACATGCTAAGTGAAAGAGGTCGGTCACGAAAGTCCACATACTATATGATTCTATTTACATGAAAAGCCCAGAACAGGCAAATCCATAGAGACAGAAAGTAGATTAGTGGTTGCCTGGGGTGGGAAGAAAAGGAAACACGGAATGTTGCTAATGAGTGTGGGTTTTCTACTGCAGAAGATAAAATGTCCTGGAGTCAGGCAGTGGTGATAGTTGCACAGTTCTGTGACCATTTTAAAAACCAGTGAATGGGCCTCCCTGGTGACACAGTGGTTAAGAATCCACTTGCCAATGCAGGGGATGCAGGTTCAAGCCCTGGTCTAGGAAGATCCCACATGCCGTGGAGCAACTAAGCCCATGTGCCACAACTACAGAGCCTGCGTTCTAGAGCCCGCGAGCCACAACTGATGAACCCATGCAGCACAGCTATTGAAGCCCACACGCCTGGAGCCCATGCCCCACAACGAGAAGCCACAGCAATGAGAAGCCTGCGCACCGCAATGAAGAGTAGCCCCTGCTCGCCACAACCAGAGAAAGCCCTCACACAGCAATGAAGACCCAATGCAGCCAATAAATAAATAAATACATACATTTATTTAAAAACAAAAAACACCCCCCCCCCAAAAAAAACCTCCATTGAACTGTGGACTTTAAAAGGGTGAATTTTATATGTGAATTATGTCTCCATAAGCTAGTATTTAAAAAATCATGTCTGTAGTGATGAATGATATATAATACTGTTTTCAGGATCATCTATTATTATTATTTATTATTATAATTAGGAACATTTTCTGGTCCACCCCCAGCTCACAGCAACGCTGTCCCCTGTATCATCTCTGATCTGCAGATACCTGGAAGGTGAGCTGCCCAGATCTCTACAGAGCCCGTCACACATGTCTGATTCGACCAGCTTCTGGGCAGCTCCTCTGAGCTGACAAGCCAGCTCACGGCTGTCTCACCAGCACTAGAGATTAGCCTGCCAAACAGACAATGTTTTCACCTTGGGGGCTGGGGCAATGTAGGCAGGAAGCAATTTTCCTGAATCCCCCCAGCCTTCCTTGCTGGTCACTGGACTGAGAGAGACAGTGACGTGTCACGTTGGGACCAAGGCAGTCAAAGCGCGTGCACCTCCTTCACTCCTCTCTTCCCCTTTGGCGGTGGGGACACAAAAGCAGGCAGGACCCCTGGTCTTCACCCAGAAGAGACCCAGTCAGAGTGTGCACGAAAAAGAAAGAAACTGCTGGTGCGTGAAGCCCCTGAGATTTGGGGTTTGTTGTGACAGCTCGCACAAATCATCCTGACTAATGCACTGCCTTTGAATGAGTCCAGCCTCTCTGGCCAGCCCTCTGAGGCTGGGGTCCCTCTGGACCCCTCCTTGGCCTCTTACAACTCCACAGCTGGAGTTCATGTCTGAATGATTTCCTCATTCAATGGCCTGAATTTGAAAACACAGACTAGGGAGGGGAAAGTCAGATGAGAGCCGCTGCTTAGGGAGAGTCTTATGTGTACCAGCTCCGGGGCTCTGTCCTGGCTGGTATATTTATGATCCTCACAACCACCCAGCCCACTTGACAGAGAAGCAGCCTGAGGTTCCAGGAGGTTAAGTAACTTTCCCACAGCCACTCAGCTAAAAGAGGCCAAGCCTGGCTTCCAACCCAGTTCTACCTGGTTCTAAAGCTCGCCTCCTCACAGCACTCTGCTGCCTTTGTGTCAGATCTCAACAGCTTTCAGTCCATCCCAAGGCCCACCCTGGGCAGGTGTCCTCTAACTGCCCCCAGAGCAAAGCTGGCCGTGTATAGGCAACCGACGCAGGATTCTAGGCGGCCTCCAATGAGTGGACTTAGCCTCTGGGATGGATGCCTTCAAGCCAGGGTTTGGAGAGCATCATCCCATGGGGAGCGGGACTTCAGCTCCAGGCATGAGTTTTTGACTTCGAGCAGAGACTTCTCATTCAGACTCTCAGAAACACACCCTAGAGACACCAGGAGACACCAGCCAGCCAAGTGTCAGCTCCCCAGAAAGAGACCTGAGGCGGGAGAGGGGAGGGGCCCACGGAGGGAAGCGTCCCAGGGCCCCCTCACTGTTTCACTCATACTGACTCCCAATGAACGAGAGCCGTGTGTCCTGCACTGTGCGAGGGGATGCACAGCGGACACAGAGAGAGAAGAGATGCCATCATCTCTGTCCAGTGAGCTGGTAGCCCGGCCACCTACAGCGATGGCCCTCATCCTGGGCACCCTGCCTTTCCTGCAGGCACCTGCACCCACTCAGTGACTCAAGATGGAAACCAGCGAGTCACCTGGGACTTCTCTTGCCCCCTCTCCTCACGCCCCACACCTGCCACCCCCCGAGAGCCCCTTGCTGCTAACATGTCCCAAGGCCCTTGTGCCTCCCCAGCCCCACGGCTGCAGCAGCAGCTCCTGGGATGGCCTCCTGCCTCCAGCCTTCCCCCTCCCCTTTCTCCTCCACGTGGGGGGAGAGACCATCCGAAACTGCAAACGGCATTCAGGGCGCTAGGGGCTCCCCTCTGCCCTTAGGATGGGGCTAAACTCCCCACCATGGTTTTCCAGGCCCTGACACCCAGAGGGCCCTGTCCCCCTGCCTTTTCACCCCTGTAACCCTGGGCCCTCCCCCGCCTTGCCAGCCACACACACACACACACACACACACACACACACACCCCCTTTCCCACCTCTGCACCAAGGCCTTTCACCCTCAGCACTCCTGACATTGCAGGCCAGACAATTCTTTGTGGTGGAGGCTGACCTGTGTGTGGAAGGATGTTCATGCAATCCCGCGTGCTCTAGATGCTAGTAGCACACACCCCTAGTTGTGTCCATCAAAAATATCTCCAGACACTGCCAAATGTCCGGGGTTGCAGTGGGTGGGGGATCGTCCCCAGGCAATAGGCCTGCTCTAGACCTTTGCGCATGAAAGGCCCGTCTCCTTTCCTTTCATTTGCACCTGCCTTCCCCTCAGCATCACGTTAAAATCTGACTCAGCTGCATCAACTCCCAGACGCCTCCCTGGCTCGCCCAGGCTGGTCTAGGACCACTTCCCCAGGCCACGCCCCCCCCCCCCCCACTTCCCTGTGCACCGTCCATCACCGCTGCCGTCACACTGCATTCCACCAATCTGTTGACATGCTGTCACCCCCTCTGTAAGGTGAGCTCCTCAGAACCCCACCCCAGGGCATGGAAGTGCTGACCCCACGGACCTGCAGACGCACAACAGAGCAGCGTGTTCAGAGACCACCCAGGTCAGAGCGATGGCTTCTGACCTGAGGCGGAAGAGGCTCTGTGCGGCGGATCAGAGACACAGAGGGAGAAAGACAGGGGGCGGGCAGTGCCTTCCACGTGAGGGGCCTTGTAGGGAACAGCCTGGACGAAGGCAATGCGATGAGGACATCAAGATGAGACTGGGGGGTGGCATGGCTGCAGCCCAGCATGGGACTGCGCGAGAGGAAACTGGAGGCCAGGTGGTTAAGACCCCTGGGTGTGTTCGGCAGCCCGAGATGTAATTCAGCAGGATGTGAAACTGGGAGGGAAAAAAAAAAAAGTTTGGGAAGTGCTTTATTAGCAGTTAAACAGGTTTCTTTATGGTGGGACTTCTCAGAGTCTCTAATACGCTCACATGCCGGGTGAATCCTTCCAAGGGAGACATGCCGAGCAGCGCTGCCCACAAGGAATGGACCACAGAGGTGTTTTCTCAACCGAGCCTCTCAGTCCGTGTCCCACAGTCTACCCTTTGGAACGTGCTGCTTGGAACTGAGACACACGAGCTGCACCTTGAGGAGGGGGTACAAGGTGAGGACTACCTGGGCTTGGGGACAGGGGTCCTGGGGGTCATTCAGAGGCCTCCGGGCCAGTGCTGGGGCCTCAGCCACGTGGCTCCTCGCGTGCCGCTCACTGCCCAGCACCTGGGGCATCTGCAGCACCGAGAAGTAACACAGGTTCCTGGGAGAGTGACTGCAGGAAGGACTGGGAAGGCGGCGCAACATTTATTATAGGAAAACAGTCAACCCACGGGAGCGCTTCGACCACCTCCCCCAGGCTCCTGGGCCATAACATGTGGTGTGGTTTAAATGTTCAAAACTGAGGAGTACTTAAGGAAAAAATGTTGGCAAGCTCTGAGGCACTTGTAAAACCGTCTGAGCTGACGGGGAGGCTGGGGCCCATCCCTCCACGAGATGGAGGCAGAGCTGGGCAGGGGTAGGGAGGTCCGGAGGGCCCAGATCAGGGTCCGTGAGCAGAGGCTTCTGGTCAAGCTTGGCCACTGGGGGAGAGAGGGAAGTGACCCCCTGTAGAAGCCCTTGGATAGAACCAACAAGGCTGGGCAAAGAACCACCTCATCGTCACTGCAGCTCACAGCCAGGCCAGCAGATGCACCGAGGTGGGGGAATGGGGGAGCGGGAGGTGGGTGGGAACAGTGCACCACAGGGGAAAGGCCAAGGGCTCCGGGATCACCCCCGACCTGGGCTCAACTCCCGGCTGTGTGAGCCGGGACACTGACAGCCCCTCCTGAGCCTCCTCGTCCTCATCCATAAGACGGAGCCAGTAGAATCACACATCACACAGTGACAGCAAGACCAGGTGAGACGGCGCCTGCACACACTGGGTCCTCAGTACGTGTTCGCTGCCACTGGCTGGGAGGAACCCACGCAGGTGCGCAGTCCGAAAGGGGGCGCGGATGGAGAGCTAGACGCACAAAGCTGAGCCCCTGCAGAAACCGAGGGCAGCAAGCGTCTGTTAGCTGTGTGGCCGTAGCAGGTCACTCCCCGCTCTGGGCCCTGGCAGCCGCCTGTAAACAGAGCTATCTATCCACCTCTCATCTCACAGAGGCTGGAACCGTCACAGATAGAGTCTAGTTGGTGTCTGGCTCACTGCAGATGCTTAGCAGTGAGCTGTTCTCATCTCCCTGGGGTATTTACACCCCTCAGGCCTGTTCTGCCCTGGGGTGCTTGTGTCAAGTCGGGGCCAGGAGATCAAAAGCACCCGCCTGCAGCCTCATCAACATGTCGGTGGCTGCGACTGTGGGTGACCGGGGACCCTGCTCAGACACGTCTCCTCCTTGACCATTCTCAACCTAAAGACTTTCATAGACGCCAACAGGCCCGTATCTGGAACAAAGTGAGGCCGCCACACGGCCTGGACGGAGCGGGCAGCGGGTGTGCCCAGGGCCCTGCCTCGTGCAGAGCCAGCCAGCCCTGTCCAGTGTCTAGAGGAGTTAATGAACGTGAATCCTCCCGCTTCTGAAAAGTACAAAGGCCCTGGGGTTGCTTGCCATTCCATTAAGAGGTGTGAAGGAAGCAGAAGTAAAGAAAAAGCAAAGGGGAGAAACTGGGGGTGGTGGCTCCGCAGGAGCAGGAGGAAGCGACACGGGGACACCTCTGGGGCGAGGCTGGGCTGGCCGCCCGCGGGCGTGGACAGGGAACACACCTGCTCCGGAGCAAGGGCTCAGTGTGGCACAAGCTGTGCCCACATCACGCGCTCAGGCCCCGGGACCTCCCTAACGTGCCAGGGGGCATCGAGGGCTGCCTGCGATCCCTGCTGAAGGCAACAACACTGTGCGGCTTCCCTGCCTCAAGGAACTTCCACGCCCTGTGGATAAAACGTATAAAACTATGCAGAAACCATCTGCAAGTGCAGGGGAGAGGAGCAGGCCTGGTTGTAAACTCAGAAGGAGCTGCTGTGGGTTTCCGCCCCTTGTGCCATCCTGGATGCTGTCACTGGGGGCTTCCGCAGCCCACCTGCTGCTGGAGGAGCTGCTGTGTGTGAGCTGGGTTCCTTCTGTCCACAGTCCTGCCTCTGTCTCCTGAACAGAAGTCAACCTGAGTCGCTGCAGCATCCGTGTTTAGCGGCACGCAGCGTCAGAGCCGTCACGCATGCGCACAGGCCACGGTGGTGACCCCACTCCTGAGGGGGGTCAGGGCGGCCCCTCGCCCTTCAGCAGTCTCTAGAACACTTCGGAATCCTCTGCATCCTCCTATGTGTTCAACTGACTTGGCCTCTGCCGACACAACTTCACCCAGCTCCTTTCCTTCCCATCACCCCCGGGCCCTTCCCATCACCCCCACCTCTCAGAACCACCCCTGCTGCGCCCTTGCTTCTGGGTCCTCTGACCCCTGCCTCGGCCAGGCCTCCACCTGTCCTGCCACAAATGCCCGGGCGTTTGAAGACTCCTGGAGGGGACTGGGCCCCCAAGAAGCAGGCCTCCCCACCCCAGGCCTGGTCTGGCCTGGACCACCCGGCTTGGCCCTACCAGGCTTGGGTGCCTCTGGAGGTGGGTGAGAATTCTGGATCTGGAGCCCAATGGCATCACCGGCTGGGCGCTCCCCACATGGCCTGGCACAGACCCGGGGGCCCGTATTCCTCCTGCTATACGGTCTGGGCAACCTCTTACCTTTGGAGTGAGGTACTTGGTCATAATTTCCTTCCCTTTTTCTCCCAGTTTTTCATCTGGAGTAACTTCATATTCTGCCTAAAACAGAAGAAGGAAAAGAACAATAATAGATTTGCTCAAGAGCGTCTTAGAGCTGTAGAACCTTAGAGGCCCCTGGAGAAGACACCCTGGAGGTCACATGACCAAACTCCGCCTCCTGCAGGGCAGGGCGTGAGGCCCAGAGAGGGGAGGAGCCCTGACGTCCAGTCCAACCTACTTCGCTCCACAGTGGCCGCGTGCTTACATCAGTGGCAGCAGAGTTACTGGGGAGCCAAGGCGGGTGCTTGGCCCCGCCCCACACCCACAGCGTCAGACTCTCTGGTGATGCGGGCTGGACACCCAGGCAGCTGGGGTTGAGAACCACCAACTTAGAAAAATCAAAGGCATCTGCTGGAAAATAACTGGGGCCACCAAACTGGAAGCGCCTCAAGAGGCTGCCTGAGGTCACTCAGACCTTACAAGCTACGTGACCCTGGACAGTTTCCTCGACCTCTATAAAATGCAGGTGGAAAAAGCACCTACGTGTAGCGTGATCGTGCAGAAAGAACGTGACAAAGCCGGGCACGTAATAAATACTCAGTTCACAGTTGCCATACTTATCACCACTGTTTTGGGTTGGCCAGAAAGTTCGGGTTTTGCCATACGATGTTACGGAAAAGAGAAGGCAGTAACGTGCGTGCCGTACCTTTTACAGTTTTTCAATTTACAAGGTGAACGTACAGAGATTTTTTCCGATACTCTTATTTGAACCTAGAAAGACACAGGAGGGCAGAGGCGGCAGTCATACCCCTGCCTCAGCATACAAAGGGCGGGAGGTTCAGCAGAGTTGCCCAAGGTCATTGTGGGGGGGGTAGGGGGGTGGAGGGGAGGCGGCAGGGCTGGGACTTGGACCTCCAAGCCTGGATCTCTTTCTCAGCCACACCAAGGAATTTTGGACCATGGTGGCTGGCCAAGCCAGTGGGACCCGGGCTCCAGAGAAAGAAGTGAGGCCTCAAAAGATGAACCGTTTTATTTTCCCTGACCCAAGAGAGGCTACTTCACTGGCATCGGACCCACTTGCCAAGGGGGTAAAAGGCCTCCTCGAGTTAGGGAAAAGCCTGGTTGAGCTTGTCCGTATCATTTAAACAAGGGAACTCATTGCAAATTGTTTCTAATCATTTCCAAATCCACTGCCCAAGGACATGTCAGCCTCTGTCCAAAAGTACAGCTATTTCAAATGAAACAGGAAATGACATCAGCACAGAGGGGCTGAAACTCCGTCCCCGGCCATCTCCCTGTGGAGTTAGACCCCAAGCCCCTCACCCCAACCCCATCCTGGTTCAAGGCAACCTCTCAACCCAGTGTCTAGGGTCCAATTTCTCCCCATGCCAGACCCTCCCAGGCTGCAGCTGCATCTCTAAAGGGGCTGAGGGTTCTAGAGCACAACTGCCCCCCTATTTCCAGGGGGAGGAGGGATGCTCCCAGTGTCCAGCTGCCCTGGAAGCCCCGCCTGGGGGTCTGGCACTATGGGCATTTACCCAGAATGCTTTGCAGGGCCCAGGCCCCAGGCAAATGGCCGACCACCTTTTGGGGGTAACTCAATCCCATGCAGGACCCCGGATGTGCTCCGTCCCAAAATACATCTGGGAAGGCGGCTCTATTTAACCAAATGGAGGCCTGAGGCTCACGAATCAGCCTCAATAACCCGCTGAAAATATGATGGCTCTGGGTACTAAAACCCACGTTAAAAAAATAACATCACTTTCAGGTCAGCTGCCTCCCAGCAGAGGCCCGGCGGGGCAGCTGGGCGCCACAGTTCCACAGGGAGGCAGCCGGGAGCACGCGGGGACAGGCATCCCCAGCCCGGCATCAAAAGGCCTTTCTTTGAGAGTCCACGTCAGGTCACCACCACTTGAAGAGCATTTGCGTTGGGAGGCGGAAAACCAACAGAAGGCTTCCAGCTGGGCTCTCCACACCGATGAAGTCCCCTGGAGGGACAGGCCATGTCTCCACGGTGACCCCCGAGAGGGGCTCCTGGGGTACCCGTCCTGAGAGGCCACCTACAGAGAAAAAGGACCACGGCGGCTCGGCTGGGCGGGCAGAGCTCAGGCGGATCACACGACCCGAGGCAGGGGACCACCCGGGAACCTGCTGCTGCGGGAACACCCTTGCCCAGGGAGTGGGCCAAAGCTGCTGAAATCAGCTTCAACCAGAACACATAAGCAACAAATAAGAGGTTGGGTTGGGCCAACGGCCTAGAATTTGACTATTAGAGTGGGCTCTCGACATGGCAGCGAGACAATGACTTCCATGAACAGAGAGGACACCACATGCCTGGATGCCCCTGTGACCTCCATGCATCAAGAATTCCCTCCAACCAGAGAGGGGGGTGGGCTTGTCCCCTCCCCCAACAGAAGGGACACACACCGTCCTCCCTGCTGTGCTGCCCAACCGAAGCCTTCTCCTGCCCAGAGCTCAACCCTAACAGCCAGAGCGCCAAAGAACTCCTGTGCCAACCCGCACGGAGAGTATTTCTCTTCCCCAGGTACATCCCCGGTGCCAGCCGAGGGAGGCATTTAATGAGCCTTCTCTGCACGGTGATTTATACCAAACACAGGAATGGCCTTTGGGGAGGAGAAGCTGTAACACAAAGAGCAAAATACTACATTGAGTTTAAGGCGAAAAGAATGATTTATATTTCTGTGCCTGCCAAAGAGTATAAACATCTGTGTACATCCTAGTTTATAAACCTAATATTTCATTCTCTTGGCCGGCTCTAATTGCATCATCCATCTCAGAAAATGCTAATGAAAATAGGTCCTCTATTAAAACACATTTCCCTCAGATGAGTTTTTAAAAACAAGAAGATTGCAAACCGGTACAGGGGGCCCTGCCACGTTTTCACAGAAGCCAGCACTGTTTTACAGAGCAGAGCCTGAGCTGAATTCCTCTCGGCCTCTGCCCAGCTTGAGATGTCACCTCCTCCTCCCAGGAGCCCTTCTCCTGCCCTGGCAGGAAGATGAAGTCAGAGAGGCTCTGAGGTCTTGCCACCTCCGGCTTCTGTAATTACCGATGTGGTCAGCTTTTCCAGAGTCCTCGCGGCAGGGACAAGCGACGCGCCCGGCTGGCAGGGCGCTCCCCGCGGCCCTCTCTGGAGAAACACCCGGCTCCTCCCACGTTGGCCTCAGCGTCTTGCTGGTGCTGACCACGTGGGCTGGGGGTCTCCGTTTGCCCCTCTGGAATCACCCCCCACTGCACTGCGGGGCAGGTGACAGTGAGGGTGGGGAGTTCCCTGCTGGCTCCCTCCCCGTCTGGGCACCGAGGTTCCTGGACCCTCTTCTGAGGGTCCACCCAGCTCCTGCAGCTACCTACTCCACTCCTTCCTGTAGCAGCCCCTCCCCGTCCCTGCAGAGCTGGAGGTGGCGAAGGCTGGGACGTACCTGTGCACATCGGCCAGTACTGCTTTCCCTGCCCGGCACTCTGTCCACCGCCCTTCCTTAAACGCTATGTCATTCACACGTGGGCAAGCCGTCCATCTCTGGCCAGGCCCCTCCCTGATGCCTGAGGAATCCTTTGACGCCTGGCGTCGCCTGCCGCTACCCAGCCTCCCCAGCTAAAAGGAAGAAGCACTGCAGATGGGGGTGTCCCCCCATCTGCCGTGCACCCTTGGGGCCCCAGGATCAGATGGGCCTGGTCAGCCCCACAGCCTGTGCCCACCCGGGCAGAGTGTTCTCTGGTCTCTGGCTGCCATGTGAGGAGCTCTCGGGCCTGGGTTAGAAACAGATTCCATGGCCCAGGTTCAATGGGATGGGCCCAGAGAAAGAAGGGAGGGAGGAGAGGACCCCTGCCACCCGGGTCTGTACGTAGGGTACAGACTGAGAGTGGCAGGAGTGACTCCAAGGTGGTGGCATCACAGCCTTGGTGGAGCCAAACTCAGAAAAGAAGTTAGGAGGAAAGGGTGCTGGTCCTCTCTTGGGGTGGGGGTGGGCGTAGCTGACAGATTGAACAGCTGCTGTCGGAGTCCCATGGCAGAAGGGCTGTGCTCTCACCTCCTGTCCGCCCAGCCTTTCGAGAGCCTCCGCCCTGAGTGGCTCTCCACCACCCCTGCACCACCTGGCTGCTCCTCCTCCTCCTCCAGCCCCTGACGTCTCTGTCCTCACTCCCCGCAGTGCTCATAAGGCCACCGTGCAAAGGTCTTTGACTCTCCCTTTATTCCTTCAGTTCTAAGTGAAAAGAATCCCCACCGAGCCTAATTCAGGCAAAACTGTAATCTCTGGGCTCCTGGAATCCAAGGATGGGTTGAACAACCAAACTGTGGGGACAATGGAAATGCAGCCTGGCCCAGAGCACCAGGAACCAGGGACACGAGCACTTCCGGAACCCACGCGCACGTGTGTGTGTATGTGTGTGTGTGTGTGTGTGTGTGTGTGTGTGTGTGTGTGTGTGTGTTGGCCTCATTCTCCCTCAGTGCTGCCTGGCTGGCTCCAGTGCTAAGAACTTGGCAGCCAGGTTTTTTATTCTAAGCCTCCCTTACCAGAGAAGGACTCCCCCTCAACTCTATAAACCCCAGAGAAAGGACTCATTGACCTGCCTCATCCCTGCTCCAATCAGCTGTGGTTTTCAGGTGACATCATTAAGAACACGGCAGCTTCTAGGAGAGCCATGTTGTTTGGGAGTATGGGTGGGTCACCCAGGAGACGGGACGATCCCACAGACGTCCATGGGATGAACCCACTTTATAAGCGGTCGTTTTTCAAGATGACCCTGCTCCCCGCCTTCACCAACGGCTCTGAGGGTCTTTATGTCCATCGGAAGCATGATCACCACCCTCCCCCTCCCTCTTTTGGGAGATCACAGCAGTGACAGTAAGACAAAAACAAATACTCGGTATGATTCAAAAATAAGAGAAGCAGAATACTTCGTTCCCCTGGTGAACAAGCGTGAACAAAAGCCATCTTACAACAAAATTCCAGGATAACCAGACATATCTGAAACCAGGTGATAGCCCAGTAATTTCAAGTGATTTTTCCATAGTTCTGGGCTAATGAATCTTGGAGTGAACTTTCAGCATTTCCTGATATGATTCCATTTGTTGTAACTTCGTATTTGTAGTCCCAAATGGACACTTTAATAATCCTTGCCTTCCGCTATTCATGTCCTTGAGAAGGCTCTTTCCATACCAAATAGGGCTAAGTTGTGTAACCACTACGATATCAGGGACATGGCAGCATGGGACCTCTGCGAGCAGGTTATAAAAGACATTGCAGGGACCTCCCTGGTGGCGCAGTGGTTGAGAATCCACCTACCAGGTTTGATCCCTGGTCCGGGAAGATCCTACATGCTGCAGAGCAACTAAGCCTGTGTGCCACAACTACGGAGCCTGTGCTCTACAGCCTGCAAGCCACAATTACGGAAGCTCATGCACCTAGAGCCCGTGGTCTGCAACAAGAGAAGCCACCGCAATGAGAAGCCCACGCACAGCAACGAAGAGTAGCTCCCCTGCTCGCCACAACTAGAGAAAGCCTGCACACAGCAACGAAGACCCAATGCAGCCAATAAATTAAATAAATAAATAAATATTTTTTAAAAAACCAAAAATATTGCAGCTTCTACCATGCTCTCTTGGATCACTTGCTCTAGGGAAGCCAGCCATGTAGTGAGGACACTCAAGCAGTCCACAGAGAGGCTCACATGCAAGACAGCCGAGGCCTCCAGCCAACAGCCAGCACCCACCTGCCAACCGTGTGCGCAAGCCCGGAAACAGATCAAGTGTTCAGATGACTACAGCTCCAGCCAATCTCTTGATATAATTTTTAGAGAGACCTTGAGCCAGTAGCACTTCAGTGAACCATTCCAAATCCTTGACCCATAGAAACTATGAGATGATAAATGTTTATTGTTGTTTCAAGCTGTTAAGTTTTAGGTAATTTCTTACCCAGCAATAGATAATGAATACTTGACAGGTACCTGAACTTGTAGCTAGTATCTCTCAGTGCATTGAAAAATGCTCTTTCTTTTTCAATCTTTCATTTAATCGGAAAGCAAGCCCCATGAGGGCAGGAGCTTCTTCTCCTGCTCACTCTGTAGTCTCCAGTTGCTAGAACAGAGTGTGACACATTGGAGACACATAAATGTGTGTTGAGTAAATCTGGTTGAGTATCGGCCAAACCTCCCCCAATCCCAAAGAGAAGAGACCTGAAAACTTAATTTTTTTTCTTTAAGAACTTTTATTGAGATACAATTGACATAAAATAAACTGCATATATTTAAACTGTACAATTTGATTTTTTTTCTTATTAGTAATGTATATATGGCAATCCCAATCTCCCAGTTTATTCCCCACCAACCTCCCCCTGCTTTCCCCACGTGGTGTCCATATGTTTGTTCTCTACATCTGTGTCTCTATTTCTGCCTTACAAACTGGTTGATTTGTACCATTTTTCTATATTCCGCATATATGTGTTAATATATGATATTTGTTTTTCTCTTTATGACTCACTTCACTCTGTATAACAGTCTCTAGAGACCTGAAAACTTTATTGCACCCAAGGTTGGGGACGGGAGGGTTTCAAATGAGCCAACAAGGGTCTCAGAAAACGATTTAGAAAAGAAGTATGTCATCCTCTAAGAGGTCCATGGAAAGACCCTATTGGCCTGTGGAGGTTGACATGAGCCTGGAACCCCTTCCGATCCCTTGACCAGCTGGGCAAATCTTCTTTGCCCTCCAGAAGCCAAATCTACTCAAAGCCTTGAATTGGGTCACCCTTCTCAGGCTCCCAGAAGCTGCTCAACAACCAAGACTAAGGGCTGAATTACCCCCACGGTCTCATGAATGATGCACTAACAGTTCTGCTGCCCGCACATCACCCAGGCCCCGTTTTAAAACAGCCAAAGTCTTCTGCTTGACCTGAGAATCTCAGTCTTTAGGACTGTGCAGGGGAGCAGCCTTTCCTGGGGGCTACGTCAGAGCCAACAAGGACGGGCTATTTTTAATAAACTCCACTTGGTAGGAATTCCATATAAAGGTGGGAACGGTGTGGATGGCTCTGGCTGAGCCAGGGCACTGGAGCAGCGAGCCACTCCAAGGACACCACCACCTCCTCCCTCCTCGGAGTTCCAGTCAGGATGGAAGAAAAAAAGGTATTTCAGACGAGCATTGTGCCAGCCCTGGAAAACTCAATAAAGTCTTCATGCGTAAAAGAGGTGTTCCAAAGGCTGGTCATTTGACGTCAGGATGGGCGATGAAAGGCCTTGCTAATTCCCAGAGATGCAGACAAAAACGCGAGGGGATGGTGTGAGCCTCTCGTGAGTGGCGGCAGCGTGGAGGCATATGTAAAGAGCATTTGTTGCGTCAACTCAGGGAGCCAGATTCACATTTCCTTTCCAAAAGAGAGCTCTTGGTACAGGCCCAGCAAAAGAGAACGTCTGCACGACCAGAATGAAAATAGGCATCCATTGGATTTTTTTTTCCTCCTTCTTCTCAAACGGACTATAAGTGTCTAATGAGACACGTGGCTGGAAAATTCCACTGGCTCCTGGGTTTAGCCTTGCCCTGCTCTGCCTCATCAATTCTCCAGACAGGTCCCAAAAGTGCCGATGTCTCATCTTTTCCAAATGGGGAGGAGCCTTGGTGCAGGGCTCAGACTTTGGGCCTCAGCTCCTCCATCCACATTCATCTCCTTGGTGAGCTCATCCAGCCCGTGGCTCTAAGTACCAGCTATATTTTGACAACTCCCAATTTGCTATTTCCAGCCCAGACCTTTCTCACAAACTCCAGATTCTGACACCCACCTTCCCTTGAACATCTCCATGGGCTGTCTGGTAGACATGGGAGGCTGAGTGCACCCCAGATGAAGCCCCTGACCTCCCCCCAAACAAGCCTCCCGCAGCCTTACCCTCACTCCATCCTCCCATTGGTTCAGGTCAACACTTTGAAGTCATCCCCAACTCTTCTCTCTCACCCCCAGGGCATCAGAAAATACTGTTAACTCCGGTTCAGAACATGTCCCCAGTCCTACTGCCTGTCACCATGGCCAGTTGCTTCCACACTGACTTGAGCAACCAGCTGCTCTCACCCATCAAAGTCCCCCACTCTGACCCCTGCCCGCCATAGCCTTTTCCCAACACAGGAGCCAGAGGAATCCTTCGAAAACCTTAATCAGACCATGCGACTGCTCTGCTCAAAACCCTCCAGCAGCTCCCCCACATCACTCAAAGTCGAAGTTCTTTAATGGCACAAGGTGTCGCACGATCGTCACCTATCCTAGACCCCTCTGCCCTTCCTCCCTCCACTTCAGCCACAGCACCAGCCCCCTGTGAGTTCTGGGCATCGACCACCTGTCAGGTGCAGCATCCAGAGTGATGAGCTACGTCTGTGGCGCCCAGAGACTTCCAGTTAGTGAAGGAGGCAGGCACTCAAATAAAGCCTACTGGCTACATTCATCGGGCATCTGTGGCATGCTGGACACTGCCCTGAGCAGCATGACTCATTCAGTCTCTCTTCAACACGTCCACCACTGTCAGGTACAGCTATGGCCCCACTTACAGATGAAGACATGGGGCACAGAGGGGTCAAGCACCTGCCCACTGTCTCCACGGCAGCTGGGCCAGTGCCAGCATTGCCCTGAGGTCTGCCTCAGGGGCCTGCACATTCCCAATGCACCCACCTGCCAGCACCGCACAGCAATGAGGCTCAGGTGCGTAAGACTCAGGTGTGTGTTGAGGCAGCACCTGGAGAGAGGGCAGGCAGGGAGGGAGGGCGGACAGGGAGGGAGGATGGATGCGGAGAGAGGGCAGACAGGGAAGGTTTCTGAGAGCAGAGTGCAGGGGGACGAGCAGGCTTTCACCAGGCAGAGGGGTCCTGGGAGGCATTTCGAGGAGCAAGAGGGAGGGATTCAGGGCTGAGAGGCTTCAACCTGCCTGGCAAGTCAGAGCCGCCAGAAGCAGATAGGGGCCAGAATGCAGGGCTCAAGAAAGACCCGAGGAAGGCCAAAGATGAAAGGGTGGCGGGGGCCTGTTGGTAGACGGTCTGGTAAGTCGGCCTCAGAACTTGGACTTTGTCCTGGATGTCAATGTTTCCTAATCCTGGACACACACACAGTACAGTCCTGGGAGATGTGAAAACTGCCATGTCTGCTACAAACAATGGCCAATCCAGCGGTAGGTAATGAGCATCCCTTGTGTCAAACTGTAGTCTCCAAGTACCATTTCCCAGTAAAGGCAACCAGTGTTCCTTGGAGAAATGACAAACTCTAGGTGAAGGGCAAGAAATATACAAGATGAGCCTGGGGACTTCCCTGGTAGTCCGGTGGTTAAGACTCCATGCTGCCAATGCAGGGGTTACGGGTTTGATCCCTGGTTGGGGAACTAAGATCCCACATGCCAGTGTGGAGTGGCCACAAAAAAAAGAAAGAAAAAAAAAAAAGATGAGCCTGGAACATCACATCACACCAGACAGCAAGGAGGCTGCCAGTGACCAGTGGAATCCTCTCAGGGCCTCAGAAGCCAACCTGAAGGGCTCCCGCAGGCCAAGAGTGAAACCATGGAGCATCAGTGCATCAAAACGCCCCACGTTTAAATCCACACAGTTAAAACTCTAACTGGTTACTACTACTGAAGGATGCTAGTGAACCAATTTGGTACTTTGAAAACACAAATACAAGGAAAGTCAAGCATTCCTATATGAACTTTACCACTGGGTGACCAAACAGTAATTGAAAGAAAGTGTTTCCCAGTTAGCAAATGAAGAAGGAATGACAGGCTCAGAACGTTGCCATGTCGCAACCCCTAATGAATCAATAGATCTGGGTATTGAATCTCGATGGCTGCTGCCATCTCAAAAATACAGACACCAGATATTATAAGTCCCCAGCAGAAGAGCGTGAAACCACGTATGAAGTCAGAACCCCACCACCGCCAGATTGAAACTCAATCTGACCAAGTTTCTAGATTCAACGAGCGATTTCCAAGAAATACAGAGGAACCCATTAAATGACACATGGGAGTAAGAACACAACATTCAGACTACGGGACGCTCTTGGAGATGCTTATAAACTGTTAAGACACGCATTTACAAAAAGCATGAGAAAATCAGAAATTTGAACACTAATATTTGATAATAGTAAAGAATTTTTTTTTCTTTTAGTTGTGATAATGGTATTGCGGTTTTTTTGGTTAAAGAGCCCTCATCGTTTAGAGATACATATTAACATGTTCACAGGTGAAATGACCTGAGAGTGATCAGCTGTAAAATGCTACAGAAGGGAGGACGTGGGTGAAACAAGGTTGGCCTTGAATCCATAATTGCCGGAGGAGGGTGGGGCGTGGGGGTTCATTATGCTATTCTGTAGACTTTTACTTTTTATAGTTTGAAATTTTCCATAATAAAAAGTTATGAAAATACCAGGCCCCATCCCCAGAGATTCAAATTAATGAGTCTGGGCTTCAGCTCAGGCACTGGTATTTTTTTAAGGCTCCCCAGGTGTTTCTACTGCTCAGTTGAGGTTGAGGAACTGTGGTAATCACTTGTACAGGTCATGCGAGAGCCTGCATGGAGACCGGGACAGAGGCCGTGGAGGGGAGGGAACTGGGAGAGGTCTAGGAGCCAGGCACGTAGTCCTTGATGCAGACGGATGAGGAATGACGAGAGGGAGGGGTCAAGGACAATGGAAAGATTTTAGGGGTGGGTGATGGGGGGCTGCTGGGCACTGAGACAGGGAACATGTAGCCAAGGGGACCTGGGGGAAGGCGATGGGTTTGTTTAGGGTGTGTTGACTTGGTGGGGCCCATGTGGCTTCCAGTGGAGATGTTCAGCGGACAGTTTGGCCAGTGGGTCTAGAGACCCACATTGAGACCCTGAAGCAGACACAGAAATCTGGGCCCCGTAGGACTATCCCCCAAACCAAGCCAGAGGTCAGGATGGCTGCAGCCAATGATGGCATTCGGGCCTCTAGGAAACAACAGCACCTTGGCTCCCTGCCTTGGCAAGGGGGACCCGGATGGCCCCATTCCTTTCATGACTGACCATAATTCATCTTTCACCTCCTCACTCTTGTCCACCTTCCTTGGATAGACACCTAAAGGGCAGCAGGCAGGTTGAGGTGCCCTGTCCTCCCGAGCAAGTGTCGAGGAACTCCTGCATGTTCCTACATCCTGTCCTAAAAGCCCACGCAGATCAGTCAGCATTTGTTTTTCATTTTCTGGGTTTTTTTTAAATTGAAGTATAGGCAATTTACAACGTTTCAGGTGTACAGCAAAGTGATTCAGTTATATATACACACACGTATATATTCTTTTTTCAGATTCTTTTCCATTATAGGTTATTACCAGATATTGAATATAGTTCCCTGTGCTATACAGTAGGTCCTTGTTGGTTATCTATTTTATATACAGTAGCGTGTATCTGTTAATCCCAAACTCCAAATTTACCCCTTCCCTACCCTTTCCCCTTTGGTAACCATCAGTTTATTTTCTATGTCCATGAGTCTGTTTCTGTTTTATAAATAAGTTCATTTGTATCGTTTTTTTTAAGATTCCACATATAAGTGATATCGTATGATATTTATCTTTCTCTGACGTACTTCATTTGTTATGATAATCTCTAGGTCCATTCATGCTGCTGCAAAGGGCATTATTTCATTCTTCTTTACGGTTCAGTAATACAGCATTTGTTAAACACATGAATGACCAGTGAATCTGAAGGAAGTCCCCGTGGTGTCAGTCACAGCTGGGTGTGGCAGCAGCCAGGGCAGACAGCAGCTGTCAGATTGCCTTGAAACAGCCAACCCATGTTCCTCCCACAAGCATGAACTGAATGCCTGTGTGGGCTAGGCACAGTGCCAGGCAGCGGTGACCTGGCAGCCCGGGGCCCTGGCCTCAGGGAGCTTGCATTCTAGCGAGGAAGCAGATGGTAGACGAGCACACCAAGAAACACAAGCTTTCGAATTTTAGAAAATGGGTTCTCAGCTGGAGGAAGGGGCCCGGGAATCCAACATCTTGGGGTGTTGGGAAAACCACCCAACTTCCTAGGTGCTATTGCACGACAACCCAGGCTCCCGGAATCAGAGAACTGACAGGACCTCGTGTTAAAGAGGCAGCAGCTGAGGCCCGGAGTGGGAAATGGCCCCCGCATCCACGCAGCAGGTGATGACCTGGAGACAAGTCTGCACGCTCAAAGTCTGCACTGGCAGCATCTTAAGTGACAAGTCTATTCTTCATCCATCTAAGTCATGTGGTCTGTCTTTCCCTTTGCTCAAAAAATGACTGTTGATCACAAAGGACCAAAGGGCTCTCCCCTCAGGAGCGGGGACTTACCACGGAGTCCAGGAACTGAATGTAAGACTCCAGCCCAGGTCTGGTTTCGCAGAACTGCCGGAAAAGCAGCCTCCCGATTGGCTGCTTGTCACATAAACTGCAGTAATCTCTGTCTGGAGATAAGAGAAGAAGAATATGGTGAGACCCAGAAAAGGCCAGGCAGCGCCACCAACCCACACCTGGGTTCTTGCCTCAGAGGGATGGAGCAAGGTGACGGACAAACTCTCAGGACCCCTCATCCACCTCCAGGCTCTGCAGACTCAGAAGGGTCAAGGTCAAGTGCAGAAAAGGGGGCCAGTTATGACCTTGCCTCTAATCCCCAGCCCACTCCCTTTCCAACGCCCTGATTTCCGTACGGAGATGCTAGCAGTTCTGGGGACTGTGACTGTGCCCTGGACTGGCTGAGCAGCATGTCACATTGCTTGGCTGCAGTGACTGGATGAGGGTGGTGGGCACGTAACCCAAGCCAGTAAAACAATGTGAAGCACAGACGTTGCCTGGGCACACTAAGCCAAGGTGCTCTCCCTCTGGCGCTGGGGTGCATGGGTGCGAGGACAGGGTCTGCTGTAGTGCTCTCGATACTGCAAAACATGCTGCTGTGAGGACGAGGCTGACATACAGAGGAAGTCAGAGCTGGGAAAATTACGAGTAGGTGCTCTGGTGAAGTCATGGATCTTGGGATTATACTACGCCTGCAGCCCAAACCATATCTGAAAAGCTTATTTATGAGCTTTGTTTAAGGCAATTTGAAAAAACTTTAAAATGACTTGTAATTCAAAACATTCTAATGAATACAGTAAAAAAAAAAAATTCATATTTGCCCAATTGGAGCAAAGCCCAGTCTTAGAATGCTTCAAACTATGAAAACCCTGCATATTCCAGCTGAGGAGCTAGAGGCACAGAGACAGGAAGTGACCAGCCCTCAGCCACTCAGCAGCCAAGAGAGTTCTGAAGAGGAAATACAATGTAAGACTCAAAGAGCAGAGGCCTGGAGACCAGGGTTTTAGCCAAGGACTTGCTGTGTAACTTCAGGCAACACATTTGCCTTCTCTGGGCCTTAGTCTTCCTCTGGAAAATGAAGATGCATGTTGGAGGTAAGATGGGAGGGTGCCTTCTGGTCCTTCCTGCAATGACTCTGCAAGAGGCTTTCTCTGGTCAGAAAGATGCTCAAAGGTCTTGCTGAGACATGTTGCCTCAGACCGTCTAGAGCACTAAAAATTAGCCCTTTAATTTTGCAGCTACACCAGGAAAAGTCAGGTGACTTCATGGGGAAACCAGAAGACGGTGAGGTAGACCTCAGTTAGGAGAGCTGCCTGGAAAGAAGGAATGACTATATCCTTGCAAAGTGTAGAGGAGGAGCCAGGAATGCCCCCTGGAGACGCAGAACGCAGGAGACAGGAACAGAACCATCATGCCCACTCATTTTCATACCCAAAGAGTTTATTCACAGGAGGTATAGCCATTACTTGCAGGGAGGGTGGTGGCTGTGAGCAAGGGCTCTGGAGCTAAATCCAGGTTCAAATCCCAGCCTCAGTACTCACTGCCTGTGTGCCTTGCGGCGACTGGTCTGACACTTTATCCCTCAGTTTCCTCATCTGTGAACTGGGAACAGTAATCGTACCCATCTCCTAGGAGCAGTGAGAGCCTGGCACACAGGAATTGCTTAATAAACACTATCTGTTATCACCATGAAAGTGGGTTTGGGGTCTGTTCCATCTCCCTTCCTCTGGGGAACCTCTTCTCCCTAAGTCTATAAAATTCTATCCCATGGTTCTAAGGGAGCAACTCCTCTCAAGCCTCAGGGATGGGCACGTGACTCAGTTCTGGCCAATCAGAGCCCTCTGTTTCACGGCCACACTGATCAGTTCAGGGCATGTGACCCAGGGGGCCTTGGAGTCCTTCCAGGGTTTTTGGTAGAACTTCCAGAAAAGACACTTGTTCCTCTCTGGGATGACAAGACCTTAGGACTGATCAGCCAAGAGCTGCCACAACCATCTTTCCCACCAGGCAGCGGGAGCCCATGGAGAATAAAGTCAGTACAGGGGAAGGACAGATGAGTGGGGAAGAGAAGCCTGGAGCTGCGAATATCACGGGAGCCCCTGGAGGCAGGCTACTGAGGCTGGCCTGGTGTCTGCACTTTTAGCCATCTATCTTTGCTTAAGGCCAGTGGTGTTGGGTTTTTGTCTCTTGCAACTGAAAGAGCAAGTGACTAAGGCTGGAGAGTTTTATAGCCCATATCTCCTGTCATGGGTAAACTGCCTGAGGGCAAGAACAGTTTTTGGAGGAATCTACCAGTTCTAAGTATACCATGTATCAGAAGGCACTCACACATTTCTCATTCTTTCTTGGACGGATACTTTGATTAACATGGATGAGCCACCTTTGCTCCTCCCCGCCAAGTGGTTTGGGGGCTGAAAGTAGCCTTGAACTATTGCCTTAACTCAGCCTGCCTTTCCATGCACAGATGGTTTGGGAATAGCCACTCCAACAAACATTTAACCCACCTCGATGTGTGCCAGGATCAGTGGGAGTCAGGTGAAGGGGGAATGGGACGTGGTCCCAGTTCTCAGGGATCTTGGATTCTGTTGGAAAGGGGGTGTGTGTGTGTGGGTGAGCGGACAAGATCTCAAGTGACAGTAATAAAATGTCAAGTTATCATCAGTCACAGGAGGGAGTCTAGGTTGGAGGGAGCCCAGAGGGTGACAGGTCTGGAGCCCGCACCTGTTAGCACGGTGGCCTACAGACACAGCCTGCGTTCTCACTGCCTCCCACTCTGCCTGATCCCCCAAGGAGAGGAAAACAAACTTCCCTGTCCTTCCCCAGTCAGCTGAGCTTCCCCGGCACAAACACAGAGCAAAGTAAATTACCTTGTGTCAAATTCCCATTTTATTCAATTATGGCAGACAGCGCCACATCACTTACGCGATTTGAACAAGGGGCCCTCCCCCATTTCCAAAAGCAATTATGAGATTTCATGTACCATATTGTGATTCCTCAAGGGTTCATCTGACAGGATTTTTTCTCTCCATATGGCGTGTGTTTTCAGTATGGAAACAAAGCCGTCATAAACTCACAGCACAGTAAACACCATGTGATTCCAACACAAGCTGTCAGCACCTCAGTTCCATGCCTCTCGGTACAGAGGATGCCCGACAAGAAAGCCACGCGTTGGAAACCCAGGAAGCAAGAAGAGGATCAGTAATCATCTATTCGGATGTTTTCTCAGCTTTAAATAAAGATAAATGGTCTTATCCTCTGAGGAAACGACACCACCACTAAAATCAAAGTGCAAAGTCTGCAGTTCCTTTAGAAATGGAGAATGAGGGCTTCCCTGGTGGTGCGGTGGTTAAGAACCCTCCTGCCAATGCAGGGGACACAAGTTCAATCCCTGGGCCGGGAAGATCCCACATGCCGCGGAGCAACTAAGCCTGAGCGCCACAACTATTGAGGCGGCGCTCTAGAGCCTGAGAGCCACAACTGTTGAGCCCATATGCCACAAATACTGAAGCCCGCATGCCTAGAGCCTGTGCTCTGCAACAAGAGAAGCCACCGCACTGAGAAGCCCACCGGTCAAAACAAAGAGTAGCCCCCATTCTCTGGAACTGGAGAAAGCCCGTGCGCAGCAACAAAGACCCAACACAGCCAATAAATAAATAAATAAAATAAAAAATAAATTCATAAAAAAAGAAAAAGAAAGAAAATAAGTGGAGAACAAGGCCATAGAAGGAAGAATATAAACTTGGGGGTTGATCAAGGTGACAGGAAGAGGCGCAGATCAAAGTTCTTGATGTGTCAAGAGCAAGTCCGAGGGGCAGGTCACTTCCGGAAAGTCAGAGGACACTGAAGTTGAAAGCACAGTTTGCTCTGTAATACATTTTCTGAGGGGAACTTTTCTGGTCAGTTTCTACAGAAGCTGGCCATGCTGTAGAAATGCAGCTTGGAAGTGCTCTGCCCACAGCCCTTCTCCCAAGGGTGTCCTGTTTGGGTTGGTGGGGAGGAGTACCCAGGACAGAGGGGCAGGATCCTCTCTGTCTCAGGCTGGGAGGGCCCTGGGATGCTGTGCACACAGGCACGGATGCATAGTCCACACACACACGTACACACCAGCTCCTCTGAACCTGAAAACCCTGCTTTTGGCCATGTCCCTCTTTGATCTTTCCCTCCAAGCCAGAAAGAGCCTGTCGTTATGTAAACTATGAAGGGCATCAGGCTCCCTGCCCCCAAAGTATTCACCAATCATCTAGTCATTCTAGTCTTATTCTTTTGGGTCCTTCATTCATTCAACAAACTCTCTTCCAAGGTCTCCTGCTTTTTGATACTAAAAGGTCTCTTCGATTTTCAGACTCTCTTATTGAACACCTTGGGGTGGGGGTGGATGAGCGGGTGGGAGGAGATACCTCATACCCACTTGCAAGATAATGATCCAGAAACAGGCTTGGAGTTAACAGCTGGCCGTCAGCTGAGACCAAGAACAGGGGTGTGGTCTTTGTGATGTGACATTTGACCTCGGCTAACATTGGTCTGGTGGACACAAAACTGAAGGATGAAAAAAAAAATAAATTCTTGATGGATTTCCAGAAAAAACAAAAAACAAAAAAAAAACTGAAGCATGTCCAGAGGAAAGATGATGGAAAAGGGGGTCCAGAAGGCCCATTATAAGCTCTGAACTTATGGTGCCCTGGATCAAGGCACAGACTTGGCTCAGGGAGGGCTGGGGCCCATGAGCACATGGGAGCGGGAGGGGTGGTGTGCTGGAAAGGCAGGCTGGGCTCAGGTAGGAAAGGGCTGGACTCCAAGGCCAAGGAGACTGGAATGGATTCACTCTGTCCCACTGGGGCATCAATGATTTTAGAGCACAAATGATTCAAGTGTAGTGCACGGGAAGGTGGACAAAAATGGTGTGGGAGCGGCGAGCCTGAGACATTTACAGAGGAGGTCACTGGTTTGGGAGGCATTCCCACCTGTGGTTCAAGCCCCAGCCTTTGGGCAGGGAGGGCGCAGCCCCTGCGGTTGGGATCCTGCTTTGGTGAGAAGCCGAACTGAATTGGCTTTAAGGAAACCACATGTGTCGTTTGTTTCTTCAAGGGCTTGACACCTCCCCAGCATGCCCATGGCTGGCCCGGGAAGACAGGACTGCCACTCCCCTCAGCACCCCCAACTCCTGCCATACCCCAGGCAGAACCATGGTTCCCTTAGCAAGTTCACAGACACCGGCTGAGCCCCTTCTGGGCACTGCATTCTGGGCCCTGTTGGGTGGCACCCCTTAAAGGAGACAGGCCCCACAGCCTTTGTCTTTGTCCGAGCGGTTTGCTTACCAGCCTGGGCAGGAGGGAGGCAGACATGGCTGGGCAGGGCAGCCACAAACAAAGCTGCATACGGAGGACTGCTGGAAATGCCCCGGCTGAGGGGTACCCACAATGCTCTCCTGGTTTGCACTGGTTTCAGGGGAGGTGGCCATGGGAGGGCTCGCTGGAGCACGGGAATGGGAGTGATGCGGTCGCCAAATGCAATGCCAATTGTCAGCAGGGGAGAGGCTGAGTGCTGGGGAAGGAGGAGAAGGTCAAAGCCAGAGAAAAAGGGCCAGAGACTGGGGGGAGGGGCAGGGAGAAGCCACAGTGCAGGGTGAAGACTGGGACAAGTGTGTTAGGGCAAGAACTCAGGGCTAGGTCTGCGACCACTGCAGGGAGACTTCAAGGACGGCTTCAAGTGTAAGGAGGTTCCTCAAAAAATTAATACGATCCAGCAATTCCACTGCTGGGTATTTATCCAAAACAATTAAAATCAGTATTTCAAAGAAGTATTTGTACTCCCATGTTCATTGCGACACTATTCACAACAGCCAAGATGTGGAAACAAACCTAAATGTCCATCAACCAATGAACGGATTTTTAAAATGTGGTATGTAGGGGCTTCCTAGGTGGCGCAGTGGTTAAGAATCCGCCTGCCAATGCAGAGGTCACAGGTTCGATACCAGCTCCAGGAAGATCCCACATGCCGCAGAGCAACTAAGCCCGTGTGCCAAAAAAAAAAAAAAAAAAAAATGTGGTATGTACACACGGTGGGATATTATTCAGTCTCAAAAAGGAAGGGAGTCCTGCCACATGTGACAACACAGATGAGCCTTGATGACATTATGCTAAGTGAAATAAGCCCGTCACAGAAGGACAAATACTGCATGACTCTACCTATATGAGGTAATTAAAACAGTCAGATTTGGACTTCCCTGGTGGCCTAATGGTTAGGATTCTGGGCTTTCACTGCAGTGACCTGGGTTCAATCCCTGGTTGGAGAAGATGCCACAAGCCACATGGTGCGGCCAAAAAATAAAAAGTTTTTTTTTTTTTTAAATAAAATAGTCAAACTCATAGAAACAGAGAGTAAAACAGTGGTTGCCAGGGGTTGGAGGAGGGGGAAAAGGGGAGCTGCTGTCCAGTGGGTATAGAGTTGCAGTAATGCAAGGTGATTAAGTTCTAGAGCTCTGCTGTACAACACTGTGCATGTGGTTAACAACACTGTACTGTGCACTTAGAAATTTATTAAGAGGGTGAATTGCATGTTAAATGTTCTTATCACAATAATTTTGTAAAAAGAGAATAGCTTATAAAACAGAACGAAGTATTGCCATTTGCAGCAACATGGATGGACCTAGAGAATGTTATACTTAGTAAGTCAGACAAAGACAAATACTGTATGATATCACTTATATGTGGAATCTAAAAAATAATATGAATGAATCCATATACAAAACAGAAACAGACGCACAGACATAGGAAACAAACTTACGGTTACCAAAGGGGAAAGGGAGGGAGGGACAAATTAGGAGTATGGGATGAACAGATACAAACTACTACACATAAAATAGACAAGCAACAAGGATGTGCTGTATAGCACAGGGAATTATATTCAATATCTTGTTATACCCTACAATGGAATATAATATCTAAATATATATATATATAACTGAATCACTTTGTTATATACCTGAAGCTAACACAATATTGTAAATCAATTACACTTCAATTAAAAAAGAGAGAGAATGACTTAAAGAAAATGGACAGAAAGTGATAGGTTGCTTGGGGACAGGAGGTGAGGCACCAGGGGATGGGAATCAGAGCACAGTGTTAACTGAGGGGGTGGGCAAATAAATTTACTTGGTAATGAAGGTAACTGTTTAAGAACACATGTGCAAGCACACCGACACATGCATACGAATTTGCAACACACATGTCCTTCAGTTTTTAGGCACAGCCAAGCCTTCCTTAAAGGTCGGGCATGACATCAAGTTGTCAGCCAACAGAGAGCACAATACGATAAGGGGCCCTGTCCTTACCACCACCTTGTGATGTTTGGGTGTTTGCTGAGAGCTTCCCCTCGTCTCCTAGCCTGTTCTTATAACAAGCCATGGACAGCACCCACACCTCAGGCCCATTGTGAAGGACACCTGCTATAGACTAAATGTGTCCCCCCTCCTCAGCTTCTTACCTAGAAACCTGATGCCCAATGTGATGGCATTAGGAGGTGAGGCCTGGGAGGTAATTAGGTCATGAGGGTGGAGCCCTCATGAATGGGATTTGTGCCCTTTTAAGAGGCCCCAGAGAGCTCCCTCGCCCTTTCTGCCATGTGAGGACACAGGGAGAAGATGGTCGTTTATGAACCGGCACCTGGACTTCCAGCCTCTAGGACTGTGAGAAATAAACTTCTGTTGTTTATAATCCACCCAGGCTGTGGGATTCTGTTGTAGCAGCCCAGATGGACTAACATGCTATCTAGTCTTGGGCACATCCCTGAACCTGAGGCTGAGCTCCTCACGCATCACATGGGCAATCTGAGAATCCGCAACGCATGTGAGCGCCCAGGCCAGTCTCGGCACACAGCAGGTCCTACCCAAACGGTAGCCATTCAGACATCACCTCTCCGAGACTCAAGAAGATTCAGAAAGGAAATGGGACGTACCCAGTGGAGGGGGTGGGGTCGCAACTCCACATCAGCACCGAAGAAGGCACAGCAAAGGCCACTCCTCCCGGTGAGAGCCGTTCGCGCCGAGCTCCGGGGGGTGGGGGGGGGGCAGGGGCCGCGGCTCTGCGGCCCTCCTCCCCCTCGCTCTGAGCCTCGCTCTCAGAGAGAAGCCACATGTGTCCCCACGGCACATGGCTGGGGTTAAACTCTCATAACCCACAGTCCATTCCTTCAAGACTCATAACCCCCAGTGGACTTAGAAACAGGAATGATATTGATAGTGAAGATAAATAAATGCTGTCACTGTTTTCATTCTTTCGGAGTGACATGAAGTGGGAACATACTTTCTTAATTAAGAGCCTGTGGTATGTGGATGCTTGGAGGGTCACCAGATTTTCCCAACCAAAAGCCAGAACTCAGGCAGCGGGGACAGCATGGCTCCCCTCGTGGCTACAAACCCAAGCGAGGGAAGCCGCCACCCCGCTGGGGCGGAGGGGGCGTCGACCACCGACATCTGCTCGGGACCGGTTTTTTTTTTCATTGTTGTGCCTAGGCACTCCTTGAACCCGGGCCAATGAAAATGCATGTTCCATTTCAGAAGTAAGAGCAAGAAGGGCAGCTTCCTGAGGAAATGGAAATGCTAACACCGGAGCCCTTGGAAATGAAACCACATGTTTATTGTGCAAGTGGGGAGTGGGGGTGGAGGTGGGGTGGGGGGGTGTTCAAAAGTGATTCCTGATTCCTGCAGCCATCTCTCTACCAATTGGTGGTTTCTTTTTTCTTGTTTTGTTTCACTTCATTTTACTTAACATTGTTTTACCAAAATACCAGGTTCTGTTGTTTTGTTTTTTTCTCATTGGGGGCAGGGGTCCTGACAGGTCCCGAGGCAACTGAGGAAAACAGATTGGGGGCCTGGAGCCCCTCCCTTTGCCATACTACAGTTCTAAGACGATAAACAGAAAAGGGATTTGAAAACAGCTTTCTCTCAAAAATTCCTGCCAAAGCTGGAAAAAACAATCGGGCGTTTGCTCTGAGGAAAAGGCTCTCTGACGTTTGAAAGGCAAGATAGCATCACGGATAACGGCAGTTCTTCACAGCTCGCCTCTTGGAAGGAGCAGGAGAGGAAAAAGGAAACATGTGGTATTTGGTTAGCAACAGCCGAGTGGGTTCCTATTGCTTCAAGAAAGATGTTTTTATGTGAATAAAAATGACACATGGCACACTGCACAAACACACCCAAGCCAAGCCCCATCTTCCTGTGCTTTTTGTCGCCCTCATGCTGGTCTCGAGTTTTACTGACTGTCTTGTACTTGTCACATGTCTCTGTAGGATCAAAACTATGAAGCCCGGATCTTATCAAGATTGGTGACACCTGGACAAGACACATGTAAAAACCACTGAGTTGTAGGGTGTTTGGGCCTGGGCTGCCAGGTGGGGGGAGGAAAGGAGGGTCTGGTCTGTGGATCTGTGAAAGGAAGAGGAGGGGTGGGCTGAAGTGTCCTTGTGGGGGGCCCAGCGCGGCAGACCCTACCAGCCCCGCCTCTTTGTGAGGGTTCAGGTCTCTGCTCTGAATCCACTGGGTGAAGTCAAAGCCCAGGAGATACCTGGAGTCTGGGAAAGGCCTGGGGGCTGAGCTGGAAAGGATGCCAAGCCTCTGCTGTCACCACGGGGTTCTCTGGGCAATGACGGGGTCCCAGAGTCAGGCAGTAACCTGTCCCTTATCCTCATAGCCAAGAAAAGTAAAGAATATAGATATTCCCATAGTGAGAATATGGGATGAAGGGAGAATGGGATGAAGAATTGGATGGGTAAACGGAGGGGTGAAGTGGCGGAGGTGGACCCAGGGAACAGCCAGGGAGGCACGGACACTGTGTGGCAGTGGCTGGAATGCCCGGCATGGTGGAAGAACTGGGGACAGAATTGGGACCTGGGTTCCAGGCCTGGCTCTTTTACCAGCTATCTCTAAATGAGAGGCCCGAACCACCAAGCTCTGAGCCCTCTCCTGGGCTGAAAGCCTGCCTCTCTGTGCCTATAACACTTCCTTCCATGCGACCATGGAGAGAGCGTGACAGCCACAGGGCGTCAGTAGGAAAGGCACCTGGTTCATCAGCAGTGGGGGCTCTTGAAAATGCCAGGCAAAAAGGAGACAACTGACGTGAGTGACCTGCGGCTGTTTCTCTTTCTTCGGATTTTAAATATTTACAAATGAGAGGAAAACAACTATTCTAAAAACTCAGCTGCAAGATCTCTGAGCTTCGGAAGGCTGTTACGCAAAGGAGCTGTGGCTGCCAGACATGTCTCCCCTGGGGTGCAGGGCCTGGGTCACAGGTGGGTGCTCAGAACCCTGTCTCACCCCGGCCGGCCTGCAGCAGAGCCTCCCAGGAGCTGGGACGGGGCCCGCTGTGGTGCCAGCACCTGGGAAAGCCCGGCGGATGGTGAATGCTGCTCCCTTTCCACCGACCTGGCCTCCCTTCACTCGGGCTCGGCTCACAACCATCCTCTTAGAGCTGCATCCTCCCTGCAAGCTTTCTTCCTCCTTGCAAAGAAATTTCCATGTGGATACAGGCAATTTTAGAAATTGAAACACGCAGGCCACACCCAGGCCAACGGTATCAAATCTCTGGAGATGGCGTCAGTAGTTTTTAAAGCTCCCGGGGAGATTCCAAGGTCTAGTTCATCATTTTATCTCCAGCATCTGGAACAGTGCCTGGGCAAGCAAGCGCACAGGTGTATATGTACAACAGATGAATATAAAACAAAACAAATGACAAATCAATGTGAAGTGGAGGCCATAAGCCTCCAGGTTGGGGAGTAGAAATCCCAGGCCCACACTCCCTCCGCACCCCTCCCCCACGAGTGGTTAATTTGTCAGAAATGACAGTCTCCCTGCAACAACTAGATGAAGAGTTGTTCCTAGCAGGGCTTCCATCTGAGGTTAACAAAAGAACCCGTGAGGCTTGCGGGGCTCTGGGTTCCCCAGGCCAAGGAGAGGCTGGGCCAGGTTGTCTGCTGCAGCTGTGGTGGGCCTGGAGCCCCCCAGAAGAAAGGCAGGCCCGAATGCAGGCTCTGCCTGACTCACTGCCTTCCGGAAAGCTCACCCAGGGCCATGCGGCTAGGGCCAGGGGATTGGACTCTGCCTCCGGCTTCTCCTCTGACCTCTGTATGACCTCAGTCCCAGCATTCTGCTCTTTGGACCTTCGTTTCCCCTTTTACAAAATGAAGCTGATGAACTAGGGGAGCGTGAATGTTCTCACCTCCCAGTTTGGTGGGTCCACAGGCAGGAGCCTTGTAGGGATGGAGACGTCAGAGGGCACGGCCTTTCTCCAGCATCAGAGCCCTAAGTAGGGTTCACGACTGATGAGGTCTTTAAGGCCACTCAGCTGCCACCCCTCCTGCACCTGCACTGTGGCCAGAACAGGAGCAGAGCAAGCAGGAGCTTAGCAGCAGCATTTCCCAAAGGCTGGGGAAGGGTGCTGCCAGTTTGCTGTGGGGCCCTGGGGCCATGATCACCCCCCCCCCCACTTCCCCGGGCCTCGGTCTTTCTTGAGTGTTTTTCCGGTATAAGCTTGGATGCCGCACCCTGACTGTGGGCTGCCCTAGCCTGCCTGGGAGGAGAGCAGGGAGGCATGCAGGCCTCTGCAGCCTCGGAGGTTGTGCCCACCGTGCCGTCCAGGGCCCTGGGGCCTGGCTTTACCTGGAGCTATGAGCTAATGAAGCAAAAGCCACAGGAGGGCAGGGCCAGGAAGTGGCTGGGCAAGCAGGGGCCAAGGCAAACAGCAGCCTCCATGCAGAGGCGGCCCTGCTTCTTCCTGGGCCAGGGCCCAGCCAGGCTCACAGCTGTGCCAGCCAAAAGCAGCTTAAGAAGTGAATGCTTGGGAAGGTGGAGGCAACTGATGGTCTCCCCAAAGTCCTGATGTCTCAGGGTCCAAAGATCCCCCCACCCCCCATTCTCTGGATATGATCCCCATCAGGAGCTTAGTCAACCTTGTGTACTTCCAGGGGCGGGAAGCACTTCACCTACAAAGTGTCCGGTACTCTTTACCAGCACTGTGTTAAAAGTTATTCTTATTTTGGGACCAAGCCTGTCTTTCTGTAACACCTGCCCCTTAGTCCTTATTCCTGAGATAGGGAGGGCAAATGTTCGGTGGCAGTTATTCTGTGCTCCTGGAGCCCTCTCTCAGATAAACATCCAGTTCTGCCAGGTGCCTCCTCACAGCTCCTACAAGATCAGCCATGTGCTACACCTGTACTCTTTGCTTCCCCAAGGAACAGAGTGCGGAGGGCCTGGCCCACTGGTACCCGATCCAGGTCTTTGGAAACTAAATGTGAAACCATGTCGACTCCTCCCTTCAAGCCAGCTTTGCTTAGCTCGGCCCCAGACCGAAGAGGGGCTAGAGTTGGGAAGAGATGGACATATTTCCAGGCACACAGAGTTCACCCACATTCCAGATGAGAAACAGGGGACAGGTGTATTACTTTAGCAGGAACCAACAGAGAAAGGTGGAGTCTCAATTCTGACTTCGCTTAGCTGAGTTACAGCCCGGGGTTGGGGGACGGGGGGGCGTCGGGATTTTAGACATGAATTTTCATACGGTTCAGAAAGAGATGACTTTTGGGACAGAGAGCGACCTTCCCACTTTGCTACCTGATGTGTCATAATAATAACTGAATGATAACAGTTAACATGACTGGGGCGCCTGCTACATACAGGCACCACGTGACACACTCCATGTGCTTGGCCCTTGCAATCCTCCTAACTGTCCTACGAAATAGATGCTATTATTAGCCTATTTTTCAGATGCCAAAAAATGAGGCACTGAGAAGGAATTCGCATAAGGTCCCAGAGCTAGCAAGAGGTGGAGGTGGGATCTGAACTCATCTCTTCCTGAAAACAGAACAACTCTTCCGCCTCTCTTAGCTCCTAGGGATCCGTGGCAGCAGCAGGCAGGGGACTGGAACCCTGGGAGGTGGCTGGCATCACACCAGTGGCACCATCTGGCATGCTCCGGGGGGCCCACGGGGCACAGGGGCACCCTAGTAACCTGGACGCGCCGTGACCCGTCATTCCATTCCCACGGGCCCAGGGCTGCTCTGCATAATGAGTCCTGGGCTCCAGAGACTAAAGCCTGGGAAAACCTGTGGCCGCTCAGGGGCTGGCTATCAGCTGGGCAGCGATGCTCCACTGGCCGGACAAGCAAAGGAGAATGATGTAGAATGCCCTTCTCTCCCCTCCTCCTCCGGAACGCCCCCTCCCCAGGGCTCCTTCAGCTCCGCGTCCAGCACCACCTGTGATCATTCCCCGGCTGCTGTCCTCAGAGCTGGCCTCTTCTCTCTCTCACTCACACACACACACAGACATACACACACCCCTATTCCCAGCTGAGGTGTAAATTCTCTGCATCCCAGGCAGAGCCTGGGACAGTCTGGACACTGATGAGGTCACTAATAAATATACAATTGATTGAAGCAGGAGCAGCCATGAGAAATATTATTCACTAGGATCCTGTTTACACTTCCTTTGTCAAAACAAATCCCTTGCTCCTTGAAGGTAGAAATCTTCAAGTCCTGGGTGTCCAGTAATAAATGCTTGGCTTTTAATAGGCTGTTGGATTTGCACTTCACAGCACATTCTTGTGCTCAGACCTACATCGAGGCAAGTCCTTAAGCCAAAAGGAGGGAGTCCAAACAGGGATGGACCCCACCTGGAGTGGGCAGGGCCCAGACTGCCTTGTTCCCTTCATGCCCAGCTCCCCACTCCGAGCCCGGCACAGAGCCGGCACAGTAACATTTGACGAGTGAATGAATGTATGGGTGGATTAACGACCTATCTCATCACTTTGTTAGCTGTTGGCTACATTCTAATTTCGCCCTGTGCTGAGTCAAGTTAATGAATGGATCTGCCACATGGAAAAGGGAGGCTCTTCCCAACATTGGCATCCTCGTTCTTCATGATACATTTACGTCAGAGCAGAGGAAGGGCGTGCTGGAGGGAGCAGGGACATGGACCCTGCCGAAAACCCCAAGGAAAGCTGGTGTGACACCCTTATCGCTCAGACGGGGAACCTGAGGCGCAGGCAGGGGAGGGTCTGGTTTTGTTCATCACCGCAGGGCTTGCTTAGCCGCTCAGCTGCTCTAAGGTCCTGGCTCAGCGTGAACAGGGAGGGGAAGCTCTTGATTAAAATTCAAAGACCCTCACCTTAGGGTCCCCCCCAGGTTTTGGCACAGAGACTCCCGGTCAAGCCTTTCAAAACTCCATCCCAGGACCTGGCATTTTGAACACCGTGCAGAGTAGCTGCTTCTGTCAGCTGGAAGGTCGGTGATGGATGCCACACAGGTGTCTCATATAAATCTTCAAGGGCCATCTCTGCGTGGAGCCAAGTAGATGCTTTTAATCATCAAGGAAAAAGCAAAATGCCTCCTGCATTTTCATTTTTATCTCAGTAAAAGAGCACAATTAATTTGTCAGCAGGCAGTAGCACTTCTTGCCAAATACCACTTATTTTAAACTAAAGCTTTCTCAGCTAAACAAATACAGAATAGAAGCATGCAGAACCCAAAACACATGTTTTACTTTCTTCCCTTCTTTCTTCTTCAAGAGTTCCACATATCTCATAACTGTCTAGACCTTGTAAGCTCCGTCTCAGCCTGGAGCACCGCTCTCTGGGAACACTTTTTCTCTTTCCTCTGACTGCCAGGCTCCAAACAGACATTCTGACAGATATTTAACTGATGCCGAGCCTAATAGGTATCCTCCTCAGTTACTCAGCACAAGAAAGATAACTGGGAAAAAGACCAAAAAACCACTGGGATGATCAAAGAATACCATTGTGGTGAAACCTCTGTTTCTAAATGGTCTAAAAAAGTAACCCATAATGGCTGTTTGTTTTCTATCATTCCTTGCCAAGAACAATGTTCAGATGATTGAAAAATTCCAGACTGGAACCTGGGATGCTCACAGATTTTCCCTTCTGAGCACCTGCACAGAGAGAAGCTCTGCTCAGAAGATGTAACTAATAACAGGGACGGGTGAGCTCTCAGCGCCTCACATTCAGTGTGTCGCCTTGGAAAGCCCTCCAAGGACTTCTGAACGGGGCCTGGGTTCTGAGAGGCTGCTCTAGGTGAATCAGGGCCAGTTGGAGCAGGCCGCTGGAGCACAGCAGGAGGGAGGCAGAGACACTTCCTCGCAAACCGGGGGCCAGCAACTGACAAACCCAGACCTCGGTGTAGCCAGAATGGAATCGGGAACATACAGGGCACAGTCCGAGAGACCTCCACTAGGAGAGAAGCCACTCAGAGTGCCCAGTTCCTCCCAAAAGGGGCACAGAGTTGAATTTCCAGTCCGGAAGCACAGCTCACAGATGTCTTCAAAGTTGGGTTAAGCTTGGGGAGCCAACAGGATACCCTGAACCTCTGGTTCCAACCAAAGCAGCTGGGAACTCCACCCTGCAAGGGACTCCTTCTAGGCCCGGCTGCCTCCTGGCAGTTGGTCACCGCAGTTTCTAGCCCTCTTATAATTCACATCCAGATTTGCTCATCATATTTAGCTGGGGCTGGATTTGGTAGGTCAGGTTCTTTTCTACTGCTCTCCCTTTAAGATTTATTTACTGAGCACCTACTTGGTGCCCTGCACTGTGCTCGCCCAGAGAATCAAGTGATCGGCAGAAACACCCACCACTGTAAGCACGCAAGTTTATGGTCCAGCTCTGGGCTCTTTTCCTTGGAGCAAACCTAGAACTCCTCGGGGATGAGAGGTGGTGGGCAGGTAAGGGACATGAACTCTGGACACCATCTAGACTCATCCCAGTCACCCAATGTCTGTTCATCATGTTTTCTATTGTAACAGATCTCTGACTTTTAGCTAGACACATGGCCACGCAAAAGCATGACTACATTTCCCAACCACCTTTGCAGCTAAGTATGGCTATACGACCAAGTTTTGGGCAATAGAACGTGAGCAGAAGTAATGGGTCCAAGTTATCTGGGTTATGTCCTTAGGAGAAAGGGCATGCCCCGCTTCCCGTAGACTAGAATGCAGACACGTGGGGCACCATCTTGGACCATGTAGATGCAGACAACATCCTAAAGACAGAAGAGACTGGGAGCTAAATAGCCACAAAGATAAAACTTCCACAGCAGCCCCAGACCCCTACACAAGCACTGTTCCATGAGAGAGAAATAAGTTTCTACATTGTTTAAACCAGTGTTTGGGCAGGTCTTTGTTACAGCAGCTGAACCTGTACTCTGCTTGATCTAACCACATACTAGCTGCGTGAGCTTTTCTGAGACTCATTTTCTTGGACCTAAAACAGAGATAATAACAATATGACCTACCCCATAGGTAGGGATCAATCAAGGTGCTTATTAGCTCAGTGTCTGGCACGTAGTAGCCCTCAGTAATTACTACCTATCCATCATTATTACAAGGAGCAGCCGCTGGAGATTCCTACTAATCCCCCAAACCCACCCACTTCACTGCCCAACCAGGGGAGAGCTGAGCACACACAGCCAATAAGGGATTAACTGTGGAACCGATGTTCACCCACCTGAGCCTCGTCTACTAAATCAGGCAGAGTTTCAGATGCTCCTCTGCCACGGAGAGGGAGGCTGAGGTGTGGCTTCAAATGCGATGTACCCACCTGACCTCCCTCGGCATGGCCCATGGTGCTGTAATAAGGTTCTGAGGGTCCCATGGTCCTCCAGCAGCCCTTGGACTTAAGCAAATAGAGGACTGTTTCCCCAGTGGAACTAAGGAACCCAAATCTCAAAAAGCATGTGTTCAGTTCTAAAAATGGTGACCTGAAACGGGGACCGTTTTCCCTCCCTGTCAAACACAATTTAGCTTTGCGTCCCTGTGATATCCCGGGTAATCCATACCTTATCCACTGGATAAAAAATCCAGTATTTTAGAAGGTTATAGTCTGGAGGCGGGAAGGATCTGAAGTCAATAGAACTGTTTTTGCTGTATATTACATAAAATAAACACTCTGGTTCCAGGAACTCAAGGCAGCACACTGGGAACCACACTTGTTTTCCCAAGACGCAGGCGTTGTGCAAACTGCCTCATCCCAGCCACACCAGGCTCAAGTGTCTCTGGGGTTCCTAAAGGGCACGGGCAAGAAGCAACCCCCAGACAGCCATGCCAGCACCTGGGAGGGCACAACCTCTCTTACAAGGGCTAGGAGGGTGGGTGATGTGCGTTCGCTCAAGTGGCAGACATCCAGGTGGCCTCTGACCCCAGGCTACGGGTAAGTAGCTAAACACAGGATTGTATACAAGGCTACTAAGGGCTTCCTAAGAACTGACGTTTCTTTTTTTAAATATTGACTTCGACCTTGCAGTCTGATTGCCTCTGAGCCCAGAGTGGGGACAGCCTGCAGCTGGCGCCCACACTTCCTAAAGGCAAGGGCTGCCTTGCAATTTTGAATTCCCACGAGCCTCACCTAGAGCTGGGCCCCCAGCACCTCTCCCCTCAACACACCTTTACAATCTGCCTGGGTGAGGGTCTTCTCTGGCAGTCCGGTGGTTAAGACTTCACGCTTCCAATGAAGGGGGGGTGGGGTTCGATCCCTGGTGGGGGAACTAAGATTCCACATGCGGTACGGCGCGGGCCAAAAAAATAAAATAAAATCTGCTTGGGTGACTGCTTGGTTAGTGTCCCTCCCCAGCTTCAGTCTGGAAGTAAAGAGCCAGCCCTGCTCTGTCTTATTCCTGGCTGTGCTCCCCAGTGCTCAGAGCAAGGCCTGGTATGGGGCAGGTTCTTGGAAATGGGAGAACGAAAGAATGAGGGCTGGGGCCTGTTCAATAAGAGAATGGTTTTAATAATGATGAAGAAGAGGCTTCCTCACCTAGGCAGTCAGAGAGCAGCCAAGGCCTGAGTGATAAAAGTGTGGGGGCGTCTGCTCACAACCCCTGCCCGGGTAGGGACCACTCGCACGGGCAGGGACCACTTGCACGGGAGCTCGTGCACGTGTGCTCAGCACCCACGGAGCCCCAGACCTGAAGACTCCATTCTCGCTCTTCATGCCACCCTCGGGGGTGGAGGGTTCTCCCCCGAGGCTGAACAGAAAACCACACGCCACCGGCCTAAGGGACTCGCCGAGGTTATGCAGCAGCAGTGGGGGAACTGGGGTCTGAGTCCAGATCTTACGGGTTCCTAAGCTCCTGGTCCAGCGAGCTACTGGTGGGAAAGGAGCCTTCCCGGGAAGCCCCTCTGCTGACCCAGAGAGACACCCTTGGGAACTGGAGGAAGGGAGGACGGCAACTCGCTCCTCCCTCAAGGGGAAGCCACCACTTCCCACCAGAGAAGCGATGGGGCCTCCCTCAGGCCTGGGAGGAGAGCCTCACCTGAGCAAAGGGCCCCCCGAGAAAAGGGGCCTGGGCCAGGTGCAGAGGAAGGAGGGAAGAGGCGGGAGATGGGGGACTAAGATTCCACATGCGGTACGGTGCGGGCCAAAAAAATAAAATAAAATCTGCTTGGGTGACTGCTTGGTTAGTGTCCCTCCCCAGCTTCAGTCTGGAAGTAAAGAGCCAGCCCTGCTCTGTCTTATTCCTGGCTGTGCTCCCCAGTGCTCAGAGCAAGGCCTGGTACGGGGCAGGTTCTTAATTAAGAAGACACTCCATCTTCTTAATTAAGGGGGTTGCAAGAGCTTCAAGCACTTTCACATGGAGCTGCAAGAGGGGCCTCTTCCCTCTCAGACTGTGGCTTCAACTCCAAGAAGCAACTTACACGTTCAGAGCCCAGCAGGGACCCAGGTGTGCTAAGTCGAGGGACAGACATAAGAGAAGCCAAGGACACCCTGAAGTGGACAGGCTCAGACTCTGCTTTGGGGCAGGCTTGGCACTATGCTCTTTATAGAGGGAACATGAGAAACAGGACGTTCTGCTGAAAGAACAGAGTCCCTCAGCCTCCCTCACTTTCGTCAGCCTCCTCAGCACCCTTTCTAGCCTCCCGACTGGCTACCTACTTCAGCCCCACACAGAACCCATACCTGCTCTGGACTACACTCAAGACCCGGTGCCTGAACCCAGGCCTCTGCCCAGGGAACCCCACCCTCATTCCAGAAACACAGACACTGCAGAAAAGTTAAAATTTCTAAACCTGGCAGTGAGGATTCCCGTCACCAGCCACATCTGACCTGAGTCGAAGAAGAGAAGGGGCGACAGGCACTGGGTGAGGAAGGTAAGAGAATTTACAGCAGGGGCTCCCGCAGGCTATGACGTCCTAACACAGCTCCTCTTTACAGAAAGATCACACTCCCCAGCAGCTGAGGCCACACAGCCGGAGCCACAGCAGCCCAGGGGCTGGCTGCCACGTGCAGCAGCTACTCTTGAAACACTTCTTTTTTTAGCCGAGTGGCTTGTGGGATCTTAGTTCCCTGACCAGGGATCGAACCCCAGCCCCCTGCAGTGGAAGCACGGAGTCTCAACCACAGCACCACCAGGGAAGTCCCTAGTGGCCGCTCTTCAGATGTCTCTCTGTGCTGAAGGAGGGCTCCCCAGGTTCTCAGCTCGACGTCTGCCCTCCTTTGCCCATCTCTGCCCACCTGCAACTCCATCCCTTCCACCTTAAAGACCTGGAAACGCTACCTGATGGGCTGCATCAAGCTACAGCTGCCTTGCTGGGCCAAGCAAGGACCAGATGGTCCCCTCCTGCCACATCCATGGAGAGAAAGTGGCTCCTGCAAAACAGCCAAGCTCATCTGAATCACTGGGGGGTGGCACACGGGACACCACAGGTGGGGTTGCCCTGAAATGAGCCATATTCCCAAATGGGTGAGCTACTCAAGCCTCGTATACATACACACACAAATACACACTAGAGACACACACACACCTCCTCCAGGAAGCTTTCTCAGATTGCCCCAGTCCTAGCCCAGGGCTCCTGCACAATCATTCCAAACGACTCCTTCGATGTGCAGTGGCAGCCGTTTCCTGATGTGATCTGGGGGCCCCAAAAGAAGGGGCTCAGGATATGTTACAGACTAAGCTGTGCCCACCCCTCAAATCCATATGTTGAAGCCCTAACCCTCAATGTGACTGTATTGGAGATAGGGCCTTTAGGGGAGTAATTAAGATTAAATGCAGTCATAAGGGTGAGGTCTCAATCCGAGGACTGGTGTCCTTAGCAGAAGATGAAGAGACACCACAGACTGCTCTCTCTCCCTGCACAGAGGAAAGGCCACATGAGGACAGAGTGAGAAGGCAGCTGTCTACAAGCCAGGAAGGGACCCCTCACCAGAAACCAACCCTGTCAGTACCCTGACCTCGGACTTCCAGCCTCTGGAACTGTGAGAACATACATTTCTGTTGTTTAAGCCGCTCAGCCTTATTTTGCCATGGCACTCAGTGGCACTTTGTCATGGCAGCCAAGGCAGACTAATAGAGAGTGCACAATCAAAAGAGCAAGGTCTGAAGTTCAGTTCTGCCAATACCAAGATCAGTGATTTCTGATGAATCACCCGGCCTCAGTTTCCTGGTGTAAAACGGGATACTAACCCTCTCTGCTCTGCCTGCCTCACTGAGAGGCCAGGAGAAGACAGCCAGGCTACAGGGTAGGAGGGGCTGGGCTTGGGCGGGAGATGGACACACGTTCAATCCTGGCCCCCCCCCCACTCGCCACCTGGGTGACCCTGGACAAACCACTTGATCAGAGTGGCTACTGTCCACAGAGCATCTGCTATGGGCCAGGCACCAGTCATCAGTTTTCTCAGCTGAGCAATGGGGATGAGGCTCCTGCCGCTTGTGGGAGTGACAGCCAGATGTCAGCGTGGGCGCAACATCCAGGCCAGGGCCAGCCATGCCCACTGGGCAGCCACCCCGGAATGCTGCCTCCCAGCCCTTGCCACACCCCTGGCCCGGGGACACTCACTGATGCTCCAGGAACTGGGACAAGCCAGCCCTTTGCTCCCTCTCCTCTGCACACTGGGGGAATCAGCTGGGGCCTTGGAAAGAAGAGGTCAAGCCATTCCAGGCTATCCATGGCATCATCCAAGGCTTATATACTTTCCACACTGAGGCCTCACCCCCTGGGGTGTGACTGATGCAGCCACCCCAAGAGGACTGGAATCTGCTCGGCAGACGCTGCCCAGCTCCTCGGGAGGCTGCCTCAACACCTTGTCCAAAATCCAGTCCCTGTGGGACCAAGGTGGCCGAGTTAAGAAGTGCGCCCTACCCCCACCCCCATCACCCTGCTGATGGTGTGGTTACTAACCTGATACACAAAGGAGGAGCAAGGGTTATCACAGGGCCACGAGGTCTGCAGCGGGGTGAGAGATGGGGAGAGAATGTGGAAAGAAATGCACACAGAGCCGTAAATGACGGGGGCCAGCAGGGGGGGCTGAGTTTGTACTGGGATTGCAACCGTTGGTTGAATGGCCCTTAGTCAGAATTTCCATGGCACATGGGGATGCAGATCTCGGGAGGGCTGCCAAGCCAACATGAATCCAGACTCTAATGCTTCCCCCCAAGGGGCAGGAATCCAGGGGGTGGCAGTCACGGTGTGGAGAAGAATGGAACATTCCCCACCAGTCTCCATGTGCAGCCATGGCCTTCCCAAACATTTCTCTGGCCCCAAGCACCACGCGGCACAGCGGGACGCTCCCATGTGCCACCTCAGCCTCTATATCCCAGGGGACAGATCTGCAGACTCCACACAGGTCCCTTGGAAGGCACCTCTTTGTTGTGCTGAGATGGTCTTGGGCTGGGCTCTTGGGAATTTGCCCAGAGCAAGCAGAAGGCCACAGCCCATCCCGTCTCCCATTTGCTGCTTTCTCTTTGAAGCTTAAATATGCTTCACCTGCATTTACGGTCAAAATGGTCAGATTGCTATTCCTTACCCAGCCCTGCTCTGTCATTTAAAAGGAAAAAAAAAAATCACTTATAGATCACTTTCATTGCCTTAGACAGGGCAAGGCATCTCACATCACTCCACTCTGCCTGGGCTCCAGGCTCTGTTTGGCCCCTTTCACACCTCACTGCTTGTTAAGAATGTTTCCTCCCCTGGCCTGGCCTCACCCACAAGCTGTTCTTTGGAGGACACGGAAGCTGCCTGTCCCGGGCTGGGTCTTCTCTGACAGTGCCACAGAGGTACCACGAGACAGCCCAGCACTGGTATGCTGCAAAAGGAGAGTTGGCGGAGCAAGTTTCAGTCAAGCAAAACTTTCTCTTTTTGTCAAATATAAGAAGCTTTCCCACACAAGAAGACAAATCCTCCCATAGACTGTGTTGAAAACTTGTGAGAAAAGGGATCAGTGGTGGCCGGGCTGGGTCTGCCGGATGCTGAAGCATACAGGGGGGTGTGGTTCTGCTTTGTTTTTCGTTTTTTTATTTTCGATAGTTTTCTCTATTCTTAACTCTTTTCTCTTGATGGTCCTGAGACATACATGGAAATAAGCCTGGGATCAAAGAAGAAAGAAGGAGTTGGAAGAGTCCAAAGGCCGTCTGAAGTTGGGTTCAGGCAATACGGGGAATAGAAATCCAGGCATGGTTAAGGGGCTAACCTGCAGGGCATCAGGAAGGTAGGCACACAGGGCTCCCGCTAGCCCAACCTCAGACATCAGACAGGACCTCAGAAATCAAGAAGGCATGAGCCGTTAACATGGCCGACAGTCCAGGGCCCAGAGCCTCAAACCTGAGCATTGGCAGCAATGGAAGGAGCAGGCAGCAACCAGTGGAAGAGCTGGGGGCTGGCACTGCCATAGATGAGACTCAAAGCTCAGCTTTCCAGCCCTGTATGTTCCTATAAGGCAGAAACCACCCTTAGCAGGACCATTTTGGACCAAATATTGTCTAATAGGACTATGATCCCTGGAGAACATTCTCAAAATATAAAATTCTGGGCCCAGAGACTGATTCTGTAAAGCTTTGGAACTATTTCTTTCTTAAACCTCCAAGGCAATTCTGATGTTAGCCTCTGCTCTAGACTCCCTGATGGACCACTGGTTTTTCCATCTGAGGAAGAGGTTATGTAGGCAAAGGAACTGTCATTATGTGCTTCTTGAGCTGCCCTCTGCATCCTGAGAATTTCTGTTTTGTTTAAGCCGATTACGTCATACCCCGCCTGACAGAATTTGCTCTTTCCTTTTTAGTCTGAATACAGCATTTACTCTTGCTGTTCTTTGCCCCATAGAGCTGGGTTGTAACGCCCCCATTGTTCAGCAGGTGTCGTTGTAACACAGGATGCACATGACTCAGTCTTGAAATTCTTCCAGATAAAGGTTTTCAGTCCTACAGAATATATTAGTACCCTACGGTATCAGTTCTCTAGATTTAAAAGTTTCTATCTTGAGTTGTCTTAGAATAAAGGATAACTATATAGCACCAATTGTTTCTCAGGGCTCAGGAAATGCTATTTCACAAGAATTGTCTTTTAGGTCTCACTGTTTCTCTTATCCTTTTTTTCCCCTCTCCTACAGTGGTTCTCAAATTTTATAGACTCAGAACATGGCTACACCTCTAAAAATCTTGAGGACCCCAAACAGCTTTTGTTTATGTGGGTTATATCTATTCATAGCTTCCATATTAGCAAATAAAATTGAGAAAAATTTAAAACGTAAGAATACACAAGCATACGTTTCATTAATGGAGTAATGGTAGACTCTAGAAAACTCTACTGTACAGTCACAAAAGAATAACAGTGAAAAGGGCAAATAACATTATCATGGATTATGTACCATTATGGAAATAGTTTTGACCTTGTTGAAAGGGTCTCAGGGACGCCCAAGGTTCCAGTTTACATTTAGAAACTGCTGCTCTTTTGAGTTTCAAAGTTATACTATCTGTTCTCAACAAATCTGAAGTTAATGAACATTTAACTTTCCTTCTGAAAAAGATGTAAGAAGCTTTGAATGTTCTGATTCTGAGTATCTCCTTCCAGCTTACGTGTTCTGGTTGTCCAGTATTTTAGTTCTATCTTGTTTCTTTCCCCTGCCCCCAAATCTCTCAGTTGAGACATTATTTTATACAACCAGCATTTGTTTAAATACAGCCAAATATATACCAAAATTTTTGCACATCATTCCATCTTTGCTCTTATTCTTGAAAGGAACTTTCACTGGGTATAGAATTACAGGCTAACAGCTACTTTCCCTCAGCACAGTGAAGATATTTTACCATTTTCTGGCTCCTATAACTGTTGTTGAGAAGTCATTTGACAGACTCACCACTGTTTCTAGACAGGAAATCTTGCTCTTCTCTCTGGCTGCTTTTAAAATCATCTCTTTGGTGGTGCAGTGGTTAAGAATCTGCCTGCCAATGCAGGCGACACAGGTTTGATCCTTGGTCTGGGACGATCCCACATGCCACGGAGTAACTAAGCCCTTGTGCCACAACTACTGAGCCTGTGCTCTAGAGCCTGTGAGCCACAACTACTGAGCCCACGTGCCACAACTACTGAAGCCTGAGAGCTCTAGGGCCTGTGCACTGCAATGAAGAGTAGCCCCCGCTCACCACAACTAGGGAAAGCACAAGCACAGCAACGAAAACCCAATGCAGCCATAAATAATTAATTAAAAAAAATTTTTTTTAAATCATCTCTTTGTCTTAGGTTGACATAGGTTTACATTGATATGTTAAGGAGAAGACCTATTTTTATTTCTCATGCTTTATTTCTCATGCTTGGGATTCAATGAACTACCCAGATTTGAGGTTTCATATCTGTCAAAGACTGCAAAATTCTCAGCCATTATCTCTTAAAATATTGCCTTTCCCCATTTTCTGTATTATCTCCTTCTGAAAACCCGACTGGGTGTGTAGTAGACATTCTCACTGTATCCTGTGTGTCTCTTATGCTGTCTTTTATTATTTCCATCTCTGTATGTCTCTGGGCTGCATCCCAGTTTATGTACTTGAGTATATCTTCCACTTTTCTAATTTTTTTATCCACTAAGTCTCATCTGCTATATAATGTGTCCCTTGAGTTTTAACTTTCATGTATTAAATTCTCATCTTTAAAAGTTCTTTCTTTTTATTTTGCCTTTTTTAACAGCCTCTTCTTCCTTGCTCACATTTTCGAATCTCTCTTATACTTCTTGAAATATACATTCATCCCATACGCTCTTCAGGCAATGTGACTGACACCCCTCCCACTAACAGGTGGGGTCTTTGTTCCTTCCCCTTGAATCCATGTATGGACTTGTTACTACCACAACCAACAGAACATGGTGAAGGCGATGCTTTGTGACTTCTGTTGCTAGGTCACAAAGAGGTCATAGCTTCTGCTCAGCTCTCCATCTCTGAGATGCTCATCCTTTTTTTTTTTTTAAATAAATTTATGTGTATATGTATGTATGTATTGGCTGTAGTGGGTCTTTGTTGCTGTGCGTGGGGGTTTCTCTAGTTGCAGTGAGTAGAGAACTACTCTTCATTGTGGTGTGCAGGCTTCTCATTGTGGTGGCTTCTCTTGTTGCAGAGCATGGGCTCTAGGTGCATGGGCTTCGGTAGTTGTGGCATGTAGGTTCAGTAGTTGTGGCTCATGGGCTTAGTTACTCTGCGGCATGTGGGATCTTCCCGGCCCAGGAATCGAACCCGCGTCCCCTGCATTGGCAGGCAGATTCTTAAGCACTGCACCACCAGGGAAGTCCGATGCTCATCCTTGGAACCAGCCATGACATAATGAGGAAGCCCAGGCCACATGGTGAAGCCTCACGGAGAGGAACAGAGGACAGAGGACCCCTCAACAGCCAGCATCAACTGCCAGACCTGTAGGTGGGTTAGTCATCCCAACTCCAGTCCTGCACTGAGGCCTCGAACAACATGGGGCAGAAATAAGCCATCTCTGCTTTACCCTCTTCAAACTCCAGACGCACAGAATCCGTGAGCATAGTAAATGTCTGACTTATGTCACTACATCACTCAGCCATGGAAACTGGAACATTCCCCAATGTATTTCCAGTGCCTAGTTTAGATCTGGCACATAGTGGGTGCTTAAATATTTGTTAGGTTTATAACACATTAGCTAATGTATTATCACCCTTCTAGAGCCTACAGCCTACTCTTCAGAAAAGTCCTACGCCCTTCATTGGGTATCTCTGATTCCTAATTGGAACAAAGGCTCACTCTCCTGTTTACCAGTGAATAAAAGCATCCAGTTCAGAGAGGGCTCCTGCCTCACCCAGTTCCTCAGAAAGCTAAGGGGTGGGGATTCCCTGGGAACCACCCTCAAAGCAAATAGGGTACTCATTCCCCTTGTTTCCCGAACAAACATTTATATCGCCGTTGACTGAGTGGCTGCCATTTTGTTTTTCCTCATAAACCGGGTACTTCCAGGACAAAAGTGATGTGGGGAGAAAAAGACATTTCCAAACAGCACCTGCATCATCCAATCTAAAAATAAAGTCAGTAGAACTGGTTTAGGAGTGAGTGATGCCACTGCTAAAAATGCTTAGATGTATAATGACATTAGCGGGTAACTGGCCCAGGACCCGCGGGCCCCAGCATCCACCAACATGACATCTCCAAGGAGCTGCCTGCTTTCCAAACTGCGTCAATTCCTCTTCACCCAACCCCACCCAGCCTTCATTTCAGGAAGCCAGGGCTGAACCTCCCAAATCCAAGAAAAAGGGCTGGCTGAACACAGGGAAAGCCTGGATTTAGAGCTTTCATTAAAAAGTAATATGGACTTTCTATTTCAAGAACAGAATGTCTAACAGTGTTGCCAAGGAGAAGCTCTCTAGGACTTGCTTAAACGGTAAATATAAAACGTTGTAATTAGCATATTAATAGCGGTTTGATTTCTAACGCCATATGAAAGCATCTCTCCAGCCTCTTTATAATACTATTTGCTTGGAGGTAATTACAGAGCGAAGACACAGCGCTGGAGTGCACCGGCTTGTTCTCCCCAGTTCTGCCTCATGCTGGCTGCAGCAAAGTCTCCCGATCGCGAACATGGAGGCATGGAGGCTAATCCCACCTCTTGCACCCATTTTAGCTCTAACATTCTTTCCATGATCTGATAAAAAGTGAAAGTTTCCCAAAAAGTAAAAGGGGAGCATTTCAGACCCAAGACAACCCAAATCCCAGCAGAGGTGACTTCACCCAAACAAGGACTGACCTTCTCTGAATGGGTCCCCAGGACAATTTCTGCAACTCAGAAAAGTATCACTGATATTAAAGAACCCTCTAAACTTGACATTCCTGGTAACTAGACAGCATGCACCCCTGAGAGCTGAGAAGTGCAAAGCAAACTCATGCCCGCAGGGCCAGAAGACAGGGCAAAAGGGAGGATGGTGGCCAGGCAGTGTGCAGTTTCCCGTGAGCTGCACAGAACCCCACATTCACCTCGGGGCTCTGCACCCCACACAGGGCTCCAGAAAACAGCCCAGGGTTCAGTTTCGGGCTGCAGTGAAAAGCTGGCTCTGCAGATCTTGCTCTAATTGCACTGGAGGGAGGAAGGTTGGGAAGCTGGTTTGTTTTGCACTCAAGAGTGGTTCTTGTCTTCTCACAGGGTCTAATGGGATGGCCAGCAGGAGCTGCCTGGGGCAGCCTAATTGCTGAAACTCTACACTCCAATTAAACACGAAACCAGTGTGCAGAACAATGCAAAACAGACCAAGCTTATTGGGACCACTTCAGAAGCAGGTCCCAGTTCAGAGGAGGCGTTTTCCTCTCCACTCAACTGCTGTCCTCTCCACAGCTTCAACTAAAAGCAGCTCACTCTATTGGAAGCACCCTGAGGACAGGACTTTTGTTTTCTATGCCCATATGCAGGGCACACAGTAGGCAGCCTCCCCTACAACCAGGGCTGCCCAATGAGATGAGGATAAGCTGGGTTAGGTTCAGCTTCCAGAAAAGCTCCTTAAAGGTGGATAACTCATTGAGAGGAATGTAACTTTACCCTTTTCCTTCTTTTCTTTTTTTTACTTCCTGGAACAAGAATGTGATGGCTGGAGCTGCATTAGCAATTTTGGACCATAAGATGAGATATGGAAGGAGCCTGGCTCCCTAATGGCACAGAAGAGCCAACCCATAGCCTAACCACAAGACTTTATATGAGGAAAAAATATGTTGTTCAAACCATCCAGGCAATGACCATGGTGTCTGATCCATGGGATACTCTCCCTTACCACCCTAACTTTCCTTGCTAAATCCTGACCCTCAGGCAAGGCCTCCTCCTCTAGGAAACTTCCTTGGATTATACCCTAGGGAGGAAATAGTCAAATCTTCATTTGAGCAATTGCAGTATTTGTCATATAGCATAGTGACAAAGAGGTCAGGATCAGGAGTCAGACAGACCAGGGTTCAAATTCAAGGTCTTCCACTTACTAGTCACATGACCTTGGGCAAATCATTTCCCCTCTTTGAGCCTCAGTTTCATCAGCTGTCAGTTGGGATGGTAATAGTATCACCTCCCAGAGCTTCCTGAAGCTTGGATGATGGTACAAGCAAAACCCCTGGCATCCCATGAGCATGCAACAAACCTGCACTGAACTTCTCCAGACATCAGCCATCCGGGGGCTACGGTCAAGATTTTTTAACGATAACCTTTGCCATAATCTACCACCTGTACTAGTTACTACCATTACAGTATTTACTTGATATTTTTCTTTAACTTGGGTTTTAATTGACTCTCCCTAAATTACACTAGTAGTTACTGTTTTTTTTAATGACATACATTAAAATAAACGCATAACTCCAGCTCATCCATGTGTCACCTGAAATCACCTCACACACTTAGAGATCTGCCTGCCACCCTTCCTAATGTGGTCCTGAAGCATTTAGGAATGGAATGCACCTGCATCTTTTAGTCCCCATCCACTAGGCTCCTTGAGGATGGGGCCCGGGTGGCACTTCACTCTGATTAGCCCAGAATCTGGGACGTAGAAGGAGCTCACTGAATATTTGCTTAATGAGCAGGAGAACATTCTCTCACAGCCATATCAGAGACCTGGACAGAGAGCCCAGCCAAATTCCATTCCAGCACATTCCGGGGGGCAGCCAAATTCTTCTGCTGTGCTGGGTGCATGTTCTATCAAAAATTACACAAAAGGAGTGGGCTGTCAGCAGAGGAGTCTGCAATTGTTTCCACAAACATTTCCGTGAACCTTAAATGGCTCTGACTGTAATGGGACTTGAGCCATTTCGTGGCGCCTTGGCAAGACCTGTGCTGGCCAGTGAGACGTGGCAGGAGCTCTACAGAAAAGGGATTCTTCTCTGAGCTGGACAAAGAAAACCTTCTGAAGGAGTTTTATGCCACCTTGACAGTGAAAAACATTCTTGCAAAATATTTCCATCGGGGAGTTTGGTCCTTACGCAAAGCAAGAGGTGGTGACATTCTGAAAACACTGGATCCCAAAGAAAATGTGAGCTGTGACAAGGATGTAGCAGGACCCAGCTTCTGCGTCTGAGACGCTTTTTGAACGATGGAAATGTTTTGATGGAAAATAGTGCCCTTGGCCTGTTAAGAAGGAACCAAGTCAAATGATTTTTGGCATATGTAAATGTTTTAGTTGGCAAATTCATGCCAACCCAGACTGGAAGGTAACACTTCTCCTACCACCTCACCTTTCTGTGGCCAAGTGGAGTACTGAAAATATGAGACAGGTGCTTGAGACCACAGAGCCAAAGACCTAGATGCAGAAGGTGCTGGAGCTGGAGGGTCCCCAATAAAGAGGCAGCTGCAGCTGGTGAGAAGCTTATCCAGCAGGAATGGGCTTGACCCTCCAGGCCCATCTGCACGGCGTTCTCACCCCATCCTGGGGCAAGGTGTGTGGTACCACAGTGACGAAGCCCTGAGAAGCAGCAGAGAGCAGCCACAGGCCGGGCCTTGCTGGGCAATGGAGGCAACTTCTAGGAGCCTGGTCTGTAAAAGGAGAATGGAAATACCATGTACCCACAGGATTGCTAGGGGATTACGTGAGCTCAGGGAGTGTGAAAAGAGCTTTGCAAGCTGTATGGCAGCCCCACGGCCTCCATGGGGATTGAAGACAGGGGCATTCGAAGCCACAGTCAGCGGCATGTAGTGGTTTTGAGGATCAAAGAATCCCTGGAACTCAGAGGACTAGGAGGTGACAGCAGCTGAGACAGTGCAGGACAGGAGAGCTGGCTCTCACTATGCAGGACTCACTGGGAAAAGAACTGGCCCCTGGCCAATGACCCCAGAAAGGCTGTCACCAGGGCTGCAGAGAGACAGACACCCACCCCCACCCCCGAGGACCATTTCTGCCCTGGCAAGAATTGTTCCACACCTGCAGGTGCCGGTTCTAAATGCAGGGCTCTCCCACTCGTGTCTTAGTTGATGCTCGTGGAGATCCCTGGAGGTGTCCTGTATTTACCCCATGGTCCGAGTGAGGAACTGCTTCCTGAAGGTGAGAGGCTGGCCCAAGACCATCCAGTGAGTAAATGGAAAAGCAAAGAACTGAACTGGCTTTAAAGATACCGCTTTCTTTCCAGAACCATCAGAAATATAATAGTCTGACGCAGCATCACCTCGGCCCACCTCCCAAAGCCACGCTGCCGCCTTGAGCTGCTGTCCTGCCTTTTGTCTGCATCTTTGTAACCTTGAAGCCCAGTGAGGACCAGGATTGGCCTGCTGCTAGTCCAGCCCCATCAGCTCCCCCCGCCTCCTTCCAGCACAGACCACCAGCACCCTCCATCCTCCCTCCTCTCCTCCCTCTGGTCTCAAGCCATTTTCTGAATACAGCAGATGGGTTGTGTGTAACCTCTCCACCTAGACCTTTTTTTTTTTTTTTTTTTTTTTTGGCTGCACTGTGTAGCATGCGAGATCTTCGTTCCCCAGCCAAGGACGGAACCCATGCACCCTGTAGAGGAAGCACAGAGTCTTAACCACTGGACCACCAGGAAAGTCCCAACCTCTCCACCTGGAACTCATTCTCCCAAACTCTCTCTTACGATGGCCAGGGTGTGGCGAGGGAAGAAGGCACAGGATGATGGGAGATTATTCAACTCTCATCTCCTGCCAGCATCTCAAAAAATCTGTCTCCTGCTGGCAGCCAGGACCTTAAGAGCAGTCCTCCTGCGGTGGTCGACGGGGTGTGCAGAGCAGCCCTGTCATCTGGCCACCACCCCCACCCCGCACTCCTAGTCATACCTCTCAGTCGCACTCTCTCCTTTTCTGGACAATGTCACTGTCTTGGCTCCCTGCAGATGCCCCGTCATTGTATGTCTTTACCAGGGACAGAGGAGCAAAGCAAAGCAACACACGAAGTTGACCTGCCACCGGTGCTCTAACTTGGGACGTCTAATTCCCTTCCAGGGCACCTTCCGATGGCCTATGCAGCCAAGCTCTCAGCCAGTTTCTTCAAAATGGGAAGCTGGCCAGCTGTGGCCAGCTGGGCAAGCCCCAGCCCCTCTAGGCTGGTTGTTCCACAGCCAATTCCACGGAGGCACATGGCATCTTCCTGCCCGAGTGGCCCCATCTTCTAGAGCCCCGGGGCAGGCACTGGCCTGGCACTGCCCAGCACCCTGGCTTGTCAAAATACATTCCGCTCATACATTCCTCGAAGGCAGCAGGGCAGGTGCTAACATGCCCACTCTTCAGAAAGGAGGAACAGAGCTCAGACACACCTGCTTCCCAGGTGGAGCAGGGGGCCTTTTCTCCTTCTCATTTCCCATGTACTGATGTTTTGTGGTTTGCTCACTTCCCAAAAGGATCCACAGCATTTTCCAATAAAAGCACATGTTCAATTGTTCAATGAAAGACGAAAAAACAGGAAATAATCAGCAAAGAGGGAGGGGAGGAGAAAACAAGCTCCCCTCTGGACATCTGACAAAGGAGAGCTACACTTTTGGCACAAAATTGGGCCGTGGGCTTCCCAGCAGTCTGAACAAAGAGGGATGCAGGTGGGTGGGTAGTGGCGGAGCATAAGCTAAAACCAGGCCTCAGGACTCCTCGTTAATCCAACATACAACGAGCGCCCACTGGGTGCCAGCCCTGTGGCACACGCCGGGACATGGGGAACTGAGACACAGCCCCTGTCCAGGGGTCGGGTGGGTGAGGGAAGAGCCCACCTGTGGGGTATCACGCTGTCCTCCCTTACGGAGAGGGGAAGGGCGGACACTGGAACACAATGGACACAGACAGCGCCACCTGGCACTGTCCGGCTGTACCTGTGGGTCCCGGTGAGGCTGCCCTCTCTGCTTGCCAGGCTGTCCCTGCCTCCTAGGGAAGGGCCAGGATCCTAGGAGAAAGCCCGTCCCTAATTTGGAGACTGCCCTTGAACGTGGCGTGGCAGCCACCGGACCTGCCCAGCGACTGATTACTCAGCTCTATGGCAGGATGTGACGAGACCAGGAATCAAGAACGGGTCCCTTGTTGCCACAGGCCCAGAACTGCTCCTCCCCAGCTCCGACCCCACCCCCACACACACACAAGATGCCACGGCCGGGGCTTTCCAGGCTCCTCGACTAAAGCACCTCCTGGGCCCACGGTGCCTGGCCACCGACCAGCAGACTTACGCCCCTCCTTGTTTCCTGCCATCCTCAGCCTCCAGCCTGCCCGTCCCTCCCTCTGTGGGGCCTCAGTATCCCCATCTGCAGAGTGAAGGGTGCAGCCAGCATGGGACTGAGGTTTCCAAGCTCTGACACTCTAGGAGAAACCTTGTTAGCGCAAAAACTGGACTAGAACTCAGATCTCCAGCTCCCAGCACTGGCACCGCACCTGGTCAGCACTCAAGGACTCACTGAACAAATGAAGGGACCCCTGGAAGGATGTTTGAGCTTGGTGGCCACTGGGAGGTGCTGTGTTTTCCTCCCTGCTGCAAACCAAGGTGGTGGAGATGAGAGCTGCTCCTGGGGAGACTCTCCACTCCCCTAAGAAGGCATTACAAGCTGAGGGTCCCACTCAGCTCATCCCGCCCCCCACCCCGCCGCCACTTACTGCCTGCTTGGACCCAAAGTTAAGCTCTCACAGTCCCCAGCCAGTGGCCCTGAATAGGCCCCTTGTCTCTGAGCCTCAGCCATGTCATCCATAAGATGGGGGCGAGAGGGGTGGTTTCTATACAACTCCCCAGCGCAGTAAGACCAAGGTGGGTGTCCATCCCCATTTGACAGGTGAGAAAACTGAGGCTTAGACAGGGGCTCTATGGGAACTCTCTGTACTTTCTGCTCAATATTTCCACCAGACTAAAACTGCTCTAAAAAATATAGTCTGTTCATTGAAAACAAAACAAAAACTGAGGCTTGCAGAGATAGGTGATTGGCTTAAGGCACAGAGCTGATAAGTGGGAACCACATGGGATTTGGAACTTCTATCTCCTGGCCCAAAACATTCTCCACTGCCTTCCCTTGCCGAGGTGGTCTCCAGGTCAGAGTCACTCCACCTGCTATCTGTTTAGGTGAAAGCGCTACAAGACAGCCAGCAGCCTGCCTTCAGGGCACGTGGTCTGGTGATGGACACACACGCACGTGCCTGCACATAGTATAGCACGGGGTCAAAACCAGGCTGAGGACAACTCCCTCAACAAGAGGAAACCCCTGCAGACTCTTCCAGAAAGCTGGAGAGCAACAGAGAGCACGAGCCTGGTCTCCCCTCAGGTGAGCCAGGTGCCAGCTCCTCAGCCCTCAGGACTGAGCATCAAGGCAGAGAGATGGGGCAGATCCAACCAAGTGGAGACAGAAACTCCGAGGTTTCTACCTAAAGTAAAGCCATTGCAGGAAACAGGAATCCGGGAGGGCTGCCGGCTGGGGAGGAGCGGGAAGATAATACAGCAGCAGGCCAGCACGGCTGAGAACTATTCCTTTCACGTTAAAGCCAAACAAGGACAGAGGGTGGCAAAAGCTCCAAGAGAATGAGTCTCGTGTCTGACTGGCCAGAGGAGGAGGCCAGAGGACCGTCGGGGTGGAGAGCTCCCTCTGCACCTGCACCCACTTTCTGACGCTGGGTCGGCTCAGGTCTGCAAGCCCAACCTGGAATGTGCCTGGGTGATCTCCCAGATGCTCCCCATGCACATCCCAGGCAAAGAGACAGCCAGTGTGACTTTCATGCCCATCTGCCACCTTCTAAAAGGCTCAGCGGGGGGGGGGGGGGGGGGTTGGGAGGACAGACAGCAGGGGAGCGAGAAAGGAGGAGAGACAGGTGGGCAGCGGGAACAGCTGCCACCTCTGAGACCTCACAGGTGACGTGAAAGGCATCCCGTGACCCAGCGTCACAAAGAGACACCTGCTCCCAGCCTGACGCTGCAGGTGAGGAAGCTCCGGCCACTCCTGCCTCCTGTGGCATCACCTGAGCCATGGCGTACTGGCATCAGAAGTGGAGGCCATTTCTGGGACATTCCAGGTCCGGGGCTGGGAACTTGAGAAACTCTGTCTTGTTTCTGCTTGGCACACAGTGGGTAAAGGATAACTATCTAGAGAAGCGAATGAGTTTCTTATCACCCAGGACGCCCAGTCTGCTCCATCCACAGCCTCTCTTTGCTCTCTGCTCTCTGCTCTCACTGAGAATGGCTGCAGGGGCTGTCAGAGATGGACATTCAATGGCAACCTACTACCTACAGGACAAAGACCCAACCTTCCAGGCTGGATGCATGGATGGTTTCTCTGGCCTGACCCAGCCTCTCCTAGACCTTCTCACTCATGACTTTTCTGCACAAAGCTCACCAAAGCAGTGCACCATCACCTCCCAAATGTGCCCCATGCTGTCTTACGGGGAAACCATGGCCAACACGGTGGAAACCACAGCCAGCATGGCCTTGACTCTGGCTCAGGTTTGAATCTGGACTCCGCCTCTTGCCGAGCCCTGTAACAGTCTACTAATCTCGCTGAATCTCTGCATCCTCATCCATAAAACTGGAGGACTTCCCTGACGGTCCAGCGGTTAAGACTCCGCACTCCCACGGCAGGGGGCATGGGTGTGATCCCTGGTTGGGGAACTAAGATCCCACATGCAGTGTGGCGCGGCCAAACAAAACAAAAAAACGAGCAAAAAACCAAACCAAAACAAAAAACCAAACAGAGGTGGGAAAACCAGCACCTGGCCCACAGGGTCTTGTAACGCTTCAACCCGTGTGTGTCTGTTAGGCAAGCAGCCGGGTGCCTGGCCATAGGAAGTGCCCAGGAAGTGCTCGCTGGTTGGATGATGCCGCTGATGCTAAACCTGCTGACCCCAGAAGTCTTCCCTTTCTCCCACAACTCAGCTGGAACCTTCCTGTCCCACAGGGCACTTCCCCCCACCTCTGGGCACTTGGTACTGAGGACAGACACTTGACAGCTGCCCACATTCACGTGGCCATTAGCCAGCATCACGTGTGTGCTTTCTTCCCTGTCTCCTCAACTAGGGACAGCTCTTTAAGGGAGGGAGCTGGCCTCACATGCCCCCCGGGGACCCTCTGCTGGGCTCTGCCCAGAGTGAAGGCTGAGCAGGGGCTTGTGGATGAACTGGCTATCACTCCAGGCACCTGAGCTGATTGGGATCCCTCCTGCCTGGAGGCAGAGGGATGGATGAGATGGCCTTTAAGAAAGGGTGTTTGGTGGGTAACCATCCGGAATCTCTAAGCCTGCTGAGAGTTGGTAAATAGAGATCTGAGGGCTAAGGGAAAAGGGTTATATCCAGGTTACATAAAGGAAACACACAGCCCAGTGCATGCTGCCAAGAGCCACTCTGGAAAGTAACTCCCCCCTACCTGGCAGCGCCCCGGATCCCTGGCGCAGAGTAAAGACTTCACAGATGAATGAACGAATGCATGAACAGATAAACTTAAAACCAGCAGGACCTGGCAACCACCACCCGGGGAACCAAGAAACAAAGCTCTGAGCCGCACGGAACTGCTGACAACAGCGATAATGAAGAGGATGGGGGTGAAGCAGCCGCCCGTGAGCACACGCCGTGAGCAGATAGAGAGACTGAGGATTAGGGAAGTTAAATCACCTGCCCAAAGTCATAGTCAGTAAGGAACAGAGCCTGGCTCAAACCCAGGTCCCTCACACTCTTCACTGTTGTCTCCATACCAAATTGACGGAGCTGGGTTAGCCCCTCAATAGCTTTGTCCCAGCTGACCTGCCTGAGGCATCAGTACAGTGCCTACAGCTGCCGGGTACTCACAGAGTGGCTGACACCCAAGCCTGATGATGGCATCTTTTGGCAAAGCCATTCTCAGCACCTCGCTCTGTCTCAAGCTGGGCTCAGACAAAGGCCTGGAGTAGCACCACCTCTGTGCCCATCTCTGCCCACCAGCCAGAGGGGGCTGGCGTGACAGCGGTGTGGTAGCACACATCCCTTCCTACAACTCTCCCATGCTGCCCCTTGAGTCAGCTGGGGGCCCAGAAAGGGAGAGAAAAGTGGGGTCACTGCCCTTGGAGGGTACAATTGGACATCTCTGTCCCGAACCATCTCTGATCAAAGCAGCTACTTCAGAACTAAGGTGAAAGCTGTTCTCTATCCACATTTCCTGAGCCTTTTAAAAGAACTCATAGAGAAAAATTAGACCCACCAGCAATCATTCTAGGACTTGGGAAGATTATGGTAAAAATATCCCAGCAAGGAAAGAAAATTAAGATTCTAGGGGGTGCAGGGCAGATGCTTGTGTTGGGTGCTGGGGAAAGAGTGCCAGGCAAATCCAAGTTCTACCCTGTGGTCAAGAGGAGGAAGAGGCCAGTCATCAGACTGCCACAAGGGTGAGGACCAAACCCAGACTAGGTGAAGTCACCAGGGAAAGCTTCCCGGAGGAAGTGACCAGCAAGGTGGAAGACTGAGGTTGAACCGATTTTTACCAGGCAGAGCTGGGAAAGTGTGCCAGGCAAAGGTCTGGAGAAGGGAGGAAACAAGAAGGAAAGGCTGAGTCGGGGCACGGTAGGAGGGGGTGAAGCTGGAACAGTAAGGAAGGGCAGGTAAGGCAGGGCCAGGCCAGCTCTGATAAGACCTTTGGGCTCCATCCTGACCACAGTGAGAAGCTACTGAAGCAGCAGGTGGTAGCGTGATCAGATGGATGTTTTAGAAAAAGCCTCTGGGCTGCCACATAGAGCTTGGTAGGAAACACGTGTGCTTGGAGGGGGTCAGGAGCAACACAGGAGTTTAGGCAAGAGAGGGTAGTAGCTGGGATGAGGTGCACGGTGGGGATGGGGAGAGACGGGCTGCTCCAAGAGATGTCGTGGAGGCAGAGCTACCTGGACTTGGGGAGGGACTGGCTATGTGCACTGGACAGGGGCAGGGGTGACAGGGCAGAGGGAAAGGGAGGCTCCCAGGTTTCTGGGCAGCCAGAGGGAGGGTGGTGATTGTCATCAAGATCAGACACAGGTGTGGCTTTAGAAGAAAGGGTCTACAGAGCTCATTATAAAGCACTTTCTACCAATAACTCCACTGGCCACTGGATTATCCAGTAAGGTAGGAAAGATTACCAGATCCCCATTTTAAAGATGGGTAAATTGAGGTTAAGCGACTTCCCCAAGGCCCTAGAACCAAGGGAGTAGCACAGGAACCTGGGTCTTCTGCCTCCCAGTCCAGTGCGGATTCTCTACCACCATATATTTCAATTTAAAATGGTACCTGACTTCTGGGCAAGGCAACAAAAGATAGCTGGTACAATTCTCTCTAAGCAGAACAAACTACAAAAGGACCACAGACTGAAATGTCAACAGTGGTTGTCTCATTGACAGTTTTTATTTTCTTCTTTTTAGATTCCATTCTGGAAATTTCATCAGCGGTTTTATATTATTTTTGTGAAGAGAAAAAGAACTAAAAGATAATTAAAAAAATAATTTTTAGGGAACTCCCTGGCAATCCAGTGGTTAGGACCCTGCACTTTCATTGCCGTGGTCTGGGTTCAATCCCCTGGCCGGGAAACTAAGATCCTGCAAGCCATGAGATCAAAACATAATACAAAAATAACAATTTGTAAAGACAATGCAAGGACAGCACAACCGTGAAACAGGAAAAAAAAAAAAAAAAGCTGCGCTTGATTTGCATGTTTATCGATTTTGCATTTTCCTTAATGCTGGCTGGAAGGGGACGCAGAGAGAAATCAGCAGGAGCTCACACCCACAGGGGCTCTTTAGGGGATACATTGTTTTGGTGGTGTTCTTTTTTTTAATTTGAAAGTTTATATTGGCCCCAAATATTCCTCCACCCACATTTTTTTCTTCTCACTCTCTCTTGGGTGCTAGGTCCGGGGTACTCAGAACAAGGGGTGTTTAACGCGCTGAGGCAGAGGTGCTGCTGAACAGACAGAGCCTGGGAACTCAATTCCATAAACAGCGTCTGGGCAGAGACCATTGGCAGTGTTGTCCTAGTGTCTCTTTATGGGGCAGAACCCTGTCACGCTCAGGCTGCTGCGGGCCGGCTGGCCTCTTGTGCTGGTTTGAGGTCTCCCCGCTGCTGCATAAACCAGCTTGTTTTTCCCCTGTTTTCAGCAACAGGCCTGAAAAGAGACAGAAAAGCCCTTCTCATGCCTGCGACTGCAGCGAATCGGGGCTGGCAGGCGGGGCCGCGGTGCTCACCGAACCTCGCTGGCTTTGTCCATCAGCCGCACATGTGAGGTTGATGGCATCTGTGGATGCAAGCGTGAGCGGGAAACAGAACATTCCAGGGGAAGCAAGGGAGGCAGAGGCCACGGCACGTGCTACGGGTTTAGCTAAATGCATCTGCCTTCAAAAAGACAGCATGGGCTTTCTCACCCCTGAGCCAAAGAGCGCAACGTCACAGTGAAGTACAAAGATGCTCATCTAAATGTTAATTGCAATGGCAAAAATGAAAGGGAAAAAAACCCCAAAAGTACAAAATATACATGGGATAGACGTGAAGCCTTAAAAAAATCAGGTTCATTCAAGGCTAATGGGAGAGAGCTTATTTTCTTTTCTATTCTTTTTTTTTTTTTTTTTTTTAATTTGGCTGCACTGGGTCTTAGTTGCAGCATGCGGGATCTTTTTAGTTGTAGCAAGCAGGACCTAGTTCCTTGACCAGGGATGGAACCCATGCCCCCTGCACTGGAAGCACAGAGTCTTAACCAATGGACCACCAGGGAAGTCCCGAGAGGGCTTATTTTCAAGATAACTTAAAAGAAGAATCCACGCTCAGGAAATAAATAAGCCACAGATGGGGACAGATTGGGCACCTGGACCGATGCTGTGAGGAGGGCAATAGGCTAGTTCCCCACTGTCCACTGGTGTAGACACTCACCCCTCCGGATGGGCCATGAGAACAGGAGAGCTGTGTTTTGTTCACTTATGTATCCCAATGCCTGAAAATAAATATGCGTTAAATGGAAAAACATAAATCACGTTTATGGAGGTTTTTTTTTAATTTTTTTATTTTATTTTTTTTGGCACACGGGCTTAGTTGCTCCGTGGCATGTGGGATCTTCCTGGAGCTGGGATCGAACCCGTGACCTCTGCATTGGCAGGCGGATTCTTAACCACTGCGCCACCTAGGAAGCCCTATGGAGGTTTTTAATGACGTGGGAAAATATTTTTGAAATTATATTAAGAAAAAGATTAAGAAGCAAAACCATGGTATGTGCATAGGGGAAAAAAGTGAGAGGGAATTACATGAAAGTATTAACTGGCTATAGCTGAGTGGTAAAATTATGGGTGGCCTTTCTTATGTGTTCTAGCAAAGTAATTTACCAATTACAATTATTTGAACAATAACGACAACAATAATAAAAAGAAGGAACAAAAAAAGCACCACGCAGCATGGTTTGGAAAGCAGTTCATCCTCCCGTAGACATTCCTGTGGCCTGTGGGAAGCAGTCAGGGGTTAATCCTGAGGCTGGGTCAGGAAGGAGCGAAGGGTCCACCCTCAGACTTGGTCCAATTCAGGACCCTCTGGTCCCTTGAACTTGAATTCCAGAGACCATGTGAGAAGGTGGGTACTAGGGGTTGGATTGTGACCCCCAAAGAAGATACGTTGGAGTCCTAACCCCTAGCACTTCAGAATGGGATCTTATTTGAAAATAGGGTCTCCACAGAGGTAATCAAGTTAAAATGAGGTCATTAGGACCTTGCTGTACAGCACAGGGAATTCCACTTCGCTGTACAGCAGAAACTAACACAACATTGTAAAACAACTATACCCCAATTTAAAAAAAATGAGGTCATTAGGGTAAACCCTAATCCAATACAACACCAATATAACTGGTGTCCTTATGAAACGGGGAAATTTGGATATACATAAACATGAACACAGACACACACACACACACACACACACACACACACACATGAATGCCACATGAAGATGAAGACGAGATTAGGATGATACTTCTACAAGCCAAGGAATGCTAAAAATGGCCAACAGCTATGAGAAGCTAGAAGGAAAGCCTGGAGCAGAGTCTTCCTCATGGGCTCAGAAGGAAACAATACTGCCAACAGCTTGATCTTGGATCTCCAGCTTCCAGAACTGTGAGACAATAAATTTCTGTTGTTTAAGCCCCCTAAATGTCTACGGCATTTGCTCTGGCAACCTGAGACGACCAAGACAGTGAGGGAAAGCATGCCCTGGAGTCAGGTCACAGGGAGACCTCGGCAAGTCACTTGTCTCTCTGGGACTCAGTTTACTTACCTGGGAAATGGGAGACCTGGCCTAGAACAGTGGGTTTCAAACTTGGTTTTAACTCTGGAATAAAATCTTACATAGAAGGCCAAATATAAAAGGTAAAAAGAAACCCTGATCAGATAGAAGTCTGCTTTGGATTTCTCATGCTCCCTGCAGGGCAGCCTTTGAAAACCACAATCTCAGATCATCTGTAAAATCCCTATCAATGCTCCATTCTAAGAATCTCAACACAAAACCCACCAACGAGGATCACTGAGCATCTTGCTTGCACCCAAGCCCAGGCTGGGCACCGAGGATCCAGCCCCTGCCTTCCAGAGGCGCTGATCTTGGCGGAGAGGTGAGACTAACACCCAGCAAACTAGCAGGTCACCTTATGTTCTAAATCCGCCACATCTAAATTTATCTCACCCTCCAAGGACAAGCAGATGCTGTGCCTTATCGGAGCATGGCAAGTGGCAGAACGACAGACGTGACGTGCCCTTATCACCCCAAGGACGGGAATGACGTCTGCAGAAAGACTTGGTTTCCCTGGCAATGAAGCCAAGAGCTTAATGCCAGCCTGGCAGGCCTGAAGGGGACCGGGTCATGCAGACCCTTGGGTGGGGTGAAACCTGTCCCAGGAGCCCAGACTCCTTTCCAGACCCTGACGCATGGCTGGCAATGCCAGGGGACCTGTAGCCCTTGAGCAGGGATGAGCAGAAACGGAGGCTATTTGCAGCCCGGACCAGCCCCTGTCACATCTCCAGGAAAGGACCCCGGCCACCCATTCCACTCAGTGAACACCAGTGACGTGCTGGCAGGAGACCATCCAGGGGGCTGGATGAGGGGAACCCTGCCAGTCAAAGCACAGAGCTGAGCAGCCCAGAAGGAGGCTGGAGACTCCAGGGATGGGGTCCAGGGTCGGACTGAGCTGATCCGGGCCAGGGCTTCCTCCACCTCCCTGCAGGACTGAAGGTCCTGAGACTCCACCTGCTGAAGGTGACAGGGCGGCTCCTGCCAGCCAGCCATAATCCTGCAGGATCTGTAAAGATGGTGAGACTCTGACCATCCTCTCAGAGCCCACAGACTCATCAGGGGACCCGAAATCAACCAGAAAAGAGGGAAATGGGGTCACCATCACCACTGCCCCACTGTGGAACCAGGCAGCAAATACTGTTTTTATTCATTCAACTTTTACTTACACAAATAACTCACCAACTCATTCTCCTTAAAAAAAATCACCTTTCAGATAAAACTAATGTTCCCTCTGACCTCTACGCCTTTCCCAGGGGTAACGCTTGTTAGGGCTCTGGGGTGCAACCTTCCAGAACATCTTTATGTCCTTGCAAAGAAACCTACCAGGCCAGGGATCTGGGCACAGTGCGACACCATCGGCTTCCACAGGTGTGGAAAGGGAAGAAGGAGGGCTGAGGGCTGCAGGGATCAGGGTGGCCTCCAGGAAGGGGAGGTTGGAGGGAGGGGCTCAAGGATGGGTAGGATTCCAAAGACCCCAAGGCAGGGGTCCCTGGGGGTACTGGACCCATGTGATGTTAGCACAGAAGCAACTAGCCCTGTTCATCACCTGCAGCCAATTCAGCTTCTTTGGGAAACTCGAAAGCCCTCCCCAAGGGCCTTCAAACTTTACCCTACACCACAAGCACCATGATGACGTTGGTGACCACGACGGCTTGTTCTAGGCAGTCTGCTGGCCCTCCCAATGGTTCTACCAGGTTGGTATTAGTGTCTCCCATTGCAGAGACAAAGAAACTGCAACCGAGAGAAATTAAGAGAAATTAAGCACCTTGTCCCATATCACACACCTGGGAGCAGCAGAGCCAGCGTTTGACCTTAATGCCAGTGAGTTCCCACAAGACAACACTGCTTCTGCGGCCAGGGGTACAGCTCCTGGGCTAATGACAATGCCAGCACATGGTAGGAGCGCAACAAGTATTCGTAGGCTGCTTTCTTGTTTACAGGCCACGAGCAACACTGAGTGAATAGTCAAAACTAGGCTAGTTCAAGGCAGTCTGCACATTATTACAGTAATTTTGTGTTTCTTCTTTAAGGGTAAAAGTCTACATTTTCTTCCAGGAATCCCCCACAGCCTAGAGCTTCTGCTCCTGGAAAGAGTTAAGACTTTGGCAAGAGGCTCTCCCACAAGGCAAGCGAACTCTCTCCCGTCCCGTCCGTCCGTGAGGGTACAGGGCACAGCAGCAGCCACTTTCTGTGAACAGCCTGCTCGTAAACGTCAGCCCTGCCAGGGGGTGGGGAGGGGGCCTTGATTTATTATATGGCTTTTGGACAGTTCCTACAGAAATATTGCCAAACAGTGGAATAATCAACTCTTTCACTCAAGCCCCCTCATACTTTTTTTTTTTTCATGAAAGAATAAAGTACGCAATGAGCCTGAGCTAAATAAATAAAAATGCCACACTTTTTGCCCAACAGAACTTTCTGCGTCACTGAGAAATATTTGCAGACCTCAACAATCTTTTATCTTCACAATGACATTCCAGCCTTCCAAGTTTTGGACATTCTGAGAACTTCTGGACCCTCTAATTATTTTATAGTTAGCTTACTAACGCATGCCATTATTTGATGTTTCATCGAGCAGATATTAGAGAACCCCTCCTCCTTTCATGATCTGTCAGCTCTCCGCTGGGACTGTCTGAAATCAGTTATTCATGTCTGGGACTCACACTGGAAGTAGATACATGGGGCAAGGAATCTCTGTTTTAATACTCGTTGCTGCCAATCACAGTTACGGTTTCCAGGCTGGAGAGGAGGGCCGCATCCATTCAGTCACTTCATCCATCCTTCATCCACCCATCCATCCATTCACTCACTTACTGTGCCAGTGACGGAGACCCCAAGATGGACAGCATGTGGTCCGTGTCCCCAGGGAGCTCACACAAAGAGATGCCCTGGGAGGCTCAGAGTGACGCCACTTCCTCCAGGGACGTTCCCAGTGGCTGGAAGACCCTTGACACTGTTCTCCAGCTCCGCCACCTGTCCCTCCATCATGGAACTTTCTCAGAATTCGTTACCACTTCTTTCTGTCTGCCAGCCTCTTGGGTTCAGCCATGAATGAGCTCAGAGGGGAAGATGGGGGCAGGAATCAGGTTTGTTTCTCCAGTGGGTGGCATATCATAAATGCTCAGTAAACACTTGTTGAATAAGCAAATGAACATGCAACCCATGCTTAGAAGATAAAAGAAAGAAAAAAAGAGACAGACAGAAATGTCGAATCCTCCATGTGCCTAATGCGTCTCTCTGCTGTGGGTACTGGCTGGGGGTTGATGCCAAAAATGTTTATGTGTCAATATATGCTGGGAGGTGGAGAAGCTGCAGCTCAGGACCAGGGGCTCGCACTGTCTTGGGCAGGTCACTTCTCCTCTTGGAGCCTAACAGGCACTGAAATGCAGACTCAGGTCTGCAATGGGCGGCTAGACAAGATGCTCTCCAGTTCCTCACGTGGAGAATTCTGTAAAAGCCTCACATCCCTGTGAGTATTACTCCAACTGCAGCCTCAGGGGAAACAGGCTTGGGCCAGGAGCCACCAGGTTGCAGGCCCCTCTGACTTGCTCACCTATCCAGTAGGGAGTGGGGGAAGGAAGATGTTTTCTAAGATGCCTCCTAAGTCTGAACTTTTCCAACTTTAAGTTTAAATCATTGACTAAATTAAATATGCGTATGACAAGCATGTCACAAAATTAGAGCGCTAATTTCCAATTTCACTTCATTCATTCCTTCATTCACTCTCCCAGTAGTTAATGAGCCCCTACCGCATGCCAGGCACTGTTCCAGTGGTGACCCACACAAGACACAGTCATGATTGTCATGGGACATCCAGTCCAGTGGGGGGGAGAGAAAACACACGGGTCCGCAGCTAAACAAAAGTTGACTGCAGTTGGGGTTGCAGGCCAAGAACATTAATAAACAGCACTATGTGAAAGACAGCAATTAGAAGGAGAGTATGGTTCCTTTCTAAAGGCTGGTTCGGAAGGCTTTTCTATGGAGGTGATATCTGAATTGAGACCTAAAGGCCCCCTGGAAAAAGTGTGGGGAAGAGCATTCCAGGCAGAGGGAACAGCAGGGGCAAAGGCTCCAGGCTAGAGACAAGCTTGGGGTAGTCAAGGAACAAAGGGGCAACCAGCCCAGCAGGGTGAATGGAGGAGGAGAGAGTGACTGAGACAAAGGTGAGGGCGGCTCACACAGGGCAGGGTAGGAAGGGCACTGCCAAGAGGCCCATGGATAGCATTCAGGGGGTCCATGAACTTGGATGGAGAAAAATGTCCTCTCTTTTCACCAGCCTCCAACTGGAAATGAGCACTTCCTTGAGTCACGAATGTCGACAACAACCCACAGTGACCTTAATAGTGTCTGGGACCTGTCAACAGTGAGGTCTCAGACCCCTTCATATCACCTTCGTTGCAGATACCTGGAAACATCACTTACGCTCCTCATTAATTTGAAATTACAGTAGCTATTAGACCAGCTGCTGGGCCTTATTAACGTATTAACAAAAAAGCACATAGACTTCAAGACCATAAAATTTTATAATATCTGATAACTACCTGGAAAGAACTGGTTTCCTTTGCAACCCTATGTATTTTATTTTCTGTATGTAAAAGCATTATTCTGAGAAAGGATCCCTAGGCTTCACGCAACAGCCAAAGAGCTCCTAACCCACGGTGAGAAGTTTGTCTTTTATTCCCCGTAGAAGGAGATGCCGCAGTGGTTTCAGCAGGCGACCCACGGGGTGCCGCTTTCATTTCTCAGAATCCCCCTGCCTGCAGGGGGAGATGGCCTGCAGTTGTCAGGGCAGTGCTGGAGGCTGTAACAGACCACTGTTCTGGCCAGTCCACGGGGTCCTTGTGGTCTCCGTCCACCCCTCCGATCAAGAGCCTTCCCACATGGCCCTCTGGTCCCACAAGGGCCTCGTCACCCTGGCCCAAAGTCTGCCCCGGGACATCCTCCCAAAGAGCTTCAGAAAGTGAGCTCATGTGTCCACAAGAAAAATAAAGGCAGCATTTGCCACTGTTTGGTTTGTGTATTGGTCTAGAAAAGAAATGAGATTTTTATTTAAGAAAGCCTTCCAGCAGGACCCCAGCAGAGGCTGGGCAAACACCAGGGCGACGGACTGTAAACACGCGGGACGGCCCGAGGCCCGGGGCCCGTCGCCGCGAGCTGCAGCCCCTCGGTTTATGGCGGCCTTCCTGTTTTCCCGGCCTCTCTTCACACTGCACTCACACACAGAGTCTTTTCAATGCCCTCTAGGAGAACAGAAGAATTCATTTTCACACGCCAGCGCGCACGTTTCTCTCACCCTCCCAGGGGAGTGGGCCCTGCCAAGAAGCCCGTTTATGGACCTAGACGGACAGATGGGGATGGGGCCCGTGGGGGCGGGGTCACGGACAGAGAAAAGCTCAGAGGCGAATCCTAGGCTCCGGGGGAAGGCGGGAGGTCCCCCAAACCGGAAGTGAAGAGGGTGGGGCCAGGCCAACTGGAAGGTGAGGGGCACCTGGGGCACTTCTGGAGGCCCCACGGGGAGCAGGGCTAGAGTGGAGGGTACTCCGAGTCGGGGACAAGGAACGAACCTCGGCAGATCTCACTCATCCCCAAGCATCAGGATTTGCGTGTCAGAGAGGAGAGACGTGGAGAGGGAGGGAGCCCTGGGTCTCTGAGTCTGGCAGTAGGGCAAGTGAGAAGAAAGGCGGAGAAAGGAAGGCACCCACGCTGCTGGGGTGAACTGTGGCCAAGGTGTGACTGTTCTGGAGGGGCCAGCTCAGCTCAGCTCAGCTGCCCCTTTCCCAGGCCTTTGGCTAGAGAGAACAGAAATAGTTTGGGTTTTTGGGTTTGGTTTTGTTTTGTTTTGTTTTGTTTGGCGGGGGGGGAGGGTATCTTTTATGTTTGCACCCATTGGCATTTCCAAGGGGTGAGTTTCTCCAGCACCTGGTCCCTGGGCTCTAAGGGAGGCAAAAAAAAAAAAAAAAAAAAAAGCCAGGAGCTCACTGGCATGTCACTCCTCACATCCTGACGTCCCAGCCAGTCTGCCTCCCCCTCTACTCTTCAGAATCTTCTTTTATTTGTTTAATATGTGATGTCCAGAGCTCTCAACTATCCTTGGTAGTGAGGATAGGAAACAACGGATCTACTCCATGTTGTCTGGAACAGGAAGTCCTATATTTCATGACTGTGTTTTCCTTTTTTAAGAGGCACATGAGTCAAATAAAGCAAAATGTTCAAGTTTCTTTAATCCAGAGGGCAGATACACAAATGTTCCTCATGTTATGCTCAGTACTCTTCCATTCATTTAAAACACTGTAGAAGTTCAGTGTTCACGCCCTCACACCACTTCATTCATTCTTTCCTTCACGCATGCATCCAACTACCGTGCACCTCCTGTAAGCAGCACTGGGCATACAGTGCTGAATTTAAACGATTCTTCTCGAAAACACTTTCACACTGGAGGGGCAAACAGACATCCAGTAATAACTAGGAGTGGGAGGTGGAGAGGGTGCTGACAAAAGGGCAGGATGCTTCCAAAGACCCTGGCTGGGAGCTAATTTAAATTCTCTAAGGAAGTGGCCTTCAGACCTGGCTGGGCCCCGTGGACCATTCCTGGCACCACCACCTGCGGGCAGTTAACCCAAAGGCAGAGAAGCAAATGGGCTGCCGCCACAGGGCCCCTCCCAGAGGAGCCTGGCCCTCACGCAGTTACCCCGCCTCTCTGCACAGCTCCCCTCTTTGAAGGGTCCTTTCCTTCTATTTCAAGCTCTGTCTTCCAAAGCAACACCTCAGAAGGGTCTCTTGGATCAGCCCTTTGGCTCCGAGGCTAAGTGAGAGCCATCCTTGGGCCTGTTGAGGAAAAGCTGGCCTCAGCATCCAGGAAAGACATGTGGTAGCTGGTGAACTTGCTCACCCGACGAAGAGGATGGAGAAGAGGGGTTGGCTCCCCAGGGGTGTGCGGAGACCATGGCATCTGAGGTCCCCACCCATCCCCGCCCCTAGGCCCGACCCTCTCCAGGACAAAGAACAACACAGCCCCAGGAGCGGGGAGGGTTGGGGGGGAATGAGTTGGGAGATTGAGATTACCATATATACATTACTAGTAAGAAAAAAAATACCAAATTGTACACTCTAAATATACGCAGTTTATGGTATGTTAACTGTATCTCAATAAAAGTTCTTGAAAAAAAATACGAAAAAACGGCCCCGGAAAGGTAACAGCAAATTCCAGGGGAGCTCTCCTTCCTCTCCCCTCTCTGAAGGCTACTTGTGAGTTGTCAGTGGCAGAACCCTCCCCGACATTCTCCCAGCCTCAGGAGAAGAGCTCATCTTCTCTACCCCTCAACGCACGTGCCTCCAGGTCAAGGGTGAACTTGGACATCCCCCACACAAGAGAGGCCCAGCAGACGGGAGCTGTTGTGCATTCCAGAAAGAAAGTCAAGTGCTAAGAGGAGTGGCCCCAGGCACCAGGGAGGCCCTTCACACGCCTGGTCTCATCGGACTGGGTTCACGAGCACTGTTTTCAGCTGAGGAAACCGAGGCTCAGCAAGATTAAGTAGCTTGCCAGGTGGCTGGAAAGGACGGGGTTTGAACCCAAGTCTGCCTGGACCCAGAGGCCCTGGTCTCTTAGGCAAACTCCACTCTCAGCCCCAAGAACACCGTGGGGACTCCAACCTGAGGTTTTAAGGATGGAAGGTGGGTTTGAGGACACTGCCCTACGCCTTTGCACCCTACTTCCCTGCTCACACCTGCCTTCGTGGGATGCACGTGGCTCCCTTTCATTTCATAAACACCAGTTAAGGGAGCTCCTCCTCCATGCTGGGTACGTGGGGCTCACAGAGCAAGCGGTCGTCACCTGCTGTCACAGCACAAACCAGCGTCTGGAGGGTGGGGCCTGGGGCAAGGACTGAGCAGGCCTGGGACGGCATGTGAGTCCCACCTGGCTGGGAAGCTGGTGAAGGCCAGGCCACACGAAGCCATTCAGAAAAGCTAAACGGCCATGAGTGGCCTCACATTCCATAGCAGGCACAGGGCAGGTCACCCAGAGCCCTGGGCAGAAGTCCCAAGAGCAGCAGGGCCTGTGGAGTTCTGGGTAACAGCATCATCCTATATCCACGCTCAACGGATCTGAGTATAATAAAAAGAGTCTGGCACGTCCACGACCTCAGCAGTTAGGAACAGACAGGATGGTTTCATGCAGCAAGGGGGTGTGCCCCACCCCGGGGCACTCAGGGGAGAAGGGCCAGGACCCCCACTGGCACAGAGAGTCCTCGTCAGTCCCCCAGCCTCCTCACCACAGCTGTGCCCTAAGCAGGGCCAGGGACAGACCCCCCTTGGTGTGCTGGGCTGTGCCAGCCCCTTGGGAGACAAGCCCCCTCTGCTGTGGGAGATGACTGGCCGTGTGGGTGCTGGGTAAAGAGGACAGGGCTGTGGACTGAGCAGGGCAGCTCCTCGGTGAGAACCCACATCCCCAGCAACAGGAAAGGGGAGCCCAGAGGCTCACGCCCACTCTTAGCTCCCAAAGCCTGGGGCTGCTTCCAAAGGACAGGCCCCACGGGCCCCAGGAAAGAAGGGTGGAGAGCTAAGAGTTGCTGTGAAGCTGGCCCACCTCCACCGCCCGCCACAAGCCGTGCTACTTTGGGCCAATTACCTGTGCCTTGGTTTCCCCAGCTGAAAAGTGCAGTAAAATAGCAGTCTCAGAGGGTAATTGGGAGATAACCCTGCCCGGCACACACCAAACACGCGATGAATGTTGGTTGCATCTTAAGGTCAATTAGCAAAGGCATCAGCTTGGAGCTCCCATCCGACATCACTTTACTGCATTAATCGACGTGTATCTGACTCACCGTACAGATGGTTCGGCAGTTATCGGGCTCCTCGCTCCCCTCCCAGCCCCTCACCACGCACCCCTGAGGCAGTACGCCTTACCTATGGTCCTTCGGAGGTCTTCACACTGGCTAATGTGAGGGAACTTCAGGATTTCCTTCCACTTCTTGCTTTTCCCTTTGCGCTTTCCTCCACCCCCTGCAGAGATGGGGGAGAAAGACAGGGAGCTGATGCTGCTGTTGTCCGGGCTCCAGAGCCTGTGTCCCATCCCAGGGAGCCTGTGCACAGCTTCCCCGCTGGGAGACGGGGACACGCCCCCTCCCCAGCTGTGACCAAGCCCCTGCATTCCTCCTGCAGCCTCACTCAGGCCTGGGCTTCGTCCCCAGCAGCGGCGGCAGCCCTTCCCATCACCCACGCCCGCACCCACACCGGGCACCCTGTACTTGCTCGGCATCTCCCACTGCTGTGCAGCCCTGCTGGGTGCCTGGTGTTGGCCCCAGCCGCAACCACAACCATCTGACAGCAGGGGCCAGGCCTGTCGGCCCAGGAAATCCTGATGAAATGGACTCACAAACGGGTGGAGTACAGCCCCCTCACCGCCTCATTCTGTCCTCTTGTTTCCTGGGGAGGGTCCCCGTCCCCAGCTGGAGGCCAGGTGTTGGGGACAAGGACTTCAACTCCCACTTGTCCTGGGTACCCCCTTCTTCTCCCTCCTCACAAACCCCAGGGTCTCAGAGGATGCATTTCTCAAGGCTGGAAGGACTCCAGAAGGACCCTGTCGGGCCTCTGTCCTGCCCAGTGTGCACATGTAATGAACACACACACACACTAGGGACACACAGTGAATGTGCACACACGATAAACATACTAACACAATGAACACATGTAACAAACACATGATGAACATGCACATGCAGTGAACACAGGGAGCTGAGTAAGGTGTGCACACGGGTGTTCCCATCATCCCTGCCACTCCTTCTCCGTGCACAGTGGACAGGTGTCAGAACACTCCGGTGTGCAAACAGCGAGGAGGCGCCGACTCCGGCCTACGTGTCCCTGAGCCCACCACCTCTTGGAACTGGATCTGGAGGCACCTCTGTGTCACGTGGCCAGGACCCCCAAGAACCTGAGATGCCATCGTCTGCCCCCTGCCCCCAGAGTGGCCCTTAAGCTCCAGTGGTCAGTCACTCACCAAAGGTCACATAGCCCTTTAGGCCTCTCAGTGTCTCAGGATTTTAAAGGCCTTTTATCCTCTGTCATGTGATCAACACCCCAAGTACCTGCGAACTTTGGGGCCCGGTTAAAGACTCAGGATCTTGGGCAGGCCCTCGGCACCCTGGGCTGCTCCCCCCCAGCCTTTGACCCCCAGAGAGGGTCTGGGCAGGGTAAAGCCCCTTTCTCCAGCCTGGAAAGCCGGAGGAGCTCAGCTCTGGGCACCCCACCCTCCCCCGGCCCAGTGTGTGTTCCAGAGCTGGCACAGGGCTGGTCTCAACAGACGCAGATTCCCAACTCATCCTACTGCCCTGGAAAGCTGAGGTCATCTTCCTGAGCAGCAAGTAGGTGGGCTTCTGAGGATGGACCAGGACCCCACCCGGGGGGGCCCAGAAGGAGGAGAGGGAGCTGACGGGAGAGGGACAGGACACGGTCCACTTCCCGGCTCTCTGCTCGTTCTGTCTTCAGCCCGGCCAACCAGCCCCAGCTCCCTCAAGTCTCCACAAAGATCAAAGGCCCCAGACTCCAAGGAACAAAACAAATGTGTGTGGAGTTCATGCTGTGGCCAGGCACTGTTTGAACATCATCTTACTTAATCCTCAGAGTGACTCTCAGAGGAGGAATTCACTGGGCACATCGCAGATGCAGACACAGATGTCCGATGTCGTGTAAGTCACCAGCTGATGGCCTGTCCAACTCCACGTGTGCTCTTTGCTCCAGCTGGGACCAACACACCATCACATGCCCGCGTGCCCACTGCAAAGCCCTTCCGCTGGCCGCGACCTAAGCCCCCGCTCTAACTCTCCCAGGCAGAACTAGTACTATTCCCACCTGACAGACAAGGAAACCGAGGCACAGGGAAGAAAGAAGCAAGTCACCTACAGCCCCACAGCTCACAAGTGGCAGGCCCACGACCCCAGCCTGAGTAGAATCCAGACCCTAGGCATTCACGATCGCCCTTCTGTCTATAAAGCTCCCTTTTGGGAGCACTGAAAGCAAAGGAGGGCTTCCTAGGTGGTGCAGTGGTTGAGAATCCGCCTGCTAATGCAGGGGACAGGGGTTCAATCCCTGCTCCAGGAAGATCCCACATGCTGTGGAGCAACTAAGCCCGTGCGCCACAACTATTGAGCCTGCGCTTTAGAGCCCGTGAGCCACAACTATTGAGCCCATGTGCTGCAACTACTGAAGCCCACGCGCCTAGAGCCTGTGCTCTGCAACGAGAAGCCACAGCAATGAGGAGCCCGCGCACCACAACGAAGAGTAGCCCCCACTCCCCGCAACTAAAAAGAAAGCCCGCACACAGCAAAGAAGACCCAACACAGCCAATAAAATTAATTAATTAATTAATTAAAAAAAAAAGAAAGCAAAGGAAACTCCCAGGGATCAAAGAGAAAACGGGCATCGGACCACAGAAGTGATCCAGCACCTGCTTGGAGGAAACAGCACTTGGATCTCTCCAGCTGAGGCCCAAACCTCTGAGAAAAGACATCACCCCAGGCCCAAGGCCTGTTTGACCCACATGTGGCTTGTTGGTTTGTTTGCCTCTGCACTGAACCAGGTGTCAAGACTTAAACATGGAGATTTTGTGTATGAATCCAGATTTGGGAGTTTTCTTCCATAACCAGGCACCCAGCATGGCGAGGATCAGCTGGGGGTGGGCAGCGGCGGCCCCTGTGGACAGGACACGTGGCCCCCACTTGGTGGCCGGCCCGGCCCCTGTAGAGGTTGGTTATGCGCATCCCCCAGGGCAGGGCCGCCCTCTGGAGAAATCAGCCAAGTCCGACGCTCCCATCCCAGTCAGCTCTGGCTCCAAGGCCTGAAAGGGCCATTAGAACTCATCTAGTCCCCCATTCCCTCCCACACGATTCGTTCCCAGATCTGGCTGGGATTAAGCACTTTTGTGTGTGTAGTAAAATACACAAAACAGAAAATGTACCGTTTAAACCATCTGTAGGTATACAATTCAGTGGCATTAAGTACATTCACATCGTTGTGCAACCATCACCACCACCCATCTCCAGAACTTTTTCATCATCCCAAACGGAAACCGTACCCATCAAACACCAGCTCCCACTCCCCTGGCAACCACCATTCTACTTTCTGTCTCTCTGATCTGACTATTCTTGCATGAGTGACATCATAGAAGATGTGCTCTTTTGTGACTGGCTGATTTCACTTAGCATGGTGTCTTCAAGGTTCATCCATGCTGTAGCATGTTTCACGTTTCACTGCATTTTAAGGCTAATACTCCATTGTGTGTATACACCACATCTTGTTCATCCATTTGTCTGTTGACATTTGGGTTGTTTCCACCTTTTGGCTATTGTGAACAGTGTTGCTCTGAATATCTGAGTCCCTGCTTTCAATTCCTTTGGGTATATGCCTAGGAGCAGAATTGCTGGAGCATAGCTAATTCTTTTTTGTTTTTAATTTATTTTTATCTATCTATTTATTTATTGGCTGCATTGGGTCTTTGCTGCGCATGGGCTTCTCACTGCAGTGGCTTCTCTTGTTACGGAGCATGGGCTCTAGGCACATGGGCTTAAGTAGTTGTGGCTCGTGGCCTCTAGAGCACAGGCCTGGTAGTTGTGGTGCACGGGCTTAGCTGCTCCGCGGCATGTGGGATCTTCCTGGAGCAGGGACTGAACCCGTGTCCCCTGCACTGGCAAGCGGATTCTTAACCACTGTGCCATCAGGGAAGTGCCCATGTGGTAATTCTATGTTTATCTTTGTGAGGAACTGGTGAAGCTCTCTTGACAACACGGACTCCCAGGCTGCACCCCATCAGCCTGAGCCCCAACTCTCTGTGATCAGAACCCAGGAATGGGGCTACTTAAAGGGCTCCCCAAGCGATTCTTAGGTCGCCAGTCTATGGAAACAGGAGTCTATTTTATACACACACACACAGAGTTTTTCAAAGATTAATTTATCCATTAAGAAAATTAACACCAAAAAACCTTCTAAATACAGAAAACACAGATTCATTAATTCATTCAACCAATATGTGTTGAGCATCTAGTAAATGCCAAGCACTATGTGCTGGGGACGTGGGGACAGGCTAGATGGATGGAGTGTCACCCTCTTGGGGCTTCCTTCTTGGCATGCCCGACCTAGCAAGGAAGACAGTGGTTCTGATGTCAGTGGTTCTCAACCCGAGCAATTTGTCCTCCAGGGGACATCCGGCAGTGTCTAGAGATATCTGGGGTTGTCACAGCTGGATAAGGGTGCTACCAGCATCTAGCAGATAGAGGCCAGAGATACGGTTAAACCCTGCACAATGCGCAGGACAGCTGCCCACAACAGAGAATAGTGTGCTCAAAGTGTCAACAGTGCTGAAGGGGAGAAACGCTGCTTTATTTAATGACCATTTTGACCAACACTCAGGAGAAGTGCGGGGTTTGGGAGAGACAGACTAGTCATGGAGCAACAGTGGTGGTAGTGGGGAGGTGGGAAAGGTGAGTCAAGGCCACCTGAAGGATGTGACACAGAGGCTGCAGATATGAAGGGTGGGTGGGTACCGCACAGCCACCTGGGGGCTTCCTTCTTCCTCCTTCTCACTTCCTCAGCCCCCAAAACAGGGCAGGGACTACGCAGGTAAAACAATGCTCCCCCAAAGTATCCCTTAATCCCTGGCACCTGTGAATATGTTAGGTTATGTGGCAAAGGGAATTAAGGTTGCAGATGGGATTAAAGACAACAATAGGGACATTATCCTGGATGATCTAGGTGGACCCGATGTAACCCGAGTCCTTAACTATGGAAGCAGAGGCGGGAGAGTCAGCTCAGAGTGATGTGATGTGAGAAAGACTAGGCCAGCTGTTGGTGGCTTTGAAGAAGGAAGGGGCCGCAAGCCAAGGAATGCAGGCAGCCTCCAGAAACTAGAACACAAATTCTCCCCTAGAGACCCCAGAAAGAAAAGAGCCCTGCCAACGCCTAGTTTTAACCGAGTGAGACTCAAGTCAGACTTCTGACCTCTAGAAATGACCCTTCTGCCTGCTGAAGTCCTGCTCCTTCTTCAAGCCCCCAACCTAATGCCCCTTCCAGGGCTGCCCCTGAGAGGCAGATCCCTCACCTGGCCCACAACCCTCTCCCAGCTCAGCCCAGACCGGCTCCACATCCTTCCAGAGGGTGGAGCAGCTAACACAACTGGCCTGGACAACTGCAAGCTTTTGTTACGTTGATTAAGTGAATATTTGCTTAGCAGTGGACCAGATGCTACTTGTTGGTCCTCTTTAAGGCAGTACTAGCCCCATTTCACAGATGAGAAACCTGAGGCTCAGGGAGAGAAGTTAATGAGGTCAATGAATGAACCACACATGCAAATAGGAGCACATATCTTCTCCAACCCACAATGACTCACAGCCACTTCCTGTCTTGAGCGTCCTTGGCCTTTATTTTCTTTACCAACCAGCCTACCGCTGCTCACAGTTTACCTTCCACGTGCTGGAAATTAGGTGGCCAAGAGGACAAAGTGCCTACGTGCATGGACACTCAGCTCATTCCATGCTTCAAAGAGCAGAGCTGAGCAAAACTACTGGGGGTGTGGCCAGGCAGGTGGGGGGCTGCATGGAGGAAGGGGGCTCCAGCCAGGGAGGGGATGCCAGCAACACAGGCTGGGAGCCAGACAGGAGGAGAAGAGAACAAGATGTCGGGCTTGGGGACACAGGCGGAACACTACCCACTCATGGCTCTGGGGAAAACACCAAAGGACCAGCGCGGCAGGTCTCTCTCCTGGGTGGACAAGAGGCCAAGCAAAACCTGGAGAAAGGTGGGCGACAGGAAGATGCAGTGTTCCCCAGGAGTACTTCCTTCCTTCCTTCCTCCAGGCAGGAAGTTGCTTATCAAATCACTTCTTTCTCCAGCCCCCAAGGTCCTCCTTGGCTGCCAGCAATGGCCTGGTGCAGGTGCACCCCGGATGGGCCCAGGGAAGTGTGATAAGGGGTGGCAGGGCAGGAGGAGGGAGAGCGGCCAGCAGGAGGGCAAGTCCTAGCGGGGGTGGAGCACAGGACTTGGGGAAAAAAGCACAGTAAGAAAGAGCTACCCGGTCTCAAGCTTGGGCCAAGAGCTCATAACAGGCTGAGCTCCTGAGAAATAATTGGCATTTCTTTTGCCCCCGTGGATGCCCCCAGGGAAGAATGAAAGGATCACGCCAAAAAACTGTCATGAGAAAACTGGCAATGTGGGGGAAGAAACTGGCTGTTATTCTTGTTGCTTTTACTGTTTTCCAGGGAGGTGTTCGTGCTTTGAAGGCTGAGAACTGAAATGAGAAGGAGAGGCAGACAGGATGGTGGGGAGGCCTGTGCCCCTGCTGGATCCCACTCTGAGCCGTGAGGGACCCAGGACCAGCCTGGTACAGGGGAGCTGCCGCAGAGACCCCTCCTCCAAAGGACACTGACAAAATCGGCAACAGCAGTGACCCCAATGGTGTAAGGTCTTATTCTGGGGACTCCTTCAAGTCCTAGGGCTTCTTGTGCTATTCTTGGAAGAGGGTGGGACAGACCTTTGCAAAACAATTGACCTTGAACTTCTCATCAATCTTACAGTGTATTGATTTGGAAGTAAAAGAAATGTGGCATTTCCTGTACTCCCAGAGTCAGGGAGCTGTTTGTTAAGACATCCTCTCATTTAATCCTCACATCAACCACACGAGGTAGGTCCTCTTATTGGACCCATTTGACAGGTGAAGAAATAGTCTCAGAAAGGCAAGAACCTTGCCTCAAATCACTCGGGCAGTTTGTTTTCACATCTGAACCAGGACCCAGGCATCCTGACTCCTAGTCTAACGTTCTCTTCTTCCCTGGTGACAAATGAGCAATTGGCCAGAGAAAGGTTCCTTGGGGAAAAGCTGACGAAGACTCGGCATTTGTCGGAAAGACCTTCCTTCACACCCTTGAATCAGTGGTTCCCAGTGTGGTCCTTGGACCAGCTGCACCAGCATCACTGGGGAAATGCAAAATCTTGGGCCCCACCTTAGATCTACTGAGTCAGAAAGTCTGGGAGGGGGCCCAGTGGTCTGGTTTAATGAGCCTTCCAGGTGATTCTGACGCACAGTCAAGTCTGAGAAAGCCCTTGAGCATCGCATGGAAAATGGGACAATGGGACCACTCTTCCTGGGAATTTCTCTCTCGGACTTATTACTTCTGCCCTGCCTGCTTCTAAAAAGGATCTGAAGAAACACACAGCGGTTTGGACAAATTCGGTGACCCTGGGGTCTGACTCTGACAAGAACTCAGGTCCCTGTCCCCTGCCTGACTCGAGCGTTCTTCTCACACGATGCCCACAAAGCCACTTACCCGGACACTCACCAGGGTAGGAGGGCAAACTGGATGCAGACCCAACTGTTTCCAGGAATCCAGAGGGAGACTCTGGAGAGAAGCTCACAGTGGCCATGTGGGGGCAGGTTGGTGACACAGCCTCAGGGACGTGCCACTCTTGGCACCAGGCCCCGGTCTGGCTCCCTAAGGAGCAGGCAAGACTGACTCCGCCCCAATCAAGAGCACACACACCATCTACTTCCTGGGCGCCACATTCATTCTGACGGCTCCTGGACTTTATTGTTCTATGGATCCCAGAGAAGAGAGCATCCACCCCTGGAGACAGGCACACTGGGATCCGTAGAGGACCTGATGCATTTTGTCGGCCCCGAGGAAGTGGAGGCCGGTTTTCCCATGGACCACATCCTCCACGACAGACTTGTTGACTCAAATTAGAAAATCATGTTGGTGAGTGCGGTTCCAGCCAAGATGAGCAGGAAGAGAGACTCATTCAAGCTGACCCACCAAGACGGGGATTATTACCAGGATCACGGGAGCCTCTAGGGATCCAAGGAGAGGCAGCCAAGAGCAGCTGGGTTTGTGGGAACAGGGAGGCCGTGGACACATGGAGAACCTGGGGCCGGGGTGTCTCTGCCTCTCACTCCGCCATGTGCCTCTCTGCAGACAGCGCCAGGCTTACTCACCTCTTTGCATGGAACCCAACTGGTTGCACAATGAAGAAACTGACTTTGTCCCTGGTTCCAGGGAGGTGACCTCCCAGTCCTGGGAATTTTCCGAGTGATGAGGGTGTGGGTTTTATTCATGGTGGAACCATACCTGAGCTTGTGCTAACGAGACAACTCAGGCTGGGGCTGGCCATGCCAGAATGCCCAACCATGGGCTTAGAGGCTTGGGGCTTAGAGCCAAATGATGGTGTCCAAACCTCAGGGAGGGGAAAGGGGCTGGAGACTGAGTTCAACCATGTGGCTAATGATTGAATCAATCAACGCCTAAGTGATGAAAGCCCAATAAAACCTCTGGGCACCGGGCTTGGGTGAACTTCCTGGTTGGTGCTCATACACTGGTGCCGGGCGGGTGACGTGTCCCTCGCAGACCTTGCCCTGTGCATCTCCCCCTCCCACTGCTTCAGATCTGTACCTTTTCACTCTAATAAAATTGTAAATGTAGCGCTCTCCGGAGCTCTGCGAATTGTCCTAGTGAATCATCAAACCTGAGAGGGGTTGGGGGAATCCCCAAATTTGTAGCCAATTAGTCAGAAGTATATGTGGCCTGGGGACCCCCACACTGGCGGCTGGAGTCTGAAGTGAGGGTGGTCTTGTGGGGACTGCGCTTCCTCTGTGAAATCTGCTCACTCCGGGTAGTCCGTATCAGAACCGTGTTGCAGCCGGCAGGCCCCAAAGCCCCCTCCCTGCCCATCGGCCAGAATCCTGAGTCTAAAGTCCCAAGGAGCAAATCTGATGGTCTGATTGACCAACACATCTTTTCTCTCCAGGCAGGCCACATGTCTGGGTCAGCTTAGACTCTGAAACAACCCGATAGGTTCTGGCCATCGTGGATGGGGCGAGACAGAGGGGCTGAGTGAGCTTCGCCCGTTCGGTGCAGAAGGCCCCCCAGGCGGTGCCAGAAGTAACCAGAGGCAGCACAGGCGAAACCACAGAAACAGCCACCCTCCCTGCCAAGACAGTTTAGAGCACTGCTGGAAAGGCACAAGGATAAGGGGTGGAGGGCGCCCGGGCTACAGGGGCCCCAGGATTCTCAGCAGGGCTTCTTCCTCTTGCCATCTTAGAGCTCCTTCCACAGAATGGCTTGTGGGTCACCAGGGGCCAGGAGGCTTGGAAAGGTCATGCTAATGTCAGGGACCAAATCTGTTAGAAATTCAACTTGTGTTGCAAAGCAGGTCTTTAGAGAATACACATCTGGGGGCTGGGGGGTGAAAACCATGAAAACTGGAGGAGCTGCTCTCAGCACATCTGGTCAAGGCCTGGGAGGGTCTCGAGCATCCTAGTGACTGTACGTGGGAAGGATCGCTCTGTGTTCCCAGCCACAGAGGCGGATGACTCAGCCACTCCAGACAGTCAAGTGGAAGGCACGGTGACAATTCTGCCCGTGACGTCTGTGCAGCTAAAGAGTCTGTTCAATTCCTTTCTACCCAGGTGAGCTTTTAGGACTCAGTTTCCACAGCGCTGCCAGCAGGGCTGGTTTTCCAGAAAATATCGCCACGGGGAGGCCGTGGGTGTTCTCAGAGGCCACGGGCGACGCGGAGGAGGAGGCCAGTTTTCCTCACGGGGCAGGGGACCCCTGTGTCTGCTCCTTCCTACACCTGCCCGCCCTGCCACCAACACTTCTGTCCCATCTGCCTGGGCTCTGCCACCGCCAGAGTGGCACCCGCCGCTGAAGCTAATGAGGAGGGTGTGTGGCATCCCACTGGTTCAGAGTCTCTTTTCTTGCAGTTCCAAACAAGGCAAGATCCCACTTATAGGGCCGTTCCGGACTGCGTCACTGAGTGACTCAAGCCTTTTCAAAAGGGACATGACTCCAGCCAAATGTACTTGAGGTGACCTCAGCCTGCAGGGGACTTTCTCTGGCACGATGCACTTGGAAACGACTGTGAAAGGGAGATGGGCCCACCCCTCTGGCCTCAGTTTCCTTACCTGGGATAGGAGGGGGAGGACAGGGGGCAGTACCAGGCCAGGGCAACAGAATCCTTTTTTTCAAGAGTTTTTCTTTAAGATCCCATAGGCACAGATTAAAAGAGAGCTAATCAGGCAGGTGGGGCAAGGGGGATGGAGCTTGAGAACACAGGGCCAGGAGCTTCCTTCTGTTTTTGTAAGCCTCACTTTCTTGAGATATCCAGTACTCACAGGGTCTCTGCCTCAGGGCACCCTCCTCTGTGAAGTTTCCTGGATGCCCCCTGAATCCAGGCGACTCCTCCTCCATCCTCCCCTCCCCCCACTCCTCTGTTACCCTGCTGTCCCAAAATGCTGGAGCTGGGAGGTCAGGATCTGGTGGTGCCAAGTGGAGACGCCCCAGAACTACTCGCAGACGGAAATGTTTGGAAGCAAACACAACGCAAGGGGCTGCCCAAGGCACCTCTGGCCCCAAATCTCCTGTGATAGGAACTGTGCCATTCATGTTGGGTGAGTCCACGGGTCCTTGGGGCAGGAAGCACCTGGTAGCCCTGGTGTCTTCAAGTGTGTCCAGCGCCTTCCTAGCTGGCCATAGGACCCCGGGAGTGGGAAGGGAGGGAGGAGGGCAGGGCTGGGGTCACAGAGCCTCTTCCCACCCAGAGAGGGGCTTGCCGTGGCCTGACACCTCCACCATCTTCACCACTCAGGGGCATCAACCCTTCCTGCCGCTGCAGAGACCCAGGGGTAGGCTCAGAAGGCAGGATGAAGCCCCAGGCTCTGTTCAAAAGGCTGACACTGGTGCAGGTGCAGCCAGGCCTGGGAGCACCCTGCCCAAACTCAGGGAAACAAGGAGGACAGGGCGGGACTGGAGATCTCTCCAGGGCGTGTTAAGCTGCCTGGGAGCTGAACCTGGTGGCTTCGCTGGGGCTTCTGTTGTTCACAGGGACTCCACCAGGAGGGTGGGCAAAAACCACAGCGGGCACACAGGAGCAGTGCAGTCCCACGCCCCAGGCCCCGAGGCCAGCCCCACCCTCCGTGGGACCGGACGTGGGGAGGCAAAGACACATGGTGATCCTGACCACGGAACGTTTCGTGGTGCCACCGCTGTCAGCTACAAGAATCTAAAACCTCCAGTATGTTCTTCAAAGGAAGTGTGGTGCTGAAGTGGTGGGAGGGAGAGCCGGGTTGGGTGGGGGTAGGGGGCCCAGCATGTGCGGCCTGTGGCCTGCGGGCAGGACCCAGCACCTCCAGGCCCCACCTCACGGCCACACCGCAGTCGGGCTTCCAAGGCAGAAAAACCTCAGCCACAACCAGAAGGATCCCATAACCTCAATTAGGAAAACCCAAACCAACACCAGGCCTGGTGACTGGTTGCCAAGGGGATGGGGGAACATGGCCCCTCCGCAGCACACTGAGCCTGAGAGAGAGGAGGCCTCTGGTGTGGCTTTGCGGTGGGGGTGGGAGGGCAGGGAGGCCAGGGGACTGTCCCTCCCAGGAAACCCTTGCTGCCAAGAGCAGCACTAAGACTGGGCCACCTTGACCAGAGGCTGCCAACCTTGAGTGACTGCTGTGCTGTTTACCAGGGGTTCTCATGCCCACTGCCTCCAGGTCTCTTCACTGGAATCTGATGAGTGGCTATCACAGCATGTTACCTGAGCTCTGCCACACATATGTGGCTGTCCCTAAATCACTCAGTGTTTTCTCTTGCAAAGGAAGATGCTGCTACCCAATTTGCATTGCCGCGATAAGGGTTAGAGCCAAGTGTGCAAGTACCTAGCACAGAGTAGCGGTATGCTAAATGCAGCCACCATCACCACCACCACCACCATCCCCACCACCACCATCCCCACCATCACCATCCCCACCACCACCAACCCCACCACCACCATTCCCACCACCACCAAGCCCACCACCATGGCCACTATCAACATCATCCCTACTACCATTATCATCCTCACCAACACCACTACCACTGTCACCAACACAACTTCTGTAAACGAGATAACTGAGGACACAGAGCTGGAGAGGGACAGACAGCAGGTCTAAAGCCCAGGTCTCAGGACTCCCAAGTTCAGCCACCTCTCCACTCTACCACTCCCACCTGCAGTGCGTGCGCGCGCGCGCGCACACACACACACACACACACACACACACACACACACACTGCCCCATCAACATGATGTCAGCATCTGTCCTGACATTTGCCAGAGGTGCCGTAGGAAAGCCATGCAGAAGGGCTACATGGTTTGGGCCCCGTGACCTCTCTGACCTCACCTGCCTCTACTCCTTCCTTCATTCGCGCCTGCCACACTCTCCTCCTCGTGTTCATCACACACCCCAGGCACCTTCCCACCCGAGGACCTTTGCTCTAGCTCAGGAGTAGGGAACTTTTTCTGTAAAGACTCAGGTGAACTCCCTGAGTCACAGACAATATAATACATAAACAAAAGAACATGGTTATATTCCAATAAAACTTTATTACAAAAACAGACAGCAGGTTGTTGGCCCCAGGGGTCAGAGTTCACTTGAGGTCATCTGTTCCTGCTGCCCGGAGCCCACCTCTTCCTCCCTGGGAGGAAACATCCCCAGTGTTCACACCTTCCTCTCCTTTAGCCTTTTGCACAAATATCACTTTCTCCACAAAGCAGACCCTGACCACCTTTTTTTCCTGAAAAATTTTTCCCTAATAAATAAAATTAACTACTTTTAAGTGAAAAATTCGGTAGCATTTAGTACATTCACGATGCTGTGATACCACCACCTCTGCCTAGTTCCAGAGCGCGTCCATCCCTCCAAAGCAACACCTGCTGCTCACCTGTTGTAACACTACAGCCTACACCCACCCACTGCCTGCCTCTCTGGATCCTTCCACCTTTCTTTTACTTTTCAGTTTTAATTTCAACTGCACATATCACCTTGTTACATTCTACATGGCTTACTGCCTGTCTCCACCCCTCCCTCCCTGAGAATGCAGACTTCACGAGGGCAGAGATCTTTGTTTTGTTCCCTGCTGTCTCCCAAACGCCCAGAACAGCGCTTGGCACACAGTAAATGCTCAATAACTCATTGATGAATAGATGGATAAACAGATGGAGAGGCAGAACCACAGGGGAAGATATGGTTTCCAAATGAACTTTTATTTTTTATTTTTTGGCTGCACCATATGGCATGCGGGATCTTCGTCCCCTGAGCAGGGATGGAACCTGTGCCCCCTGCAGTGGAAGCATGGAACCTTAACCACTGGACCGCCAGAGAAGTGCCCCAAATGGACTTTAAAACAATAAAGTCATATCACACACCACTTTCTTTCCTGCACCTGAGTTTTTCTCCCTGAAAGAGAGAACACAACACCTTCCCTGGGAGGGGCAGGGCACACACTGCCTCCCTAGTCCTTCCCCTTGGGTGCGTCTCCTCCCATCTTGCTGTGTCAGTTATCCTGAGCCTGGACTAAGAGCTCCTTCTCCTAGGGCAGCAGGGAAAGAGTGGAGGCTCTCATCAGATGGGCAGAGCTGGACTTCTGAGTCCTCCTCCACCAGCTGAGTGGACCACAGGATACCTCCCCAATCTCTCTGAGCCACAGTTTCCTAACTGGTGTTTTAACAAGCAAATGCCCTTTGCAAGGGTCAGATAGAGGGTGTGCTTAGCACAGCGCCAGGCACCGGGTGGGTGCGAATCCGATTTTAAGCTCTCCTGCTCACCAAGCAGCCCCTCCCAGTGGCTTCTCCCCCCCTTCCCCTCTCCTCCTCTCCGTCTCTTTAGGAGTTTAGTGAACATTTCCTTCAAGAGAAAACAGATCACCCGCCCTCTTGCAAACACTAATGACCTTCTTTAAAATGTCCTTTCCAAGGAAAATCATTTTCCAAATGTACTTTCGGGCTTACTATGCTTTTGCCCACACTGGTTTTTCACAGTTGAGAAAGTTTGGCCACAAAAATTAACTTTTCACTGCAAAAGTAATCCCCTTCTCTCAGCAAAGCCCAAATTTGGTCACTTTTGTCTTGACTTATGTTTTCTCTGGGTTAGAGAAGAAAAGAAAGTGTGGGGGGGAATTGGGGAGTAGGAGGGAGGTGAGCTGACCCCTGAGAAAAGCCACTGGCACTGAAAATTGGCCCCTGCAGCACAACTGTGGCTATTTTGTTAGAGAAATAAACAGGCCTGTTTGCTCATGAAAAAAGCCCCAATTTTTCATAAGATATTCATAAAAATATTTGCATTGCCCTGTGAGTAATAATTACTTTTGCTGTCCCCAGAACTTTTGCATCATCTACTGAAAAGAAGCTGAACAGACTCTTTAGAAATCCTTCCCAATCAAATCCACCCAGCGACCTGGGCATGTTATGATGTAGCTATGACAGTGCACACAGAAGGGCTGGGAGTCTGAGGTGTACAGAGGTCAGGACGCACCAGGCTCCAGCCTGAGTGCCTCAGCAACATAATCTCTGAGTCTCACGCCACCACAGCAAAGTGGACTTATTTTGCAGATGTAGAAACAAGCCCAGAGAGGCCAAGTATCTGGCCCTGGGTCACATAGCCACTAAGTAGCTAAGCTGGAACCTGAACCTAAGGATGCCTGGTTCTTAATTCCTGGTCCTTGAGGCAGACATGGAGTTAGTTCAAGGGACAGATGAGAACTAGGCCCTGAGAAAGGTGCCCTCGAGTCTGAGGCCACAGAAGCCTGACACCTGTACAGCACAGCAGCACCCATAGAGAGAAGTTTCCAGTGCAGAGGTGAAGTCTCCCAAACTGGGGTCCAGAAGAGAGTTCTTGATTCCCATCTACCTTCCCCCAAACATGCACTTCTACCTCTCAGTAAATAGCACCACCACTCACCTAGCCACCTAGGCCAAAAGCCTCGGTGTCATCCCTGATCCCACCTTCTTCACGGCCTCCATGAGGGCCCAGTTATTCTTGCCTCCTGGGACGCACAGCCTATGCACTCCCCTCCCAACAGTGAGCATCTGTTTCTGCATCTGTGACGTGCCCAGTGATTTCCTTCTCCAAGAGTCACTCTGAGGATTAGTAAGGTAATGTTCAAACAGTGCCTGGCCACAGCACGGGCCCCATACACATTCGTTTTGTTCTCTGGAGTCTGTGTAACCAAGGTGATGTGGTGGAAGTGACAGTATGACTCCAAGGCTAGGTCGTGAAAGGCACTGTGCCCTCTGCCCTGCCCTCTCTTGTGTCACGCGCTCTGAGGACACCTATGGACAGGCCCACGTGGGCAGAAGCCAAGACCTCCAGTCAACAGCCAGCATTAATTTGCCAGGCATGTGCATGAACCACCCTGGAAGCGGGCCTTCCAGCCCCAGTCAAGCCTTCAGGTGATGGCAGCTCCAGCCAATGTCTTGACTGCAACCTGAGACCCTAAGCCCACACCACCCAGCTAAGTCACTCCCCAATTCCTGACTCACAAAAACCAAGAGTTAACAAATGTTGATTGTTGTTCTAAGCTGCTAAGTGTTGAGTAACCTCTTACACAGCAACAGCTAACTAACAGTCTTCAGCCTGCAACTGTCCGAGTCCTATAGATTCTCTTTCCAAATGACATTTTGACCCTGCTATCTTTGACAGTGGGCCACTGCCCTGATCCAGGCCACCATCACATCTCACAGGATGAGTGCAGCAGCCTCCGACAGGCCTCCCTGCCTCCACCTGGTTCCCATCCAACCCACTGTCCATGTTGCAGCCTGTGTCATTCCACAACAGCAAACCACTTCCAGTCTCTCCAATGGTTCCCCGTGGTCCTTGGGATAAAACCCGAACTCTCTGCCATGACCTACAGGGCCTGCAGGCTGAAGCCCACCTCCCTCCCCAGCCTCGTCTCCTGGTTCACTCTGTGCCAGCTGCACCGGGCTGCCTTTGGTTTCCCAAATACCCCAGCCCCCCCACCCCTGACTATGAGTCCACGTGCTGGCTGTTTCTTCCGCCTGAAACACTCTTCCCATGACTCCTCCTTTGGCTTCCAGCTGAGAGATTGCCTCCTCCGAGAGGCCTTCACTGCTTACCTTGTCTAGCAGATACTCCCCATCACCTCTTATTTATTCCCCCTATAAACTGTAATGACCTTAAATTATTTTATTCATTTATATTTTAAGCTTGCTTATTGTCAACACACCTCTCCCACCCCTTAGAAGGTTACTTCTCACTACTTCCCTGGTGGCACAGTGGTTAAGAATCCACCTGCCAATGCGTGGGACACAGGTTCAATCCCTGGTCTGGGAAGATCCCACATGCTACAGAGCAACTAAGCCCGTGCGCCACCAGAGACCAGAGGGCCTCACCTTGGGTTCTATAGAGCCAGCATGTTGTCCTTAAAGATCAGCTTAAGCTAGCATCTCTACAGAAAGAATTGCTTTCTTTAAGGACTGTTTTAAATTCTTGACCCAGTAAAGCCCACAGGCTACTTTTACCATGAGCACAGGTACCTAATGATGAACCAGAGCACCTGCGTTCTCTGCAGTGACCTGGGAGGCATCCACCACTCACTATTACAGACCCTGGCCCTGAACGTGCTTGTTCAGCCCACAAAGACGTGCTGGGCATCTGGTGCAGACCCCACTGCAGGTGATCACTCCCAGGAGACCAAACACAGTGCCTGGAGACATGGAGCTTCCAGCTGGGGACTTCCAGAGGCAGAGTCTATGCTGGGGTCCCACAACCCTTTCCCTCTGTACACCCCCCCAACTCCCATCACACAGCAGAGGAAACAGGGGCAAGGCAGCTGGCCTTACAATGTCTTTCTCTAAAACGCTTCTTTAGGGACTTCCGTGGTGGCACAGTGGTTAAGAATCTGCCTGCCAATCCAAGGGACACGGGTTCGATCCCTGGGCCAGGAAGATCCCACATGCCGTGGAGCAACTAAGTCCGTGCGCCACAACTACTGAGCCTGCACTCTAGAGCCTGCGAGCCAAAACTACTGAGCCCACGAGCCACAGCTACTGAAGCCCGCGCACCTAGAGCCCATGCACCGCAACAAGAGAAGCCATTGCAATGAGAAACCCACGCACCACAATGAAGAGTAGCCCCCACTCGCCACAACTAGAGAACAGCAATGAAGACCCAATGCAAACAAAAATAAAAAAAATAAATAATAAAATAAATCTTGGGGAAAAAAAAAAAAGATGACTGTTTCAGGGTCAGACTGCCTGGGTTCATATCCAAGCTGTGTCCTTTATTAGCTGTATTACTGACTCTGGGCAAGTACTCCACCTCTCTGAGCTTCAACTGATTCTTTTCTGACCTCAGACACAGGAGTCATGAGCTGATGCAAGTAAAGCGTTTAGCACAGTGAAGAAAGCTCAGTGAGAGAGGGCTGTAATTATTCCCTCCTCTCCACCAGACTCAGAACTAATGGATGCCAGAGCTGGGAGGGGCCTCGGTGATCACACAGACCTGCCCCTCAATGAACAGCGGGGGAGACAGAGGCCCAGAGAGGAGTGAGTCATGGAGGGCACACAGCGTTTTCTCAGGCAAAGCCCCAGTACCCTGGAACAACCACCTGGAACAGACAAGCCTGAAGAAGGGTCCAGCAGGGCAGAGGCCATGGCCCCCCTGCACCCAGCACACTGCCCTGCACCCAGGAGATGCTGGAGGACACTGCAGCCAGAGAGTCGCACGCAGCGGGAGGGAAGTGCTCCCTAGCACAACGCTGGCAGGAAACACCTGCAGGCGCAGCGCCCTGGCCAGAATCTCACGCCCGAGGTTCCCACCCCACCCACCAGGCTCAGGGGCCAGCGTCAAACACCATGCATCTCCCCTCAGGAGAGGTCAGCAGGACTAATCTCAGCTGGGGACATCGAGACCCACGTTCATGGCCAAAAGAAAGCTCTGAACTGCAAACGTCAGCCAGGCCCCTTGCTTCCTTCCCTCTCAGCGTGACCTCAGATTGGTCACCTCCCCTCCTCGGGCCTCTGTTTCCGCATCAGAAAAGAGAGGTCCTGGACCAGATTAGTGATCCTCAATCTGCCATTCCTGCTTCCATGGATTTCAGAGAGTTCTGGAAGAGCCATCCGTGGACACGAAGCTAAAGCACACACTCAGCTTGCTCACCCAGATGTCCAAGTTCATCAGTGTGTGCAGCTGAGGCTGAAAAAACGTGTTCAGAGGTGTCTGTGATCAACAAGATGGGGAAAACAGTGACTCACGTCACACAGATGGCCTGGTTAGCAGGCAAAGTCCTCTACAAAAGGAGAGAAGAATCACCATGGGCTCTTAGCAGAAGCTCAACTGGGCTCTACTGCATCCAACCAAAGAGGGCTGACTCACCCCAAAGGTTTCCCCTCCCACTAATCTAGCTTAGGCAGGCTCTACCCTCAAAGGTCCAACTTCCCCTACCTCCAACACTGCCCTCCAGCGGACACCCAGGACTCCTAGAAGCCCTTTCCAAGGGCCTTTCCCATGGTCTCGGGGCAGCTGAAAATAGACTTTCAAACAGATGTAGTAGGTGGCCTCCAGGGCAAAAGTCAGGCCTTCACTTGCTTCCTCCTGGGGAAGAGTTCCTGCCTCAGGGCCTTTGCACATGTCATTCCCCCTGCCAGATACACACTTCCAGTATCTTTTTTTTTCAATGAAATATTTTAAGCTTAAAGAGAATAAAAAAAAGTTTAAACATATATCCACAGATTCTGTGAAAATAATTCATTCATCCATGCCCTGTTGAGAGACATGTGAGTTATTTCCAGATTTTTGGCATCATAAATAACGCTGCTCTGAGCACTCTGACACGTTGCTCCCATTTCCCCTAACAAGTGCTTAGGTCTCAGCCTCACCTCATTCCCCAACCCCCCTCGGCATCAATCTAAGAGTTATGTCTCCGTGTTTCTCCCCCACTGCTCCCCGTTCTTCCTTCAAAGCACTTATCACAATTTATGTCTTTATTAGGTCCCCATCCAAAAGGACAGAGGCCACGTTCCTTTTGCTCACCAGCGCTCAGTGCCCAGGACAGACTTTCAGGCCCACAGCAGACCTCAGTTAGTGTCTGCAAATGAGTGAGTGAACGAATGAATGAACGAGCAGAGGTGTCGCCCCAGAAGCAGGCTGTGCTGTGCTCCTTTCCACCCAGGACTCTGAGAGGTGACCCTGGCACATCTTCTGGCTGTCCCTTGCTCTGCCCTCAAAGGGATGGGAGGTGGGCCAAGAATCCCCTGGGGACCTTGGGTTCCTAAAGCTTCTGAGAGCCCTGAGCCCTGAAGCAGGGAGCCCTGGGAGCTGGAGGACCAGAGGCTCTAGGCCAGGCGCTCAGTGCCAAGCCCAGGGTGAGGTTCAGGAAACCTTCACCTGGGCTTTCCCAGGGCGCCTCAAAGCCAGGCACCTGGTCCTGCTCCACCATGGCAGGTTTGGGGAACACATTTCCCATGGCCACACCCAGTTGTGACGGGCAGCTGCTCTGGGAACCCTGATAGCTGGGCCAGGGGCCGTACCTCATTCCTGGTATCCCTGTGCGGCTGAAACAGACCGGCCCCCCCCCCCCCGCTGGCCACATCTGCTGTTGGGTCAGGTCAAGGAGCAGGGCTGGGCAATGCACCTTCACTTGCTATCGATCACTTAGGGTTTCTGTTTCCAAAACTGCAAGAGAAAGTGTTGGAAACAGAAAACTGGGTGGCAACCAAGGAAACAGTAAGAGCAACGCCCCGAGCTGCTGTCACTGAGCAGCACTCTCTACAGGCTGACCGTTCTCAACCCTCCCCTCCACTCGATGAGGAAGGTCCAGCTGTGAGAGAAGAGGAAATTGAGGAATGGGGAACCATTCTGCTCTTGCTTCCGGAGGTGCCGGGGCCTTAACCAAGCAGGCTTAGGGACCAGCCAGTGAAGCAGACTGGAGACAGCAGGACAGACAGGCCATGACGCTGTGAATGGTGATATTCTAGCCTCCCACCCGTCCATCCTGGCCCCTCCTGCTGCAGATTTCTGGGCACTCTGTCAGAAGTCCACCCTCCAAACACCCAGCGCAGACCTACGTTCAACTTCTAGCCTCCCACTTCTTTTTAGGTGTGTGGCCTTTGACAAGTTGCCTCCCTTCTCGGCCTCCATTTTCTTCTCTGTGAAATGGGCTAATGCTTGCTGGATTGGGAGGACCAGCTAAGGAAACGCATAAGAAGCATTCAGCGCTGCATGAATCCTGGTAGCTTCCCAGGTGGCCCAGGGAGCGGGGGTGGGGGGCTTGGAAACGTCATCCTGGTCCTGAACCTGCCCCACCCCCTCAAGGGCCAGGACACAGAACCCCGGGGGATGGGGGTGAAAGGAGTAACTGCTACACACACACACATACATACACACACACACACACCTGGCCTCATTCTGAACACAGAGGCTATTGAAAGGCACCTACACACACACACACACACACACACACACACAGCCTCATTCTGAACACAGAGGCTATTGAAAGGCACCCATGCACCTGCCCCAGGACCACAGAGGGTGCAGGCCGTGATGCCTGGGGTGGAGAGTGCCCCAGGGTCCTGGGGAGGGGGTGACAATCAAGGCCTGCCCCCTACTCCCTGGGCTCCCCGCCCTGGGGCTTGGGAGTCCTGAAAGGAAACCTGCCTGCCTTCCTTACTCCATCTTTCTGACACATCTCCTGCCTCAGGATACAGTGATTTTCTTTTTCTTTTCATTTCACTCTCCTCCAGCTCAGCATCACGGCCTGTATTCTGAGTCCCAGGAGCAGGGCTCAGTCGTGGCCCGGCTCAAAACTCCCAAACCATAGCCTGCCTCGTTGAGAGGTGGAGGAAGCCGAAACACCCCCTACATAAGGCACTGCTGTCTCCTCCTGCTAATTGTGGCTGTGAGGTTTCACTCAGCATCCCCATTTCAGAGGTGAGGAAACTGAGGCTCAGAGCCCTGCTTTGGTAATACAGGCAGGAATGGGAGACTCAGGATTCCAGTCCAGGCCTCTTGGCCTTTCAAAGACCGATACCTCAGTCGAGGTCAGCATTGTCCGAGAGGAACAAAAGAGGAAAACGAAATGAGTGAAATCAATTTTAATAACTTTTCACATTTAACTCAATATATCAAATATCAGTTCAACATGTAATTAGTATAAAAAATTATTAATGAGACATTTCACTTTTTCTGGTCTTACTTAGTCTTCGAAATATTATATACTTAGAGCACATTTCAGTTCAGACTGGCCACATTTCAGGGGCTCCATGGCCACATGTGGCGAGTGGCTACCAGCTTGGACAGCGCAGGTCTAGAGCAACAGAGAGGCATCAAAGACCAGAGGCAACCCATTCACTCACTCATTCACTCATTCACTCACTCACTCACTCACCCTACCAACCAGTATTTACTGGGTGCTTACGATGGGCCAGGCGGGGTGCTAGGGGTGCAGATACAATTTGAATGAGGGGGAAACAAGCCCGACCCCCACAGGTTTACACTGGGGAGCAGGGGGACATGGAGAGGGTGGCAGTCAGGGAAGCTACACCCCACTGGCTCAGTCCCCAGAGTCCCAGGTCCTGTCCCCATGAGGACACACACAGATGGTCACCTGCCAGGCCAGGGCATCTGAACTGAGGTTTGGGAAATCTGGGCACATCACACCCTCTTCTTCTGGACATCAGAATAACAACCCCTCCCTATCCCTGCTAGAGAAAAACTGGCACAATGACCTCCTGGTATGACTTTCATCCTCAGGCCCTGAGGGAGTCCTTCGGATTCGTCCAACCTGATGGGGGAGCTTTGATCCCCACCCACCTGCAGGAACAGGCGGCGGCAGATCAAGTGGAAACCTGTCAGGTGTGCCTGGCAGAGGCCAGGGCGGAGGCGGGCAGCGCCCGGGCAGCTGTGGTGGCTACCCTGAAAGACAGGGCTGACATAACTCCTGCCCGGGCCCAAAGGTCTCCTCTGCCTGCAGCTCCCACCAGGTCTGAGCCCTGGGCAACAAGCCCTCTTGGGAAGGAAAGGAAAGGAGAAAGGGAGAAGGGGTGGGAGGGACTGCTCTTTCCACCAACTCTCTGCGGTCCTCTCCTGCATGCACCGAGGAGCAGGGGTTCTTGGGCCTCCAGCCCTAGATAGGGATGGGCCCGCAGCAGGCCCTCAGCACACAACTGGTGAGGGAACAGCGTGGTACGCTGGCGACAGAGCTGGGTGCTGGTAAAGGACTTAATACCTGGAGTCAGGGGCCTGTCAGTGAGCTTGGCTGCTCACCACCTGGGTGACCTCAGACCAAACCCTCTGAGCCCCGATCTCTGCATCCATAAGATGGGAATAAGACTGTCCACTCTGCTGCTCAGGGTCGTGAGGAATAACTGAGGAAATGCACACACGGCGCTTGGCACAGTCAGGGCGCGCTCTCCAGCAACAGCAGCTCTCGCCGTCATCCTGAAGCTGCTGTCACCAGGGACCCACCAGAGCCCCCTGGCCAGGGCTGAAGGGCTGCCTCTTGGGCATTAAACCCTGAGTCTCCCAACTTCCCTGGACTCTAAGTAACATCACGTGGTCCAGCCTCCTGGATCCAGAAAGGCAGGTGGAGTCAACCTTGCCAGGCGCGGTGAAGGACAGCCGCAGGAGTCGGACACCAAGTGGCACTTTCGGGTAAGCTAGGACTCCGGTTCTGCCCCGGGGAGGGGACACCGCAGACCATGCAACCCTAGGAGGTGAGGGGATCAGAGGAGCCCTACCAAGTCCCAAACCCAGGAGACACCCAGGATTCTCCCCGCCACCTTATATTCCACACCGGGTCCATCCCCAAATCTGTGGTTTCTACAGCAAAACACACACCTGTCCCCTCCCTGTCTCCACAGCTGCCACCTTGGACCAGGCCAGCATCCGCTCTTGTCACTCGACAGCACCAGCCTCCTCCTGCTCTCCCACCTCTTTCTCACCCGCCTCAAACCATCTCCACCCAGCAGACAGAGCTATCCAAACCCAAATCAAATCATGGAGTTCTCTCACAGAAAGTCTTCCAATGACTTACAATAACCTTGGAATGACGTCCAAAGGGCTCGCAGGACTAGCCCCGGCCTGCCTCTCACCTCGGCCCCCAGCACACCCCAGGCCCACCCTCCCCTCCAGACATCCTGATCTTGTCCAGTTCTCATGTAGGCTTTCCAGTTGGTCCCCACCTCTGGGCCTTTGCCCCAGCTGTGCCCCCTGCCTGGACATCCCATGCGGGCCCCTTTCTGACACCTCTGAGCCACATGGCCCCCGTGGAGGCTCCTTGGGCCCCCTCCACAGTAAGACCTCACCCGCAGAGGCTGTCTCATTCTCTCATCTAATCCTGCTCTAGCTCACTGACTCCACAGTTCTCATCACTATCGGGAATTACTACTGTTTCTGTATTTACAGATTATTTCTATCTGACAGGATCGCGTTTGCTTCCCGGTTTACTGCCCAGCCACCACCCCGACCCGAGGGCAGGGACGGCATTTGCCTTGGTCACTGATGACCCTTGGAGTCCAGAACAATGCTGGACTCTGTAAATGCCTATGACTGTCCTCCTAGTCCCTGAGCAACCTTGAGAGAGCCAGAGATCCCCTCTGTGAAATGCCACTGACTCTGAGGGGGCGCGGGTGCAGGGGAGGGGGGACCAGGGAAGGAGGAAGGGAGCTGCCGCTATTGCCTCCAGAACAACCTTTGCCCCAGTGACAGCGTCTACAAGCAGAGATGGGGCAGGTGGGGCACTGTCACCCTGGGGACGCTGGCTCCTCCAGAGGCCCCTGGCAGGGGCCCCAGGGAACCCCCAGCCTCCGTGTGCAAGGAGCCCCACAGGCCCTGCCCTGCCTCAGGCTCCCGGCTCTCCAGCCTCTGCTCAAACACCTGAATGGACCTGCTTTCTGGCCCTAAGAAGTATTTACATTTTGATTAAGTCTGGTTTTAAACCACCAGGTAGGCTGGCTTGAGGCCGATACACCCCAGCAAGTCCCGCTGACATAACAGCACACTGGGGGGCAGGTACTAAATGTGGGACCCAGGGAGGACTCGCCCATGCTCCCAGGGGCCCCCTAACCCCACTCTCTGCCCGAAGTCACGTGCCAGAGACAGGGAACCACTGGCTCTGTGAACAGACGTGGTAAGCAGACTGGGAAGCCCCAGAGTCCTGCCTGGGAAATAAATACGGGGGGCAAGGAGCAGGGGCGCCCCGACCAAGCCAGGATGCGAGGAGAGTGGCCCTCGGGCTGCCCTGCCCCCAGCCAGGGCCTCCCTCCCGCCAGGAGGAGTCTCACCTAGGAAGCAGGAAGTGAGTCTACTCCAAACTGCGGACTTGCACAAGTCACATTTTTATCCTGTTGGATGTACTCTGAGGACTCCAGTAACAACCAACCATTGTGAGACCTCAGGAGGCTGGGAGAGAGTCCAGTTATTTATTTACAACCTTCAAGGCTCCTTGAAAGTATGATTCTGGAAGCAGCAAATGACACCCTAAAGGAATGTGGACTCCTGAATTCAAAACACCCACTGGGCAAGACATGCCCCCACACCTACTCCCTGCCACCCCACCTGCAAAGGAAAAAGGTCTAGGCAACTAATGAATGCTTCAAAAAGGCAATTTCCTTCATTTCTGGCCCCTTTCATCGGAAATCAAGCTTCCTTGGCAGAAAGCAGGATTTTGTTTGTACCACCTGGAGCTGCAATGGCAAAATGATTTTAAGCCTGTGAGCTCCAAACAGATGGCAGTGGCTGCCTGGAGTTCTGGGACTCAGGACAAGGTTCAGGCTCAGTGGACAGGAGTGTGACAATTGATTAGCAATGTCTGCCACTGGCATGAGCATGGGGAGTAATACTACGCATGCTACACGTTGGCAGTTTAGGGCTTAGCTGAAAAGCAAAACCAGCAGTGGGAATGCAGAAAACCGGGGATTCAACTGGTAAGGAAACTTGGTCAAAGTAACTCAAAAGGAGAGCCAGAAGTTTTCGGAGGACAAAAGAGAGAGCCAGTGGCAATTTCTAGGAGAAAGGGACAAATTACTCCCAGAAAGATCAAGTCAATTCCTCAGCAGCTGTCAGATGGGACACGTCCCAGAGCCACCCCCATCTGAGCTGTCAACACACGATCTACCCCCAGCTCCTCAGAGAGAGTCAATTCCAGACTTCTCATGAGGCAGAAGGGTGTCCGACCTTGGGGCACAGAAATAAATGCCCAGAATTATGAACAGGGTTTGCTGCTGCCATGGGGGTGGGTATCTTCCTGATGACAGGCGTCCATTTTAAAAACCAGGGGAAAGGGGGACCTAGAGCACAGAATGTTCCATCAGTAGTTTTCCCTTAGGCGGGGCTCTGCTGGAGTGGGGTTTACAGTGGGAGAAAACACACACCTGCCTAGCAGAGCACCGTGAGCATTTTTTCAGGACAAAGTAGGACCTCTGCCTTTATGTTTCTACCTCAACACGAGGCCAGAGGACAAGCTTCCACAATGACTGGCTGAGGCAACCTTCCCAGGAGGGCCAAACCCCGCTGGGGGTTGCTAGCTGGGTTCCCGGTTTGAGAATCACAGCTCAGGAAGGGCTTACAGGCGAGCAACCCAGATAATTACAGGGTTGGGAGGAGGGTGAATTCAAGGAGGCCACAGCCCTCAGCTGGCCGTCCAAGGGTGCCTTCCAGGGAATGAGAGTTATTTCCCAGAGGAGAAGAGGACAGAGCGTCCATTTCTACAGAACAAAAGAAGATGTAGGAAGGAACTTCTGTTGCCGCACAGAGGATTAACGTGAAACCGGAGGGGAAAGTTCCAGAACACATTACACTAACTGGGAGGTGGGTATCAGTGCAGCGTTATGGGGTCTGGGGTGTGGGGATTCAGGCGAGGGCTCTCTGGGGGACCCCCCCAGCCCACCTCTGCGGACCTGTGTGATCTCACAGGCCACCTCCCCTCCCCGACTCTGGCCTTCCTTCCCTATCAGACCGGAGAAACGGTCCCCAACCCACATACCTCCCGGGGTTGCCGTGACTGTCATGCATGTGGGAGACAGTGCGAAGGAGCCGGGAGGAAGTGCCCACAGCCATGTAGCTAAACCTCTAACACGGTGGTGAGTCACAGAGGCCAGACGCAAGTAAACAGGTAGCGTGTGCTTCCCCATCAGACGGGAGAAACGGTCCCCAACCCACATACCTCCCGGGGTTGCCGTGACTGTCACATGTCTGTGGAAGACGGTGTGAAGGAGCCGGCTGCAAGTGCCCGCAACCACGTGGCTAAACCTCTAACAGGGTGGTGAGTCACAGAGGCCAGACGCAAGCAAGCGGGTAGCGTGTGCTTCCTGCATCCAGAGTTCAAAGGTGAGCAGAACCAAGCCCTGTTGTTAGCACCACCTTGGGGCAGGTGGACACTGGAGGGGGTCGCAGGGGCTTCTGGGGCATTGGCTCTGCGATGTATGCACTTTGCAAAATTCCACCTAGCAGTTCATTGATGGTTTCTGCCTTTTCTACACAAAGAATACACCTCAATAAAAAGCTTACCCCCACTCCCCCACCCCGGCCAATTGTCTGGAAGTCTTCTGTAAACTTGTAGGTCGCAATGTTAATAAAGGAGAGTGTTCTAGAACACAAGTGCTATCAATCCCCTAGAAATGAAAGGCAGGTAAGACAATTTCCCCAAGTCCCAGTTCACCCTCTGATTGGGGGTAAACTGAGGGAACTCTGTCCTCTTTCCAGGACAATGAGCTCTAAATTGGGCCACCACGTAGGTGACAGCAGGGACAATCTCTGCCCTTGGCCAATGGCACACCGGCATCTTTCTCCAGATGGAATTGGCCCTCCCTGACCTCTCCCCATCCCCACAACATACAGAACCCTGTGGCTTGTCCTTTGGAAGCTAACACACTCGTCTTCAATTAGACCCAAAGTCAATTTTGCACCCTACAAAAGAGAATGTCACAGTCCCCTTCCTTGCAGGCTCCCCTCCTGTGCACCTCTCGATTTTAAAACACAGTTGCCAAGTCCTAGAAACTTGTAGTTCAGGGCACCAGGCTCAGCAGGTACACATAAGTTTTCCACACTTCAGCAGCATTTTTCTTGACGTTTTAAAGAAAAATCTCAGCAACCGAGCCTTTGCAAAGCCCAGTGCCGTTGGACCTCACATTGCATCATGAGGATAAAGGGCTGCTCCCCCTTAGAACATCTGCTTGAACGAGGGACTCGGCAGCACACCAAAGGGGGTTCTGTCACTAGTCACCATGAGGCTGGAGGCACCTTTGACCCACCCCTTCTCTTCTCAATCCTCACTGACACAGGAGAGCTTGGCTAGACCAGTGGCTTTCAAATTGTTTCACTAGGACCCTGCAGGGTGCCCTGGGGACCTCCTCGGGAGCCAATAAAGTGGAGCAATTTCATTTGAACAGGTTTCTAAGACATCTAAACAAGTTTGGAAACTACAGAATTAGATGAGCTTAAGGCTTCTTAAAGGAGAACAGGATTCTGTTTATCTGGTATGAAAGATACTCCCAAGACAGACATCTCAGCCTCTGTCAGAAATCTATTTCAATAGTCATCTACTTACCTCATTAGTCAATAAACACCTACCATTCTGGGCACTGAAGATGGAAAAGGAGATGTGGCCTGGTCCCTGCACCCCAGGAGCCCCCACGGTGGTAGGAGGTAGATAGGCCAGCCTATAGAAAGTCAGGCTGGAGCCGTGGAATGTCCTGACCGCAGGAGGGAGAGGGGCAGGTGCACAGGAGTCTACCGGAAGAATCAGGGAAGGCTCCACGGTAGGCGTGCTTGAGCAAAGACTGGACTTTGCCAGGAGCGGGAGTGTGGCTGGGGGTAAACGGTGTGCCTGGCAGCAGGAACAGCATGTGCAAAGGCACGGCAACAGGAAAGCAAGGCTGAACGGGTCAAAGCTTGACACAGTATGGAGCTGAACCACAGCAGGAGCAGTGGGGATGGGGCCCTGGAAACACATCACAGAAGCTGATCAGACTGTTCTTGGTAACAGGACCTTGGGACTTAGGGAGAGGGGAGTCTGGACAGGCTCCCAATCTGTGGAGGCAGGAAGGGGGCAGAAGGAGAGAGACCGAAAACCACAAGGCCAATTGGAAATGCTAGGTCTGCAGTGCCTAGGACATCCAGACAGAGACAGCGGTGTCAGAGAGAGATCTGGGCTGGAGGTGGAGAGTGATGTGGTCAGGGTGGGACAAGGAACAGGGCAACCAGAAGCACAGGCCTGGAGGCAGCTCCTCCGCTCACCAACTGTGAGCTGGGTAAGAAACCCCAGCTCTCTGCTGCTTTCTGCTACACCCGATGACTCGCACTAGGGTGTAAGCTCCCGGAAGTAGGACTTTGCCTAATTTTGGCACCTGGAATCGTTACCTGGTACACAGAAGGAGCTCGGTAATCTTGATGAATGAGTAAGGGAACAAACGAGCAAACAATACTGACCTCAGAGACCTGCACTGCGAGGACCGAACAAGACAGCATAGGTACGGTGCTAAGTGGAGCACGTGTGCACAGTAAATACTCAATAGATGTCAGCTGGGATTCGAACGTGGGTCTGTGCAATGTTCTCCCACCACCATACGGGCATCTCTCCCCGACCCAGGTGCCCTTTTCTCCCCACAGGAAGGGTCAGGAGCAAGTACAAATGCACATCCTCCAACCATGAAGCCCGAGTCCCCCGTCCCCCCTCCCCACCCCAGTTCTGCTGCTCCCCGCCCCCACAAAGTAGAGAGGGGGTGAAAATACTGCCGCTCTCAGACCTCAGGAGATTAGCAGGTGATTGTCAAGCATCTGAAGAAACAGAGTGCTCCTGTCATTACTAAACCGTAATAGATGCATCTCACCCCAGCCAACCAAAGGTGTCTATTTCAGGTTTAACATAACAATAGAGTATTGTTCCCACTCCTGACTTAGGTACCACTCTGCAGAGATGGTTAAGTGACTGAAGGATAGGGCAGTACCTGCACCACCCCCTCCCGGCACTGACTGCTGCCAGAGCTCCTAGGCACCACCCACTCCACCCATCCACGGTACCACCAGGAGCAGCGAGGAGCCAGCACACAAAAAGACGCCTGCCTTGTGCCTGGCACTGGGCAGGTTGACATGAACTGATCTGCTGCCACCCATGGTCAAGAGTCACCGAGTGACAGCCCTGTGGGCAGTGCTGCAGGAGGGCGAGGGGTGGACAGGAACAACAGCCACTTAACACAGAGCATTTTCTGTGTGCCCTGCTGCTGCTCCACTGAAGGCAGACCACACACTGGACCTTCACGACTACCCCACGGGAGGGCAGCATGTGTCAGCCAGCACATAACAGAGCAGCGTGGCCAGAAGAAAGCGCACAGGATCACAAGTCAGGAGCCTGGGCTCAGGCTGGATGAGCCTCTCTGTGTCTCTCCCGGCCTCTATTTTCTCATCTGTTAAATGGGAGATAAAAATACTTCCAATGCCTTGGTTCACAAGATGGCTGTGAGAGTCAAAGAAGAGTGTAAGTGAGTTCCACACTCGGCCTCTTGACCTTAAGCTACAAGTCATACATAATTTCTCTAGGCCTTAGTTTCTTTATCTATAAAATGAGACAATGCTTGCCCGTAAGGCTGCTGGAAAGATGACATGGGCTGATGCCCCCAGGCACTTGGTGCAAGGCCTGACCCAGAGCTAGTGCTCAGTGTCACAGGATTAAGTTACTAAAGGCACTTTGTAAACTGTAAAGTCAATATGATCGGAGAGCCCCACCCTGTCTCAGCTGGCAAAAGGCATCCTTCAGTTTGCGTAGGGACTTCAAATGTACTTACTCCCTGAGGGTAAGAACTAAGTTTGGGGCTTTTTTTTTTTTTTTTTTTAGAATTCTCTGAAAGACCCCCAAAATAGCCACCAGCCGAGGCAGCAACCCAAAGACAATGAGCGGATGAGCTCGCAGCGCAGGCAGCAGGCGACTGTGAAGGCCGAGCCGGAGGTCTGAGGGGGCAGTTCCTTCCTGGCTCCGGGAAGCGGCTCTGCACCCACCGGTGCCTGCGGCAGCCGTGGCCACACCCGCCCGCCCACCCACAGCCTGAACAAATGACCCCAAAAGGAGCCTAGGCCCAGGCGTCTGCTTTCCAGAGGATGCCAGGCTGCACCCCCTACCTTGGCCTAAATCTAAAAGGGCAGCATAGATTTCTACCGAGTTTCCTGCTGACTTGTGTTACTTTGGAAACCCAAGGAACACTCCTTTGCCACTGATGCTGGCTTGAAGAAAGTGGAAGAGATGAAGCCACAAGAAACTTGAAGGTCATGGAGAAAGACATCCCCCAATGGATCATCCCCACCCCCACCACATCCCCACCTCCAGCATTGCCCACCCGCCCACTGCCAGCTCTGGGGCCTCCACCATGTTGCTTCCACTGCCTAAGACCACCCGACCCTAAGTCCACCCCCCGCCTAAGGTCTATCACCCCTCAAGGACCAACTCAAGGCTCACTCCGCTGCATAGCTTCTCCTACTACTTGCCGCAGGGACGGCCTCTCCCGTCCCTCCTGCCTTCTGATGATTCTCCCCACTCTATCCTGGGTGCATTTACTGAACAAACAGGCTCCCATCTCTGACTTGTACTGCACTGGGCTTGCTGCTGGGAATACAGGGATGACAGCCCCCTCCTTAGGGGAGCCCAGTGCAGAAGACAAGGCAGGCAAGGAAACAAGGGATCATGCCCGACAGGGGGGTGGGCTACACATGAACAGAGGTTGTAGGAGCCCAGAAGGGGAAAACGAAGTCCAAGGAACCTGAAGGTTGTCCAGAGGAGGAATGCTTCACCATGACCTGGAAGGACAAGTAGGTGCTCTCCAAAGAGAAGAAAGGGAGAGGGCATTCCAGGCAGAGAGGCTCCAGAGGGTCAGGGGTTCTTGGGAATGGCTGAGTCACGGGGCCTGAGAAGGGATGGGAGTCTGGGAGGAGAAGCTGGAGCCAGTTTGTGGGAGGAAAGCCGTGATCGGATGCAAGTTTGAGAGTCATCGTGACGTTGGCAGCACCAGGAGGTATTCCAGGGGCTCCTGCAAAAGTCCAGGAAAGAAAAGGAACGAGACTCTGAGCCAGAATAGTGGCGGTAGAGGTGAGAGCCACGGACAGAGGCAATGGGAGGGGCCAGAGGTGGAGAGAAGAGGACTGAGCCATTTTCCAGAAGCTGCTCAGCACCTGGGGGTTCTTATGCTTCAGCCGCCCCTGCTAAGTGAGTGCTCCTTGTGAGCCACGGCTAGCTCTCCTACTTTTCTAGAGCACAGAGCAGCCTCCCAACGGATAAGCACTTGTTGAACTAAAAGTTTTAAATTCTAGAAGGATCCCTGAAATGTAGGTATTTGACATGCCTGACCCTGACCGGAGCAGAACAAAGAGCATGGTTTTACAAACTAGAAGCAAGAGAACCATGTCCCAATCAGGCCAAAGACATTTCAGCTGGAGCCTAATGAAACTGCCTCCAGGAAGGCAATCAGCACACCGCTGCTGGGTCATGGGGAGACTCAGGCATGGGGGGCATCTGGCACAAAGACCGAGACACAGGGACGTCGCTCTCTGCCAGGCCCCCACGCATCACTATCCAGGAGGCTGCCTGACCATGGCCAAGTCACCAACCCCTTTGGGCCTCAGATCCTACACCCACCAGATGAGAATTCAGAGGCTACAAACATGCCCTCAGGATGCTGCCATCCTTGACCCCCACAGAAGGAGAGAGCCTCAAGCAGAGCAGGCCCCGCCTCCCATCCTGCCCCACACTCTGCCCAGAATACCAGCTCCTCAAAGCAAAGACATTAAGGACTTCCTGCTGTGGAGGGAGATGCTTGTTTACAGCCCTCAGTGGGTCCAGTCCCAGGTCTTCAGAACGAGAGGAAAAGGTGCTCAGAAATCCTTGATTACGACAATGACCAAAATAGCTGCAGGCTCAATTTTCAAAAACCTCTCCGACTCTTGGAGTAGAGGCCACATACACGTGGTTCTGGGCAGAAAATAGCTCCAAGTAGCCCCCGCAGCACTAAAAACAACAACAGCAAAAATAAACAAAAAGAACACCTTATTCTCCCCATCCCTCAAACCCTTTTTTTAAATTAAAAAACTCTTTTAAAATGACAGTTCTGAAAAGAAAATATGCTCCCTTACCATATTTTCTCATGCGGTTAAAAATACAAGTGTTGCAGGGGAAATAAGTTTTGTTTGAGGTCAGAAGGGGGGGGGGAGGCATGTTTTTTAGAAATCTTGGAAAATAAACAGACTCAGCCCTCATGTGCAGGCTCTCTGGGAATGTGACCTGCAGTGCTGCTGGGGGTGGGAGAGCTGTTTAAAGGAAAGTTCAAGGGCACGCCTGAGGACACTGTGTCCCCCTCTCCAGATGACCAGCCTGCTAGCCACTCGGGACACGACTGTCAGGAGATGAGAAGCTGCGTGAGTGGGTGAGAAGGCAGGGAAACAAGGGCCCCATGGGTGGGCCCTTATCTGACACACTGCAGGCAGGCAGGAGCAGTGACACCAGTGAAGGGTGGTAGAGCTGCTGTCCGTTCAGGGGACAGGGTCACACTGCGTGGCCCCTCGGCCTGGCCCACCCACTCTCAGCAGTAGCTCAAGAACCCACCACAAAGCTGACTCTGGGAAAGGTCAAGAAGCAGAGCTCGGAGGTAACTCATGCCTTCGATACATGTTTATTAAGCACCTACTAGGACTTCCCTGGTGGCGCAGTGGATAAGACTCCACACTCCCAATGCAGTGGGCCCAGGTTCGATCCCTGATCAGGGAACTAGATCCCACACACATGCCGAAACTAAGAGTTCATGTGCCACAACTAAGGAACCCACATGCTGCAACTAAGGTGCCCTGGAGCCGCAACTAAGGAGCCCGCCTGCTCCAACTAAGACCTGGTGCAACAAAACAAACAAATATTAAAAAAAAAAAGTACCTATTATGTGCTTAGACTGAGCAACGGACACTGCAACTACCACTAGCAAGACAGCCAAGGTCCTCGTCGGCAAGGAGTTTACATCTGCGAGCTCAGAGCCCCTCCACTGTCTCCTTCCCCCTCCCCACCCTGGCAAGCCCCCATCAACAAGGACAGGAGTGAGCCACTCCCTGCCCTCAAGGCTCATAAACTCCTGAGGGGACCTGCAGGCAGTCAGGGTGAGAAGGAGAACAGACTCCACACCCCCACCCGGGATGCTGTGTGGCCAGCCAGAGAGATGTGTCCCCGTGGGAGCTGCACACCTCCCGTGTCCCCAGCTCTGAGCTGACCCTGAGGGCATGGGACACAGGCACAGGCTCCATTCCTTCCTTCAAGGACCGCCCAGCCTAGAGAGGTGGTATCAGTAGCCAAGGGTCCAGCCACACCTGAGAGCAGCAGGGCTCCGAGCAGGGCTCTGGAACCTGACAAGGCTCAGTTTAGATGTCAGGCTCACCGTTCACGAGCTGCGTCTACCTACAGTTACTTCGCCTCTCTGAACCTGAGTCCTCCATGGTGACGTGGACATGACAGTGCCAACCTCCCAGTGAACAGCCTGCCACTGGCACCTGACAGAGCAGAGAACGACCATGCTCCTGTCTTGGGCTTTACGGAGGTGTGAACAGCGGTGTGGGAGACAGGGGAGGCGGCCATGGATTTTGCCAGAGAAAGTCCGAAACATTTTAAAAGATGAAATGTCACCTGAGCTAAGCCTGAGATTAGAATACAAGTTCTACAAGAAGGAAAAGTAGAGAAGGCATTTGAAGCCCAGAGGAAACAGGCATTTTTTTCTTGAGGGGCTTCTGACATTTCTTTGTCCTGAAATGAAAGATCTGTGATGAATTATTACTAATAGATGGATGGATGTAGCTTTTCCTTCCCTCCTTCCTTCTTTCCCTCCCTCCTATCTTCAACATAAATTTATTGAGCACTTACTATATGCCATACACTGTTGTAGGCACAAGGGACAGATTAGTGAGCCAGACAGACATGATGTCTCCTGGAGCTGACATCGGACCCTCACAACCACCCAGAGTCATTTTGGCCAAGTTAAGAAGCTTGAGCTACACACAGCAGTTAGAGCAGAAGCAGATCAAAGGAAGCTCAATCAGCCTTCACCCCCGACGCCCCACCTCCCCACCTTTCCCACCCAAAGGGCCACACCCAGACAAAGGAATGGGTGACCATCTGCGTGGCGGGCTGAAATGAGCAGAGACAACAGACTTCCAGGCTCCCTCAAAACTCCTGCCAGCCACTCCCCAGCTCCTCGTGTAAATAATCATTTAGACAGACTCCAGAACAACCTTTTCCCTTCAAATTACAGCAAGTTGAAAAGCAGAACCCACAGAGGCCAGCAAACTCCTGAGTGAACAGATCTTGCCCTTGTGGCTTAAGGAAGGCCGAGGGGGCCACAGAGGCCCCAGGTGGGGTTCCACACTGCCCACTGAACGCTTAGACGTTGCTGACAAGCCCATCACAGGCTGCGGCAAGCTTGTTAGGCCAAAACACCTAATACACACACACACTCTTTTTCCCAAGCAAGGGGGCAGATTTTACTTCAAAGGACTTACAGCAGTTTGCGAACTCCATTAATGAAAGAAATTGTTCAGTGAGCTCAAAATTACCCTTAGGAAACATTAAGAATTGTCGAAGCAGGCTGAAGGGCACAGTGGCCTCAGTAATCCATCCTTTCTATGTCTGAGTACACCTGAAGTTTTGCAAAATGAAAAATTTCAAAAATTCAGATGAAACAACACCACAATACCTTAAGGCTATAGGGTAAATAAAAATAAAATATTCGCAGTAGGGTTAATAAAAATAATAACCTCTAGATTTCTGGAGTGCTTTGCTCTACAAACTGTTTCTATGTGTACAGCATGTAATATGAACGTGCAGAGAAAATACCGGTTATTAGATCCATTTTGCAGATGGGGAAGCTGAAACAGACTTGCCCAAGGGCCTTCTGCCAAGAAGCTGTGGGTAAGATGAGGACTTGTTACGTGGACTTCATCCCTGGCTATGGTCCAGCCCTGGAAGCTCCCTGCTCTTCCACTCCTACCTCAGGGGATGTGGCCATATCAACCAGTTTTTGTTACTTTTTAAAAAAATTATTCTCTGGTTGTTTTTTTTTCTTGGCTGCACCGCTTGGCATGTGGGATTTTAGTCCCCTGACCAGGGACTGGACCCGTGCCCCCTACATTGGAAGCTCAGCGTCTCAACCACTGTACCGCCAACACTCCTTTTCCCAGCTACCTAGTCCTACTTCTGCATCACAAGGCAGGATTTTTTTTTTTTAACATTTATTTATTTATTGGCTGTGTTGGGTCTTCGTTGCTGTACACAGGCTTTTCTGTAGTTGCGGAAAATGGGGGCTACTCTTCATTGTGGTGTGCAGTCTTCTCATTACAGTCGCTTCTCTTGTTGCGGAGCATGGCCTCTAGGCACTCGGGCTTCAATAGTTGTGGCATGTGGGCTCAACAGTTGTGGGTCGTGGGCTCTAGAGTGCAGGCTCAGTAGTTGTGGCACACGGGCTTAGCTGCTCCTCGGCATGTGGGATCTTCCCAGCCCAGGGCTCAAACCCATGTCCCCTGCGTTGGCAGGTGGATTCCCAACCACTGTACCACCAGGGAACCCCACAAGGCAGGATTTTAAGATCTGTGCCATGGCCTCCACGAGTCACATGGGCCTGACTATTCAATCACCCACCAGGGCTTCTTAGCCCAGCATCCATCTTCCCTGCTGGATCTTTTGACCAAACTCTTATTGGGCTAGTGGATGGTCCTCACTATAAAGTGTTTCCAGCAGCATAAATCAAGTCATCATAACGGAACGCTTCCCCTGGCCAGCCTTAAACATTCCAAACCCGACGCACCTTTTCAGAAACCTCGTCTGGTGGGGAGACTGGCCACAGATAGCTCTGATCTTTGCCCTGAGCCAGGAATTGAGACTGGGGGGAGCCTGGCCCAGGGAGCCCTCCTCTCACCACCCACTCTCCTCTCACTGCACCAGGACCACCCAGGAAACGTTTCAAGTGACAGTGTTAACCCCTTGCATTCAAGACCCATTTGAGAAAATACTAGCACATTACTGCCCCCCCTTCCGTTTACACACCCTTCCCGCTGGGTCTGTAACTTCTAACCTCCCCTGCGACAGGCTGCCTCCAAGCCCGAGGTGCCCTAAATGCGCCAGCCAGAGCTAACCCCATGATGTACGGGTCTGATGACTTCACTCCTGACACCAGCCCCGAGACGTCCTCTATTTGTATACTCAGAACCTCTGTTATGTCTGAAACCTCGTAACCTTTCCCGAAGAACACATCGTACCTGTTCTGAGCTCCAGGAGTTTTGCAACCGTCCTTGGCCAAAAGCAACACGGCTCAGAGCCAGATCCCCACGCAGACTAGCAGGGCCTCCCCGCAGCTCAGGGCTGGAAGCTCAGGGTGTCTGTGCTCCGCACGGCCCTGCCCAGGCCCTCTCCCAGAGAGGGAGTGAGATGCTCCATTATCTGGGGCAGCCCCTAGGGGGACATCCCTTTTCGAGGTGACAGCTTTCACCCAGCACACACACCTGGGGAGAGCCCCAGTGAGTACTTTCCCAACCCAACACACATGCTCGGGCCTGCCATGCCCTCTCTATCTGTTATTCCCTTTGACCACTTCCTCATGCTTCCTCAGCTCCAAATGGCAACAAATCCCAATATTCACCCATTGACTAGCAGAGTGGTCCAGCATAGCAATGCCCAGCACAGAAACCACCGGACATGGGTAGCTACGGAGCACTCAAGATGCAGCCAGTCCAAACTGAGATGTTAAAATACTCACTGGATTTTGAACATGAAAAAAACCTGCAAAATATCTTATTAATAATATTTATATAGACGACATGCTAAAGTTATAATATTTTGCTTATAGTGGATTAAATAAAATATATTATTAACATATTTTCAGGTTTTCTCTTTTGCTTTTTTTTTTTTTCTTTCACTTTTTTTAATGGGATGACTAGAAATGTTCAATTTCACAGGAGGTTCATATGAATTTCCTTTTGGACAGCAATAGTCTAGACAGTGGCTCTGATCCACAACCTGGGTCCAAACCTCAGCTCCATTTACTAGTTGTTTGATGTTGGGCAGGTTTCTTTCCCCATCCGCACTCCAGCTTCCCCACCTGCACACAGGGGATAAAAGTACCTACTGCCCAGAGCTGGAGGAGGATTCAATGAAATCACATAGATTTGCAGTTACCACAGTTCCTGGCATTCAATAAACGTTGGCTATTATTCACGCAACAAAGATTTACTGACCTCCAGACTTGCCAGGCTCCGCACTAAGCCCTGGGGACACAAAGAGGAACCTTGAGACATTCCCCTGCTGGAGGCGTTCCCGCTCCCACCTCTCAGCTCCAAGTCAGGCCTTAAAGAATCAGCTTCACCCCTCAGCTTTGCTACTAACTGTATGACCTTGAGCAAGTTATGCTGCAAGAAGGGGGACTCACGGTCCCACCTGCAGAGTGAGGGGTAGGACGTCCAGCTCAGGCAGACACTTGATGACTCTCTGAGATTTCACGGAAACCATCAGCAGAGTCAGGCCACCACAGAGCAGGCCGGTCCCCAGAGGTGGCGCACAGAGCACAGAGCTCGCTCACCCCTAGCCCACGAACAAGCCCCCCAGGGGAGCAGCATGTGTGCCCCAGGCCCCATTAGCACTTGGCCAGGGAGCCCAGGGATCGGGGCATTCCAGAAACAGGCAACTCCCAGTCCCGGGAACGTGTGTGAGCTGCTCCCTCCCTCAGCCCCACCCCACGTCCTCATTTCCCAACCTTGGAGAAGGACTTGCAGGGCCTGGGGGTGGCAGTGAGGAGGTGAGGAGGGGAATGGGAGGTGGGGCTTGGCCTCACTTTCACAGAAACCTCAAGATCAAATATTTTATATCACCTTCAAATGACACTATGCTCAGCCGCAGGGAGAGGGGACACAGTGTGAGCCCAGTTCCACCCCACCTGCAGCGCACTGTGAATCGGTATTTCTTCTACACCCTGTCGTTACCTTGTACCTAGAGTTGCTTCTCAGTTCTTGTTTAAAAAGCATTATCTTAATAAAGGTAAATCGTTTTACATACCATCGCGTTTGTAACCTTCCTGTGGAATTTTAAATTTTTTTAATGAACTTGTAGGCTCAGAATGAAACAAAATATCAGAAGCAGGCAAGGCCTCTCACCACCTCTGAGAAGCCCTGACACGTGCCCACCTTTGCAGAAGGACCAGAAGTCCATGGGTACTTGTGACGGTCCAGGCTCAGAGGAGGGCCTGAACCCCGGTCCGGAGCCTGCTCACACTCACCAGATCCCACTAACTGGAGCAACTGCAGGCTCCCCACAACCCCTCAGATCTGCCTTCTTACAAGAACTCGCCTTTAAGATTAGACGCCCAAGGGACTTCCTTGGTGGTGAAGTGGTTACGAATCCGCCTGCCAACGCAGGGGACATGGGTTCGATCCCTGGGCCGGGAAGATCCCACATGCTGAGGAGCAACTAAGCCCATGAGCCACAACTACTGAGCCTGTGCTCTACAGTCCTCGAGCCACAACTATTGAGCCCTTGTGCCACAACTACTGAAGCCCGAGCTCCTAGAGCCCGTGCTTTGCAACAAGAGAAGCCACTGCAATGAGAAGCCCACACACCTCCATGAAAAGTAGCCCCCACTCGCTGCAACTAGAGAAAGCCCATGGGCAGCAACGAAGACCCAACATAGCCAAAAATTAATTAATTAATTAAAAGAAAGATTAATCTTGTTTGCTCAGGAAACAGCAGCTCAAATGCTTCTAGAAAGCCTCCTCAAAGCCTCTAGGGCCTCCACCAACGCTGGACCCTGCTGACAACTCCCGGGGCACTTGTTTCTACTCCTTAACTGCGGGCCCGGCCGCTGGACGTGAGAGCAGGAGGTGGTTCTGGACCCGAGGACCAATCTTCCACACTCCAAGTGAGATGCCTGGAGCCCCAGAGGCCTCAGTCCAGCCACCTGGGGGTCTGTCTAACACCCCAACCCACATTCCTCCGGCAGCTGCCGTGCCCGGGCCCTGGTCTAAAGAGCTGGGGACACAGTTGGTGAGGGGGACCGGCAGGCAAGGAGAAAGACCGAGCTGAGGCAGGCTGGTAAGCACAGGTGGAGAAGGCAAGTGGATGAGCAAGTTGTGGGGACGACGGAGCTGGGGTCAGAGAAGTATCTCCCAGGGAGTGACGTCAGGGCTGAAGACGGAAGCATGAGTGGGACCTGCCCTGATAAAGAGCTGGGAGAATGTTCCAGGCCCAGGGAACGGCACACGTGAAACAAGACAGTGAGAGGGAGGGCCTGTGCATACCCAGGGAACTAAAACAGTGCAGGGGCCTGAAATCTGTGCAGGGCGGGGCTGTTAGTGACTCACCAGGTGGAGGGTGCAGCTTGGATTTGAACTCTAGGAAGGTTGCTTTGCTGACCAGGCAGACTGCAGTGGGAGACAAACCAGACGTGGAGGGACCACTTGGGAAGCCGCGGAGATCATCTAAGCCAGAGACGTGGAAGGTGGTTCGGAGGGAGAATCACCAGCGTTAATGAGAAGTAGGACGGGCTCGAGAGTTGACGCTGGGTTTGGGGCTTGGGTGACAGGCCACTCAGGCTGTTTTCTGTGCAACGAGACAGCCCCTAAGAAATCAGAGGCTCAGTGTCCACCAAACCCACCCACCAAGCTCAGTAAGTGGCCGCGTGCTTCTCTGTCACCAGCTCACCGCTCCAGTGTTCAGCCGGGCTTCCCAGCCCCCATGGGGGATCAGATGACCTGATGGCCTGGTTCAGGGATGGCAGTGCTCGAGGGCACACTTCCAAACGGGCAGGGGCCCAAGAGGCGAGGCAGCTGAGCAGCACCCTGGGAACCCGAGGCAGCCTGCCAGCACGGAAGGCTCAGCACGCTCACGCCAGGGGCCAGCCACATCCCTCCCTGTGCAGAGGATGCCACGTGGAGGCTGGTTGCAGAGCAGCAGCTCGCCCACAGGCTGGCTGTCACAGGCCGGACATACAAGCGTGGGCCGAGCCACAATGAACAGTCTGTGGTTGCCTTCGGTGTGCCTGACACCTGACAGGAGCTAAAAAGCAAGAGGAAAGGGGCAAAAGAGCAACCTCAGGGCAGAGATTACGAACCCAAATTACAAGGGTGAGTCAAAAATTACCCACATTCCGGTTATATTAAAGCTTCTGTAAATGCGACAGCCGGAGTGCGGATAATTTTTGACTCACCCTTGTAGTTTGTAATCCAATGATCTGGATCACAGAGTTAGACCCACAAGAACTGCCTTGGGAGCAGCAGGGGGAAGGAGGTGAATATTTTCCAAAGGAGGTGGGGAAGGCAGGATGTGCACTAAATCCGAGAGGGAGGTGAAGGGGTATCCTAGGTGAAAGGAGTGATCCAGCCCAGGTGTGGAGACAGGACATGGTGGCAGGTCAGTCTGGCTGGAGCAGATCCTTGCAGTGAGGAGGAATGAGCAAAGTCCTGAGTGCAAGAGGCAGGCATTGGGCTTTCTCCTGCAGGCAATGGGAAATCATTGCCTCCAAAGCATTCTGCAAGGAAAAGTTTAGCAGCTCCTCAAAACATTAAACATAGAATTTCATTACCATTCAGCAATTCCACCTCTAGGTGTATTCCCCAAAGAAATGAAAACAGGGACTCAGATACTTGTACACCAATGTTCACACAGGCACTATTCACAATAGCCACAAGGTGAAAACAACCCAAGTGCCCATCAACAGACGAATGGCTAAACAAACTATGGTATATCCACACAATGGGATATTACATACATGCCACAATATAGGTGAACCCTGGAAACATTATGCTGAGTAAAATAAGCCAGGCACAGGGCTTCCCTGGTGGCGCAGTGGTTAAGAATCTGCCTGCCAATGCAGGGGACACGGGTTCAAGCCCTACTCTGGAAAGATTCCACGTGCCACGGAGCAACTAAGCCCGTGAGCCACAACTATTGAGCCTGTGTGCCGCAACTATTGAAGCCCACACGCCTAGGGACTGTGCTCCACAACAAGAGAAGCCACTGCAATGAGGAGCCTGCACACCACAATGAAGAGTAGCCCCCGCTCGCAGCAACTAGAGAAAGCCCGTGTGCAGCAACGAAGACCCAATGCAGCCAATAAATAAATTAAATAAATAAATAAATTTATAAATAATAATAATAAGCCAGACACAAAAGGACAAATACCATATGATTCCACTAACATGAGGCACCTAGAGTAGGCACATCCATAGAGGCAGAAAGCAGAACAGAGGTCACCAGGAGCTAAGGGGAAGAAGGAAAGGGAAGTTATTGTTTAATGGGTATAGAGTTTCTGTTTGGGATGATGAAAAACTGCTGGAAATGGTTCATGGTGATGGTTGCACAACACTGTAAATGTAACTAAGACCACTCAATAGCACACCTTAAAACAGTTAAAATGGTCAATTCTATGTTTTCTGTTCGTCCAACACCTGGAGAGACCTGGTTCACTTCCGGGCAAACATAGCAGAGCTGAATGCAACACGTTTACTCCCTCTCCTTCCTGAGACCCCTAAAATAACAAGGAATAAGACAGGTATCAACCTACAAAGGCAGAGGGAACTGGAGAGCGGATGACAGCAGACCAAAGCCATTAGAATCACTTTTTTTTAAATGAATTTATTTATTTATTTATTTATTGCCTGCGTTGGGTCTTCACTGCTGCACACAGGCTTTCTCTAGTTGCAGCGAGCAGGGGTTACTCTTCATTGCAGTGCTCGGGCTCCACATTATGGTGGCTTCTCTTGTTGTGGAGCATGGGCTCTAGGTGCATGGGCTTCAGTAGTTGTGGCACATGGGCTCCAGAGCACAGGCTCAGTAGTTGTGGCGCATGGGCTTAGTTGCTCCACAGCATGTAGGATCTTCCTGGACCAGGGATCGGACCCGTGTCCCCTGCACAGGCAGGTGGACTCTCAACTACTGCACCACCTTGGAAGTCCCTAGAACCACTTTTGAATGATGACAGAGGGATGCATGGGAGGGCACCGGCTCAGCAGGCCAGAGAAAGCTGCTGTTCACGTCCCTGCAGGCAGCAAAGCCAACAAGAAAAATCCCATTTGTAAGCTGGGGGCAACTAGTGTGTTGGCCCACAGGCTCGGAGTGTTGATTTTGTGGACGTCCCAGCACAAACTGTTATCATCACTGACATAAAGCACGCTTGGGATATTTCATTACCAAATATAACTTGTCCCTGCACCAATATTTTTAAGTCACTCTTCTTCACTTTACAGTTGTTCTGCACAGATAGGGAAAAGCCCCCAGAGTTAAAGGTGCTAAGGCCTCCAAATCCCTGGGTGCAGCACAGGGGCATCCCACCGCCTACAGGTAAAGTCCCAACGCTGCTCCTGCATTCAGGGTTTTTCCCATTCTGGCCCCAGTGCAACTCAAACAAGGGACTTGTGGGGTCAAGACAGCAGGAATCCAAGAAAAGGAGGCCACAGAATCAAAACAGCCTGTGCAACCAGGTGGTGGGATTCGTGCCCCCCCCCCCCCCCCCGCCTCCCCACCACCACCAGCACAAGGCGTGTGCAAACTGACCCACAGCCTCTCTAGGAACAGAACCAGGACTTCACACTCTCCCGAGGTTGCTCTATTTTTCACACACTTCCCTTCCACTTCACTGCTCCCCAGGAAATGGTGTGAGCGCCCCCAGCGAGAGCACGCGCTGCCCACCCAGCAGCTATGACGTGCGTGCGCCTGGGCCCTGGCCCTCAGCCTGGAACACACCGCCTCCTCCTCACCCCCGCAGGGCTGGAGGCAGCCTTAGTTACAGAACGCCCGGGGGCTGCAGGCCATCACTGCTCATTCCCCGAGAGCCCTCGAGAGGCGTCCGTGCTGTGGAGGGACGAGAGGCCCCTGTTGTCACCACAGGAGTGGTCTGGCTTAACCATGGCCTGGCCCGGCCCACCCCAGGAGCCCCTAACCTGCCCCCTCCCAGGCCTGCTGTCATCAGAAAATCTGCCTCTGCTGCCCTTTCCCCCAGATGCTGAGTCTAGCAGGGACAGAACCACCCTGTTCATCTTTCTGTGGTGAGCACCTAGCTCAAGCCCTGGCACCTGTGGGGGCCAGTAAATGCTGGGTGATGGGAAAAAGGGCTAGGAGGAGACAGGGAGGAGCTCTGATTCACCGCTCAGGCAGGTCAGATTCCAGACTGTCCCTTCGGTGGGCTCATGTCAATCTGGGGGTCAGCAGAGAAGTGACCCCCAAGGCATCCAAGCACTCACAAGGGGGCCATGGGAGTGTCCACCTCTTTAAGGCCTCCGGGTGGGACACTGTGGCATTGGATGAGGCAGTTCCTTGCCACGTGGCTTGTTGACCTTAGAGAAAGTCAGTGCACCTGCTGTGGCTTGGGTGGGTGGGAGGCATGTACACACAGAAAGAGTCTGAGCTTCCCCTGTGCTCCCCAGCGGCAGCTTGCAGGGAGGTACCAAGGCCAAACAGGTCCTGAACCTACAAGTGGAGGAGGCTGGCTCACGAGGCCTGTCACTCAAGGCCAACCACAGGCCACTAGGTGATCGCAGGAAGGAACAGGCTATGGGAGAATTGCTGGGAAGGCTTGTTTAAAAACACAGATTCCCAGAGCTTCCTAGGTGGCGCGGTGGTTAAGAATCCGCCTGCCAATGCAGGGGAAATGGGTTCGATCCCTGCTCCAGGAAGATCCCATATGCTGCAGAGCAACTAAGCCCGTGCGCCACAACTACTGAGCCTGTGCTTTAGAGTCCATGAGCCACAACTATTGAGCCCATGGGCTGCAACTACTGAAGCCCACACGCCTAGACCCTGTGCTCCGCAACAAGAGAAGGCGGCTTCCCTGGTGGCACAGTGGTTAAGAATCTGCCTGCCAATGCAAGGGACACAGGTTCAAGCCCTGAGCCAGGAAGATCCCACATGCCTCGGAGTAACTAAGCTCATGCGCCACATCTACTCAGCCTGCGCTCTAGAGCCCGTGAGCCACAACTACTGAGCCCATGTGCCACAACTACTGAAACCCCTGCACCTAGAGCCCGTGGTCCGCAACGAGAGAAGCCACGGCAATGAGAAGCCTGCGCACCACAGTGAAGAGCAGCCCCCACTTACCGCAATTAGAGAAATCCCATGTGCAGCAATGAAGACCCAACACAGCCAATAAATAAATACATAAAAATAAATGTATTTATTAAATAAATAAATAAAAACACAGATTCCTAGTACAGTGGGGTAATCACTGTAGAAACTGACAGTTTGTCAATTTCTGGAAAAGTTAAACCTATACCTACCACATGATCCAGCCATGCCACGCTAGGTATTTACTTCTAAGTATTTTCCCAAGAGAAAAGGAAAAATAGATGTCCATAAAAAGACTTACACACAGTGTTTGCAGCCACTTTATTTGTAATAGCAAAAAGACTGGAAACAATTCAAATGTCCAAACAGGTGAGTAGATAAGCAAGAAAGGAACTACTGATACGTACAACAGAGTGGATGAATCTCAAAATACTTACACTGTGTGAAAGAAGCCAGATAAAAAAGAGTGCTAATTATACGTGATTCCATTTATAGAAATCTCTAAAGAATGTCAGCTCATCCATAGTGACAGAAAACAGGATGAGTGGTTGCTTGGAGTTGGGGGGGAGGCGGTCGGGGGGTGGTGAGAGGGAAGGATTATAAAGGGGCATCTGGAAACTTGCAGGGGTGACAGACAGGCTCACTAACTTGTTAGCGGCAGTGGTGTGACAGGTGTGTGGATAAGCCCAAACTTTTCAAATTGTATACGTATAGTTCATTCCCTTCAATTATACCTCAATGAAGTGGCTTTAAAAAGAATATAGGGACTTCTCTGGTGGTACAAATGGTTAAGAATCTGCCTGCCAATGCAGGGGATACAGGTTCGAGCCCTGGTCCAGGAAGATCCCACATGCCTCAGAGCAACTAAGCCCATGCACCACAACTAGTGAGCCTGTGTGCCCCAACTACTGAAGCCTGCACGCCTAGAGCCTGTGCTCCTCAATAAGAGAAGCCACCGCAATGAGAAGCCCATGCAACGCAACAAAGAGTGGGTCCCGCTCACTGCAACTGAGAAACCCCCCGCGCAGCAATGAAGACCCAACACAGCCAATAAATAAATCAAATAAATAAATTTATTAAAAAAAAAAAAAGAATATAGATTCCTAGGTGCTAGTCTGCAGAGTGAAGGCCAGTTGTGTAGTGGTGGGAGTATTATAGAGAAAAGGGGGTGGGGTACACGCCTTTCCCGACATACCGGAGCAGAGCAATGAGGACCAGCCACGAGGATCCCAGGCTGCCGTCTTCCACTTGCCACCTCTGCCCATTTATAGGATATACACAGGGAACATGTCTCAGTAGCATCAATTATCCCTCCAGGGAAAGTATGCAGACATCATTATTTCTACCTTGACATCTGGAAACCACTCCATGTCCCCCAGAACTAGTTTGGAGAACCACTAAGAAGGGAAAAGTGCACACAGTCAACCACTGGTATGGTCTCTCCGGCCCAGTGTGGTGGTCTGTGAGCTCTCTTGGGGGTCTGGCTGAAAGGATCCTGGTATCAGTAACCCATGCTCAGTGTCTAGCAAGGGGATTCCAAACAATTCTGGACACATCACCACCTAATTCTTCACTTGAGAACAGTGAGGCTAAAATTTTATTCACCCAGGTGAGGCTAAAACCTGGTCATGTTATCCAGAAATTTGGCCAAGGAATCATAAATTTTCACAAGAACAAGAAGTCGAAATCTGGCCATCAAGGGACTCCAATTCAATTTCTAACAAACTTCCAGGTCAGGCTAAATGATAGGTCTGACATTGCTACAATTATTTCTGCTTATATATTTACTTTGTGGGTCTTTGTGGGTCTTTTTCTTTCTCTCCTCACTCACATGCTCAGGCACAAATGAAGACAGGAAATATGCCAAAACAGTAATGGTTGGTGGACTTCGTTCTTTGCAGAAATCTTTCTATCGTATGATCACATTACTTTAAAAAAAAAAAAAAAGAACCACATCATGGGACTTCCCTGATGGCACAGTGGTTAAGAATCTGCCTGCCAACACAGGGGGCACGGGTTCGATCCCTGGTCCAGGAAGATCCCATAGGCTGCGGAGTAACTAAGCCCATGTGCCACAACTACTGAGTCAGTGCTCTAGAGCCTGCGAGCCACAACTGCTGAGCCTGTGCGCAGCAACTACTGAAGCCTCTGCTCCTACAGCCCATGCTCTGCAACAAGAGAAGCCACTGCAATGAGAAACCCACACACTGCAATGAAGAGTAGCATCCACTTGCCACAACTAGAGAAAGCCCACGCGCAGCAACAAAGACCCAACACAGCCAAAAAATAAGTAACAAAATAAAATAAAATAAAAAATAAAAGAACACATCGTAAAATATAAACCTCACTTGCCAAAGTGGTACAGAAGCGACAAACAGCATAATCACGACCGATCACTGAATAAGACTTGTGAACGGCAACAAGCATGGGTCAACCAGAGACAAGAAGGGTCTCCACTTGGCCCTAACTAGCTGTGTGCTCTTAGGCCTTCCATTCACCCTCTCTGGGCCTTTTCTCATACGTAAAAGGAGGACTTCATCCTCCCCAAAGTCCCTCCTCTCTTTGACAGCCTAGGACTCATCTCATATCCTGTTGGATTTCAAATACTCTTGGAGTCTTCTATTCCAACCTGTTAGCTGGGTTGCTAAAATGTCAAAGACAACTTCAAGGAAATCAAAAACACCCTCTGATTTCATTCAAAACTTCATCCTTGACAGCAGGATCTAAGCTGCATGCCTTTCCAGCAGAACCCCAGTATATCCCACCTCTGCGGCTAAATGTGTGTGAAACATTAATCTGGCAAACGGAGGAGAAAAGACGTGAATTCCTTCAAACCCCAACTGCGGGAATCCTCAAAACCCACTGTGATGCTGGGACAGCTGTGGACAAGTGCACCCTGTCTGCATCTTTAGTACTGCCCAGCAAGACGGTCCCCAACTCCTGCAGCCCTTCTTTTCATGTCTGATGTTGACACTGAGTGCCTAATACCCATTTTTATAATCCTCAGCCCTCTCCCTGAAAAAAATGTTGCATTTTTACTCCAATGAGTAATATCTGAATGCCTTCCAAAGGCACCCATCTAATTTATTGGCATCTCAATCAAATCATCAGTCAGAAAGAGCAGCAGCCAAAAGCACATCACGTCGTGACTTTAAAACCACAGCAGGAAAAAAAAAAAAAAAAAATTCTGCCTTGGAGAATTCAGACTTGACCCAAGTTCCAAAGGTCATCATTTATCACAGGAAATAAAGGGTTCACCGTATGTTTTTCTTCCTCTATATCAAGTCTCCATCACAGGAAAGTTTACATAAATGAAACATAAAATTGAAAGGACTGCCTGTCTCCAGGAAGTGGTAACACGATCCGCGGTCACAGATCCAGTCCTGCCCAGGGTAAAGGAAGCTCTCTCAAGTTGCCCTCATCTGTTTCTAACAGGTCAAGTGCAGGTCACAATCACACAACCGGTCCAGGTCACTGCTCAGAGAAAAGAAACCAAAGATGCTGATCAACCGTATGCCCTCCTCACTTCACTCTGGGTGCTTATCTGGGCTGTAACCCCAGCAACAGTCAGGAAACTTGCTCCCCACCCTGTGTGATGGTCACACCCATGGTGACGGTGATATGAAGTACTAGCTGCCACCTACTGAGTCTTACAAGTGTGCTAGTGACTATACTCCAGTGTCTACCTCATTTCATCTTCCCTGAACAGGTGAGGAAACAGAGAGCCTCAGGAAGCTAGCATGTGGCCAAACCATAATTCGAATCCCAGGTTCTGAACCACTTGCCAACATTGCTCTCTGGGAAATTTTACATTAAAAAGGTCTCTGCATTTCCACAGCAGCTCCCCTGTAACAGTAGGAACCTGCAGCCCACAGAGGCCAGGAGATTTGCCCAAGGCCACCTAGCGAGGAGCTGGAATAGAGGCAGGAACCCTTGGGTGCTGATTGCCCTGGCAGCGTTCTTGGGGTGGCAGAGCCCACCCAGAGGGCCCCAGCTCTGTTAAAGGACACGCGGGACCATCAGGCAGGGGGATGCAGAAAGCTAAACTGTAACTTTCCTTCAACCCCTCCCCCCGCCCTTCCACCGTCTCCAGCTGCAGACAGTGGGCTGGAGAGGAACACACCCAGCCTTGCTTCAGGGGACACGGCACAGTCACCAAAGGAAACAGAACCACAAAGAACAGCCACGTAAAGAGACCTGCACCGAGTCTCCCAGGTTTCCAACCAATCAGACACCGCTTACAACACCAGGGTGACACGCGGAATCAATGGGCTGATCACCTTCTGAAGGCAGCACGGTGGGTAAGTGCGTAAGGAAGCCGCACAGTGAAGGTTACCCCTGGGATCTCTCTGCCTGTCTCCTGCTCGCCTGCTTCCCCTTCCACATCGTGTGCGGCCCTAACCAGAATTTTTACCGCTTGCTGCTTCATTTCTTCTAGCTTTGTGAGCGTCAGACATCTCAAAGATGCATGTAATGTGTGTTCCTGTGCCCCAAAGGAAACCCCTGGCCTCCCTGGGTCAGTGTTATAATCTGGTGTTGGGCAGTGCCCGGGTCCCACTTCTTGGCTCTTCAGTGGGATGGCTGGATTGGAGCCCATCCCGCATCACAGGCTGAAGGCCAACCAAGCTCTGCTGTAAACCGAGCACCTCGGGGCTCTCTCATTCATGACATAAACCCAGCTCCAACTCGCTAAAGAGAAAGAGAACACATAGGATCAAACAAAGGCTACCCAAAAATCTCAACAAAAGACGACAGCGAAACCACTGAAAAGCCCTAGGCATTAGAAGATAACACAGGAGAAAATCTAGATGACTTCAGGTTTGGTGATGACGCTTCAGATACAACAGCAAAGATATGATCCAAGAAAGAAAGAATAGAAAAGCCGGATTTCATTAAAATTAAAAACCTCTGCTCTGCGAAAGACAACGTCAAGAGAATGAGAAGACAAGCCACGGACTGGGGGAAAATATATGCAAAAGACACATCTGATAAAGGACTGTTATCTAAAATACACAAGGAATTCTTGGGACTCCCCTGGCGGTCCAGTAGTTAAGACTGCACTTTCACTTTTGGAGGCACGGTCCGATCCCTGGTCAGGGACCTGGGATCTCGTAAGCTGTGCAGGCAAAAAAATAAATAAATAAAATAAAATATACAAAGAACTCTTCAACTCAACAATAAGAAAACAAACTACGCAATTAGAAAATGGGCCAAAGACCTTAACAGTCACCTCGTCAAAGAAGGTACACAGATGGCAAAGAAGCAAATGAAAATATGTTCCCGATCCTATGTCATTAGGGAAACGCAAATTAAAACAACGAGATACCTCTACACACCTATGAGAATGGCCATAATGTAGAACACGGCCAACACCAAATGCTGGTGAGGATGCCGAGCAATGGGAACTCTCACCCACTGCTGGTGGAAATGCAAAATGGTACAACCACTTTGAAAGACAGTTTGGCAGTTTCCTATAAAACTAAATGTCCTCTTACCATATGATCTAGTAACTGCATTCCTTAGTATCGACCCAAAGGAGTTGAAAACTTATGTCCGCACAAAAACCTGCATGCAGATATTTACAGCAGATTTATTCATAATTGCCAAAACATGGATGCAATCAAGATGTCCTTCAGTAGGTGAATGGGTAAACAACCTGTGGTACATTCAGACGAGGGACTATTAGTGCTAAAAAGAAATGAGATATCAAGCCACAAGAAGACACGGAGGAAAATTAAATGTATATGACTAAGTGAAAAGAGCCCCATCTGGGAAGGCTACACCCTGTATGATTTCAACTATATGACATTCTGGAAAAAGCAAAACTATGGAGGCAGTAAAAAGATCAGTGGTTGGCAAGAGTCTGGGGTAGGGAAAGAGGAACAGGCAGATCATGGAGGACTTTTAGGGCAATGAAAGTATTCTGTATGATAGTATCATGGTCGATACATTTGTCTAAAGCCACAGAATGTACACCACCAAAAGTGAACCCTAACGTAAACTATGGACTTTGTACAATTATGATATGTCGTGTAGATTCATCAATTGTAACCAAAGTATCACTCTGGTGTGGGATGTTGATAATGGAGGCGACTGTGCACATTTGGGGGCTATATGGGAACTCTCTGTAGTTTCCTTTTAATTTTGTTGTGAAGCTAAAACTGTTCTAAAAAAATAAAATCTTAAAAAAAAAAATTAAGTATACGGCTCAGCCACTTTCCCACCATCAAACAAATCCCAAAACCACAGTCCAAAAGTCGGTGGCCAACGGGAACAAAGCCTGGGGAAGTAAGTCCTGCCCTGTGGGTCAGAGCAGTGGTCTACCTGCACCTGTAGTCTGAGGTACCAATGCCTAGGGTGCCCTGGGCGGGCTGGAGGAAGCCTGGGGCCGGAGTGTTGAGGCTGGCACCCTGTCCCCAACATTCAGTCACGACCACCATGGATTGCTCACAGATAAATTTACTTAAAATCTTTTTTAAATGGTCAGGTGGAGCCTGCACCCTCTTGACGTCACCCACTCCTGATCTTTACAACCTGCTGTACCAAGGCAGACAGCAGAATCCCACAGTGGAGCTCCATCTGGAAGAGACCACATCATCAAAGTCCCCTTCATGCAGGGGTGTTCATCATGGCCTCCAACACTACTGGCCTCAGCACAGGTGCCAGTGGGTGCATTTCAAAATCACTGCCTTTGAGCTGAGAGTGTAGCTGCCAAGGCCCCTTCTGGAAATCCACAGTCTACCCATGACCTGGTGCAATCTCCTCTCTGACTGGGCCTTTAAAACTGGTTAGGGACTTCCATAGTGGCACAGTGGTTAAGAATCCACTTGCCAATGCAGGGGACACGGGTTCGATCCCTGGTCCGGGAAGATCCCACATGCTGCAGAGCAACGAAGCCCATGTGCCACAACTACTGAACCCACGTGCTGCAACTACTGAAGCCCACGTGCCTAGAGTCCGTGCTCTACAACAAGAGAAGCCACCACAACAAAGAGTAGCCCCTGCTCACTGCAACTAGAGAAAGCCTGCACGTAGCAACGAAGACCCGAAACAGTCAATAAATAAATAAATAAATAAATAAATAAATAAATAAAACTGGTTAAAAGTGCCCCATTAATCCATTAGTTGCCCTCATATTCTGAGGCCAGGGGACTGGCATGTGTGTGGTATTGAAGGGGAGGATTATGTCTGGTTCTGTGCAAGAATCCTAGAATGTCCAGAGTGGAAAGGGCTTTGAAGGCTATCAGGATGGACCACCACATCCCTGCCCCTCCCAGGGACCATCCTGCTTCTGCCTGAAGCCCTCTGGGAACAGGAATCCACTCTCTCCAGGGCAGCTTGGGTCCCTCCGCAATGGTCTTGCCTCCGGTCACTCCAGTTCTATGAGCTGGACCACAAGTGGCCTAGACAATCTGATGGGGTCAGGCCTTGGGAAGTTTAAAGGCCGTGATCACATCCCCTGCTCCCCACTCCCCAACACTCCACTTTCTTCAAGATTCTCTTGTTTTTCCAATACCCTTTCTAAGGATACTGGACGCTGGCCTTTTCAGATGCAGCTCATCCGTCGGGGCAAACCCCCCACCCACCGTGTGCTGACTCTGTGCCTGGCCCCACCTAAGCACCTTACAAACATAAGCACAGTTCATGCGCATGGCCGCCCTGTGAAAGAGGGATCTCGTACGCTCAATTTCACAGATGAGAAACGCTCAGAGAAGATAAGCAGCACGTCCAAGGTCACACAGCGGTAAGGGCAGGCTCAGGGGTGCTCCCCTGTACAAGGCAGAAGTTCAGGACATTCTGAACCATTTCTGAAGAACAGACCTTCACAACTACACTCAGGAGATCCCATCAACCTACAGTGATAAACACCTTGATTCCACTTCTAAGTGAAGTGGGTCCGCTGGGAAGCCTTTCCCAGCAGGATCTCTGAGAAGAGTCCACAAAACAGGGCCCAGCAGACAAATAACAAGAGCAACTAGCACGTATTAGCACCAGTGCCTGGACCAGGTGGTTTCCAAATACTAACTCCTTAAAAAAAAAAAAAAAAAAAAAAAATACTAACTCCTTTAAGCCTCCCACCAAGGTAGGTACTGTTTTTACAGATAAGGAAACACACAGATCAGGTAAGCAACTTCCCCAAAGTCACACAGCTGCTAAAAGTGCTAGAGCTGGGACTTAACCTTGACCAACCTAGCTCTCACACGTGGGTTTCCTCCTCACTAGTCGGAGGCCTGATACTGCCCTCCACTACCGCAGCCAGAACCAAACACACGCACACCGGCCAGGGCTGACAGTATGAGTCATTTACGAGTTCTGGACCAGCCAAGGTCTTCAGACTCAAGGAGTCAGTGAGTGACTCCGTGCAGCCACCCGGTCTAGGGCTCCAGATTTCTCTTTGTCAAGTGCAGAGATCTGTATATGCAAAATGTCTGTTTACTAGAGCAAAACAAAGAAGTCAATGCAGGCAAACAAAATCTGTAGGAAACACATGGTTTCAGCAAGTCACTGGGGCAGCAAACAATAGAAGGGAAAGGCCACAGCAGAATCTCTGCCGAGACAAACTGCCTTGCGGGTCCCAAACCTGCAGACCCCCTACTTGCACCGGCAGCTTGGGGAGGTGGGGGGTGGGGGGTGGGAGAGCCTCTAAAGAGGCAAGTCCAGTGTCTGAGAGACCACAGGCCTCCACGGCGCCTCCTTGAGTGATCAGAGCCCCAGAGGGCGTGGAGGATGTGGCAGAACACGTGTGACCAGGGTGGAGCTTCCGGCTGAAAACACCATCCCTCTCAGTGGTGTCAACAGAGCTGGCGCCTCCCCAGGGTCCACAGTTCTGCCTGACGGTGAGCGTAGAAAAGCGCCGTCTGCTATTATTCAGCAACTTCTAGGCAGGTCCTGTTATTATTATTAACAAAGATAAGATTACAACTAATAATAACGTGTGACATTTAAACGCATTTTGTCCTATTGCACCGGCCTTGCTCTCAGAGGCAGGGTAAAGTTCAAATTCCACATTTGTATTGCTCCAGAGGCTTCGCGTGCCAATTCACCTATACGCAGATGAAATTTCCAGAGCCTTCTTAAGAACTAACTGATTTTTTTTTCCTTCGAATGGAGTATGCCAGGTACTCTGCAGTTGGAGCTGCTGGAAGGAAAACGCCTATTGTCTTACTTACAAAAACTGCACTTAACTCTCTACTTCACACCTCTCAGAAGAAACCTCTGAAAATCTCCTAGAGACCCAACCAGCACACACACCCTAAGCCATGCCTTCACCCAGCATTTGAAGGTCTCTGAGAAGGTCCACTCATGCATCAACCAGCTCAAGGTCCAGTCAGGGAGGGGACAACACACCAGTACACCAACCAATGTACAATTACACACTTTGGTGAGCACTGGGAAAGACAGAAGCAAACAGGGAGCTGTGATTGAGAATAACGGGGCTGGCAGTGGTCCGCAAAGGAGCCCAGCTACTTAGCACAGCAAAGAAAGCCTCCCTGAGAAAGTGAGGTTTATGCCAAACCCTGAAGGTCAGCAAAGAATCGAAGGGGTGAAGGGCAGGGAGAGGATGGAAGGAGGTCCAGGCAGCGGGACCAGCACACCGGAAGGTCCACTGAAGGAACTAACAGGAGGCCAAATGGCAGAAGTAGACCAGGCAGGGAAACGGGTGCGAGGGGCCACAGGCAGAGTGGGCGGGGCAGGGAGACCCAGGCCCCTCCCTCCCGAAGGTCAACATCCCCAGCCTGGAGCTGGCAAGCTCCTTCCAAGATGATTCCAGGGAAGAGGCCTGGACAGCAGAATTCAGCACCTCCCATCAGTCCTGATCACCTCCTCTGGATCAATTCATTCAAGTGTGTGAGGTCTCCGAAGAGGACCTGCCCACGGAGACCCTCAACAATGTCAGCCCTGACGGCTCTCATTGCAGGGCCAACATGTTAAGGGGACACTCTCAGGAAATCTCTTCCTTGGGGACTGGGGCCTCCGGACTCCCACCTGTGCCCATTCTTCCCTCCTCACGGGAAGCAGGCCACGTCTATTGTTTTCAAACAAGTCACACCCATTGTCAGCGAAGAGGCCATGCACCACAGAGAGCAAGAAGGTGTCAGGTCCACAAGCTTCCTGTGAAAAGTCCCTCTTTGTTTAGAAATGATGCCGGCTCATTTCTACCGTTTCCATCAAAGATCAAATAGAAATCTGCCCGGAAGAGTGTGGAGTGAGGTATACGGTTATGATCCACCTGTGACGAAGGCCCCAGCTCTACCCTGAGGAGGGGCCAGAACATCCTTCCCCTCCAGAGGGGGTCTCCGGGCCCACAGGGACTCAGCTGGCAGGTGAGGGCTCCCCCTCTGTCATCCACTCCCAAATCACCCAGGAGTGAGGCCAGCTGGGGCCCAGGCCTCTGCAGATGACTGCTGAGTCCCACCTTCACCCAGGCCTGGAGACGGGGCCAGGACAGCATTTTCTAGGGACTAAAGAGACAGAAAAGCCCCACCCACCCCCCTACTCTCCTCTGTGTCCTGAGATGACGAGGATGATGATGACCAAGATGGCAAGGACAACCCTTACTTGGCATCTGTCATCTTCCATGTGTCAAGGATTGAAAGCTCAGCAACCCTATTAATATCCCCATCTTACCGAAGAAAATATAGAGGCTTAGGGAAATTAAATTAGATCACATCCTAATTGGTAGAAGAGCTAGGATGCAAGCTTAGGCCACTTCACTTATTCCAACCTCAAAATCATGCCCCGTCTATGCAACGAAAGTCACCAAAGGGGTCTAGCTCATTGATGGGGCTGCACTAATTGAGGCAGGTCCTCAGACATCAGGACCAACTGCTGACACCCACACATGGGGGTCTGCCTAGAGGTGGAAGGAAGCTAAGTTGGGACTTCCTCTATGGTATTGTAAAAGCGCTTCTTTGCACAGAAAAACAGTGCATCCAAAAATCAGAAATATGCTGCACTGGATTTTGTTTTTAAATAATCTAATTACTTCTACTTAATTAATACAAAGGTTGTTTGAAAGCTGACTTTGCTAATTCAGTTTTCCCATCTGCTGCTTCAGAAGCAGGTGAGAGAGAAATGACAAATAGAAAGAATTTCTCCATCTAGGAGCACCCAGGCAGGTGTGGGTGAGGCCAGGGCACAGGATAGGAGGGAGGTTGGTACCAGTTGTCTCCACTTTATCCTTTGCCACCTGGTGACACACCCTGCAGGTACCAAACCTGGTGGGCTTCAGAGAGGACACTCATTTGGGGATCAGCACAAACAAGGGGACCCTATCCTCTTCCTCAGGTCTGCAGTAGTCCTGCTGGCTTTTATTCCCATCCTCAGGAGACCCTCTTTCCTATGAGGCAGCATCTAGGGTTTTGGACGTGGCTGGGCAGACGGGTGGGGAGGTCGCACTTTCTGATGCCCAAGCAGCCTCCCCAGCCCCACCCACATCACCATTTGTGTGGCTGAGCCAAGGCAAAGCTCCATCAAAGCTATAGCTTTGAAAACACTCCCAGAAGCCTCTAATCTGACCCCTTCACTTCATGGAAGACAAAACTCAGGTCCACAGCAGGCACTGGACCTACTTGCTGTAGAATCTAAGACTGGTCAAGGGTTTTTTCCCCTGTACTGCAACAAGCACCTTCTACGAGCAGCAGGATGAGTTCAAGTTGGTTCTGCCAAACAGCTGAACAACCATGAGCAGCTTCTCCTGGGTAGGGGAGGGCCTAAGCCAACCCCCTTTACTCTGACCTCCACTCCTGCCCATCTTGATTTGTCAGTTACAAGTGCCAATCATGTGCCTGCCTGGACAGGGATGAACACCTGACCCAGGAGACTCCCACCCCTTGGCTGGCTAGTTCCTGTAGCCTGGAGAGGACGGATGGACTCTGTGTCCCAAGGAACCCAAGAACCCCAAGAACTCAGGGCATTCAGCTGTGGTGACATGAGAGCCACGGGATCACACAGCCTGGGAGATGAGGCTGCCCTGATGGGTCAGGTGCTGAGTCAGCAAGCAGTTCCTGAAATATGGAAAGAACAGCCTTCATTCCTTATCTTCTGGTCCATTTCGAGTCCTCACAGGGCCTGCCTTGAGATGCCTGTTGTACCTGTACAATAAACCCCCCTTTATTGGAAGTGGTTTTTATGAGGCTTCTCTCCTTACGACCAAACCAGCCTAAATAGAACTCACTTATTCCACATCGGTGCATAAAAACCTATGGGTAAGTTCCATGCAGTGAGCAGAACAGAGAGGCAAGTTGAAAAGAGCACGTGCAGTCCCTGAAGGTCAGAGTCACATCCCAAGCACAGCCTCTTCTGAAGTATTCACCAACAAGAAGGTCTGGAGCACTTACACTCTACCTACACCTGGACTAGAGGGGGCTGAAGAGTTTGAGATGCTGAAATCAGAGCAGTATGCCACAAAAAGGAAGAAAAAGGCTACCTCATGGTTAGCCGTGTGTGTGTCCAACCCTCGCAGTCCTTGAAATTACCTGGGACCACTGGTCAGCTTTCTAAACCACGAGTTGCTCCTGCATTGAAACCTTCTACGGCTCCCTAGTGCTAAAGCCCTACCTCCTCACTAAGGCACCCAGGCCCTGGGTGGAATCTTCAACCAACTTACTTCCTTTTTTGCCATCTGGCACCCCACCCCACCCCGCCCCCAACCTCCAGTAGCAGCTGGAAGATCGCTGAACAGCCTTGCTCTTTCACACCACAGCTACAAGGAGAGGCACAAAAGCCACCCACAGGTGACCTGGTCTAAGACTTTGCCTCTTAACGTACCACCATCCTCAATCCCTAACTCAGGACCCAGGCAGCTCAGCTTCCGGCACCTTGCCAGTCTAAGAATCCCTTGTCTAGCCAAGGTGAGAATGCTTGTAGCCCAAGGCCCAGCTTACTGGGCAATTATAAACCCCACCCCCAGACTGGCAAGCTGGCAGGAGAGGCCATCTAAACCAGCACCAGATAATAAAACACATCTTCCCACCCCCACCCTAACCCCACCAAACTGGCCAAATCCAGGCTCCACGGGAAAGCAGCAGCGGAGGCCCTCTGGTTTCTCAACCAGCTGCCCAGTAAGAAAAAGCAGCTAGGCCTCTTAGGCTCCATGTAGAGTCCACCTTCCCTGCTTCCTGTCCCAGCCACAAGGATTAGATAGCATGTTCCCTTGGCTCACCCTACAGGTTTACATTTAAACTTCCTTACCTTTAAAATCACACAAGTTATGAAAGGGAAAGAAAAGCTCACTGGATGGTGGCTGAGCATTTGGGAGGGGCTCTCCTTGGTAAAAAAACAACCAGCATTGTTTCTAAAAGTAGGTTAAGAACTCACACTGCTCAGGCCCATAGCAGCCTCAAATAAACCTCCCTAAGGCAATGGGCACAACTGTTCCACCTCAGGACTTCCTCCTAGGAGAAGCCAGGGATGTCTTCTGTCCCAGGCTCAGCTAAGGACACAAATTTTATCATGGGGCCCCACTCTCAGGACCTCATTTAAATCCGATCACCTCCCAAACGCTCACCTCCTAAATATCATCACACCGGAAGTTAGGGCTTCAACATACGAATTTTGGAGGACACAAATATTCAGTCCACAACCCTAACTTTGGAATTTAAATCCTTGCTCTTCCACTCACCTGCCCAGGAGCCTCGGCAAAGGCCTGCTCTACCTTGAGCCTCAGTTTCCTCATCTGTAAAACAAGGCTAGTGATGCCTGGCTCATACAGGAGTTAAGAAGATTAAAGAGAGACTTCCCCAATGGCACAGTTGTTAAGAATCCGCCTGCCAATGCAGGGCACACAGGTTCAGTCCCTGGTCTGGGAAGATCCCACATGCCTCGGATCAACTAAGCCCATGAGCCACAACTACTGAAGCCCGCACACCTACAGCCCCGTGCTCCACAAGAGAAGACACCACACCAAGAAGCCCACACACCACAACGAAGAGTAGCCCCCACTCTTCACAACTAGAGAAAACCCGTGCACAGCAACAAAGACCCAAAACACAGAAAAAAAAAAAAAAGAAAGATTAAGGAAACTAAGGAGTAAAAAGCAGGGAGGACAGAGCCTAACATGTGTTAACATGAGCAGGGCCCTGAAAATTATAGGCAGGAGGGGAGTATTTTAAGACCAGACATATGTGCTTGATTCACAGAGGGAAGGCCCCTGGGTTCCTGGCAGGGAGCGTAAAATGGGTAAAGGGTGCTGCTTGTCCAAAGAGGCTACTCTGAGGCCCACTAGCCCAGCACAGAGAAGCACAAAAGGACGGAAGGCATCTCAGACTCTGCCTCTCAACTAGACACTGAGCGCCCTAGGACAGGTCTGCTCCTTCCTCTTTGGACCCTAAGATCCTATATAAATTATTGTTTGTGGTAACAGCAACAATTAATATTTAAGTGCTTGGTAGGGGCTAGGCTCTGTGCTAAACACATCCCATGCATCATCTCAATGGAGCCTCAATATTCTTCCCATTTTGCAGATGAGGAAACTGAGTATACAGTGGTGAAGGGAACTATTCAAGGTCAGACAGCTCTTAAGTGGTGTTCTCTTAAGCTCTTAAGGGGAAATTCAAACCCAGGTCATTTGACTCCAAAGAGGATCCCAGCCTCCACTCTTGACCTCCACTCAACTGCCTGCCAAAGGCATGTGGTTCTGCTTTCACCTCTTTCTTTTTGGTCCTGCCCTATCTTTCCCTTCAACAGCCCGAGCTACAAATCTGATAACTTCTCCCAGGCTTCCAGGCTTCCTGGTGGATCTCACTATGTTGTGGAGCTGGCTTACATGGGCACATGCCAATTACAAACAGCTTTTCCCATCTCCCTGTTGAGTGATGTCAGGTTGATAGCTTGAAATCAGCTATGGAGGCAATATTCACACCACAGAAAAGCAAATGCTACAAATCAGGACATTCCTCTTTCCAAAGAGCTGGTTGTTAAATGCTTACCAGCACACCTCTGACCTCACAGCTATACAAGTGGTCAAGCTCTGTCTGGCCTCTTGCTCAAAAGGCCTCTGTTGAAGCTGTAGACTCAAACCTAAAATTGCTCTTTCTGTCTGATCAAGATTTGAATTCCAAAATCCAACAGTGAAAACTGAAGACCAAAGAGACACATCACACCATGACTGCTGAGGGTAGCCCTGGCCACCAGGAAAAGGGAGTGGGCACGATTAGTGAATAACTATCGTTTTGGTCTACCCAGGGCCCTTCTCTCTGCCGAAGGGCTGTCCTGCCCCCACCTACTATGCTATGCTACCAGTCAGGGCCCTGCCACCTGTATATGACTTACAGAACCCCTAACCCCTGTTCACAAGTGTGAACACAAAACCCAAGCAAGGCTGATCAGCATGCTTTAATGACGTTTGATATATTGGTGCTGGCACAGGGAGTCTTTCTTTGGGCAGAGGGCAAACCTTAAAGACACAGAGCAACTGACCATCATTCCCATGTTGGGGAAAGAGATGAGCTGTGTCAGGAAAGAAAGAGGCCAACACTCCAAGAGGAGCAGAGCCAAGAGCTTTGGAAGTGGGGAGACAGGAAACAGAGAGGGAAAATCATCAGATGACATCATTTGAGCCCCACCCAGGATAAAATCAAACTAAACAAAATGCCCGGGGGTGATATGTTTGCTGTTTGTTTCCGCTTAAGCTAGTTGGAGTTGAGTTCTATCACCTGAAATGGAAAGAGATGTACCTAATCACAGTCATCTTGCTGAAATTCAGAAGAACCAGGCTGCAAAAGGACACGTAGCCAAGTTGAAAACACCAATGACAGCACGTAAGCAGTGCATTTTGATAACAAACATAGAGCACGTGACATTTGAGAAAAGCAATGTGTCTCTCTCTGATGTGTGTCCCGCCACCTCTCTTAGAATGTGTGTTACAGAAAAAGGAAGGTCCCACAATTAGTAATCAACCAGGTTTTAAATACTTGGGGGACAGAGGGGAACAGAAGCGGACAAGAAGTAAAGATTGTAGAGGAAAAGCTAAGAGCATGATGGAAAAGAGACTTAATTTCCTTCTTAGCCAAGCACTCAGACTTTTAAATTAGAAAAGTTTAAGAACTGCCTATTCCTGTTTCCCAAACTGACGGGTCTATAGAACAATATTCTAGGAAATGCCAAGAAAGAGATGGTCCATTAAAAAAAAAAAAAGTGAGATTCCATGTCCAAATAATTTTCCAAAACCTGATTTATATAGTGAAAAAGAATATTTTATTCCTCTGCAAGACTTCTCAGAGCCTTTGCTATAAGAATGTGCATTGAGAATATCCCAGAAGAAGCTATAGTAAGCAATATTTCCCAAAATATTTGACCACAGAATCTTTTTTCTTGGATACACCTATTAACATTTCCTGCAATGGTGTTTCAGAGAACACTTGTAAAATGCAGATCTAATCAAAACTCCATATTTACAGAGAAGGAAAACAATGGCCAGTTACCTGCTAAGAGTCACAAAGCAAGCAGATTGGTGGCATAGCTTGTGTAAGAATCATGGTTCCGTGACTCCCTGTGCAATGCTCCTTGAAGCTCCGCTATAATGACACCAAAAGAATTTTAGTCAGGTGTCTGTCAGTCATTTCCTAAAGCCAAGACAAAGTAACAGTAAAACAAAACTTTAAGACATTCACATGTAATCTTGAGGTGATACAGAACCTAATTTGGTCCTGACTTTAAAAATGCACACTTAAGAGCTTCCCTGGTGGCACAGTGGTTAAGAATCCACCTGCCAATGCAGGGGACACGGGTTCGATCTCTGGTCCGGGAAGATCCCACATGCTGAGGAGCAGCTAAGCCCATGCACCACAACTACTGAGCCTGTGCTCTAGAGCCCACAAGTCACAACTACTGAGCCCTTGTGCCACAACTACTGAAGTCCTCGTGCCTAGAGCCTGTGCTCTGCAACAAGAGAAGCCACCACAATAAGAAGCCCTAGCACCGCAACGAAGAGTAGCCCCTACTCACCGCAACTAGAGAAAGCCCGCACGGAGCAACGAAGACCCAATGCAGCAAATAAATAATTTTTACAACAAAGAAAAAGAAAAAAAAAGAAATGCACACGTAAGCTGCTGTCAGGAACATAACTTGTACTTCCAAATTCCAAGAGACAACTTTAGCCCTACTTTCTGGTGGGCCGACCAGCTGCCAAGTATCTCCATGTGTGAGGGTGGAAATCAGTAACTCATACACAGACATCTGACAACACAAAATAGGGGTAGTACAAAGGTCAGAGTGAGTTACAGAATTAAAGAGAACTTCTGAGAATAAAATGTAAATATGTCAAAGGAGGTTCATAACAGAATCATATAAAAAAAAAATCACTGGGTCAATTTTAACTTCATTGCCTAAAATGATGGTATTTCCAATTCTTGAAGCAGATGGGGGGAAGAAAAAGAGTTTAAAAGATCCAGAATCAGAATCAGGAAGATTGTGGATCAGAGATTAATTAGCTTTTTAAAAAACTGACCTCTGGGAAAGGTTATATCACATCACATTATATGCTAGAGAAAAAGTCAAAGCTGCTTCTTGGCCCATGGTCTGGAACTGTGCTGCCCAGTACAGCAGCCACTAGCCACTATTTGAGTTTGAATATTAATTAATTAAAATTAAGCTGGGCTTCCTAGGTGGCACAGTGGTTAAGAATCCACCTGCCAATGCAAGGGACACGGGTTCGATCCCTGCACCAGGAAGATCCCACATGCCGTGGAGCAACTAAGCTCGTCTGCCACAACTATTGAGCCTGCACTTTAGAGCCCGTGAGCCACAACTATTGAGCCCATGTACCTCAACTACTGAAGCCCATGTGCCTAGAGCCCATGCTATGGAACAAGAGAAGCCACGACAATAAGGAGCCCGCGCACCACAACAAAGAGTAGCCCCCGCTGACCACAACTAGAGAAAGTTGCATGCAGCAACGAAGACCCAACACAGCCAATAAATAAATAAATAAATTTAAAAAAAATAAACAAAAACTAAAAATTAAATTAAGCTAAATTAACATTTCAATTCCTCAGTAGCACCAGCCACATTTCCGGTGCTCAACAGCATCCCTTGACTGTCACAGGTTCGCCTGACTTCCAAATGCCCTTCACCTGTGGCTCTGTCTGCCAAAGCCAGCTGTCCCTACACACGAGGCAGCTGCAAGTGCTGTGAACAAGACCCCAAGCAGTAGGCCCTCGGCCAGTGACAAGGGAGACGGTTTACAGAACCCAGCTGCACGGCCCCTTGGGTGGGAGAGACCCTGGGTGTGTGTTCTGTAGTGGTTCTCAGAGTTCCCAGTGAGACAGAGCATGAGCTGCCCTGAATGGTAAAATGCTTGATCAGACACCCTTCTGGGGCTTCCTTTGTTTTCCTCTCACTTCTCCACTGCCTTGCTGGTGTTTCCTGAGACCATCCCCCAAATAAATCAGTTACACTCAAATCATTGCCTCAGAGGCTACCTCTGCGGGAATCTGAACTGAAACAGGCAAGGTAAACAGAGCAGGTCTTTGTACCCTGCAACGAAAAAAGCCAAGCATATATTGGCTCTGATCAATTTAGAGACTAGAATGTAATAGAAAACAATGAACGTTCATACATCACTGATGAGAATGCAAAATGCTACAGCTCTTTGGGAAACAGCTTGGGAGTTTCTTATGAAGTTAAACATACACTTACCATATGACCCAGCAATCCCACTCCTAGATATTTACCCAAGGGAAGTGAAAACTTATGTTCACACAAAAAGCTGTTCATGAATGTTTATAGTGGCTTTAACCATCGTCGCCAAAACTTGGAAACAACCCAAATGTCCTTCAACTGGGGACCAGATAAACAAACAATGGAATACTACTCAGAAATAAAAGGGAACGGACACACATGGCAACACAGTGAATCCAAAGTCATTATGCGAAGTGAAAGAAGCCAGACTCAAGAGGCTACATTCTGTGTGATTTCACTTATATGATGTTCTTGTAACCACAAGACATAGGGAAAGAAAATAAATCCGGGGTTGCCAAAGCTGGGGGTGGGGGAGGGGGTGACTATGAAGGAATCTGGGGGAATTTCAGGGGGTGATTAAAATCTTCTTGGTTGCGGTAGTAGTTACATGACTATGTATTTGTTAAAATGTACAGACCTATGCACTTTAAAAAGGTAAATTTTATATCTTAATGAAATAAAAGGGGAAAGTAAAAGATAATAAAGTTGTGTTGTAATCCATCTTCACGGCAGCCCAGGTGAGATGTAAATAAAGACTTGCAGCCCAGTTGGCCAGGCAGCCCAGCCCACCTACAGCATCATCGCTTCATCCATGGACTCAGCCACTCTGCCCCAACACTCTCAAGATATGACGTACTCCCACCTGTAACAGTGCCCCTGGGGGAGTCATGTGAGATTTGGAGAGTCAGGGGAGACGACATTCCCCTTCCCGATTCAGAAACACTGCTTTAGCTTCTCCTTAGGGCCGCTGTAGCCAGCTTACCAGGGGAGAATGCTGACCACGGTTTTCCATTAGACAAATTAGAAACAACTTCCAAACGATCACCAGAGAACACAAGGAGACATCAGCGGCTGTGATTAGAGCTAAAATGAAAGGGGCATCAACAGATACATAAATGAAATGTGTTACATCCACCCAACAGAATATCACTCGGCCACCAAAAGGAATGCAGTACTGATACCTGCTACCACATGGATGAACCTGGAAAATGTTATACTAAGTGAAAGAAGCCCAACACGAAAGGCCACATACTTGATGATCGATTTACGTGAAATGCCCAGCAAGAGAGGGCACAGATTAGAGGTTGCCAGGAGCTGCAACAGGGGCAAATGGAGGATGACTGCTCACAGGTGCGGGGCTTCTTTTGAGGATGAAGCTGTTTTGGAATTAGATAGTGTTGATGGTTGCACAACATTGTGAATACCCTAAATGTATACGTTGGTGAATTTTATGGTATGTGAATTATATCTCAGTTTTTTTAAAAAAGGAAATACACATTACTAGTAAGAAAAAAATATCAAATTGTACACTTTAAATATACGCAGTTTATTGTGTATCAATTGTATCTCAATAAAAGTTTTTAAAAAAAAAAAAAAGGAAAGAAAAGAAAAGAAAAGAAAGGTGCCCCAAGGCCAAACACTCCCTACCAGAGACACAGCCACTGTCCCAGGGTCCAAGGAAAACGGCTCAGAAGGCAAGGGCAAGGGTTGGAGTGGGAATGGGGACGAGTGCGGGGTGCTGTGGCCCAGTGCCACCTCCCCAGACCCACGGGCCTCGACCCGGCCATACCAACCTCAGGCAAGTTCCCTAAATCCTCTGAACCGAAGCGACTGTCTGCAAAGAGCAGAGGGGAACCAGAGAAGGGCGGGTGGGGGCTGGGGGTGACCACAACTCCTGGAGCTGGGTTTCTGCTTCCGCTTGCATCTCATGTGCAGCGTCTCACTCACGGCTGTTTTCCCCACTCGACTCTGAACCCCCTGGACACAAGGACCAGGTCTGCCTTGCTCACTACTATGCCCCCAGTCCCTGGAGCGTGTGTGACACTCAGAGTGACCGAACGAATGAGACCGGAGGAGATTAAAGTCCTATCTAAAACTTGTCACAGTAAACTGGAGACTAAAGTAGTACCGAACAGACAAAACCTTTTCCTGGGTCTCAAGAGACAGGATTTAAGTTCTCGTTGTGCCACCCTGGGTGGGTCGTGGGTCTTCTCTGGCCTTCAGTTTCCTCTTCCTTTAAAAAGAGCTGTTTGATGAATGGATAAAAAAAGATGCGGCACATATACACGATGGAATATTATATTACTCAGCTGTAAAAAGCAAGGAAACTGGGACATTTCTAGAGACATGGATGGACTTGGAGACTGTCATACAGAGTGAAATGAGTCAGAAAGAGAAAAACAAATACAGTATATTAACACATATATGCGGACTATAGAAAAATGGTACAAATCAACCGGTTTGCAAGGTGGAAACAGAGACACAGATGTAGAGAACAAACATACAGACACCAAGTGGGGAAAGCGGGGAGGGTTGGGAGGGAATGAACTGGGAGACTGGGATACCAAATTGTACACTCTAAATATATGCAGTTTATTGTATGTTAGCTGTATCTCAATAAAAGTTCTAAAAAAAAAAAAAAGAGTTGTTTGGCCAAGATGACCTTTCAGCACCTCCCCCAAACTGAAGCACTGTATGATTCTGAAAGCATTTTTTCCAAGGCGCTTAGAATTAAGACAGTGCCTTTGCAGAGGGACGGTCACCAGCCCAGAAGGCCCTGTGTGTGCCTCATCCTTTCTGGTTAAGGTTTGGTTTAGTCTAAAGGCAAGAGTCAGAGAAGACACATCAGCCCCATTGACTAAGCATAATATTTTCCATCAGGTGTCACAGCATTCTGTACTTTCTCCTTTTCCCAAAGGGACTCCCAAAAACTGTCCACACGAGCATCTGAAAATAAATATGTCCTGTGAAAAATCATGCACACACGCACACACACACATCCCCCCTGGGGCAAAGAACTGCCAAGAGCCCAAACACGAAAAACCCTCTGGGCCCCCCTCCCCCAGGCCAAGCTCCAGGAGGCGTATCCAGGAGATGCTGCATTTTTCTAGAATTGTGTCATTATTCACAAAGAAGTTCACTCTCAGGCCTCGCATCCACCCTAAACCTGTTGGGCTGCCCAGAGCCACAGTGAAGAAAGAGCTGGCCACTTGCACCATTTTTATGATGAGCTATGACCTCCAAACAAGCTGGGTGTGTGCCAGGGACGGAGCCGGGCCGCTGGTCCAGCCTCGGAGAGGCCGTGCATCGCACATCAGGGACCAGGCTCATGCAGAGCTTGGATTCAGTCAACGGGGCACAAAAAACAAAGCAGCTGCGTTGAGACTCCAAGCTCCCAGTTAAAGGGGGAACAACAGGGGCAGGCTTGTCCCTCTGCTCCACAGGCCTCCCGCAGGCAGGGTCCAGGGGGCTGTGGAGACCACCACACCAGGAGCAGCAGACATCAGCAATCTAGCGTGACCTATTTTCTAATGCAACCCAGAACCCGAGACAGTTCATGGCTGCCCCAATCCCCCACGCTCTTCCTTGGGATTTGGAGATTCCACCAAGGGCCAAGGTGATCCACTCTACTACTGAGCTCTGCCACTGAGCTCAGAGGGGCACTGGGTGGTGTGGACACCACTGCGTCGTCCCTGGGCTGTCACCACCGAGCCATCTTCAGGCTCAGAAGGACATGGCAGCGGCACTCCCTCATCAGCAGGTTAGTACAGCCAGGGTCTGAAACCAGCCTGGAGCAATGAGACAGTCCAGGAAAGCCAGGCCAGCATCCCCTACTGTGCGTGGGAAAAGGCCTTCGCAGTCCACACTGACCTTGACCCTTGCCCTCCAGTGTTCATCACTTTCCCTGAAAACTCCTGGCCTTTGGGACACTTGATTTACTGGCTCCAGGGGAAGAGGAAGACTTACTAGAGAAATAAATCTAGGCAAGTTCCAAAGTTCAAATCTTCAACCATGGCCTCATCTCTCAATTTCTTCAAGAAAGAGAAATGCTATTTATTGGGGTCTCCTCTAAGACCTCATGAACATGAGGCAAAAACCAATGAATGACCCCCAATCCCCTCACTGAACCCCACTAGTCAGGAACTCACAGCTAAAAGCAAATTCAGGAAGGCCACAATTCCACCTCTTAACAATCCCACTTTTGCCTACAAGTCAAGAGAAAAATAGAAATGAAGAATGTTCTACAGGAACACAGGAAGGCGGCTTTACGGGAAACATGAGGACAGAAGGAGGACTCTATTTGCCTAAGGTCACACTGCTACTTGGGGTAGAATGGAAACTAAACTCAGGCCTCGTGACTCCTGGACCAGTGCTCTTCCCCCAGTGCCCCAGTGTAGCCGCTGCGCCCAGTTCTTGGTGCTCTGGGGGCGGGTGGAGCCACACGTCCCAGAGAGAGGCACTCATAGAACCTCCTAGCCCTCCGCCCTAGGAAAGGGCTGCGCTCCTGCTCACTGGGATCCAGCTGAGCCTCTCCCGGGAGTTTCACCATCTCTGCCCTCAGATGCCAAAAGGGGAAACAGCAGGGCAGCTCTCTGTTTGTCACAGGCCTGGGCTGCTGGGGATCAGAGCATGCTGATCTATCAGCTGCCCCTGCCATCAGGACCAGAGGCTGGGGTGCCAGGCTCCACCCCACACCACCCGGATGGTTTCCGGTCCACACGCCTGTCTCCAAGACGGTCTTGCTACTCACACACCTGCCCGTTAGCACACCCTGCAGCACTAGCAGAGACAGGGACCTGCCAGGGAGAGTGCTGGCTGCAGCACTTCAAGCGACATGCCTTATGCCAGGTCCCCAGACCCGGGCTGAGCTTGGCACACCTGTCCCGATGTAGCAATAGCTCAAGGCAGTAAGGGTGGGATGGAGAAAAGAAAACAAGCTCTCATTCGTGGGAGAGCTGCAAGTGGGAGATGCACAGGGCAAAGGAGCAGGATGCAAGTTCAAGACCACCAAGCTCAAGGACAGTGGCTCTCAACACTGGGACATCGGCAGTGTCTGGAGTCATTTGGGGTTGTCATAACTACAGGGGTGCTAGCGGCATCTAGGGATGCTGTTAAACCCCCTCCAGTGCACAGGACAGCCCCCGCTACAAAGGATTACCTGGCCCCAGATGTCAACAGTGTTCACGCTGACAAACCCGGCTTTAGGCACATACCTTCTGGAAGAAGGCTTTTTCTTTTACCTCCTTTCCCCCAGGCCCTTTCCATCATCGCTGTATAAGACAGCAAGAAAATAACACGGGAGCCTGACAATTACAACTTCAGATGAACGTTCAGAGCCTGTCAGAATGGAAGTTTGGGCTTTTCATTTGCTCTCATGAGTATCTTCCTGAACTGCAGGAAGGAAGGCCAACCTTTGAGAGGATAACTCAGAGCAGAGGCAGCTCCAAGAGGAAGTTCTCAGTATGTTCTTAAAAAGTTTAAGCATCACAGAAAGGCCTTGGGGATGCCATAAACATCCAATGTGTGCTGCCTTTTTCATTTGATTAAATAAGCAGCCCTCTGATAGGGGCTTTCGGATATGGCCTGCTTTTTTGTTTTAATGTGGTTTTAATTGGGATCGTGGCTCTTCAATCTTTCAGGAAATTCTGTCAAATGTTTCACATTCCTCATAGAGAACAACTGTCTGTGCAGGTTAAGATCTCAAGTTTTAAATTGTGGGGCCAGTGGCGTTTTGTTGTTTCTTAATGTCGGTATGAGGGGAAAAAAAAGTGAAGAAGGAAAGAATGCAAATGTTCGTCATTGAAAACACACACAAAACCAGAAACATTCTTCCCCTCATGCACAAGGTCAAGCATATCTGGGTAAATTTGCTTCATGTTTTGCAGACGCGCTAATGGAACATGAGAAATGCTATTGCAAAGGCCTTTGACAGGAGCGCCGGGAGATGCCTAAAAATAGACATTTCACCCAAAGAAGGGTTATCTATTAGAACTGCATCATTCCCAGCGTGACTGAGCAGCACAGACTGTGACACCGGGGCATGAAAAATATAGTAACGTATGCTCTGACAAATTCTCTTTACTTAGAACGAGAGGAGATAAACTCGGCTGTGACTAAGCCACTCCCTTTGAAGCTCACTGCCAATTTTCCACGTAGCTCGTACCCAGTTATCAAGATACTGATTTGGGAAAGTGAGGGGTGAGGATGTGGTGTCTGACATCTTATCCCTTCCTGGAAGTAAGGGAGTGGCACTGAAAGTTTTGTGGCCCTCGAGCAAGTTGATTTCTCTGAGCCCCTCAGTTTTCATCTGCAAAACAGAGGTGGCTGTGAAAACTAGTAATGAGGATGTACAGTCCCAGGGCTCAGCACAGAGGAGGCCCTCACTCAACAGCTGTGAGCGTGTGCTGATGGGAGGAGGCAGCCTTCCAGGCAGGGTTGGCCTAGAGGTCTGAGCACAGCACTCGGAGGGGAAATTCTGCCTCTCAAGACTCTGTTTGGAGCCCGAAAGGACCCAACTCTTCTCAGGCCCAGTTTTTTACTTACTCTGTGAGGCCCTATCCAGCATGGTCATGAATGCGGGACAGCAGGGACTCCTGGGAGCAAAACCTGGTAAAGCTGTTCTGGGAAGCAATTTGGTAGCACTTATCAACATCCCTGCACCATCAAGTCCACTTCTGGTGTCTGCAATGTGCCTGCACGTGTGCACAGAGCTACAATAATGATAACAACGGTTATGCTATAATAGTAGCCAACCTTTATGAAGCATTTAAAAAGTTCTAAATGTCTTACGTGTAATTTATACACATACATTTGACACATTATAATCTGGTATATCCTACATGTGATATTTATTTGATATAGATAAGCAACTTCACCCTACAAAGTACGTCTTGCTGGGTTTTTTTTTTAACTATAGTTGAACAACATAGGTTTTATTATTATCTTTATTTTACAGAAAAGAGAGTGGAGACATGGAGAGCTTAGTAACTTGCCCTAGGTCAGGGGTCAGCAAATGTTTTCAGTAAGAGGCCAGATGGTAAATATTTTAGGTTTACCAGATGGCTGCTGTCACAACTCTACAACTCTGCTGTTGTGGCATGAAAGCAGCCCCAGACAACAGGTAAACAAAGAAGCATGGCTGTATTCCAACAAGACTTTATTTATGGACACTGAATTTTCAATCTCATAATTTCCATATATTAGGAAATATGTAACTTTTGATTTTTTTTTCCACCCACTTAAAAATAAGGAAATCATTCTTGCCTCATGGGCCATACAAAAACGTGAGGAGGGTGGATTTGGCCAGAGGGCTGAAGTTTGCCAACCACACCCCGGGTCGTATGCCCCCGTTCCCCCATTCCTCAAGTGAAGTCCCATTTCAAAGCCAGGCAGTCTAGCTCCAGAAGTCAGTCGTGATCTCATGCTATCATTACTTCATCTAACAGCAAAAAGAATAGATAAACGGTTCAATAAGTTACGCATGCATATTATGCGATATGCTACAGCACTAAAAAGTCACGTACACACGGACTGACCGGCAGCAGATCTGGACGTGTGGAGTGAAGAAAGCAAGTTGTCCATCAATATACACATCATGACCCTCTATGTGTATTAAAAATAAAAGTAATTGTGTATATTGTGTATATGTAAATACATATGTATTTACAAATACAATGCAAATACAAATGTATATATGTAAATATACATTTGTGGACATATAAACAGTGAACATAAAGAAACAGGTCTAGAAAGAAAAAGAAACCTTCACGGCCAGGGAGGGTGGTGGCTTGGTGGAGGTGAGGGGAGTTTTGAGCTCTCCTATGTATGTATGCTGCTCTATAATTTGAAATTTTTACATCCCAAATGCATCCTTCTATTCCTTGTATAATAAAAGGAAAAAAAAATTGAGGTCCTAGTCACAAGGCACTACTACCAACATACTTTGAGCTCTCTGAGTAGTTTCCATGTACTTGGATCTAAACAAAAGCTGGTTATAATTAATTACCGAAGGACAAAGACATTCTTTCCAGAAGGGAAAACTAACAAGCCAGCAAAGGTGGCATAAACTATAGTAAGTAAACACAGCTATGTCTCTCTCTATCAATAGTGATTTTTTTTAATTGCACATGTGTACAACCTAACCTTCTCTAGACACCATTAACCTTCAAACCAAGGATGTCGGTTGTAAACAAAGCCATCAAGGTTTTCATCGGGTGTGTGATAGTCCAGGCCTAGCTTTCTTGCCTGCATAAACTTTAATTTATTAAGTTATTTTGGTTTGCTCCACTGGCATGAGCACAGCTAAAGGGGGAGTCATTGACTGGGGAAATGAGATTTCCCTCAGTGCCAATTTTTAAATCCAGCCTCCAGGTCATCTTATTTTTTGGATGCTTCCCACAGTCACATTTTTGTTTGTTTTACATGAAAGAGCACATTCCCTTTCCCCAAGCCAGGTTTACCATTTTCCATTGCTCTTATTAAACGCATCTTACTCAAATAGAATGTTCTCAGAGGTTTCTGCCTTTCACTGGCCTGGGGAGGAGGCCTGGAGTGGATGCCCCAGGACGGTCACACAGACCCCCGAACTCCACGTTGCCTCTGGGCACCATGCAATCACATCTGCAGAACATAAGAAGGTCCAAGATCCCACTCTGACCCCAGGACCCCAGACACTCCTCCTCCAGAACGGACCCCCATGGGGCCCTCAGCCAGTCCCTCTGTGCCCATTAAAACAGCAGCTGCCAAAGCAGAGTTGGATGGTGCTACAATGCAAACCTGGGAGGATCCCGGTCCTTCTCAGGGGACATTTCCATCAGAGCTGTAAGGGCCTTCCACTGACCAATCAATGAATGCTGTTTAATCCTGAACAACATCTGGCTTGGAGGATCCAGGAGGAAGCTTTAAGCCTCAACTAGGGGGCCTCCCTGGTGGCGCAGTGGTTAAGAATCCGCCTGCCAATGCAGGGAACACGGGTTCGAGCCCTGGTCCGGGAAGATCCCACATGCTAAGGAACAACTAAGCCCGTGTGCCACAACTACCTGTGTTCTAGAGCCCATGAGCCACAACTACTGAGCCCACGTGACGCAACTACTGAAGCCTGCGCGCTTAGAGCCTGTGCTCCGCAACAAGAGAAGTCACTGCAATAAGAAGCCCCTGCATCACAATAAAGAGTAGCCCCCACTCTCTGCAACTACAGAAAGCCCGCACGCAGCAACGAAGGCTCAATGCAGCCAATAAATAAAAAATAATTTTAAAAATAATAATGTTAAAAAACAACAAAACAAAACCCTCAGCTAGACATACCACGCTAGTCCCAAATCCATGATACAACTGCACGAATTGCTAAAACTGGCAAGACAAAGCTATCCTAGCCAGCGTCTGAACCCAGCCAGCCGTCTTGCGGCCTTCAGACGCCATCTCCTCGATGTGGCCACGACTTTTTTCCTCAGTTGACTGATTTGTGATGGGACATCACTTGCCTCTTTGAACAGCGCAATTCTAATTCCTTGCTTTTGCGATGGGATCAATTTTATGTTTTCCAAATGCTTTCCCACCACCTTAGGAACAGAAAATAAACTGTTATACAATCTACTTTAGATATATAGTTTTTTTTTAATGATATCTACCCTTTGACTTTTTTTTTTAAACACACATACACCCCAACTTTCATTGCAGCACTATTTTTTTAATTTAGCCGTGCCGGGTCTTAGTTGCAGTATGCGGTATCTTTGTTACGGCATTTGAACTCTTACTTGTGGCATGTGGGATCTAATTCCCTGACCAGGGAGGGAATCCGGGCCCTCGGCATTGGGAACGTGGAGTCTTAGCCACTGGAGCACCAGGGAAGTCCCTACCCTCTCACACTTTTAAGTGCACAATACAGTATTGATAACTACAGGCACAATGTGTATAGCAGAGGTGTAGAATTATTCTTCTTGCATAACTGAAACTCTATACCTGTTAAACAGCAACCCCACATGGCCCTCCTCCCTCCAGCTCCTGGTAACCATTCTACTTTCTGCTTCTATCAGTTTGACTATTTCAGCTTCCTCACGTAAGTGGAATCATACAGTGTTCGTCCTTCTGTGAAGGGTTTATTTCACGTAGCATAACATTCTCAAGATTCTCACACATGGCAGGATTTTCTTCTTTTTTCAAGCTGAATAATATTCCTGGTGTGTGCGTGCGTGCGTGCGTGCATGCGTGCGTGCGCACGCCCCACATTTTCTTAATCCTTTCATTTGTCGAAGGACATTTAGGTTGTTTCCATCTCTTGCCTGCTGTGAATAATGCTGCAGTGAACATGCGTGTGCAAACATCTCTTTGAGACCCTGATTTCAATTCTTTATGATAAAAACCCAGAAGTGGAATTGCTATCATATGGTAGTTCTATTTTTAATTTTTTGAGGACCCTCCATACTGTTTCCCACAGCAGCGGCACCATTTTACACTCCCATTAACAGCGCACAAGGGTTCCACTTTCTCCACATCCTTGCCAACACTTGTTTTTTTGTTGTTGTTTGTTTTTTTGGCTAATGGCCGTCCTAACGGGCATGAAGTATTATCTCACTGTGCTTCTGACTTGCATTCCCTTGGTTGATTACAGAGGTTGAGTATCTTTTCATATACCTGTCCGCCACTAGTGTGTCTTCTTTGGAGAAATGTCTACTCGGGTCCTTTGCCCTTTTTTTAATTGGGTTATTTGGTCTTTTGTTATTGAGTTCTAGGAGTCCCTTATTTGGGGGCAGGGATATTAATCCCTTATCAGGCATGTGGTTTGCAAATATACAGTTTACTTTAGAGCAGTGTCTTATGGCCTACTAGAATATACGATTTTCAGACACCTATATCAAGAGTCAGCAAGATAATGGCTGTGGGCCAAATCTGGCCCAACACCAAATTTAAAGATCAAGTTTTACTGACATACAGCCACGTCCATTTGTTTAAGTATAGGCTATAGCTGCTTTCAAGTTACCATGGTCGAGTTCAGCAGTTCCACAGAGACCACATAGTCCACAAGCCTAAAATATTTACTATCTGCCCTTTTCAGAAAAAGTTTGCTAAACCCTGGTATACAGGATCAAGGCTTAAAAGCATTTGTCTATTTTGGCCCCAGTCATAATGTGACAGGAAGGACAATTCTGAGTCAGACTATTTTGTTTAAACACTGATCTTTGTGACTGGAAACAACTTTAAAATCCAAGCTCCTACGACCCAGGAACATATTACTGATGAGTCTCCGGTGCTACCAGGAGGTGTCTATTCTTAACATGGTTGGGGGGACAGTCGTGGTTTTCTCTTTGTGGTCCTCCTTGCTCCCCTTCTCCAACAGCCATTCAACCTGACCCCCTGCCATCATTCTTTCCCTCCACTCCAGCCATCGGACAGGCAAGTGACATCGTGCTACCAAAAAGTGTATTTTCCAGGACTTTCCAGCTGGTTTTCAGAAAAGATGCTCTCTTTGCACTGGGGTTGCTAAGAGAGCTGCTACGGGACCCCCTGAGAAGCCAAGAATTAAGTGGAGGAGAGACCAGCAGAGCTGAGAGAGACAGGAAGAACCCCAGGGACACTGTTTGAATCCTGGATCCAGAAATCCAGCAAAACCCTAGATTCTCAGACACATGAGGTCATAAATTTTCATTTTTGTTGAAGCTAGTTAGATATTCGTTTCTGTCCCTGGCTATCCAAGGATTTCTGAGTACTGCAGTTGTGATCTTTTCTTGTTCTACTGCTTGCAGTTGAGTTCATATATTATTTTCCATGTTTCTCTATTATCTTAATAATTTTCACCCTTAATGGGTATATAACCCATTAGATGGGACAGATCTGACCTGGCTACCCAGCCTACTGATACAACGCAGACCCCACAGTCCTGCCTCGGCAAATCTTGCACGCAGCAGACCCAACCGGCAGGGCACCACGATGCCATGGGCAGCCCTTGTCATGCAGGGGACCACCTCCAGCCAGCCAGGTACCCACCTCACCAAGAAGCCCAGGTATGGCCAGGCTGGCACCAACGCTAGCAAGACTATCTTCCCAGTGTCAATAAGATACAGCTTGCGGGTGTTTAGCTATGCAAGCCCTACACCAACCCTTCCCCTGCCTAGATCTCGTCCCTCACAGCCAAGACTCCACGCTGTTGGATTTCCCACTTAGCAGTAAAACTTTCCCACTTAGTGCTCAATCTTTGGTCTCTTAGCCTTTATTTGTTTTCCTTAACAGGGTGTAAGTTGCTTGTGTTATTTGCAAGGTTTTCCCTCAAGGAGGCAAGTTCCAGATCAAGGCAGAAACCATGTCTGCCAGGCCACCCCAATCGCCCCGGTGCCTGGAACCACAGCAGGGCTCAGTGCCTATTTGTTGGATGGGTAAATTAAATGAATGAATGAGTATATCCTAAGTGTCAGCCATGGCACCATTTTTCACAATCATAACACTGCCTCTTTCTACAGCTATGCCAGCTTCATCCTGGCAAAAGACATTCCCAGAGAAGTTTGTGGTCAGCAGTGTGGGACAGAACTGAAGAAAGACCCATGTTAGGAAAAGCTGCATTTTGGCGAAGCCTCATTGGACCTGTCAGCTGCTGACAGGGCTGGGAAGAGAGTGCACCATAGGCCATCTGTCACGTGTCCCTAACGCGAAATTGCTAGAGGGTTACTACTTCCTCTTGCCCACAGGAATCAGCCCTCCTTGTGACCACAAGTGGACTACAGGTCAACCCCTCACGTTGACATGGCCCACCCCAGCTTTGCCCTCTTCCATTTGTTCACATAGAAGCCCCAGAAATAGGTGGTGGCACCATCCCCAGTTTACAGATGAGGAAACTAAGGCTGAAATGAACGGTTTGCTACAGGTCACCCCGCCTAGGGAGTGTTGCATTAATTTTTTTTCTTTTGTTTTCTTTTTTGGGGGGGGGGGGGGCTGCACTGCGTGGCATGCAGGATCTTATTTCCCTGACCAGGGATCGAACCCGTGCCCCCTACAGTAGAAGCACAGAGTCCTAACCACTGGACCGCCAAGGAAGTCCCTTTTGGATTTTGGGGGCTTTTTTCCTTTCTTGGTGTTGCATTAATTAAAGAAGGAGGTAGTTAGGTTGAGGTGGCCTACGTAAGCAAACCAAAATCTAAGCCTGTAAATGCCTCGGGGTTACGAAATTGAAAGGCTAAAGGACAACCAATCATGAAGAGCCAACTGGGCTTTAAGCTTCAGTGAATCAAATAATTTCCTTTCTCTGCTTCTGCAGTTTCTCCATAACCCCCCAGCCACACCCCCCAGGCAGCAGAATACTCCTAACCGCTTCTGGTTAGGCACTGCCCGATGGGAATCGATTTTTGCTCCAATAAACCCTTAAAATGTTTAATATCCCTCAGTTTATCTTTTAACGGAAGTGACTGGAGCCCAGATTTTTTTCAACCCCTAATCCACACTCTTGCCATCAACCGTGGTCAAAGACGGACCAGCAGCCCCAGCAAAGGACGGCGCGTCTGGCACGAGCCGCTCCCTCTGACCTCAGGGCCCTTTGGCCTGGGCCTCTGCATCCTGGAAGGTCTGCCTAGCCAGCATCAAGTCATGAACCTCTCTGCATCCTCTTCCCTTTCAAAACCCTGCTTCTGAGGGGTCTGCCTGCGTGGGCGGAAGGTGGCTCCAAGCCCTCTTCCAGCCCACACAGTCCCTGCATGGTTCAGGCCTCTGGTAAGAGAGCTCCCAGCTCTTTCCATTCTCAAACCCAGTTCATTGGGTTTTCTGGGGGTTTTTTATTTGGTTTTTGCTTTTTTAATGAGCTTTCTCAGTAGCAAAACTTCCTTCCTCTCTTTCCAGCAAGGAGTCAGGCTCTGAAGGTTGTACACGTTATTTAGATTAAAAAGAAATATATGTATATTTAAATGGAAAATGTTTTCCGAACACCTTGATTTCAACACCGCCACCCCAAACAAAGTTTTCTACGGAGTGGTTTCTGCTCTTTCACAGTAAAGTGACTATGTAACTTATTGTCCAAACAGGGACCCTTTTAAGAACGAAAGGGGACACTAGGAATCCTGACACTGGCCATATGATCACCCTTCTTTGCCGGGGTCACCACTTCTCGACGGGAGAATGTGGCCAACCACTTCCAGACAGCAAACTGCATTCAGTTATTTAATGCTGAGCCCTGGATAGTCAACAGCCATGCAGTCCACTGGTTTTTTGTTTTTGTTTTCTTTTTTTTTTTTTTTTTTTTTGGCTGCATTGGCTCTTTGTTGCTGTGCACAGGTTTTCTCTGGTTGTGGTGAGCGGGGGCTACCCTTCATTGCAGTACACAGGCTTCTTTCTCATTGAGGTGGCTTCTCTTGTTGCAGAGCACAGGCTCTAGGCACCCAGGCTTCAGTAATTGTGGCACGTGGGCACAGTAGTTGTGGCTCGCAGGCTCTAGAGCACAGGCTCAGTAGTTGTGGCACACAGGCTTAGCTGCTCCCCGGCATGTGGGATCTTCCCAGACCAGGGCTCGAACCCACGTCCCCTGCATCTGCAGGCGGATTCTTAACCACTGCACTGCCAGAGAAGTTCACAGTCCACTTTTAAATAAAAAAGGTTCTCTTCACTCTACTTTCTGACACAGGAGCTTAAGTGTCTAACAGAAGGGAGGTGTTTTCCTGTTTGCTGCCCAAGAAGCCAAAGGATCCGGCTTTAAGGATTTTTATTTTCTAGCAGTAATTCTAATCTGCTGAGACTAAACCTTTGTAGTCCCTGAATTTTCTCAGGCGGTAAGGGGTGGGGTGTCTAATCCCAGAACAAAGAGGGCTGGGGAGATCATTGGGTCCATCCCAGCCACCAGGCACGGCCACACCCATCATTCCAGATGGAATCGAGGCTCTGGCCCTTTATTTTAAAACTTCAGAAGAAATCATGCCACCTCCCCGGGGTGAGCTAGTCCAAAGTTTAATTGTGATCTTCAGGGCTAAGCACCCCTCCTTCCGGTCCACCCTCCACCTAGGAAACCAATAACATCTGATCCTCCAGCCTGTCATCTTAGCAGCCTCCATCCACTGTAAGGGTATCCTCTTCTCTGCAGGCCAGAAAGCCCTCTCTGTGCCCAGAAAATACTCAGGACATGAAACAGAAACACACACACACATCCCCCTTCCTCCCCAGCTCAGCAGGCTCCCCTCCTGGCCTTTTAATCCCCAGGCAGATTGTAAATGGAAAGACAGGAAATGCAAGATGCGGTGCTTGAGCCATTTCCATCTGAACTCCAGCCCTCCCCCACCCCAGCCTCTCTTCCCTTGACAGACAGACAACCCTTTAAGAGCTCACCCTTGATAGTCTTTCCTGTAAGAACTTGTAAACAGCATCCTTGGAGCTTCAATGTGGGTATTTCCCAGCTCACTTGCTTCCATTTTCTTTGTTGGGGGATGTTCCCAAGGGGAGTGAGAGAGGCTGATGGGAGGGTCTCTCCCCCTCCACTCCCTCCACCTGCTCTCCTGGGCTCCCTACCTCCTTCAGTATCCCAGAAGTTTAAGGGTCTTCCCCTCCAACACTGATTGTATCACTTAGCTTTGTGTGTTAATTTTTGCTTGAAGGAAGCCTTTCCATTCAGTACGCTGGAGACTGCAGATAATGCCTGCCCTCACCTTCATTCCAACACATTCCTACTGCTAAGTATTCATACAGAGGTCTCGCCAATTCTCAGCATTAAATGAACAAAATCTGTGCCTGCTGAAATTATGTTTTAAGTATACCCTGTGCCTGCAAAACTTTTTTTTTTACAGGAGAACTCATTTTTATTATATAACTTAAAGTTTGCAAGGCAAATACACTATGGAAAAGGACAGGCGCCCCAAAGCCAGGAGTTGGTAGGTGACATAACTGAGTAAAGGGGACTTGGTATGGGGCAAGAGGAAATAGTGGAGTCTGTGGTGAAATGTAGAGCCTGGAACCTTGCTCCAAATTAGACAACCAATATGCAACTGCAGACAGATGTTGCTATGTCAAAATGCTTACTTCATATTGCCAGAACTTCAATCTTCTAAGAAAAGTCTAAAGTCAGGAATGTTATGTGAAATTTTCTGATTTTTAAAGTAGTGTGTGGGCTGAACAGTTTGCAACCATGGGCCCCAGCACGACTAGGCGCTGCTACCATCTACACAAAAGAACACAATACCCAGAGCAGCACCCGTGGCCTATGCAACAGGGGACAGCCCGGCACGGGGATGTGGCATGTGACCAAAGGCAGATCCCAGACCCCTGCTCCTCAAAGCCCAGCTCCTCTGGAGGCTGTGGCCTTCTGGGACACTTTCTGGAAATGATCTTATTTTTTAGGAAGGAAGCAATCAGGAACTAGGATTCGCTGTAGTGTAATTCACTTTACTCAAGTTCACTTTACAGAAATTCACTACTTTACAGCCAGTTTTTGCTGAAACAGATCTATAAGAGATATGACGGGTGGTGGTCTTTTTCCAATAAAAATATACAAGATACACTGAGCATAAAGCCCTTAACTAGCTTGGAGGCCCCTGGGATGGAGCAGAAACCAGTAACTCAAATAAATAATCTTACAAAACAAAGGCCTATACCTTCCTTCCCAAACGCAAAGCAGGGGAGTGGACCCTAGACCCAGCAGAGAAGAAAAGCACGTTTAAGAATAATCTTTGCAGGACTTCCCTGGTGGCGCAATGCTTAAGAATCCACCTGCCAATGCAGGGGACACGCATCAAGCCCTGGTCCAGGAGGATCCCACATGCCATGGAGCAACTATGCCCATGTGCCACAACCACTGAGCCTGCATTCTAGAGCCTGCGAGCCACAACTACTGAGCCTGTGTGCCACAACTACTGAAGCCCACGCATCTAAAAGCTCACGCTCCACAACAAGTGCAGCTACCGCAAAGAGAAGCCCACACACTGCAACGAAGAGTAGCCCCGGCTCACGGCAATTAGAGAAAGTCCATTCATCAATGAAGACCCCACACAGCCAATAAGTTAATTAATTAATTAATTTTAAAAAAAGAATCATCTTCGCTTGCTTGGTTTAAACAACTGAGATGACACAGGATGCTGGGAAGTTACTTATCCTCTTTAAGCCTCAGTTTCCTCATCTGTGAAATGGAGGTAACAATAGCACAATCTTAACAGAATCCCTGGAAGGACTGAAACCATCCATCAGCCTTTGGCCAACAGACAGCCTCAGGAGCTTCCTGGGTGCTCCTGGGTTCATCATTCACCCCCAAAGTATTTATTGAACACCTTCTGTATACAGACACATGACAAAGAGCAAAAAAGAGGCCCAGGCCCTGGCCTCCCCAAATCTACTTTTATTTCTTTTTTTTTTTTTTTTTTTTTATTTTATTTTATTTTTTTTTTGGGGGGGGTACACCAGGTTCAATCATCCGTCTACTTTTATTTCTAACAGTAAATCCTAAATATAACATTTCTTCAAAAAGAAAAAAAAAGTGTCAGAAATTACTCAAGCAGATGTCCTTGCACCTTCATATTAAAATGATTCATGCTTTTTGTTATTGAACCAATTCATGAGTTTGGGGGAGGTTAAGCAGCCCGAGTGTGTCTTGTAACGGGCCCTCAATGAAAAAAAACATTGTCACATACTCCCACTGCACAGCATTTGTAACACGTCCAGCCAGCCCACAAACAGTAGAAACAGTAGTACTTCAGGTTTGTTCCTTCACCGAGGAACTAATTTACATAGACTTAATGGTGTGATTTTGTTTTTAAACCTTACTCTTTTAACATTTTGCAATGAGTTACACATTAGTGAATCCCGGGATATGATTTTCCAAAAATAACAGACAAATCAAGTCACTATTATTCTCTGTCCACAATGTTCGTTCTCCTGATTTATTTCTTTAAAATCTGCACATGAAGAACATCACAAGCGATGCAAGCCAAATTTAGAAAACCGTTATCACCCATCCTGGGCTTCAAATTAAACTTAAGGCACACTAGCATTTCAAATCCATCTGCAAAAAAGCAACCTCAAAATATATTTCTGCCTCCCACTGACTGTGGGACTTGGCTAGGATTCCTAAATTGTCTGTGCCTCAGTTTCCTCATTTATAAAATGGGATTAACCAGCTATACTTCCCTCATAGATCTATGGTAGGGACTCAAAGGAATAAGCCATGCAAAGCAAGTATTAGATGCTTTTATTAATATTTTTTTCAACACCAGTGTGAGATAGAGGAACAGGGTGACTGAAAGGGAACAGACCCTGGGGTCTGGGTTCAAATCCCAACTTTTCCATTAATAACTGTGACCTTGGACAAGTTAAGGAATCTCTTTCAGCCTCACCTGTGGAATTAGGATTAAAAACTGTATCTACCTCAAAAGGCAGTTGTGAGGAGGGCCCCAGCAGGTATAAGCACTGTATTAAGTTTACAACTATTTTAATGTTGATAAAACAAAGGCTTATCGGAGGTGTTACCCTCTCCAGGGGGGAGCTGGCTATATAATGAGTTTATGGACACGTCCAGGCTCCCACAGGGAAGCAGATTTGGGATCAAACCAATGTCTGCGTAGACAAATCCACTTCCGGACTCACACACAGCTATTGTTCCTAACACCTTGGGTTCACATTTCCATGGTGACCAGCATGTTTGTTTACTTGTTTCCTGATTTTTTTTTTTTTCTACAACTGGAGTCCCACAAGGGCAGTCAGGTTGGAGACTATTGTTTGTGGCAAACATCAAATGCACCTGCCCCGTGCGCAGGCAAAGCCTGGGACAAATGTTCACCTAGTCTTCCTCGACTCAGCGGATCCTCCAGATCCATGTCGCATCCCTCTGGGCATGCCTTCTAGGGTTAGGTGTCCCCTAAAGTCGTCGCTTCTAACCTTGAGTGAGTCAGGATCCCTTGACTGTTAGTGTCAAGTCGTGGGTCACCCAAACAGGAAGCTCAGGGGATACATCTGGCTCCTAGGATGGCTGGAAACCAACATCAAATAAATGTGATGAGGAATCAATCAATCTCTCTCTCATGTTGCCTTTATTCTCAAGCAGGCCGTGGCAACAGCCCCCAGCAGCTTCAGGCTTCCCTTCCACCAGGCTGGCAACGCCAGCAACAGAAGAGCAGCCCTCTCTGGACCATGAATCACATCCTCATCTCTGGTCCCTGAGGTCAGAGAGAGAAGCAGTGCTCTGATTGGCCGGGGCTGAGTCACATGCTCACCAATAGAGCCAGGTAGAAGTCACTACCACCCAACCTCACAGCTTGAATATGGGGGAGGAGTGGTCTCCCATGAAAAATGGAGGTGCTGTTACCAGAAGAGGAAATGGGTGCTGGGTAGGGAGAAACAACAGAGCCTTCTGCTCCCATGTTTCTTCAAAGCTGCTGCTTGCCGGCACCTCACCAAACCTCACCTCTGGCCTGGAGGCTCCCACAACCTTCTAGGCTCCATGCTGGCCACTCCTCCACTCAGTGAGGCCCAAACCAGACCTGCATCTTTTCCCAGAACCTGCAACATCTCCCCAGCTGTTCTGCAGTGTTGCCTGGGTTCAAACTTAATACGAGGGTGAGTCAAAAATTATCCGCACTCTGGCTGTAGACGTCATAGAAGTTTTCATATAACTGGAGTGCAGATAATTATTGACTCACCCTCGTAGTTTTGTCCTTCCACACACCTCCATATCCCATCAGGTGCCGAGTTCTATAGATTCAGCCTCCAAGGCCATGCCTACCCCGCCTCATCCCCTCTTTTTGGGAGGACCCTGGTCAGCCCCCCACATACTTCTCAGAACTACTGGGCATTTGGCCTCACAGCCTCTGCCGTCAGATCCAGCATCTTCCAGCTCTGCCAGTATCAGCCTCCTCTGTACAAAATCTCAGTAACTCCATTTTACCTAAAAATGTAACTCCCGACTTCTGAGCCTGGCATTCGGAGACCTCTGCACTCCCCATATGACTGTCCACTCTTCCAGCCTTCCCGCCCCCTGCTGCCCTGCACCTACTCCAGCATTAGGCAGACAACCACCTGGTGCCATCCGCCCCCCCACCATCACCACCATTTGGCTCTGCCCTCCCCACTGCCAGGAACCTCCGTCTCCACAGCAGTCTACCCTATAACCTCATGAGGTGGAATTCTTCCCACAACACTGCCTTTAAGGTCAGAGTCAAGCTCCAACACTTACCAGCTGCACGCCTCTGGACACGCACAGCAGCCTTTCTGTCTCATTTGTCTTGTGCAAATGGCAATGACACCTAACGCACTGGATTGAAAACTACATCTCTATAAAGCCCCCTTCGCAGAGCCTGGCACCTGGCAGGGGCTCTGTGAACCGTGGCTTCACACTACCAGCCACCTCCACGGTCCAACCCAAACGGCAACTCTCTGGGAAGCCTTTACTGAATGCCTCCACCGGGATCGCCTTTGTGCTTATATTCTACCTCGTAACATAGTTGGCCGTGTACCTGTCCTTCCCCAACTATACTAGAACTTCCTGAAGAGGAAAGCACTCTCTTTCATCTTTATGTTCCTAAAGCACCTCACCTGGCCTCACACACCTGGGAGAGGCTTGAATCATAGCAGGGAAACTGACTCCAGTTGTGTGCATCCCAAAGTCTTCCTGCTCATTAGCTGGTGTTTGGTTCACCAGATAGAGCTGACAGGACTCCAGTGCCCCGGGCACATCCCTGGTTACAAGATTCCAGACAGTCACAGTGTCTCTTCATCAGTTCCCCAGCTTGTCACACAAGAATTCAAGCGCTCACCTCCCACCAACTGTCACATGAGGATAAAATAAGCAAATGGTGCTGGTTACTGAAGCAAACACACAGTGCCTGCACACCCAGAAGAACCCAGCCTAACAAAGCAAGTGCTCTGGGGGGCATTTAGACAAACCCCAACCCTGCCCAGGGTACTGGGAAGAGTCCCGCACGCCACTCTTGCTTCCTACTCCCCCCTCCAAAACTGCCACCCAGAGGGGCTGCTTCCCTTGCACCAAACCCAACAACAAGAGTGTAAACTCTTCCCAAAAAGTCGAATTCATATTTGAGAGACAAAGATGCTTCCCCACCCAGCAGAGTCAAAAAAATGTACTAGATGCACTAAAGCTTTTATTCACAGATTCAGTCAAGCTAGTCAGTCAATAGATGGGTCCAAAGGGAAATTTCTAGAATCATTTGAGCAAGACGGCTGGAATAATCTGATGACTTACCATGGTGAAATGCTAAGAAGGACAACCCTTGGTGAGATCCAGAGAGCCTGGCACTTTTTTTTTAATGATTTTATTTCTTTATGTTTCCATCAAATGGCCTTACAAAGCACAAACTGTCATCCCCTCCCCCACAAACGGAAATGTCTTTGTTTTTCTAAGTATAATGAATGGTCACTGTATAAAATCCAGGTTTTCCTAACTTCCATTCACTATGTTATGATCATCTCTCTGTGTCAATAAGAATTGATCTCCATAATTCTTCATGGCTACGTATGAGTTCATTTTTTTGAATATGCCAAAATTCATTTTATCAAGCCTCTACTGAAGCTCACTGAATTTGTTTCCAATTTCTATTATAAACACCCTCTACCGAACAACCTCCTGTATAGCATTTATTCATTGATTTTTTTCCTTTTTCCTAAGAAAATATTTTAGAAATAGAATTTCAAGGCCAAGGGTTGCACAATTTTAAGCCTTTTGAGAGAGTGATATATATATATATATATTGCCAAGCTGTCCTTAAGGAAGACTTATTAATTTACACTCCTATCAGTAGTGGAAGTATAATGTTTGAAAGAATTTATTTACCCACACTTCCATAAAGAGGCATTATCAATGTTTAAAATTTTTGCCAATCTAAGATTATGCATATATATAAGATTCTGCTTAGTAGTGAGATTGAGGATATTTCCTTGTATAGTGAATCCCTACATACTGCCTGTCTGACCAGGACCCCCTTTTTTTTTCCCCTAGAAACGACATCCCCCCCTTACAACTTCCATCCTCTCTGGCTGTAACCAGAGCCACCATGTTCTTACAACTTCACTCCAATGGCCTGCAACTGAAGAGTCTAAGAACTGATGCCTGCAATCTATGTTAATTGATCCACTGACAGAAAGCAGGCCAATGGGAGTCATTCCTTAGGATTTTTCGAATCAGAACTGGGGAGGGAAATACCGGTCTCGCTGGAATCTGACATGCCTTCCCCAGTGACTAGTGAGCTAGTTATCTCAACATCATTTCCTGCGTAAGCTGTTCCTTACCCACTGATTTGAATGCTTCCTTTATTATATAGTAAATGTTTGCATATACTCGGGTCTGCATCTGAACTTTGTATTTTATTTATATTCTTTCCTTGGTTTCTGTAATCATTAGGGCATCATCCCCATGTGATGATAAAGCTACAGAAAGGCTAAGTTACTAGCTTTGTGACCCCGGACAAATTAACAACAAAGCAAGGTCAGAACCCACGTGACCAGTCTCCACCCTGTACCAATTCCAACTGTAGAAAACTTATACAGAAAAGGACCACCAACCTTCTCAGCATCACCCTAGTCTATGAAATCTGGGTCCCCAGTCAAGATAAGGCAGATGTCTAGACTGCACATTGCAAGGGAATGAATAAGTGAGTCAGGATTTGCCAGGAACCCACAAGAGCGCTTGGCAGGACCCACTCCCATTGCTAACCTCTTTCCCAGTGGGTGACAACAGTGTCCCCAACCAGAGCCCTGAAAAGTAGGTAATGTCTATCAATCTCTGACTCCTTGTGGGATGTCACCAAGTACACACGAAAAGGTTTCCATCACTCATGTCTAGTGGAACATTCTTACATTTTCTCAACACTATTTACTTATTGTTTTTTTTGGCCAGACAGAGCACTGTGTCTTTTTAAACTTTCCAGGAAGACTGTTTATTAAGATAATACAGTGCAGAACAATCAAACTGTTTATTTTTTACTTTTGATTTAATTTTCCTTTCTGTAATCCACTTAAGAAAATACTAAAATCATGCATTTGCCTTTCTTAGACTGCAGGCTTCAGTTAAATTGGCAGCAGTGAGTTTTTTGTTTTTTGGGGGTTTTGGTGGGGTTTGGTGGGGGATTTTTTGCTGTTTTTCTGTTTGTTTCTATTACACAATAGAAACAACCCTCCCAGCTCCAATTCTTTCCTTGGGGTAATTTTCATTTTAATGTGTAATGCCTGCTCTTCAAATTAACATCGAATCTTGTGAAGTACCCACAGATGAATCGCTATCAGTGGAATATGCACCAGCAAATTCTCCAGATCTGAAGGGTGAGGAGAGCTCCAGAAATCACCTGGGCCGCAGTGCGCAATTAAACAGCTGAGGAAAGTCTGGCTCAGAAAGGTCAAGCAGTGTGTCTAAGCTCACACAGCCAGGGTGTCAGTGGCTCATTCTCCCTCACCTTCAATCTTTTCACTAGAGGCATTCATAGGGCTTTCAACGGAAACTGCATATCTTGGCTTGGTGCACTGAACAGCAAGAGAAGATACCACATTACCTTGAAAAGCAAAAAAGTTGGCATCTCGACCCCGCCTCTAGGAATTTATTAAACGGCTTTTCCTTGAGCTGTGCCAGCTGTGAGCAACGCCACAGCCCCATCTGCTAGTAGATTCAGACCCTCGGTTGAATGTGTCTGTTACTCGACTGATGTACGATGAAAGCACAGACCTGGGAATCTAGAGGCTGGGGTTCTGGTGCCAATTCGATAGTGGGCATCACAGCTGTCTTCTAACGTCAGAAGGGCCCCCTCAGCAAAGGGTGCTGCATTGATTCTAGGTGCCTCCAGAGAGCAGAACCAGGACCCGGTGGGTTAGCCCTGCGCCAGGAACACCTGGGCTTGACTGCAGGCTTGGGTTTATCATCAGCATTTGGTGAGGCCCAGGGAGATACAAGGAAAGAAAGAACACCTAGTCCCCGCCCTCAGGGAGTTTGCTGTAGAGTGGGTGAAGCCAAAACCCTATCACACATACATATATACACACATACATACATATATTTATATATTTTTTAATCCAGCTTGACAGAGGCTGTGAGTGTCCCAGCACCAGAACGATTTGAGCAAAGGGCAGAAACCGACTGCCAGGGAAGCGGCAGAGGGTCCCGCTGGAGGAGCCAGGTGGGAGGTGAATCTCCAAGATCCCCTCAGAAGACAGTGAGAAACCCTTTGGAGCAGGGGTCCCCACACCTGGCTGATCCTGGGGAGGTCTTAAAATACAGATTCTCAGGTGCTCCCCATGAGCTCCCGACGCAGAACATCACGGGCAGGGGCTTGGTGCTATGGGCTGCTCTGTGTGCTCCCCCCGCCCCCCCCCACAAAAAGATACATTGAAGCCATACCCCTCAGAATGGGACCTATTTGGACACAGGGTCTTTACAGAGGTAATTAAGTTAAAACGAGGTCGCTAGGGTGGGCCCCAATCCAAGACGACTGGTGTCCTTATAAAAGGGGGACGTTGTGGACCCAGAGACAGATACAGAGGGAAAACCACATGAAGAGACACAATAAAGAGAAGACAACCATCTACAAGCCAAGAAGCTAGGAGAGAGGTCTGGAAAGGATCCTTCCCTAGCACCTTCAGAGGGAGCGTGGCCTGCCCACAACTTGATTTTGGCCTCCAGAACTGTGAGACAATAAACTTTTGTGGTTCTAAGCCTCCCATTTTGTGGTACTTTGTAGCCCTAAGTGGCCCTAGGGAAAGCAGCCTGGAACTGAGGATTAGAGCCAAACTGCCTCGGAGGAGAACCCTGAGCTGGGGGCCGGTCCTACTCTGGAGGCTGCTTCCGCACTGGCCCTGCACTCCGCACACACGGGTTTCCTTGGGTCCTGCGACCCCCTCCTCCGGGGAAGGAAGGAAGGAGCGGGCTCTAGTTGGCGGAGCTCCTTCCTGCACTCTGAGAGGACAGTGAGCCCTCGGCCACATGCAGCCTCAGCATCCAATTAAGGGGCAGCCTTTCTCCTTTCCCTGCGGCTTCCAGGCACAGTGAGCCCCTGGTGGGCGAGCCGATACACTGACAAATGCTTCCAGGAAGAAAATGCTACTCTCTCCTCCAACTGTCACAAAAATAGTAAAGACCTAGGATCTTGGACTATGCCCTCGAGCCAAGCTTATCTCAGAGGGAGATAGAGTGGGGAGGCAGGGCCAGGGACTTGTTCTGTTTTGTACTGTTTTCACTGTGGATTCTCAAGGTGGGACTCACAGAACCTCACCCAGGTAAATCACATGCAAACCTGCAGTCAAAGCAGTTACCTAAGGAAGAACCTGCAGACTTCCACAGAGGAGAAAGCTACACCAGCTCAGAGACAGGAGGCAAAGGACACTATGCGGAACCAACAGAAGCACATGCAGCACTTTTGAAAGAATGAGGAAAGGGTGCCCCTTCCCCAAGATACATTTGTGAATCTACTCCCTCTGAACAATGACCTCTGAACTCCAGGTTCAGATGCCTCCCTACAGTTATGCAACATACAAATGTGGAAGTCCTTAGAGATGAGAAAATATGCAGTGAGTTAGCACCAGAGGAGGAAGAGGAAGAAGTGGGTCCTTGCTGTGTGACTCTGCAAAATCATATCATCTCTCTGAGCTTGATTTTTTTCTTCCTCAAGTTGAAATGACAATAATAATAGCTGCCAAGTCTGGCTTGTGGTGCTGATCAAAAGAGAGGAAATACACGGGAATTCCCTGGTGGTCCGGTGGTTAGGACTCTGTGTTTGCACTACGGGGGCACAGGTTCGCTCCCTGATCGGGAGCTAAGATCATGCAAGCCTTGCAGTGCAGCCCAAAAGAGAGGGAGACAGAGACAGAGAGGAATATGGGTTCTTATCTGAGCCTGTGTTCCCTGCCGGATTCACACACGCAAAACTCAGGGGCAATTACAAAGTCGTTGCCAAGTAAAGTCACTGAACTTGATTTCCCTAGTCGAAGCTTTGAATACCATAGAACAGGTGACTGAACACTCAGAGGTGGGGGTGTTAAATCCCAAAGGTTTCAAAAATGTCTCATCACACGTCCTCATGTGTATCATGCTTCTTTCTCATCAGAAAATGTACTCTGTACATCCCTAGGATCACTTAACTCCATTTCAGAAATTATCACTATTCTTCCCAAAGTGGGGGGTGAGAGATGGGGGAGGGGGGAGAGCTATTAGGCAGATACCACCATGGGAGAGGGTGCGAGGACTAAGTTTTTAAATAAGTATATAAAGGTGTTATACAATGGGTAGAATATTCCCACATTGTTTACAATATATTTAAAAACTGGAAAACCTAAATGGGCCACTATAGGGGCTTGGTTAAATACATTATTGAACTACTCCAAAACAATCAAAGACACAGACCTGTTTACAACCAGATAACCCCTGAGGGTCTGCTAGAAACCACCCAGCATTCCACTGAAACGACACTCCGTTTCCAAAGTCTTTCACAATTTTTCCTAACACCCCGCCATTTCATGGGAAACTATAAACAGAGATATGGGAAGGCACAACAACTTCTTGTCGACTGGAAACAGCTGCAGAAGCACGTGAATACTAGGATCCCATTTGTGTCGAATGTGTCTGTAAGTTCATACCTGCATATACACAGAGATCGAGAAAAATGTCCACCTAAAGGCTGACAGTAATTACCTCTGAGGGATGGAGCCGGTACTGGGGGCACATGGGAGCAGGGAGATTTTGACTTTCGTCCAGATGTTTTGCACTGTTGTTTGCGTTTTCTTTAGTAAGCAAGTATGGTCTGTGCAAATGTTTGAAAACCTTCAAATTTAGATAGAATGACTCCTATTGAATTGTGAGCCACAGCGGCACACATGATTCTTTGCACATGTCTCATGCATCTTAGTATTGATGTTCCCATTAGCTGGTAAGATTATTGAGGGCAGCAGCCACGACAGAGCAGAAAGAACATCAGAGTAGAGACCGGGCTTGGCACAGGGTCTGGGCTGCAGAACTAGCAGCATGTTCCAGGATGAGGCATTTCTTGGGTTGGCCAAAAAGTTCTTTCGAAAAACCCAAACAAACCTTTTGGGCAACACAATACCTCTTTGAGCCTTTGATTCTTCATGTATAAAATGCGGAAGAATAAAACACACCTCACAGGACTATAAAGAGCAAATGAAACCATGGGCACGAAGGACTCTATAATTCCTAAATGATTCTGTTAGAAAGAAGGGGAGAATTCCCTGGTGGTCCAGCGGTTAAGACTCTGCGCTTTCACTGCCGACAGCAAGGGTTCAATCCCTGGTCAGGGAACTAGTCCTGCAAGCCACGAGGTGCGGCCAAATGAATAAACAAAATAAAAATACCTTTATTTGAAAGAAAGCAAGAAAGCTCCACTGCTTCCTGTCCTCTGTTCAGAGCCTAGCGTGGTACCCAGTACACAAGAAGACCTAACTAAATACTGGATTTATGACACAAGAGAAGATGCAGAAGACAACCTAGGGTTATTCCCCTCGGAATTCTGCTTGCAGGGATCCCCGAAGCTCTCTATTTAAGGCAGACATTTAGAATGCTGAGGCCCACCATGGGAGAACGAAATTATACGCAGACATAGGTCCACTTCTCTGAATAGGCCTCTCAAATCCTCGACCCCCTCAGAGTCATTCCTGAAATGTCTGTAAGCTGCCCAAAAAGACTAGTGAGAGTACCAGGCACCAGGACATTAAACAGCCAGCCACGCAACAGTTACCAAAATGTAAACTGAGAAGTGTCCTTGAAGGGAACCGGAAGACTAACCCTCACCTTAGTCACCCATGGAACCGTCAAGGAAATCAGGTTTGTCCTTCTTTAATTTGTATTCTGCTATATGTTATAAGAGAATTAAGCTTTAACTTTCAAAAGCCCTCTAATTGGATACTACTGATGGGAACACATCTGGGGCAAATATCTAGGCCTGGTGCATTCCACCTCAAGCAATGGTTAGTGGTTTGGAGAATGAGTGTGTGGCAGAATAACCAGTGGTTACTAATTATTATATAGCACAGATCTGGCATCACCCATAGAGCTCCGTCATGTCGGCCCCTTCCTCTTCAGAGGGGATTACAGGATCGACTGTTTAGAAATTTTTTCTCTGAGTTAACATACGTTTTCCTTGTCTTAATTGGATCCAGCCTCTTTGCCCATGAGCAAAAAGGCAATTTTTCTATAACGATTCTATTCTTCAAATGCCAGGTCATCAGCCATTCCTGGGTCTGGAAGGATCCGTGTTTGGCTTCCTATTTTCTTTCCATTTGCTCAGCCTCGTTCTAGCAGTGATGCGAAAAACATGTGAAGATTGTGTCCTAAGCTACCTTCGATTTAACCAAAAAAGGTATGTGTTATCAGCATGAAACATCTCCGACCCACACAGAGCCTCAGAATTGGGGAGAACTGTTTGCCCCGAATGTTTGGTCTAACGCAAATATTTATTTCTTCCAAAACAACTAAAACAAACCACTTCCAATTTGGGGGTGGGGAAGTCTGCTAGACATTTTTCACAGTTCAGACAAACATTTGGAAAACATTTTCCAATTTGCCCTATACCCTCAGTTAATCTTTCTTAACCATATTGAATCATCTCCTAATTTACCATTGACCGCGACATCAAGGCCACTTCTTAAAGGACCTTATTTTCTCAGCTCTTCCCCCTCCTCCACGTAACTTAGATACAGCATCAGCCAATCATTCCCAAATTGAAATCTGTTGAACACCTACTATGTTCCAGGCACACACTCATCTGACTGACAGCCTCCCTCATCTATGACTGTAGGTTTAGTGGCATCAATCTGCAACAGGACTCAGCTTGAGAAAAGTGGGATTTTGAGATCTCTTTGCCATTCAAGCCTGCAGCCCAAGTCTTTGTCCCCACCCCACCCCCCTATTTTCCTACAGCGTGGGGTTCCTTCTCAGGGGATGTTATCCAAGCATCCTAACAAGCTCTTCCTGAGTGCCTGAACAGACAATGTTAAGACAGAGCAGAGCCAGTTCCTGCACCAGCCATCAGAGAGCTGTTTTTCCTGACCCATTTGTTGACCCTCCTCCAGACCCGTGCCAAGCTGGAACTGCATTTTCAAGCGAGGTTTCCTAAGACTTTTTATCAGATATGCAGACCAATTACACTGGCTGGGTTCTCTCTACCCTGCAGTTGGGTCCTTCTATCTTTCACCCCCCACTTCCCTTCCTGAAGCGGTTAAGTTCAGAGCTTCACCTTCTCTGCAGGAGCAGATCAAAGCCTTGACTTCCTGTCCCTACATTACTGGGCCGGTGACATCATGTAAGCCTCCTCTCCAGCAAGATGTCTCAAGTTTGACAGCAACCCCCAGGGAAGAGACTCTCAGCTCCCAAAGATCCTTGAAAAGGAAAGTTGCTAAATTAATGCAAAATGCATGCACGCACACATGGTCTGGTTACTAAATGCAATACCCATAGGTTACCCCTGAAACCTGGAAAGGGTTAACCCTGAGAGAGCTTCTCTGGGGAAAAAAAGCTGCTTCATACATTCTCTTTAGGAGGGAGAAGGGGTGTGCCCTGCAATGCAGTGGAGAAACCACTCCAGTAGGTTTCCCCCACCTCCCCCACCCCAGCCCCCTACTTTTTTACTAGTAAAGAAAGCTGCAGAGACACGAGCATATACCTAAGGGGCATCAGGTACAGGCACATGGCAACAAGGCTCTTCTGAGGGGTAGCAAGCACCCAAGGGAGGGGCACTCGGGGCAGATGTGACCTGCACGTGGCAAGCCGACATTGGCAGGAACTGGCCTGTCCAGTGCCCACGTCTCAGCTCTGCCGAGGAAAGGGAGCAGCGTGGCTGCCATTGACGTGTCCCCACCACTGCCCATCTCATTTAATCCCCTGTCCCTCAGCAGCAATTCTTTGGCTACTCAAGATTCTCCCCAAGCCCTGCCGGGAGGAAGAAGAACGCCAAGAGGCTGACCTTGCACTTTGGGTGTGCTGGTATGCATGAGAAAGAGGGGAACACAGGTAGGAGAACACGCAGGTAGGAGAACACAGGTGACGGGGCTTCAGAAAGGGTCACAGCCATGTGTGCACATACTCACAGGTACAGGCACGTTATGTATGTGTCCTCCTCGTCAATCACAGATTCTCTCAAGTTGATAAACAGTTCTACTTTATAACGGAAACACCAACTGTGAGGTAGTCATTCACCGCCTAGTAGGAATTAGTTTATCCAACTGCTCTCAAATTGGCATTTAGCTGAAATCAGGATCTGGGAGGGCAATTAGACTCCCATTTTGCCCCTTTTCCCCAGGAAATCTGACAGACACCCTCTTTCTCTTCCACAATTGCAACCTCAGGGCATTTACATTTAGAAACCATACTGCCCTGAGAAATGGGTTTGGTTTTTTTAGTTTCTGTGGGAGTTTGGGGCTTATGTTATTACGGGGCAGGGGAAAGACTTCTTTTGGAACATTAAAGGATTTTGAAGGACTTCTCCAGAAAAGCCCACAATAACCGTGGACAAGGGACTCCCTTTCTTTCACCCTACTTTCCCTATCTGATAACCAGGGGTGACCCCTATTCTGGAAAGCGGAGGACAGATCAGTAGACCCACTGAGAAGCCTTGGGGCCGCCAAGACCCTAGCTGCCCTGTGGGGCTCTGCCACTTCCCAAGCCAGGAATGTTCTTATCTGTTTATCTCAGGTTCTTTTACTTTTGGCACAGGCCCCGGAGGTTGTCCTTGGAGGTTTATTTTACCACTGCCTTTTAAAAAAATATTGATACTTCACAGACTACAAATTCCTAGAGACAAAACAGGCCCGATGGAAATTAGTCTAATTTATTACTGACTTCTGTCAGGAGGAGGTTACCAGTTGACTCTTTGGCACAACTTCAAATAGCTTCTGACCCTAAAGAACAGCAATGAACTGTTTTACTGTTTCAAATAATCGTGTTGCTTCCTAAGTATGTTCTAACTGGGCTATCCTTAAAATGTTTCACATCTCACAGGAGACAGTCCTTTTTAAGAAGAAGCCATTTTAAAGTGGGGTACAAGAACAGTGTGTTTTTGACATCTTTCTCCGTGATCTTCTTTCAATCTGTCCTGTTCAAAAGAATGGAAACCCTTAAAACTGTTGTATCTATTTTCCTGCTCATTTTAGACCACCTTTTTGAAATCCACAGAAAGAGGGTTTTATTCCTCCCTTCTTTTTGCAGATGTCTGTACACACAACTTTTTGTTTTTAATAAGAAAGCGATGGTTTTAAAATATCCTCACCTCAGGAGTTTCGAGAAGGAACATGGGGCCCTGAGTGCGTCTATAACATGCACTTAATTTGAATCAGGACAGTCAAGTTGCTCAATCTAGGCAAATTTCCCAACAAGATATGAAAAATAAAGGAGAGACATGGGTAGCTTACTACCACCAACATCTATAATTGTCCTTGAACTGCGTTTTTCTCTGAAGTGACTCAGTCCTAATCTCCAATCCCCCAGCACTCCCCCCCAGCCCTTCCTCTGTTTCTCCTGCAGCCGCCCCTCTCTCCTTCTCCCTGCCCCATTTCCCTCTCCTACTCTCCCTCACCTTCTCCCAATTTTCATGTCAGAAGTTAGGGAGTTATCACACTCATTTAATTCAATGTGTAGAACTCTAGAGAAGCTCTGTCCAAGTGAACTTTCTGCAGCGCTGGGAATGCTCTACATCTGCACCATCCAACAGGGTAGCCACCAGCCACATGTGACTGCTGCGCACTTGAAACGTGGTTGGCAGGCTTCGGGAATGGAGTGTTTCACTTTAATTTAAACGTTAATAGCCACATGCAGCTAGCAGCTACCATGTTGGACAGCACATCTTTAGAGGACTAGACAGACGCCCTTAACACTTTCAGGTCATCCCAGGCGACAGGCTCTACCAGAGGATGCTCTCAAACCAATTCCAAGAAAACACCAAAAAGGAAGGCGACCTCCACCATCTTTACTCCTGAACTTCGGCCCATCATCCCCACCCAGGCTGCAGCCCTAGGAAGACCGCCAAGGTTCCACCTGGAAGGCACCTCTGCACCAGTTTCCTCTTGGATCTCCTCATTCCTCAACCAAAGGGTCCTCTTGCTATTGTTTTGAGTGGTTTCCATTTGCAGGAACTGACCTTCATAAAAACACAGTGTCTTGGAAAATTAGCAGTTGTCTTCCAGATTCGGGCCTATCCCTCAAGCATGACCTCTGAATTATACTTAAATCATGTTTTGGTCCCTCAGGCTAGCGTCCAACTTCTAGGTACAGCAGAGTCAACAGAGAGCTCCCAGCTAAGCAGGTCATACCACAGTCAACTTCAGCTCTTTGGGGGAAAAAATCAGGTTCTCCTAGGATCTGATTTATCAGTTTAAACCTAAGAAAAGGGGCTTCCCTGGTGGCACAGTGGTTACGAATCCGCCTGCCAATGCAGGGGACATGGGTTCGACCCCTGGTCCGGGAAGATCCCACATGCTGTGGAGCAACTAAGCCCATGCGCCACAACTACTGAGTCTGCGCTCTAGAGCCCACAAGCCACAACTACTGAGCCCTGGTGCCACAACTACTGAAGCCTGCGCGCCTAGAGCCCATGCTCCACAACAAGAGAAGCCATCGCAATGAAAAGCCTGCACACCGCAACGAAGAGCACTCACCACAACTAGAGAAAGCCCGCGTGCAGCAATGAAGACCCAACACGGCCAATAAATAAATAAATAAATAAATAAATAACTTTACGAAAAATAAAAAAGGCAGCACAATTTATACCAAATGGAGTACTTCCTCCAGTGTCTGGATGGTACTAAATGGAACAATATTGTCTTTACCCCCAAAAGATAAAAATTTAACCTTTATTTATGGATTAAAATCTTCTCAATATTTAGGATATTTTTAAATAAAATTTTTCACTGCAATGTAATAGGGTGTGTTTCAAAATAGAAATCACTCCTATTATTTAAGCCCACATAATCTATTTTAATCATTTAAAATCACATCTAAAAACCCTTTATCTTCACTATTCTATTTTGAAGTGAGGTGTGGGGGCTAGGCATTGTAAGACTGAAGAAATTCCTGATTTCCTTTTCTATGTGTCACCTGTTTTTAGTCACTTTCTATTGTTTTCTCAAGTTTCACCCCTGAATTGCATGATCTACTGCAGTGAGAGCTCTGTAATCAAAAGACTTTTTTTATTTCAAAAAATGTCTAGATATTATAATGTTTTACCTTGAGCCACAAATATACTGGCAACAAATATTAACGTTAAATATTGCCCACAGTCCTGGAACTTTTTTGTTAGAACACTAAGTTCCCAGGTCTGTGCTGAATGGCCCTTGATAAAGGTGAATTTGGTCCTATATTGAGCTCTTTCCTGAATTCACTCGATGTTATTGAAGTCTTCGGCCCACACCCAAAGTGTATCATTTAGCAAGCCACTACAAGAGTTAGGGCTGCTGAAGACATAATTTAAAAAAGGATTAGTTTGGGGACTGGAAGAACCAAGCTTTTTGGAGTTTAGAATCTGACAAGCAGCAGCTAAGCTATTGAAAGATGACAGTCTTGTGGGCATTTATCTGATGGTTTTAAAAACAGGCAGCTGGACTAATTAAATCATCACTTGAAATCTTTCTATAAGAAAGCAAGGCCTCTGAAAACGTTTGCTTTTGGTTTCTCCACCTCCAAGTTGTCAGTACTGAAAAGAAACTCAGAAAAAGTAAAAGGCAGTTTCATTTAACGACGGCATTGTACTTAATAGGCCCAGCAGCCTTTACACACGCTGAGCTGCCCACACCCGGGATGCAAAGCTGCTGCTCCTCTGCAAGAAGACTGAAGGGAGAAGCCACGGGTGGATTATGGATTAAGTACGCCTGCCGATAGCAGCAGGAAGGCTGCGGGCTTCAGAGACATTCCAACGTTCTAACAACAGAATACACAGATGTTTCGGTTTTATCATCGTGAACTAGGGTGCAAGGGAAAGAGGGAAGAGGGGCAAGGGCTTTCAGCCCCGCTGTGGAATGCTGAGTCTGTTTGGGCAGAGCCTGCCCCTCGCCGGCTGCATGCGTGTCCCCTCCCCTCTCCAGCCCTCCCCAGCCTCTGCTGTCACCTTTTCCCAGGTCCCCAATCTTAATCATCAGAAAGATTCGGGCCAACAAATTTACAGAGATATCTGAGTAAAACATTCTTGCATATTCTGGTTTTTGACATCCTGACCAAGGGCAAAGTCGATACGCTTTTGACTTCTCAGTTCCTGTCTGCTAGTATCACGCCCAGGAAAATGTGATCAATACTCCCTTCTCTGTCAACTCTATTGATCAAATATGGCTTCTGCTGGCCTGTGAAGAAAGGAAAGGTGGACCCTTACAAAATTTCTGCTGAATACTGTTCACTCAGGAGTGAGGCAACCGATCTGGGACATGACAAAAACACAAAAACATTTACTGCAACAATAAAGCCAAAAGGAAACACACAAAAGGCCCTCTGCAAACACTTTCTCACTACTATTATTTCAGCACTACTGCTCTTGCCAATTTTTTGAGGTTCTAAAATGTAAATAGATAGATAGATAGAGTTAGTGTGGGTCTCCTTTCATTAAATGCTTAATCACTTAGCTCATTTCCATAAATTGGCATGAATTCAGTCTCAGCTTATTTCTTTTTTCCCTTAACCACCCACTTTTTTAGGAGAGTAATCTACACTTCCTAAGGATAATCAAGTTGATGTTTTCTCATGAAACCGGAACAAAATACATTTGGGTGGTTTCAAATTTTGAACCCAGATCTCTATCTTATTTCAAAACAACTACCACAAATGTGCGATCTGCTTCCTATGTTTTCTAATTACTAATGATGAATCATTTTTACTGTAATTCACTTACAGGTTATCTATCTTGTTGCTATATTTATTTTTCCACTTTATACATGTATTATTATGGTAAGAATTTGAACTTACAATGAATTTAGAAGACATCTGTCTTTAAGAATGCATAACAATAACAAAAGATAGGCCCTAAAATTGCCCACCAACATAGACAACTACAAATTCCTTTATAGCATTTACAAAGTGTGTCTGTCTTTCTTCAAGGCCTGTTTCTCTATTGTTTGGGACAAATGTGACTTTTACTTGAAAGCCACATTTTAAATTGTTTACAATGTATTTTGTTAAGTGAACTAAATTAAATTTCGCATTCACCATATTTCTCATCTATAACCATTCACAAGAATCTTCAAGAAGTGGTTTTAAACATTCTAAACACAGATTTTTTAAGATACTACAAATTTTATGTTAGCTCTTTCACTAAACTGACTGGAACTTTAATTCCTGAATATTTGGGTAATATGATTATTAGGAGAATTACTTAATTGAAAAGAATGACTTCACCTATATGAAAACTGGGGAGAGAAAAACAAATTGCTTTTTATTTCTAAAAACTTCTACATTAATTAGAATATATGGGCTCCAGACGTAGAGAACAAACGTATGGACACCATGGCAGGGGGAGTGGGATGAACTGGGAGATTGGGACTGACATACATACACTAATATGTATAAAATAGATGACTAATGAGAACCTGTTGTATAGCACAAGGAACTCCACTTCACTGTACAGTAGAAACTAACACAACATTGTAAAACTATACCGCAATAAAAAAAAAGAACAGATGTGCTCAAATCTTTCATAAAGACCCAGCAAGAAGAAAGTGGAAGCACTTAAAATCAAGGATCCTCTGTAGCCATAAGGGGGGGGGGGGGAGAAATGCAAATTTCAAAATGAATTTTCCATGTAAGTGATTAATTTTTCACATTCACATGTCAGTTTCTCTGTATCCTTACAGGCAAGGCCCCCTCCATTTCAAAGGCATCCTCAGGAGCTATTTTCTCACCAGGAGATGACTACCAAACTCTCAAAGAGAAATTGAAAAGACTTTAAAAGGAAAAGGAAGTGAAAGGTACATTCTTGGGAACTTTTAATCACTGTAATTTGGTCATTCCATATAAGCCTCCAGACTGTGGCTCTCTTTCCTAAGGCTCTGAAAAAACCAGTTTGTTAACCTGACAGACAAAATTATCAAGCAGTGAATTCATTTCGGTGAAAAAACAAAAAACAAAAAAACTGGGGAGTCCAAATTGGGGGAGAAAATTGATAATACTTTGCTCACTCCAAGCAAAACATTTTAAAAGAAGCAACCACATTCTGAGCAAAGAAAAAAGCAAGCTCCAGGCAAACGAATGTGTAGAGCAGCAAATCTAGGCAGCAGAATTCCCCAGGCAACAGGAGAAACCAGTGAAACTTGCAAAGCCTCCAATACCATCATATCCAATGACTTCCCAGGAAAAAATTTTAGAATGGAGAAAGGGTGAAAACTGTCCCAGCCCCCGAGTCCTGAGATGTACAACCATATACCACCACTAGGTGGCGGCTGCAAAGGCTGTGAGCGGGGTAGGGTGGGGGCGCTGTTTTCTCCGCTTTTTCCCCTCCAGGATTCACTGCCGCGTTCAGGAGAGAGCCCACCAGCTCCCACCTTGATCCAATTTGCTAAAATGTCAGGTTAGGAAAAAAGAAAACACTCGTGCTTTAGAACTTGAAGTCACCAAGTAAGAGCCTCTCTTAAAAGTCTGTTCACACCAAAGCTGAGCAATGGGAGGGACAGACCTGCACATTTTCAACTCGGCTGGAGTTTTCAAAGCAAACCTTCCAGGCTGCTGCTTTAGAGACAAGTGACGACGAAATTACGACTTGAGTTGCTGAGCTGTGCATCACCAACTCACACATCGTGTACAATGCCACAAGGTGATGGAACCGGCTGGACAAACATGAATCGTTTTATTGTTGGCCAGAAGATCTTCCTTCATTCATCAGAGTGGGTGAATGAAAATATTAAGAAGTAAATAAGGCTGCTCCCCAAATATCCTTCTGAAGTCAAGACCTTACTTAGACTGCCTTCTACCTTGGGTGTCAATTAAAGCCTCCTCCCATGAAAGGGAAAACCACTTCCCCTTTCATAAAAAGGCTGCACCCAGAGCTCAAATGTTGGCAAAAGAGATGTTACATGAATTCCAGATGTTCCTAAATTATGTATGTTTACACGCACGCACGCAATCATTTTAGGAAGCATCTAAGTTTCTGGGCCACTTTCCTTTCTTTTTTTTTTTTCTTCCCCCATCTCAAGGAAGAGTTAAAAAGTGTATTTATAGTCTCGAGTTAGGTTCTTACCCACTCCCTTTAGACGATATTTCCTGCCAGCCTAATGCAGAAAATCTAATGATTTGCATCCAAAACACAGGCACACTTACCTTTCTTTTCTTAATTGCGCCAAAACCCAAAAATTTCACTTCTCTCTCCCCCTCCCCAAAGGGGAAAAAAACCCCACCCCTGAAATCCTGAATTATTTTCTAGATGATTTGTACAGCCATCCTCTCGTTACTCTATGAACAGGCTAATTCCTCAACATCTTACTTTGCCTTTAAAAGGCTTCCTTCCACACGACGGGATTTCCCTAAGAAACATTCCCAGCGGATGGTTTCCAGCAATAGCCTATATCAACTCAGCCTGCGCAAGCAAAGACTCGGCTTCTGCTAATTCCACCCCCCCTCCCCCCCGCCCAAACACACGAATTCACTCACAGAAACATCCCGGGCCGACTCGGAAAAGCTATTTTATTTGCATGTTTGCCCATCTCTTCCTGAATGAATGCCTTTCCAACTGACCTTTCAAGAGCTGCCGGGACCGCACGATCTGTAAGGTTAGAGCTGGAAACTAGGGGATATTTTAGCATCCTGATCCCTGCAACCTCGACGTTTCTCCTTCTCTGCCCAAGTCCAGATTCCTTGAGCACAAGGGCAGGAACCCTGAAGCGTCTGCAGAGCAGCTCTCCGAGGTGTCCTGCTCGCGACCAACTCACTGCGGGCATTCTGCACAAGCACAGCCCCAGCCCACCGGCCGCCCGACACCCGCACCCCGGCCCGCGGCGAATGCGCCAGGCACGCACCCACCCTGCCTCTTACCTTCCCTGGCTTTCAGCAAGACCGTGTTGGCCACGATGTTTTCCAGCTCCATTGACAGTCGGCGGTCAGCGAGGGAGCCGGCCGGCGGGGCTGTCAGCGCCTGAGGGTGCTGCCGCAGCTGCTGCCGCTGCTCGGGCTGCTGCCGCTGCTGCCGGAGCCGGGAGCGAGCAGCCCGCCTAGCCTACCGCATTATTCCTGCTCTTACCCCTCGGAGTTTCCACCTCTGCAAAGAGGAGCCGCCGCCGCCGCTTCTTCCTCCCTCCGTGTCCCCCCTCCCCCCCTCCCTCAACAGTCTCCCCCCCCACCCCCCACCCTCCGCGTTCCTCTGTCACTCCATTCTCCTCCCCTCGGACTCCCTCGGATGCTTTAATGCCTCGGATGCTTCTGCCTCCCCTCCGTCCCTCCCGGGGGTGTGGTACTCGCAGACTCGGGCGGCCGCATTGCGCAGGCGCCAGGGCGGGCCGCGCCTCCCTCCTCGGCGCCCGTGGCGCGGGGCCTGCTGGGACTTGTAGTACTCGCCGCGCGCGGCGCCGAGGTCCGAGAACCGCCCGCGGACGTGCACTCGGAGTGAAGACGGGGGCGACCCAGGGCTGCAGGGGCGGTGGGCGAGTCAAAGGCGGCCCGGCCCAGTGCTGGTGCCCGGATTCGCGCGTCCACGCCTGAGGCTCGAGGCTCCCGCTTCCCGCCCCGCCGAAAGCCCAGAAAGCGAAGTGCACAGGCCACGGCGGCGGCGGCGGCGGGCGAAGCGCCGCGGCCGGGCCGGGGTCAGTGCGGGTCCCGGCCTCCCCTCGTGGCGTGCCCGGGATGGAGGGAAGGCGCGCGGGCCGGCCCGACCGCGCGCCGCAGCCCGCTTCCTCCGGGGGACGCCGGGCCCACGCGGGGGTCTGCCGCCCACAGGCTGCGAGGCGCGCCCGTGGGCCCCGCACGCGGCGGGCGGCCACTGTGCGCCGTCGCACACGCACGCCCGCTCGCCCGCTGACAAAGCTGTACTTTGTTTCCTCCGAGGGCGCGAAGGGGTCTGCGAGCCGGCGGCGACCCGCCGCTGGCGGCCCATCGGCGGCCGCGGAGCCCGAGCGCCCCCCGGCGGCCGCGGGGTGGAGGCGCAGCGGCAGGTCCAAGGGGACGCCGGTCCCACCCGCACACACACACCCTCTGCGCGCGGGACGCCGGGCCGGCGACTCCGGGGATGCGGGCGTGGGAAGCGGTTGATGTTACACCTGACCTGCCTTTCGGCGCGCGGAGCCCGCAAATCAACTAGCCTCATTACAACCAAATTCATTCAGGTTAATAAAAATGCAGACGGAATCGTGGGAATCAGGAGCGTTAATAAGGAACGGCACCCAGTCGGTGTTGGAAGTTCGTTTTCAAATTCCGCGCTGATTGATCTTGGGACCCTTAGTGCCTTTCCACTGTGTGCTCAGAACATGAGACCCCAGATCTGAGCTCAGCGTCGCTCCCTTGCTTCCTCTGAAGGCCCCGCTCCTGGGAAATGCGCCCTGGGACACCCGGGGTCTGCGACAAGAGTCCTCCGACCTGGGGGAGGGGCGAGCTGACCGCAAGGAACAACGAGGCCTTTGCCTCCTGCGCATCCTGCGGGCCGGATATCCGTTCGGAAGCCCGCTCTGGGCCTTCTCCGTATGAAAGGAGGAAACCTTCCGTCCCTAGGGCTGCCAGGAAGTGGCAGGGAGGTGCCGAGAGAAACGGAGAACAATTATTATGCATTGGAGAATATTAATAGACTTTCCAGGCCTTGGAAACGAGGACGGTCGCTGATTCTAACCGCGCAGGATTGTCTTGTTTCCCGTTGGAGTGCATCCATCACCACCACCTCCTCCTAAGTGTCTGGATTTGGGTCAGTGGGCCTCCCTGGGCCTCGCTTATCTTGTCTGCAAAGTGGGAGCAATAACAATTTACCTGTCAGAAGGCAGGGAGCTGAGCAGATGATTCCCTAGGCATCTTCCACTCCAGGAATTACTATTCTGAGAAACCCAGGCTTGGTTTTGGCTACATATCCACCTGCCCAGAGCCCTAACTTGCATTGAAAGAGCCTAGAGAGACAGAGTATCTAGAGCTGGCAGCATCTCAGAGCTCACCAACTGCAGTGGGCACTTGGCGCTTGCTGGCAGCCTAAGGCCTGATGCAGCCCAGAGTTTACTTATTTGACAAAAACAAGAACAACTCACTAACATTGAATGCCTTCAGATGGCTTGTGCTCCACAACAGCCTTTTCAGGCTTTCCTGTGCACACAGATCACCTGAGGGATCTTGTTAAACTACAGATTCTGTTTTGCTTGGGCTGAGGGGCATCCTGAGAGTCAGCTGTTTCTAACAAACTCCAAGGCTCTGTCTATCCTGCTGGTCCGTGGACCACAATTCAAGTAACTAAGCTCTAGAGTTAACCATAATCCCCGCCATTCTCTTTCGTCTATACCCAGCTCAAGTCACCAGTGATTTTACTAATCTGGCCTCTGTAGACTGTTGAGTTTGCAACCCTGGAAAATCCCTGCCTTGCCTTCCCCCGTCCTCATCTTAACAGTTGCAAAACACATGCTTAGAGAATAAGTGGGTTCAGCATGGTGATTCAACAAGTAAAAGTCTATCTACTTCTCTCTCTGCCACAAGCTAATACGTCCTGCCTACAAAATAAATAGTTTGTACTTCAAGTACCTGTACCTCTATGAAGAAATTAGGACATTCCAATGCAAGAATGAAACGATAATGGCTAGATTTACTGGATACCAGCTGTGGGTCAGGTGCTGTGCTAAGTAATTGCTTTGTATGGTTAATTTCACTGGACACACCTTCCAGATGAGGTGGAGAACATAGCTCCATTTTATAAAGTCACCAGCTTAGGAGAGGTTTTATAACTTGCCTAAGGTCACCCAACTAATAAGCAGAAGACCTACGATTTGAACCTAGCAATCGGACTCAGAATCTATGCACTTAATTTCTGGCTAGTAGGCTGGCTGGCAGGGCTGGGTTGCAATTGTTTTGTTTGGCTGCCAGAGTGAACTTAAATAGTACTGTAAGAAGGCAAAGCAGGCAGTTGCCTAAATGATTAAAACTTAGGGACTTTCCTGCTGGTCCAGTGGTTAAGACTCCACACTCCCAGTGCAGGGGGCGTGAGTTTGATCCCTGGTGGGGGAACTACATCCTGCATGCCGCAACTAAGACCTGGTGCAGCCAAATAAATAAATAATAAATGATTGAGACTTAAGGGGCGAGGTTTCATTCCAGTCCATAACACCACCATTATAACTTCATTTCTTCCCTTTAACTGCATTAACAACTAGAAGTCATCTTGAAAAACGGGCTTGATTCAGGAAGAGTTTAAATATCAATAGGTAAATTGGGAATCTTGCTGGCTGAAAGCAAGAAGAGAAATCCGAATGGAGGATAGATGTTTGAGAGGGATGGTAGGCAAATACTGACTTCCCAATCCACTCAGGGTCAGCTGAGGCGGAAATGCCAAAGAAACAGTGTATCAGGACTTTCCTGGTTGCGCAGTGGTTAAGAATCCGCCTCCCGATGGAAGATGCCTTAGAGGTCTGGGACGGGGAGGGTGGGGGGCACTCGGGGGAGGGTGGGGGGGAGTCAAGGGAGGGAGGGTGTACGGGGATATGTGTATAAAAACAGATGATTGAACTTGGTGTACCCCCAAAAAAATAATAAATAAAATTAAAAAAAAAAAAAGAATCCGCCTGCCAATGCAGGGGACATGGGTTCGAGCCCTGGTCTGGGAAGATGCCACATGCCATGGAGCAGCTAAGCCCATGAGCCACAACTACTGAGCCTGTGCTCTAGAGTCCACTAGCCACAACTCTTGAGCCCGTGTGCCCCAACTACTGAAGCCCGTGTGCCTAGAGCCTGTGCTCTGCAAAAAGAGAAGCCACCGCAATGAGAAGCGAGTGCACCGCAATGAAGAGTAGCCCCTGCTTGCCGCAACTAGAGAAAGCCCGAGCAGCAACGAAGATCCAATGCAGCCAATAAATAAATTTTTTAAAAAATTTCCATATATTAATTAAAAAAAAAAAGAAACGGTATCTTCTTGTTCTTCTATCATCACCTGTATCGCGTGAATAAAGCTGCTCAGAGTTCTCGTAAATAGAAATCAACTATTCTGAAAGTCACAAACCTATCTTTGTCCGAAAATACGGATTGCTTTTGCTTGAATAATCAAATTGGCTTTTTGAATAGTGCTGGAGCTGGAGTTTCCATCCCTCTCCTTGCCTCACAGCTTTCTAATCATCAGGAAACAGCTGGAGAGTGCTTTCATTCTCCCCCTTTTTTCTCCTTCTTCAAAGTTCACACTTATGTGCTAAGCGCAGCAGGGAATACAAAGGTGATATCCCAGGAGAGCTCACCAATAGGAAGGCAAGCAAACTGAGAGGAAAACCTCTGAGATAAAATGGAATAAGAGCCACCGTGGACACAGACACAAAGGACTTTGGAAACAGAGAGGAAGTGATTCCAGGCACCCAGGAAGATTCCAAGAGAGGAGAGATGAAGAGTTGACAGTGGGATTGGAGGCACAAGGTTTCCTGTTTTGTTCTCTCCACTCTGAGAAGTCCCTTCATCCATGGACCCAGTGGTGACCAAATTTGACATTAAAAAACTTTACAGTGCTGTGGACCACCTACTCTTCTCTTTACTTAATAATTTTCTTTAGATCAAGTTGCTTTTAAAAAAAAACTTTTGTTATCCTAACCAAAGCATTTTTGCAATGTGAATAGTAGTAGAAACATCACACTTTGGAAAAAGCTGACCTCCAGGCAACACATGGGATGGTAGCAGCCTATGGTTTCAAGAAAAACTGGCCGATCGTAGTAAACCTGCTGGGAGGCTTCACCTGGGGGTCGTCAGATAATTTTGATCTACAGACATCCAAACGCCCAGCTTGAGAATAAAACTTTACAGGGTCATCTGTGGGGGTCTCAACTGCAGGTTCAGAAAAAAGATTCCAGCCACATGTGATCCCTGTGCTCCGGAACACTATAGCAGTTTAACATGATCTTCTTTAGTGAGAAGGAAAGGCCTCCCTACGGATGCTGTGTTCTGTTAGGGGGATCCCCACAGTAGACCTACCTGGACCCTGAATTGTTACAAAGTTGTTGCCTCCACTGCATGTAAAGGAAAGTAAGCCTGGGAGAATTAGGTCAATTGATGTGGGTGGCAAGGCTAGTTTTTTAGGTGTCTGCCTTCCCTACTCAAAGGCCTGAAATGTGTCTTTTTCATCTTTTGATTGCATTCTCTATAGAACCTAGTAAGTACCTCACACCTAATATTTGGCAATATTTGCTGACTCAGAGCACATATGCCATGTCACAGCCCCACCTAGGCCTCTGGGGTGCCAGTTATTCTGTCCTAGTTAACTATCAAAATTCCTACATCACTGCCAGATCAGAGATTAAAAGCGAAAAGCAGGGGAGAGTGGCCTACTGGTATCAGAGGTCAACATCTGAGAAAGCCATGACACTCAGTCCCTGGAATGATTCCTTCCATCTGTACCTGCACCCTCAAATCCAGCTGTCTCCTGCAATCAGCCCAGTAGTGAAGCCAATCACACATTTTAAGGAAAACTAAGCAGACCAATTTCAATTCACTTTTCGGACTTGAATTAAACAGAAGCTATTTACCCCAAAAATGGCGGGTGGAAAGCTGGGCATTTTTTGTTTGGTTCAGTGCCAAGCTGTCAGATAGATGTAGATGGTGGAAAAATGCTCAGATTGGTAAGGGAATTACACAGCAAAAGCATAAAAATTAATTCTGAGTGGGAGGAGGAAAAACAGACTCTTTTTCTAGTAATCTACTTAAAAGCCAATGATTTTCTGTTTAAACGGATAAGGAAAGAATCCAAGCCATCACTGATGGTCTTTTTAGGACTAGCATCTATCAGGCAATGACATGACTGAAGCCAGGTCCATTTGTTTGAGCGTGGTAGCCTACAATGGAAATGTGGAAAAATCTTGATGACAAAGGTAGAATTGCTTCTTAAAGAGAGAAAGGAGGTGAACCAAATTAAATGCAATGCTAGGAGCCTTTAAAACCAGATGACTCATAGATGAGAGGGCTCCAGCAGTTTCGACCTTAACGCTGCAATAACAAACTTTCTCTTGCTCCAGAGACCCTGAGCTTAATTATCTTTGAGACCTTAATATGAAGCTTTTACTGTCCTAAGATAGGCCACTGTGGGTAGGTGAATATTTAATTGACCCAATAAAAGGAGGACGTACTTGCTTCTTCCTTGAAGTCTTAGCTAGTCAGTTATATGCTAAATGGAATCTAACAAATACTAGTTTAAAAAATGTAATGCTTTGCACAGATCGCTTTTTTTTATATGTACTTTTTTTCTTTTTAATTTATTTTGGCTGCGTTGAGTCTTCATTGCGGGCTTCTCTAGTTGCAGCTTGAGGGCTTCGTTGCAGTATGTGGAATCTAGTTCCCTGACCAGGAATCGAATCCGGGCCCCCTGCATTAGGAGCGAGGCGTCTTAACCACTGGACCACCAGGGAAGTCCCCAGATCACTTTTTTGACAATGACATAACATAGAATATAGTATCTAATTTGGAGCGGCTTAATTCCCGCCTGTAGGAGCAAAGGTATTTTCCCTGCCACAGAAGTGAGCTTGTGCAGGAACCTGACAGGGGAGTGCTCATTCCACTTAGCTGTCATCGTCCCCTCCATAGAGAGAGGATGCCATCTAGCATGAACTCTGGAGAGCTGCAGCCAGGCCACAAAATGGCAAAAGTAAGCCTCAGGTTCCACATGTATGGGCTCAAATAAGGCCATGAGTGTGCTAGGCCACTCAACACAACACAAACAGTCCCCGCATGCTGCAAAGGGAATTCTGCTCGTGAGGAGGCTATTGGGTCACAGAACGTTTCTATTACTTATGTCTCAAGCTCCACAACCCTCATGTGTTCCGGGATGCAACTGGGATTCCAAAGAATTCCCTCCTCTCCAGGCTGAATCTGGCCTCTCTGTATTTTGGGGAAGGGCGGGGGGGTGGGGAGAGGGTGGGGATGAGGTTAGCTAGCTTTTATTAAGGACCCAGGATGTTCATTCCATTAAATGGCTGGACTGTAACTCCTTTAACTGGTTGTTCACCAATGAACATTTTTTATTATTACCAATCTTTTGCCATGACAACGAGATGATTTTTTTTAAAGAGTTGATGAGTGTCTTTTTTCCTTTTGTCATCTACCTTTTAAATTCACATACAGTAAAATAAAATTCACTCTTTTTGGTGTTTAGTTCTATGAATTTAGACAAATGCATCTACTTGTGTAACACACCAACACAGCCCAAATATAGAACTATTCCATCACTCCTGATTTTTTTAACATTCTTTTTTTCTTTCCTGAAAATAAAATCTGAGTTCCTGAAAAAAATTAAACAGAATTAACACCTGACCCAGCAATTCCACTCCTAGGTATATAACCCAAGAACTGAAAACTTATGTCCACACAAAAACTTGTATACAGACATTCATAACAGCACTATCACAACAGTCAAAAGATGGAAACAGGGGACTTCCCTGGAGGGCTGGTGGTTAAGACTCTGTGCTTCCACTGTAGGGGGCACGGGTTCAGTCCCTGGTCAGGGAACTAAGATCCCGCATGCTGCATGGCCAAAAAAAAAAAAAGTGAAAACAGTTCAGATGTCCATCAACAGGTTACTGGATAAGCAAATTGTGGTGTATCCATACAATGGAATATATTCAGCCACAAAAAGGAATAAAATATTGATACATGTTACAAAGTAGATGAACCTTGAAAACATTTCGATAAGTGAAAGAAGCCAGACATAAAAGGACAAATATTGTATGACTCCATTTATATGAAATATCCATAATTCATAGACACAGAAACACAGATTGGTTATCAAGGGCTGGTATAGGGTGAATGGGGGAGGAACTGCTTCATGGGTCTGTGGATTTATTTTGGGCTGATGAAAATGTTTTGGAAGTAGATAAAGGTGGTAGTTCCCCAACACTGTGAATGTAGTAAATGTCACTGACCCATTCCCTTTAAAATGGTTAATTTTATGTTGTATTAATTTTATCGCATAAAAATAAAATTTTTAAATTCAAATAATAGTTGAGGAATACTTGAATTAGACCAAGTGATTAATAATATTCATATGCTAAACAACCAATTACAGTTTACAAAGTAATTTCACCTACCTAACCAGTAGGTAGATATTATAATTCCAATTTTATAAACAAGGAAATTAAAGAGATATAAAAGGCTGGAGGAATAAAAGATTCATAACCAGAAAGTTGCAGGATTGGGACTCCAAGACCAGTGCAGTGTTGTTTCCATTCTTCTGCATGATCTTCTGGAAAGATAGGAAAGTTGCAGCATTTTTACCAAGTGGATGGATCTTGCAGGAAAGAGAGAATATTGGCAGGAGGCCTAGAGTCCAGAGAATAGGCGAATGGACAGAGGGAACAGCAGAGGAGAGGAGGAAGAAATTAACAGAGGACCGGAACATTAAGGCTGTCTCGCATGGGGGTGGGGTGGGACTTCTCTGAAGGAGAGGCTTTGAGCCATGATAAGCACTCCCCATTAGGAAACTGCAGATTAGGAGTTTTGTCACCCTGCTGACCTGGAGGGGCTGCTCCACTGCTCCCCTCCAGCACCCCTCTCATCCTCCCCCCTCTCTGAGATGTCAGTTTCCCACCTGGGAAAGACCACAGACAAGACAAAAAACAGAAGAGCATCTTTATTTTCAACCTCTTCTCCCACCTCTACTCAACCCTTCCCCCTCTGGTCCCCAGCATCTCAAACCGTTGGGAAATTAAAAGCAGCTTCTCCTTGCACAAGACTTGGGGGCCCTCCCCTAAGTAGCCTTAACAGAGCAGGGCTAAAAATGCTTTGAAAATGCTGAGGTTGAGTGTAAATATTCCATGCTGCATGACGAGGCACCAATATTTCTGAAATGCTGATGACTAAAGGGAGTTACAGACCATTTAGGCAAACAGTATTTTGTTGTGGTTGTCATAGGGGTGGAGGAAAAATTCATCTGAAGTGGAAGAAGGCTCTTTGATTTTGGGAAAACACTTTCAAGGGCTTTTAATTATTTGAAAATCAAGCTATGTCCCACACCAGAATGGGAATACAGAGGAGTTGAACTGTGCTACATATTCTCTAAAAAGATGTCTTCATCAGGAGTGTCTGATTATTAGGGATTCTTTCTGGGAGAGGACAAGGTGGGGTGGGGGAGGGCTGGGATGGGGAAAAGAGGCAAGATCAAGGGTGCCTTATATGATGCTCTCCCAAGTGAGCAGGTCCCTGCAACATGGGGGAGGAGGGGTGCCTATGGAGCTGGGAAGGTGACAAGAGTGTATGAACAGGATAGCTCACACCTTGCTTTATGTTTGCTTTGTAATTCGCATCTGTTATCCTCAAGCCTTCAATTTAAAATGATCGCTCAGGACTTCCCTGGTGGTTCAGTGGTGAGAAATCCGCCTGCTAGTGCGAAGGACATGGGTTCAATCCCTGGTCTGGGAAGATCCCACATGCCAAGGAGCAACTAAGTCTGTGCACCACAGCTGAGCCTGAGCTCTAGAGCCCTCTAGCCACAGCTACTGAAGCCCATGTGCCTAGAGCCCATGCTCTGCAACAAGAGAAGCCACTGCAATGAGAAGCCTGTGCACCGCAACGAAGAGTAGCCCGTGCTCACCACAACTAGAGAAAGCCTGCATGCAGCAACAAAGACCCAACACAGCCAATAAATAAATTATAAAATAAAATAAAATGATTGCTCTTCTCTGCTGACATCCAGGAATTGAGAGAAAGGCATGTGACTGCCCTGGGACCCAGAAGTAAATACAAGAAGACTGACAGCAGCCCAGAGAAGTTTCTAGAGCAATGCAAGAGGGGAGCTGAGAAGCCCAGAGCAGTTGTTGCAGGGCTAATGCCTGAGGTGAAGAGTGCGCCTGCGATCAAAGTGGACAACATGTGAAGATTCTTTGGGACTCCCAAGAGGTCCTGGGAATGGGGACTGGTAAAAGGCTGGACCACTTTCTAATCTAGGCTAGTAGGGACTCTGGTTGTTCGATTTTGAGATGCTAAAGTTTTGTTTTTTGTTTGAATAGTTTTTTATTTTAGTTTTTTGGGGTTTTTTAATTTAGTTTTCTATGTTTTTCTATTGTAAATAATCGTGTGATAAACTTTTTTTTTTCTTTTTGGCTGTGTTGGGTCTTCGTTGCTGCGTACGGGCTTTCTCTAGTTGCAACAAGTGGAGGCTACAGGGGTGTGGGAGGTGCTTACTCTTCATGGGCAGGCTTCTCAGTGTGGTGGCTTCTCTTGTTGCAGAGCACCGGCTCTAGGTGCTCCACAGCATGTGGCATCTTCGCAGACTGGGGCTCAAACCCGTGTCCCCTGCATTGGCAGGCGGATTCTTAACCACTGCACTACCAGGGAAGTCCCTGGGATGCTGGTGTTAATGACATTTTTAGTAATCCAACATGTCACAGCAGAATCTAACAATCATATAAGGTGTCATCATTGTCATTTGCTACTTCCTTCCTTTGACATTTATTGAGCAGCTGTTAAGTAAGAAGCATAGTTAGGCACTATGGGATCAGCAAGACCCCAAAGGTGGGCAAGGCACACAAGCCCTACCTTTAAACAGCTTCTAGGTGCTTTGGACCAACCAGTCACATGCAAGAAACTAGAGTAGAAGACAGATCAATGTGAGAAGTACAGACTGCTGAAAGAAGGCTGCTTTGAACTGTTTGGATTCTGTGTTGGCAAAATCTCCTAGAAATCTACACCTTCACTCATTGTGGAGGTAAACTGGCACAGCCTCTCTGGAAGGCAGTTTGGAAACACATAACGAAAATTAGAAAAACACACACCACCCTTAGTCATAGCAGTTCCACTTCCAGAAATATACCCTAAAGAAATGGATAAGAATATGTGTGAAAATTTGGCTATAAGGATGTATAAAGATCACAATATTAGCTATAATATGAAGAAAATTTTGAAACAACAGAAATCTCCAATGATATCAGATAGGTTAAGTAAATTATGGAATAGTACTTCAGTGGGCTTCCCGTCAAAAGTTTTTAACCTGAATTGAATTGTGAGGAAATATCAAACAAGCAGACTGAGGGACATTCTACAAAAGAGCCAGCCTGCAAAACTGTGACAGTTAAGGAAGATCAAGAAAGACTGAGGAACTGTTCCAGCCTAAAGGAGACTAAAAAGACAACTAAATGTGCTGTGTGATTTTGGATTGGATCGTGGAGGGGTGAGAGGGGCTAGTTATAAAGAACATTATTGGGACAGTTGAGGACATCTGAATATGGACAGTGGTTTTTGTTTTGCTTTTTTTTTTTTTTTTTTTTTTTGGCCCTGCCTTGCAGCATGCAGGATCTTAGTTCCCTGACCAGGGATTGAACCTGTGCTGCCTGCATCGGGAACAAGGAGTCTTAACCACTGGACCACCAGGGAAGTCCCTTTCTCTGTTTTTGTTTTTGTTTTTTTAAATATGGACAGTGGATTTGATAATAGATAATAGTGGGTCAATGTTAACACTCCTGATTTTGATCGCTGTAATATGGTTATTGTATAAGAGTGTCCTTATTCTTAGCAAATACACCCTCAAGTATTGAGGGGCTTTTAAAAAGTGAATTAACGAGTTATTCAAGCTGCAAACCAGGACAGCCATCAGAAATGATTATGAAATGAAACATGACTCAAGTAACAAACAGTTCGAGGCAATAGTAAAAGGTCTGTGATAAAACACAGAGGATTGATGGCCAAGAGAATTACATTGATGATAACGGTTAAAGGCATTTAGGGAAAGGAGCCGTCAGCTGCGGCAGGGGGATGCGTAATCAGAAGTGGCTACGAGTGGTGAGCTTTTAGCTAGATCTTCAACCAGATTCTCCAAAATTTGCTAGGAGTCTGCCATGTGCCAGGCACAGTGCTAGGCCCTGGGCATGTCACAGTGAGCAAGATGGTCCTTACCCTGTTGGGTCTTTCGTCCTGGGAAGGAGCCCAACAAATACCCGGTAAACAAAGCAACTGTACTTTCCAACCAAAGGAAACAAAAAAGGGCCAAGACAGAGAATTAACAGACAAGGTCATTAGGGAAGTCCTCTCGGTGAGGATGACAGCTAAGCCATGACCTAAAAGAGGAGGAGGAGGCAGCCAGATGGGAGTGGAGAACATTCCAGTCAAAGAGCACAGCAGGTGCAAGGTGTGGCCTGGGTGTTGGGGAAGTAGGAGTACACCAGTATGGCTGGAGCAGGAATGGGGTGGGACGGGCCCCAGATGAGTGGTCTGGAAGGAGGCGGGGCACAGAGGGTGTAGGGCCCTGCATGAATTGGGGTTTTACTCTGTGAAATGGGAAGCCATTGAAGAGTTCACGTAGGAGGTGAAATTACCTGGTTGGTGTTTGAAGAAGAACCACGGTTGCTACTGAGGGTGAATGGAAGGAGGCAGTGAAAGCAAAGAAACGGGGTGGGAAGCTACAGGGCCCATCATGGGAGGGAGAGGGGAAGAAGGAGACAGGGGGTGAGGGGTAGGCCTCCTGTGTGGACTTTTGCAATGTCTCTGAATAAAGTTCTATGGACCATTACAGGGCTGAGAAAGGTGGCATTCATCCTCTATCTTACAACCTGGTTCCCGAGACGAGCTCTCCCAGCGTGGAATGAATTATGAATAAATATTTCTACCTAATTCCTGTAATCAGCCTGTGGATAGCATTTTGTATTACAATTTTTGTAGTGCTGTGTCTGAGTTTGGGTTCTCCTAGACCTTGAGCCTAGAATTCAATGCAAGGAGCCAGTTTGGGAGGTGCTGGAAGTGTAGGTGAGGCTGGGGAAATCATACAGGAAAGCAGCCGGTAAGGGTGCGTTAAGTAACCTCCACGGGTGACTGCAACGTAATCCCAGGCCTCAGCTTGTCCACCCAGGAGCAAGGCAGCTGGGCTATTTCTTTTTTCGGCTGTGCCATGCAGCATCTTAGTTCCCTGACCAAGGATTGAACCTGTGCCCGCTGCATTGGAAGCACGGAGTCTTAACCATTGGACCACCCGGGAAGTCCTGAGCTGGGCTATTTCTACACCAACTCTCTCCACCTGGCCACTGTGAGGGCTGCTGGGTAGGGGTTAATTCTCTTAAATTTCTGCCTTTCCCCAGGGATGGGTGGTCCAGCCTTCCCCAGTTCTGCAAGTCCTCAACACAGAGATGCAGGTGAGGGCAGTTGGGAATCTCTGGAGTCCAAAGAAGTAGGAGGGCCTGAGGGACACAGAGACATGGGACAGAATTACCTGAACTTTTGTTGTGTTTTCTTTCCCTTTTAAAATAGACCTCATACTTCCCTGTCAGTCCAATGGTTCAGTCTCCGTGCTTCCAATGCAGGGGTTGCAGGTTTGATCCCTGGTTGGGGAACTAAGATCCCACATGTGCAGTGTGGCCAAAAAAAGAAAAAAAAAAAAATAGACCTCACATCATGGAAGTGACCTAAGCCTTTTTTGACCACCAAGAGGCCCTAAGAAGCTATGAAAATTCCCGGAAGTGAAACGATGGTGGCCTGGACTGAGGTGGTGGCCGTGGAGGTAGAAAGAAGACTGTGTATCCTTTGGGAGCTGGTTGGCTGGGATGGCAGGGAGGGGACTGTGAGGCATAGGTTTGAGGAGAGAAAGCAAGAGTTTGAGCTTGTGTCTGTTACGTTTGGGCTAAGAGCTATCTGAGTGGAGATGTTGGCAAGCTGGACGGGAGACACAGCTCTAAAAAGGGGATAGGTGGCCGACTGTTGGAGGAGGGAGGGATGAATGGGGGGAGAGCAGAGGATTTTTAGGGTAGTGGATTATTCTGTATGATGCTATAGTGGTGGATACATGTCATCACATTTGTCCAGACCCATAGGATGTACACCACCAGTGTCAACCCTAATGTAAACTAAGGGTGATAATGACATTACCAATGTAGGTTCATGGATTGTAACAAATGAGCCAGCTTGGTGTGGGTTGTCGATGTGGGAGAGGCTGTGCAGGTGTGGGGCCAGGGCATAAAGGGGAAGTCTCTGTACTTTCACTCAGTTTTGCTGTGAACCTAAAAAATATGATCTATGGAAGAAAGGTGGGGGTTAGTCGGAATAGGCAGGGAAGAGGCAATAAAGATAGGAGAGGAAAGGCTCAGAAGGAAGCCAAGGTGTTCTAGGGTGGCAGGAAGGGAGATGCACTGTGAGCGAACACAAGATGACCAGGGCCCTCCATGGGGCAGGCCCTCCCAACCCAGCCTCACAAGAAGCTTCACAAGAATCCCGTGAGGTGAGTGTTCCTGCGTGGAGACTCTGAGACTTGGGAAGGTGAAATAATCTGTTGGGTTTTCTTCTTCATTTGTTTGTTTGATTTATTTATTGGCTGCATTGGGTCTTTGTTGCTGCACACAGGCTTTCTCTTGTTGTGGCGAGTGGGGGCTACTCTTTGTTGCGGTGCACGGGCTCTAGGCACATGGGCTTCTGTAGTTGTGGCGCACAGGCTTAGCTGCTCTGCGGCATGTGAGATCTTCCCGGACCAGGGATCGAACCCGCATCCCCTGCATTGGCAGGTGGATTCTTAACCACGGAGCCACCAGAGAAGTCCTGGGTTTTGTTTTTTTGCTTTTTGGCTGCACCATGCGGCTTGCAGAATCTTAGTTCCCCAACCAGGGATCAAACTTACACCCTTGGCAATGAAAGCACAGAGTCCTAACCACTGGAATTCCCTGTGGGGTTTTGAACTGATGACCAGTCGACTCCATCTGTTACTCCACTGCCTGCCCTTGAGGAACTCACCGTGGAGCAGCACAAGACCGTGCAGCGGGCATCCAGGGGATAAGGTTCTCAAGAGAGGCCTTTGCTAGCAGACATGGCTCAGCGTTGAGGCTGCATCTTTCCTGAACCCAGGAGAGAGCTGAATTTGGGGCCCTTGTCAATGGGAAAAGAAGGGAAAAAACTGAATGCTTTTTGCCATGGAAAGAGGAAGAACTAGCAAAACCCAGAGTAATGTTTGCCATCTCTAATTGTAGCCCTAGCTACCAGAATATTAACTTGTGGTTCCAGGGAGGTATTTTCCTAATCATCATAAAAAGTAGCATATATCTTTTCATTTGCCTTTCCCTCGACTAGGTCCAAAAATTCTTCTCCCAAACTCAAAAGCGAGAATTTCAGTTATTTTCTACTCTTTTGGTAATGAGGACAAGTTCCGTTTGTCTTTTTCCTTTAGGGGAACAATCTGTGTCCTTGTTGTGACAGCTAGAGAAAACTGAATAAAGAGATGTTTTTTCCAGAATGAATGTGGAAAGAACGTTTTGGCCACCATGTCGGTCACCGCTTGTTCATTCATTTGACAAACTTTGCAGTTGCTATGAGCCAGGCGCTAGCCTAGCTGCGGGGACCACAGAGCTGAGTAAGACATAAGCTCTACCCTCATGAAGTTCTTACCCTCATGTCTAGATCTTACCTAGACAAGACTATAGAAAATTCCAGTGTGGGGACTTCCTTTTTGGCTCAATGGTTAAGAATCCACCTGCCAATGCTGGGAACACGGGTTCGATCCCTGGTCCGGGAAGATCCCACATGCCACAGAGCAACTAACACCATGTGCCACAACTACTAAGCCTGTGCTCTAGAGCCCTCGAGCCACAACTATTGAGCCCATGAGCCACAACTACCGAAGTCCACGTGCCTTGAGCCCGAGCTCCACAAGAGAAACCCCCTCTCTCTGCAACTAGAGAAAGCCCATGCACAGCAATGAAGACCCAACGCAGCCAAAAAATAATAAATAAATAAGTAAATAAATAAATTTATTAAAAAGAAAAGAAAAGAAAATTCCAGTGTGATGTGAAAAACGTGAGAAATGAGAAAACGAGAATGAAAAAATCTTTCTAGGTACCTACAAGGTTTCTCTAACCCAGACCCATGGGGGAGGCCATCAGGGAAGCCTTGGCAGAACAATGCTCAAATACCAATACTAATTAAGTTTGTCTTTTCTTGGAATGAACAAATGGAGGACTCCGCTTATCCTCCCAGGGGAAGTCTTTGGCTGTAGCCTGAGATTAGTTGAAGGCCGCTCACTTTGCAATTCTGACAAGGCCTTTGAAAGGCTCTAGTATGAAATTCCTTCCGGGCCTCTGGGCCTGAGAGTCTAGGGTATTTCATTCCTTTTAGGACGAGGGAGATAAGCTTTAGACAGAGATCAGCAGACCAATGTGTCCAGTGAGGAGTTCTCAGTTCTAAGTGTCCCCTAGCCAGTGAATCCCTGTGTGGCTTGAGGCAAGCTGTTGAACCACAGGCAATTGCTTCAGCTTTCTGTCTGGAGAAGAAGTGATAGGCAGTGAAACGTCCTCTCCGATGGTCAAAAGATCTGGGAATTGGGCTGGTGTGTTGGGCCTGTAAGCAGATAAGGTGGGGGTCCCTGGAGAAAGAGAACCAGGCATGGCTTTCTTGACCTAAGAGAAGCCATTTTTGGCCTAAGCTATTTTGTGATCTAAGCCTGGCCACAGTGCTTGCCCTTGAACAGGTCTCAGTAATTAATGATCTAAAGGGAACAAAAGAATGCAGAAATGAATGACTTTATCAGGCAAGAGAAGTAACTATAGCAAAGATAATATATCAGTTGTAAAGACTTCCAGATCTGTTTCAATGTTAACGATTAGTCTGAAGCCTTCAACCACCAGATCAACTGGAGCCTAAGGGATGATGTTGACCTTTTCTGACCCTTGTGACTTCAATCAGTTAAAGCTTGGACTCCATCTATCACTCAAGCCTCTTGATGAGTATGCATGTACCCTTAGCTTAAAACTTCCCCAGTTTTGAAGTTCAAGGAGACTCTGTTTGGGGGAAGATCACTGGTGTTCTCCTTACTTGCTGAAAGTAATAAATCTTTTCTTCTTCCCATCTTTGCCTGGGTTATGTCTTTTGGCTCCACACCCACCAAGATGCGAACCCAGTTTTTCAGGTGACAGGCCTGGTGTTTGAAAAACACTCACTTAGAATCTACATTTTGTCACACTTACTGTAAGGCCACTGTATGCTTTTTATCACGTTAGATGAACGTGCTTCAAAGTACCATGCTCACCACTGAGCACTTGGCCTTATTAATCAACAGAAAACAAAATTTAAATTTGTCCTAATTCTCCCAATTTTGGCAAAAGAAGCCAAAATGGAAGCCCATACATCATTCCAGTGGTTTTCAGGACAACAAAACCTTGTTGTGTCTGACCCACTCAGCTTATTAACAGACTAAAATTGTGGTAATATTTCTTTTTTGGCTACACTATGCAGCTTGCTGCTTCTTAGTTCCCCAGGGATGGAACCCATACCTCTTGCATTGGGAGCACAGACTCTGAACCACTGGACCACCAGGGAAGTCTTGCATTTGTTGACTGAAAAAAAAAAAGCACAGTGTGAGAGTTGAGAGTTAAGTTTTATTTGGGGCAAAATGTGGACTGCAGCCCAGGAGACAGCATCCCAGACTGCTCTGAGAAACTGTTCCAAAGAGGCCGGGGTGTGGGGTGGGTGGGAAGGTGGGGGAGCTCAGTATATACGTGATTCTGGTGAAAGGGGAAAACATGCAATCAAGCACGTATTGTTTACAGACGGTTTCTGCTAGTCTCATGCTGGCTCGTCACAAGGAGCAGTCATCACCATGAAGGATTTTGATGTTTGTCTAGATATGAGGAGACACAAGAATTGGGCTCATAAAGTGGGCTCCTGAAAATAGCTGACAATCTAAAGACCTGTTCTACCAGTTCTTCCCAGAGCACAGAGTGCCTCACTTCAGTCCTTCACCCTAAGCACCTTTCAGGGGGCATTGACAGTCAGCAGCTGCAGCAGCACATGATTTCGTCTTTGTAGAGGTAGATGGCAAATGCCAATGGCGAGTGCCAATTGCAGTTGACAGGGCCCCCTTGTGGTCATAAATGTGACCATGCTTTGGGAGGCATTTCATGACCATTTTGTCCCACGGTGCTAGGAAGACTCATTCCTAGCTCTGGGGAAGATTTTGCGGATAGGCCACTCAATGTGCTACTACTGGTAGATTGTTTTAACGAGGGTCAAAGGTCTCTGGACCACCTGTATTTCTAGTCTGCTATGGTCGAGGAAAAATTCCCTGTTGTTGTGTCTTCCCATATCTAGAGTTACACTATTACAATCATTGATCGAACACAGAACTATATATTTGATCAACTGTTTCCAGTCACCTAGTCATCATTATTTTTGTTGGTGGCTCAGTCACACATTTGGTAATACAAGAAGCAATAATCTTGTAAAACAGGCAAAATACAAATAATATAGTTAATAACATTAATGGAGTTAAAAGTAAATATTTAAGCCAAGAACTTACATTAGGTGCAGCCCAGTATATCCTCAGGTCATCTAATTTAGCCTATTTTGTACCAGTCTTTATCTTTCAGGGAAATTATTCCTTGACATTGTCCATAAGGCCCCCAGCCCAATTTCCTAGTGTTACTAGGCTGGTTATCTTTAGTATAACTTAATTGTTCCCAAGATAAAGGGGGGGGGGGTGTTAAATCTTAAATGACCACAGCCTGTTGTTAACCACATAAAACCATCTCATAATTGTGGGACGTTTTATTCCTTGGCTAAGATATTGCTTGTTGCTCTGATTGAGCTTGAGTAACTTTAAAGGAAAACTTTTTTTTTTTTTTTCTTTTTATGGCCAGGGTCAGAGCAGGTATTAATTGGTTAAGTGAGGGGATCCCCTGAACAGGACTATATTTTTTTCCCCTAGAATAAATTTCCTAAGGGCCATCCAATTAGAGGCTTGGAGGGGAAAAATCCACCAAGGTTACCCAAAAGTACTAGTCATAGGTAATTGGTCACAAACCCAACAATTGAATTGATTTTTTAAAAATTAGCATAGGATTGTATCCATGATAGGAAAACATTTGATTTATACACAAAGCTCCGAGAAGTCAAGAAAACGTTATAAATGTTCATATGAGTCAGGTCCAGGATCTTGGGCTAGCTGTCTGCTTCTGATGTCGGCTTCTTCTCGTCCTAGTGTGAGTGTAGTTTCTCCTCTGATAAGTGTCCTTCCATGCAGGTTGGAGATTGTCCTTTAAATTGCGTCCTTTCCAGTATGTATAATCACCTGGTTGCAGGTCGTGGGGCATCTGATTTTCATCCAAAGAGAGATTACTGAGATAAGCTTCAGAAACAAACTTAGAGTGTATGCAGAATATAGAAAAATGGTACAAATCAACCGGTTTGCAAGGTGGAAATAGAGACACAGATGTAGAGAACAAACATATGGACACCAAGTGGCGAAAGCAGGGAGGGTTGGGGGGGAATGAATTGGGAGACTGGGATACCAAATTGTACACTCTAAATATATGCAGTTTATTGTATGTTAACTGTATCTCAATAAAAGTTCTTAAAAAAAAATTCAATCAGACTTTACATTAATATAATGTAACAGCAAGGAACAACCCAGGGAGCGAATCTTAATAAATTCAGACCTCTATCAGCAAAACTGGCACTTAATAGTCATTGAGTCATAATCTTTTTCTCTCTAAAACTACCCTCATTTTTACCAAATATAACTAAATTAAGACTAATTTCTTTGCAAAATAAGTCTGGTCTCAAAAAAAAACTTGGCCTGATAACTTATGTAACTATAATTGATCATATAGGCTTTCTGTTTTGCTGAAACTTTTATAAGGAGTCTCAGACTGAACTTTTAAAAGACCTCTCCGGGCTAGGAAAGTCACGGCCAAGGGCTTATCACAGATTTTGCCTAACAGATCTAGGTGAATTCCTCCCTTTTTAAGGTCCCCCAAATACCTAGAGTTTTCTATACCTGTTAGTGAGATAGCCTTCCTAGTCTATCTGATAAAGCTGCTGGGAACCTAAGAGTTTCCAATATCTGAAAGGAATAGATAGAGAGAAAAGATAAATGTTCCAATCTTGCTTACAAAGGTATAATTTGCCAAATTACTGTAAGTCATAATTAGTTTGAGGGGAAGGTTTTCCTTATCCCCGGAAAACACAGATTAAACCAGTAATTTTTCAGATAGAAACCATAAAATTTATAACCATATTCACCAGTTTACTCAATCCTATGTAACTAATCCTTTTTGTTAACAGCTTATGAAGCCATCAGGTTTCTCATTAGGATTCTTCAATTTCTTACCCAGTTCAGCATTATGGTCTGAAAGTCAGGAACTTGTATTTATCCAAAAGTCATTTTTATAAATCTTGAAGAGGAAGCATTTTTGCAAAGGCATCAGAATAAAACCATTACTGTCTATAAGGCTTAAGAAGGCACATTTAAAATCTGATTGTAACTGACAAGGAAACTGCTTACTGATGTGACATACAACACTTTAAGATAACAACTAGAATTACGACTGATAACATTTTACCAGGACATATTAGAATTTTAGGAACTCCATATAATTTCTAGACTATCTATATTAATAACATTTACCATACACTAAAACTTAAGAAGATTTATTACTCATTTGACAATACTTCCCATGTAACTTAACATACCAAATGAACCTAGCTTATATCTCTCTTTGGGATGTTTCAGGGGCCCTTTGAAGCATCCCAAAGTTAGCTAGAGGTCAAAAGGACTTCATCAGAATTTGTTTTAGGAAGTTTTGTCAAAAATATCAAAAAGGGTTTATTTAGAACACTCAGTCAGACAGGCTCACAGGTCACTATGAAACAATCATTATTCACTTAGCCAAAGTAACAATAAAAGATATCAAAGGCAAATACAGAACAGATCACTTAAAAGGTAAGGAAACTTAAAATCTGTTATCAAAAAGCAGTTCAATATTGTAAGAAAACTTGTCCTCTTAACAGAGAGAAAAGCCAAATTCAAGTTTTGCACCACTTTTATTTATTTATTTTATTGGCTGTGCTGGGTCTTCATTGCTGCACATGGGCTTTCTCTAGTTGCTGTGAGCGGGGGCTACTCTTCATTGTGGTGCGCGGGCTCCTCATTGTAGTGGCTTCTCTTGTTTTGGCGCACAGGCTCTAGGCGCGTGGGCTTCAATAGTTGCAGCACACAGGCTCAGTAGTTGTGGCTCATGGGCTCTAGAGCACAGGCTCAATAGTTGTTGTGCATGTGCTTAGTTGCTCCGTGGCATGTGGAATCTTCCCAGAGCAGGGCTCGAACCTGTGTCCCCTGCATTAGCAGGTGGATTCTTAACCACTTGTGCCACCTAGGAAGCCCCCACCAGTTACTTTTAAAATTCATTTACTTAACTAAATTTATTCTAAACTTAGTCAATCCTGACCATTCACAAAACTCTTTTCTCAGGGTCCACTTTCCACAAAACTTCTTATCACTTCCTATATCTATTACTTTATTTTCCCATTCAAAAAACAGCCACCTGTAAGTTAGACCTACTTTCTTTTCCCTAAAATGTAATTCCATTCCTCATGCCTTCTTGAAAACACACATCCTACTTTCCTTAAGCAACCATGAACTGTCGTTTATGATAACTTTCTGTAGATTGGTGAACATAAATACCAGTGATAACTTCTAAAACATTTGCTTACTTTAGAGAATACGGGACCAAACATATTTATTAATAGTCCAAATCATCTTTTGTTTCTTTGTAAGAGGAAGCCAGTATTCAGTAATTAATGTTTCTGTATGTTATTTTATTGGGAATGACCTAGCTATTTAATAATTTTCCATCACTTAACCTAATTTAGCACAATTCTAGAATGTCAAGTTACCAGAATCTGGAGAGACAATTTTAGATAGACATTCCTAAAGCAGAATTATTTTAATAGAGTTTATCTAAAAGCTATCTCATTTACATTTTCTTACCTTAAAAGTTTCTTCCCATAAAGTTACTTTCCTTGCTGACAGATTTGTAACAGATATAACAAAATTTATTTAGTTTATATTACACCTAGACATGATAAGCATTATACTTAATGTGGATGACTCTAAAAACATGTCTATATTAATTAGATCAACAAAGTTAAACATTAATACCAGATATCAATTTAATACTGAATATTTCCCTGTTCACATGAACCTGAAATTTATTTAGCTGAATTTCTCATATATTTAGAATTATTTTAATTTGTAAGCACTTACTTTTCTTTAAGCCAATTAAATAGAGCTCATTTACAAATTAACCACAGCAATATTATTCAAAGACAAAAACACATACTGAGGCATACATATATCTAGACCGACACAACAAGAGATATAGCTGGATTTTCTAAACTTACTCACTAATTAGATGTCATAATATAAAACTCACTAATCTATAAATAACAGTTGAAATAAGAACAATTTTAAAAGGCTTCTTCCAGTTTTGTTTTTTTCTTTTTCAATCTCAGAAATTAGACATAGTTTAGATAATTGTTCCTGAGAGCTCTGGTCTCAAGGCACAGGGAGAGAAAATCAGGTTCTCCCTAGTAGGACTTATTCCCTTAGGGTCAGAATTCTGCAGAGAATTTCTTTTCCTTCAAGCTAGTTTTCTCTACTGGTCGGGAATTAAATGGGGATCAGTTAAACCTTTGACTGGCATTGTGTACTTAATTGATGCAATTGAAGGTTTATAATTTTCATAGATACACCCTTTTCTTTTCTTTCTTTTTTTTTTTTGGTCATGGTTTTGAAAAGTTGGTCAGTCAATATTACAAGGGTATTTGTATGCAACATGGACCATCTTAGATTGTGTCTTTTGACTAGAGTAGCCAAATCCTCATCTAAGCCTCCTAAAAAGGTGGAGTTAAGCAGAGGGTCATTTTGGTGGTTAGAGAATGATTCAAGTGTCAAGCCAGAATGTTGCTTAAAAGTTGTTTTTTTTTCCCCTCAAACCTTTCCTAATCATCCAGAATTTATTCATCCAAACTTTGCTTGCATTGTTGGATCTCTGTCCAATCTATGGTTTTTGTTTTTGTTGCTGTTTTTTTTTTTTGGAAAAGCTCTAAGTTCAAGTAACTTCTGACCTAATTCCCTGCATTCAGTTCAGGCCTGTGGTCCAAAATCCATGAAGGGATGTTTCCATCCTGCTTTATTTATCAATTCCCTTACTTTGCCTTCAGAACCTAACAGCTGTATTAATTAATATAGATCTGAAAAACTTAGCCTCGTAGGTTCAGATGGTCAACTGAAATTCCTTAGCAAATCCCAATGGATCCTGACTTGGATCGGGAAACTCCTTAGCCAAGTTCTAAGTTCTGTTCAGATCCGCTGTGTGTACGTAAGCACCGAGGATGGTTCACCTCTCCCGTGATAGGTTTCTCCTTAAAGGGAGCTATAATCACTTCTGATATCCTATCCTCCTTTGCTGGGGAGAGGGGAGCAGCAGGAGGCAGAAGAGTTGGGAGAGAAAAAGAGATAAGCAGTTTAGGTAGAAGATACATCAGAGAGACAGAGTCAGAGACAGTGCTAGCAGCCTTTCTAGTTTAGAAGCTTCTGGATACCAATCAAAGTAAGCATTCCACTCAGTCTGTTTGATATTAAGGCTGGCTTTTTCTAACTGTGTGTGCAAAATAGCAATTTTGGAATATCAAAATATCCCCAATTTGGTCATTTTAGGATGAGATCTCCTTTAGTATAAGTTTCTCAATTAAGTAGGTACTGGCTGTGGTGTTAGAAAGAGGTTGGCTTTCTGATGCCCCTTGTTTCTGTGAGAGGCTCTATTTCCCATTTAAAAGTTGAATTTGTCTGGAATAAAAGACACTAGTGAAATTGTGTGGTGGGCCAGTGTGCTGCTTGTGAGCTTAAGTCCTCTAGGCATCACCCCAGAGTCATTTCAGCCCTCTTACATATCTCAGTCCTCCCTTCGGTAGTCTAAGACCACCGTGGGTGCTCAGATCGCTGAATGGCCAATTCTTATTTTGCGACCCCTGGTGAGCAAGAGTTTTAATTAATGAGTGGGTTTCCCTATGGAACCACAGCATGGTATGAGGACTGTGCCTCTACCACTCCTGTAAATCCCTCAGTCACCTGAGAGAGCCGTACTGGCCGGGAGAAGTCCTGGTCCCTTATCTTCGGAGCAACGCTCTCATGTAATGTCTTCACTTTTATCCCAACAAATTCCAGGCAGCCGAATTGAGGAAAAGCATCAGATCAGCCTCTTACCTAACCACTCAGCGCAGACCACTCAGTCTCCTACAACTGACTAAACCCTGGTATCTTTCAGCCGAGCCCCCCCCCCCCCCCCGCCCCTCAGTATCTTTCAACTGGGAGGAGGCAGGTACCTGCTACACCGCCAAATAAAACTCAGGATCATCAACCAATACGGGAGATCTGAGAACCAGGAGAGACCCAAATTCATCTGGACTCTCCAAGGAGGTGGATGGGTGCAAGGGGCCTCTGCTGATACCTAGGCTCTGGTTCCTCGTAGAGTTCAGGCGAAGGAGAGAAGTCCACTCTGGATCCCATATCCGCGGTTGCCAAAACTGTCGACTTCAAAACAAAAAAGCACAGCGTGAGAGTTGAGAGTTAAGTTTTCTTTGGGGCAAAATGAGGACTGCAGCCCAGGAGACAGCATCACGGATAGCTCTGAGAAACTGTTCCAAAGAGGCAGGTGTGTGTGTGAGGGGCGGAGGTGTTCAGTATATATGTGATTCTGGTGAAAGGGGAAAACATGCAATCAAGCACGTATTGTTTACAGACGGTTTCTGCTAGTCTCATGCTGGCTCGTCACAAGGAGTAGTCATCACCATGAAGGATTTTGATGTTTGTCTAGATATGAGGAGACACAAGAACTGGGCTCATAAAATGGGCTCCTGAAAATAGCTGACTGTCTAAAGACCTGTTCTACCAGTTCTTCCCAGAGCACAGAGTGCCTCATTTCAGCCCTCCACCCTAAGCACCTTTCAGGGGGCATTGACAGTCAGCAGCTGCAGCAGCACATGATTTCATCTTTGTAGAGGTAGATGGCAAATGCCAATGGCGAGTGCCAATTGTAGTTGACACATTAATAATTAATTCCATTTCATCCAGAAAGCAGAAGGCTCTACCTCTAGCGGAAAAAGGAAAGGGATCTTTTTACAGACACAGTAATCCGCAGGTTCACAAAAAGTCAGTAGCAAGTATGGAAATATCTATTTTTCCACTTGGATTAGACCATTTTAGGTTCGTGCGACTAACAGAGATAAACTGTCGCTTTCCCAAGCATGCTGCTACTTAGACGCCTTAACGGAAATTATCCCCCTCGGAATAGAGGTCGAGGGAGCCAGAGGGTACCCAGAAGGCTGGGAGGAGAGAGCTCTTCCCCGCCCCATCTCCGGAGGGCCCCGCCCCCGCCTACCGAGACCCCGCCCCTGTCCTCGCCCTCCCTGTAGGCCCCGCCCCCTTCGCGTCTCCGTCTGCCCCCGCCACCCCCGCCACCCGTCCCGTGCACACTGAAGATGGCGGCCGCGGCGGGAAGGTTCCTCCGGGCTTCGGTGAGTGGCCGCCGGCGGCGCACAGGCGGGGAGACACTGCGGTGGCTCCGAGAACGTGCTTCCCAGATGGAATCCCGCTCCCCTGCAGCCTAGGGCCCTTTTACGGTTCTTGCAGGATGTCAGAGGGTAACGGACCAGAGGCCGCCTCCTCTACGGAAAGCTCCCTGCGCCTGCGCAGAGCCGCCCTTCCCCCACCCCTCCCCTTGCTTGTGGTCCCCTCCCCCAAATCCCTTTTGCTCCAGGTCGTGGGTCCCCAGTCCCCTCTCCATGTAAGCACCTGGCTCTGGATGTAGGCGACTTGGACCCTGGTCCCGGTTCTGTAATCGACTCTGTGACCTTGGACAAGTGACTTCTCCCTTCCAAACCTCAGTTAACTTTCCTCACCTTAACATGGAAAGAATGATGTCTACCTCAAGGGTTTCCGTGAGCATCCACTTAAATAGTGGATGAAAACCAAAATGGCAAAGTAACCAAAGTGCGTAAGTGAAAAGGGCACTTTTCTCCTTCCCCCAGGGCGGTCCCTGCCGTTTTCTCCCGGGGAAGCCTAGTAGCTACCTCTTGCTCCCCGCCCTCGTGGTGGGGCTCAGCGCAGGCTCGCTCTTCTTCCTGAGTCATGCTGGACCCTGAAATTGAGCAGACGTTTCCGTTGAGCCCTGTCCAAACTTTCCCAGAGACTGAACTTTACTCTGCTTGTTTGCTTCTCTGTGGAGCTGGAAGGGCCTTGTCTTTTCTAAGGAAAACCTTGACATAGAACATGCTCAGCCAGTCTGCTGGTAAGGGACTTAATACACAGAACCTGGCCAAGTCTCCTGGTTTCTGAATCCCCTGGGTTACTCTTAAAAAGCATGGAATCTTTATGTTCTTATAATTCCCCTCTACCTTGCAGTCTTTTTTTTTCTCCCTATTTGTTGATTATTATATATTTTTAAATAAAAATTACATATTTGAGCTGTGCATCATGATTTGCTATATGTAGTGAAATGATCACTAGTCAAACTCATTAGCATATCTCTTCATATAGCTACCTTTTTTGTGTCTGAGTGCACCTGAAATCTACTCTCTTAGCATGTTGCCAGCTTCAATACAGTATTATTAAGTGTAGTCAGTATGCTTGTACATAAGATCTCTAGACCTATTCATCCTCCGTAACTGCAACTTTGTACCCTTTGACCAACTTCTACCTGTCCTCTCCGACCCCCTTTACAGTCTTGAAGGATAAGGAAGCAGAAGGGAATTTTAAGAACATGGAGACTTAGTCTATGCTCTTAGAGTTTGGAGTTTGTTGGGTTTTCTTTGCTGCGTCACACAGCTTGTGGGATCTCAGTTCCCCGACCAGGGATTGAACCCAGGCCACAGCAGTGAAAGCCCAGACTCCTAACCACCAGGCCACCAGGGAACTCCCTGGAGTTTGGTATTTTTGTTCACGGGAACAAGGACAGCTGCAGCCACTACTGGCCTGATTACCTTTCAGCAGGGTTTCCACCACCATTCTTGGAATATTTCCTAATATAAAGTGTTTATCTTTTTAGCTTCTCCGGCATGTGAGTGCCATTCCTTGGGGCATTTCTGCCTCTGCTGCCCTTAGACCTGCTGCTTCTCGAAGAACGTGCTTGACAAATGCATTGTGGTCTGGTTCTGGTCAAGCAAAATTCGCCTTTAGTACCAGTAAGTGTTACTCTGCGTTGTTTTGAGCCAGATAATGGAAACATTTATCATCTCTGAACAGGGTCTCTGAACCCTGGCGATATATTAGACTCACCTGGGGAGCTTTTACAACCATACCACTGCCCCAGTCCCACACCAAACAAATTAAGTCAATCTTTGGGGTGAGACCAGAACATCAGTATTTATTAAAAGCTCACCCAGTGATTCTAATATGCAGCCAAGGGTTGGGAATCACTGCGGCAAACTGCCCCTGTGTCACGTTTCCTCATTGTTTCCAGAGGTTTTAATCCCCTGTATCGAGGAACATGGAAGGTGGGTAGGGACACTCAGAGGCCGCTGGGCCTGCTGTGTGCAGGGGTGTGAGCTGACTGGGGACTGGTAGTGCAGCTCCTCTAAAGGCTTTTGGATTCAAACCTGTGGGCTGGCTCCACGTGGCCACGTTAGGCCAGTCTGATGGACTCCTCCATGATCTGAGTGACGCACAGCCATTTCTTGAGATTTACACTCCATTCTCTAGAATATGAGGTTCGCTAAGTACAGCCTCAGATAATGAGTGGTATTTGAAAATGCCTCCTTTGTCCTACCTTTTAAAAAGAGTATATTTAGGGACTTCCCTGGTGGCACAAGGGTTAAGAATCCACCTGCCAATGCAGGGGATATGGGTTCGATCCCTGGGCCAGGGATATCCCACAAGTTGTGGAGCAACTAAGCCCATGCGCTACAACTGCTGAAGCCCTCACGCCTAGAGCCAGTGCTCTGCAATGAGAAGCCCGTGCACCACAACGAAGCCCCCACTCACTGCAGCTGAGAAAGTCAGCGCCCAGCAATGAAGACCCAACACAACCAATAAGTTAATTAATTAAAAAAAATAAAAATTAAAAATAAAAAGTATATTTAACATGTGATGGTTTGAGGGGATATACTTTACCAAAGCCTTTGTGGGTGAAACGCTCTAAAAAATTTCACGGTTTTATTTCTTCGGAGTTTTAAGAAATTTCTGGTAGTGATTTGATGCCACAGTTTTAAAACTTTCCTTGTCACCTATCCCAAACTGCCCTCCCAACAGCTACTCCTGTTTCAGAAGTCAGGCATCTCGACACTTGGCCTCCTTTGTCCCCCCTTCCCAGGTGGAAGCATGTCCTTCCCAGTTCTGACACAGCTCTTTCATCCCTGCCTTTCTTTCTGTTCCTTCTGCCGTAACCTCTCCTTCCACACCTCTCACTTAGATATCTGAGTCACCTCCTAACATCAGGTTCCACTCTCCCTGCTCCCCTTGCTCTCCCTGGCCAGACTAATCTTCCTAAGAACAGCTGACACATCATCCACCTCCTACTCGAAAGCCTCCGGTGATTCCTATAACTCTTAAGAACAGACTCGTCGGCCTGATGTATAAGGGCCCTCGCAGCCTGGCCTCCACCTTTCCGGCTTTGTCTTCCACACACACCTACGCTCTGTGTCAGCCTCGGCCACGGGCTCTTCCTCACACCTGCCCTGTTCCTTTGTGCCTTTTGCCCCGGTCTTGGCAAAATCCAAACCATTCTTAGAATCCCCCTCTAGGCTCATGTTGTCCTTAATTCTGTGTTCATTCCATCCCTACTATCTCCTGTCTTCTTTTTAGTTTCCATAGCACTTTGAATTTGTGTACAGTCTAGAACTGTGGAAAGAGAAAAGTTACCTAAGATGGACAGTGGCACTGAATCTTTTAATTATACTACTAATTAATTACTATGAAAGGTTTAAGTAACATCAAATAAGTGCTTGATTTAACAAATGAACTGTATATGCGTATGTTTTGTTTTTTCAGGTTCCTCATACCATGCCCCGGCCGTCACCCAGCACGCACCCTATTTTAAGGGGACAGCCGTTGTCAACGGAGAGTTCAAAGAAGTAACCCTTGATGACTTTAAGGGGAAATATTTGGTGCTCTTCTTCTATCCGTTGGATTTGTAAGCGTGTTTTCTGTGATGCTTTAACGTCATTCTGAGAGCAAGGAGAGATCCCAGCCTCCCCACTGATGTTGCCTATCTCTAGTTACTCTCGTCAAGGAGAGGGTTGCTGCTAACACTTTGTCACTGATGGCCTTTTTGATACAGCTTGCATCTGCAGCTAATTTACAAGTGATAAATACAGGGGGTGGAGTGACATTCCTTTTAGTGGAGCAGGGTTTTAATGTGGCTCTGTTTTATGTACTCTGGAGCAGTGGTTCCTATAAGCCAGTCTATGAGGAAGTTTTCACTGGTTTGGGGGGAAGTGAGAAAAGTAAGGATAAAGTGAATTTTCTCATAAAACTACTTTATTTAAATAAAATTTTGTCTTTATTCTTGGACTGTGCCTCCCCCACTCCCATTTTTTGATATGATTCTTAAGTAGAAAGGTGATAAATCTTTTTTTTTTGAGCTGGAGTATCATTGTGACCAGGAGTCCAGTGAGGATGGTTAACCATTTTGCCCTTTTCACCTTTAAGCAAATAGGACTAGTTTTTAGACACCTATTGTTCAGGTTTTAAAGCCTTGTTTTTCAATTCTCTGATAGAATTTCTACCCTTTTTTCCTAGCACCTTTGTGTGTCCTACAGAAATTATTGCTTTCAGTGACAAAGCCAATGAATTTCACGATGTGAACTGTGACGTTGTTGCGGTGTCAGTGGATTCCCACTTCACCCACCTGGCCTGGATAAACACACCAAGGAAGGTATACACATTGTTCATGCGGCATCTGCACTCGCGATCTTAAACACTGAAATGATCCCAGGAGAGACCAATATTGAAGGTGTTAAAGCAGGACTAGTCTGAAATGGGCTATTTGTTAGTCCTAACTTACTGGCAAATTCTGTTAAACTCTATCCATAGTACTTTAACACTGCATGTGTTTACTCCCCACGACACTTGAATTTTCCGAAGTATGAACAATAACGGAGAACAGAGTCTGCAGGGCAGGGGGCGCAGCTGGGGTCCAGTGCCTCCCCTCTCACCGTACCCTGTAGATCCCCTGTATCCTGTGAGGCACGTGGGACAGTGGTTAAGTTTTCTGATTTCACTGTTCTGCACGATCAGTATTCTTGCCTAGAAACTTGCCTGGAAGAATCAGAATTTCTAGCTGTGCTGCTGGACTGTCAATACCAAATTATTCAAAGTATTTTTTTTTTAACTTCCATTTTTATGCTTCAGAAATCAATCTTCAACCAAAAGGATACTTTGAGAATTAGAAAAAGAAAGGTCTGTAATATCAGCTGGCTTTAAATCCTGCCTCTGCCCCTTTCTAGCTGTGACCTGAAGCAAGTTACTTAACCTCTGTGTGCCTCAGTTTCCTCATCTGTAAAATGGTGGTGATGCTAGTATCTACTCCAGGATGCTTAGAGGTGGAAGTGAATCAATAGAAAGAGCTTAGAGCAGTGCTCGACCCATTGCTGGTGCTCTGTTGCCACTGTTGGTCAGACATCCTGTTATGTCGCTGAGGATGCTGTGGGAGTCACAGTATAACAACCAGCCCTGTTTGCATTTTTATTAGAATGGTGGTTTGGGCCACATGAACATTGCACTCTTGTCAGATTTGACTAAAGAAATTTCCCGAGACTACGGTGTGCTGTTAGAAGGTCCCGGCCTTGCACTACGGTAAGATCTGTTTCTTATGAATGTAAAATTTTTTTTCATGTTTAGCATCATCCTACTTTGTAGGGGATTTATAGAGACTTTAGTGGGAAACTTGTAGAACCCCAAATCCTTAATTTTTCTTTTAATAAGCACTGATGGATGCCTCGTGCAATGGTTGGCAGTCTTTCAGAAATGAATGAGACACATGTGCCCTCTGCATCACCCTGTGCCTGTTTCTGAAGGATATGGGTTTTGTTTGTTTTGTTTTTCTTTTTTTGGCTGCGTTGGGTCCTCACTGCTGCGTGGGCTTTCTCTAGTTGTGGCCAGCTGGGGCTACTCTTCTTTGCAGTGCGTGGGCTTCCCATTGCAGTAGCTTCTCTTGTTGCAGAGCACGGGCTCTAGCTGCCCCAGTTTCGATAGTTGTGGCTCGCAGGCTCAGTAGTTGTGGCTCGTGGGCTCTAGAGTGCAGGCTCTGTAGTTGTGGTGCACGGGCTTAGTTGCTCCGTGGCATGTGGGATCTTCCCGGACTAGGGCTCAAACCTGGGTCCCCTGCATTGGCAGGCGGATTTTTAACCTCTGCGCCACCAGGGAGGTCCCGAAGGATACGGTCTTGATGGTCACTCTGCTCCACTCTTTCTGAGTGTCTGGGAGCCACTCCTGGCAGTGAAGCCATTAGACTGTTTGGAGATGGGGGACTAGCAAGGGTAGGAGTCATTTTCCTGGAATGGTTAGAATTGTGTACAAGCACTGGAACCAGACTGGAGTTTGAATTTATTTATTTAAACTCAGCTACTTAATAGCTGTGTGCCTTTGAGCAAGATATTTAACCTCTTTTGAGTCCCATTTTCCCCATAACTAAAATGAGAATGTACCTCCTAGGTAGGTTGTGAGGATTAAATAAGGTGAAGCTACAAGAGTTTTTAGCACAGGTCCTAGTAGCTGTTGTGACCCCTGTCCCAGACTGTTAGCCTTCCTGGGAGGGATGAGAACTTAGGCCTTAGAACTGGCACCTTGATGGCTGCTGAATGAAGGAGGGACTGGGCCGAACTTTACCTCCAGGAGGCAAATGAGGAGCGCACTTTGATGTGCCTCACAGTTTTGCTGGGGGCTGGCTTGAACCCACCCACCTGCCCACTCTTGTAGCTGACCTCTGGGCTGCTTAGGTTACACCTGGAATTTTAGCTCTGGGAGCCACCTTGGAGCTGAATCCTTTTTGACTCCAAGGAGATTACTGCCTTCCTTTAATAAACGAAAGCCTAGCATTGACAGCATTGGCCAGGGAAGGAGAAGAGTGCTGGCGTTTTCCTGCCAGGATCCCCTTTCCTGTAGAGTCCTGCTAGTTTTGCAGTTGCCTCCCTACTGCTTTCACTGTTAGGACTGACAGAGGAAGAGGAGCCGGGGCTGGCTTGTAAGATAAGACTTTCTTCCTGGAGTCTGTGGGCCCTGCTCCATCCCAGCTGTGTGTCTGCACCTACACAGTGGACCCCACCTTGGCTCCACCCTGTAGGAACATGTGCTAGGACTCCTTAGCCTCAAAGCCTAGACCCCCAAAGGCCAGGCCCAGGGAGGAGAACCACCTTTTTATCTTCTGAGTTTTCTCTAACTTGCCTTTTTCCTGAGTGATTAACATTTCGAATGCCACACCCTTTTAAAGACGGACTATTAAAAACCTGAGTTTTATGACATCTGCATGTGTCACACCAACCCTCGTATAGAAGATGAGACAGACCCCAGGGTCATTACATGGCTGCTAAGTGATAAAGAGTGATAGGGTTGGACAATCTGAGGATCAAAATAATAACTATAAATGATTGAAACATCAAATATACAAGGGTGAGTCAAATTATCCACACTATAGAATTTATTTTAATTAACTTTTAAAAAAGACATATCATTTTTCAACATAATCTCCTTGCTTTTCAATACACTTGGTCCATCTGTCAACAAGCTTTTGTATTCCCTCATTAAAAAACTGTTTTAGGTGGAGCTGCGAGCCCTGAATGCACCGCTGTCTTCATTTTTTCATCAGAAGTGAATCTTCGTCCTCATAGGGCTGCTTTCAGGGGACCAAACAGGTGAAAGTCCGATGGAGCGAGATCAGGGCTATAGGGAGGATGCTTTAACACCTCAAAACAAAGTTTTTGTGGAGTGTCGACAGTGTGGACAGCAAGATCACAATGCCCTTGGATAGCAGTCCTCTGCGTTTAATCTGAAGTTTAGGCTTCAGCTCTTCAATGAGCATCCCTACCCATTCATACAGGCTTCTTCGCTATAAAACACTCTCCATACTGCGCACAAAGTCTTTGATAAATAGCGGCACCAGGTACACCCTCAGACCACAAAAAACGAATCACTGCAAGCTGGTCTTCTTTCGTGCAGATCACAGGTGGGGCATCCATTTTTGCTCGCACTGCAGTTACAAATGAACTGATGTAACACGTTCACACCTGCACAGCAGTGACTGGGGAGACAGTAGCCTTGAGCAGAAAGCACTGATTAGACAGCGCAGCCAACAGAAGTTTTCATATAACTGGAGTGTGGATAATTTTTGACTCACCTTCATGTTTAAATCGATGATTTGAAGCATTCCAGGGAACCAATTCATTATTTTGAAAACTATGAATAATGGAATAGCACTAAGCACTTATTCTTGTCTTTCCTGTACAAACTGTACCTCAGGGTAACCAAAAAAAAGTGATGGGCTTTGTTTTTCCTTTAGATTTCTGCTCTGCATAGTCTTAAGGCCAGTAAATTTTCCCATGGGACTTTTCCCCCCTCTACGCCAAAATTTACTGATCTCATAAGTATTTACTGAATACAGATAAAATACGTCTCTGTCCCTTCCCAGTTGCCGATGGTTTCTTGCCAAGTTTGATACAGCAGCCCAAAGAATGCCTATTAAATCACTAATAAGAAGTCTTTGCTCTCTGTAGTTCAGTGACTTACAGATATTGTGACATATAGGTCACATTTGTAAATGTGACCTTACTGCCTGTTTTCCATGGTGGCCTAGTCCAATCCCGTCTTTGATGAATCATCTGTCATCAATAAGAGATGATAAGCTTTTTGTACAACAAGGAAAACCCCATTTTTAAGCATATGATAGAGTTTAATAAATGCTCTATCAAGGAGAATTGAAGACCAAAAGGGGTAGGTGTTAGAGTCTTTCTAGCTCTGGTAATGTTGACATACTGATGAGAATAAGTTCTGATGCAGAGGTCTCTTCATAATTGACCCCAACGGAGTCATCAAGCATTTGAGCATCAATGATCTCCCAGTGGGCCGCAGCGTGGAAGAGACCCTCCGCTTGGTGAAGGCATTCCAGTTTGTGGAAACCCATGGAGAAGTCTGCCCAGCCAACTGGACACCGGATTCTCCTACAGTAGGTTTCTTTTCAGAAAGTAATGGGACCCCAGCAGAGGGTCCCAGGTCCTCACTGCCTCAGGGGCTGCTGGCCTGGAATATCCACAAAAGAAGCCTACCCTTGGAGCAGGGGTGTAGATGGTGTGCAAATGGGTGAAGCTGCTCCAGCGGGGGGTGGGACCAGGCACCAGGCAGGCTGTTAATATGTTTCATCCACATATTTTAAAGGAAACAGACCAGTCTTTGAAAAGTTAAAGAACTTTGGGTTACAAATTGAGGGCTTTGAACTCACTTTTGAGATCATAAAGTCACTTACCCAGTGAAATGTTTTTGCGTTTTCAGATCAAGCCCCATCCGACTGCTTCCAGAGAATACTTTGAGAAGGTAAATCAGTAGACCATCCCATGTGCACCTGCAGCTTCCCACACCAGAAAAGAACCACAGTTAGAACACACTTTCAGCATTTCAAGGATTATTATTTATAGAAGGCAAAAAAAAATTATGCTTGTATTTGTCAATACTACTCTAAATGTTTTGTTTCTGTAACATTGGCAAGGCTTTTAAAATGTGGTTAGTTACTGACGTTAGGAGTCCTTTATTGGCAATGTATGCATGTACGGCTGTTTGCTTTAGAATGTGTAGTTCATCTATTTCTTGGATCATGTCTTCAAAGGGAGAAGGAAACAACTCTTCTTTCTCAGCCTTACTTGAACCTTTGTGCACACCAGAGTAGTATGACAGGCATCAAAAGCTTCTGATCAAGGGTCCTGAAATTTTCTTCTTGAGTTTCTTTGTATTAAACTGAATTTTCCTTTAAGATCATAGTTTTAAGTTGTTAGCATCAGTAGTCTAATTTAACACTTGCAGGACTTCCCTGGCAGTCCAGTGGTTAAGACTCTGCGCTTCCAGTGCAGGGGGCACGGATTCAATCCCTGCTCAGGGAACTAAGATCCCATATGCCTTGCAGTGCAGCAAAAAAAAAAAAAAGCAAAAAACACTTGCAATGAATGTGTATGTGATTGAAGCAAATGTGAATCATGTTTTTTGAAAAAAACACAGTGGCAAAGTGACTTAACTGATCATGCATGTTCCCCAGTCCTGAGATTTATACTTTATATAGTTTTTTTTACTTATTTTGTTAGCTGATTTAGTGTCTACAGACATTTCTATTATTGATTGGATATAATTATAAAGGATACTTATTGAATCCAGGGATTGCATTTTGAATTTGAATCATTCATGCATTTGAATCATTGTAATTATTTTCTTTCCTGAAGTGCTCAATGTAAAAAATATAATAAAAAATAAACATTTAAAAATACTTGCCTTTTTAACGCCATTAATTCTTGGATCAGCTTCTGTTGTGGGGCTCTAGTTTTCCTTCTCTGATTATATCAACAAACATTTATTGAACATTTAACTCAGTGGCTACAAAGATGAGTAAGTTGCTGGCTCCATATCCAAGGAACTTAGTTTAGGGGGCAAAAGCCATATGGAAGCATTTATTCATTTTAATAAATCCAGAGTGCCTACCACATGCTAGGTACTACACACCCCTTCCTTTATGCACTTACATTCTGGAAGGAATAAACATAATAAAAATACATAGGGGAACCTCCTTGGCAATCCAGTGGTTAAGACTCCATGCTTCCACTGTGGGGGGTGTGGGTTCGATCCCTGATCAGGGAACTAAGATACCACATGCCAAAAAAAAAAAAAAATATATATATATACACACACACACACACACACACACACATAGGATGTTTGGAAGGACAATAAATGGAGCAAGGGGCTAGAGCAGAGAGTTGCAGGCGTTCTAATAGGGGTTCAGGGAGTCAGTCTTTCCACATGTTTTCTCTTCTGTAAAATAAGGACTGTAATTGCACCTATCTTAGGGTTTTGATGATCAAATGAGATAAAACATAGAAGGTGAGGGAGTTGGGAGTTTAAGAAGGTACTAGGCAAAGGGCGTGGCAGGTGCAAAGGACCAGAGGCAAGAGGGGACTTGGGGTGGGTGAAGAATTGAAGGGCCATGTGTCTGGAGCCATGAAGAAGGAGCATGGGAATGGGGAGTCCAGAGTGCTTTTATGGGCAAGCTGAGGATTTTGGATTCTATTCTGGGATGGGAAATGTCAGGAATGTTTTGAGAAGAGTTACATCAATTTATTCTAAGAGGATCACTCTGGCTCCTTTATTAAGACTAGACAGTAAGAGTCCAGAGAGGGAAGCAGGTCAGCTGGGCTGGATTTGTGACATACTTGTGGGTAGATCCAGTGGGATAATACAGGTGTGCTAAATACTGTGGTACAATAGATGCATTGGGGCATAGAACACAGGGGAACAGTGAGGAGGGGGCACCTTACCCAGCTATGGGCACCAAGGAAGTCTTCCTGGAGGAGGAGATGAAGTCTTTAAGGCTGTGAAAAAGTGAGCCAAGTGAGCTGAGCAAAAGTGGGAGCTGAGAGGCCCGGTGGGCCTGAAGAAAACCATGAGCTGGTTTCACCTTCCTGGAGGGGAAGGCAAAAGCAAGGGAGGGCAAAGGTCAGCTGCCTGTAAGTGGTCCAGACTGAGCACTTCTTATGCACCCAGCCCCGTTGGGGCTTTACATGCTTTATCTCATTGGATCGACGACGAAAACAAAATAGGTATAATTACTGTCATCATTTTACAGAAGAGAAAGTAGGCTTGGAGACCGGGGTCACACAAGCAAGTAATGAACGGTGCTGGGTCCCCAACCTAGGACTTCTGAGGAGCCCTCTGAACACCCTAAACATCCACACTGTCTTCCACAAACGCCCATAACCCCCACCCACCCCAGTGCTGGGAAAGGGGTGGAAGGCGGAAGAAAGGCACGTTTTTCTGTGCAAGTGGTCCCTTCCTGATCTGGTATCCAGAGGGAACTGGATTTCCCTAGAGCTGGGGGAAAACCCTTGGGCAGAGAGAGCGCGCGCTGCAAGCAGGGCTAGCTTCCTGGGCTGGAGGCAGGGCCCCACACTTAAGCTAGAAGGGCCCGGGGGGCTTGGATTAATGCTCTGATAACGACTTTTGAAAATTCCCAATTTTTTTTTAATAAGAGACGTCACATTTTCATTTTTCATCGAGACGCGCAAATTACGTAACGGGTTCTGACTCTCCCCGACCCCGTGTACGCTGAACTTCAGGTGCAGTCGAAGGGATTTTGGAGGGTGATATCCAAAAGCCTGTGCTCGGGGGTTAGATGCTGCAGGAGGGCAGGGTGAGGCTGTGGAGGGCGCCACGCGCCCCCTGATCGGGTCTTCGCTGTAGGTCCCGCGATCTGGGGGTTCCATAGGTGACTCCTCTAGGCCTGGAGGCGACCAGGCTACCCGAAAGGGCGGCGCAAGGCGGGGAGACCTTGACCTGTGGGAGTGGTGGGCTCACGGCAACAGCGGGCGCCCGGGGCCGCGGGGTTGACGCGTGGTGACGCCGAGCGGCGGGCGCGCGGGCCCCGGGAGCGGGGACAGGGCAGGCGCGCGCCCTGGGCGGGGCTCGCCGCTCGGCTCCTCCTCCGCGCCGGGCCCGGAGGCCGCGGCCTTTCCTGGCAGCTCGTCCGTCCCAGGACGAGGACCCAGTGGAGGAGGAAGCGCGGGGGGCCGGGCGGCTCCCGGCGGCGGCGCCGCCCGCATGGAGCCCAATGTGCGCTTCTGGATCGCCGAATGCCAAGTACGGCCCGGGCCCGCGCGGCTGGGGGCGGGGAGGGCGTGGGCCGCGCGGCGTGGAGTCGCCGCTGGCCTCGGTGACCTTGGGAAGGCCACGTGGTCGCAGCACCCGCCTTCCCATCTCAGACCCCGGCCCGGGACGAAGGGAAACCCAGGCTTGCCGGATGCCGACGGCCTTGGGGGTTCCCGTGCGCCGCCTCTGCCCCAGGCCTGGTTAGGGAGGGTCGCACAGTGTCACCCTGCAGATCGCACGAACTGAGGAGTCACTCCCTACCACTCAGGGGTCTGCTACCTAAGCTGCTGCTGAGCATCAGGTTGGAGAAGAACAGGCCCTCCCAGGAGACCCCAGCTTCCCCGCGTCTGTAGGCTCAGCCACCAAACTGTGAGACTTGGGGCTGCGGAAAGACGCGGCCGCCTAAGGGTACCCCGGGCCCCGCCTCCAGGCAGTGGCCGCGCGGCGCTGTCCAATAGAAATGGGAGGGGAGCCACGTAGGTAATTCCACATTTTCTAGGAGCCACATTAAAAAACTTGGCTTTTTAAATTTAAATTTTAATAATGTATTTCATTTAGCCCAATAGATACAAAATGTTAACATTTCAACACGCGATCGATATAAAAAGTTGTGAATGAGATATTTTACATTCTTTTCTGTAGAAAGTATTTGAAATCCCGTGTGTGTTTTTACACATACAGCACATCTCAGTTTGGCCTGGCCACATGTGGCTGATTGGACAGCACAGTTCTAGAGTGTTCTCTTTCAGCCTTTACCTAAAATAGAGCCTGACCTGGTTCTCTCAGGTGGGGACGTTGAGGAAGGACAGGGAACTCAAGTTGTTCTGGCAGAGCCAAGCCTCAAAGCCGGAACCACTGCAGAGTTCGGGGACTTTTGGGGAGCAAACCATGTCTGCTTTCTCCATGTGTGAACTGTGTTTATTGAGCCCTCACTGGGGTGGCAGTTCTTTATGACAGAAGTTAAGCCTTGTAACCACCCCGGGAGGGTGAAGAAACAGATTCTGAGACCTTTCTAGGTAGTGCTTCAAGGTCATATGTGGGGTGTGAACATAGGCCCATTTGACCCCAAAGTCTGGGCTAGAACCTCAACACCGCTTTGATACTGGAGTGGTTAAGACCACAGGCCATTGGGTCGTTTCCTGGTTGGGTTTCATTGAGTCCATTCATGAGCCCTTTGAAGCCTCAGTTTCCTCACCTTTAAGACGGGGGCGTTGTGAGGATTCCAGGAGATGCTGCAAGAAGAAGGCCCTATTAGGGTCTCAGAAATAATGTTGACGTTATTACCATGTATCTTTGTTTTTCTGCTGCTGTTAACCTCTCTGGTGCTCTTGCCCTTCTTAAGTCTTTTATTCAAAGATTTCTTCAGTGGACAGAATTATTGGATCCTACAAATTTGGTCGTTTCACTTGTAAGTATTTTCTTGTTTTCAGAGATAGTGAATTTCACACTTTATTCTGAAACGTGAAGACTGTCACAGTCCCTTTTGAAAGCAATTGAAATAACAGAATCCATATATATTATTGATGTTTTTATTCCTTGCAAATGAGCTTGTTGGATTGGAAGGGTGGTACGTAACAGCGGACATCTATTTAACAGGTAGTAACAAGCCTGGGCCAGGTGCTCGTGGTTTTCAAAGGGGATCAAAACAAACCTCCCTGGTAATGGAGGACAGACTGGCAAAGCTAGTCACAGACCTTGACCTAGGGCTCTAAGGGCAAGGTGTAGCAGAGAATTGGGGGAGGTTGTTTAGAGAAGGCAGGGAGGGAGGGAGGGCTAGGGAGGAAATGTTAGGAAGAACGGACTGTAAGCAAAGGGAGGGGGGGTGGACAGAGAGGGCAGGAGCCAGGTCACCCAGTTACTGGGTTTTTTTAAATTTTTTATTTCTTTTTGCTGCGCTTTGAGGCATGCGGGATCTTAGTTCCCTGACCAGGGATTAAACCCGTGTCCTCTGCAGTGGAAGCGCAGAGTCTTACCCTCTGGACCACCAGAGAAGTCCTCCTGGGGCTTTTAATTCAGGCGAACCAGGCAGTTCCTGAAGGTCCTTGTGTGTCGTTCAGACAAGAGGGGTTTGTACCTAGCCATGTGGCGCGTAACCAGAGGGGACCAGACGGTGAGTAGTTCAGGGGATGGATGGCTCAGCTGTCCGAGTGAAAGATGAGAGTTTGAACCAGGTGTGGCTGAGGGATGAAGAGGAGGAGAGACCCTGTCACCAGCAGGGTCAGCATCAGATCCACAGGGACGCGCCCATCCTTGTGCTCAGGTGTTCCATATAGTCTTGTCTGTAATAGAGAAAAACAAGGAACAAGTGGAATGCACATCGGTAGGGAAATAAATACAATGTAGTATATTCATGCGGTGGAATACTGATTAGCTGTTAAAAATAATGATCTGGTGATCAATCCGTGATATGAAGTGGAAACATACGATGTGTGATGTTAAATGGAAAAACATGGTATCCATGATGTTTTGTAAAGCAAGATGCATATAGGACAGCATTTATGCAAATTACAACATAAAAAACCAAAACTACATATTTGTTTATGGATACATGTCTTCATGCATGTACAGATATAAACAATGGATTGGAAGTTTATACCTTGAATTCATAATAGTGGTTACCTCTGATAGAATGGGGAGGAAATTGAGACTGGAAGTGATGGATCTTTTTGGGAAAAAAATAAATTAGAAGCAAATGTAACCAAATGTTCACAGTTGTAAATTCTGGGTGAGGGGATTATGCGTATGTAATCATTCTTTGTATTTTCTGTGTTAATATTTTTTTCTCAGATTAAGTAAAACACAAGAGAGAAGATAAAACTGAACTGATTAGATGTGGGTATGAGAGAGAAGGGACTTGCAGGTTTCTGACCTGTGTAGCCAGGAGGATGGTGACAGTTGGAGAGGAACCGGGGGGGGGGGGGGGTCGGTGCGCAGGTGGCAGCTCCAGTGGGGTAAGCTGCTGGTGCTGAGAAGCTAGGTGGTCTGAATCTGAATGATATACGGGACTATCTAATGGAAACTCAGGCGGTACAGAGCCTTGGCTCCACATTGAATTAAAATCAGGTGTGAGTGAGCATGTGCATCCTAAATCTGTGGGTAAATCTGAACAGTGTTGAAATCATTGCTTGATTTCCTTATATCTGATTATAGGAAAAAATAGAAGAATCAAGGCAGCTATTGTTAGCAAATGAGGATGCATCCAGAGGTGACTTGGAGGACAAAAGGGTATGTCTCTTGTTCCCAGGTGTGCCTGGCTCAAGGCTGGGTGTGGTTGTCTTCAGGTGATTCTGCTTGCATGGTCTGAAATTAGGTGGGATTTTGTCCCTGTAAACACTGGCCAGTTGGGTTAACTTTTTAAATGTAGGTAGGATTCCTTCTCTAAAACCAGATTAATGTTAGTTACTAGTGTTAGGAACTAGTATTGAGGAGAAAAAGCATAGGGTTCCTCCTGTGCAACAGATATTTGCAGTTGCATTATCTGTTGTGAGGATTCTCTGTAGCTGATTCCTGGAGCCCCATGGCAAATTCCAGAATTCAGGCAGGCCTCCGAAGTCAGAACCTACTTCCTATTAGACACCGTGTTCCGGAGCGGGCGGGGTTACCGTCCTGCCCAAAGACTCAAACCGAGTGTTTGTTATCCACCTTGCAGTGTACGGGACTTTCTGGAGCCCACAAACATCAGTCCCTCGAGGAAGCCTGCGGAAAGCTCACATATTTAATTTGGCTTTCCTAAGAACTTGAGACCTCTGAGCTCACAGCCTGGCACTGTTACAAGTGACTTGGCTAGTGGCGTGGTCTGCAGACAGCCCGCTCTGCTCTGAGCCAGGGGAGGCTGACTGCATTCAGGAACTCACCCGCGGGCAAGATACATGTTGGCCTCTCCTAGGTCAGAGACTTGGGGCTTTTTAACGTTTTGATCATTTTCATGTAGATCTTCTCTTTCCTTCTTGTTAGTACATTTGTTTGTTCACTTGTTTGGTTCATTTGATTCGTTCGGTCCATGTAGTAGAGAACAGTTTGCCCTCCACTCTCCGAAAGGTGGAGCAAAGGTGGCACCAGAAGTGAGAGTAGAGAAGAGATATTTTGGCTGCCAAGCCAGCTGTAAAAGCTACTGCTTGTTTTTTCGCTTTTTAGATACAAGAAGCTTGGAAGAGGAGCCTCGTAAGTTTCACCCCCGTCCTAATTTTTAGTCTAAAATTAAAAAACCAAACATCAGACTCAGCTTTGTGTTTACCCCTCTGAAGTCAACAGTGCATCCTGACAGTGGCAAGCTGATCCCTGGTCCTTTTCGACCTGCAGGTGAGTTGATTCTAATTTTCACAAGTGGTTTGTAACCTTTAGAAACCCTTGCCTCCCTTTAGTCAAGTGGTTGGTTGCCCTGGCAACCATCCCCCACCTTAGGTGCTTTCCCAGAGTTGCTGCGTTGACATTATCTCAGGTGTGATTGGAAGGGGCTTGTTATGAAGAATAAGAGCTGCTCTTTTCACCTTTATCACCCTTCTCACTTAGGAAATTTCAAGGGTTTGGGGATTTGCGTGCCAGGAACAGGGATGAAGAGCAAATATACATGTCTTATTGTAAGTCACAGTGTCACAGACATATTGAATTCATGCGGAAGGGTGAACAAGGACTTGAAACAAGTGACCACTTAGCTGCAGTGAAAGAGAGCCTGGTCGGTCTTCCTCTGCTGTGCTGATTTACAGTTTTGCCAGATGCACATAGTTTTTCCTTTTATTAGGAAAAAAGAAAAAAAAAAGAACGCATAAAACATATCCTTTGATGTCCATGCCTTCAGTCGGGCTGAGAAGGTTTTTGGGTGGGCGGTTTTCCCCTCTGTCTGCTGTCGCTGACCCTCTTCTCTTTTTCGCCAGCCTTCCTGCCTTTCACGGCGCCCTTGGTGAGTAAGCCGCTGCTCTCCGCTGTGCAGCCGGGGGTTTAGGAAGGTGTCCGCTCATCTGCTGAGCTCAGCGGCTGCCGTCCCTCAGCTCTGGACCCCTGTCCTGTGTCTGCCTGATACATGGTTAGGACTCCCCACCCCACCCCAACTCATCCCCCGGGTACCAGGGCCTCTTGAGGGTCCACAGAATCACAAGGTAATCCTTTCTTTGAATACCTACCACGTGCAAAGCACTATGGAGGAGACGGATGAGTTAAGACACAAGCCCATGTCACTGGCTGTCCCCTTCTCTCCGCAAGCCCTCCCCATCATGCAGACCCTCCCCCAGGACCCGGAATTGCCCCCAGTGAGGCCGTCCACCTTGGCTCTCATGAAGTGCTCTCAGCAAGTGACAGCATCCCTCCACCCCTGCAAGTGTTGCCTCTCAGCTGCCCTGCTCGATTGCGTGTCTGGAGACGGGGACCACTGTGAGGCGCCCGGGTGCCCATCCAACACCGCCTGTCCACTGCCCACTAGGCCCTGGTATCCGCACCTTCCTCTCCTCGCCCCACTCTTGGGGGCTCAGTTCTGCATCTCCCTGGGGAATTGCTTTGCTCCACAAGCCCTCCTTCCCTCCAGATACTCAAAATTCCACTTTTTTTTTTAATTTTTTAAAATTGAAGTATAGTTGATTTACAATGTTTCATGGTTACAGCAAAGTGATTCAGGTTTATATATATATATTTTTTCAGATTCTTTTCCATTATAGGTTATTACAGGATATTGAATCTAGGTCCCTGTGCTACTGTTGAGTCTAGCTCCATGTGCTACTAGTCCCTGTCCTTGTTGTTATCTGTTTTATATATAGTAGTCTGTATCTGCTTTATTTTCTTTACAGGTATTTCTGTCAATGCTGCCAGTAAAAAGTCTAAAGTCCATGATTTTACCTCAGGTAGACATTCTTTGTATTTCATAATTGTTGAATTTTGTCATGCTTGAAACCAAAATAAGACCAGCCTCTGTCTTCCTGCAGGCTTCCTTCTACACCTACAGTACAGTCTTCAGCATCGTTAATGGAAATGCAAGTTACGTGAGTAGTATGCAGCCGAGAGGGTGTGCAATTTCATATTATTTCTTTTGGGGATTTTGTGTGTTCGTTTTAATGATCTTTCCTGGGTAAAACTATGGTATTTGTTAAATATGAACTGTTTTTTCCTAGGATTGTCGCCCCCATGAGAGTATGTTACTAGGGGCAGGAGTGATCACTTCTTCCACCTTTTTTGGAGTATGTATTTTAAAAATCTGTTGAATCTTTTTTATTCCTCAGAATCAAAATTTTATGTTCTAACTTAATTTAGAAAGTATGATTAAGACAGAAAGAAAAGTACAAGTCCGAAGTCCTGGCCCAGCTTTGGAGCTCCCTGGGGCACCAGTCTTCTTTGTGCAGTTCAACTTTCCAATTTAAAAAAAAGAAGAAAATTAAAGTCACCTGTAATCATATCACCCCAAAATTATGTGATTTTTTTCCCCGTTTCTAGGCATGGACTCAGTACTGTTATCTTTAAAAAAAAAATTAATCAGGGGACTTCCCTGGTGGTCCAGTGGTTAAGACTCCATGCTTCTACTGCAGGGGGTGTGGGTTCAGTCCCTGGTCAGGGAACTAAGATCCCACATGCCCTGTGGCACAGCCAAAAAAAAAAAAAATTTAGTTCATGTTTATAAACATGTTACACAAATTGTGTATTGCTTTAGATGTCAGGTCACTGTAATGGGTGAAAATGTAGACTTCAGTGTCCGGTAAGCCTGGGTTTACATCTTGGCTCAAATCCTTAACAGCTTAGTGACTCTGGACAAATTCTGTAGCCTCTCTGTCTCCGAGTGCTTCTCTGATGATCAGGGAGAACACTTCAGTGCTGTAGGAATTAAAACAAGAAATACATGGAGAGCACTTGCAGGGGTCTGACCTGTAATAGGAACTAAGTCGACACTAGCTCTCTGCTGGTCCCGTGCATTAATGATTTTTCTCTCTTATTTTGTAGTTATTCCCTCGTTTGCTCCAAGTAAAGTTTTCACTGAATAGTGTTTTGAGCAGAAACGTCATTCCTGTCGTCATTCTTGGTAAGCAGGGAGCCTTCCTCCATCTTCAGGGACACCCAGGTCCCTGGGCCACACTGTGGCTGATGAGAGCCGCCCTTTGCATCTTGCCGGTGCCTCCAGGCCCCAAATTAGGGCTTTGGTTTGAGAGGCGACACTTTCTCTGTAGATACCTCTTTAGTTGCCAAAGGATGAACACAGACCTGGAAACACAAATTACATTTGAAAGACTCTGTACAAGCCCTGTCCATGTATTATTTCATTTAATTTTTAAAAATCAAGTAATTAATTTATTGGCTACATTGGGTCTTTGTTGCTGTGTATGGGCTTTTTCTAGTTGCGGAGAGCTGGGGCTACTCTTTGTTGCAGTGTGCAGGCTTCTCATTGCGGTGACTTTTCTTATTGCAGAGCATGGGCTCCAGGTGCGTGGACTTCTGTAGTTGTGGCATGTGGCTCAGTAGTTGTGGCTCTCGGGCTCTAGAGCACAGTCTCAGTAGTTGCGGTGCAAGGGCTTAGTTGCTTCTCTGCATGTGGGATCTTTCCAGACCAGGGATCAAACCTGTGTCCCCTTCATTGGCAGGCAGATTCTTTACCACTGTGGCACCAGGGAAGCCCTATTTCTTTTAATTTTGACAACAACTTAGGGGTAGGTAATGAGGAGACTGAGATGAGAAGAATGAGGCAAGGGGAGGTTAGGGAACTTTTCTAGGGTTACACTGGGAGGAAGTGGTGGTCTAGGGGATTCTAACCCAGTGGTCTGACTCCAAGGGAGTGACAAAGATATTAACCAACTGCTTTTAAGTTTGCCTGCCTGCAAGTTCACTAGTTCACGCTCCACATTTGGGTTTGGGAATCATAGCAGCTTAAGAATTGGCAGAATTATGTCAGTGGTAAAATTTGGGAAATTATGTTACAGAAACTTGGTCAAACCAGCTTCAGCAGGGACTTCCCTGGAGGTCCAGCAGTTAAGATTCTGTGCTCCCAGTGCAAGGGGCACGGGTTTTATCCCCGGTCAGGGAACTAAAATCCCACATGCTGCAGGGCTGGCCAAAAAAACATTAAAACAAAACAAAACCAGCTTCAGCAAAGCAGGCAGGCATATTTCAAGGACCCTGGGGTTTCTCTGGGAATCCTGTCCGGGGTGTCGGAACCTGGTACTGGGTTTATTCAGGCTCCAAGACTAAGAGGCCAGCAGTTCCAACCCTATGCCAAAGCCCAGATGAGAGCTTGGTTGGGCCAGTACATGTCATGTGACCACCCAGGAAGTGCCGCCATCAAAGAAAGAGGCTTGAGGCTCAAAAAGATATTGCTTCATTGGACCAACACTCATCCTTCTGTTGTGTGTTTTTTTCTTTATATCCACAGCCCAACTCAGTGGAATGAATGTGATTGCATCCCGAAGTTTGGAGCCCATGAGAGGCATTGAGGTCATGGACAAGGAAGGCAATGTCATAGGCTATTCCAGAAAAGCTGGGACAAAGGTAGGGGGATGCACGTGATGGAGCTGTAAGCTGCTTGCCTTTTGGACAAAGAATTGAATTGTCTGTTTGAGAGCTGGTAACAAATTTACGTCTCCCTTCAACCTTTTTTTTTTTTTTTAATTAATTAATTATTTTTGGCTGTGTTGGGTCTTTGTTGCTGTGCGTGGGCTGTCTCTAGTTGTGGCGCTCAGGGGCTACTCTTTGTTGTGATGCGTGGGCTTCTCATTGCCATGGCTTCTCTTGTTGCAGAGCACAGGCTCTAGCCCCATGGGCCTCAGTAGCTGTGGCTCACGGGCTGTAGAAAGCAGGATCAGTAGTTGTGGTGCACAGGCTTAGTTGCTCCACAGCATGTGGAGTCTTCCTGGACCAAGGATTGAACTCATGTCCCCTGCATTGGCAGGCGGATTCTTAACCACTGCACCACCAGGGAAGTCCCTCCCTTCAGCCTTTTCTTATTTGTCTTTTCTCATGATGCTGAGAGAGACAGTTTACATGTTACACCCTGATGTTTAAAAGGTGGTGCATTAGTCTGGGTTCTCCAGAGAAACAGAACCAATAGTATATCTGCCTATCTATCATCTACATATATATATTAAGAGATTTGTTTTAAATAACTGGCTCACATAATTGTCACACCAGGAATGTGTAGGGCAGGCCTGCAGGCTGCCTGGAAACTGTCACACCAGGAAACTCAGGAGCTGATGCGGAGGTCTTGAGGCAGAATTTCTTCTTTGTGAAACCTCAGATTTTGCTCTGAAAGCTTTCCAACTGACTGGATGAGGTCCATCCACCCTATGGAGGGTAGTCAGTCTCCTTTGCTTAAAGTCAAGTCATTGAAGATGTTAACCACATCTACAAAACACCCCCAGAGCAACACCTCAGTTGTGTTTGATTAAATAACTGGGAACTACAGCCCAGCCAAGTTGACCCCTAAGATGGGTCACAGGTGGGGCCAGAAATAAAATACCTTGTTTTTGAAATGCAGGTTCTATGCTTGAGAATCCACCCTAAAGAGACATTTGTTAACAACTTTATTGAGGAGACATTTACATACTATAAAATTTCCTGTAAGAGCGTCGTTTGATGAATTTTAGTGAGTTCAAGCAGTTGTGCAGCCATCCCCACAGTCCAATTTTAGAGCGTTTCCATCACCCTAAAACTTTCTCGTGTGGCCGTGTACAGTCGCTCCCCCTCCCACCCCCAGCCCCGAGGAAGCACTGATGTGCTTTATATCTTCGTAGTTTTATCTTTTCTAGAAGTCTCATCCAAGTACGTCGCTCAATATTTTTGTGCCTGGCCTCTGAATTTTGAGGTCCATCCATCTTTGAACGCATCGGTAGCGTGTGGCTTTGTATTGCTGAGCAGTGCTCCGCTGTGTGGCTGTACCACGTTTTGCTTGTCTGCTCTGCAGCGATGGACATTTGCATGATGTCCAGTTTCTGGCTGTTACACATGATTCCGCTCTGACCGTTTATGTACGACTCTTCGTGTGGATGTATGTTTGCATTTCTCTTCAACTCAGATTTAAGTGCAGGGTGTGGGTATTGTTGTGAACTGTTCACACAGCTGGAGAGAAGAGTGAGAGCAAATGTTTAATCCACAAGTTGTTCCTCAGCACCTCCTGCCCGCTAGGTGCTGTGCTGGGCTCTAGAGACCCACCCCCTCACCCGTCAGCATCCCTTCTCTCCAGCGGCTGGGGGCGGGGAGGCAGCCTCAGGCCCTGCTAACCACCCACTTATCTAGCCCATCTCATTGAGAGAAACTTCCTTTTTTGCATGAAGGCCGATTTAGGGTAAAAGAAGGGTTTGATGGTCTGCTTTTTAAAAATGTTTATCTTTCTCTTAAGAATAAACTGTCTGCCACCGTGCGTAATCATAAGCATTCTTTTATCGCTTCCCTGTCACCGGAAGGTTTATTTTCTTTGGCTAAAATTTCAGAAACTGCGTAACCAGCAATATCTGATTGTAATAGGGCACCTTTGATCAGGTTTCAGGAGCCTAGTCCATGGTGTTTTCCTTTGCCGGCCTTGTCTGCTACTCAGTTGCAAGCTGTCACACGTCTCACAGTGTCTCCTCATGACCGGTGTCTCGTTTGGAATGTCTTCTCTCCCACGTGAGACAAACGGAGAGAGGCTGGCCTCGCCCCACTGACGCCAAAACACCGTGCTCAGCAGCCACTTTTCTCTTCCTGGAGTCAAGCGACTTGATCTTGTATTCCTGAAAGTTTATTTTCAAAGCCACCCTCCCTGGCGCCCTCTGTTCTCATGGGGGAAGGACACGCCCACAGAGGATCAGATGAGCTGAGCATTCGTGTCCTAAGCAGAGAACAGGCGTGCCGGGCACAGTAGCGGAGCCCGGGCAGCAGGCTGTAGCCCCAGAGTCACGGGGCCATGGGGTCATGGGAGGCCGGATGTGCACGTAACAGAGTTGAGGGGAGGGAATGGCGGGGAGAGTGCCTGTCCATCTTGCGCTGAGCAGTGCTGCGTGTGGAGTTGTATCTTATCCAGGGCTTGGGTTCTGAAGTTCGCACGCAAGTGTCATCTATAGTCAAAACTTCCCATGGAAGTCTCTGACGTTGCCCTTGAGTACACATGATTCTGTGCATATAACCCATAACAGTCAATTATATGTTTAAAGGTTCAATATAGGGAGTAACATATTATAGAAAAGATGACAGTATGGTAGAAGATATACATACATGTTTATGCGAAATAAAATTTTATAGCACACTGTTAATTACACAAGCACAAGATGGGTGCATACAGGTAGACTCATGCATGTTACACGTGGGTGTGATGCCACACCAGTGCACTTGGAGCTGGGCTTCCTCCGTTGGAAGGGGTGGGAATAACTGGGGGGCCTGTTCAGGAGAGGAAGGCCAGTGGCAGAGTCCTGGACTGAAAGAAACACATGGAATGGTCCTCAGTGGCAAATTCAGCATTTCCACCAAAGGGACTGCCATTTGGTTCTAAGTAAGGATTTGTCTCTAAGCTGCCTTTGCTTGTACTTAGTACTTTATTTGGGGTGGTTGGTGGGAGTGATGGAGACCGTTGTGGAGTCAGGGGAGGTAAATCCTGTCTCCGGTTACTCCTGGCACCAACCCCAAGCATCTTCTGTACATGTGCACCTCAGGCACTGCCTCCACCTCTTTGCACGCACATTATTTTTCTAAGAGAGAAGGGAGAGTTGCTATTTGCCGGCCTCTGTCATGAGTTGAAAGATCCCTGGAAAACATCTCACTCCACGTGCTAAGCTGCTTTCTTTTCATTTCCACTAGGCTGTTAAAGATACAGCGACATCCAGAATTGTGCTGTTTGGGACCTCAGCTTTTATCCCTGAAGTCTTCTCATACTTTTTTAAAAGGTAGGAGGTACGCTCATCTCCCTGGGTAGGAATAAACATTTTGACAATCAAAATCATATAAAACTTGTCAAATACTGAACCTGGTGGGAGGGGTGGAAAGAAGTTGTTTTAGGAATCTTCCTTCTAAACACTCCTCATCACAGTTAAGACAGTAGGGTTGATTTAGAGCAGGTGTGGAAATCCTGATGTGCACATTCCAACAAACCCGGAACCTCACCCAAGCCCTGTCCTCACTTACATCTGCTCCTTGGGCGTGTCCCGACACCTGCTGAGGCTCGATTCTTCGCTTCTAGAATGATGAGTTTGGATGATTTGCGGGTTCTCCCAACTCGGATATGCTATGAGTATTACTCAAGCCTCTCTTCCCCCTTCATTCCAAGCATGGGTTAAATTAGCTTAAGCGGCCCAGAATCAGTTGACTAGCATCCCTTTTGAGAAGCGGGACGTGGCCTGTTAGGAGGGGAGCCTGGGGTCAGCCAGTATGAGAGGCCCCACTTGCAGTGAGTAGTTTAGGGCAGAAGGGAGATGCGTTGATATAGATACGGGGTACGGGCAGGGTGCATAGCCTGCAGCATCTGATCAGGAGCTCTCATGCAGGACGGTCCTCTCTTCTTCGTGGGTGTCGTCTTCCTTCTCTGCCGCCACACGCTGGCTTCTTTGTGTTGGGGGACGTGACTGCAGCCACCTCCCAGCTCATAGCCTCGCAGTGTCCTGATGAGGGAGAAAACCACAACAAACCCTGGGGGATGGGGGGACAGGGAATGTCTTCCACTCAGTTCACAAACTCCCAGGGAAGGATTCTATTGGCCCGTGTGGGGTACAGAACCAGTCTTCTCTGTCTGGGTGGTGAGCTAGGAAGCCCCTGCTAGGACCGCACAAGGAGCGCATTTCAGGAAGTAGCAGTGTCCTGGGCCGAACCAATTATTACTTTCTGTGGTTGATCCAGCTGGGTGGGTGTGGGGACTTTTGCTGGGTCCAGTCTCCCTGAACCTCTCTGGCTGGCCTCAGAGTGGGGGCTTCTGGAAAACTGTGGGGCCCTGTGGTTCGTCCCCAGAGGCCTGCACAGTGGCACCAGCTGCCTGGTGGGAGAGATGGCCCTGGTTTCCCAGTGGGCCTTGGGTACCTGGAAGGACCTCGTGTCATCCACAGCCGTGATGGTGTCCAAGCTGGAGTGACCGAGGTGGCTTTTCTGACTCAACCCTTTCATTTTGCATCTGAAAAAGCTCAAGGCTCAGAAAGGGAACTCAACTTGCCCAAGAGCCACACGGTCTGTCAGTAGCCGAGCCCCAGTTGGATCCCAGGACCCCAGGTCTCTGACTCCCAGGCTGGGCTTCTTGCATCTTCTTCCCACACTCTCAAAGGTCACGGTCAGAATGTCACATCCGAGGCAGTGTAGCCTAGGGAGAGCACAGGCTCTTGAATCTGACCTCTCACTTTGAAGATTTTGGTGATTTTTAACAAGGGACTGATCAAGTCCGTGGCTGCATCCTCTTGTTCGTGTGAAGGGAGTGATGATAACACAAACCTCATAGGGTCACAGGGGGACCACATGAGCAAATGCGTGTGAAGTGCTTGACCCGGGCCAGACCCACAGTGAGCGCTCTGTGGGTGCCCCTGCTAGTATCACCTGTTTGTGGGGTGAGTGGGAACTGAGGCTGGGTCTGCGGCTGTTGGCGAGACAGTTGGATGCCATCCGAGCAGAGGGCCGGCCTCTAAAAAAAAGCCCTGGTATCTTGTCTCTTACAGGACCCAGTTTTTCCTGCAGTGTCCATCGTCACTGTGGACCCTAAAGCTTTCTTGTACTGTCCTTGTCATGGGACTCATGGTGCCAGTTTCTTTTAGTGTATTCCCACCGATTGGACGGGTAAGTGTTCCCCTTCAACTTCCAAAAAAAAAAAAAAAAGGAACTCTTTCTTCCTCTCATTATCAGAGTGAAATAAATTATTCTCTGAAAAAACCTTCAAAGTTTACAAAAGTATAAAATAAAATAACATCATTTGTACATAATCCCATCTCCCAGGTCACGTGTATAGTTTTGGATTCTATTTTTCTTGACTGTATCCGAAGCATTTTTCTGGGACATTAAAAAAAAACCTTTGAGATATTGTAAATCATACATAATATACTATAGCAGTGCCTCCATCCAGTGGAACTTTCTGCAGTGATAGAAATGTTTTATATCTGTGCTGTCCAATGTGTGTAGCTGCTCATCATATGTAGATCTTAAGCACTTGAAACCTGGCTAGTGTGACTGAGGAGCTTAATTTTTTTTTTTTAATGTTTGGCTGCAGTGGGTCTGCGTTGCTGTGTGCGGGCTTTCTCTAGCTGCGGCAAGCGGGCTTGGGGGCTACTCTTCATTGTGGTGCATGGGCTTCTCCTTGTTGTGGATTCTCTTGTTGCAGAGCATGGGCTCTAGGCACGGAAGCTTCAGTAGTTGTAGCACAAGGCTCAGCAGTTGTGGTGCTAGGGCTTAGTTGCTCCATGGCATGTGGGATCTTCCTGGACCAGGGATTGAACCCTTGTCCCCTGCATTGGTAGGCTAATTCTTTATTTATTTATTTTTAATTGGCTGTGTTGGGTCTTTTTTGCTGTGTGTGGGCTTTCTTTTAGTTGCAGTGAGTAGGGGCTACTCTTCGTTGCGGTGCGCGGGCTCCTCGTTGCTGTGGCTTCTCTTGTTGCGGAGCATGGGCTCTAGGCGCGTGGGCTTCAGTAGCTGCAGCACATGGGCTCAATAGTTGTGGCTCACAGGCTCTAAAGCACAGGTTCAATAGTTGTGGTACACGGGCTTAGTTGCTCCGTGGCATGTGGGATCTTCCTGGCGCAGGGATCAAACCCATGTCCCCTGCATTGGCAGGCGGATTCTTAACCACTGCACCACCTAGGAAGCCCTGGTAGGTGGATTCTTAACCACTGTGCCACTAGGGAAGTCCCAGGAACTGAATTTTTAATCTAGTTTAATTTAATTTCAAGTGCTCACGTGCAGCTAGTGGCTGCTGTTCTATAGGCCAGGATATATTATGATCTTGACGAGTCAGACTGCCTGGACTCAGATTCCCAGCTCCTCCATGGCCCTGGTCAATCTGCTTAAAGTCTCTGAGCTTAGACAGATGACAATCACAGGCTTGTTGCTGGTATCAAGGACATTATTGATGTAGTGAATACAGATTTCTAGCATTTCTTGGCTGAAATTTCACATGCTTATTGCTGTCACCACTGCCCCCCAATTCCCACCAAGCAAGTCTTGGCATTTGCTGGACTTTCAGAATACCTGGTTGGTGAAAGGTAGGCATGAGGTAGCTCAGTGGTGGTCCTGTTCTGCCTGGGGTGGTTTGCAGAAAAAAGCCCAAGGCTAAAAGGGATTCTGCCAGGCCCCTGCCCAGGGCACCTCCTCAGACATTATATGGGCTGCAACATTTGTTTATATTTGAAATTTTCCATAAGAAAGTTTTTAAGAAGTTAGGTTAATGTTTTTTTGCTGTAGATTAGGCATCACTGAAAAGGTTAGACTGTGAAATAAATGCTTTCTGAAACTGTTTTTTTCTTTTCTTTTTTTAACTTGGTTTCTAAGGCAAGAAAACAATATAAGTATTAATTTAACTTTGTTTTTTAGATACAGTACAGTGAACTTGAAAAGGAAATTCAGTCTGCAACAGAAGAAACAGAACTCTTCTATAACAGAGGGGTATAGGGGTGAGTTTTAGATGAATTTGTTTGGTACCTGCCTGAAAACCTTCCTTCAAGGTTTCAGTTTGGGCAACCCTGCCAGAAGTGTCCTGGAAACCTCAGAGGTGTCTGCGCCAACATGATGGCTTCCAGTTACACATGCCAAGAGGCTGGTCATGCCTAGGATTAACCACCTTGGATGGAAGAAGAGAAATGGGGGCTGTCCTGTCTGACACGGGGTTGCTGAAGGGATGCGCGATATAAGATTCAGTTTCCTATTTGTTTGTCAGCCTATAAAAGGATACTGTGAAATTACCAATAAACTTGTCTAAAGTTGAGTATTTGAAAACTAAGGAGAAAGGCCCACCATGTCCACGGTACAGGCATTAAACTGATGGCCCACCTCAAGGTACACGTGTGGGGAGCCAGTGAAGGCCTCCAACCCCCAAAGCAATTGTGTTTCCCTTCTAAGTTTATACTATTTGGACAGCTACTTAAAATCTTTGCCAGCTGTTACCCAGCTCCTTCTTTCTCACTGGCAAGTGACCCTGTCTCTTCCTCCGCAGTGAAAGCCAAGGCTATTGGCCTCCTGGCACCAAACCTGCCGACCTCCCTCCACCCACGCCCAGCCTCCCCTCCTCCATGCAAGGTCGGCTGTGCCCTGGGCTTGAGCCCGACCCTTCCTATTTCCTCAGGGCCTTGCTCTGCAGCCTCCACTGCCCCTCTGGCTCCAGCCTCCCTTCTCTGCTCCTTCCCAGTAGCATTTCAACTGCTTGAGTCACCTGCCTCATGAAGAAACAAAAACCGCTTTGTAGCCAAAGTTTTCCACCCCACCTTCCACTGCCAAGACTGCTGTCATCCTTGCCCTCCCCCCCCACCCCCGCCAATGCTGGTCATGCTGCCACTGCCCTCTGTGCAGGTCTGTTGTGGCGCTTGCTCTCCCCTGAGTGACAGGCCCACCTCCAGGTGCTCCGTGCACTTTGCCATCTGGATGTCCACTTGGGGCTGTCTTTCCCTCCCAATCTTAGGAAACTGCTTACCAGCTTCATCAGACAGGATCACTGGCATCACCCTTACTCCCCCTCCTCCCACCCATTCAACAGACTCAGCCCAACAGTGTTGAGTCTCTAGAGCTCACCCCTCCACATCCACTGCCACCACCACAGCTCAGTCCAACAGCATCCCCTGCTGGTACCACTCATCAATCCATCTCCAGTCTGCTTTTCTAAACCACACCTGTTAAAAGCCTTAAATGGCTTCTCAGCACATCAGGATCAAGTCCAAGTTCCTTGCCATGGCAGGCAGGAGCCTTTATCTCATGAGGGCATCCAGTTCCTCGGATGTGCTGTGCTTTCTCTTCTCTAGGCCTTCCCACCAGCTGTTCCCTCTGTTCTGGGCTAACTCCTCCCTGTGCTTCAGGTATGACTTGGACATCAATCACTTTTCCCCAGGAAGCCTTCCAGGATTCACAGTATTGGATTAGGTGCCCCTCCAGTGTGCTCCGACAGCACTCATATCGTGCTGAGCACTTGCCACAGTGGCCTGTTTGCTGACCCTTTGCCCCCGTAGACTGTGCACCTTAAGTAGGAACCGTTGTCTTAGGCATCAAGGAAGCCCCAGGATTCGCAGTACACGGTGTACAGTAGGTACCCAAACGTTTGTGTACTGGATGGAGGGATGTTTCCAACCTGACACCCTGCCCCAAGTCATCTCAGAATGCACCTGTGGCTTTCAGTTCCCTAAGCAACGACAGTTACCTCCAAATGCAGTAAAAGGTGTTTTACAATAGCCTAAAAGGACAAAATCAGTAAAAGCGACCTACCAGTCAGCTCCATGTAGCCACAGGCTTATGCTAAACAAACTTAACAAAATGTGCAAAGGTTCCAAGTGGAGGTTTGGCCATTGACAGATAACAGAGTAGTAATATGAGGGCATCTTTTCAAAGGAGACACTTGGACCTTACACTCAGCTCCAGGGAGTGGAGGGTGGAGGCGGGCCAGGCAGGGAGAGAAGGGCCGAGTCAGTGGTGGAAGGAGCCAGACTGCTTAACTTTCAAATCGGTCTCTGGATAATTCCCCAGTGGATTTGCAGTTGACAAAAAGGGTTTCTTTTGTTTCTTTGGAGTGGGGAGAATTAGAAAAAAAGGACGATTTTTCATATGCCTAAAACTGTTGAGTATCAAAATATTTCATTTTATTTCTGTATCATAAATTTGTCATTTTAACAACTTTGATCATTAGCTAATATAGTAATACAGAAAAATGAGGGCAGAAAAGATGTTAGTATTCATTTTCATAAAGTGCAGATTTAATTTTCAATTGTTTGCCTCAGTAAACATCATCTTACTTCAAATCCTCCCCTGCCCCCACCCAAGGAGGGACTATTGTTAAAATTTTTTCCCTAACAAATGTCTAAAACCAAGAATAAAGGAAAGATCCATTAAAGACAAGTTTTTTTGCAAACATTTTTTCTGGGTAAGATTTCTAAGGACAACAGTACTGAGTGAAAAATAACCTTTCATAATTAATATGAATACATATAACAGCATAATTTAGACCCTGTGCTTATTTTGCAATTTTAAGTCTCCAATTATGAAAAAGGTATCTAACGAAACAAGAATGGTACCTTCATATGTGGCCAAATTATTTTTACTGACATTGCTTGAAGACATTCTCTGGTTTTGCCCTTTATAAGAAGTTAATTCTCACACTGTCTCACCAATTATATAAGGTTGCTGTTTCAGTCAGAGGGACATATATACTCAAAATGGGCTGCTTATTTTACTCTACTACATAAGGACTGGCATCTTCTTCAAAAGAATATTGCTAGCAACTGGGTTAATTAAAGAGTACTAATGGCTTACCTTGCCAGATGCTTACCTCTGCAACAGTATAAATATGGGCTATTAAAGTTGTCTACGCAAGTACAAAATTTATGCAAAACCCTCATAATATAGGCAAAATGTTCAAAGGCTAAGAAAAAAAATTTCTTTTACAAGAAAGTGCAACTGCAGGGTCTTTTGAATGATCTTCTAGACGGTTCTGCAGAAAACTTAGTAGTCTGGCTCAGAAAGTAGAGTTCCTCATGAGGAATTAAAATTCTTCCTAGAAGAATACAAAGCAAAATTTCAGGCAGCTTTCTGAAAATAAACCATTAGTTTGTGGTTACACAATGAGACAAATTGTAACTTATAAGAATGAAGGCTTTTGGATTTGCTGTGATTTGCAGGAGAACTTGACAGAGCTGTTCTGCTCTTACTCCAGGGCACTGGGCTGTTTTATAACATATACATAGGTGGTTACAGCACTTTGTAAACACTGAGAGTAGGCATGGCAGTAATCAGCTCGGAGGAAATCAGAAGTGTTTTCATATGTGTTTCAGTGCTTTTTCAGGTCAAATTGCAATGCTTTCAAATAAATCATTAAAAATATAACATTTTCTTTGTTATTTCCAGTATTTTACATAGTTAATGGATATTCATGATGCTAGGGCTTTTGATCAGTCATCAGCGATACATGCTGTCCCGCCATCAGATTTTCAGCATCTGTTCCGCGGCTGCCAGATGGTAGAGGAAGTTTTCTGTAGCTGGTGGAAATCGTCTTTGCTTTAGGGCCTCATAATTGAGCACTCGCTTTTCTCCATCATCCGAAACTTCTGAAAATGGAGCCAGGTTGGTGAAGATTTCTTTTGTTTTTAGGGAAATATCCTTTAATAGAAAAGGAAAATACACAATATGTTAGTATCAAAAAATGTGAATAGTTCTCCAGAATTCTTCCTATTTTTTTAAGTTTATCAGACTATAAATTATAAAAAATGAAAAATTTAAAACAACAAAAAATAAATGTCATGGTTAATTTTGAGCAGTTGGGGGGGGCATCTTAACCAGTTTTAGAGTGTACAACTCAGTGGCGTCTTAAGTACATTCACAGTGTTGTGCAACTATCAGCACTATCCATTCCCAGAACTTTTTTGTCTTCCCAAACCAAAACTCTGTACCCATTAAACAATAACTCCCCACCCTGCTCTCCCCAGCCCCTGGCAATCACCACTGCACTTTCTGCCTCTATGAATTTGCCTACTCTAGGTACTTCATGTATGTGGAATCACAATATTTGTCCTTTTGTGACTGGCTTATTTCACTCAGCATAATGTTTTCAAGGTTCATCCATGTTCTATCACATGTCAGAACTTCATTCTCAGGCTGAGTAATATTCCAGCACATGTAGACACTGCATTTTGTTTATCCATTCACGTGTTGATGGACATCTGGCTTATTTCCAGCTTCTGGCCATTGTGAATAATGCTGCTATTGGACCTGGGTGCACAGATATCTGAGTTCCTGCTTTCAATTTTTGACATATACCCAGAAGTAGAATTACCAAATCTATGCTAATGCTAAGTTTAACTTTTTGAGGAACCTGCTATTGTTTTTAGAATAAATCTCTTCCCAAAGTCCCCTCCTGCCTGGGATGAGTGACCCAGCACCTGCCACATGGGCTTTATTCCCTTTCAGTGACTGACGTTCCCTTTGGGTGGCTAAAGATTCACCAGATCTCGCATTAAAGCCACGTCTTTTTTCCTGGTTTGCTGACATCATTAATTTATTCACATATTTCTGAACCCCTACAACATGCCAGACACTCTCATCATACATCACACTGAGTCATCTATATATCATTTTTAGTGCATGAAAAACACAGTAATTCAAAACTCAAATTTATACATTTCACCAACATTGTTTTCACTCTACTGTTGACAGGGGAATGGGCCGGGGGGGGCAACGACCATCTGTCCAATATGAGAGTCTCAGTGTTTGGGTTCTTGGGACAAAACCTGCCCACTCCTTCTGGCCACAGCTGGATGGGCCACCAGCACTGAAGAGAAAGGACAGTGCTACTGAGGGGTCCCCACCAAACCCTGTGGCCCCTCTCACCACTTGGCAATCACATCTTTTACCACTTGGCTTTGGCACCAGCCCCCTGTGTCCATCTCTCTCTGAGCCTGGTAACTGATTGGCTCATCTTCACCAGGGCATCCTGCAGACCTCATCTGAGCAGCTGCCCACTGGCCTCTCCAGTCACTTCAGTCTGTTCCCGTGAACAGCGGATAACCAGCTGCTGCCCAACAATGCCTTTTTGAGACTCAGTCAGTGGGAAGATTAAGGCATTACCTGTATAACTTGGCTGTCTGACTTCTCTGGATCTTCTGCTGACTGGACAATTAACTGACCGATTTCTTTATGCAGTTTGCCCATTGTCATGGCCTCTGGTGAGATCAAGAATATGCTGTGTGAATATTTAGACATTTACATAATGAATAATAATCATCTATCTGAAAACCTAAACGATCATACAGAAGGAATTTTCAAAAAGCAACTGACAATCCCCCGCACGTCCAAGGAATTTTCAAAAAGCAACTGACAATCCCCCGCACGTCCATCTTATTACTACACACAAATATGATGACACAATAGGAAGTAAGGCATGATCATGATTTATATACTTTGTGTCCAAAATAAAAATACACCAACACCAAACCAAAATTCTGATATGAATTCTAGAGAAAACCTAATGAAAACTGACTACCTACAGGTTGTGACTGTAAACCAAGAGCCTGACTTTCCTGTCCAGGTCTTCACAGTTGAGAACTCACAGTTATTTTTCTGGCAGGGATATTGTGAAAACAGTGCTTCCTGTCAGTCCTGCAGAAGCAGCTCAACACTCACTCTGTAAAGGCCCTTAGAAATGAGCCAAGGCAACCACCTAAGTTACATTAATTATGTACATTGCTATGTTCTGCAGCAAGAAGGTTAACACAAATTTCTGTCTGACACTCCGAGGGACAAACTCCACTGGGATGAGTCCGTTTTATAGACTCAGAGCAGCAGAGGGCAGCAGGGAGGCCACTTTATCTGGTCCTAATTTCATCATATGTATTATGTTTGTAATTTCAAAGCAAATTAAGAGAAAACAAGTTCTAGTTCTATTAATTTGAGGTTGCTAGATAAAACCTCACATAAACAGAACTAGCTGACAAAAATCCTTAATTGGCTGGCATTCAGCTGCTCCTACTTTTAGGAGAAAGATAAATGACAATACAAAAGCTGTCATCTGTAATTCCCGTCTAAAACCAATACCTCATAGTATCCTGGGCTCAAAACGTATTTAACCCAATCTTTTCTACTTTATAGAACTATCCTTTAGGAAAATTTACAGTTTCCAGAGATTTACAGTTCCCTATGACACTAGGACACCCTTTCTTGGTCATTAGCCCCAAGAATACTCTCATTCCCTGGTGCTTACTGAGACATCCCTCAAAAAGATTTTCCACACGGGAGTGATATTGAACCTTCACGAAGTGACAGATGCCTGCACACTCTCTGATACTCCTTCCTTCATGAGGTGGAATCCAATTCTTCTCCCTTAATGACTTGCTTTAACAAACAGAATATGGACGAAGTGATGGTGTATGACTTCCCAGACTAGGTCACAGAAAGCACTATGGCCCTACCTGTCTCTTGAATTACTCACTGTCGGGAGACCAGCAGACTTGTGGTGAGAACACTCAACCTGCCCTATGGAAAGGCCCATGTGGTGAGGCCTGCTGTCAACAGCCACGTGAGTTAGCTTAGAAATGGATGCACTAGCCCCAGTTGACCCTTCATTTGACTGCAGTCCTGGCAATATCTTGATTAAAACCTAGTGAGAAACCCTGAGCCAGAACTTCCTAGCTAAGTCACTCTTAAATTTCTGCCCACAAAACTGTGAGATAATAAGTATTTGTTGTTTTAAATCATAAAGTTTAGAAGTAATCTGTTATGCAGCAAGATAACATACACCTTGCTTAAATAGAAAAGTGAAGAAACAAAGATGATTAGACCATTTATCTTATTAACACGGATTGTACAGCGTAAGCACTCAGATGTATCCCCAACGGGGTTAGGTCTATTAGAATGAATGCTGTGTTCTAGACACAGAAAGATCCCTCCAGCACAACAGGTGAAGCAGGCCCTCACATACTGAAAATTAGCCTAAAAAACACACCCATTTGGCTTACGTCTTGTGTCAGCAACAAAACAGAAGAGAGAACTAACCTTTTGCAAGCGGGGCAATGGTAATCTCACTATCTGCCAGATTCACAAACACATCATACAGGTCTGATCTACTGCTCACCTCCAAGTCTACAAATCCAGCGACGTAACCTGCGTTACAGAGAGGACCAACATTACTGGAGTAGGAAGAAATCACATTGTGAATATACTAAAAGAGGAGTGAATCTGAAAGCTCATCAGCTGCTTTTTTTCCCTGCTTTATTTATCCAGGGCATTTTGGCTGTATCCCGTGGCATTTATTAAGATGACATTTTTGCCAGTTGCCTGAAGAAACTCACACAATTCCAATGTTCCAAAACTAGATTTTAGTGTCAAGGAAGAAGGCAAAGCATCTGCTCCTCTGTCACGGCTATTTGGGTCAGGAATGACAGAGGAGGCAGCAGGCAGCAAGGATTCTCTTGACCACTGTCCCCCCTGGGCCTTTGTCACCAAGAAGTCATAGCCAAACACTCGGGCTCCTCAGGGATAGCACAGTGGCAACAGCATCACCTTCACCAATTTCAGATCTGATACAGTAAATGGTAAAGGAATCAGAGCAGCTCAAGAATTAGCAGACCTTTGGAATTGGTGTTAAGACAATGGTTCCCAGACTTTTTGGATTTCACAGAGCAATACGATTTAAAAAAAAAAGTTTGGTTTTTCTTTTGAGGACCAATTTTACTTTACCAAGTGAGGACATTTAAAAAACAGCAGCAACAAAACCAAAAACGTACTGCAGAGCACCCAGACACAGACTCCCTCATGTATGAGGCAATGTGATATATGACAGAAATGATACTGCAGATTCCTGGAGAGGAGACACAATTCAGTAAGTGCTCCTAAGCCAAGCTGCTATCCAAATGGATTGGAATCAGAGCCCAAACTCATACCCTACAACAACAGTAATTCCAGGTAGATTAAACACGTAAGTGGGAAAGAAATAAACTTTAAAACTTTTTACAAGAATATATAGGAGAATCTTTCTACTGTTGGGACAGAACTTTTCTTAAACAAAATATAAAAACTAAAATCATGAAAGTCTGAAAAATCCCAACACATTAAAATTAAGATTTCTAGGGACTTCCCTGGTGGTCCAGTGGTCAAGAATCCACCTTCCAACTCAAGGGACGTGGGTTTGATCCCTGGTCAGGGAACTAAGATCCTACAAGCCATGAGGCACAGCCATAAAAAAAGGAAGAGGAAAAAAAAACAAAAAATAAAAAAAGGGTAACTTTTATGTGATGTGTATTTTACCACAATGTTTTTTTTTTACTTTATCATTTTTAATTGGAATAGAGTTGATTTACAATGTTGTATTAGTGTCAGGTGCACAATTTTTTTTTTTACTTAAAAAAACTTTTTAAGGGAAAAAAACTGGTTGCATTTACCAAAGAAATAATAAATGATCAGTATTCCCCTTAGGAATGCACTATTAAAAAAAAAAAAGAAAGAAAGAAAAGAAAAATCCCCCAAAACAAACAACAACCCTGGTAAAGCCAGGCTTCCCCTCCCTTAGGAGCCTGCTGTCTACCTGGGCACATCTGCAGGGCCTCCAGCTCATCAGTGTCCAGGTGCACATACGAGTGAAGTATGGTCCAGTCCTGTCGATGCCACACCAGGGCAGGCAGAGTCCTGGGGTCAAGGTTAGAACACAGATGGTTGCCAGCCCTCACCTTTGACTCAGCCATCCTCTTCCCTCTTCTTCTGGAGGAGGAAACTGGCTACCAGATACAGAGGGAGAACAAACCCTAAACGTGCCAACACCTCCAGGCTTCAAAGTAAAGTACTGGAATGTTTTAAACACCGACTGATGGGTCAGATTGGCTACAAAAAGCTCAAAGTGAAGTTCTGAAAGATCTCCATGGCGGCAGGAAATGATGCTTCTAAAGTGTTCCTCCCAAAGCCCCACTCTGCAGACCACCATGGAGGGAGTCTGAGGGTAAAATCCAAGGTGGGCCCTGCAAGCAAGACATTTATTTGAAGTCTCCCATCTCATATTTAAAAACCCAGCCAAACTTGCAAACTACTTTGTGTTTGTTTTCATACAAAAATAAGTTTTCTTTAAAAAAAAAAACTTCCAATAAAACAGCTACTTCATTCAGGAAGAAGTATGTGCCGAATTTATCTGTGGTTTTCTGAACCCCCTGGTGGCCTGCTACATATCTCAGAGGCTGTGGATGCTCCAGTTTCAGAAGCACAAATGTAGAGGAAAAGGGTAATTGGGTGGAAAAATACAGGGTTTGGGAGTCAGAGCAGGGTAAAGATTCTGGTCCTGTTACCTAAGACCTGAGGCAATCACAATCATACGAACAATCACCGTAACTTTCCAGAGTGCACACTATGGGCAAGCCACATGCTGAGCACGTTCCACAAATTATTTCCCATCCTGAAACCACGCTTATGAGGGAGGTGTTATCATCCTCATTTTACAGAGACAGAAACGGAGGTGTAGAAATATTAGGTATCCTTCATGCGGTCACAAGACTAAGAAGTTAACCCAGGTCTTTCTGACTAGCAAGCCTTTCTTCTTCTCAAAATCTAACGGCTTAGCCTCTCTGAGCCTCCATCTTCTCATCTATAAACAGGGCAGTAACACTTCCTCCCAGGGTTCTTGTCACGAGTAAAGTGAATAATTTAAGGTGACTTATACAATTTCTAGCATATGGTAAACAGCATAAATGCTAGTTCCCCCGCTTTTACAAAAGAAACAGAACAAGTTAGATTTGGCAAAGAAAAGAAAAGAAAACAAATCTATATTTATTATATAAACAATGAGTCTATGATAAAATTGAATGGAAGAAACAACTTACCTAAAACAGGGGTCGGGCGCCCATCTTTGCATGTAGGATTTTACTGGAACATAGGCGAGCTCATGCATTTACGTGTGTACTGTCTGTGGCTGCTTTTATGCAACCTGTGGCAGTTGAGTAGTTGGGACAGAGAGTGTATGGCTACAAGCCTAAGATATTCACTCTGTGGCAAGGGAAAGTTTGCAAACTCCCTGCTCCAAAACATTCATATTTCAAAATTTAAAGAAGAATCTGTTCTGGGACTTCCCTGGTGGCTCAGTGGTTAAGAATCCGCCTGCCAATGCAGGGGATATGGATTCGATCCCTGGTCCGGGAAGATCCCGCGTGCCACGGAGCAACTAAGCCCATGTGCCACAACTACTCAGCCTGCACTCTAGAGCCCATGAGCCACAACTACTGAGTTCATGTGCTCCTGGGCCTGCATGCCACAACTACTGAGCCCGAGTGCTGCAACTACTGAAGCCTGGGAGCCTAGAGCCCATGCTTCACAACAAGAGAAGCCACTGCACTGAGAGGCCCACACACCACAACGAAGAGTAGCCACCCCTCGCCACAACTAGAGAAAGTCCATGCACAGCAACAAAGACCCAACACAGCCCTGCCTCAATCAATCAATCAATCAAGTTAAAAAGAAAAAAAGAATCTGTTCAAATTCAGTAACCTTGAACTACTAAATCTAAACTAAAACATAGACCAAAATGTATTTCACCCACCCCCAACCTAACACATCCTGTTTACACCAATATGCAAAGGAACAGGGCACACAGAAGTGACACAGAGGGGCCCAAAGTGGCTGCCAACGAAGTTTACACTTTTTAATGATAAGAGACCATACCTGGTAAACTCCTGGACAGCTTCTATTTTGGGGTGATAGACGACAATTCTTTTCTTTAGCATCAACGCTGTGTGTAAGATAACAGTTTCCATTCCAAATTGAGATACAATGTCTTAAAAAAAAAAAAAATTATGTTACTGCATTAAACATTATATAAGGAAATCAAGTTCTTATTGGAAATAATTCTTATCATATGAACACAAAATTATTTTCAACACAGAGAGTAAGTTTAGGTAAATGTTACAGGTACAGAAGCACCTTATTCGGTGGATGGGCCAAATATCAATCTGTACATCTGCTCCCCAGGATGTAACACCAGGATGGGTGTTACAGTAGCTATTCCTGCTTCCGCAAGGGACTGTATATGCTGGACGCACAGATGAAGCCAGACTCCCAAGAAAGTGGAATCATGTGAAGGGAACCACCATCTTTGGTGTCGTGACAGTTTAAGTTTTAAAAAATGTTCACCGACACCCCCCCCCCCCGCCCCCCGCCAAACCCACATGCACATCATCGCAAAAGTCCTTGTGAGACAACTGGACAAACACTGAACACCTCAACAGGGATGCTTGGAAACCACATAAAACAGTAGGATCAAGAGTGAAGACAGGGACTTCCCTGGTGGTCCAGTGGTAAAGAATCTGTCCTGTAATGCAGGGGGCGCGGGTTTGATCCCTGGTTGGGGAACTAAGATCCCACCTCTGGGCAACTAAGCCTGCACACCACAACTACTGAGAATAGAAAACCTGCACGCCACAAGTAGAGAGAAGCCTGCCTGCTGCAGTGAAGAGCCTGCACACCACAATGAAAGTTCTCGAGTGCTGTAACTAAGACCTGATGCAGCCAAGAAAAAAAAAGTGACACAATGAAAGTTCCCAAGTGCTGCAACTAAGACCTGATGCAGCCAAAAAAAAAAAAAACTGAGTGAAGACAGGTGCTGTGGGAGGATGAGGATGAAGGCCAGCGTCACCCTTGGAGTTTCCTTCTCTTCTCTTTTAAGGACCCCGAAGTCTCAGCTTAGCCTTAGGCTGGACTCTCCATAGAGGAGAGAGTGGGGGGTAGTGAGACTGGGAACTCTGGGGCAGGGGCTTGAGTTCCTCAGGTGGAAGAGGCCACTGCTAAGGTCTAAGGAAAGGAAAATGATGCCAGTCAGTGAAGACCTTGACTATGAACTTCAGCTCAACGGTGAAAGAACATTTCTATATTAACAGCTGGACTCATATGCAAAGAAGCACCACAAAAGTGCTTTTCTGACAGAGTTCTAACCACATAAGGAAATGCAGAAGTTGAACTACCCTCCTGCATAGGAAAAACATATCATGTAGATGAAAATATATGGGAAGATGAAATAATAGTCTAATGACAGATTGTCCTTGGCTTGGGGATTTTGTTGTTGTTGGGATGGACCCATCTGGGATGGGTTTTTGTTTCTTTCTTTTTTTTTCTTTACCTTTGATGGAGCCTGCAAGGTATGCCTTTCGGGCATCGAAGTCCTTGCTAAGGAAAGAGCCATTTTCTTCACTCTGGCATATCCCCTTGGTGAGAACCGTGATGTAACTCTCCATTATCTTAACTGGGCTCCCGTGTTTCAGGTACATTCTGTGAGAAAAGACAAAAAGCAAGTGTGCTTCTAGTTAGCACGAGCCACCTGGAGATACGCACCAAGGCCAGGCATGGGTACATTCTAAACAATCTGAGCCAACTTGCTAATACACTTCTGAATGCCTGAATCTTTTTATGACATGGTTACTTCCATCAACTTAATTAGAAAATGTATTAGAAAAACAAAACCACCACTTGAGAAACCTTCAACAATTCTGTGAAGTCAGCTCTCTTGTTACATCTGGGGAGGCCTGCTGTGGTCCACTTAGGCAGGAGAATGAACTATGGACTTTCTGAGGCCCGGCTGTTCTCAAAAATATTGTATCCTTATCTCTTTTTGTGTCTTACATTCACAACTGGTTTCCTTAGTCGTAACTGTTTTATTGTTGGATTTCCTTTGACAAGAAAGGAGTTTCACGCATTGTTCACAGAGAAAGCAGTAATTAGGTGTAGAACCTATATTTATTATCAGAGTTCTCAAAGGTAGCTATATTTAGATAATTAAGAACTCAAACTCCTTTAAGTTTCTGGTGATAAATGCACACTAGATACATTCATGGAGTTAAAACTTTCAGAAAATGCTCACAGGAAACTGGCTACATTTACATGTGAAATCAGCCCATTCCCCTGAAATATCTTCCCGTGAGTAACTAAATGTGTAGTTTTCTGGAGAAGCAGGACTGGATCTACTTGGGCATTTTAGTAGCTGAAGGGGTAGAAAACTGGGATGAAGATAAAATAACTGTTTTAGAAAGACCACTTGAAAACTATATTTATTGTAGACTAAGTGCAAAAAAGCATGTGATTTAACTGCTTAATAAATTTTGTCAATCATCAGTGTTTTCAAATTATTTCAACATACAAATTGGGGAAAAAAGGCAGAGAACAATGACTATGATAAACTATCATATATATAAAACAGTCAACCCCATACACATGCGTATATATGAAGAAAGTATCTCTGGTAAGATATAGAGAAGGCAAGCCCAGGAGCTGCCTTGGGGTGGGGAGTTGGGAAGTAGAATTGGAGACTGAGAATAGGGGAAGGAAGGGACTTAGGTTTCACTATATACCCTTCGGTATTATCTGTATTTCTTTTTACTATGTGCTTACATTACCACCACCAAAACAAATCAGAAAACGCAGAAATACCATTAAAATTATTAAAATTTTAAAAATAAAACAAAATTTAATTTTTCAAATTTTAAATTTAAAATTATGAAAAGGGGTCATGGCTGTGGACCGAGATCCCACAGCGGGGAACGAACCCCTCCGTGCGGGCTTCCCCGGCCACTGTGAGCAGCGAGCTGTGGAGGGCCCCTCTCACCACAAACGGGAGGGAGCACCTCACCACCGTCAAAGTGTTTGTCTAACTGACACAACGTTGTAAATCGGCTACACCTCAATAAAAATAAAAAACAAAGGGAAAGTGAAAAAAAGTTTGTGTGTGTGTGAACTGGCACACATGTTCATGGGGAGAGTGTGTGTGCACACGAGCACGTGAGTGTGGACAGGTGCTACGGCAAGCACTCGAGTATGGGAAGGGGTGGGAGGCAGAGGAGGTGGCTGGCCATAGCTTGAGTCCTCATTTCTCTTGTAACTGTGACAGCACCTGCACGAGCTGAGAAACCCTCTGGGCTTCCTCCGGGGCAGGAAGTGGGGTCTAAAGCAACCTTGCCTTCTGGGCCCCAGAACATTTCCCAGTGAATTCAGTTGAGTAACCTAACCCTGACTCAATCAAATGAAATGGGAGTCCAGCATTTAGTTCACGGCTCCTGAATAGAGCCCCTTCTAACACTAATAATCTCCCTTTGTGTCAGTGCCGTATTTGCAGACAACTGTTTATATTCCACAGCGGACCACACACCTGGGACTTATCTCATTGAGAGCAAGAAGCTTTCTTATCACAGCTGACTGCAAAAACACTAACACTTCATTTTGTCGAAATACAACCTAACTGAAACACTTAGTTCATGAGATGGTATCCTTACACTGTGTGTGTGTGTGTGTGTGTGTGTGTGTGTGTGTGTGTGTGTGTGTGTACATACATAAAAATGGCAAGAAGGCAACCATTTATCAGGCTTATAGTGAGAAAAACAAAAACAACTCCCCTTATCCCCTCTGCCTTCCAAAAAAAAAAACCCTACTTATTGGGCTGAGAGTAATACCTAACACTGAGAATTATAATTCTATCTAGTCCATATTAGAAAAAAAATCAAAACCCCAAACCCTGCAAAAGCTTTGATTAAAGAAAAAGCCAATGTCCCTAATGTAGAAGACAGATTTCGTTAATTCCACCAGATATACTTATCAAGGCAAAAAAGCAGACTGGTGTATTTTAGATAAATTTTTTTGACAGCTTGGGGTGAAACTGAAGGAGTCCACCTGAATCACCATTAACCAGCTCCTCAGCATTCCAGCTAAGAAATATTTTCCTGTGCTTTAGCATAATTCAAAATGCCCATTAACCCTCCCCAAATAACTCCCACAGAGACCTTGATGCAAATGAACCAGATTACCACTTACAACCTAAGAAAAGTTCCAGATTGGAAATGAGAAGTAACAGACCCAAAGTGGCAAGTGACTCAAAGTACCCAGAAATTACAATAGTTGTACAAACTGCCTCTTCTCCTCTCCTCTACCATTTTCCCTAATAAGAGGAGCAGTACCATGGAAGCAGAAGACAAAGTTCCTCTTTATAAAACAGTGTCTTATAAAGTTAAAGTTGGGGAAACAGAAGGCTGAAATATGCTTCCTGAGTGTAGAAATCTGCTATATTACTACTAAGATCTTCATTTTGTATATCAGCATTTAATATAGTTTTCATACAGACCTACACAATATCCTAGTGAAGGCGGCATATTTCTCTGGATTAAAATCTTTGGCGGTCAGAACAACAGAAAAATGAGTCACCTGTCCAAAACAAACAAAAAAAAGTACACTCTTTAAAGACACTTAATAGAATTAATCTTTATTACTATATCCTAACAAGCCTCTTGTACAAGACATACTAGCATTAAAAAGAGAAGACCAAAATGTAACAGGGCCTCACTTGCCTCTTTATACTTTTATGTACATATACACACATAAAAAAATTATATATACATATATATTTAATTTCTTTTTAGAGTTAGAATTTTTTTCCTCAAAAACATAAAAATATTTCAAATATCAGAAATGTGAGTTTTTATTTAAAGCCCCCTACCCTCATCGAAGCACAACTAGGAATACTATATCAGACCTACCTCTTAGTGACTATTTTTCATTAATGAAATGGAAGGATAGAAAACAACAAAAATATGTTTCAGTAAAATTCATACAGTAAAAATCATACAGTTCCCAAAATAGTAAATTCTCTGTAGAATGCTATATAAGCTAGAGGGCACTGTTATGATAACCTTCATTTATTTACATGCCTCTATTATCATACATATAAATTTCTGATAGTCATATATCTATTATTCCCATTAATATCTTTTGCAATTTACATTTTCTAATTATTAATCTCTGTTTTGTGTTAAATCTCGTATAGTTTCTAAATTGTTGCCTTCCTGTTATTTTAAATATAACTCCTTACATTTAAACTGGACATGTTTCATACTTTCTGGTGATTGACTATAAAATTAGCCCTGAAATGGTAAAAGAAGTCCCCATCTAGAAACCAACCAGGAGCTCAGCCACTTCTTTCCAATATGCCTTCCTCTGAAAGAACCTGTTGGTTGTGTGGGGCTAGGAAAGTCCACAACGACCACATACTTACTGGTTTTTAGCCTGTCACCTTGATGGTGTTCACATCAAATGATACACACAGTCTACTAAACATACGAATTTCCTTAGTTATTCTTTCTATTCTTAACATATCCTCATTATCCATAAACAAATGAAAAAGGTTTCTTAACAAGGATAATTATATCTTTTAAAATAGTTTTTAATTATGAAAATACTTCTCCCCACTTTTAATCAGAGTCCAGGCTTTGAAAACACTTCTACATTTCTACTCCTTCCAAGTATAACCTGGGAAAGGGTTCTCTATGCCAACCACAGGTTGGTCAAATAATATACACCAATAAATATAACGAATGAGAGCAAAATGTGAAAGAGAACATGCCCAGTGAAAGTCATATATTTAACATTTTTCTAAAGTGTATTGCGAATTATGAAGTCTAAAGTCAAGGGTTATTGGAATAACCTTACATCACTTAAAATATTTTTCATTTTTTGACCCTCGTACAGTCATACCTTTTTCAAAACGGAAGAATCTGGAACTTCAACTGTTGTGATATAAAACCATGTTCTTCTGTACTGACCAAAGACGAAGGGCTGGAGAAGTTTGTTTTCCTCTGTAAGGCAGCATTTTCTCAGCAGCAGATTCCTTAAAGTAGCTGTCGTGGAAGGATAACACCACACCCACAGAACTTCTCCATTTGTGTCCTTTTCTATGGTGGAAAGATGGTCACTGTGAGAATGTCAAACAGCAGCAAGGAAGTGAATTGATTGGTTACTCAGAAGCACTTTGTGGAATCACTTTTAACACCCCATTTTACAAAGCAACCCAGAGCATGTGAGACCCCCAAATTCTCACCTACCTCTCCTGGTCACATTAGCTACCTCTCCTGATCTTGAATTTTAGGCCACCTGAGTAAAAAGCTTTTCTAACAAATCATGAATGAAAAGGTAGTCGTGGAGGTTTGGCAGGGGTCTTCCCTATCTCCTCCCACACAAATTCGCATAAACTTATAACCACTTTACCTTTTGATCTAGTTGTAAGGAACTTTAATAAATACATAGAAAGGGTTTGTTGAAAAGTGGAAATTAAGAAAATGGTGAAATCTCTATCATATCATGCTATGTACTGACAGTATGAATTCTATATCTAAAATTTTAATAATAATGGTTAAACAATCATATATGTAGTTTCACCATCAAAGTCAACACCTCAGTAACAAAATAGGAACAAGCTAATAATAACTCCAGACAAAAACTGCCTAAACTTTAGAGAAATGGTAACTTAACATATAGCAGTAAAAATCCAGTTTTGGATCTACAGGCTTTAAAAAAAACCCTTTTATTATAGAAAATATCAAGTATAAAAAAAAGTAGAATGATAAAATGAACCACCACTCAGCTTCAGCAATTATCAACACCTGGCCCTCCTCGGTTCATAAGGGAAAGGAGTGCTCCTCCCCCCATTATTTTAAAGCAAATCCCTTTTAAATTCATGTCAACATGAAAAATAAAAAAACTGAATTGAAAATACGTGTCATCTTTTTTTTTTGATGTTACTAGATAAAGTCAGAGTTTAATTCAGCCTTAATTCCGAAGTGCCTTCAAGAAGGACTAAAGATGCCTGAGGTACTCAGGTTCTGCTTCATTTGAAACAGTTTTAAAATCAACTTTAGAGATGAACGCAGGAAGCCGTTCCCAGAAACACACATTCCTTTGAGACAGTGAAAATAGCAACATTTCGCCACATTTCCGCCAGCTTTGCTAAACCCAAGCAATGTGCTTGTGCACCAGGGTTTAGGGGTACATACAAATCTCAGGAGAATACTTTTTCAAAGGACAATGCACGCAGGGAACCGACAGACGTTCATTCAAGCAACCCCGTGCGCACTGTCGCTGTCGGATGAACGGCTGCTTCAAAAACCACTGCACAACGCTCCGGCACACATTGCGGGCTGCCCAGAGATCCCAACGCACTTCCCTACCCGTTAATTCCTCAAAACGAGCCGGGATTCCATCCACTGTGATTACGTAGATACCTGTGTTACACGCACGACCTCTACCTTAGGATGCAGGAGTTCTCCACTGGTATGAGTTGGAGCTCTGGGGCTAGACTGCAAGGGTCCCCCATCCTGGGTCCGCCACTTCCTACTGTGCGTTCTTGCACAAATGACACCTTGGGCCTCTATCTGCTCCGTAAAGTGGGCATCAAACATTACCCAGACCCCCTGGAGCCGAGGTGAGAGCCAGACAGGAAATAATCCATGCACAACACGCAGCACCCGGGCGGCAGTTGGCCACGGCGTCTGGAATCGCTCGATCACATGACCGGGGCCAGCCGGCCGCCGGGGCAGCCGTCACGCGTGGCTCCCCCTCGTCTGGGGGGACTCCGGCCCAGCAGCCTCACAGACGCGCGGCCTGCAAGCTCCTCTCGGCCTGCCCGGGGACTCGCCCGTGCAGCACGGTCACCCTTCACGTCCGGGCTTGTGTGCGGCCCGGGGCGTCCAGGAGAAGCTCCCTCCCAGAACCTAGGAAGCCTCCGGGATCCTCCGCCCCGCCTCCCGGCCCCGGCAGACTCCACACAAAGCCGCGGGCGCGCGGGCCCGCGGCGGCCGGCCAGGCCCCTGCTCCGGGGAGGCCGGGCCCAGCAGCCCCCAGCCCAGGCCCAACATGGAGGGGGCCGCGCCCTCCCCACGGCGGGCGGTGCCGGGGCCCGCCCCGGGCCCAGGCGGAGACGGAACTGGGCGCGGGCCTGCGGGGCAGGGCGCCTTCGTCCTCACCGATCAGCCCGACTCCGAGCATCAGCTGAGGGTCCGCAGCCTCAGTTGCAGCCATCTTCCGCCGCCGCCGCCGCCGCAGAACACCGCTCCCAGCTCCCCTCTCACAGGCCCCGCCCCTCCCCAGGCCCCGCCCCTCCCCAGGGCCTGCCCGCCCACGGGCCCCACTCTCCCGCAGACCCCGCCCCGCAGGCTCCCGCCCCGCCTCCCTCCCTCCAGGCCCCGCCTCCCTCCCTCCAGGCCCCGCCCCCGTCCGGCTCTCCCGGACTTCCTGCCCCTCCACTCACCTTGGCCGTGAGTTTCTCATCCTCAGATCCTAATCCAGATCTTCATCGGGCGCCTCCTCAGCCCACTCCAATCTTCACTCTTCTCCTTTGGCTTTCCTCACTCTACCTCTGCCCTCCAGCCTGGCTCAAAAGAAGCGTCCTGAGAACGGAAGAATGGTCTCCTGCATTCATTCGCTTATTCATCCAGCTATCCCCCCCGCCAAAAAAACTTTTTTTTGAGAATTTAAAATGACTTTGGAAATATAACATTGACCAAGAGAGAGTATTCCAGTGGGGGACTTACTAAAACAGCCCAGAGTGATAAGCCTATTGCAATAAAATAGTGCCGTTTGTTAGAGAGTGGATGTGGGTATGCTGATCTGAAATGGGTGTTAAGGAAGGCTTCCCTCAGGAAGGGATATTTGGATATTTGAACCAAGATCTGAATGATGGGAAGGAGCCAGACAGTTTGGGTGGCTCCAGGATCCTTCCTTCTGGATTCCCTGTGCCTCCAAACCCAAATCACACAACACTAATCAGGGAAGGATCCTTGGAGTCTATAGGAATACAATCCCATCCTCATCTCATTTGATCTTTTTTTAAAAAAAAAATTTCTAATATGAAATATTTCATACATACATACCAATATAAGAAAAACATATGGTTACCACCCAGCTTAAGAAATAAAGTATTACAGGGGCTTCCCTGGTTGTCCAGTGGTTAAGACTACGGGCTTCCCCAGCAGGGGCCACAGGTTCAATCCTGGGGAACTAAGATCCCACATGTTGCAAGGAGTGGCCAAAAAATAAAGTAAAATAAACAGAAATGAAGTATTACTAATGTAGTCGAAGCACTCTCCTTCTCTTCCCTAATCTCCTAAACTTCCCTATTCTACAGAGGTAACCACTATTCTAAATTTGTTTTTTTGGTTTTGTTCCACGTGTCCAGGACATGAACCAGGCACGGGCACAAACCAAAAGCCAAGCTGGAATAAACAAGGAGTTGTTCTGTCCCTGGCTGATATGAGACAGGAACCACCAACCAGGTGCCACTCTGCCCAGGTCAGGGAGATGAACTTTGTTAATTGTTGTTTTCCTATATGTTTTTAAGATTCGGTATATATGTATGTATCACTCAACAAAATATTGTACTCCTTCTAAAACTTTATACCATTGCAACAATAAACATTTATTGAGTGGCAGGCACTGGTCTACAAACTTTACTTGTATTACTTTCTTAAATCTTCTCAGTACCCCTGCCTGTAAGTCCTATTATGATCTTCAATTTACAGGTGAGAAAGCTGAAAGGAGATTTGACTTGCCTAGTTTAACACAGCATGCAAGTGGCAGTGCCAGGATGTGGCACCAGGCTGTGGGATTCCAGCCACACACTGGGTCACGGTGCTACACAGCCCCTCCTGTGCAATAGCATGCTGTTTGTATTTCTTTGTAAATTGTTTTTCTTTTTTTTTTCTTTTTTTTTTTTCTTTGGCTCAGCTTTGTGATTTATCCAAGTTAATATTTATAGCTCTGGTTCAGTAATGTTAACTGTTGAGTGATATTTTGTATGTGAAAATATGATTATTTCCATTGTCTGTTGATGGACATTATGTTTGTTTCCTGTCTTTTACTTTATCATTACAGTGCTGCTATATTTTAAACGTCTCCTCATTCTACTTGCTCTTTACCTTGGGAAATTCTTCATCATCCAGTCTCAAGTATGATTTCTTCCCTAAATTCGGGCAAAACTACATTGTCTCTCTTCCAAGGTCTAATAATAGTATTTGGCCATAGAGCTAGGACTGGTATATATTCAGGTGTGTACATGGCTTTTCTGTTTCTCCCATTAGACCGAACTCCTGGAGGGCAGCACCCTGAACTATCCACTTTGGGATTCCCTGTGCTCACTATTGTAGTAAATAGTTGTTAATGTTTCTAGTTCCCAAAGAAAATATGCAGGTATTAGGAGCTAAGGAGTGGGATGCAGATTCAGAATCCGTTTGGAAGCCAAGCAGATACTTGCACTCATGTTTCATTGGCCTTTGCAATGCCTAGTGGGGTCTACAGGAAAGTGTTTACAAGGAAAACAGATTCTCTTGTGGGCTCCCTTTAACAACCTCAATAATACATCAACCTGTACCAACCTGCACCTTAAGTACCTGCTTTTAGTGAAGGCCACTGTCACCCAATCAACTAGGATAACTATATGAAATCACATATGGCAGCTACTGAAATAACCCATTGTTAAATAGTATGGCTCTAACCCCCAGTACCTTAGAATGTGACTTATTTGGAGATAGGGCCTTTAAAGAAATGATTAAGTTAAAATGAGGCTGGTAGGGTGGGTTCTAATCCAATCTGACCCGTGTCCTTTATCCTTTTTTTTTTTTTATTGGCTGCATTGAGTCTTCATTGCTGCTCCGTTGCTGCTCACGGCCTTTGTGTAGTTGCTAAGAGTGGGGGCTACTCTTCATTGCAGTGCATGGGCTTCTTATTGCCATGGCTCCTGTTGTTACAGAGCACGGGCTCTAGGCACTCGGGCTTCAGTAGTTGTGGCATGTGGGCTCAATAGTTGTGGCTCCCGGGCTCTAGAGAGCAGGCTCTGTAGTTGTGGCGCACGGACTTAGTTGCTTGGTGGCATGTGGGATCTTTTTTAGCTAATATCAATGAAGAAATTGAAAAAAAACACGGTATATTCCATAGTACAGAATGGTACAAAGCTATGAAGAAGAGTGAGGTAGACATATTTGTACTAACTCATTATAATCCCGTCTGTGTGTAAAGCTCCAAGCTGCTCTGTGTATGTGTGTGTATATATAGGGTGGGAGGGATGCGTACCCAGCTGCTGACAGCGGTTTCCTCAGAGGAAGAGCATAGGGGGATGGTGTGAAGGAAGGTTTGGGGCTGTGTACCCCAAATATTGTGGACTGTATAATAAAAACACAAATATAAATATTTAGAAATGGATAGTACATAAATGTATATATTTACAAATATTTATAAATGCATATATTTAGTACATTAAGGCATTAAATATACTAGCTATAAGGTCCATAAGTGTAAAAATATAGAAAATATTGAAAAATATTCAATTGTTAGTAACCATGGTTTTCTTTAGGTAGGTAAGACTTCAGCAATTTTTTTCTCCTCCTATTACTTTTTTTTTAAGTGTCTTTTCTGGGGCCATCAATTTTTTTTTTCAATATTTTATTTATTTATTTGGCTGCACTGGGTCTTAGTTGTGGCACACAGGATCTTTAGTTGCAGCATGTGGGATCTAGTTCCCTGACCAGGCATTGAACCCAGGCCCCCTGCATTAGGAGCATAGAGTCTTAGCCACTGGACCACCAGGGAAGTCCCTCCTCTTATTACTTTATTTCACAATTTTAAAAATGCTGTATTTCCTTGCATCCAATAGTTCAAATATTTAAATCTCTGAACTTGGGATGCATCCTGTAATTATATTGGGAGTGTTTTTTTCTTTCTTAATGGTACAAAAAATGAGGTGCTTAATCATTTATTGCATTTCTAGATTTGATGAAACATGGTAAATAGAAAAAAGAAGAAAACATGTTAAATCCATAGACTCCGGATATTCTGTGTTTTCCACTTCACCAAGGTCATTTGCTGAATCTTAAAAGAGACACATTTAGCCCAAAATGCGTAATAGTTTTACGCGATATTTGGGCTTGGGTAATCATTTTGCATTAAATTAGCAAGAATGTAGAATCAGTAACAATTGATTTCCTGGAACTTCCCTGGTGGCCCAGTGGTTACGAATCTGCCTACCAATGCAGGGGACACAGGTTCGATCCCTGGGCCAGGAAGATCCCACGTGCCGAGGAGCAGCTAAGCCCATTCACCACGACTACTGAGTCTGTGCTCTAGAGCCCGCAAGCCACAACTATTAAGTCCATGTGCCACAACTACTGAAGCCCGCACGCCTAGAGCCCGTGCTCCACAACTAGAGAAGACATCACAATGAGAAACCCATGCATCACAACAAAGAGTAGCCCCTGCTTGCCACAACTAGAGAAAGCCCATGCACAGAAACAAAGATCCAACACAGCCAATAAATAAATAAATAAATGGGGAAAAAAAAAAAAGACTTGGTTTCCTTTGCTCAGTGTGCTAGCATCTGCAAAAGGGACTGTGACGTGGGCTAAAGGCTGGGGAGATGGTACAGATATAACCACAGTAGAGTTCTTGCCTATAACCACCCTACAACAGGTGGGAAAACAGAAAAGAGCAGAGGGAACACATGACCAGATCCATTGCTTGTGGGATTTCAGACCTAGAGTTCCAAGCTTATGGAAAGAGAAAAAGGTGAAGCGTCTCGGAGGTGGAATAGGATGAGAGCCTCTGAGGCATTGCCTCTCCTTGCCCTGCCTGGGTGGCTCTGCTTTGGGCAGAGACTTAGGGTGGGCACTCTAAGTACTTCCTCTAAGAGTGAGTTAGGGACAGCCCCCTGTGGCCAAGGCCCATGGGTGTCACCTTAGTCTTTGGCACATTCTAGAGGCATTCCGAAAATAAATGAGGATGAAGATGACACTAAAACTAAAGGATTTGTTTAGATAGTAAAACAAAGAATTTGAGGGACATGGTGGTGGGTACCAGGAGGGAAGGATAAAGGACGCTGTGGCTAGGCTCCGATGGAGTGGGACAGAGGGTGAGAGTGGAGCGGTTATCTCTGGGAAGGTAGGAGGATGACTAGAATTGACACCTCCCTCCCTCCTTTTTAACCCCCAAGCGCCGTCAGACCCACCAGACCGGTTCTCCAGAGTTAAGGAGAAGAAGCAGAGGGTGGAGAGAGGGGAGGCACCCCAACCTTTGGGGTTGTTACAGGAGGAAGGAGCTGGGTGCGGAAACAGACAAACTTGAGTTCTAACCCTGGCTCTGCCCCTCGTAGCTGTTAAACCAGTCTTCTCTGTGCTTGTTTTTTCAGTGATCAAATGGAGCTAATTGTATCTTCCTCTGTGCCTGTCCTAATAAAGAGTTGGACTAAGAAAAATATTTATGCTAGCGTTATAGATAAGAGTAGCCTCGTGGAGCTTACGAACTAAACTATGGTGGCTGGAGTCATGGTAGGCAGGCATTTAGAAAATTTCTTCCCCTCTTTGGCCAAGTGTTAGTTGAAAGGGGTGCAGCGGAAACTGTAACCAAAGGAGGCATTATGCTTCCAGAAAAATCTCAAGCAAAAGTATTGCAAGCAAGAGTAGTAGCTGCTGGACTGGGCTCTAAGGCACCAAAGTAGTTCTAGAAGACAAGGATTTTCTTATTTAGAGATGGTGACATTCTTGGAAAGTATGTAAACTGAAATAAATCACTATTAAAATGGTATCACCTGAAGCTGCGCAATCCACTGAGATATTTCATCGTGTAAATAATTTCCATGTCTCTCTTTTATAATAAACTGATATCCCCCCAAAAGAAGAATAGCCTGTGTAGGGCATTCCCAAGACCACCCCCAGATTCAATGATTTGTTGTGGGGGCTCAGGATTCAGCGTATAGCTGTATCCATAGTTATAACTGATGACAACTGGAGGATACAAAGCCAAACAGCAAAGGGGAAAGACACAGGGGATGACGTTCAGAGCAAAGTAGGCCCAAGCTTCCAAGAGTCCTGTCCTAGTGGAGTCACACAGGATGTACTTGATTCCTCCAGCAACAAGTTGTGACAGCACACGTGAAATATTATTAGCCAGGGAAGCTCATTAGAGACTCAAGGTTTTTATTGAGGGCCAGTTACGTAGGCACCTTCTGCCCAGCACATACCAAAATTCTAGCCTCCCACGAGGAAATAGGTGTTCAGCATGAACCCCACTGTGTGTGCAAATAGTTGAGGCACAGTCGATCAATCATCAATTCTGGGGAAGGTGGGAGCGATCCCGAAATCCAAGTTCCCGACACCAGCCAAGGGCCTGCATTCCCGGCAGGCTTTTCTAAGGGTGGCAGTCTCTGGCCTGCTACGTCTGGTTTGTGCAGCTTCCTCCTTGCGTCCCAGGAACAGAGTAAGAAGTTGTTGGCACTGATGTGGATTTGGAAAATGCCCAAACTGTCTGGGCGTGTAGATAAGGGACCCAACCTTTTCCACAGATGTTCCAATGCCCAGGTCCCTGTGAGCCAAGTGTGACTCTTCATCTCTTTCCATAAATGGGTTTAATCAGAGACTAGGCATGTAGTCAGCCAAGAGCTTCTTTGGGGTGGCAGCTCTTTTAAGGGATTCCAGGCCTGCCTGGGGACTGGAAAGTCACCTCTGGAACGGGATTCAGTCAACTGCCCTGACACTCTGTCATGACGGTTAACTGGCTTCCAGCCTATTTGAGACTTCCAGAACATTCCCAAGAGGAAGTGATCCTTCTTGTGCTCTCCAACATTTCAGCATGCTAATATTGGAGCCTAAGTAGATCCTAGGCCCCAAGAAGCCTAGCTTTGGAGCTGTGTTGCATTAAAAGAAACAGTTCAGTAAGGAAAATGCAATTAAAATTAATTCTGATCCTTATTTGCATTTTTTGAAGAACATTAAAGATGATAAAATTCATTACCTACAGTGATATGTCTTAAAATTCCTTTTCTCTCGTTTTAAAAAAATTTTTTTTCTCATATTTTTAAAAGATTTTATTTTACTATTTGTAATTAAAAAAATTTGGTACTGCAATCTGGGATAAATGTTGTTTTAGAACAGTTTTCCATCTACAGAAAAGTTGCAATAATACTGAGAGTTGCCATATACCTCCCACCTGGTTTCTTCTAATATTACCTTACATCAGGATAGAACATTTGTGGGACTTCCCTGGTGGTCCAGTGGCTAAGACACCACACTCCCAATGCAGGGGGCCCAGGTTTGATCCCTGGCCAGGGAACTAGATCCCACATGCAGCAACTAAAAGACCCAATGTGCCACAACTAAGACCTGGCACAGCCAAATAAATAAATAATTATTAAAAAGAAACCAACCCCAAAAACGTATAGTACATTTGTCACAACTATTGAACCAATGTTGTTACATTAGTAACCAAAGTCCATATTTTACCCAGATTTCCTTAATTTTTTGCCTAATGTCTTTTTCTGTTTCAGGTTTCTATTTAGGATATTTCCTCAAGGTCCTCTTGTCTGTGACAGTTTCCCAGACTTTCCTTGTGTTTGATCACCTTGACACTTTTGAGGAGTAGTGACCAGGTATTTTGTACACTGTCCTTCAGTTAGGAGTTGTCTGATGTTTTTCTTATGATAAGACAGGATTATGCATTTAGGGGGAGGAAGACCACAGAGGTCAAGTGCAGTCCTCATCATATCATATGAAACCTTGATCACCTTTCTGAGGTTGTGTTTGTTGGGTTTCTCTCCTGTAAAGTCACTTCCTCTCCCCCTTTTCCCTGCTGCTCTCTTTGGATAGAAGTCACCATGCACAGCCCACACCTAAGGAGTGGAGGCTTATACTCCACTCTCTTGAGGGCGAACTATCTACATAAATTACGTGGAATTCTTCTCCGTGGGAAATTTCTCTATTCACTCACACTTATTTACTTATTCAATCACGTATTAATGTCGGCATGGAATCATTCGTATTTTTGTAAACTATCTTTCTCATTCGTCTGGCACAGGTTCTCATCTCTCTCTCCACTCTCTTTACAAACAACTCTTTCTGTTACTTTCCTCTTCTCTCTGCTTTCCTTCCCCCCCCCCATTAGCCTTTTTTCCCACCCTTCTATTCTTCTTCTCTCATCTCAACCCTTTTCTACTTGAATCTCCTACCCAATTTCTCCAGCTGTCCTCCCAATTTATTACTTCGTGTACCAAATAAAGGATGTGGAAAACAGGGGAAAGGAGAGGGGGAAATGCTCATTAGTCAACAACAGAATAGCAGTTGAAGGGGCAGAAAGAGGCTGTGAATATTTCAAATATTGATTATTTTATCCGTCTTGTATGCATATATGTGAAAATGATTTCTAGAGTGTCAAGGATGATGCTAGGAACGATACACATACGAGGGTGAGTCAATGCACTCTGGTTATATTAAAACTTCTGCTGGCACTTCTGTTGGCCGCACTGCCTTATCAGCACTTTCTGTTCAAGCCTACTGTCTCCCCAGTCACTGCTGTGCAGGTGTGAACATGTTACATCAGTTCATTTGTAACTGCGGTTCGAGCAATAATGGATGCCCCACTTGTGATCTGCACGAAAGAAGACCAGTTTGCAGTGATTCGTTTTTTGTGGTCTGAGGGTATACCTGGTACCGTTATTTATCAAAGACTTTGTGCACAGTATGGAGAAAGTGTTTTGTAGTGAAGAAGTGTGTATGAATGGATAGAGATGCTTATTGAAGACCTGAAGCCTAAACTTCAGATTAAACACAGAGGAGTGCTATCCAAGGGCAATGTGATCTTACATGACAATGCATGTCCGCACACTTCTGCCCATACTGTCGACGCTCTGCAAAAACTTCATTTTGAGGTGTTAAAGCATCCTCCCTATAGTCCTGATCTTGCTCCATCGAACTTTCACCAGTTTGGTCCCTTGAAAGTAGCCCTATGAGGATGAAGATTCACTTCTGACGAAGAAGAGAAGATAGTGGTGCATTCGTGGCTCACAGCTCAGCCTAAAATATTTTTTAATAGGAGAATATGAAAGCTTGTTGAAAGATGGACAAAATGTATTGAAAAGCAAGGAGATTATCTCAAAAAATGATGTATTTGTCTTTTCTAAAAGTTAATTCAAATAAATTCTACAGCCAGGGAGTGGATAATTTTTGACTCACCCTTGTAGTATCTCACTCAATCTCACAATAACCTCATCATGCTTATTTTCTACAGTTGATAAAACCGAGGCACAGAGAGATTACTTGCCCAATATCAAGTAAAGTGGCAAAGCTGGGATTTGAAGCCATAATTAACTCCAAAACTGGCATGCTCATATGAAGAACTGAGATGTATTTATAATCCTAATTCCCTAGGAAATGAAACATGCCCCTAGCTCTAAAAACACCAATGTGGAGTACAGTAACTTGTTCATAGTCTCAGAGAGTCTCACCTCTCATGAGGCGTTTGCTCAGACTGTCTGAATTTGTATAGTTACACCTGCACTGCCTTGCCCTTTTCCTCTGTTAAGCTGTACCTTGGTTTCACTTCCTGCAAAGCAAAGACTCCATAGCAGTTCATTCTTTTTTCTCTATGAGTTAATATGGAGAAAACTGTTAAGGTCTCTGTATTAGTTTTCTCTTGCTGTGTAACATATTACCACAAACAGTGGTTTAAAACAACATCCATTTATTAGCTCCCAGTTCTGTAGATTTGTGTGGCTGGGTCTCTGTTCAGGGTCTTGCCAGGCTGCAGTCCAGGTGATGGCCAGGCTGCATTCCTTTCTGGAGGCTCCAGGGAACAATCTGCTTCCAAGCTGATCCAAGTTGTTGACAGAAGTCAGTTCCTTGCAGTTGTAGGACTGAGGCCTCCGTTCACTGATTGGCTTCTGGCTGGGGGGCTGCTTTCAGTTCCTGGAGGCCACCCACAGTTTTTTACCACATGGCTCTCTCCATATACTCTCTCATGCTTTGAATTTCTTACCTCCTCTGCCTCTGACCTCTAGACCTAGGTTTAAAGGGCTCATGTAATTGGTTAGGCCCACACAGATAATGTCCCCCCACCTTTTTTCTTTGGGATGTGGGATCTTAGTTCCGCTACCAGGTGGAGTCTTAACCACTGGGCTGCCAGGGAAGTCCCAGTCTCCCCTTCTTAAAATCAACTGTGACATATAGCATAACCTAATCACAGAACTAATACACCATCACATTTACAGTCCCAGACATTAAACAGGATGTGTACATCTCGGAGAAGGAGTCTTGGAGGACATCTTAGAAGTCTGTCCACCAGTCTCCATCCCTTCATTTATTCACATATCTCACATTTATGGAATGCCTGCCCTGTGCCGGCCATAGTTCCAGGAGTTGGAGATACAGTGGTGAACAAGCTTACATCTACTGTAGTAAGAGATAGTAACTGAGGAAACAAAGAAAACTCCCAGTTAGCACTACTGTCCTGCCGGGAATGAAAACAGCCTTGTCTTTGGATTAGATTGGGTGGTCAGGAACGGGCTCTCCGAGGAGGGACTATTTTAGCTGTTTCCCGAGCAGATAACACAATGAAAAGGTCCATGTGAAGACAGTCTAATATCCACAAACTCAGGAGGAAAGCCCACATACTCTAGGGTTCCTTCTAATCATGTTTAACACGTTTCACAGAGAAGTCTCGTTTCAAACCACACCCAAAACCACTATGCACAGTACCTTACTCATTCTGTTTCCCTGGTGGTAGTTGGTGTGTGTAGCTTTGGGCATAACCTCCTAAACTCCCAAGCAGGAGCTGGGCTTCATGGCATGCCAGCAACGGCATGTGTGAGCATGTGTGCCAGCGCCCACAAACAAGTCCCTCTTTCTCCCCTCTGCCTTCTTCTAGAGGCAAGCAGAATATTAATTGAAGACTCCCGAGTATAAGAGGCATTTTTCCCAATAAATAACACTATATTGCCAGGACATGTTTCTGCTGAAAAAAATATGCTCAACTGAACCTGCGTTCCAAATTCCTGCTTGAAATTTCTAGAACCCAAAATTTCAATGAGCCCTGTCTGGCACAGGCACAGTGCACCCCACATCTGCCCTTGGTTCACCACTGTTTAAAAGCTTTCCAAACCCAGTTGGACTCTTCCATGGTTAGGAATGCAAGGCTGTGAGGTTTTGGACCTAGTTTGTTATCGTGCAGCTGGAACCACCAGGTGCTCTGAAACATACAACAAGTACACACTTTCAGAGTGTGCCCATGAGCCACGCATGTCCAGACACAAAGAGGAACGGTCCCAGTCACTACCTCCAAGGGACTTCCAGGGTCATAGAGGAGACCAACATGCAGATGGGCAATTATAATATAGGAGACTTGCTTTAACCAATTTTCATTTATTCAACAAAGATTTATTGAGTGCTTACTCTGTGTGAGGCACTGTTACTGGCACTGCAGATATAGCAGTTGAACAAAACAGACATAAATCCCTGCCCAGGAATTCCCTGATGGTCCATGGTTAGGACTTCATGCTCTCACTGCCGAGGGCCTGGGTTGGATCCCTGGTCAGGGAACTAAAATCTCACAAGCCTCCTGGCAAAAAATAAATTTAAAAAAAAAAAAAAAAAAAGCTTACATTCTAGAGGGATAGACAATAAAGAAATAAACTCTTGAAATATATTGGGGATCAAATGGTGATAAATAAATAAGTGCTATGGAGGAAAATAAAGAATAGAGGGGTGCTAGGAAGTAGGGGAAGAAGGGAGGTCATTATCACTTTAAAGAGGTGAGGGAAGACATTACTGAAAAGGTGACACTGGCGTGGCATGGGAGGGACAAGGAAAGGGAATGGGTTCAGGGCCTTGCAGGCCGTTATAAGGACTGACTTTTACAGCATGATCTGAGGGCCACAAGAAGGTCTTGATTAGGGGACCGAAATGATCACCTCGCTTTTGCTTTAAAAGGATCCCCCTCCTTGCTATGTGGAGGAAAAAGAGAAGGGAGCCAGGTAAAAGGAGAAAGACAAGTTGGCAGGTCATTACACACTCCAGACAAGAAATGATGGCGGCTTGGACAAGTGTAGGTAGATGTGGGAGGTGGTAGATGTGGGATTTGCTGAGGGGTTGACTGGATGTAGGGATATGACAGAAAAGGGAGTCAAGGCTCTTTTAATACCTTTGTGGCTTAAGCAACCAGAAGAACGGGGTTGTAATTATTCCCTGGGGGACGATGACAGGAGGAGCAGATTGGAGCCAGAAGAGACCTGGAGCCTGGTTTGGGGCAGGGTGGATGCATGTTATATGTCAAACGTTTAATGGATATGTCAAAGACATCTGGATGTGAGATGGGGTTTCAGGACAGAGATCAAGTGCTAGTGATACAATTTTGTAACTTATCAGCACAGATGTGATTTCTAAAGCTATGAGTTAGTGTGTCGGGTACCTCTGCCCTAAGTGTCTTTGCCGCAAGCATTTTCCCTGCATAACTAATCGGTGGTAAGACAATTCTGCCATGAAGAATATAATAACTGGTTGACAGTTTTTAGTTTGACAGTTTGATTTCAACTGGTTGAAATACATTAGCATTTCTTCCAGTTAGTGACATTATGGATGTCTTTATCAAGCTGACAGATGATGTCCCTCTTTTACTTTTTGTTATTTTATCTTCTACAGCAAAATTGCCTCTGGCCAATTAGTTATGTGGCAAAAACATCTGGGGCAAAAATGCTTGCAGCAAAGATGCCTATGGCAAAGATGCTTATAGTGAAAGTACCTAGAACCATGAGATAGAACCAAGAGATGAAGGTAGTTAGAGGAGGTAAGAGGTCTAGAAGCTGACCCCTGGGACTTTTCAACCTCAGAGGTCAGAGAGATGAGAAGCAGACAGAGAGGTAGGAAGGAAATCAGGAAAAGGTGATCCTGGAAGCCAAATGAAGACAGTACTTCAGGGAGGATGCAGTGATCAACTCTCTGTGTGAGAGGAGATGGACCAATGCATTGGTATGCAGGGGCTGGCTCTAGACAGGAGCGAGGATGAAGAATAACAGGAGGTAAGGCAGAGGTCTGAGCACAGATGAACGTGGGTAGTAGATGGCAGAGTGCCAAAATTCTCTAATTTCTCCACTGTTTTCTTTTGGCCATTGACTAACAGTAGAGAAAGGAGGTCCTGGAGGATTAGAGAGGAAAATGTATGAACTAGTCATCTGGGAGAGTGGGGATATGGCCCAGAGAAGTGGACGAGAATGGCTAAATAGCAACACGGTGCTTGTTGAGGCTTGTGGTTGTGAACTTAAAGTGAGACTTGTTGACACGGCTATGCATTCTTCTCCAGTCATTTTAGGCTACAGGCAAGGAGTGGGTGGAGGGTTGGATTGGCCAGGGTCCCAGAGCAGAATAAAGGGAGAGCTGAGCAAGAAAATAACTAAATGATGGAGTGCAAATTAGGTCTAGAGGAAACAGAGGCCACGGGGGATGAGAGCAGTGAAAGGAAGTACAATTGATGCGTGGATTGCAGGTCCCAGCCAGGCAGCAGGGTTGTTCAAGTTGGGATCTGATATAATTAACCATAGGAGGTGGTGGCCAGAAAGTAAGATGTTTGAAATCAAGATCTGGGAACTGAGATAGTGTGACAAAGTCTGGGGTAGGGGTCAGCAAACTCTGGCCTGTGGGTTAAATCTGGCCTGCTGCTTGTTTTTATACAGCCTTGAGATAAGGATGATCTTTCACATTTTAAAATATATTAAAGAAAAAAAAGACTATTATCCTTTTAGCAAGGACAGTTGCTCCAAGAATTGAAGACATTGCTTCCTGGCCTGCAAAGCCTAAAATAATTACTACCTGGACCTTTATAGAAAAAGTGCGCTGACTCTCGGTCTAGACTCTAGGGTATCACCACGTGTGTGAGTGGCTGAGGTCAGGGAGAGGACACATGGTGAAGGCCAGCTGGCCAGGATTTCGGCAGGATCATTTATTGATACGTAGGTATAGAGCCCACGAATCATTCCGATGGTGGTGCTGGAGAGAGTGACAGGGAGCCAGAACTAAGAGCCAAGGAACGAGGGGGTGTGACCTGGGATCTGAAGATGCCTGCAGAGAGAGGTCTAGACTGATGGCATGAACCTCAAAACTCAGAATTTAAGGGAAGAGAGAGAAAGAGAGAAAGAGAAAGAGCTCCAGAAGCAGCTAGTGGGAAGAGCTAGTAGGTCACGGATCCACCTCAAGTGCCGGCGGTTTGAGGGAGGAACACAGCCATCCCTTGGCAGGGTTGCAGGGGCAGCAGAGTGCTCAGGGCTGGTCTGGGTGATGGAATTCAAAGGAGACCTGAGCAAAGAGCATAGGGAAAGGGGCAGTTGGGTCAGACAACCCCCCTACCCCCTGCCCTTGCTGGCAGAAAAGGCTTTGCGGAGGAAGCCTTTGGGCTGAGGCTTGAAGTATTAGCAAGAGTTTCAGGTAATGGTGGGTGGGAGGAGAAGGAGGGAAGGGATATATATATGCAGGAAAGCATGGTATCTTTGAACACTGACCTCAGAAAATCAGGAGTGAACTTCAGGACAACTGGAGTTTCAGAATCAGTGCAATTAGGAGCTTTGGGTGAAGAACATTATTGGTTTTTTTTTTTAATATTTGCATGCTGAGGCTTAGGGATATTGAGCACTCCGTGTAGGTGAGCAGATGCTCTATGAATGAAACATGACACACATTGGACTTTAAACTTGTTACCTCCCCAAGGGTACGGTAGGAAAATGTATTATATAAATATTTATGTAAGGATCTATTCATTTCTCTCTCCAGCATTTTTTGAGAGCATCTTGTCTGCTTTATTCTCTACCAGGCATTGGGGATACAGTGGTGAACAATACAAACATGGTCCTTCCCCTCTCTGAACTTACAGTCTACAAGTAATTACACTGAAGTATGGTCAGTGCTAAGACAGGATGTTACTGGTGCTCAATGCATTGACATCTAAACTCACCCGGGGGCCAGGGAAGAATCTTGGCAGAAGTGACATAAATAGGTTGTGGTTGCCAGAGCAAGGAATGGGTGGTGGTGAATTTCCAAGTGAAGTGATGGCATGCACTGGGTTGGAGGTGGGAGAGGGCTGTTTCAGGCACTGAAAGACATGAGTGTGGTGAGAGATGGGCCTAGAGAGACAATGGGGGCTGGGCTGGAGTGGTGTCTCCGTCTCCATGTGGCTTCTTTTTTTATGGTGGGATCTTAGTTCCCCGACCAAGGACTGAACCAGGGCCCTGGGTGGTGAAAGCACAGAGTCCTAACCACTGTATTGTCAGGGAGTTCCCTCCATGGAGCTTCTGATGAGTGTTCAGTCTCCCTCTCTCTAGACTGCAAAGTCTGAGAAGGCAGGAACCAGCTCTGTTCTGTTCACTGCTGTGTACCTACCTCCCAAGCCTGACACAATAGTTTGTTGATAATATTAGTGTGTTGAATGAATGTATAAACGTGAACCTTGGTTTATGTCTGAAATTTATTATGTTCATCAGTATAAATACCTTCATTACAGCATTCTTGTAAACAGAACAATGAATGTGAAAGCATTTCAGTAAACTGTAAGACGTGATACTTGTTTTAAAGCTGTGAGATATTATGTTGCAAAGGTGTATAATGTAGTACTTCAGTTGTGCCCTTAACAACTGTTTTTTTGAGAATCTTATTTATCCCACTCACGTCAGAAAAAACCCTCCAAAACACTGTATTAGAGAAATTATCCAATCATTTATAGTACAAAAGTAGCTTGATTAAGGGAAAAAACCTTCATCAGCCTGATTGCTTCCTTTTGCCACTTCCTGAGTGGCTTTCAGTATATTCAGGTTGCTTGTTTTCTACTAAGTGAGCATTAATCAACGGCAAGTAATTACACTTTTCTCCAGGCCCAGAATAGATCCTATCTTGTCCTTCATTGTGTACTCATCTATCCTCTCCAGTGAATCATCATCTCTGTGAAAGGAGGCATCTTGCATCTTTTTATCCCTGGCATCTAACTTTATGGCTTGTCTGCTGGTACTGAATACCTCTCAGTTCAATTTAATAGGTAAATTTATCCTGGATATTGACATTATACCGTAACTCATTCAAAAATATGGTAATAGGCTCTAAATAATTTTATTTAATGCACTTAAATGATCATTGGCTAGTATATTACCAAAAGTTTCATAAACAGTCTTCCCTTGGTATCTGTAGGGGATTGGTTCCAGCCCCCACTACAAATCAAAACCTGCAATGTTTGGGAATTCCCTGGCAGTCCAGTTGTTAGGACTCAGTGCTCTCACTGCCAGGGTCCTGGGTTTGATCTCTGGTCAGGGAACCAAAATCCCATGAGCTGCACGGCTTGGCCAGAAAAAAAAAAAAGGCATAGTATTTGCTTGTAACCTATCACATTGTCCTGTATACTTTAAATCATCTCTAGATTACTTATAACACTTAATGTAACGTAAATCTATATAAATAGTTGCCATTGACAAATTCAAGTTAGGCTTTCTGGAATTTTCTGGAATTTTTTTTTCTGAATATTTTTGATCTGTATTTGATTGAATCTGAGGATGCAGAGTCCCACGGGTGTGGCAGGTCGACTGTACTTTTAAAATAACTTCAAAGATGGGACTTCCCTGTGGTCCAGTGGTTAAGACTCCGAGCTTCCAATGCAGGGGGCACGGGTTCAATCCCTGGTTGGGGAACTAAGACCCCACATGCCTCAGGGTGCAGCCAACAAACAAACAAACAAACAAAAACAACTTCAAAGAGAAAAGGATGAAGATGTAGAAATACTGGACTTCATTTTACCTCCCAGTTTTCTAGTATTTTTATTGTTTCAGGTCTACCAAATAATGAGTAATAATAATTTTACCATTTTCTTTGAGACAATGGAAAGATAAGAATGTTGGAAAGCTTTTCTGATACTTAGGCCAGGTTTCCTTTTATTTTATTCTGTTACGTGTCTCTATGGCCTACCAAATAGTTTTCTATCTATAGCATTTAAAAGCTCTATTTGCTCGTATGCTTAGCTCTTTAATTTTGACCTAATTATTATATACATGAGTAAGTCTCTTGATCCTGCCCCATAAAACAGTTCCCACAGCTTCTTAGTATCAACACCTACAGCTCAACCCTGCTCTTATTTTTTTGAGGAGTAAGCTCAAAATATTCCAAGCATTTTGGAGGAATAACTCTCTGAAATTAATTTAAAAATAACCTTTTTTAAGAAATTGTGATTTATTTTTTTGTCTATGTCTGCAGTTCCCAAATTTTCATTCTTTCTAGTGATAAATAGAAAAACCTCTTTGCTGAGGCAGAAGGCATGAAGGGGAGATGCTTTTTGTACCTACTGTGGTTTCCTCATTCATTACTGTACCACTCTCTCATTAATTCACATATTCCATTCCTTATTACAAAATGTGTAACAAATTTGCAACAACTTATTCCACTGCTGCTTTCTGAATTTTTCTTCTAAACTCATCTTAATTTCACACAAGGGCTTGAGTAATTAGACTCAGTTCAAATGGCTTTCAAGTTCTAGGTATAATAATGTTTGAACATTAAAATCGTTCGTCAATAATAAAAGACTATAGCAAAGGGCCTGCTATAAACTGATTTTTTTCACTTACTTTTCTTATATCTGTGTGCGATATGTGCTGAATATCTAGGCGACAACACTCCCATGTATTTTCAAATATTCTGAGGGTCTGTTCTGCTGCATGTCTTTTGCCCCCACGCCAGGTTGTTGTCCCCATCCTTCAGGTCTCGTCTCAGAACCAGCCTTTCCTGAGGGCCCAGGCAAGCTCTGTGTCACCAACTTTAAACTTCTACCCAGATATGAAATAAGCGTGCTTATTGGTTTCCTCCCCACGCTAGTCCGTCACGTGACAGGTACCACCATCTCCAGCGGTGAGCATCGCTGGCCTAAAGACAGCTGCTCAAAGCATTTGCGTTAAATGAATAAATTCGGGATTTTAACTCAGTCAAGTCATTCCCTAGGCGATGGGAGCGGATAGAAACTTTGCACGACTCCGCACAAATCATGTTAAAAGAAGAATCTGTGTCTTCTCGCCAGACACACGTGCTGACCCAAATCTCACCTTTCCCACCTAGAATCTCGCTCGAGGAGTGAGGGGCCTGAGAACCGGCTCCCTAACGTTTCTCCGAGGAGCCCCCAGCAGCGACCACAGCGATAGGTGGCCGCCGGCCACGTCAGCCGCCCAGCGTGCAGCCAACGCGCCTGCGCGCGGGGAGGGGCGGTGCCCGCGCGAAGGTCCGCCCCTACATCCGGGGCCTAGGCGGCGGCAGCGCCGCCGCGCGGGGGTCACGTGGCTCCTTCCTTTCCGTCTCTGGCCGGCTGGGCGCGGGCTACTGCTGGCGAGGCGCGTGGAGCCTCGCGCTGGTTCCCCTTTCGTCTCCTCTCCCGGCCCGGGCCCCTGAGGAGTTCGCTGACGCCGGGTGAGCTGAGCCTGCCGCCAAGATGCCGGCCTATTTCCAGAGGCCGGAAAATGCCCTCAAACGCGCCAACGGTGAGTAGGGGATCAGGGTGCGCCGGCCTGGGGCGGCCCGAGGCCTCGGAGGTCGGGGGGCCCAGGCCTGGTTCTCGCTGCTCCGCCGCCCAGCTGCGGCTGCACAGGAGGCCGGTGCGGCCTGCCCGCCGCAGACCCAGCCCGCGGCTGGGCACGGTCTCCCCTCTCGCTCCAACCGACGAGGGTGGGTGGGAGCAGCGGAGCCGGGAACCGTGCCTCCGGGGGCTCTCCCTCCCTCTGCCGCCGCCCGGGGAGTCTCGGGGGCCGCGGCTCCGGAGACGGGCCCGCCCGGGCCCGAGCTGCTTCCCCCGCCGTCCGCCTCCGCTCGGCCCTCGGGACCGCAGGGCTTTCGGCCTCGGCCCCGCGCCCCCGGCCGCCATCTGGGAGCGCCGGGGAGGAGGAAACATGGCTCCCTCCCGGGGACAATGCACGCGAGAGCCGCGGCTCCACCTCCCGCCTGGCTGGGAGCGGGGCAGCCCCATCTCCGCCCCCCCCCCCAGCCCAGCGCCGCGCTGTGCGGGGTCAGGGTCCGCCTAGCCTACTCTTCCCCTCCGACCACCCTCTCGGCTTCGGGGACTCTGACCCGTTTAATCCGTGCCCTGTTTCTCCTGGCATCGATCACTGGCAGCTCAGAAACTTGCTTCGAGTCACAGGAAGTTGGAACAGAGTTAATACTTGTAAGAGGGACTTCAAGTTCTCTCTCAAAGATAACGAAAGCGAGGCCTAGGGAGTCTGGTTTGCCCAAGGTCACTCTGGGAGTTAGCTGTTGAGGCAGGAGCCTACCTAAAACCAAGGTCTCTTAACTTCCAGATCAGTCGGTTTTTTTTTTTTCACCACGGCGCTGCTGCTGGATTTTTATTTCCATATGTGTACCTAAGCCACCGGCGCTTTTGGGAAAACTTGTGCGTGTCACGGTGTGTTCAAGAGGCATTTATTACCTTGGCATTTATGGGGGAGCAAATGTATTTATTATACGTGCCTCTGGGTCTTTAAACACTTCATTTAGGGATTAAAAGTGTTAGGCCGTCCATTGCTCTTAGTTTCACCCTTCCTCCATCCAGACAAGTTTTGGATCTTATCCATGTTGTAAACGGACATACCGTATCTGTTAAACTTTTATGCTTGTGAAGCTTGTTTTGTTTGTTTGAAGATTCTCTTAGGAAAAGGTCAGTGTCTGTCAGTGTCTGTCAGTACATACGGTTGCTCCTGATAACCTGTCAGGGCCAGAGATCTTGTCACGTGCTTGTTATTTTAACTAAAAGTAACAATTTCGGGGAGAAGTAACAGTTTGTGGAATAGGATAATGCGACATTCTGTGGAATAAAGTAATTGTTTTAAAAACAATGGAAACTACAACTTTGATCTAGTCACTCATTCTAAGCGTCCATCTAATAGTACAGGCAAGAAGTTTCACACGTTGATTTATAGGAAAGAGGATAGGTGAAGATGGAAATTTAACCCTACAAAATAAACTAGCAAAGCTAGAAAAAGAATTTTTTTAGATGTTTTGAAACTTAGAGAATTATATTGTGGTATACCAGATGACTTTGGTGTAACTACTGCTGTAATTGCTACTGCAGATCTGTTTTATACTCCTTTGAATGTTGACCAACAGACATTTTTTTTCCACGTTAATTGGCTGAAGCACTGTAATCTTGACGGCCTAAATATTACACAGTTGGTGTAATACTTCCTTCACTCCTTGTTTCCTTCACTCCTCCCTTCTGAGTCTTTTTATGAAGTAACTTTTTAAAATTAGAAAGGATGTATGATATGTAACAAATCTTAAACCTTTTCTCACGATTTCTAAGTTGAAGTAGATTTGATTCATGAAGGGCAGTTTGGGGAAAATGTCAGAAATTAAAGTAGGCAAGATGAGAAAGGGACACCGGGATGGGGGTGGAGACTTGAATTGTGTTAGTGTAGTTTTTGAAAAAGGTGCTTTCAAGCTGTAGGATGGGTGCTTGTATGGTAGAGATGCTTTAGCTTTTAAGTAATTTCTGAACCTTTGATCTTGTGAAGGAGAGCTCCCATATTAGTATCAAAGAGCAGAATGCGGATGGCACATGACACTGCTTACAAAACTTTAAATAAGATGATCAAAGCACATTTTATTTTAATGGAAATAATCTCACTTATCTGTAACATTTGTAATCTCAATCACATTTAGACCTCATCCATTACATTGTGTTAATAAAATGTGAATAAATTTAAGTGTAGAATAGTTTGTCAGAGCAATATTTTTGGAAACAATTGGACAGCAAACATCCAGGAAAATGAGAACTTGACCCATCAGTTACAAGCAAGAAATTCATACCCCAGAATCATTTGGAAAAAAGCTCATCTTCCAGTTTATACTGTTAGTAGTGCCAGATCAGTTGCTTTGGACCCTTTAACAGCCTTAACTGAACACTCTGCAACCAGTGCCTTAAAAATAAAGTTGTTATTAAGCCCACAAATTGTGTAACATTATAGCTTATCTACTTGGTCTGTTGCACAAATAAACTAGTAAAATTGAAGGAGCTGACCTAAAGTTTTTCTTTATAGGTAAGATACATACTTTCATTCATTGTGTCTTTAAGGTTAACTCAGAATGCCCATCCTGCTAGTAATAGTTTGTAATTCCAGATTTTAATTTTTATTTCAAGAATATCAATCAGGAAATGAACATTTCTTTAAACATTGCAGTAGAGCTTTTAGTGTGTAATAATATTTTCCAGCCTCAAAAACTTTTTTCCCCCTAATTACATGATTCAGAGGATCATTTAAACTAAATCCTCAGATATCAGTCAGGATAAAGACAAGAACTCAGCATCATGGATTATCATGATAAACATATTCCTTTAAAAAAAAAAAATCCTTGCCTGTTTTCTTTTTTTTTCTTGGTGGTGGTGTTGGTCCTGTAAAAAATTACTTTTTAATGCATTTACTTTAGCTTGTTCGAAACTGTTGTTTCAGAATTTGAAAGTATTGACTTTGAAATTATGAATTTTGATTGGCTGTTGAGGAAATGAAAAGTACTTTCAGTTCTATCACTATACAAGACTTTCTGTTTGTTTTTTTTTTAATGACATAAGGTACCACACTCATTTAAAAATAAGAGATTGGGAAGGTGAATTACTTTTTGACAGTTTAATATTTTGTCACCACTTCATGCTGGGGCCAGCTCTTAAGTTTAACTTTTTGTGCCTATATTCTGTATTGCTGCATATAGACAGTGCTTATATACAGTAGTATGGGACTTAAATCCTCAACGTAAGATTGGGAATTGGATGTAATAGGTCATTTTGTTGTGCTGCTGTGATATTCTTAATGTAAAAGATAAATTTAAAAATGTTTACTCCCCAACTTTTGGCTAGTAAAAACTGTTTTTGTTGAATAGTTTTGAAAAACACTTAACCTTGTATGCATGCTCCAGGAAGAAGATGGTCCTCTCCTTAAAACAGAAAAGGCTTATTCCAACAAAGGATTTAGTTGTATTACATCTTTGTTTAATTTTTTGGGATTTTTTTGTGTAATAAAATTGACTCAACTGAGAATGGCCTTTCTCCCATATTGACAGGTTTGGTATTGAGACTATTGAAATGTTGAAGAGGGGTTTATATTCATTTGCATGTGAGGAATATGATTTGATATAATATGGAATTATGTGGGATATTGTGTCAAAGATACTTATTTCAGAATGTTTTGTGATTTATAGTGTGCAAACTTTTAATATACTAGAGTTGCAATATTGTCTGTAGTTTTCCTGGAGGAAGAAATGTTCAGAAACAGTATTCCTGAAAGATGTAATAATTGGAAGAAGAAATAACAGAGAATTACTCACTAAATCTGTAGATCTAGTAAATCCTCCAAATAAGACATTTTTGCCTGTTTACCTAGTACAGTTAGTTACGTGTTAGCTAATATTGTACATTGTTAGGTTAACACTCAAAATAATTTTTTGTCAAGGATGTTTTTTTCTTGGGAGGAAAATAAACAATGATTTTAAAAAACAGATGTGTTTTAAGTTTTTTATAGTGTAAACTAGTGTTCTGCCAAATTATTTTTCAAATGTTCAATGGAGAGATTTTTGTGTATGTGTGAAATTTGGCAGTTACTGAGTTTGAAGTTGAACATAACCAGAAAAATACCATCCCCTAGTCTGTTAAGTTGTACGAAAGAAAATAAAAGATGAGAAAAAATATGATGAATCAACCTTGGTCAGAAATAATGTGATAGAGGAGCCTCTGCTTTTAATTGAATTTCAAAATGAGCAATATACCTAAAATCTAAGATTGGAACTGATTTTGAAATATTGCCACATACAGAATGTCTTCAGGTTTAGGTGGTGAATTTTAACTTTTTTTTTAATTTTATTTTTTACAATAAATTGCATATATTTAGAGGGTACAATTTGGTATCCCAATCTCCCAATTAATTCCCCCCTCCAACCCTCCCCGCTTTCCCCACTTGGTGTCCATATGTTTGTTCTCTACATCTGTTTCTTTATTTCTGCCTTGCAAACCGGTTGATTTGTACCATTTTTCCATAGTCCACGTATATATGTTAATATATGTGAATTTTAAAAGAGTATACATTTCTTTGCTCTACATTCTAAACTTTTTTTCCCAATTAAAAAGTAAACTTTTAATTTTAGAAGTTTGAGACTTACAGAATTATACAGACAGTACAGAGGGTACTTGTGTACACCACACACAGAGTCTCCTATTAATGAATATCTTACATCTGTGTGATACATTTGTCACAACTAATGAATCAATGCTGATACACTGTTATTAAGGAGAGTCCATACTTTGTTCATATTTCCTCAGTTTTCCCTAATATCCCTTTTGTATTCCGGGATCCCATCCAGGATACCACATTACATTTATTTGTCTCCTTAGGCTTCTCTTGGTTGTGACAGTTTCTTGCCGTGATGGTTTTGAGGTGTATTGGTCAGGTATTTTGTCTCCCAACTGAGATTTGTCTCAATATGTTTCTCATGTTTAGACTGGGATAAATAAGTAGAGATTCTGTGCTCATGGATTGGAAGACTAAATACTGTTGTCAGTTCTTCCAAATTTGATATGTCAATTCAGTAAGATCCCAGTGAGCTATTTTGTAGATATCTACAAGCTAATTCTAAGATTTATATGGAAAGGGAAAAGGTGTTGTATAGCCAACACAATACTGAAGAAAGAACAAGATTGGGGTACTCACACTACCTGATTTCAAGACTTTTCTATAAGGCTACAGTAATTTAGACAGTGAGGTATTGGCAAAAGACAGACAGATCAATGGAGAATGATCAAAATAGAGCCCAGAAATAGACCCACACAGTCAAATGATCGAAAGGAACAAGGTCAATCTAATTTGTTTTTTCTGCCTCAAGTCTTAACATAAACTAACAAAAAATTCATCAGCCAAATCACTGTGACTGAAGTTATAGTTGATTTTTCTGCATCTGCAAGGGGGAGATTGTTTCCCTCATGACTTGAATTTCTGGAACTTTAAAATAACTTAGACATAATTGACACAGAGGAATTGAGTGAAATCTAGTTTTATCTGTAGGTCATATTTGAGATCATATTAGTTTTCCATTGTTTTACCTTGGATAATTTTGGCATAGCTTTAGAAGTCAAAAATAAATGTGACCTCAAAAGAGATGGTACTAAGTTCAGAAATTAAAACAGCCAAATTAAAAAGCAGGATTTAGGCTTTTATATAGTATACGTAACTGATTTTAATTCTCCTGAATTACTTTTCCAGAATTTCTTGAAGTTGGCAAAAAGCAGCCTGCTTTGGATGTTCTTTATGATGTTATGAAAAGTAAGAAACATAGAACATGGCAAAAGATACACGAGCCAATTATGTTGAAATACTTGGAACTTTGTGTGGATCTTCGCAAGAGCCACTTGGCTAAAGAAGGCTTATATCAGTATAAGAACATTTGTCAACAGGTACGAACAGCAGTGTTTTTATATTTTAGTAAGTGTTTTAAGTAATTTTCAGAGCATTTTGCCTCTCACAGTTAATATGTTTTATACTGTAAAGTTTGGATTTAAAATATTTTAGGGTTTGTTGGGAAAAGTGTTTTATTTATTTATTTTTTGGCTAGGTGAACATCAAATCTCTAGAGGATGTTGTTAGGGCATACTTGAAATTGGCAGAGGAGAAAACTGAAGCTGCTAAAGAAGAATCCCAGCAGATGGTCTTAGACATAGAAGATTTGGATAATATTCAAACTCCTGAGAGGTGTGTGGGTTAAATTGCTAAATAAATTTTTCTCATGGTTTTTCTTTACATATGTCTCCATCCCCATTTGAAGTAGATGTTAGAAAGAATGCTTGTTTTTTGCAATTTTAAATGTATAGTAACCTCAAGAAGTCATGTACTATTCAAAGTTCATAAAAGTGGGAAATTACAGCCATCAGATAGGAGGATGTATACTAATTTAAATGTCTGTAATACTGATTGGGAATTCAAATACTTTGACACTAAGTGATAGCTTTACAGTGTGTCCAGAGATGTAGGAAGAATTTGAACTATTTTCTAATGATCAGTGTTGGTTTTAGTTTTATAATCATATGGCAAAGTAGGAAACCATGTCTAAAATTGTTTTCAACGTTTTAAAATATTTTTGTAGTGTTCTCCTAAGTGCTGTAAGTGGTGAAGACACTCAGGATCGGACTGACAGATTACTTTTAACTCCATGGGTTAAATTCCTATGGGAATCATACAGACAGTGTTTGGACCTTCTTCGAAACAATTCTAGAGTAGAGCGTCTCTACCATGATATTGCCCAACAAGGTAAAACAAGAACTGATTTGAAAAGTTGACTTAAGGATAAGTTTTGCAAAAAACTGTTAAAGTTAACCTCCTTTTCTCCACAGTACTTATTTTATATAGTTTTTATTCTTATTGTAGATGATTGGCATTCATTTGAATATTAAGTAAGTGATTATCAGAAATTTGTTTCATTAGCCAGTGTAATCTTGTGTATTCCATTGATGTCTGAAACACCTTTTAAAGTCATTTTGGAATTTTCCAAGTGATGGAAAAGATAAACTTAACTTTTTGATTGCTTTCTGGCAGACTTGAGTTCTACTTTTGACTCTACAACTACAACATATTCTTTGGCAAGCTACTTAACTGTGCACTGGGTTTCTAAGGTCTTTTTAAGCTCCAGAAAACTTTCATGATTCTATGAAAAACTATACACTTTTCCTTTTTTAAACAGTATTATTGAATGTAGAGCTGAACCTTCCTGATGACTCAGAATCATCATGAAAAGTATCCAGTAGTTAATACTGCACACACTTTTAATCTGAAGAACTGTATTAAGCCTGTTTTCCTAATCTTGTCTTTTGGCCTTGCTGTCACTTATCTTGATGTCAGTGCAGCCTTTTACTCTATGTGACCTGAGAGTGGCTCTTGGCTTTTTCTTAACTTTGGCCTTAGGTACAAGCTTGTGTTGCCATTCTTTTTAATATGGGGCTGATTGGCATTTATTTGTTCAAGTTTTAAGTGACTTTGTGACTAAGAATATTTTTCTAGGAGTATTAGAATCTTTCATTTTGCTTACATGGCTAGCATATGTGAATTTTCATTTAACATGAGTAAACTAGAGCTTTTTTGGTAACAGTTGAGATAAATATTAACTTGTAGTTCAACTGTATCCTGTTGAAATAGAAATACTCTTTTTAAGGGAAGGACAAAAGTTATTTTAGTATTGCATTTTTGACAGTAGAAAATTACTATGTATTTTAATGATGGAGCAAGTAGTTCATTTACACATCTGTGTGCATAGTTGAAATTACGTTACCATAAACCCCCAATTTGTATTATTCAGTTTTAATTAGTGGAAAACTCGTTTTCTAATAAGTTAGATAGGAAAGTTCATTGTATTTCAGACCAGAATTTTTTTACTCTTTTAGGGTTTGAAGTGATAAGTGTTTGAAAGGTGAGTCGCTTCTAGACCTAAATTTGAATAGCTTCCTCTTGTAAGCTCTCCCAGAGCTGTGTATTAGTCCTAGACCAGGACTGATGACTGTGGCCAAAAGGCAGTCAGGGTACATGAAGTGAGTTATGACTCTGATCACTTCTAAAGACTGATGGTAAGTTTGGTAAATCTTGTTAAAATACATGAAATACGTGAAATAAAACCTATTCAAATACTTTAAGTTGTTGGTGGAAAGTACCTAATATATTTTACAATTACATTTATAGCTTTCAAATTCTGCCTCCAATATACACGTAAGGCTGAATTCCGTAAACTGTGTGACAATTTGAGAATGCACTTGTCTCAGATTCAACGCCACCATAACCAAAGTACAGCAATCAATCTTAATAATCCAGAGAGCCAGTCCATGCATTTAGAAACCAGGCTTGTTCAGTTGGACAGCGCAATCAGCATGGAATTGTGGCAGGTATGTTGTGAACTGTTAGCTTTTCTTTGTGGTAACAGTCCATATTACCTTTTTTTTTTTCCTTTGATGAGTATCTGCATCTTGATATCTCTTGGTTAATTTCAATAGATAAGTGACAAATTTAAGGTTGTCTAATAGAGTAGAAAGAGTTCTGGACAGGAAATCTCAGATATTTTGGTTCTAGATGCCTGCTGTCAATTCTGAGCCAAGTCATGTAATGTTTTTCAGACCTCAGTGCTCAAAGTGTGGCTTAGTGCCTGGAGAATATGCATTTACAGAATTTTTAAAATAACAATTTCATGGTAGTTTTGTGTCTGTTTACTCTGATTAAAAAAATTCTGAGTTTATCTTTCCATGTTATTTTTGTAGTAATTTTATTGTATTTTATAAAAGTATTGGTGGTGACAGGTTAGAACGTACAAGGATGAACTTGTCTTTTACCGCAGAGTTGGAGAAGCGCGACACTAGATTGTCTCCTAGATTTCTCAATGCTGCCTTGACTTAGTAAGCATGCACAGTGAATATCCTACATTGGAAATCTCAGTAGCATTGGGAATCTTGTCCTCAGCACGGCCTTTCTGCTCTAAGAATTCTGTGGACATTTTCACATGAATTGTTTTTATATATTTGATTCCCCCACCAAATCTAATTGAAATTGCAGAGGAAGTAAAAACTGGTAGCTTTTCAGCCAAGTGAAAATGTGATTTCCTGCTCTCTCCCCATATTTTCCTTTTCTGTAGGTACACCCTTAAAATACTATCTGTTGAACTAAAGAGGAAAAAAAGTTCGATAGAAGACAAGTAAACATACTTGGTATAGAAAAAATGAATAAGTAAAAGGAAGAAAATATTTATCTATTATTTTATCACTCAGAAATAACCTCTATATTGTTTTATGTTCTTCCAGATTTTTAAAAAATGTATTCCTCTAAGTGGTATGATAATATGCACATTCTTTTAAAAAAATTTGGGCAATCTGCTTTAAGAAGCTTAAGGAGTTAGTGTTTTTGTAATTGTGATGGTTTTCTGAATCATATCAGATATTAAATTATAGATGAATAAAAAGAACCACACATAGAGGCATTTTATTTGCCATTTTTATTCTTAAGTGTTCTGTATTTTAAGTTTCATAGAGAGATTTGAGTTAGATTTGTTTGTTTAGAATGCAATGACTGTAATTTGTGCCACTAATTTTAGGAAGCATTCAAAGCTGTGGAAGATATTCACGGGTTATTCTCCTTGTCTAAAAAACCGCCCAAACCTCAATTGATGGCAAACTATTATAACAAAGTCTCAACTGTATTTTGGAAATCTGGAAATGCTCTTTTTCACGCGTCTACACTCCATCGTCTTTACCATTTATCTAGAGAAATGAGAAAGAATCTTACACAAGAAGAGATGCAAAGGTAAGAATCTTATTGTCAGATAGTATTGAAATTATGAAAGAAATACCTTCTAAATGGCATGATAGTGTTAGATGAGGGTTTCTCAGCTTCTGCACTATTTTGGGGCTGGTGAATTCTTTGTTGTGGGGGGACTGTGTTTAGGATCTTTAGCAGCGTCCCGGGTTTACTCACTGGGTGCCAGTAGCACTCCTTCTAGTTGTAATTACCTAAAATGTCTCGATGTTGTTCTTCTTGGGCAGTATTCTTGGTCTTCAGTAGCTGTCTTTTATCTGATAACCAACTCTCCAGTTGAGAAAATGGAATATTAGGAAAGGCAGTGTTAAGGTATGAGCTTTCTCTATCTGTGTATAGGTATTTAGAATCTAGGAACTAATTAGACAAAAAGAAAAGATAGTACTTCTATCAAGTAACTTTTTTTCCCGATTATAAAACATTAACTGTATAGAGTACTTGGTATATTTTTATGTAGTTGGATAGTCTGTAATTTAACAATCTAAAGACCACTTTATTTTTTTAACATTAGCTGTATACTTTTCTTTCAGTCATATTTGTTTTTTATTATACATTTCAATTGGGCTTAGGCAACTCACATATTATTTCTTATTGGTAGACCATGTTATTTTGGCCTCCAGTATAATTATATACACTAAATTGTTTTTCTTTTAGCTTTTAAAGCAATACATGGAACCAACTAAATGAATTTTTCTAGTATGTATTTTTTTAAAAAACTCTTGGGGACAGTGTTTATTATGTCATTCACTATCCCATATGTAATCCACATCTGTTTGGGATAAGAGAAAAAACTTGATTTTCTTTATTTCTCTACTCTCCCATTAGAAAATACCATACGAGTACTGTCATAATCGTTAGGCTGTTTTGTTCTATGTACATTATTTTCCTTAATGGTAACAGCCTTGTGACTCAGAAAATTAAGTATCTTGCGTAAGGTTCTAGTCTTGGAAATCATGAAACTGAGATTCCATCTCTTGACTTTTGGGCTTCAGAGCCCACAATGCTTAGTGTCCTACGGTGCTCTGAATTCAACCTGACTTTCCTTTTGTGTTTTAAGGAAGCTTTAGCTTTTGACCCCCACATCCTATAGTTATGTTCACTTATGGTCCATATAATTTTCTCCTCTTTCTTATTGTCATTTTTTCCTCAGTTTTAAAAGCTGCCCTAAATGTTTTTGTAGGGAAGTATAGGGTATATACAAATGTGTCGGTTCTGCCATCTTACTCAGTCTTTATAGCTAGAAAACGTTGACAGTAGTAAATGGGCAGATGAAGTTCTGCTTCTCCAAGTGTTCATTTTAGCATAATCCATTTCTCTTTTAATTAATCCCATGCTTTGACGAATATTTATGATTCCACTCACCATGGTGGTGTACATATTCTGTCACTGGCATATTTTACTAGATGGTTAAAGAGAAATGTCTTTCTGCTTAATAAGTAACATTTACCAATTTAACAGATTGTGACTTTGTTCTCCAGAATGTCTACTAGAGTCCTCTTGGCCACTCTTTCCATCCCTATTACCCCTGAACGGACTGATATTGCTCGACTTCTGGATATGGACGGCATTATAGTTGAAAAACAGCGTCGCCTTGCAACACTGCTAGGCCTGCAAGCCCCACCAACGCGTATTGGCCTTATTAATGATATGGTTGGTATAAGTTTTAGCATTCTTATGGCTTTGAACAGAAAGCTATATGGTTGTATAATTTTTGATTAATACTGGGAATCCTGATGCATTGCCAGGGGATTCTGATGCGTGGGCAGGTTTGAGAACCACTGGTGTAAGTCAGCACTGTGTTCAGTTGAGGTGTTTCGTTTTGAGCGAGCTGGAGTTAAATTTGATGTCGCAGATGAGATTTGGACTATCTTTGAGGAATAGCATGGGCCACTTGATGATGATGATGGGCAAGAATATTCATGTCTCATTTCAGGGGCTGCAGGAAAAAAATCAAGCTGATAGGTGTTAGAAATATGATGAGGAGGCTAGGAAAGAATGTGAATTAGATTAGGCCCAATTCTGGACAATGAAAATATTTCCAACTTTTTTTTGTTTTAAACTTTCATTGTATGTTACTAGGCGGTGGTTGTTAATCAGGGCTATGCACTGAAATTGTGTGTGAGGTACTTTTTTAAAGGCAAATTTCTAGGTTTCACCCACTGCGTATGCTAAATCAGTTTCCAAGTATGGAACCTCAGATTTTGTGTCTTCACGATGTCCTACATTGAAATCTTTAATTCAGTGGAAATTCTATCATGTGAGTGTCTATTATATGCCAGGCAAGTTAATGGAATTTGCATTCCAGAGGAGTTTAGATTTTAGAGATTCTGATTCACAATAGTCTGATGTAGTGGTTATCGTGGTACACCTCCAGCAGATTACTTTGGGACAAGAGAACAAAGAGGGACAGGTACCAGAGAATAGGCCTTACTTTACTGGCAGAGTCAATTTAGGTAACAAAAGTAACACATTTTCTTTATGGCAACAGTTTTTTCTTGTAGCATAGTTCTCTGTTATAGTAGCAAGGCAAATTTACTTTGTGGTCAACTTTTATAAAGAACTTAATCTCTAAAACAGTATTTCTCTGTGTGCCTCCATGTTTTATTCTGCTGCCGCTTGCAAAACAGCTTTGTGTTTTGGCAAGTTTTTATGGGACTGAATTAGGATTAAATGTAATATAAAACAACAGTATTGTGTTTATTTAGGAAGAGGTTTTACTAGCAAATATGTATTTAAAAAAATTTACGTACTGAAAAATGTGCCAAACTGGAAGTATAATCCATATCTCTTGAGCCCATGTCTGTACATAGCACACCTGGATGGTAACTTTGGTCTATTATGATACTGCTTCAGGGATCGGTGTGGGTGGCATCCGGGTCAATAGCCAGGTCATCCAGATTTGGGTCCTTATTGTACCCGTAGATAAATGTTTGTACGAAAGGTACTGGTTGGTGTCAGATGAATAGATTAGCTGACTGTCAAGAGGCATTTTATAAAACTTGAGTTCACCATATGTACGAGGTGGAGACCTGAGTTTTGGGCTCATACAACTAAATTCATAATCACCAAGAGAATGATTCTGGTATCTCAGGAACAGATTCAGACTAATCAAGTTCATAAGAGACTGTTAGATCAGAAAGCCAATTATTAATTTTAGAGAGAAATATACTTTAATAGATTATGATAGCCTGTCAGTAAATTCCCTATTTGCAGAGGGTATTAAATGAAAAATCTAGAATATTCATTTACTTAAAATTGAAGTATAGTTGATTGACATTGTTGTGTTAATTTTTGCTGTACAGCAAAGTGATTCAATTATACATATATGTGTATGTTCTTTTTTATATTCTTTTCTATTATGGTTTATCTCAGGGTATTGAATATAGTTCCCTGTGCTATACAGTGGGACCTTGTTGTTTATTCTGTACGTAACAATTTGCATCTACTAATCCCAAACTTCCAGTCCATCTACACCCTCCAACCCCCAGCAACCACAACTGTTCTCTGTCTGTGGGCCTATTTCTATTTCATAGATAGGTTCATTTGTGTCATATTTTAGATTACACATATAAGTGATAGCATATATTTGTCTTTCTCTGACTTCACTTAGTGTGATAATCTCTAGTTGCATCCATGTTGCTGCAAATGGCATTTTTTTAATGGCTAAATGAGTATTCCGTTGTATGTATGTGTGTGTGGGTGTGCATGCACACATATATATATTTATTTATTTATTTATTTATTTATTTATTTATTTATTTATTTTTTTGTGGCACACGGGCTTAGTTGCTCCGCGGCATGTGGGATCTTCCTGGAGCAGGGATCAAACCTGTGACCTCTGCATTGGCAGGCGGATTCTTAACCACTGCGCCACCTAGGAAGCCCCCACATATATATATTTATATCATATCTTTATCCATTTATCTGTTGATGGACATTTAGGTTGTTTTTATGTCCTGGCTGTTGTGAATAGTGCTGTTATGAACGTAAGGGGTGCATGAATCCTTTTTAGTTGTCCGGATATATGCCCAGGGGTGGGATTGCTGGATCATATGGTAATTCTGTTTTTAGTTTTCTGAGGAACCTCCATACTGTTTTCCATAGTGGCTGCCCCAATTTACATTCCCACCAGCAGTGTAGGAGGGTTCCCTTTTCTCCACACCTCCAGGATTTGTTATTTGTAGACTTTTTGATGATGGCCATAGAATAATTTCTTTTTTTTTTTTTTTTTGTGGCACACGGGCTTAGTTGCTCCACGGCATGTGGGATCTTCCTGGAGCTGGGATTGAACCCGTGACCTCTGCATTGGCAGGCGGATTCTTAACCACTGCGCCACCTAGGAAGCCCAGAATAATTTCTTGATGGGAATGAAATCAGGGTTGAATTTTATTTGAATGCTTATATCACATCTTATTCCTGTAAAGATATAAGGACACTTACAAAGGGAAGTATTCAAATATTGTGGGACATCAGTCATGCACCTATTTTGCACTGGAGTTAAACCCAGGCCAGAGTGCTGGAGAATGCGGCCATCCTCCTGTCTTGGGGATGGGATCTGCCAGCAGTTGCCAAGGTTTGGAACCTGGTCTTTAGGCATACATGCTCCTGTGCTTTGGAGTCTTGGTTGTTGTTGCAGTTTTTCTCCTTTGGGTTAGCAGTTCCCAACAAGTGAAGGGTAAAGATCACATGCACTGCATATTGTTAGAGCACAGGTAAGATAGGATTTGGTTATGGGCAGTTTTGGAGTTTATAAAATTATACTGCTTTTTTGTCTCCTTTGTGAGGGCGGTTTATGCAGGCGGCATCTGTATTGTGAGAGGAAGTTGAGTTCTATTGAAATATAAAACTTAAAATATATTAAACTATAATATATATATATTTTAAATACAAATCATAAGTGTAATTGTGTAAATTCTCAGAAGATTTTTCCAGTCAACACTCATTTACCCCAAGAATAGCCACTTTCCTGATTTATAACACCACAGATTAATTTTGCCTGTTTGTGTATTTTATATGAAATTTAAATTCCATAAATGGAATAACATGTGAAACTCTTGTTCTCACTGTGAGATTTATCCATGTATTGAATGTTGTTGTTCTTTCTTTGACTATTTCTGTATATTGTGTGAACCTATCCCTGTTTGTCCTGAGTTTTCTTAAGTTTGTGGCTGTCAGGAGTAGCGCTGCTGTCATAACTTTTGTGTGGTACAGTTATTGTAAACTGGTATTTTACTTGTTATGAATAATAAATTAGTCCATGTTGGCCACACAGATTGTCTTTGTAAATACTTTGATTGTGTTGAAGAGTTTTTATTTCCTTTGTAAAGTCTTGTGGGGTTTCACTGTAGAGAGGTGCATGATTTGGGGCAAGAGACTCAACGTAGTGGTCCTGGCTTCCTCTGGTAAATTTAAAGGAGGTTGAGGCTAGATAATCTTTCAGTCATTTCCCAGATTTTCCAGTCTTACATTTTTCCTTAATTTATAATCAGTTCAGAATCCCAGTTGGAAAATACCTTCAGCATTTAAACCTTTTGTTTTGCTTACTATAGGTCAGATTCAATGTGCTACAATATGTTGTCCCAGAAGTAAAAGACCTTTACAATTGGCTGGAAGTCGAATTTAACCCACTAAAACTCTGTGAGAGAGTCACAAAGGTAAGCTTTGGTTATATTACCACGCAGCCAGCCCTGTAGCAGTTTTAGGTTGTATTTTTATTTGAGAGAGAAGTGTTGTCCCATGTGTTTGAATTCGGTGCACATTTCATTGTCTTTTTTCTTTATGTCAAGAGAAAAGATATTTCTGATGTGCTAAATAAACCTTTGGAGGTAAATTAGCAGCATGACTAATTTAGCCGTTGCTGTCAGTCACCTTCAGACAGCAGTCAATAGCTTCATGTTACTGTTTGTATTTCTTTGCATTGTGTGATGGTTTTGCATGTTAAGAAAATTGAAAAAGAATTTCAGGTGTTTTAGTATTTGTTGTATAAAAAATGTAACTTTTTCAATCTAATGGATTTTATAGGTTCTAAATTGGGTTAGGGAGCAGCCTGAAAAGGAACCAGAGTTACAACAGTATGTCCCACAGCTGCAAAACAACACCATACTCCGGCTTCTCCAGCAGGTAAAGATGAAAAAATGAATGTTTTATGGAAGAACTGGGATTTCTGTCTTGATTGTTTTTATCACAAAACTTAAAAAATTTAGGAATAGCCTAGAAAATGAAAGTCTCCTCAAATTCTAACCCCCCAAATTAGTTTTATCGTTTTTCTGTTTAATTTGAACAATTATTTTATGTAATTCATAACTGCTTTTGTCTCTTTTTGTGTTGACCACTGTCTTCGTACATTTTTCCTTGTTAGCCATATATTTCTTATTCCTTTTAATACCTAGGTAGTTTTTCACTGTCTAAAGTTACCATGATTTATTTATTCAGACTCTGTTGATGGAAGCTTTTTAGTTTTTTTGCTATCATAAAATGTTGCAGTAGTATCTTCTGTACTTGTATCTTTTCATTTTTCTGTGACTTTTTATAGTTAAGAAGTGGAATTAGTCATAGTCTACACATTTGAAGCTTTAATACATCCTCAGAGATTAGATTCATGGACCTCCCACCAGTAGTGAACAAGAGAACCTTTTTTCCTGCTAGCACTAATTATTGTCAGTCTCCCCCCTTCCCCGGCTGCCTGGTGTGGCATGTGGGATCTTAGTAACCCTACCAGCGATTGAACCCCGCCCGTTGCATTGGGAGCCTGGAGTCTAAACCACCGGACCACCAGGGAGGTCCCAGTATTGTCTGTCTTTTAACATATTTTAGTCCAACTTTGTACTTACGTTTGAATATTATGGTTTATAATATGGCTTAAATGATCCTGTTTTGTCTTCATTTGTTTCATTTTGGGGGTGCTTTTTACTGTATGTTCACTTCCATATTTGTGCACATTCCATTGACCTGCTTTCTCTCCTGTATGTGAGCAGCGTTATTTCTTATGTGCTATACAAATGATTGAAGGTTAATTAGCAGTATAACTAAATAGTAATGCTGCCAGTCTCCTTCAGACAAATAATTTTATTAAATGTTCAGATGAATTAGGTAAGTAGCAGTTCTCTAATATGTGACCATTTAGGGTTTGTTTTGTTGTTTTGTTTTGTTTTTTTTTTGGTTTGTTTTTATGAAACTAGGATTTGAAAGGATTATATGGTGGTTCAAAATATAATCCTTTTAAATAGCCTTGAATTGTAATTCCAGCTCCAGCAATGTATTGTTAACATACTCTGAGCTTCAGTTTCTTTTCTTTGAAAAATAGACTTAAGTTCTACTTTTCATGGTAGTCATGAGACTCCACATAAAAATTGCTGAATAAACAATAGCTATTATTACTAACCTTGTGTTTTTTATGCAGGTGGCACAAATTTATCAGAGCATTGAGTTTTCTCGTTTGACTTCTCTGGTTCCTTTTGTTGATGCTTTCCAACTGGAACGGGCCATAGTAGATGCGGCCAGGCACTGCGACCTGCAGGTAGGTGCTGCAAGGGGGCACTGAGGCGGGAGGCCTTTGAGGATTAAAAACACCTCGTCTTTGTTTCTCAGCTTTTGGTACAGTGGCACTATTGTAAAGCTTTATTGAATGAATCTTTGAGCTTTCGTATTTGACATTCCTTAGTTAATTTTTTTCTCAAATTCAGTTGAAAATTTAATCAAAGTTATTCATTTGTAGAATGACTATACATACTTGCATGTAGATAATACCACTTAATTTTCAAAGGTTCGTATTGACCACACATCACGGACGCTTAGTTTTGGATCTGATTTGAATTACGCTACTCGAGAAGATGCTCCAATTGGTCCTCATCTGCAGAGCATGCCTTCGGAACAGATAAGAAATCAGCTGACAGCTATGTCCTCAGTACTTGCAAAAGCACTTGAAGTCATTAAGCCAGCTCATATACTGGTATGTATCTTTGGGAGAAATGGACTACAGAATTTTTGAGCGGCCCTTATGTCTTTCATAAAGGTTTGAGATGATGTCTGAGAGAAGGGATTTATTATGTATTTCCTATTGATGTTTAGTTGTATTTGATCGTTTTGGTATTTTATCAAATATCTATCAGATATACAGATCATTGAACTGTGTTCCATGGGGTATACTCGGGTAATGTGATAATAGGAGTACTGTTACTATACAATAACAGACCACATGGGATGACCCTCCAAATAGGGAGTACTTTCTGCTTAAGTGTTTCTTGTTTGTGAGCTCTATTAGTATTCCTCCTTGGTTCAAAAATTTTAAAGTAGATTTGGTTCAGAGAAAAGTCAGCCTAGCAGATAAAGATTCTTCAGCTATGTCATTGCTGTTAAAGAATTCAAATAGGAGTAGTGCCATAGTATATAGTACTGGGAACCAGTAGCTTGAATAATGTCATCTTCTTTTATTAAATGCAGATACAGGTAAGGATAATAATTGGGATTATGTAATAATATTTTTGATGTCTGATACCGTGGTCGGTCACTTAGAATTTTTTTAAACGCATTTGTTTTTGAAGCAAGAGAAAGAAGAACAGCATCAGTTGGCCGTTACTGCATACCTTAAAAATTCACGGAAGGAGCATCAGCGGATCCTGGCTCGCCGTCAGACAATTGAGGAAAGGAAAGAGCGACTTGAGAGTCTGAATATTCAGCGTGAGAAAGAGGAACTGGAGCAGAGGGAAGCTGAACTCCAGAAAGTACGGAAGGCTGAAGAAGAGAGGCTGCGACAGGAGGCTAAGGAGAGAGAGAAGGAGCGCATCTTACAGGAACATGAACAAATCAAGAAGAAAACTGTTCGGGAGCGTTTGGAGCAGATCAAGAAGACAGAGCTGGGTGCCAAAGCATTCAAAGATATTGACATTGAAGTAAGTAGCATGTTATGCATTAAAACTTCAGATTTATTCAGGTCTTTTAGAAGCACAGGTCTTTACCATTTATTGGTTTATTTTGTGTTATTTGGTTATTTCATTTTGATACAGCTAGTTTATTAATCTCTGAAGTAAGCATTTGTTTTTAGTAACTCTGCAGTGTTTAGCCGCTGTTGAAGTGGAGTTTAGGTACAGTAAGATGGAGGAATAAGAAATAGATGTTAAGATAACATTGTTTTTCCCCAAAATCAGATGGAAATAAGGCTATTTTGAAACATTTTTATATTGCCTGAATTTACCCATTGCAAGCATTTTCCCATTCTAAAGAAAGTAATTTAGGATATGTTTCTAGAAAGAAATGGTGCTTCATATTGACTGCTATGCACTTCTTTTATACTCTTACTATGTTGTGTTTGTATTACTTCTCAGGACCTTGAAGAGTTGGATCCTGATTTCATCATGGCTAAACAGGTTGAACAACTGGAGAAAGAAAAGAAGGAACTTCAGGAACGCCTAAAGAATCAAGAAAAAAAGGTAAATGAAGGAACTGATGAACTTTAACATGCCAAATAAAAGAATTTTTTTTAACAACATTTGTTTTCATGACATTCAGATTGACTATTTTGAGAGAGCTAAACGTTTGGAAGAAATCCCTTTGATAAAGAGTGCTTATGAAGAACAGAGAATTAAAGACATGGATCTGTGGGAACAACAAGAGGAAGAAAGAGTAAGGTTTTCATTTAATTGTAATATTTTTAGACTGTAAGCTGTGATTAAGTCCTATGCCAGTAATGGGAACAGGGCTTCAAATTGGTTTGTATTCTTTTGCCAGAAATGGTGCTTTCATGGCTGCATGTTAACAGATTGGTAGACAGAAATTTTCAGAACAGAGATTAAAAAATGAAACTTGTAAAATACAAAGGATAGCTGAAAAGTTTAAAAAAAAAAACAAGCAGCTCTATGGAGGTAGAATTCACATGCCACAGAATTCAATTTAAAGTGTGCAATTTATAGTTTTAGTATATTTACAGATGTATGCAACAATCTAATTTGAGAACATACTCCAAAAGAAACTTCATACCCATTAGCAATTACTCCATTTTCTGTCCTCTTCCCTCAACAGCCACTAATCTCCTTTCTGTCTCTAGTTGCCTGTTTCGGATATTTCTTGTAGATGGAATCATACAGTCTTTTTTTGTGACTAAAAAGCTCCTTCTGTGGTTTTTTTAGTCTGTATTATATGTATTAATGATACAAAAGCAACATTTGCAAGTGCTTGTAGTGGCCAAATTTGTAGTAAAAGTGAGTGACCTCATTCTGGTTAAAAAAAATGACCACAGGCAGGAGAGAGCACACGTCTGTGGGGGCTGCCTCTTCCTGGTTCCCTTGAATGGTTGTCATTCTAGGCCTAGTGTTGCTAGATTTTCCATTTTTTTTAGAAGTTGAAATTTGTGTGATAATTCTCTCAATATATGAAAAAGTGCTGCAGACCCACTAAAATGCTTGAGCGGATTGGCTGCATGTGCCCTGAAACCTTTTATTGTTTCACTTGGAGCACAAAGCAAAAGCTTTCCTATATCAATAGTTCACCCTGCCTTAATCTCCAGTTGTTTTTATGGAAGAAAATGCATTAAATAATAAAGCCATATAGAGCCTATTATACCATGAGGTATTTATTTTGTTTTACTGTACACATTTTAGTTTTTCCTCTATAAATTTTGTGGTACCATGGAATTAAAACTGTTTCTTACAGGTGCCCCAAGTCGTCTCTATCCATCTTCTGTCCCCGATTGTCTCCTAGGGGTGTATTGGCTCGGATGGATGGTCACCCTTCCATCTTTAGGGCAGAATGGAAGGGGCAAAGGAGCTTCTTGTAATTCTTCAACAACATCTGTCAGGAATTTGGGGTAAATTAGTAATCAGATAATGAATACTTTGAAATTTAACTTTGTATTGTGTATTTGCAGATTACTACAATGCAGCTAGAACGGGAAAAGGCTCTTGAACATAAGAACCGAATGTCACGAATGCTTGAAGACAGAGATTTATTTGTCATGCGGCTCAAGGCAGCACGACAGTCTGTTTATGAGGTGAACTTACTGGTTTCAGGGAAACATTTATTCATGAGCTTTTGGGTTTTGCCTTAAGGATTCTTCTTTAACATGGTGGTACATTCTGTCTTGAGCTAACATTTATAATCGTCATTCAGATAATATTTTAACAGAGATAACTTGAAATTATTTCATAGGCTAAGTAACCAGCACTATGAACAAATTTTTCTGAAGGTGAAAGTGGACTACGTAAAATTTGCTTTTGATATGAGTTTTTGTTTATTCTTTGATTCAGGAAGGAAAAAAACTAGATCAAAGTGTCCTGCTCTTAGGTTCTGACTTAATCATTTGATTTAGTTTGTATAAAAATTGTGCTTGCTTCGGCCACACATACACTAAAATTGGAACGATACAGAGAAGATTAGCATGGCCCCTGTGCAAGAGTGATGTGCAAATTTGTGAAGCGTTCCATGTTAAAAAAAAAAAAAATAAACCCACTGGGTATAGAGTATATTGTCAATTCAGAGTTTTAAAAATTTGACATGCGACAATATCAGTCATTTGGAAATCATTTGGAAATTTGGTTTTTATACTCGAAGGTTGCTTTCTATGGTTCCACGAAACTTGCAATGCTTTTGTAAACTTAAAACTTACTGCCAGTTTGTAGCCCTTGAAAATTTGATTTTTTTTTTTTTTTTTGTAACCATTCAATTACAGGAAAAACTTAAACAGTTTGAAGAGCGATTAGCAGAAGAAAGGCATAATCGCTTGGAAGAACGTAAAAGGCAACGTAAAGAAGAACGAAGAATAACCTACTATAAAGAAAAAGAAGAGGAAGAGCAGAGGAGGGCAGAAGAAAAAATGCTAAAAGGTAACTATATAGAGCAAGATTTGGAGTTGTAAAGCAAGGTTGATAATAGGTCCAGTTTATACAGTCGCACTTAGAAAATAGAGGAGTGTGGAACCAAGATGATTGGCTTCTTCAACTAACTAGTTCTCAGGTTCTGACAACCCGACTTTTAGTTTTCTGCAGTTTGTTATCTGTGAGAGTGTTATGTCCTCTGCCAGCTTATTTCCACATTTTTGGTGTTCTTTTAAAAATTCTCCCTTTTTATTTTTTATCATTTTTGTTTTTTTACTGTAGTCTGTATACTATTTACATTTATTGAGCAACACGTGCAAGTCTCTCAGATGATCCTTTATCTGGCATCTCAGATGCTCAAGGGATGGAAAGGAATTCTAGTATCTTTAGTTGTGTTGAGCGGCATAATACTTGTTTTCTTGATTGTTTTGTGATATTCAAGTTTAGCTGATTATAAACTATTTTAAAATTCTTAAAAAGAATTTCCTTCTACATTATGCTGCCTCTTTAATACCAGAAAAGTAGACCTAGTGCTAGGGGAAACGTGCAGGTAGGAGGCACACTTTATATAACCTGATACTTGTTCAGAACGAGAAGAGAGAGAGCGTGCTGAACGGGCGAAACGTGAGGAGGAGCTTCGAGAATATCAGGAGCGGGTCAAGAAATTAGAAGAAGTTGAAAGGAAAAAACGTCAAAGGGAGTTGGAAATTGAAGAAAGGGAACGTCGTAGAGAGGAGGAGAGAAGACTTGGTGATGATTCACTTTCTAGAAAGGTAAGTATAGACATCACTCTTTTTACGTGATGTGTGTTTATCAGCTAGGTCTCTTGCATGACGCATGTGTCAATGCACATGTCATTGTCTGAAATCACATTATTTACATTTCTTTTTAAGTCTGATATTGCTTTGTCTTCCCAAAGACAGAACCTTCCTAGGAAGGATGAGCAGGGGATTAGACTTGTTTTAGCAAAGTTGGGATTTTATAATAGGCTTCAGTTTAGAATAATTATCAGTAAGAACTAATCCCATCAAACTAAGTACTTGACAAAAAGTAACACGGTCTGTGGAAGAGGGACTGTTTTGGTTCCTTGAAAGGAATTGCTGTGAATTAGGATGATGCAAGGGTACTCAGAGGTGAATCTGGGGGACTAGCAGTATTCAGTATCCCTTTAGGAGCTTGTTAGAAATGCAGAATCTCAGGCCCAGTGCCAAATCTTCTGAATCAGAATCTGCATTTTAACAAGATTGCCAGGTGGTCCAAATGCTGGTCTAAATGTTTATTTTTAATATGCACTCATGTCCAAAACTGTGACCTGTATTTCTCACTTTATCTTGTGTAAAGAGGGTATCTCTGTTACCCTGTCCTGGTGGTGGCCTTGTTACCTTCTTAACCACATTGTTTTGAACCCCTCCCTCTGCTTTCTGTCCCTGTGCTCCTGCCTGCATTCAGATTGTTTCTTTTGGCTGTGTGACTTACTGGTCTTACTATTTTCCCTGATGTAATCTTCCCCAGCTTCAGACCTTCCTCTGTACTGTGGCCTGATTGGTTTTTAATAATGCGTAATTGATTATTATCCCTGCTCTTGGTTTCAAACCTTCCTTTGAGTGGTACTCATTGCTTAGAGCCAAAGGTAAAAAATGTGCCCTAGCAGTCAAGGCCTTTTCACGGTTACCGCTTTTCTCATTGGCTTCATGTCACCATTTTCTTCTTAGTCACCTGTGCTCTAGCTGTTCTGAACTAGTTTTATGCTTTATTGTGTGTCTGTGACATCTGGCTGCGTGCTCTTTGTTTTTCTTGTGATGTGGCCATGCTGCCCTTTATTTTTAAAATTTATTATTTATTTATTTATTTTTGGCTGTGTCGTGTCTTTGTTGCTGCTCATGGGCTTTCTCTAGTTGCGGTACATGGGCTTCTCATTGCGGTGGCCCCTCTGGTTGTGGAGCACGGGCTGTAGGTGTGTGGGCTTCAGTGGTTGCAATGCACGGGCTTAGTTGCTCCGAGGCATGTGGGGTCTTCCTGCACCAGGGATCGAACACGTGTCGCCTGTATTGGCAGGTGGATTCTTAACCACTGTACCATCAGGGACGTCCCCCACGCTGCCCTTTAAATAAAGTACTGCTTATTTTTTAAGGTTAGAGGTAAATAGCTGGAGGCATCTGTGCCACACCTGTATCAAATGCTTAGCTGTGTTGGGGGACCTGCTGCTAGTTACTTATGTAGCCTTTAATTTGTTTTGTAATATATAGATTTTTAGTTTTGTTACTCTTGTTGCTAATTTGTGTATTATGAGTATTTTTCTGTTGGGCACAATGTTGTGTGTGTGTGTGTGTGTGTGTGTGTGTAATCGGAGTTACTGTGTTTCACTTGCTATATCCTGTTAATTTACTTCATCTTCTGAGGTAGATGAGGTAAATCACCCATGGTTATGGGATTGTAATTTTTTTTCTTTTCATTAGTTTTTGCGATTCTATGTTCATCCTTTTGTTGTTTCTGTTTTGTGGGCACCCCCTACCCTTTCAGTTGGAGAGTCTTTAGTTTTATCTATTCATGTTTAACATGGTAACTAGTGTATGCAGCTTTATTCATGGCATTTGATTTGGTGTTTTTTTATTTGCTTCCATGTCCCTGCCACCTCTTCCTTTCTTTAAACCAAACTTCAGAAGTTTTCTCAGCTCATTTGTTGTGCTTCTCTCTATTCTTTTAGTGATTACCATACATTCTTTTCAAAGTCTGAACTTTCAGTCTGTTAATTTTGAGAACTCTTTCCTCTCCAGAACAAAACAAAAATTTGAGCAGACCTTTATTTAAGTTGTATTGCCTCCAGTGCATTAAAACAATGTTACCTCTCTATTTAGAAATCACTTAACAGTTTTTTAAAATTAATTAATATATTGGCTGTGTATGGGCTTTCTCTAGTTGCGGCGAGTGGGGGCTACTCTTTGTTGCAGTGCGTGGGCTTCTCATTGCTGTGGCTTCTCTTGTTGCGAAGCATGGGCTCTAGGCACGTGGGCTTCAGTAGTTGTGGCACGTGGGCTCAGAAATCGTGGCTCACAGACTCTAGAGTGCAGGCTCAGTAGTTGTGGCACACGGGCTTAGTTGCTCCACGGCATATGGGATCTTCCCGGACCAGCAATCAAATCCGTGTCCCCTGCATTGCCAGGCAGATTCGTAATCACTAACCACTGCACCACCAGGGTAGTCCCCATTTAATACTTTTTACAACATTACTGGCAACAAGATTTAATTTAAAATATGTTTACACTGTATGTCACCTTTTCCCTTTTGCAGATAAGTTTTTTTGTTTTGTGTGTTGTGTATTTTATCAAATATTTTTCTGTATGTCTCAAAAGAGGTTTTGTTTTTCTCTCAGAGTTGAATAATGAATGGTTCATTGGTTTGGCCAGTTCATAATCATCCTCCTTTAGAAGTTTAGAGACCTGTGCTCACTGTCCTAGTACAATAGTGGGAGGAGGGGTCTTGATAATACTCTTGATCTTGTTACTTTTGTAGATACTCTGCTTTATTCCTTGGAAGCTCTGAGAATGGGAGTTTTAAAATTTCATCAAGACTGTGTTTAGGTGTCTAAGCATACGGTGGTCTGTTATTCGTCCATTTTGGCATGTGCACCTTATCAATCAGGATTCAGTTTATCTAGAGCAGATTGAATTTCCTTAACTTAGGGAATTTTTTTTTTCCTTTTTTCTTCTGGCCTTTCACAGTCCTATTTCTTTATCTCTTTTAATGTTTCACTTACTCTTTTCATCTCTTTATCCTTTTGTAACTGGTTCTTTGAGATCCTTGTTCAGTTTATATGTTGATCAATAGTGTTGCTAATGTAGTGTCTCATTAACTTTGCTTAATGTAGGACTCTCGTTGGGGGGATAGAGATTCAGAAGGCACGTGGAGAAAGGGACCTGAAATAGATACTGAGTGGAGAAGAGGCCCACCAGAGAAGTAAGTAGAGTTAAGGAAAACAGTACCAAGTAATCATAGGTCCTGTTAATATCTTATTAGTGTTTTTCTAATTTGGTTTATTTTGTAAGGGTGGGGAGAAGGGAGTCATGAAGAATTGTATGCGTGTCTTACTGAAATGTTTGCTGCAGTGCTCCTGTAATTACTGACTATTATGAATATCTTGGGAAATACATTCTTCATTTTTTTTTTTTTTAATTGTCCAAAGTAACAGTATTGAGGTTAGAGTAGAGTGAACAGGTTCATAACATATTTTTTGTTTTGAAAACTTGTAGTAATAGATTTAGAAATTGCCAAGGCATTCCACATAAAGTGCAGATACCTTTTATAGGCAGTTGTTTGCTTATTGGTTTATTTGTTGATGTAAGATTTTGGGTTTTGTGTTTTTTTACTAGAACATACCCTTTAGGACTAGGATTAATGGATTTAGACTGAAGTGATTTTTAGAAGTGAGTAACATCATTCCCAAAAGGACCATGTGCTTTTAAGAAAATTTACTCTTAAAGGTGTTTGGCTTGTTACTCTGTAGGGAGTGGAGACGTGGTGAAGGGCGGGATGAAGAGAGGCCTCATAGACGAGACGAAGATCGACCAAGGCGTTTGGGGGATGATGAAGAGAGAGAGCCCTCTCTCAGACCAGATGACGATCGGGGTCCCCGGCGTGGCATGGATGACGATAGAGGCCCAAGACGCGGTCCTGATGAGGATCGGTTCTCTCGCCGAGGGGCGGACGATGACCGGCCTTCCTGGCGTGTTGCAGATGACGACAGGCCTCCCAGACGAATTGGCGATGAAGACAGGGGTAGCTGGCGTCACATGGATGATGACAGACCACCTAGACGAGGACTGGATGAGGACAGAGGAAGCTGGCGAACAGCTGATGAAGACAGAGGACCCAGGCGTGGGATAGATGAGGACCGGGGGCCGCGCCGAGGAGGCGTGGATGATGAGCGGTCGTCCTGGAGGAATGCTGATGACGATCGTCCCAGGCGGGGCGTGGATGAGGACCGGGGTCCCAGGCGGGGGCTGGATGAGGACCGGGGACCCTGGCGGAGTGCCGATGAAGACAGGTTTTCCAGGCGCGGTGCAGAGGATGACAGGGGGCCCTGGAGAAACATGGATGATGATCGGACCTCGAGACGGGCTGATGACGATCGGGTTCCCAGAAGGAGTGATGACTCAAGACCTGGTCCCTGGAGACCATTTGTCAAACCAGGTAAAATTCTGGTATTCAAGAAATCAGATTGGATGCTTTATAGAATCTGCTTGATGTGTTTACAGATACAACGTGAAATTTTACACCAGCTAATCTTCACTGTTGTGTAGAGGATAGCAGGTTATTTCAAACAAGGAACTTGAATCTCAAATGACAAATTACATTTTGATTGTTAAGTAAGAAGTATTATTTTCAGTGGAAAAAAAGTGAAATTCTAACAGATTTGTGACAGATTGGGTTATATTACTACTAATTTTAGGTAAACTGGTCTTTTATCTTTCTTTGAATATTTCTGCAGGGACTTATGTCAAAAGCTTGCCTCTGAGATCTCTCACACCACAATGAATAACTTCACCCCCTTTTCTGCTTTAGTGATATATGTGCTTTGTTTTCCTTCTTCCTTGTTGACTGCTGCTTTGAGGACTCTTGCTTCTGTGCCCGTCCCTAAGTGTCAGTGTTAGGTTCTGTCCTGGACTAGCCTCCTCATAAATAATGGAAAACAAAATATGCTTACTAAACATTTGTCTATACTGTTGCCAATCATGGGATTATGTTCATGAGAGGAGCCCATTTCCTTACTTTCTCAGTCTTGGGCCTGCTCATCCTTTCATACTTTTTATTATTCTTGAGTAATGTGTGCAAGTGTGTGACTCCTGTTACCATCTTTTCCAGGTGACTTTCCCCCTTAACCTTCAGACCTGTTTCCAACTTTGTATAGCACCTGTAAATGTCACTAACACTTCAAACTCAACCCATCCAAACGGAAGCCCCCCCTTCAACACACACATGCACACACTGTCCATCTAATTGTGTAAGATGGGAGTTACCCCTTGCTCTGCTCTTTTCATCTGTTTTCTTTTTTATATATATAAATTTTATTTATTTATTTATTTATTGGCTGCATTGGGTTTTCGTTGCTGCACAGGGGCTTTCTCTAGTTACTGAGAGCTGGGGCTGCTTTTCGTTGTGGTGCGTGGGCTCATTGTAGTGGCTTCTCTTGTTGCAGAGCACGGGCTCTAGGTATGTGGCTTCAATAGTTGCTGCACATGGGCTCAATAGTTATGGCTCACGGGCTCTAGAGCACAGGCTCAATAGTTGTGGCGCACAGGCTTAGTTGCTCCGTGGCATGTGGAATCTTCCCAGAGCAGAGCTTGAACCCGTGTCCCCTGCATTGGCAGGTGGATTCTTAACCACTGCGCCACCTAGGAAGTCTCATCAGTTTTCTTGTATCTTTTCAGTAACCATCATAATTTGTTCTAAATGCAAATTTGTTCTGAATGCAAATTGAGCAGCTTCCTGCCCTTTACCCTTAGTAGTTTTTGTTACATACTTGTGTTTCTTCTCACTTCATTCCACTGTGAAGCTTTGTGACTTTGGGTAAGCCACCCAGCTTTTCTGTGCCTTGTGTAAAATGGGGATCACAGTATAGTAGATTCTCATTAATTCGTGATAATTATGTTTTATAAAGTCAGTGAATACTGAACCATTGCTCCTAAGGGTTAGGACTGCCCTTTGGTCAGTCTCTCAACCAACTAACACGTAACCTTGTTTTATTTTTCTCTTTAAAGATAACTTTCTTTAATGTGTATTATTGATTCATTAGCATTGTACCCACGGCCAACAGCACTGTAACTCATTCTTGAAAGAAGCTTATCCAACATATGTATTTTCTACCTAAGGCATATCCATTGCCTTCTTGTACTTGGGAATGCTGGGGTAGGGGTGGTGGCACACTTAAAAACTGTGAAATCAACAAAAAGCACAAAAATGTGAAAATGTGGCATTAACTAGATCTCCAAAAGGCTACTTGTTTACACTAGGAGAGCTGCAGCAAGAAGACAGTATTTCCTTGTTTGACCTCAGCTGAGAACAGGCCTGTCAGGCGACTGAAATATTTCGCCAGTCTGTCTGCGAGCAACTTGTAAAAGTGCTAGAGTATTAATTTTGGAATTATAGATTTTAGCAAGTAGCAAATTAGCAAGTAGGAAATAATCTGCTTAGCTTAGAGCTGTGGATAGGATTGAATGAGCTAATCCAGGCAGAGGGTTTCGAGTAGTTCTGTGGCACAACAGTTAACATAAATGTTAGTGACAGTAATAATTGTTAGCCTTGCAGCTGTAATATATTTTCATTGAAATCTCTGCTTGCCTTGATTTCTTTTTTTGTGTGCATGTGCACGCCTGTGTGTACATGCACATAGATTTGGACATCCCTTGGCTAAGTGTGAGACATTGAACAGGGCCAAAGGATTTATCCTTATTTCATGACTTTATGGGTGGTAAATGGTGAGGGGCAGGAATGTGAAAGGAAAGAGTCTTTTTAGTTAGAAAGGTTTTGAAAACGTTGCAGGATATAAATGAACTAGTAATTGGAGCTCTGTCTCTTAGAAATCTAGATCCTACTCCTCACCCTTTGAGTTTTCTGCTTAAATGAGTTGTCTTTACCATCAGAACAGATTTTTATACTTGAAGTCTCTGCATATGAAACATTTAACCCAGGCTATAAAAGTTCCTATATGTTATATGTTAGAAAAACAATAATAGGTAGTCATAAATAGGAGTTGGTGGTTCCTTGAAATGAGATAAATGAATTTAATTTTTTTTTTTTAATGAGGTTAGAGTGTCTAGCATTTGTAATGGTGGTGGATTAATATCAGCATTAAGATTCGTGGTTGCTAATCTGTCTCTTGAGTGGAATATTTTTTCTTCTTCTTCTTTAAAAACATAGGTGGATGGAGAGAGAAAGAAAAAGCCAGAGAAGAGAGTTGGGGTCCACCTCGAGAATCGAGACCATCAGAAGACCGTGAATGGGACAGGGAAAAAGAGAGAGACCGAGATAACCAAGATCGTGACGAGAACGACAGGGACTCAGAGAGAGAAAGAGACAGAGATAGGGACAGAGAGAGGGAGAGGGACAGAGAGAGAGATGGGGATCGAGAGGACCGCTTCAGACGGCCAAGGTTTGATATTCTACTTAACTGTCTATGGTGCTACAGTTAGGATTCTTTTAATGCTATCCTGTGCATCCCCAGCTATTTTTGAAAAATGGTGCTCATCCCCTTCATCCCCCTCAGTTTATCTAGTAGAATCATAGCGTAGATTTAAAAAAATTTAGAGGTCGTCTAGTTGAACCAGTTCCCTCTTTACAAAGTGAGGACATGGAGGCTGCAACTGTGTGGCTGGCTGTAAGCCGTGTGGCCCTGTGGCAGTGGAACCAGTCCAGGCCCTCACTGTCCATTGCTTTTCCCTTGTGGTTGAGGTCAGTTTATTGCCTTTAAATTATTAAAAGCCTCTTTACTTTCATTAGTAGTTAGAGTTCTAGCTTGCTTCCTGTGGTCAACGTGGCTTTGTACTAATCTAGACCAGCACAGTTAGTACAGTTCCCTGCAAGACTGAAAATGTCCTGTATGTATAGTGTTCATATGGTAACCAGCAGTCACCTTTGGCCGTTGAGCATTTTGAATGGTTAATGACTACTATGTTGGATGGTGCAGAGCCAGATGCTCTCATTTGACCTCCATACCTGAGGCATCAGTTTGAGGTCAAGTCACGAGTTTAAACTTTATTCCTGTTGTTATTTGCTAACTTGGATATGCTATATTCACGTACAGTTACCTGTGTAGTCTAATGACGGAACTTAAGGTGTCATTTTGAATGGCTACAGGGATGAGGGTGGCTGGAGAAGAGGACCAGCGGAGGAATCTTCAAGCTGGAGAGATGCAAGTCGTCGTGACGATAGGGATCGGGATGACCGCCGTCGTGAGAGAGATGATCGCCGTGACCTAAGAGAAAGACGGGATGACAGAGACCGCAGAGGACCCCCTCTCAGATCAGAGCGAGAGGAAGGTAGAGATGTTCTTTCTGTATGACCACTGGAGAGCTGTAACTGATGGGGAAATTTGGGGTTTTACTGCCTCTGAAATTTGTATGAACACCAAAAATAAGATGGACAGGTAGATCTTTTGTCCCATTTAGAATTCATGGTCCTCACAGACTTACTCACTGGCTGCTTTGCGAAGTTTTAGCTCGTCTTTAAATTCAAAGTATAGTCGTAGACTACTTAAATGGTATAGTAAGCATTTAATACGTATAGCAATACGTGTATTGATTTCTTAAAAAGGTTTATTTTATGTAAAGAAGAAAAAAAGTAAGGTCCTGGTAGATAAGCACAGAGTGTAAAACATTCTTTCTCTAGAATTGTGACAATGGAAACTTTAGTAAAAAAATAGTTTATTTAAAATGACTGTAGCATTTAAGTGGTTGCCTCACAAGCTTTTACTGTTTGGTTTGTACTTGTATCAGATTGTACTTCTTTGATAGCCATAATGAAATATATATTCTTTCATTTATTTGCTGTTAAATCTTCTTCAACAGGAGCCAAAAATCCTTTAAAAAATTTTTATTGAGCCAGATTTTTCACCTTATTCTAAATTAAAAAAAAAATTAGGACACTTCCAGGCCAATTTTCTTCTTGCCTGCAAGCTTGTATTTCTAAGTCTGTATATTGTTTTAAAGGTTTTTCAGAAATTGTACCAATGATTAAAGTGTATTTAGCTTTTACTGTCCTTTTTTTAAAAATGACAGTTCTCTATCATTATCTTCAGTATAGGATTTCTGAGTAATTTGAGGCATTCCTTTTGCTTCCGTTGTGTTTAGTCTGAGCTAACAGAATACAGTACAAATTTATTCTCTCTTTTTCTTTTAATTAAAAGTAAGTTCTTGGAGACGTGCTGATGACAGGAAAGATGACCGGGCAGAAGAGCGGGATGCCCCTCGTCGTGTTCCTCCTGCAGCTCTTTCGAGAGATCGAGAAAGAGATCGAGACCGAGAAAGAGAGGGTGAAAAAGAGAAGACCTCATGGAGAGCTGAGAAAGATAGGGAATCTCTTCGTCGTACTAAAAATGAGACTGATGAAGATGGATGGACCACAGTACGACGTTAAGTCTCAAGATAATGGATTCAAACTCTTGTCTTTACATAGGTTTGATCACATTCAAGGAATTATTATACTTGTGCTTCAACCAGTCTAAATTGGATTCTTTAATGTCTCACCATAATACAAAAAGCATGAACTTGTATTAATCCTGTATGAATAGGTTGATCATGCACCGTATCCACAGAAGGTTGGAAAACCATGCCACTTTTTGGAATTTAAAGTGTTGCATTATTTCATCAATCATTTGTTTACAAAAAAGAAAAACTAAAAAATAAATTTAAAATGGGAATTCTTCAGGTATTGAATAACATCTGTATCTTGGTATAGAACTGATCTTTTTTCTTTTGATTTCAAAATATCTGATATTAATTTGGGATGAAGTAAGGTTCTGTTACGAAAAATGTATTTGAAGGCTCTAAAGCAGGGAGCTGAAACAATTCTCACACCATTAGCGACTGAGACATACCTCTAGGTATTTTGAGGTATTTACTATTTACTAAATTTAGAAAGATTTTAGGTTTACTATAAGCGCAGTAAACATTACACACACCAGATACAGTGGGATTTTCAGTAGCTTTTACTTGAGAGAAGGTGAGTATAAACCAATTTGCAGTCATTATTGTAATGACGAGAATACTGCTAAAGTGTGAATCCAGAACAGATACAGCTTTTAAATTTTAAAGTATTTGGTAAACTGTTGCTGAGTTTTTTCTGTTGCCAATAGCAAACTGCTTTTCCATTTATGGAGAATTCATGCCTTTGAAGCATTTTAAATATGACAATATTTATAAATGTGTGGTTTGGAGGAATTGTTTAAATTCTTTTTCCTAATTTCCTTTCTCTTCGGGATAGATTCTTTCAACAAGTAATTTGTAGTAATGACTGTGTTGACTTCAATTCTGGAGTGTAGTAGCTATGTTAAAGGTTAACTATTCGGTCTTATTGAAGCCAACACAGAACTTGCTGCTGTGTTTTTTCTTCAATGATAAATAAAATACTTACAGAATTTGTTTTAGTGTTGATTTGTGTTAGAGTCAAAGTGTTTTGTATATAATGCTGAGCTTGCATATTCAGTTGAGTTTATTTCACTTGAGTTTTTACCAGTGCTGTTGTCTAGTATCAAAGAAAATAACCTAACGGAAAGCAAATGTGGCTAGGAGGTTTCCACTAAAATGTCCTCTTTTACTTGCTGAACCCCTTATTTTCCTTGTAAAGCTGTCCTCTCTGTGAGTATGGGTGTGTGTGTGTACATAAATCTTGGGTTTTTCCATGAAATTTGAAAGTCATAACTGATTTCACAGAATGTTAGTTACAAATTTATAGTGGCTCTAGGCACTTATATTCTTTCTGGTGCTGAGTAGTGGTGAGAATTCCTGTTGGTACAGCTATAAGGCCAGAAGAGGGAGTATTGATGCTATTTTTAAACTTAATCAGATGCAGCCTTTCCTTTTTGATGTTAGCAATGATAGAAGCCACTTTAGAAAACATTTTTCTTAATATCTGGGTTTCAAACAAGTGAAAGTCTTAAAAGGTCCTCTTTTGTGAGGAGAGAGCCTTTTCTTTTGTAACAAGCAAAAGGACTTGGGGCAGTAACCTGCTCTGTCTTAAGTTACTAGAACAGGACTGTACTGGGGCCATCACAGGCCCCAACAGACAATTCATTTATGCTGATTTGTTCAGATGAGTTACAGATGCATGTCTGATGGTTAGGTTTCCAGGTTAGTCTGCAAACCGCCCTTCCTGCCCAGACCCTTTTCCAGACGTACTGTTCTCCCAAGTTCTTTGTCCTCTGTATTGGAATCGGAGCCCAGGATAAGGGCAGAGAGCCTGCAGCTGCTTGCTGTGCTGCTCTTAGGTTTCTACTCTCAAGGCCTCACAACCTTACTCCCTCCCCCAGTGTTTATTCTCACAGGTGTCAAAGGAAAGCTGAATGACCAACCTACTCACTGGTGTCTTCCATGTTTCCAGTGGCTTCTGCATTTTTAGATGGGGATATCATTACTATCTATATAGATGGATCTAAGGGCAGAGACAGTGGCCCAAAAAGTCTCCACATCCCAGTAGTTATCCATAGTGGCTACCAGGAAGAGGTTGACACCTATTATGGTGTGGCATGATTTGGCTGTAGACTGGTCTATGATTTTGTAAGTCTAATTGAAAAATACAGGAAATCAATGGAAGAAATGTTGATGTTGTAGCTAAGACTAGATTAGAAAATTAGGACTAACACTGAAACTTTTCTTTCAAGTACATGTGTATTTGTGTTATAATTTTAAAATATAAAGCAGTCTGTGCCTGCACAGTTGGTAAAGCTGTTTTGAGGAGTCCATACATCATTTTTTTTTTTTTGCCAGATACGCAGTCTGTTTTTATGAAAACAAGTAATTTTGTCACACTATTGTGTATACTTTTTAGACTTCAAAAAATTGGGTGTCTTTTAACCTAAATTTAGCTTTTCAAGTGTTTAAAACACGTTTCAGATTGAGAGCTGCTTTTAAATGTTAGTGTGGTTAGTAAACTTTTCATAAGAGATCTCTAGAAAGCTACTGACCTTCTCTGTTCATGCTTTAAAATACTGGGAGTTAAAGTTAGCTGGAAAACAGGCAAATTTGGGGGAGGGGGGTGATACGGTAAGTCACCTGCTTATTACTTCTGGTCTGGAGAATGCACCCATCTGTTAATAGTGACTCTTGAAAAGGTACAATTAGAGCAGTGACAGGAGGTAACAGGAATTCATGCTGACCTGAAAACTACAGAAAGCAAGTCTAACTTAAACTGGTATGTTTTCTAGCAAAACTGAAGAGGATAGGTTAATTACATGGTTTTATTAAGCTACTTGAGTTTGGGCCCAGTCAGATCTGAAGTTCTCTGATTTGGGGCTAGACTAGCAGGAGTGGATTTTTTCCCTGACCAAGAAATGGTCTTTCTGCCGCTACAATTCTCTGCACGTGTGTGCGCCACCCCCCCCCCCCCCCCCACGCACCTTCCTTTGACCAAAAAGGCTCATAGCTATCCCAGTGTTACTACATTAGCTTCTTAGACTTTTCAAAGGATGCTCAAATCAAGCAAATTTACTGTGGAGGAAGTTGTTTAATATGAAAGTTTAATTGTTAATAACCTAGCTAAGCTCTCCTCGAACCTCTATAGACTAAATCTCTTGCTGGTCTTTTCAGATAGTGATTTTGTACATTTCAGATGACTTCATCTTATTTCCATTTTTGCCTTCTGTCTGTCCTGATGGCAGATATGGTGTGGTACTCACTATGGGGGGATTTGAAAATGAGGGCGGGAGGTTAAAGTAGGAGCCAAGCATCTTTGCTAAGGATTAATCTCATTTATGGATAACTGGTAGGATTCCAGAAAGAGAAGGGTCGTCTTCCTGTGAGAATGGGAACATAAGAGAGGCTGATGTTCCTTGTCTGTCGTGTCTGTGTACACCCCCACCCCCAATTAGTTCTTTTAATTAGTGCTTATACTGGTTTGAGGACTGCCTGTGATGCCTGAAGCCGACATAGCCCAGCCTGGGACCTCCCTGAACACAGGTTATTACATTAACCTTCCAGAGCTCAAAGGATTCCATCTTACATTTAGTTTGAGAGGCAACAGCTGGAATGAGCTTTCCACTATTTAGGAACCCTGAAATTGACCAATTCAGAGTGAATACTGCTCCCTTTTGGTCTTAAAGATGACAAATGTTTATGAATAACTGGAATGGGGGTGGGGGCACAGACAAAAGGCCAAGTACCAGAGTTGAAGGCAAGATTAATGAATTCATATACTGTATAAATACACAAGTTTTTTTTAAACAGCACCATTTTCAAGTGTATACACTATGATTGTAACTTGGCACGAATTTTAGAGATGGAAAACGCTAGTTGCTTTTTCAGTAATAAGATCTGGTACATAAAAGGATAAGGAGCTGTATTCTACCTGCTACATATAGATTGTACATTTTTTTACACCTCCAGCTAGGACAGAGACAAGCCACGAGGAGGGAACATCCACCCAAACTAATACTGGAAAGTTTACTAAGCCTTCACTTGATGCTACCAGGCAGGGGCTTGCTTAGCCTGGAATTGTTATAATGGATTAAGGACAACAGAAATATTATTTCAAATAAAAGTCATTTTGCTGACATTCCATAAAATCGCCAGTTTTAAGTTCAGTTGAGGCTTTTAAAAAAATATTCTAGACCTAGTAAAGTGCCTCCACTCATAAAATTAAACATCCAAGATTAGACAGACAATTTCATACTGATGCGCATCTAAAATAGGTCGACGTATAAATAAACAGCGCCTCTTAAGTTGCCACATTTCAGTTAGTGGAATACCCAGCCTTCACCGTCCGAATGAGCACAAACTAGTAAATCAAGATTTTAGCGTCTAGTCTCAACGGCTGTTCGACAGGAAAGTACTCAGTACCGTCGGCTTCCTTTGGAGAAAACCAAGACGACGTGCCAAGTTGCGCCAACTGCTGAGCTCCAAGCTCCCCAGCAGCGATACGGTGCGCAGGTCAAATACGAGGGCAGGCGGCGACCCCGGTGGCGTCAGGTGGCAGCAGCCGACCGGAGTCCCGGCGCTCAGCGCAGCTTCTTCCCGGGCAGGCCGTCCCTGGCGCTGCGCGGCGGCGGGCGGGCGGCAGGCGGCGGCGGCACTTTGGAGAGCGGGCAGTACTTGATGGTGTGCGCGTTGTCGCCGCTGGCGCCGCACAGGGGGCACGTGTAGCGGCGCAGCACAGGGCACAGCACTCGCCCGTCGGGTCCCTTCAGGATGTGGGTGGTGTAGAGCGCCACCGCCTCCTTGTTGTTCCGGCAAAACACGCACACCTGCAGCTCGGGTCTGAGCAGCCGCGCGGCGGCCGCCCCGGAGGCCGCGTGCAGCCTGGGCTCGGCCGTCCACGCCGGGGCCCGCTCCTCGCGCGGCGCCACTTCGGCGGTGGCGGCGGCGGCGGGCGCGCAGCCCAGCAGCACGGCGGCGGCGCGCCCGGCGAACGGGCTCAGCTCGGCGAAACGCTCCTCCAGCAGCCCGGCCTCGGCGGGGTCCGCGCACAGCTCCAGCGCGCGCAGCTCCAGCGCGCCCCCCAGGTAGCGGCCCCGGGATCCCGGCTCGTCGCTGTCGTCGTCGTCGTCCTCGTCGTAGTCGGGCGGCCCCAGCGCGGGCCCCAGCGCCCCGGGCCCGGCCCCCGCGTGGGGGGAGCAGCACGACGAGGAGGAAGAGGAGGGCGGGGAGCCGTCGCCGCCGCCGCCGCCGCCGTCCCCGCCGCGGGCGCAGCCGAAGCGCGGCTCGCCGTCCACCGCCTTGGTGATGAGCGTGGCGAGCCCCAGGTAGTCGTTCCACGAGCTGAAGGGCTGCGGGTGCGCCGGGCCCTGGGCGCTCACGTAGCGAGCGCTGGGCACGAGCGCCATGGGCGAGGGGACGCGGCCGCGGCGGGGCGAGCGGGGCGCCCAGGGGAAAGCCTCCATGGGCGGGCCGCGGGCCGCGTGCGCCGCCTCCCCGCCGCCGGCGCGGGCCGGACGGAAGGGACACGCCAAGCCTGCCCGCCGGCCTGCCTCGGGGTGGGGCCGCCTCGCCGCCTTTTATCGGGCCCCGTTCCTCCCCGCCCCCCGGCCTCGCCGCCTCGGCCCTGCCCCCTGCGCTCCCCCGCCCCGGCCACCTCGCCCGTGCCCCGGACTGAGGCGGAGCGGAGGCGGACGCGCGGGGGGCGGGCGGGCAGCGAGCGCACTCCGCTCCAGCCCGCGCGGCTCCCGCGCCCCACGCGCTGCGCCAGCCTCGCCAGCTGCGGGGAGCCTTTCATTCTGGGAGGGGGCGGGCGAGGCGCCTCCTCGGGCCGCTGCGCTAATTGGCTGCCGACCAGAGCCCCCTGCGCCACGGGCGCCGCTCCGGACGCTGATTGGTGAGTCCGGGGGAGGGGGCGTGCCCTACCGCGCAGCTGGGAGGGGAGGGGCAAGTAGGGGAGAGGAGCACGGGAGGGGCGGCTGCTGGGGCCCGCCCTCGCCTGAGCTCTGTTCCCTGGGTTTGGAACAGGTGACCAGGCCTGGATCGCCCTCGGCCTGGGGGTGAGACCCACCTCCCAGCCTTTAGTGCCCTGAGCCAGCCTTCTGCCTTCTGAGAAACCCCATTCTCTCCTCTCTCTTTCTCCTCAGCAGCGGCAAGAAAAGATGTGGGGAGGCAAGAATTGGCGCGATCTAAGGATGCAGTTTTTAAGTCAGAGTCGCCCAGCAATCAAGTAACTTCCGTCTGCACAGCGTTTTGGAGAGCTTTCAACTGGGTGAAATCCTCGCACAAACCTCAGAGAGGTTCAGAGAGGTTTTGGTTGTTGCCTAGTAAGTAGTGGAAGGACACGGGACTTTCCCACAGCACGCGGCACCTCCCAACAGGTGTTCCCAGACTAGGTGGCCATTAGCTGGTGACAGGTTGGGACGACGGCTGGGCCAGATAACCTCCCGGCCTTAGGACAGTCATTTGTGTGTGTGTGTGTGTGTGTGTGTGTGTAGCTCCTCACTCCCCACCCCCCTTTCCCCGGGGTTGGGGGGCTGTATTGAAATCTGAGGCGTATGTGCAATTTGAATAACAAAGCATATTCAGCGTCACAACTTAATAGTTTGAAATGAATAAAATATTCTTGTAAATACATTGGAAAATAAATCAGAAGACTTTTGATTAGGAGGCTGCGAGGTGGTCATGCGCTTCCCAGGAGAAGGGGCAATACATTTTTAAAAAAAATGGAAAGTAGGAAAGGTATGAGCTACCGGGAGAGTTCTTGTAGGGTACTGTGGGGCAGGCAAAATGCCTCATCTGATGGCTGAACTGGGGTGGGGCAGGGTTTTCCTTCCCCTCTCTGGAGAGCTGTGGCTATTGAAACAAGGTCTGGGAGCCTGGTGTTTGAGGCTGTGCTTGTGGGTCTGGCTGTGCCCAGCAGGTTTAGAATGGCCCAGGAGGGGATGCCTAGAACCTAGTTGCTGGCACACATTAACATTAGAATGAATGTGTGAATCAGAATGTTAGCTGTACAAGGGATCTTTGGGATCCCTTCCATCTGATCCTACTTTACAGATGAAGAAAATGAGACCCAGAGGAGAGAAGGGCTTCTTCTTCTTCTTTTTTTTAAATAAATTTATTTATTTATTTATTGACTGTGTTGGGTCTTTGTTGCTACACATGGGCTTTCTCTAGTGAGCTGGGGCTACTCTTCGTTGTGGTGTGCGAGCTCCTCATTGCTGTGGCTTCTCTTGTTGCAGAGCATGGACTCTAGATGCGTGGGCTTCAGTGGTTGCAGCACATGGGTTCAAAGGCTGTAAAGCGCAGGCTCAGTAGTTGTGGTGCACGGGCTTAGTTGCTCCGTGGCATGTGGGATCTTCCTGGAGCAGGGATTGAACCCGTGTCCCCTGCACTGGCAGGCAGATTCTTAACCACTGCACCACCTAGGAAGCCCAAGAAGGGCTTCTTTAAGGTCACATGGTGAATCTGTCACAGCCAGAACTAGGACTCGGGCCTCTTCATGACTGGTGTGGTGGCCTTCCCACTATACCATGGGTCCCGAAGGCATTTCAGACTTTGAGTCTGTGCACGCATCAGCAGAAATCAAGTGTAGCACCCAGGGGAAACTGGGAGAAGACAAGTGAGCTGGGGCCTTGTGCCTTTGGCATGGCCCCCCGCCCTCAGGAGCAATCCAGGGGCCATGCAGCAGGCGTGGGGAAGGCCTTGAGGCAGTAACGTAATTGCCTGTTCTGGCCACCTGTCTGCATGCGAGGTTGAAGATACGTTTTTCAGTCTCTTCCTCACCTCCTACTCCCTAACAGTTAAGTCCCCAAACCAGGCAGTGATATTCTGCACTTGCCAACCCAGTTCCTTTTCCAAGTTTGTGTTGGCACTCGAGTTAAAAAGCTATTCCTTTATTTTCTCCCGTCTCCCACCAAAAATAAACAAAAGGGCCCGGATGGCGTGGGGCTCCTGCAGAAGCGTGACGGGTTTGCTGACTCTGAACTCTGAGCTCTTACCACGAGAACGCTGGCCCCCAGAGTGGTATGAAAAGTATTATTCTGTAAGTGGAAAATTCCACTCTGTTCTTGCAGCCCTGCAGCCTGCATACTTTCAACGTATGCAGGCTTTTCAAGCTCTGAAGACTCGGAGCTGCCATTCAGAGAAAAACTTCTGCAAGGAAAGTTTAAAGCCGCCAGTTGCTGGGTCCAGTCCCCCTTGGTCAGGCCAAAGAGAGGATGGCACATAGGTGAGGCCTTCTTTCCTCCCTCACATGATTTTTTAGCCCTTGTGTTTTTGTGAGGGAGACTAAACACTTTTAAGTGAACATGAATGGAAACAAATGCCCTGATTCAGAGCTGTAGCCTGGGTGGGTGTTTTGTGATTGTGAGATAGATGCCCTGGAAAGAAGTGAAAGGATACTCATGTGTCCTGGCGGCCTGGCTCCATGCTCTTTCCCCAGGCTGCTCACCTTGTCTGCTTTGGCTTTGCCCACAGTAGGTGTTTTACCCTGAAAGAATGTCTGGACGTGGAGGCCAAGCGCATGAAGCCTTTTTTTTTTTTTTTCTTTTTTTTTTTGGGCAGGGGCCTCAGTACCCTGTCAGTGACTACAGAAAGACTGGAGTGGGTGCCTGATCCAGACCTAGACTAAATCAGCAGTTACTTTTGTCATCAAGCAGAGGCCTCAGATCAGCCCTCCAGCTCTCTTTGAGGCAGTGGAAGTAACTTCTGAGATGTTCTTAGTACCTCTGATGGATGAAGTCTGACTGCCTTTGTGTTCTCTTTGCAGAAGTCTGGAATGAAACAGACAGAAAGAGCCAGAGTGTGAAAGTTTCTTCAAGAGATACCTTCAGATTGATGGAGGGAGGAAGACAGATCAGGACGAGCCTCATCTCAGAGGTTAGACAGTGTTGCTCAGTTTCTTCTGGAACAAGGGCTGCGTGGCACAAGTTGGGCAGGGCAGGGGTGGGTAGTGGGAAGGAATGCTTGGGCTCTGCGTTGCCGCCTCTCCACGTGGCCCGCCAGCCCCCATCCTGAGCCATTTCCTTTGCTGGCAGCAGGACTGAACCGTGAGAGGCAACACACAGACCTCAGACGTCTTGAGGCTCTTCAGAAACATGAGGTCAGCCCTAGGGAATGAGGCAGCTTGGCGGGTGTCCAGGCAGCTACAGAGTTGCTGTTTGTCAGGCTCTGGGTTCCCGTCGACCCGCCTGCCAGGCTCTTGCGAGGGGCAGGAAGTGCTTTGGCTCCCCCCTGCCCTGGGGCCTGAGGCGGGTGAGGTGCGCTTGGGCATGTCAGGGGCTCACTTCTGTAACGGTGTTGACATTCTCCGTGTCATGCCTCTGGCCAAGCTCAGAGTGTCCTGGGGACGGGGCTCTTGCCCTTTGGGGCATAGCGGCGGCTCTAGATGGTTGAGAAGCCCCGCCGTGGAGTGGCGGGAGCTTGCTGGGCCGGCAGCTGGGTTTTTATCTTGGTCCTTCTGCAAAGTTGCCTGTGGCCTTGGACGAGGGACTTTACCAGTCTGGGCTCCAGCCCCTTCCTCGATCAGTGAGGGGGCTCATCATGTAAAGTGATGGCCAGTTTCTCCTTCTTGCTTTCTTACTTTTGTACGGGAATAGTCTGTCCGTTGGCCTATGGGGATGAGCTGTGATACGTCTAAGTTAGCAGAAACAGCCCATTTCCCCTGATTTTACTAGGAGAGGACTGGTCTCTGAAACATAAGGGGATGTCTGTTAGCGCGGCTCTGGGAGGGAGTTTGCTCTCTTCTTTAAAAAGAAAAAACAAACAAACAAACCAGGAACCTTACCTTCTTCCCATCACTGGCAGGTGGTGAATCTGAGGCAGCCCAGAGGTGACAAGTCTAAGTCTTAGGGGCAAAAAGCTAGCACACGGGTGATGGCTGCCTGGGAAAGTTTTATATATATATATATAAAAATATAAATATATATATATAAATAAAGCCTCGGTGACATTTCTGTCGAGTCTTATGGCTTGCTACACAAAGTAATTAAACATCTTTACTGTTTCAGTCACTGCAAGTCAGGTATTTTACTTGCAGCTGAACTCACCCTAATTGAGATGTCTAATATGAAAAAAATGCATTTGGCCACTCTGTCAAAAAGCTGGGATACAACATCCTGGCCAGATGGAGGTGACAGCCATGTCAGAGTTGTGTGTGTGTATGAACGGGGGCAGGAAGGACATCCAGAGACCTGAGAACAGGGGCTTTGTGGTGGCTCTTCTCTTACCCACCCTGCCTTGCACTGAAGTCTCCCAGCTGATGTTAGTAATGATAACACCACAATCAGCAGACCAGGTGCTTTACAGTATCGTCTCTGTACCCCCTGCACAACTGCTGCGCGAGGCTGTGAGTGTCCTCGTGTTATCCACGGGGGCAGCTGCAGAACTCACATTTAACCTGTGTCCCTCTCCAAAGCTGGGCTGTGCTTCCTTGGATGCACCTGGTTGCCCTCTGGCCATGAATCTTCTGGGGCTCACCTGGGGGAGGCCAGTTAGGAACACAGGCAGCGGGGGCAGAAGGAGGTGGCACGAGGAGCTGCCTGGGGCCGGACTGGGCCCATCCAGCGTGTCAGAGATGGTTCCCAAACAAAACCAATTCCATTCAAAAGCACTGTGGGTTTTTCTACTTATCCAGTAATGGGTACTTCGATACAACGTGTAATCCTTTCTCTTTGTAACACACCCTCCTGCCTTCCAGCTTTGTTAAAAGCAAACCAGCAAAAAGCTGGTTTGCTTTTAGAAATCCATATTGCCCCAATTTTGTTTAAAGCAAGGTATGCCTGGAAGCTGACAGCCTGAAGGGCAGATGTCCCTGGGCTGATGGTGGTGATAATAATAGCAAAACCAGCAACTCACACGTCCAGAGCCACTACAGGCACCAGCATGAGCTCATGGGATTGTGTGTGTGTGTGTGTGTGTGTGTGTGTGTGTGTGTGTTTGTCCGCTCCACACGGGTTTCCTGACCAGGGATCAAACCCATGCCCCCTGCACTGGGAGTGCAGAGTCTTTACCACTGGACAGCTAGGGAAGTCCCAAGCTCATAGTTTCTTAAATCCTTCCGCAGACCTACAGAGAAAAGAAAATGAGGTTTGGGGAGGCTCAAAACGTGTACCCAGCATCTCCCAATAGGTAGTGGGTGGGCCTTCTCCAAGGCCTATGCTAGGAGCTACCATACTTCCTCCACCATCACCTGGCCTGTGGACATTCAGTTAGAATTCACTACTTCCTGTCTCCCTACCTCCTCACCTTGTTTCTGACTGGGACTGTCAGCCTTCTCTTGTTCGTTGTCAACCCCTGCTGTCTGCAAGGGGAGAAGAGTAAAAGCTGGGACCCCTAGTGGAGGGGTTAGACGTAAAATGGTAAGCTGTGAGGTCAAGGTTGTTCTTCAGGGGGCCTGAGGGCTGGGATGAGGGAAGATGAGGTCAGTGAAGGGGATGAGACCAGACTGCCTAGCAGGGCTGCTGTGTATGGTTCTACAGGTTGTGCACTATGCAAGGGCTTCCCATCTAACGGGGTGCCTTGTACTTCATAGACGTGATAATACATGTATTAGTGAGTCTCTGATAGTTTTCTGGCAAATTGAGAGTAAAGTGTCTTTTTCTAACGGAATCACTGTATTATGACAGTATTCTGACAGATGGAAAAAGATGTCTTGTGGAAGAAATACCTTTTCCTTGCCCAAAGCTTTGACCTTGGCCAGAAGTGTGAAATGCTAAGATTCTTGAAAGCAGGCCTTCAGCTTGCCATTAGCTACGTGCCCGTGAGGCTTTCAGTAAAGCTTCAGGTGAAAGTGTCTTTCTAATTGAGCTGATCAAGTGGGTGCTGGGCACTGTTCTGCCCTAGTAGTTACTGGTGGACCAGGGGTTCCATAGGGATTAACATTTTTAAGATTGCTCAAGTCATTTTAGACATCTTCTCTCAGTCTTACCTGAATCACGCTTACCATTTTCTGGTTGTCCCGAGTTCCCTAGGGTTTCTCGTGCCCTGACAAAGCCTGTCCAAGATGGTGAGTTGGCAGTTGTGCCTGTCTTGGGGCTTCTATGACTTAGGGACCAGAAGGCAGGGTGGTGGTCCAGGCTGGTACGGATTGAGTAGCCTTAAGCAAGTCATTACCCTTCTCTGGGCCTCAGTTTTCTCTCATTTAAAATAATTAGGTGGCCCGTGATTTCTTGGCCCTTTCCAGCTCTCAGGTTTATCTGTTCACCATCAAGGCCTTGGGCTGAGTGTGAATAAGGTGGACGTAATTCTGAGCTCATAGAGCTTATACTCTGATGGGGGTGGAGAGACAAGCAAACAGATGGTGATACTTTGGAGGGAGGCATATTCGTTTCTTATTGCTGCTGTAACAAATTATCACCAACATAGTGGCTTGAGAACAGTACAAACTTATTTTCTTACTGTTCTGGAGGTCAGAAGTCTGAAATGTGCCTCACTGGGCTGAAATCTGCAGGGCTGCATTCCTTTCTGGAAGCTCGGGGAGAGACTCTGTTTCCATGCCTCTTCCGGTCCCTTGAGGCTGCCTGCATTCCTTTGGCTGTGGCTCCCTTCCTTCTTCAAAGTCAGCAACAGCAGATTAAGTCCCTCCCATGCTGCCATCTCTCTGATTTTTTCTTCTGCCTCTCTCTTCCACTTCTTAGGACCCTTGTAATGACATTGGGCCTTCCCAGATAATCCAGGATAATCTCCCTATTTTAACGCGATCTAATTAGCGATCCTAATTCCACCTGGAACCTTAATTCCTCTTTGCCATGGAAAGTAACATAGTCCTCAGGATCTGGGGGTTAGGATGTGGCATCTTTTGGGGCCGTTTTTCTGCCTCCTGCAGGAAGAGTACAGAGGTCCGTGGGACCCCTGGGCAAGGGGCATCCAACCAACACACAGGGGACCCATGTGTCACGGGTCCCAAGACCTTCGCATATCCAGAGGTCAGCTAGGCTGGTGAATTGAGGTTTCCTTTGCCAGGCAGGACCTGACACATACAGGGGAGTCTATGGGGCGAGGAAGCCCTACGCAGTATATGTGTGTGTGCATGTGTGTGTCCCTCAGGCGGATGGAAAGTAATTGCCAAGAGTCTGAGTTGCAAGAAGGGATGGTGAGCAAAGGAAGTAGTGTCTGTGTGGGGTACTCTAAAACAAAATAGTAATAATGATGATGGCGATGATGTTATTTAGTTTGTGGTTAAAACAAATGAATAGCCAAAAAAATACGAAGCAACAAGCATGTGTACATCATGGGGGAGTGACTGGAGTAAAATGCTCTAAAATCCTTGTGCTGTTCAGGAGGAGGGTAAACATACTGACTCTAAAAACTTTAACTTATGGAAAACTTCAAGCATTACCAAAGCAAAGGTCATAGTGGAAAGAATCCTAACCCACTTTTCCCTTAATACATGATGGCTCTTACTTCATCTGTCCCCACACATCTATTTTTCACTCGAGCTCCCACACTGTGGATCATTTTGAAGTCATGAACATTGATATTAATTTTGATAGGTTAAGTATGTATGTTAAAATATGTAGGGCACCACTTGTAAAAGAAGGAAAATAGAGGGTACAGCTTCCAATATAGTAGATGTAAAGAAGTGGAGTGAAGAAAAAATAAATATTACTAAAGAAAACATGACCGAGGGAAAAGTCATGAAAATGGTAGAAGTTAGAAGTACACAATAAGATGGTTGCAATAAACCCAAATTTAAGGTTACTTATAATAAATGTAAGTGACTGAAGACTTCTGTTAAAATACAAAACTTCAGACTGGATTTAAAAAAAACAGCTATACATCCTCCATAAGAAAAACATTTAAAACATAAAGTTGCAGAAAGTTTAAAGGTAAAAGGATGGAGGAAGATGTGCCAGTAGATGCGAACAGAGGAAAGCTGACATAGCTGTGCCCCCAGCAGATGAAACAGGCTTTATGGCAAAAAGCTTTGCTAGAGATTAAACAGTGGCTATGTAATGTAAAAGGCTCAATTTACCAGGAAGCTGTAACAATTCTAAACTAGTATAGGGGCTTCCCTGGTGGTGCAGTGGTTAAGAATCCACCTGTGAATGCAGGGGACACAGGTTCAATCCCTGGTCCGGGAAGATCCCACGTGCCGAGGAGCAACTAAGCCTGTGCGCCACAACTACTGAGCCTGCACTCTAGAGCCCATGAGCCACAACTACTGAGTTCATGTGCCACAACTACTGAAGCCCACACACTGAGCCTGTGCTCTGCACTAAGAGAAGCCACTGCAGTGAGAAGCCCACGCACTGCACAGAAGAGTAATCCCCATTCCCCACAACTAGAGAAAGCCCACGTGCAGCAGCAAAGACCCAATGCAGCCAATAAATAAGTAAATAAATAAAATAAATAAATTTATAAACTAGTATATACCTAATCATTTCGTCTCAAAGTGTATGGATGAAAAACTGATAGAGCTGCAAGGAGAACCAGGCAAATCCACCATCTTCCTGGGAGATGTAACAACTCTCTTGTAGGTAAAGCAGACAAAACATTAATAAGGATATAGAAGATTAGAATAACAACTAATAATTACAAATAAATACTGTTTTAAGGGGAAATCCCTGGCAGTCCAGTGCTTGGGACTCTACACTTTCACTGCTGAGGACTGGGATTCAGTCCCTGGTTGGGGAACTAAGATCCCCCAAGCCACATGGCGAGGCCAAAAAAAAAAAAAAAATAAACAAGATTTTAATCAAGGAAATGCAAATTAAAGCCAAATGAGACACCACCAGACAGGCAAAATCAAATATTCTATCATTATCAAATGTTGACAAAAATGTGGTGGAACTGCGACTCTAGAAGGAGTGAAATTGCTGCAATCTATTTGGAAAAATAATTTGGTAATATCTAATAGTGAAGCTGAAGCCACACGTAACCTATCACTCAACCAGATACAGACTCTTGAGAAATCTTGCTCAGGTGCATCAGGAAACGTGATTAAGAATGTTCACACGCTACCTACCAACTAAAGTAGATGTAATAGAAGAGACTGGCAAAACCAAGTGGTTTTCCTACTTGGATGTGGAGGAACTGGAACTCTCATACACTCTGGTAGGACTGCAAAATGACACAGCCACTTTGGAAAACAGTTTTATGTTTTTTTAAAAAAGTTAAACAGGAATATGCCATACGAGCCAGCCATTCTACTCTTAGGTTATCTCCCCAAGAGAAATGAAGACATAGGTCCACACAAAGGCTTGTACACAAGTCCTCTTAGCGGCATTATTCATATTAGCCCAAACCTGGAAATAATCCAAATTTTCACCAGCTGGTAAACGGATAAACAAGTATGGTGTGTGCATACAATGAAATACTACCCAGCAATAAAAAGAACAAGGTGAATGGACCTCAAAAACATTACGCTAAGGGAAAGAAGACAGACTCAAAAGACTATATATTGTATGATTCCACTTGTGTGAAACTTCTAGAAAAGGCAACACTGTAGAGACAGAAAGTAGATCAGTGGTTGCCTGGGGCTATGGGTGGGTGGCTGAGTGGGTGGGAGTGACTACAAACGGGCAGAGGGACCTTCTGGAGTGATGAAAGTGTTCTAAACCTGGGTTGTGGTGATGGTTGCACACGTGTATATATTTATAGTCCACTACAATGGGTAAATTGTATAGTAATTTAAATTGTACCCCAACGAAGTTGTTAAAAAATGTTCACTGAACCTTTATTCCTAATTGGCCCAAACTGGAAACACATCCAAGTGTTCATCAGTGGTAGAATGAATAAATCATGGTGTGTTCATCAGTGGTAGAATGAATAAATCATGGTGTGTTCATTCAGTGGGGCCCATTGAGCAGTATTGATGAATTAATTACAGCTACATGAAAAAGAGAAGGTATCAGGAACATAATGTCAAAAGAAAAACAGTGGCAAAAAAATACATATACTGTTTCAATTTAGATAAAACTGAAAAGCATGCAAAACTGAACAAAATGTTGTCTAAAGGTACAAACATATATGATACAACCATAGAAAAGAACAAGAGAGTGACCACAGAATTTGAGACAGTCCTTCTGTGAGGGGTCTGGGGATGGCGTGGGACTGGGGACGGAAATTTAAAGGTGATGGCAAAGCAGGCAGCTTATACATAGTTGATTCTTACTGTTATTCTTTATATCTTACCTTTGTTTTTGAGATAGTCTTTTGAATCTACTCAGTATTTAATAAGAACTTTTTTTTTTGCAAAATGTTAGTCGTTTGAAGTACTTGGTCCTTTAACTGTTATTAGTAGACATTGCTGATGACACCCTTTAGAGCTGACCAGACGCTACAGTTGAGAATTACTGCTCCAGGCTCTAATTTATCACCTCTTTGATGACTGGGCTTCTCCACACAGTCAGACACAAATGACCACTTAGGGTGGGTTTGAGGTGTTTCCATCCATCTTCTTCTTTTCTTCTTTTCTTTTCTTTTCCTTTCCTTTCCTTTCCTTTCCTTTCCTTTCTTTTCCCTTCCCCTTCCTTCCTTCCTTCCTTCCTTCCTTCCTTCCTTCCTTCCTTCCTTTCTTTCTTTTTCTTTCTTTCTTTCTTTCTTTCTTTCTTTCTTTCTTTCTTTCTTTCTTTCTTTCTTTCTTTCTTTCTTTCTTTTTCTTTCAGAAAAACAGATGTTTAATGGTACATATACCTCTTGTATACATGGAAGATACCCGGGCAAGCTGAGTACCTCCTCCATCCTTCCTCCCTCTGGGGGTGGCAGAGCATGGATAGGGAAGTGGAGCACAGGGAGCCCTGGGCTGGGATGCTTGCTTCTTTGTGAGGTTGAACGTGGTTTGGGAGGATGAGAAAGTCCAGGAAAAACATCAGCATTCACTCTGATGATAAGCATGGGGAAATCTCAGAGTGAGATGAGAAAAATTGAACATGCGTCTATTTGTGGAGAGGGGATGCTTCCTGAGACCATGCTGGCGCGCAGTGAGGATGCTTATAATTTAGTGTGTGTCACATTTGGGCTTGCTTTTGGCTATACTTGAATATTTCCTGGGATTGTTATTTGATTCTGTGTACAACTTTAAAAAGTTGCAGGGAATTTTGCCCTCAAGGTCAGCATCTCATGGTCATAATGAAGTTATACATTAAAGAGTTACATTTAAGGAATTAAACTGCAGGCACACACAACATAGAAGAAAATGCATGTAAACATTTATCCCATCTCTGAACTGGGAGGGTCTTTCTAAGCATTTAGATGATGGATGAGATCCCAAAGAAGGAGCAATATATCTGACAACATGAAAAAAAATGTGTAAAACACCAATAACAGCAAATGCCAGAAGGCAACAAGTAACTATATACAGCAAATATTCCCCCAAACAAATATGTATGGCAAATATTTTCCAATATACATTTTCCAGAATATGTTTGTGATGTATATGAGAACACTAGGTCACTATTTTTAATGTTCTTGTTGGTATATATATAATAAAACTGATTAGAAAATTAACAAATAGAAATATAGGGAAAAAAGAACATGAACAAATGATTCATAGTTGACATAAAAGTGATTTGTAATTAAAAGAGAAAAAGTTTCAATTCCACTGATAACCAAGGAGAGGCAGAATTAAAACAGGAGACTATTTTTATCTATCAAATGATTTTTAAAAATCCTTCAGGTTTTTAAGAATTTGAAATGGATTCTTTCCTGTCTTTATCATTTTGGAGAGTCATTTGGCAGTATCTGTTAAGAGCCTCAAAATGTTCATACCCATTGGATCGATGATTTGACTTCTAGGAATCTATTCTAAGGAAATAACCCAAGATGCAGTCAGAAATTCAAGCAAAAATGTTTATTGCAGAGTTGTTTGTAATAGTACAGAATGAAAAATAACTTGCCAAATAAAAGGTAGCAGTTAAATAATGGTGCATTTTTTCCTTTTTTTTCTTTCCTTCCCTCCCTTCTCCCTCCCTCCTTCCTTTTCTTTTTTTTTTTAAAGAATTTTATTGAGATATAATTGACATACAATAAACTGCATATATTTAAAGTGTACAATCTGATTTTTTTTCTTATTAGTAATGTATATATGGCAATCCCAACTCCCAATTCACCCCCCCTCCCCCCCGTGTGTCCATATGTTTGTTCTCTACATCTGTCTCTATTTCTGCCTTGCAAACTGGTTGATCTGTATCAATAATGGTGCATTTATGTGATGAACTATTATAAAGTCAATGAAAGTTGGGTTTTCTATTAATTTTTTTAAGCTCTTTATTGGAATATAATTGCTTTACACTGTTGTGCCAGTTTCTGCTGTACAACAAAATGAATCAGCTATATTTATACATATATCCCCATATCTATTAATTTTTAATGACAAGGAGAATGCTCATGATGTAATTTGTAACCATAGTATAATTCCAGAATATTAACAGTGGTTCTCCCTGGACTGTGGGGTGATGGAAGATCGCCGACCCTCCCTTTTCCTAGTGTAGTGTCAAGAGCTACGCTTTTGAGTCAAACAGCCCTTCGTCTCAAAGCCAGCAATAGCTAGTTAAGTATCTCTCACACTGACTCTCCTGTCTCCCCTTCCACTTTTTAGGACCCTTGTGATTACATTGGGCCCACCTGGATAATTGAGACTGCGCTCCCTATTTTAAGACCAGCCGATCAGCAGCCTTATTTCCATCTCCAACTTTAATTCCCCTTTGCCACGTATGGTACCACATTCACAGGTCTGGGTGGCCATTATTCTGCCTGCGACGCTAGCTGTGTGACCTTGGGCACATGATTCTCTTAAATCTCAATTTCTTCATCTGTACCAGGGTTTCTGAACTTCAGCACGATTGACATTTTGGGATGAATGATTCTTTGTGGTGGGGGCCACCCTGAACATTGTAGGCTGTTCAGCAGCATCCCAGGCCTCTATCCATTAGATGCCATAGCCACCACCCCCCTCCCTCTAATGTGACAGCCAAAACCCCTTCAGAATTTGCCACATGTCTCTGGGGGGCAAAATCGCTCCTGGTTGAAAACTGACCTATAAAATGGGTAGTTCTTACCTCATGGTGTAGTTGTTAGGATCAGACAGGATGGTGTGTGCATAAAGTTTAGCCTAGTGGCTGTTGCATAGGGAGGTTTCCCCTCACCCCCCACCAAGAAGTGGTTATCTATCTATGTTTAACTTTTCTGAATGCACTTTACTGTTGTGGTAATTAACACAAAACTTATTAGAAAGAAACTCTTAGCAGTTATGTTCAAGTAAGCTTGAAAATTAAACACTCCCAGGGGCAAAAAACCTTTTCAATGAAAACATTACAAATCAATTTCAATTATTCAAATAGTGGGTAAATTCCGATTATGAAAAGCACAAACAATATACAGAAGGGTAATATTTCCTTTCATTTTCCCAGCCCCACCCTCTATCATTTTCTTCCCAGAGGTGACCCCTGAATATAAATGCCATGAGGACAGGGACTTTATTTGTATTGTTCATCATTTTACATCCAGTGGTTGAAGTAGTGCCAGGCACACAGTAGATATTTAATTCAGGCTTATTGAATGAACGAATAAATGAGCTTAGTGTGTATTATTTCAGTTCTTTGAAAAAATTGCTATGTAAATGATAGTGGTGGCTATTATTAATATTGTATCCCAATTCAATACTTTGTTAGCCATATGATGAAATTACCTAACCTCACAGAACCTTAATAATTTCATTGGCGGGACTTCCCTGGTGGCGCAGTGGTTAAGAATCTGCCTGCCAATGCAGGGGACACGGATTCCATCCCTGGTCTGGGAAGATCCCACATGTCATGGAGCAACTAAGCCCGTGTGCCACAACTACTGAGCCTGTGTTCTAGACCTGCGAGTCACAATTACTGGGCCCGTATGCCACAACTACTGAAGCCTGCACACTTAGAGCCTGTGCTCTGCAACAAGAGAAGCCACCGGAATGAGGAGCCTGTGCACAGCAGTGAAGAGTGGCGCCTGCTTGCCACAGCTAGAGAAGGCCTGTGCGCAGCAATGAAGACCCAGTGTGGCCAAAAAATAAATAAATAAAATTTTAAAAAAATTTCATTGGCAAAAAAGGGTTAGTACTCCTACTGCACGGGATTGTTGTGGGATATCCCAGGTCTTTGGCTATGCATTTAGAAGGACATCCCCCCCGACCCACCCCCCCCCCCCACATTCTTTTAAATTTAGTGTGTCTGAAATCCTATGTATTGTTCTGCAATTTGCTTTTTTAATTTAATATGTCTTAGGAACTTTCCGGGTCAGTATATATAGAGCCGCCTCATTCTTTTTAGCTGCTTTAAAGATGAACCATGGTTTATTTAAGGGATGGTGTCAAACTCTCTGCCCCCCTCCTCCCGGTGTCTGGCAGGTGACAGATGAACAAATATCTCTTGCTGAATTACCGATTGGACAAAGTGCTCCCAAAGCTGGAGGAGCCTGTTGATATTTTAGTTTTCATCAACTGTGCAAATCTTTGAGTCTTTTTGGTTTGAATGTGTCAGTGTCTGGTCTGGAAATCTACTGGAGATTATTTTTAGTCTGTTTGGCCAGGGGATCAGCCGCTCTATGGAAACGTTCACTCAGGGCCAGGGGCCAGTGGGCACGTGCTGCCTCCAGCAGGTGGTCACAAGCTCTTGAAGATACGCCTGGGCCTGGGGTGGAACCTGATGGGAACTTGAGTCCCTGAATCTGAAAGCAGGACTGGGAATCTCCTGAGATTGGCCCCAGCCAATATTTAAGGGACCCCAGGGGATTCCTGGTTCCTCTTCTGTTTCTGCTCGGACTGTCTCTATGATGGTGGTTGCAGGCTGTTGGGACACTTACACTCTGGCCTCAGCCTCTGCTCAGCCCTCCCTCAGCTCCAAACAAGCTGTGAATGCTCACGCCTTTGCACAAGCTGTTTCTTCTACCAGGAATGTTCTCCCGTTTTCCTTTTTTTGCATTCAGGGCTCAGCTTAAATGGCCCCTCTTGGGGAAAGCTTCCCCCTTCTCACTGGGGAAGAGCTGGTCACTCTCTTCTCTGAATGCCCAGGAGCTCTGTACCTGCTACATCCTGGTCGCAAGGTAGGACTGGTCGCCGCTACCTGTCTGCTCCCCTCAGTGGATGGGGGCTTTTGGAGGCAAGGACCCCCAGTGCCCATCCTAGTGCCTGGCACATGACAGCAGGATGAAGGCGCTGGAACAAGCAGGTGAGCAGAAATGAGTGCTCCATGGAGAAGGAGCTGGGAAATCGTGAGGTTAAGAGCCACGGGCTCTCCTTGGGATGACGTCCTCATTGTCGTCAGAGTGGTCCTTTCAGGCTGCAACAAGACACCCAGGGCGCCAGAGACTTGAGTTCAACTCAGAGGAAATCTCATCTAATATCTGAAAAAGAAAAAAATACTACAGGCAGATGGCAATTGTTTCTGTAAGACTAATTTTACATGTATCTGAAAAACAAAGCACCTTGAAGCACCCTCCATGGTGGAAGGTGAGCATAGTGACGGTCATTTTCTAGGGGTCTGATCCCCCAAACCTCAGCCATCCAGGGTGAGGCTGAGAAGTGAGAAGTGAGTGGAAGGCCTTGGGTAACTATCTCAGAGACTTCTGCTAAAGCATTTTTTGCTGTACGGAAGAGTCAGCTCCTCTCTGGGAAGCTAATAACTCTTAACTTTACATATATTTGTGGGTTTTTTAAATTTGTTTTTGTTTTTTAAATTTTTATTGGATTATAATTGCTTTACAATGCTGTGTTAGTTTCTCCTGTACAGCAAAGTGACTCAGCTATATGTATACGTATATCCCCTCTTTTTTGGCTTTCCTTCCCATTTAGGTCACCACAGAACACTGAGTAGAGTTCCCTGTGTTATACAGTAGGTTCTTATTAGTTATCTATTTTATACGTAGTATCAATAGTGTATATATGTCAATCCCAATCTCCCAATTCATCCTATCCCCACCACCCCCCTCCCCTTCCCCCTTGGTATCCATACTTTTGTGCTCTACATCTGTGTTTACATACATTTGTAACAGGCTCCTTTATCTGGTTTCTCAGCTCAGTCTATAAGGTGGTGGTGATGGGTTGGGTGGTACCTGCTGAAAGCAGTGAAAAGCAGTAACTGAGAACCTGACAGAGAGGGGACCAGGGAACTGTTAAAAAGCTGATGTGGGCACAATTAGAATAGAGCCACCTTGGGTTGGACCATCTAGCATTTGGACAAATAACCTAACTTGCATCCAGTCACCTCTATAAATATTACCATACAATGGTAGGAAGTAATTATTTGGTAATGTTAATTCTGAATTATTAGAAAAATATTAGATTGCAATTATTCTATTTAAGAAGGCAGGAAATGTGTAGTACAGTTTAGCAAATGGTAACACATAGTTTGATGTTTAGAGTACCTGTCATGTAGGCACATGTATTTACTTATGTGGTTTGTCTCCTTTCTCCGAACCACCAGGTATATAATAACTGTGGCCGATGTCTCCAGCTATGAGCTCTACCCTGTTACCTATTTAATCTCCAACAACCTGAGGAGGGTAGGTATTATGAGTAATCCCATTTTATAGATGTGAAGGGTGAGGCTCAGATAGGGACTGCAATGCATCCAGTGTCACACAGCCAGCAAAAGCCTCAAGGGACTTTGACCCCAGCTTGGTAGATTGATTCCAAAGCCGGTGCTCTTAACCCATGGGCCCTGACTCTGCTGTGATTTTCCTCTCTTGTCTCAGCAGACTGCAGCCTTTCTGGGTGTATCTCCTGCTGTCCTTTAATCACTCCACTTGCCCTGCCTGCCAGGGAAAGGTTCAGGGTGATGGAGTTGCCTCCCAGGAGGCTGGGTGCATTGTCAGGGCCCCTGATGTCCACTGCGGTGACATTTGCTAATGAATAGTTCCCTTCCTGGAGCCAAAGGAAATTCATTGTCTGGCCACAGGAAAAACACACCATGTGTCCCCGACAGTGTAAAGATGAATGCTGACTGTCTGGACATGCTCGGGGTGTTCCCATGGCCTTTGGTTGAACTGACCACACCTGTCTCTGGGCCAGAGGTAAAGTCTAAGGCCATCCCTCTGCCAAGTGACAGGGCTCCGCTGGAGGGTGGAAGGGAGGCAGGGTGTCCAGGGTCCAGGCCAGGAAGCCACAGCGGCTGCCCTGCAGGCTGCCGTGAGGTTGTGTGAGCCCCAGAATCTCCTGGGGGCATCCAAGGAGGATTGCATCACCTCCCCCTCGCTGCTGCCTGCAGCCGGAAGCCAGTGCTCCCTCCCTGCCCCCATGCTGAACACAAGTGTCGCCTTCAGAAGGGAACTCCCCGCGCAGCAGTGTCACCCGTTGGAAAGGGTCCCGAGTGAGCCGGAACTGGGACAACTTTCTGACCCACTGGCAACTCGCAAGTGGTTTCCTTCCTCTGGACCTCAGACTCCTCACGGTTAAATAGGAGGACAGGCAATGGCATGGAGCACTGTCCATACCTGCACTGTTAAACGGGCTCTCAAAACCCTGCAAACTCCCCGTTATCTTATTAAATGAGACATTCGGTAGGTATATCTTCCCCTACATACTTTGTGTGGAAAATATAGAAATATATAAGAAAATATATGTACAAGTATAGAAGGATATATATATATATACTATATATTGCTAACAGTGGTCATCTCCAGGCAGTGGAATTATGGGTGCATAGTTCTATAGTTATTTTTTTTTAATACAAAAAACTCAAACCCAGGATGTTAGATTCCAAATTCTGTGCTCCTGGCTCATTGATGCTGCTGCCTCTGCTATTAAAGCTCAATAGTGGCTGTCCTCCTTGTCCCTGGGGCTATAGCTAGCTCATCACAGGGACCAGGTCCACCTGCCAGAAAGGTCTTGGTAGCCACACCTGCCCATTCTGCCTCCTTTTTCCCACTGTGTTCCCTGTGTTGCTCACCTGAGCATGCTTTCAGCTGGGATTTGGTGGTGCTCAACTCCATTTTCAAAACAGCTCAAGTGGAAGTCTGGGTCCTGTATGTTTTTCACCTCTCACTACTGCACCCATTTCTCCCACCTCTAGATGCAAACATCATGATGGTCCTGGAGAGGCGAGAATTAGAGTAGAGTGAGATCGGTGAGTGGAGCTCTGAGGGGTCTTCTCTGCTGTCCTGTCTTAGCTCAGGCTGCTATAACAGGATACCATAGACTGGGTGGGTTATAAACAATAAAAATTTATTTTTCATGGTTCTGGAGGCCAGAAGTCCAAGATCAAGGCGCCAGCAGTTTTGCTGTCTGGTGGGGGGTTTCTTCCTGGCTCTTAGATGGCTATCTCCTCACTGTGTCCTCATATGGCCTCTTTTATAAGAGTATTAATCCTACTCATGAGGGCTCCATCCTCATGACCTAATCACCTTCTGGAGGCTTTACCACCATATACCTTCACATTGGGGATTAGGCTTCAACATATGAATTTGGGGGAAGGGGGAAAACCAACATTCACCTTATAGACTCTCCTTTTCAGCCATTCTCTGGGGTCACACCTGTCCCACATCTATTCCCTCTGCTCTCATCGCTCTCCCCTAGTAAACCTTGCCCAGCCATCAGCGCCTGCTCACGTGCTGCCTCCTCCAAAGTGAAGCCTTTGGCAGTAGGCTGGGGAAATGTGTCATCTGCCCCACAAGCTTTCCCACACTTCTTTTTTGGGTTCCTCTGGGGAACTCCCTTGGGCCATGTGGGCCTGGTAGGGCTGTCAGTTACAGCTGTGCCCCTGCCACAGGGGTCAGCATATGACACAGGCTGGCCAGTCAGAGGATTCAACCCCCTGGCCACAGAGATTCATTCAATGGTGGTCCTGTGACCCAAACAGGACCAATCAGACTCTTCCCTGAGACTGATGTGAGAATGTTGCAAGAGAGAAATGCTCTTTTCACTGACACTGCTTACTTGGGATGCTGTGAGTCTGCAGCTGCTGGTGGCTATCTTGTCTGCATAGGAAGAGCACCTCTGTGCAGAAGAAAACCATATACAGACAGAGCCCAAATGACATAATTTCTTCAGCCTCTGGATCCAGCTGTACCTGAAGCTGATACTCCTAAACTTTGCAGTGAGCCAGTAATGGGGTTTGAGCTGGTTTGATATCATGTTCTGTTCCTTGCATATGAAGGAGACCTGACAAGTACAACTCCCTGACACCCCTCACCCACCAGTACCTCCTACCATGAACCTCCTAGAAATTAATCACTCTTATTTGTACTTCTGTGCTACATTGTCACCACTTGCTACTCTCCTGCTCCTCAGCAGGACCTCCCTGCTCCTCTTTTGGCCCACAGCTCTGAGACCATAGTTGGTGGTCAGTGAAGGGGGATCGAGCGAACCAGGGAGGGATGAGTGCGGCTACCACCTTGAGAACCCTTCTGCAACTGCTAACGCTTCTACTCAGGGACAGGCTGGATCTGAACTTACCTTGCAAGGAGACTTTCAAAGAAAACAAATAGATCTAGCCCTAGCCGCCAACATTCCTACTTCAGGAATGAGGCTGGGCTTGGGCAGTGCCTCGATGATTCGGTTCAGGCCAAGAGAACAGACAGAACTGTTTCTGGGGGGATGTGAGAGCCCGAAGCCATAGCACCGGCACCTGCCAGGGACAGAGCTGACATTAGGGTGCATCTCAGCCCCTTGGACGGCAGCCAGGAGCTGGCCAGAAGTTCAGAGTCAGGGTCCCTTGAGGTAGTGGGGCCACGGTCCAGACAGGGGTCCACTTGAAATGGGTGGAAAGCTGACTTCCTGCCAGGAATCTTGACCATGCACTCCCAGGGAAAAGTTCAGATTTATTTAGCGTCCCAGCGCCATGCCCTGGGACATGGGCAGTGTTTCCGTGTGCCTGTGAGAATGAAAGTGATGAGGGGCTTTTTACAAAATGGAATCAAATAGTCAACATGTTTCCAGGTCTGCAACTTGTAGGAAGCTTGGCAGACAGTTGTAGAAATGTTTTCCTATAATAAATTAGAAAGTGTTTTATTTTGCTTTCAGCTAATTTTTCATAATAAATTCAATTGTGCTGTGGTGGGGCAGGATTCTTTTAAATAATTCTTCTCTGAGACATAACATCGGCTGGCCTCAGGTTGCCAGAGACGACCCTTGATAAGTCTAAAATTGATGAAGCTAAAATATTCATTTTACAATTTGCCCATATTTTATTTTGATTTGTGGAACTTGCCTTCTTCTCCTTACATTGGTTCTCAAGTAAATGGCATGACTGTGGCTTAGGTATTCGGTAAGGCCACAGATGGCAGTTTTAGAAGCGTGGACAGCAGGGAACACAAATCCATATTTATTTACTTATTTATTTATTATTTTTAAAATTTATTTCATTCAAGTATAGTTGATTTACAATGTTGTCTTAATTTTTGCTGTACAGCAAACTGACTTAGTTATACATATATATACGTATTCTTTTTCATATTCTTTCCCTTTATGGTTTATCCCAGGATATTGAATATAATTCCCTGTGCTATACAGTAGGATCTCGTCATTTATCCATTCTATGAGGGTGAGTCAAAAATTATCCGCAATCTGGTTGTAGAATTTATTTTAATTAACTTTTAGAAAAGACAAATACATCATTTTTCTTTTTTTTTTTTTGAAAGTTCTTTATTGGAATAAATTTGCTTTACACTGTTGTGCCAATTTTTGAGGTACACCAAAGTAAATCAGCTGTATTTATATATATATCCCCATACCCCCTCCCTCCCGCAACTCCCTCCCACACTCCCTATCCTGGCCCTCTAAGTCATCACCCATCATTTTTCGACATAATCTCCTTGCTTCACCCATCATTTTTTGACATAATCTCCTATACTTTGTCCATCTGTCAACAAGCTTTCGTATTCCCTCATTAAAAAATGTTTTAGGCTCAGCTGTGAACCATGAATGCACCACTGTCTTCAGTTCTTCATCAGAAGTGAATCTGGCTCCTTCTTGATGGCTAACACTTGTGCGATTTTCCTTGAACTTTTCTATCCATTTATACACACTTCTTCGTGACAAAACACTTTCTCCGTACTGCTCACAAAGTCTTTGATAAATAACGGCACCAGACCACAGGAAACAAATCACTGCATGCTGCTCTTCTTTCGGGCAAATCACAAGTGGGGCATCCATTTTTACTCATACTGCAGTTACAAATGAACTGATGTAATATGTTGACTCCTGCACAGCAGTGACTGAGGAGACAGTAGCCTTTAATGAAAAGCACTGATAAGACAGTACAGCCAACAGAAGTTTTAATATAACCAGAGTGTGGTTAATTTTTGACTCACCCTCATATGTATAATAGTTTGCATCTGCTAATCCCACATTCCCAATCCAACACTGCCCCCACCCGCCTCCCCCTTGGAAACCACAAATCTGTTCTGTATGTTTGTGAATCTGTTTCTGTTTCGTAGATAGGTTCATTTGTGTCATATTTTAGATTCCACATATAAGTAATATCATATAGTATTTGTCTTTCTCTTTCTGACTTACTTTACTTACTATGATAATCTCTAGTTGCATCCATGTTTCTGCAAATGGCATCATTTCATTCTTTTTTTTTTTTTGAAGGCTGAGTAGTATTCCATTGTATATATGTACCACATCTTCTTTTCCAGTCATCTGTCAATGGTGGCAAATCCATATTTAGAGATTCTTTTCCAATGAGAAAAAAAGTGCTCACCCTCCTGTGATAGAAGTGATTCAGTGTAATCAACTTGCCACCGGATCATTGGCTGGTCCTCTTGGGGGATGATGACGTGTCTGTGGCCTTGAGGAGGGGACGTCCATATTGCTGAACCATGGTGTCGTGGCCACTTTGGTGTAGGTTCAGAGCCAATGCCCAGTAACCCCTAAAAAGTCTATTTATTTCTCCTTCTCCAGTGTGCAGGAACGTGGTCACCTGCTGTGTTGGAGGAGCAGAGTTCTCGCTCAAGGGACTATGGCAGATCATGTTTTCCACACGTGGCTGTGTTGAATGTGCTCCATCCCACATGCTCTTTCTGTGATATGATGCTGAGACTCTGCCACTGAGGGGTAGGGTCTGTGATCTCTTCCCTTGAATATGGGCTGGTCTTAGTTCTAAACCACAGAACATAGCTGTGAGGGTTCATATGATTTGTCAATTTGGCTGGGCTAAGGGATGCCCAGATTGCTGGTAAAACATTATTCTGGGTGTGTCTGTGAGGGTGTCTCTGGAAAAGGTTAGCGTTTGAATTGGTGATGTGAGCAAAGCAGATGGCCCTCCCCAGGGCAGGTGGGCACCATCCAGTCCGCTGAGGGCCTGAATAGGACAAAAAGGCTGAGGGAGGGTGAATTCATTCTGCTTGAGCTGAAACGCCCATCTTCTCCTGCCCTCAGACAACAGTGTTCCTAGTTCTTGGACTTTCACATTCATATCTGGGCTTACACCATGAGCTCCATCCCCAACCCCCCACCCTCAAGCCCCATTCTCAGGCCTTTGGACTCAGAGTGAATTATACCACCAGCTTTCCTGGTTCTCCAGCCTGCAGATGGCAGATCGTGGGACTTCTTGGCCTCCATAACTGTGTGAGACAATTCCTATAATAAATTTCCTTTTATATCTATCTATATATATCCTATTGGTTCTGTTTCTCTGGAGAACCCTGACTAATACAATGGCAGTAGTGGTGCTGCTTGGTATCCGAGCCTAGGCTATAAAAAGCAATCCAGCTTCCATCTGGTGTTTTCTCTCTCTCTCTCTCCATGTGTCTTGGGACTCCTGAGCCAACATATAAGAAGTCTGGCTACTCTGAAGCTGCCACCCTGGAGAGACCACTTGCAGAGGCCAAAGATAAAGAGAGGTGGCTGGTGGGGCTCCAGCCATTCCAGTCCCAGGCTGCTGGAGTCCTCTAACCTTTAACTCCAGACATCTGGATGAGTCTTCAGATAACTCCAGCCCTTAGCCTTTGAGTTGTCCCAGAAAACACCAAGTACAATAGTAATCAGTTGTTCTTACTGAGCCCCACACAAATGCAAACTTATGGGCAGAATAAATGATGTCGTCTTGAGCACTAAGTTCTGGGGTGGCTTGTTAAGCAGCGTTATTTGTAGGGTCTGGGTCTGTGGGCTGGCTCAAGTATGGGCATGAGTTGAATGGCTGTGACTCTTCTGTGCTCATTCAAGGGAAACCTTTGCTCACCTCTAGAACGTCTCTGTTTATATGAATCAAGTAAATTGCAGAGTGCCCATCTCTTTCACCATCTCTAGGGGAACCACGATCTTTAGCCAATACCAAGGGTCTCTGCTTATCAGACCAGGAACACTTGGTTCTGTTGCTTATTACAGAAATCATGCCAACCTTGTCTCTGGTGATTAAATACCATCACTTGGTCTCTGCTTCTCTGGGATTTCATCTTCTCTGTTGAACTGAGGAAACCCAGTTTGATGCCACTATCATTCCTGGTCTATAGAGAATATCCACTCTAGAGACCTTCAAGGATGCCATGCAACCCCCACCAAAGTATTTCTCAAAGCCTTGGTGAAAGGAGTGTCCTCTGAATCCTCCCAGGGGTCATAGTCATCCTCCCAGGGGTGAGTGAGCAAGTCTTACACAGTAGATCCACTTTGGTATTCCAACCGCCCAAGCCTTTGGACACCTTCCTCTACAGTATCCCAAGGAAGTTTTGGCACCTCAGCCTCATTCAGCATACACATATTTGGGTCTAGGATTCAGCCAACAAAGCAAGTCAATGAAAAACTGAAACCCTGTGCCTATGACACTTTTCAGTGTAGAGTCTGAATTTAAATACGAGGGTGAGTCAGAAATTATCTGCATTCCGGTTATTATTAAAACTTCTATAAATTCTACATACAGAATGTGGATAATTTTTGACTCACCCTCTTATATGATAGAGGATTTTCCAAGTTGAGGTGTTAATGTAAAACATAGTCCCTCTGAGACACCTTGTGGAAGCAAATATAAGACTTTTAATAGAAATTCTTTCATAAGTCAGGGTCCATGGGAGCACTGAAGATAAACTCAGAATCTAAAATCACAAAGAGGGCTTCCCTGGTGGCACAGTGGTTAAGAATCTGTCTGCCAATGCAGGGGACACAGGTTTGAGCCCTGGTCCAGGAAGATCCCACATACAGCTGAGCAACTATGCCCATGCATCACAACTACTGAGTCTGTGCTCTAGAACCTGCGAGCCACAACTACTGAGCCCATGTGATGCAACTACTGAAGCCTGTGCACCTAGAGCCTGTGCTCCACAACAAGAGAAGCCACCGCACCACAACGAAGAGTAGGCCCTGCTTGGCCGCAGCTAGAGAAGGCCCGCATGCAGCAATAAAGATCCAACACAGCCAATAAATAAATAAATAAATACATAAATAAATAAAATCACAAAGGATATGAAAAATCATTATGGGGAAGAGACAACACACAGGACTCATATTTTAAGAACCTGAGAAAATTTGAACATACAGAAGAAAGGAAAAAAATGAAAAAAAGTAATAACGATAAAACAGAATACAATAAGAGAAAAAAAATTTGGAAAAGAACTACACTGAATAATATAGAATTGAAAAGAAGCCATTGAAATAAAGATACTCAGTGGATAGGTTATTATCTCAAATGCAATACAACATGTGTTTTGCTGAAAGCCTTACTTTTGGTTTCAAGGTTCATAGGATTCACTGGCAAAATAACCACTCTACACTCAGTTAAGCAAGAATTTAGAGAGAATTTATTAAGTTAATAAAGATCACAGTATAGTAATTAAGAAAAGAATTAACTAAGAAAAAAGAGTAAAGACAGAGGTTTATACATCACCAAATTGGGGAAGCACCTACATCCAGATCCAAGCAGCTCTGGAAAGTCCCGACTGAAAGCCATCTGGAGTCCCAGTTGGGAAGGGTCCTGGGCAGTGCGTCCATTCCATGGGTGAGACTTCAGATCAGAGTTCTATGGGCTCCTGTTTATAATTCCAGGCTGCACATTGATATCATCAGTTTGTGTGTAAAAATGCAGCTCTGGATTTACTTTAACAATGTTGTTGGTTTCATCCTGTGGATCACAAGATTCTCCAGACCCTGGGGGACTGGCCAGGTCCCCAGGGCTCAAGAAATTCCAAGACCGTTTGACTTGCTGGTGGCAATTGTTGGGTGTGTAAGCAGGTGCACAGTCCAGGCAGGGTCACAGGTTGGTCAGAGGCCTACTTCTGCCTCTGAAGCCTGAACAAGATTATCTTACTAACTTCCCCAACAACATGATACAGAGAAGGAAAGAGAGCTTGGGAGACATGGAAGATAGAATGAGAAAGTCCAACATACGTCTAATAGGGCTTCCAGGATGTATAACTTGGGGAGAATAAGAGAGAAGTAATATTCATAGGGATAACGGCTGAGCATTTTCTAGTATTGATGAAAGCTAAGGATCTTCATATTGTGATTATGAGACTGAAACACTGCCTACTGAGCTAAGGAGGCAGGTTGGAATCTTCATATTGAAAATGGACAAGGAGTCCTGTGAAGGTGAAGACAAGTAACTCGCTCATATACAATGAGTAAAATTGTAGAAAACCAAAACAAAGATAAATCTTTAAAGTAATCTTACCAGACTTCATTACCTACAAAAGAACATTGGGCTGACAGCGGATTTAGTAACAATAGAAACCAGAAGACAGTGGAACTACATAATAAAGATGCCACTATAAATAACTGTCAATCAAAAATTCTATAGCCAACTGAGTGAGCGCAAAAAAAAAAAAAAAAAAAGTCTGAGACTTTCAGATATCTTTGTCTGAGATATTCAGACAAAGAAAATCTGAGACTCTAGCACTCATAGACCCTTGCTGAAAGGCTTATTACAGGGTGTATAGTTGTCCTGAGGTATCTGTGGGATAATGGTTCCAGGAATCTCCCATGGATACCAAAATCTGCAGATGCTCATATAAAATGGTGTCATACAATGAATACAGTTGGAACTCTGTATCTGTGGATTGCATTAAGGAGTTTAAGCCTTAATGAAGGAAAAGGTAGGATGTAGGAAGTAATTGTAAGACAATAATTCAATGATTACATACATAAGTCAAAATAAGCCTTGACTGTATAAAAACCAGTAATTAAATCGCATCCAGTTTGGGGGGTTCAGAAACAGGTGGAACTAAAGTACTAGATCACAACAACCTGAAGAAACAGCGGTGAGACTGGAGGCAAAGTGTTCTAAGGTCTTTGTGTCATTGAGGTGGAGGATATGCATACGGCTTAACTTGAAACCTGGTTTAAGTATTCATATTCAAACATGATAGAAACTAGCTACAATAGTAAAATAGCATGCTTGCCTTTGAAATCAGTAGAAAAGGAATCTTTAAAAATGTGATTAGTCCAATAGAAAGCAAGAAATGAGAAAAAAGAAGCAAAGAAAAAGCAGAGTAAGGAGAAAACACAAAATAGGATGACAGAAGGAAATCTGAGTGTTTTAGTCACCACAACACAGGTAAATGATTGCATCTGACATCTCAAAGAAATTCTCCAATTGGATTAAAAAGTAAAACAGCAACAACAACTTGAATCCAGCAGCTACGAGTGGCGCATCTAAAACATAAGTACACTTGAAAGGTCGAAAGAGGTGGAAAACAATACATCCGACAACTACTAACCCAGAAAAAGCCTGTGTAGCAATATTATTATCAGACAAAATTAATGAAAAAGAGGGCCTTACACCTCATGCAAAAGGAACAGTTCACCAGGAAGATATACTTGGATCAGTATCCCCTGCCAACATTATTTCAAGTATATATAGAAAGTAGACAGAATTATGAGAAGAAATGGAAACATTTACAGGCTTAGAGGGAGATTTTAACACAGTTCTCTGGAAAATGAGCACTCTGGTAGGCAAAAAATTAGTAATGATATAGAAGTTTAGAAAAACCTCTTGATCAATCTTGATTGGATGAATACAAACAGAACCCCAACCCTATATTTATCATTTAAATACATATTTTCAAGCAAATGTGGAACATTTACAAAAATTGATCACTTAACTAACCTTAAAGCAAGTCTCAACGAATACCAAAGAACTACCATCATACGGACCACATTCTCAAGGCACAATCAAGAAAATTACAAATCAATGGTGAAAAGTTAGCCAAAAAAGGAGACAGTTTATTCTCAGGATTTCCAACCACAGCCACAACATTATGCCATCGGGTATGGGAGCTGGGCTGTTAGTTGCCGCCTTGGGCTGATACCCTCTGTTTTTTCTAGGGAAAACCATCCCTTCCCGGGCTGGTGTGTGGGTCCAAGGACAGAGAGTACATAGTCAGTGTAACTGAGCAGGCGCGTTAGTTGGTATGTTAGTCTTTAAGGCTAACTACACCCCACCCCTCCAGCAGCAGCAACTGGGTCAAGGGACAGACAGGAGACGACACCTCAGGGGTCTTATTTTTGGCTTTCTCCCTGGTTGCCCACTGACTCCAGATTCATGTCTGGATGAAAAACCCATCTTCAGGCTATAAGCAGCCTCTCTCCTGAGTGCTATGGGGGTGTCTCTCTTTTTACCTTTGTCTGTGGTCTAGACACCGTCAGTCCTTGAGAATGGGGTGGAGTTTTGTTGAATGAGCATCTCACCTCATATGTTGGCTTTGGGGTGGCTTTGGGTTTGGTCCAAAGCTGGGCCTCTAGGTACAGGAGAAGGCGAGGCAATGTGTCAGATGGCAAACAGTCTAAGAGTCAGGCAGCCTGAGTTCTGGTCCCAGCTCTCTCTCTAACAGCTCCATAACCTCAATCAAGTCACTGCTACCTTGAACCCCAGTATGTGTCATTTTTAAGGTACTCAGTCAACCAGAAGGAAGTTAGGAATCTGGAATTTTTATCCAGGACTCTTGGTGGCAAGTGACAGAAGCCCATCTCAGACTGGCTCAAGCAGAAAGGGGCTTGATTGGCTGATGAAACTGGGACACTGGCTTCAGATGTGGCTGCATCCAGAGCTTCAAACAAGAGCATCAGGACTTTGCCTTTGTCTGCATTGTTTAGCACAGCTGTCCTCTGAGCTGAGGACTTCAACTTCAGGCACATGCTTTCTGTTTGTGGCCAGCTGCAGATCCAGGCTTCCATCCAATCAGCTTTAGAGCCCCAGTGGGAAGATAATACCTCTTTTCTCGACAGTTTCAACACAAATCCCAAGACTGAATCTCTTTGGTCTGGCTTAGGTCATGTGCCCATCCCTGAACCAATCACTGTGACCAGACGACTGGACACCCTGGGGGACTGGGGCTCGGTCATGGGCTCACTGCTGGAGCCGAGGGGGAGTAACTTCCCAAGACTTCCAGGATTTCCGGGAAGCAGCAGGCAGCCCAGAGGTAGGTGGATGTGCTACGTTCCTCCCCTCCACACCATGGTTACTGGGCAGCTGGGCTGGGACGCAGATATGAATTTGGATCTGAAATTGCTCACACTCTAGGGAAGGCAGATAAGTACACAACGAACCCGTGATACCAGTCAGACCATTTCAAAGGCTACAACTGCAGGCCACACAGGTGCTGCCAAAGGCCGAAGGAGGCAGGAATTAACTGTGCATGGGGGCCTGGGAGGGCTTCTCACAGGTGATGTCGATCTGTCCTGCATCTCTCCCTTATCTTTACTTTCTGCCTGCACTTGTGGGTAGCCCAGACTTGCCGTGACTCAGGGCCGACTCTGGTGCAGGACCCGAGCCTCCCTGCCACCTGAGGGAATCTGCTGCACTGTCACAAATCTGATTATCAGTAACCGAGCGGCTGCTAAGCAGTCCTTGAGGACCCTGGCTTTGCAGCCTGTATATGGAAATTTAATAACCATACTTGATATAACCCCCCATCTCTGTCTGTACCATTCCAGAGAGAAAATTAGTCTTGGTGTTTGCAATTTTACAGACATTAGGAAACTGGTGCAAAAGGTACTGGTTCTTGAGTTCACGGGTCTGAGGTGACAGAAGAGGCTGCTTGATAGAATCACAGAATGTGAGAAATGGAAGGCCTGAGAGGTAATTCGGGCCAGGGGTACTTCATGTGGAGTCTGTGAAGTCTTCTAATATGGAGACAGAATTGTGCCTTGGGGTGTGTGTGTGTGTGTGTGTGTGTGTGTGTGTGTAGTGTAGTGTGTTCCCTAGGGAAAGGGTTCATAGCTCTCATCAGATTCACAAAGGGATCTGTGACCACCAGAAACTAAGTGCTCCAAACAGGCTCAGACCCTCATTTGATGATGGAGAAAAACATAGCCTTGGGGAGAAAATACTTTCAGGAGAGCCCCTCAGGTCAGTGTCTGAGTTGGTGCTAAAGCTCAGATGTCCAGATCTTGGCCTGGGGGTGGGGAGGTCTTCCTCCAAACTGGGGGTTCCCAAGATGACAGAGTATCAGAACTTCCAGGAGGCTTGTCAAGCACCCAGTGTCTCAGGCTGACTCCAGACCCCCCAAGTAGAGGACGACTGAGCCCCAGGAAGGTGTGTACTTAGCAGGCTCCCATGTGGGTCTCCTGCAGGCCTCCCAGACCTGGCACAGTGACAAAGGTGTGGTCCACAGCTTGGGAAGAACAAGCCTCAGATGGGCTGAGGATCAAGGGGCCACCTTTGATGGGGAGTGGGTAGGTGGGTGGGTCTGGAGTTTCCAAGACCACCCTCAGATTTGGAGATTCACTAGAAGGACTCAGGACGTGGCATATAGTGGTACTCATGGCTGAGATTTATTATAGAAAAAACATATAGAGGAGAGCAGCAAAAGGAAAGGATGAAGCAGCGTGGGATGGAGTCCAGAGGAAGCCAGGCACTTGTGTCCACGAGTCTCTCCTAGCGGAGTCACACAAGACACACTTCACTCCTCCAGCCTCAGGTCATGAGTGCTGTCTGCCAGGGGCACTTGTTAGAGCCTCGGAGTCCAGGGTTTTTATTGGGGGTTAGTTATGTGGGCCCCCTCTGCCTAGCATGGCACCCAAATTCCAAACCTCCAGGAGGAAAGCGGGTGTTCAGCAGACACCACACGATTTGTATAAACACTGTGGTCACCCCCTAGTTTTAAGCCGCTAAGCTTCTCTTCTCAGGGAGTGGTGGAAACAGCCAAGGCCATGGTGAGGGTAGCAGTGGGGACACCAGCCGACCTGACCTCGACAAGGCGCTGTGTCATTGGTGCTCTGGGAGAAGCACCAAAGGGTGACCAGGTGCATCACACCTGCGTCCATGGCAGACAGGTGGTCACAGCAGCTGTATATCGTGCAGTGCTCCTGTGACCTCAGCAAGCCGGATCCCCTGCGTCAGTGTCACCAGCTGCCACCTACAGTCCCCGGGGAGGCCTCTGTGTGACGGATCCAGGATTGGGATCCAGTGTGTTTTGCTTCTGCGTCTGTGTCTGGTTGGCGTCTGTGTCTGGTCAAGACTCACCAATGGGCGCATCTGCTTGCTCCGGCTGCCGTAACAGGTACCACAGGCTGTGTGACTGTGACAGCAGGATTTCCTCAGTTCTGGAGGCTGGAAGTCAGAGATCAAGGTGTCGGCAAGGATGCATTCTCCTGAGGCCCGTCTCCTCGGCTTGTAGGTGGCTGTCGTCCTGTGTGTCTGTGTCCTCCTCTCCTCTTCTTCTAAGGACACCAGTCAGATTGGGTTAGGACCCACCCCAATAACATGTATCATCTCTTTAAGGATCTTATCTTCAAATACAGTCATATTCTGAGGTACTGAGGGATAGGATTTCAAAATATGAATTTTGGGTGGACACAGTTCAGCCCACAGCTGTAGGGAATATAGGCAGGAGGTTTGGAAGCTGAGCATCTCTTCCTGAAGGACAATGCTAGGGTTTTATTGTCTGGGGGCTTCTGTGGTCATGCGCTTTTCCCCTCGGTTAATGTCAATGTCTTCTCCTTCACTGGAGTTTCTCTATAACCAGCCCTGGTTTATAGAAGGAGAAAATACAAACTAGTTTCTGGGCAATAAAAACAAATCTATCACCCAGCCACAGTCAGTTAGGAGATTCTGAGCCTGCAAGTCTGTTCTCTGGAGCTGGGTCGGGTCTTGGCCACGAGGAGACTGTGGGAGAAGTTGGTGCTGCTCTAGCCACTGTGCTCACTGGCTGGTCCCACCTGTTCAGGCACCCTAGGCTCCGACCTGCAGGTAAATGAGGCAGGAGACAGGCAAGTTTCCCAGCTTCCACACAGTGTCGTTTCTTTCTTGGTTTCTTGAAGAAAGTACCCTGGTTCTGAACATTAAGGTCCTTGGGATGAGTTGACAGCTGCAGAGGCATTTTAGGAGCAGTGTCTGGGCTACCACATGGCCTGAGTCCAGGCCAGGGACCTCTGAGAACCTGTGGCTAAAGAGAGAGAGGCCTTCCCTCTGCTCTTCCCAGACTTTGATTCTGCTGTGTCAGAGGTCCCACACAGCCTGCTGTGACTGAGAGACCCTCACCTTCTGGGTAAAGGCAGGACACCTTGGTGTGACCCTGCAAAGAGGCAGCAGCGTCAGCTGCAGTGGGAGATAAGAGGTTCATGAGGTCCCAGGGGAGGCCTGCCTGGCCCTGTGTCCTCAAATTTACATAGTGATGATGGCTTGAGCATCTACCCTTCCCCACTCTGTCAGGGTTGGTTTATCCCCTTTACCTTTTAGCTGGGGCCCCCAGTCAGCTCAGCTGTGCCCTACTGATGTCTCTCTTCCAGATTGCAGCACTGCTGTAGGGGAGGAAGAACTTTTCCTCTACCCTCTTAGGTTCGGTATCTGAGGCCTGCAAACTAAACTGCTGAATGACATGGGAACAAGAAAGAAGTCATACAAATATTATTTGATGTTAATATTTTAATTTTTTTGTGCATGGAGGTCTTCATAGAAAAGAAGTGAAGACCCAAAGAAACAGAACGGGGGACTTATAGACTATTTTATATAAATTGTGTAGAAGATAAATTGTAGGGAGATAAATTTTATGTAAATTTCAGGGAGAAATTATGTAACAAGACAAAGGAAAAGGGGTTTGGGGTTCTAGAGGCAGTAAATTGTGAGAATGAATATATACGGGGGAAATATATATATTACACACACACATTGTACATACATATTGTATACATAATATATATATGAAACAAATGGAAGATAAAGGTTATTTTGGTAAGGTTTGTTTGTGCAGACCCAGCTCAGTGCTGACTTTCTGTTTCCAGTGATAAGGCTTGCTCTGGTACGGGAGAAGGGAGGGAAGGAAACTTCTGTGCTGCTTTTAGGTAGGGGTGGGGGGTGGGGTGGGTAGGGCAGAGAGTCCTTTCTGTGTTTGCTGCTTAATTGCCTTCAGCTCGAAGTACTCTTATGCCAAGTGGCAAATTTTAGGGTGGCATATTCTGGTCCCCTTCACTGCCCACGCCCACCCCGGGTCCACACATATGCCCACACTTATGACTTTAAGCGATGTAACCACGCTCCCAAAGAGCCTCTGGGAAGCCGGGCTCCAACAAGTTGCATGGGAGGAGGTGACAGTGCAGTGAGGCGGCAGAGGGGCCTCCCGGGCACCAGGCCTGGGAGCTGGGCTTTGCTGCTCGCTTGCTGGGAAGCCTCATATTACTTTCACTGAACCACGGCCTTATCCATACCATGGGGGTAGCTCCCCACAGGGCTGGTGTGAGGATAAAGGGAGAGTGTGGTTGAAGGCAGTCTGTAAACCATGGGGTGTTGCAGGTGCAGTGGCCCCTCAGGCTTTCCTCCTAGTTGCTGACCTCTCTGGGAAAGTCTGTTCTGTCACTCCGCTGCCACGGACAGGCCAGGAAGGGGACAGAGGGGAAGCAAACGGCCAGATTCCCTCCAGCCAGAGCTGCTGGCCAGGGCTGGATGCACTGTCTGAAGGGCGCCCCCTGGTGTCCATCGGTGCAGATCATCGGGCCCTGATGGGGAATGGCCTAGGGATGGTTCCCCCTTTCCTGAGGTTATAACCTTGTCTTTCCCAGATGGAGTTCCAAACTGAAATGTAAAGTGGCGCTACATCTGCTGAACAAGTTCTGTGCACCACCCTCCTGCTCTCCCTGCACACCGGGATAGAATATGCACAGGAGTAAATGGGTAAGTAACACCCATTGCCTGCTCTGAGGTCTAGGAAGCATACACTTTCTGTGTCCTGCTTATGAAATCTGCCTACACCAGCATCATGCAGATATTCTAATTACTTTCCAGAAGACTTTATTTTACATTCCATGGTCTATACTTAAAAAAAAAAACAACCTAAAATTTGCTTAAAGATTAAACATTGGTTGCTGATGAGTGAAATTCAGTTTGGGGCAAAAATAGGTGATAACACCTAAGCTCTGATTTCCTTAGCTGGGAAATAAGGATAGTACTTTTCCCAGGGTGGTTGTGACATTAAAGGAGATAATATGTGTCAAATACTCAGAATAGGGGTGGGAACACGGTAAGGAAAACTCAATGTAGGCTCTTACTATTATTGTTATTATTGTTTTGGGCCCACCTAGTGTTTTTATGGCTCTCTGGTATTCTACTTGACCATGATGGTCATGGAGGTAATTTCTGGTTTTTCACTTTTACAATCCATGCTGCATAAATAAGCTTGTAAACAGAGGCACTTATGAGTGTCTCTGCCAGACAGATTCTTTTTCTTTAAAGATTTATTTTATTATTTATCTATCTATCTATTTATTTATTTCTTATTTTTGTCTGCGTTGGGTCTTCGATGGTGCGCACAGGCTTTCTCTAGTTGTGGCAAGTGGGGGATACTCTTTGTTGCGGTTCTTGGGTTTCTCATTGCAGTGGCTTCTCTTGTTGAGGAGCGTGGGCACTAGGAGCGCAGGCTTCAGTAGTTGCAGGGTGTGGGCTCAGTAGTTGTGGCGCACAGGCTTAGTTGCTCTGCGGCATGTGGGATCTTCCCAGTGCAGGGATCGAACCCGTGTCCCCTGCATTGGCAGGTGGATTCTTAACCACTGTGCCACAAGGGAAGCCCCTCTTTAAAAAAAAAAAAAAAAAAAAAAAAAAAATTACTTACTTAGGCTGCGCCAGGTCTTAGTTGCAGCATGCAGACTCTTAGTTGCAGCATCCAGGATCTAGTTCCCTGAGCAGGGATCCAACCCAGGCCCCCTGCATTGGGAGTGCAGAGTCTTATCCACTGGAACCCCAGAGAAGTCCCTGCTGGACAGGTTCTTGATTCCTTGTGCCTCCATCAACTGCCCCCACTAAATGAAAAAGAGGAAAGGACTGAAGATTTTCCCAGGGTCCCGCTCTGTCCCTTGGGAAAGAATGGGCAAGGAGCTGTCTGCTGAGAAGCCCCCAGAGAAAGAAGACAAATCTGTAAGTTTTGCCCTCGGAAGCGGGGAGCGGTTAGGATGCAGGGAGCGGTTAGGATGCAGGTGTGGAATAAGAGCCATTTGCTACAAACAGTGAGAAAAATAGCTTGTGGGAGCCTTTGTTCCTTTGGAGGAGTAATTGCCTTTGATGGGCTGTTAATAGGAGTCATTATGTGATTATTAAGCAGGGAATGTGATGAGCCCAGCTCTGAATAGCTAAGTTCAGCCGGCTCCTGGTTTAATGTTGTTTTTTACTCTGCAAATAAAGAGTCACAATACTTGGCTGGAATCCTCTAGAATCAGGGTTTTTGACCTTTGAGCCCAGCAGGCTGGGACAATGCCTGAAGGTGCCAATTATCTCTTGGAGGAGCTAATGGGAGGGCAGGGGTAGGGAAAGAGAAGGAAAGGAAGAGGTGAGAAGGGAGGTAGGAAGGGACATCAAGAGAGGGATGGAGTGATGGAGAGATGGGAAGAGAGAAGGCCAGAGGGAGAAAGAGGGAGAGGGACCAGAGCAGAGCAACAGTGAGCAGAAAGGGGAGGCAGGGGGCGGGGGAGGGGGTAGGCTGGGGGGAGAGAAGACAGGGGGAGGGGGAGGGAGAGAGAAAAGGAGAGGTGGGAGAAAAGGAAAATGGAAAGAACATTAGCCCATAGGGTAAATTCTAGAGCCTAAATTCTGGCCCATCAGCTGGGAATGCCTTCCAAATGCTGATTCTCAGGCCCACCCAGCCCTGCTAATTTAATTTCTACATTTAACAATATCCCTGGTGATGACTCTGCATGTTCAAGTTTGAGAAGTGCTGATTTGGAGCTCACCAGGGGGACTTCAGATGACCTGACAAGACTGGGGCTTGGCGTGGGCCATGTCAGGGCCCAAGGACCCTCCCAGGAGGAGCCAGCTGGGTTGGATCTTGCTGAGAGGATATGTTTGATGAAGAAAAGTGCTCAGGAGAGAAATAAAGCAGAAGGGGGCTTGGAGAGGGCTGGGGTGGTGGTGATGGGGACTTTGGGGCAGGTGGTCAGAGGTGTCGCCAAGGTGACAATTGCAGGAAGACCTAAAGGGGCTGAGGCAGCCTGGGGGGTCTGGAGAAGCCGCATGGTGCTCACAGGGCAGACTCTGTTCTGAATTCTTTGCTGTGTTAGCTCGTTTCACCCTCACACCCCCTGAGAGGGAGGCTCACACCTCCCACCCCCTGGGGTGTTCGGCCCCAGCCACACTGAATTCAGAGCCAGGAGGGGCTTGAGCGCTTCTGGTGCCGTTATCCACCAGGCATGAGCGTGAGTCTCTGGTGCAGATGGAAACAGCCCTCTCCACCCCTTCCTGGTTCTCTCTGGGATGCTTCCCAGGCATCACCTGTGTTGTCAGGGCATCTGCCTGACACCAGTCCTGGAAAGCCCGGCTTTCTTCCCAAAGCCAGAGACCCTCACACGTCACCTAAGAGGCTGGCTGAAAATGCAGTCGGTTGGGGTGGGTCAAGGGGCTGGTGGCAGGACAGCTAAAGCCTCCTGCACAGCCCCTCCTTTCATGAGCCATGGCCAGGAGGGTGACCTGCTTGGGGTTCCTTGGAGACCGGTCAGGGTGGGTGAGGCATGCTGACCCCTGGTCTCATCACCAGAGGCTAAACCATCTAGGGATTCTGGCTGGTTGGAGCCCAGAGAGAGCACAGAGGTCTTCTGTCTGGGGACTTGTGATGCCAGGTCACAGGAGTGGCTAAGAGCAAAGTTAAATGGAGCTGGGGACTCAGGATTGGGAGACCAGGTCCTAGTGCAAACCAATGCCACTGACAAGCTGTGTGACCCTGGGCAAGTCACTTTACCTCTCTGGGCTTCAGTTTGCTTATATGTAAAATGGAGAGAATAAAAATAGTACCTACCTGTAAGGATGTTTGGCACTGAAATGGTATCAGCTGTCAATAATAAAAGCAGCAGGAATGCATTTTATATCTGTATCATCTTGCTCTTATTACTTCTCTGACTTCCTCTATCTTTGGCTCAGCAGTTTGGTTCGGGGACTGTTTCCTGCCTGTGGAGGAGTCAGGGTTGCATGAGGAACACCTCAGCCGAGTTTGAGGAGTTTGTAGTTTCCTTCAGGGCCAGGAGGAGGTCACTGGTCTCCTGTGCAAGTTACAAAGCTCCCAAGTGCCCGCCTGGCCAGACTTCTCCATTGGCTGCCCCTGGAGGTGTTTGGAAATGGATGGCAGGTGTTGGGGATGTTTTGAGAACCACCTTGTCAAGCCCAGAAGGGAATCTTTACTTCCTTCATGCTTTCCAGTTTGGGGCCATATATGCACGTGCAGACCATGGTCAGCGGGGACTGACTGCAGACTCAGTCCCAAACACCTTTAAATACATTCAAGATGTCATCTTAGACCTGAGCTTGGACCTGGGGATGGTTCAGCCTTGGCCACTTGTCGGGGGTTTCTCAAGGCTCCATGGTCCAACTGACACAGGCAAAGTCCAGACTCCTCTCTGTGGTGCCCTTCACCTTCCAGGACCTGGGCCAACCTGGCCCTCAGACCTCCCCATCCTGGCCTGTGGCAGCCCCCGAGGCCAGAGTGTACTGTCTGTGTCTCCAAACATTTGGGAGAGCTGGTCTCCCTGTCCAGCAAGCCAGCTCCACTCCTTGCCCTCCTGGCTGACCCCTACTCTCAGGCAGTTCTTCCTGCCCTGTCCCTGCCCTAGTGGGCATCTGCCATCAACTTCCCGCCCTCCTCTGAGAGGCTGTGGGCTCCCTGCTCGTTCAGCATCTCTTCTTCCCAGAATATGCATGGCGCAGTGAGTGAAGGGAACTTCCTCCTTCTCCAAAAGCCAAAGGGCTCCCTCCAATTGTTTTCTGCAATTAAGTCTTCCTCGTTACAGTTTCTGCTCCTGCTTTCCACCAAAATGTCAAGGAGTTCCCATTTCCTCCAGTGAATGGGAAGGAGAGAGGAAATGAAATCTGGTGTTTGTTTTGCATGCCTAGCATGAAGCCAAGCTTTATCAGACCAAGCTTATCAAAATGAGAAGATCTGGCTGAAATGCTATTTTTCTCTTTCCACCCTTTCCCTTCCCTCCCCATCCTCCCAACGGCTGCTCTACCCCAGATGGAGTGAATCAGAGTTTCTGGGGGGTGGGGTGGGACCAGGCCTAGGTGGTTTGTTTTTGTTTCTGGTTTTGTTTCAAGGTGTCCCAGGTGATTCTAATGGCAGCCAGGGCTGAGAACCACTGCTTCAGTGTAAATGTTGTCATTAGGGCTAGAAATCCCAGAGGCCAGAGACATGGAAGCGGAACAGCAATAGCTATAGTGCTGTCACTGGACGTGGCATGTCTCTCTTTCCTTTTTCTCATTGTCCTTCACAGTGGCTCCTATTTCAAGCCCTAACCTCAGAGGCACAAGATGGCTGCAGCAGCTCCAGGCTTCACATCCCCTTAGCTTCAAGTCGTCAGGAGAGAATGTCCTGCTCATGGCTTACTGCATCTCATTGGTGTGCCCTCTCTCTCTGGTTGGCTTGTCTCTGGTTGTTTTCATTCTACAAATAAGCTTTCTCCAGCAGGTGGACTTGTTCACTTTCACTTTCTGGGGTTTGTGGTGGATAGTTATAATGGGGGCTCTGTGAGGGGCCGTGGGAGCACAGGTGAGATTACTGGCTGGGGGAGGGGTCAGTAACAGTTAAGGGGAGGCCTAGAGGACAGAGTGTTCTCAGCAGAGGAACTAGAATGATTTATATTAAGAAATATACAGTTAGTCTTCATCCTGTTCCTGGCACCTCCTAAAACCCTTGGAATTTCTTAAGTGGTAAGAGGATAAAGGTGTCTTTTGTTATTTATAACAAGCCCCTTTCAACCACAGCTGAGTTTATGTTAATGAGGGACCTTTTGGAAAGCCCCTAAGGATGGTGGGGAGGAGGGGCTGGTTGCCAGGGGAACTAACCAGAGGGTTGGTTGATCAGAAGGTTGGAATTTTGAGTCTCTCCCTCACCCCACACCCCCTTCTCTCTGGAGGGAAGATGGAGCTGGAGGTTGAATTAGTCACCAATGGCCAATGACTTAATCAATCATGCCTATGCAATGAAGCCTCTATAAAACTCCTAAATGACAGGGTTCCAAGAGCTTCAAGGTTGGTGAACAAGAACACAACGTGTGCCAGAGGATGGCACCCCCCAGACTCCCCTGGGACAGAGGCTCCTGTGCTCAGGACCCTTCTGTCCTCACCCTATGAATCTCTTTATCTGGCTGTTCATTTGTATCCTTTGTAATAAACCAGTAGTCTAGTAAATAAACTGTTTTCCTGAGTTCTGTGAGCCACTCTAGCCTGGGAACCTCCTATTTCCAGCTGGTCTGTTAGAAGCACATGTAAAGACCTGGACTTGCAAGTGGTGTCTGAAGGGGGGGGGGGGGGGCGGGGACTGAGCCCTTAACCTATGGGATCTGAGGCTACCTCCAGGTAGACAGTGTCAGAATGGAGTTAAATTGTAGGACACCCAGCTGGTGTTGCAGGATCGCCTGGTGTGGGGAACCACCCCTGACCTTGTCAGAAGAGTCCCAAGTGTCCTCTTAGTAGAGGACTGAGAGTAGACAGAACACAGGGGTGTTTCCACGCAGGAGGTAACATGTGTGCATAACTTAAAAAGATCAACGGTTTTAAAAGTTAAACATTAAGTAGTGCCCTAAGAGGTGTCTACTGTAAAAGCTGCAAAACTCTGTCGCCTACCCCCTCCTGCTGCTCAGTGGTAATGTTTTTTTTTGTTCTTCTAGAAATTTCTTCTGGATTCTACTTCCATATTCCAGTGTTTATGCTGTTCTTTCTTGATTTTTCCATTTTAGACACTGATGACTTCCTACTCTGGAAGATGGGGATTTAGCGTTCTTACGCCTCCCCTGCCCTGGTAGGCTGAATACTGCACGCCCCCTCCCCCACCCGATGTCCCTGTCCTAACCCCCAAACCTGTGAATGTTACCTTCTATGGCAAAAGAGACTTTGCAGATGTGATTAAAGTTAAGAACCTTGAAATGAGGAGATTATCCTGGATTATCTGGGTGGGCTAGATCCAATCACGAGTCCTTAAAAGTGAAAGGCAGTAGCGCAGGTCAGAGATGTGACAAGGGAAGATGAGGCAGGAGAGGGTGGGAACCCTGTTGCTGGCTTTGAAGGCAGAGAAAGGGGGCCCCTGTGCAAGGAATGTGGGTGCCTCCAGAAGGCGACTGGCCCTCCCCTGATGGCCAGCAAGGAAATGGGGACTTCAGTGCTACCCATGGCAGGAAACCAAATTCTGCCAACAGCCTCAGTGGGCAAGACGATGATGGATTCTCCCTGGGGCCCCTGGAAGGCACGCAGCTCTGCCTACACCTTGACTTTAGCCCAGTGAGACCCACTTCTGACTTCTGACCCACAAGTGTTAAGATAGTAAATTTCTGGGAAATTCCCTGGGTAGGGCTCTGCGCTCTCACTGACGAGGGCGAGGGTTCTAGTCCCTAGTCGGGGAACTAAGATCCTGCAATCCGCAAGCCGTGCGACGTGTCCAAAAAAAAAAGATAATAAATTTCTGTTGCTTCAAGCCACCAAGTTTGTTCAGCAGATAGCAGCAGTAGAAAACATACCTCCTACTTGGACACACATATTTCCTCACCCCCTTTCCCTCTGATATATTAATAACTATAATTCAAATTTCAATGTTTACAGAAGATGAAATATTGTTCCCAGCTGACCCATGTAGTGCACCAGAGTCACATTTGTCTCTTTCTTTTTCCTGGAGTTAATAATTGCCTTGTTTAATTTCCTAGGTACTTATTAATTCAGCCCCAAATATTTTGCAACCTCTATTCATCAGGTGCTTAGTTGCGAAAAACAGATTGCACTCTAGCTAGAAGAATTTGTTATAGGATGCTCACTGGCTTCAGAATCTCTCAGGCTTGGAGACATCACACCCAGGGAGGGTGCTCGGACCACAGGGCTGGAGATCAGGGATGCCAGGCTTCCACCCCTGCTGTCCCTGAAGGTTAGATGCCATCCCCTCTACCTGCTCTTGAAAAGCAGATGTCTGTCACTGACACCTTCTTACGTTGTTTTCTCCAGAAATGAAATCTCACGTGGATCCACTGATTGGTGGGGCTGAGATCACACGTCTATACCCTAGCTGCAAGGGAGGCTGGGAAAGCTCCAAGTTCAGCTGGGTTAGCTGTTGTCTAGATCTGCTGCATCCTGGCATCTCCCCATAACCTCTTTCTGGATATTTTCCTTGCCTCTCTTCAGTGCTGGACCCTCTGCCTCCTCATTTTAGTGGAGCATCTCCAGTTGGATTCTCTGACTGAATGAGTGGGCTTGTCAATTGCAGACTTCACATTTTCAGTGGTTTTCATTCCAGTGGTTTTCAATTTTTGCTGCACATTAGAATCTCCTGAGGAGCTTTTATAACTAGGCTGCCTGACCCCCCGACCCCCCCAGCTAATTAAGTCAATCTCTGGAGGGTGGGGCTCTGGGATCCATGTGCTTTTAAGGCTCCCCAGGTAGTCCTGATTGCAGGGAAAGTTGAGAACCCTGCTGTAGGATGATTTAGTTCAGCTGCCTTGAGAAACTAATAGAAATGTAAGTAGATTCTGTAAACTTGTAATCATACATGTCCAACACGGTATACTATGTCCCCTCTACCACAGAAACGGTGGGAAATAATATAGAGTAGGTGCAGGGAACTGTGTTTTCTCTGACAGAAGTTAACTTTTTAAAAATATTTACTTTTATTACTTTCGGCTGTGTTGGGCCTTTGTTGCGGTGCATGGGCTCTTTGCTGTGTTGCTTGGGCTTCTCTCTAGCTGTGGTGCACGGAGTTATTTGCCTCGTGGCACGTGGATCTTAGTTCCCCCATCAGGGATTGAACCTGAGTCCCCTGCACTGGAAGGTGGATTCTTTACCACTGGACCACCAGGCAAGTGCCAGAAGTTAATTCTAAGTATTCCTGAAAGAAAAGCAGGGAAAACGTTTTTACCTGTCTGTCATTCGTCCTTGGAGGACACAAAACAACCGTCAGCACCCAGAGCTCTTTTCTCTTGAGTTGTCAGGCTCCCCCATGAAGAATTTTCCATTCTCCCACCGTTTTTGTTTTTTTTTTTTTTGCCAGCATCCCAAGATCTGAGTCGGGGTCAAGACGTGGAGTCTTGATATCTGATATGTAAGGGTGGATTTAATTTCCTGTTTTCGGCACAAGTCCTCCCTCCCCAGAGGTCCTTGGTGTCCCCCAGTGTAGAGATCCTGTTTTACTTTCTCCAGAGAATCAGCTTCCAGTCTTCCACTGGGGCAGAAGGCGTGTTTGGTCAACTACGAGGAGTGGGAGAGGTGTTCAGGGTCTACCTGCTCCTCAGGTGGACGTTCAGCTAATCCTCATCTTCTCAGCCTCACTTGCACCCCCACTGCCAGGGCTGTGCCACGCTGCGGCTGCCTGGGTGGGGTTCTTCCAAGTAAATCAGGCTGAATCCCAGCGCTCTACTTGGCCCTTTGGGTTCTGCTCTCTCGGTTACAGCTTATCCATCTGCTTCCCATCTTCAAAAATTTGGTTCCTGCTGTTTCTCATTCTTTTTGTTCCTGTGCACTTATTCCTTTAAAGACCTCCTTTACTACAGTTTTAATGGGGTGGGGGGAGGAACCACAGGTGAACGTGTCCCATTTATCATCTTCCATCAGACGTTTTCACCATCACCATAATAAGAATTTATTGCATCACTTTGTGCGGATAGGTGAGTTATTTTAACTTTAGGGAATGGCTAGTTTAACGATGGCAGCGTTAACTGTTCAGGTGTAATTTATTTTCCATGAGGCACAGATTTCACTGTGAACAAAATGATCTTCGGGAACCTTCTGGGGTGATGCACTGTGGGAGAAGAAAGGCTCTGTATTGAACATCGATGGGACAAACTTTTTTTTTTTTAAAGAGACAACTTGGTTCCCGTTTTGCACAGAAACGTGGTGGCATGTATCATAGATGCCACTGAGTGTCGAGCTTGGGGATTTACACCATACTTCTGGCTTCGTGTGGGTTTCCATTCACAATTGCTGCTGGAATGTGTTCTATGGACTTTCTTTCCCAAGACTTGTACATTTGTTTTTGTTTTGGACAGAAACATTTCTGCCTTCGTTGCCAAATGCCAGGATTTGTAAAGTTGAACGCTGAGCTGTGAACTGAAATAAAAGAAGTCAGGGTTCCTGGGTGTTGGATTTCCAGGGAGATGTCTTGAAATAGGGATCCACGTGGTTCTATTTTTGACCGAGTAGTTCAGGCAGAAGTTGGAGGTGAGCAGAGGGGTTAGGGGTCTGTGGGAGAGGCTGTGGTCTGTGTGGCTTCTGACTGCTAGCTGGGGAGGGGGTAGGTACAGCTGTGGCCACGTTGAGGACCAGGTTACTTGAGTAAGACCCCAGACAGCAGGTGGGGAAGGAGGCGTCCAGAAATGCGAACTCTTGGCTGCAGGCAGGTTGCCAGCTCCAGTGAACTTTTGACGAACCATTTCAATGTTTTATCCTCCCTAAGGTGGAGGCTCCGGAGAGTAGAAAGAAGCCGTATTACAAGGAAGGAACCCAGACCCTGCTAGTTAAGAGAGGCCCCTGCCTCCCACCAACTCTCTACAGGAGTTGGCAAACTTTTCCTGTACAGGGCCGGATAGCAAGCATCTTAGTCTTTTTGCGCTGATCAGTCTCTGTTGCATATTCTTTTTTTTGTTTTTTGTGTCTCTTCAGAAATGTCAAACCGTTCTTAGCCTGCTGGCTTACAAAGAGTCTGAGGGCAGGGTTTGGCCCATGGGCTGTAGTTTGCAAAGCACTGAATCACATCACTGTTTACATCTCTCATAAAACCTCCCACAATTTGAATTATTTTGTTTATTTTCTGTTTCCTCTACTAGTATATGAACTCCACAAGGGCCAAGGCTGTGGCTACTTTATTCTCTGCTCTGTCTTTAAGGTCTAGGGCAGTGCCTGGCTCAGAGGGGGTACCTCCAATATTGGTTGAATGATTGAATTCACTGTGAATTCTAATTTAATCTCTGGTAACTCACCTGTAGAATAAAGGATGAGACCTAGGTGGTCTCTGAGGGACCTTCCAGAGTTTAAGTTCTGAGATTCAATTCACTGGGCTGTGTGGGACTTGGGTTCACGTTATAGCTTGTGTGTGGATTCTTCAGCTGTCACAGCCTGCTCCTGTGTGCGGGGTAGAGGTAAAGCAGATAGGTCCCAGGGGCGGGGGGTTGCCTCTTGCCTCTCACCTGCATCCTGCTGAGACATCAGGCCCATCCTGCCTATGCTCAAAGCTGGATTTGCCTCTGAAAATGATTCGGATCCCGTCAATCCTCTGTTGATAGTTTGCTGCTCCAGCCCTTGTCCAACAGACACGATAGTCAAATTATGTAACGGCTGGTGCAAGCACAGGCGCTGACCAATCAGGGCAGATGCTGGATGCTAACAATTGTAGCTGCCATGGCAACAAGTACAGCTATTCTCTCTGCCTACTTCCTCAGTCTCGCCCCCGCGATTCTCCACCTGGGCGTGAGTATTCCATGCTGCCCTACTTTTTTTTTTTTTTTTTTTTTAATTAATTTATTTGGTTGCATTAGATCTTAGTTGCGGCACATGGGATCTTCGTTTCGGCATGCAGGATCTTTTGCTGAGGCAAGCGAGCTCAGTAGTTGCAGCATGTGGGCTTCATTGCCCTGTGGCATGTGGGATCTTAGTTCCCCCATCAGGGATGGAATCTGCGTCCCCCTGCATTGGAAGGCGGATTCTTAACCACCAGGGAAATCCTGCTGCTGCCCTTTTTTGTTCATGCTTTTTCCTGCACCTGGAGTGAACATCCCTGAGTTTCTCTTCTTTTGCCTGGCAAATTCCTGTGCATCCTTTATGACCCAACTTGGCTATCAGCTCTTCTGTCCCCAGGCACACTTAATCGCTCCCTCTTCTGCATTCTGGTAGCGCTTCTATGGCATCATTGTCCTTTACTTGGGTTTGTCTCCCCTCTGGACTCAGTTCTCACTGCCTGGCTTCTAAAAGCCTCAGTAAATGTTTACAGAATGAAAGGGATTGAAATGAGAAGAATGAAACTCGCATGGTGGATTTCAGACCCTGAATCCTCTCCTGGGTTTGGACACTTGGATTCATCACTGTTGCAAGTGGTCATTTTTGTGAGGCCTTTGCACACTGAAAGAATTGGATGGAGCACTGGGCAGCTGGTCCTTTAAGAACTGGCACCTGTCCTAAAGGTGCCCCAGGCCACTGAGGGAGGCAGGCTCTCTGCAGGGGGTGGAGCTGTGAGACTGAGCGGGTGGGCAAGTCCTCTTACTGGTTGTCCTCTCACCTCTCTGGGCCCTGGTTCTTTCGCTTTTCCTTTGAAGGGATCACTAGATTCCCTCTGAGATCTCTTCCGGAGGTAAAGTGTCAGAGGTTCCATGGAGAAGTGCTGGGTTATCAAATCAGATCCTTTATCAAATACGACCCATTCTTTAAATGCCTCCTCCTCTGGGAAGTTTCCCAGATGCCAGGTCAGAGTCCCTCTACTGCACATCGTGTGCACGGCACCGCTGTAATCCTAGAACAAGCCTGTCTGTACAACACCTGAAGGTACCCAATGCCTTCCGCTGCTCAGCCTTCCCACATTCCATGCCCATTTCACAGTGAGGCTCAGAGAGGTGAAGTGAGCGGTGGAGGGTGTGCTCTGCGGTCCACCCCTGAGGTCAGCTACAGACCGTTTCTGCCCACTGGTGACTTCCTGTCTCTCTTCCTGAGGATGTCCTCTGGTGCTGGCCCATGTGCACGGCTAGTCTGAAGTGCCAGGGAGTTGACACCCTGGAGCACTCCCCAAATCCCCAACCGATGGAGGATAGGGGGTTGTTAGATACATTCCTGGCTTCCAAGCCCTTGTGGGACACCCCTGGCCTGCTCTGCCTAGTTTCCTGGGGGCTCCCACAGGGGTCAGGGCTCATTAACGCACCTTCAGTTGGCTTTCCTTCCTTCCCAGCCGTACCTCCCCACTTCCAGGAACCAGTGCTTCCTGGGATCAAGTCCCAGATAATCTAAACTGCACCCAAATCCTTGCCTCACAGTCTGCTTTTGGGGAACCCACAACTGCTAAGTGGTAAAGCCAAGATTAGACCAGGTCGGGCTGACTCTGCATTCCTTCCCCATATTGGTGGTGTTTGCTCTGTGGAAATTTGCAGAGTTGAGGCCAGAAGCCCAGCCAGGGTCTAGGTCCTGTTTGTTTAGGGCCCTGGTGCCTGATTTCAGTGTGTTCTGAATAACATTTCAATGGATGTTTGCTGACTGGATGTGCTTTCTTCCAGGAAGCAAGAAGCTAGAGCTTGAGGAGAGCATCGCCTCTGCCTTGGGGCTGGCTGTTGCCTGAAAGGGGAGAGAAGGGTCAGGTATTGGAGAGGAGGATGTGGTGATGTGTCACCACTCCGCCTCGCCTCTGGTTACTCAAGCTGTGTTTCTCTTTCCCAGGCTCACCGCAGCCCCACCTGGCCTCTTGGCCACTGCCCTCGGGTTCGATGAGCTTGGCAGGGAAACGGGGATCTTCTGCAGGTGTGACCAGCCTAACCAGAGAGCTGCTCAGCAGGCACGCCATGCATGTAGATGGTGTGTATGGTGTGTACCTGCCGTGGAGGCCCGAACAGACTTGGCAAACCAGACCAGGATCCAAAGAACAGTTGTGTTTATGGAACCTCAAGGAAAGGATCTGGAGTTGTCCAGAGAGAATTTCTGGAGAAGGTGGGGAGGTCATTTAGGTCCTGGTAAGGAATAGAGGGCACCCATCAGTTGGGTCCCTGAGGAGAGAAAGCTCAGGGATTGCTCACAAAGAGGAGGGCAGGGATGAAGGAAGCCCCCCTGGGATGTGGTGCTTACCCCTGCTGGCTGGAAGGGGCAAGGGCAGGGAGTGGTGGAACCTGGAGCCAGAGCCTGTCTAGAGCTGTTGGCCAGAGGCGAGGACCTACACCTGCTAATCTCTGGCAGAGGACTCCCTTCTCCCATCATTTTCTTCTCTTGCTCCCAAACCTCTAGCTGGGACCTTCCATTGGATGAGCCCACCCAGAGGCTGAGATGCTGGGCTGGGTGGGGAGGCTGAGAAAGATATCCAACTGGTGGGGCTTCTGTGGATGCTAGCCTGTGTTTCCCTCTGAGCAATGCCTGGTACAAAGCACAGCAGCCTGTTTTCCAGATCACACTGCTTCTGTTTAATCGGAAAATGTGCCAGTTCCGGAACTTGGTGTGTGGCTTTATTTCTGACTGGGTGCCTCCTTTTCTCTAAATGTAAAGCATCTGAACAGCCCTGCATTTGGAGTAATTGTTCTTTCTGCTCCTTTGCTTGTATTTCCCTGACCTTGAAAGAGCCATTTTCCAGGACCGTTGTTAATGGACCTTCACACGATGACAATAAAATATCCCGGCACTCAGGGAAAAGAAAGGAGAAGCCGCCTTGAGTGACTCCTTGCGTTCTCCGATGTGGTCTCATGAGATGGCCAAGGTGACGATGCCCTTGTTGCACTCCCACCCCTGCCTTGGCCGCCATCGGCTTGGTCCTTCTGATGCTGGAAGTGGCACTGTGCTTTGAAGTCCTTTATTATTCGTGCACATCCCACCTTCCCCACTGAGTAACGTAATGGGCAACAGCCGACCCACCGGGAAGGTCGCCTGGACGCAAAACACCGAGGGCTGAGGGCACGTCGGCCTCATCCACCTACCAAGTGGATGCTTTTGGAATATTCAGTGAGTTTTCTGAGACCGGAAAGATGTCTTTCATTAGGAAAGCGGATCTCTGGGCGCTCAGTGTTTAGTCTTCCCTCCGCCTCCAGAACCTAGCCCGCCTCAGAGCTTGCTGCGCGTCCGGAGGGCCTGATACTCAGATTTCCCACTGGCCCTGCTTGTTCCCTTCTGGCTGGAGGGTGGAGACAAATCCTTTTGCAGGACCAGCCTTGAACCCGGCCTGCGAACGAGGGGCTGGTTAACCGGTGGCCCTGGCAGTTGTCTAACTGGCAGCGGTGGGAGGCTTCCCTGGGATGGGGGTGGCCCATTGGAAGTGCCCAGGGGGGTCGTGAGCTGCCTCTGAGCCAGGTCTCCAGAGAGTGTGGGTGCAGGATGCAGAGTTCTTGTGGGGTCTGAGCTCTATGCTTAGGCAGAAAACCGTGTTCAGAAAGTTCAGCTGTGACACAGGAGCCTCCTGCGAGGGCAGACCCCTGACTTCAGGTCTGGACGTTAGGAAGCCTTGGTTCTCACCCAGCTCTGGCCTCTTCTTCCAGTGCGCATTCTTTCAGTTTTCTCATCTGCAAAGTCAGGAGTCGGATAGTGACATGATGTCGCTTCTGGCTCGGACAGCCCAGCTTTGCTGTCACCCAGGGTCCCTCTGCTCACGTCACAGCGCAGTCCAGTAGCCGCAGCTCAGAGGACCCGAGTCCTCACCCACTGTGAGCTCACTGCTCTGACAGTCCCGCAGTGTGTGTGTGATGGGATCTTGCCGGGGGAGACACAACAAGGACTTCTGATCTTCTCTAAGGTCCCCTGGTCAGACGATGAGAACCGAGGTCAGAGCCTCTGACGGTACACCTCACAGGGATTTCACTTCCCCAGACCCCTGCCCTAGCCCACCCCCTCCCAGGGACCAAAGTGTCCGACCCAACCGGCCCAAGTTTTCTGGTGCTGCTGTACAGACCACCACAAACTTAGTGGCTTAAAACAATACAGATTTATCTTGTGACAGTTTTGTAGGTCAGAAGTTTGACACAAGTCTCACTGGGCTAAAATTAAGGGGTCGGCCGGCCTGCTTTGCTCCTGGAGGCCCCAGGGGAGCAGCTGTTCTTTTGCTTTTCCAGCTTCTAGAGGCTGCCCACATTCCTCAGCTCATGGCCTCTTCCTCCAGCTGCAAAGCCAGTGGGTTGAGTCCCTCTCTCATACTTGATACCTCTTGTGCCACTCCTTCCTTTATCACATCTCTGGCCCACTCTGTCTCTTCTCCCACTTTTTAAGGACTCATGATTAGAATGGGCCCTACTGGATAATGCTCCCATCTAAAGGTCCTTGACCTTATTCACATCTGTAAATCTTGTGGCCATTTAAGGTAGCATATTCGGGACTTCCCTGGTGGTCCAGTGGCTAAGGCTCTGTGTTCTCAATGCAAGGGACCCAGGTTCGATCCCTGGTTGGGGAACTAGATCCCACATGCTGCAACTAAAAAAGAAGATCCCGTGTGCTGCAACTGAGCCTTGGTTGAGCCAAATAAATAAATAAATATTAAAAAAAAAAAAAGGTAGCATATTCTCAGGTTCTGGGGATTAGGGTGTAGACATCTTTGGGGTGGCATCATTCTGCCTACCACTTCACCCCACTCTGAAGCTTGGGGCTTGAGCCATGGCAGCTTCCCTGTGCTAGAGAGGCGCCTCTTCCTTGGAGCCCTCCCTGACTGTACCAGGCAGAGGTGGCTGCTCTGTCTCTGCGCTCCCACGGCCCCAGGCGCTCTTTGTCATACTTGCGTGGCAAGTGCTCATGGTAGGTCTCCCTCCCTAACTGAGAATGTGTGGGCAGGGACCTGACCTTCTACCCTTGGGATCCCCAGTGCCCGGGGGTGATGAATAAGCACATAGGGCTGACCTGGGGAGCAACTTCATAAGCTATTGGGTGGGATGGAGAGCTTCCCCAGGGGCACAGCAGGAGCAGATGGTGCCGCCCTAAGCACACTTCCACTGATCCTTTTCTTCAATCCTGGGACATCTCAGTGGCAAGGTGAAGCACGGATTATAATCCCCATTTTACAGGGGCTCTGAGAGGTAAGTGACTGCCCGGGCTCCCAGAGGAAGGGACGGAGCTGAATTCTAGCTCAGCCTCCTCGCCTGTTCTCATTCTCTTGCCCTTATCTCACTCAATTATTCTTTATTCCTCAGACTACTATTCTTTATGGGTTGAACTGTGGTCCCCACAGATTTAGACATTCAAGTCCTAATTGCCAGTGACTCAGAACACGGCCTTATTTGGGAATAGGATCACTGCAGGTGTCATGAGTTAAGATGATGTCATACAGGAGTAGGGTGGGCCCCTAACCCGGTGTGACTGGGGTCCTTATAACAGGGGGACGTTTGGAAGAAGAGGCACACACACACACGCACACGTGGGGAAACCAAACCTTCTGACACCTCGGTCTCGGGCTTCTGCCTTCAGAACTGTGAGAATACGTTCTGCTGCTTAAGCCCCCCAGTTTGCGGTACCTTGTTTTGGCAGCCCCAGGAGTCTGTGACCCTGCCTGCCCACAGACAAAGGCCCAGTCCTCCCGGGCCTCCAGCCTCCCCTCCTTCCCCTCCGTGTGCTCCATCCACACCGGCCTTCCATGTATTCATTTTTTAACAGATTTCTTGGGGTGTAATGGACATACAATAGGCTGTATGTAAAGTGCAATTTGACAAGTTTTGACAGATGTATATATTCCTGTGCAGCTGTCACCACTATCAAGATAATGAACAGATCAGTCACCCTTGGTAATCTCTCTGCCCGGCCCCGCCTCCCAACCCAGACAACAACTGTCACTATAGATTAGTTTGCATTTTCTAGAATTTTACATAAAGGGAATCTTCCAGTAAGTGTTCTTTTTGTTTTGCACACTAGGCTTTTTCCAATTTCTTAGAACTCCTACTGCCCTCCTGCCACGTGTTCTGACCTTCTTCCTGTTCTCCTCCTCACCCCAGTTAGCATCCCCCAACTCTCGTCAGTTCCTCGTAGAGGCCTTGCTGGACCTCCCCAGACCAGAGGGGCCCCCCATTCAACACACATTTGCTAGTCCTGCCTCCTCCCTTGGACACAGCACAGGGCCATTTTACATCACCTGTGTGGTTGATTCCTGCCGGTCTCTCCCACCAGTCTCTACCAGGGGCAGGCCCCGGCTGGATTCTGCTCAACTTTATCTCTGGCACCTGGTAAAGGGGTGGCACAGAGGAGGCACCAGAGGGACAGGTGCATCTGCCATGGGAGCAGCAAACGCCCGGGGCTCAGGAGCTGGGTCTCTGCAGCCGGCTTGCCAGTGATCTCACGCAAGATCATCAAGCCTGCCTTCCTCTGCCTCCAATTTCCCATCTTTAAAATGGGCACAATAACAGTGCTCACCTCCCTGTGTTGTCGTGAGGTCTGAGGGATGTGATGCATGGAAGCAATTTCCAAAGCACCTGACACACATTTGGCCCTCAGTAGTGATGGTCAGGCATTTTGGGGGGGCTGCCAAGGAATAGGACCATTCTGTGGCTCCACGCTGAACTTTTCTTCCAGTTGGTGGGTCTGCAAGGCTAGTTCCCCCCAACCCCACCCCCTTGCTAAGAAGACCTCCAGTTACAAGCCTCTTGTTGGATCTGTGGTGCTGGAGAATTAACCGAGCAGGGATAAATCACTGGTGCGAGCCTGGTTCTAGTCTGGTGATGGGATTTCATTGGCTGCCGACAGTGCTATGCTCTCCTCAAGTCTTCTTCCTGGGGACTCAGGCTGGATTTATTCGGCACAGATGTTTATACGGCAGACGCTGAATAATGGCCCGTGGGGCCCATTGGAAGGTAGAGCCAACGGGTGGGCAGGCAACGTGCAGCTGTGGCTGAGGGTTTCCCACCAACCTGACCATCAAGAAAGTCCCCCTGGCTCTGGAACCCCTCAGTCTTCTGGAGCATGCCCCGTGGGGTGTGCCCTGGCCTCCACCAGGACCTGGCTTAGCATGAGAACAGGTTGGGACAGACTTTTGAGTGAGCTTGTCTATCTAGACTGCTGTGGCCGTGCCCAACTGAAAGAGATTTGAAGACGAGGGCAAGGTAGCACCAGGCTCTGTGGTACTGGGGGAGATGCTGGGCCAGGTCCGGGTGGCACAACTCCAGGCATTGTAGTCCACGTGAATGGTGCCCCCTGAGGTTGTGCAGTGTGCGACCTGCGTGGCCATACATGGCTGCCCTGTCCAGGGTCCTGGTTTGTGGATTAGCCTTTCAAGGTAAGTGCTCAGACCCTTGGGAACATTGAAGAAAGCAGTGAGGAGTGGAGGGAAAAGCTGGTGATCTGTGGGCAGAGCAGATGGCACAGAGCCAGCTCTTACACTAGAGCTTAGGACCTCGGGCAAAGACCCCTTGGAGCCCCTGTTGTTGCATTGTTAACACAGGGATCATCTGACATGCTTCACTCACCGCACAGAGTTATTGAGGATTATGTGAGCTGGGGTGTGTGGAATCTTTGTAATCTGCTGAGAAGCATGGGCAAGTTTTGTACTGAGAGTGTGCACCAAGTGCAGGGTAAGGGTCTTCCATGTTACAGCTGTCCCCGGGAGAGGTACCCGGGCAGTCACTGCTTCTTTGTGACATTTTGGTTTTCTGGGCCTTCCTGGGGGCTGTAGCCAGCACGAGAGACCCAGATCTACATGGGTGGATGTTGGGGGGTTAAGGGGGAGCCCCAGAGGAGCCGCAGAGCAGAGCCTTCCACACAGCCCCCTGTTCCCAGGGACTGTGCAGCTGAGGGCGACCAGGGGAAAGTGGACTGAGTGGGCTCTGAGCGGCCGGGGCTCGGGGTCCCATCTGGCAGGTGTTTCCTGAGGCCCAGGCAGTGTCACCACACGCTGGCATCAGGCTACAGTCCTGAGTGTCCAGGGCAGGTGTGTTCCTGTCTCCTGTGGTCTTGGGTGGAGGTTAAGAGGATGGGCTCTGAAAGGAGCCAGCACGTGGTCTGAATCCCTACTCCACCTCTTACAGCTCTGTGGCCTTGGGCGAATTGCTTTACTTCCCAGGCCTCAGTTTCTCCACTTGTGAAGTGGGGATAGTAATAGCACCTCCCCTTGGAGTTGCCTGTGAGAATTCAGTGAGCCCAGAGCCCCATACAGACCAAGCACTCAGGGGAGGCAAGAGGGGAAAAGTGCCGATGAAAGTGACTTGCCTGGGGATGGGCGCTGATGGTTTAGTCGAGCTGAGGACTTGTTACCCATGGGGGTCATGGTTCCTGAGCACGGAGAACTGGGTGTTGGCTCCCTGCATGTCTGGGACTTCTGGCTGGTGGGCTGCCTGTGTGGGGGTCGTGCTCTTTCCCTTCATGCCTGGGGTGGGAAGCAGGAGTGACCTTGTCTGCTCAACTGCCTCAGGAACTGCTAGGATATTTTTTGAAGGAAAAAGTAATAGCAATAAAAGTCCCTAGAACAAAACCCAATAAATCTGAACGATTCACATAAATGAGGTGGTCCCAGAACATCGATCTGTCTTCACAGACCCGGGGACAGACACACGCAAAGAAAGTCCCAGGTACACAGGTCACCCCCACAGTGTCTCCCGCTGCCTTCCTGGTGGTTCCACGTCTTTCTTCTGAAATCTCAAGGCAGTGCCATGGAGGAAAAAGGTGGCATTTCTGTGCACTGTCACCAGGTGGTCCTGGGGCTCCAGGTTATTTGGAGAAGTTGCAGGGCGGTGATCTCTCTAAGTCACTTCTGTCTCCTGGGATGAATCGTGTGGCTCTAGGCTGCACCTGGACTCCTGACAGATGAGAGTGGGGTCCAGCCATCCATCAGCATCTGGAACCTTCCCCCACTGCCTAGGGTGGTTTATTCGTGGGGGCTGTGGCCTGGCCAGGAGGAGCTTTCTCAATGGGAACCTGGAAGCTTATGGAAAAGGGTCAAGGTGCAGGCTGAGCTGGGTTTCCATGTGGGGAAGGAGATCAGAGGTCCAGAGCTTGGAGGCCTGTATCAGAGAGAGGGTCCTCCTCCTGAGATCAAAGAATCTGAGTAGATTATTTTAATGAATAATAACAGCCCAAAGAAAGATCATTTATTTAGCACTTCCTCTGTTAGACAAGGAGGTCGCAGTACCTCCTACATGCGACCTGGTTGTTACTGGGCCAGGGTTGGCCCAGTCTCTGGGGGGAGCCGCTTTCAAAGAATATTGTGTGGCCCTTCGGAGGTGATTAGATGTGGTTCACATGCTGACTTGTCTCTTGAGGAATATCAAAGGCAGGAAAGAAACTTCTCAGTGCGGAGAGTGGATTTCTTTAGAAACACTTTTCTCCATGCTTCTCTACAGTGCATTTCATGTGGTTCTGTCCCCAGAACCTGGCCTCACACTCCGTTCTCCATACCAGATTCTCCCCGAGAACCTGCGCACTGTGCTTTCCCCTCCACCCTCCCGCTTAAATACACGCAGATTCCCTTTCTGCCGTGATGTCCTTCTCAATAGAGTGTGCTCTTCCAGCATCACAAAAAGCCCATGAAGCAAGCTGGTGAAGAGAGAATTCTGTGGGGAAAGAGGGTGTGGAGAGTGATGACTGCAAATACTTATAATTTAATACCTTTTTATTTTCACATATATTATTCCTAATAATCCTCACATCACAACTTGGTGGTCAACACTGATATCCCCATTTTACAGGTGAGGAAACTGAGGCATGAGGCAGCTAGGGAATCAGACACAGTTGTTTCTGAGTCCAGAGTCCAGACACTGAGTGGAACAAAGGGACAGCTTTGTCTAAAAGAATGTGCTTGGCATATTTCCCTTTGGCTGCCTTTTTTCTTTTTTTTTTTAATTTTATTTATTTATGTTTTGGCTGCATTGGGTCTTTGTTGCTGCACACGGGCTTTCTCTAGTTGCGGCAAGTGGGGGCTACACTTCGTGGTGCGTGGGCTTCTCATTGCAGTGGCTTCTCTTGCTGCGGAGCACAGGCTCTAGGTGCGTAGGCTTCAGTAGTTGCGGCACAGGGGCTCAGTAGTTGTGGCGCACAGGCTTAGTTGCTCCGTGGCATGTGGCATGCAGGGATTGAACCTGAGTCCCCTGCATTGGCAGGTGGGTTGTTAACCACTACGCAACCTAGGAAGTCCCTGCCTTTTTTCTTTAAAAGGTCACCTCTTCCAAGAAGCTTCCAGTCTTCAGGTTTGCAGGGCTGTACTGTTCACGAATACTCTTATTTATTCTTTATTGATTTGCACTCCATTCTGTGCTGCCGGGGTGGGGGGTGGGGACGGCAGTCAGTGAGGGAGCAAAGTGTCCTCCGGTTCCCTGGTTTGGATGCTGTGTTCATCTGCTCTGGCTGCCACAACAAAACACTGCAGACTGCGGGGCTTCAACAGCAGAGGTTTATTTTCCCACAGTTTTTCTGGAGGCTGCAAGTCTGAGATTGAGGTGCTGACAGAGTTGGTTTCTGGTGAGGCCTCTCTTCCTGGCTTGTAGGCAGCCACCTTCTCATTGGGTCTCACATGGTCTTCCCTCGGTAGGTTTGCAGAGAGAGGGAGAGAGAGAAGCAGAGAGAAGGGGAGGAGAGGAGAGATGGGGAGGGATGGAGAGGGAGGGAGGCAGAGAGAGCATTCTGTTGTCTCTTCTTCTTATAAGGACACTAGTCCTATTAATTAGGGCCCCACCCACATGACCTTATTTAACTTAGATGATTTCTTTAAAGGCCCTGTGTCCATATACAGTCACCTTTGGGGCTAGGGCTTTGGCATGTGAATTTGGGTGTGTGGGGGGAGGGTCATAACTCAGTCCATAACATGTCCAGCCAAGGGTGGTGGGCCCTAAATGGATCGTGATGGGACAAGGCAAAAAAGGAAGGGGGAGACCCTTCCAAACCATCAGAAAAAGAGAAATCTAGGGCAGGAGCTGCTCAGTTGGCTCAGGGAAGGTGCTGGAGAGAACAGCGGGTTTGGGGGCCTGAGGCATTCCATGTGGTGGTGCTTGGACCCTTACTATGGCTTTGTACTTGTGACTTAACCCCTCTGAGACTCTGTTTCCTCATCTGGAAAATGGGAATAATGGTAGTACCTGCTTCATTAAGTGGCTTTGAGGCTAAGTTAGGGACTTTATCTAGAGAGCTCGGCCCTGTCCCTGGCACATTGTGAGACAGGGGAGTGGCAGTGATGGTGTTGGGCCCCTAGAGCAGATGCCCTTGAGGTCCAGTGTGGGGCGTGAGTTGGGGTTTCGACCGACCGTTGCTCACCTGATAGGAGTTAATCTCAGCAATGGATTAGAGAAGACCTGTTGGGTGAGGCCGGGTGCACAGGCCAGGCCTGGGTGAGGGGGCCCTGAGGCAGGCAGGAGGGGACAGGCGTGACTCGTCCTAGGGCCCCTCAAGGTCAAGGGGAGGCAGGGTCTGGCAGGCAAATGAGGCCAGCAAGCGGCGAGCCATTTCGTTACTGAATGGCACAAATGCCAGCGAGAGGAGTGAGCCCGGTAGGGCCGTCAGAGGCCAGAGTGAGGGGCCTGGGGACCCAGCCCTCAAGTCCTTCACTGGACACCTCTCACCTTTCAGCTCAGCGTCCCCTCCATTCCCTCCGACAGGCGAGGCATGACGCCAAAAGGCAGTGCTACTAAATGTAGGTGGTGGCCTTCATGACTCAGCAAGCTGTTTTATTTCGTCAAATGAGATTAAAGCTTTTTATTTTTTTTTGGCAAAGTGCAAAGTTTCTTCTGTAATTTATTGTGATCAGGGTCATTTTAAAGGATGGGTGCTTGAAGCGGGAGCACCAGAGCATGCTGTAAATCAGAACAGTGCGTGCGTTCTCCCCGTAGTGGCGGCGCTTACCCGAGAGCCACTGGTGACTGAGTGTAAAAGGCAGCAGGGACACCGAGGCCGGGGGTCAAGGAGCTGTAGCTCCCGCATGGGATGGCGTTTCTCCCCCAGAGTGGCAGAGAATCAGTTCCAGGATCCTGTTTTAAAGGATCCAGGCGCTAGCGTGGGGTGGCTGAGTGTCCACCTGAGAAGTTCGCTAGAAAGATTTCTGAGAATCTTCACGGGAAACGATGCAGGTGCAGGTAGCCCCGGCTCCGGATCTGCCTGGACATTATTATGGGCTTCATCAACTGCATCCCTTCTAAATCCTCAAGGCTTGGGGAGAGACAACCACTTGCTACAGCCCCCTCTGCCCTCTGCCCGCTCCCAGGGCACGATGACATCCCCATGGTTAGGGAAGATTCCATCGCCACCTCCTGCCATCTTGCCCCATCCACACCGGGACCAGGTAAGAGGCAGTAGTTGTGATGCTTTCCAGGTCACGCGGGGGTTTCATCGTGGGGAGAGGACGCACAGCTCCGGGTTTTCTCTCGTGCTGTGTGTGTGTTTCTATTTAGGACTGGAGAAACTCAAAGTGAACTTTCTTGGAATCTCGGTGGAATGTCTTGGCAAAGCCTTATCTTGGGAAGGAGGAGGCAACCTGGAGGTTTGCTGTCAGTGGCGGGAGGGGGTGGGTTTTCCTGGGGTCTCGCTGGCTTGAAGACTCATTCTTCTTCTCCTGTGTGGGAGCCCCTGCCTTCGTGCTCCGGTGGACCCTGTCCGCAGGGCTGCGTAGCTTTGTGCTTTGTCAGCTGCTGGGCTGACTCTTGCCAGCTGACGGTGATGATACCACTGAGCGGGTGCTTCCTCTGTCCAGGTCAAATGCTTGATACTTGGTAGCTCATTTCTCCCTCACAAGGGCCCTCTGTGGAAGGTACTGTTCCTTTCTGCACATTCCAGATGTGGACGATGAGGCCCAGAGAGGTTGTTTAACCTGCCGAACATCACACAGCTAGAAATAGAGTCAGGATTCAAATCCAGACTTGCCAACTTCACGCGTGGCTGCGGGTCAGAGGGCTTTCTTGGCTCTAGTTGGCTTTAGTCTCTTGCTGGCCCTCCTCCTGCCCAAGTTCCCCCAAAGGCCCTCACTGTCTTCTGGTCTCTAACCCCCTACACGTGTGCTTTCTTGGGTTGGAATGCCCTTTCACTTGGCTAACTCCCACTTATTCTCGGGACCTGGCTCAGTGACCACTTCCTCCAGGAATCTCTCCCTGACTACCCGCAAAGTCCAGGTTGGATGTCTCTCCATGTGGTCCCATAGCACCCTGGGCTTCCTCCCAGCAGACGTTGACCACCCACTGTTATAAGTGGGGCTCTACTTGTCCGTCTCCTCCACTAATGCAGGTGTCTTCAGGGTAGGACCTGCTCACTAGATGTTTGGTGAGTGAATGAATGTTAACTTGAGTCTCTGGCTGCAGTGTCTGGTCAGCAGTGCAGCCTGGTTGCTGGGTTTCCATCCCTCCTCGCCTCCCTGTGCCTCCGTTTCTCACATGGAAGATGGAGAGACTCACGGTGTAAATGAGTGAACCTGTGTGAAGCACTCAGCACAGCCCCGACCACCCGTGAGCTGGCCTTATTCTGTCGAGGTGGGGCAGGGAGGCTCTGCCCCAGGCTGACCTACTTCTCCCTCAGGCGCTGCTCCCTGGGGTGAATGACTCAGCATTTGGAAAGCTGGCTTCTTTTTTAAGGAGCCAGATCATTCCCCCATCAAACTAAAGATATTAGGTGAGGTTAAATGCCAACTGATGGATGGCGGTGGGATGGCCAGCAAGAAAATTGTCCAGGTGAAACCAAGAGACCAGTTGCCATGGAGGACATAAAATAAAATGTGTGTGTGTGTGAGTGTGGCAGGGACGAGGAGGGACTGAGGCAGGAGATACAGGAATTGGGGTAAGAAGTGAGACTTGAGGTGGTGCTCGTGGCTACAGGTCTGTAGATGCCACAGCCTACAGACCTTAAGCCCTGAAGCCTCGCTAGACCATCCCCTAGGGAAGAAATGCATCACCTAGTGGGGCTGTGACTCCTGGGGGAGGGTCCTTTTCTCCTTCACCCCGTAATCTCTCTTGCAGACTCTTCCAAGCTCCACGCTGTACAAACGAGTTCCACCAGCAGCTCCGAGAAGAGGGTTCTGTGGCGCGGTGCTTGAGGCTGGCCCGTCTTTGAATTGCCTTGTGATGAATCTTGGATTTTTTTTTTTTTTACCAATTAGAGTGGGGATGAATCATAGATTTCTGATTTTATGTAAAATTCTGCTCAGCACATTAAAGCTGTCACTTTTCAAGAAAAAAAAATTGAGGGCAAGCCTACTCTTGTGTCCCCTCCTGGGCATTCACGAAGCACGTTCACACACAAAGGGCCTTGTGCAGTTCCGCAATCAAGAAATCCTTGAAACTTTGTTTAGGCCGGGGTTTCCCTGACCACTTGACCAGGGAACTCTTTTCGCAGCATCTTTTCACATGTTACCCTCATCAACTTCCTGTAGTTCCAAGGAATGCTTTGGTAAACGCTTCCCCTGAAAGGGACGGGCACCCCGTTCACCTCATTGCAATTGAATTGACTTTTCTTTCAAAACTTAAAAATGAAAAGCCAATTAAAATCTGTATTCATTTCCTAGGGCTGCTGTAACAAGGTACCATAAACAGGGTGGTTTAAAACAACAGACATTTATTGTCTCAGAATTCTGGAGGCCAGAAGCCTGCAATCAGGGTGTTGGCAGGGCGGTGCTCCCCCTGACACCAGTAGGGGAGGATCCCTCCTTGTCTCTGGCAGCTTCTGGTGGGTGCTGGCTTGTGGCAGCATCCCGCTAGTCTCTGCCTCTGTCTCCACATGACCATCTTCCCTCTGTGTGCCTGTCTCTGCGTCTCTTCTCTTCTTATAAAAATGCCAGTTGTGGGGCTTCCCTGGGGGCGCAGTGGTTAAGAATCCGCCTGCCAATGCAGGGGACACAGGTTCGAGCCCTGGTCCGGGAAGATCCCACATGCCGCGGAGCAACTAAGCCTGTGCGCCACAACTACTGAGCCCGCACGCATAGAGCCCGTGCTCTGCAACGAGAGAAGCCACTGCAATAAGAAGCCTGCACACTGCAACAAAGAGTAGCCCCTGCTCTCCAGAACTAGAGAGAAACCCTGTGTGCAGCAATGAAGACCCAACGCAGCCAATAAATAAATAAATAAATAAACCTTTAAAAAAAAAAAGCCAGTTGTATTGGATTAGGACCCTATCCTAGCTCAGCACGACCTCATTTTAACTAATCACAACTGCAAGGACCCTGTTTTCACATAAGGTCACATTTTGAGGTAGTGGGGGGTTAAGACTTCAATACATTTTTATGGGGGACACAATTCAATCCATAATAAAGCCCTTCCATGATGGGTGGTTCTGAGCTGAGAGTTCGCTGTAACCATCCAGAAAGGTGCTTTCTCCGCCTTCCGAGACCTGGCAATGATGTTATCACCTGCAGAGCTAGTGTGGATGGAGGGTTTTTTGCCTACCGGTCACCATACATGTGGAGTGTGTTACAAACAGCATTTCATGGCACGTTTCCACGGTCCTGAGAGCTGAGTTCTGTTATTATCCCTGTTGTATAGGTGAGCAGGTTAAGCGGGTGGACACAGCTGGTCAGTGGTGAACGGAGTTTGAAGGTGGGTCTGAGTGTCTGTACTGCCCTGGCTCTCATGCTCTGTGCTATGTCGCTTCTGGTGGAAATGAGTAGTTGGCTTCCGATCAAGTTCCCGTGTCTCCCAGATGCTTTTTTTCCCTCTTGCTCACGTTTTTTTTTTTCCTTCATATACTTATTGGGCATTTAGATTTGACCTTTAGTGAATTTATGTCAAATTTATGTCCATATCATTGGCCCACTTTTCTGTTCTCTTCCTATTATCAATTTGCGGGAACTCTTTGTATAGGACAGATATTCACACTTTCTCTCTCAAAGGTAAATATTTTCCCACTCGACAGTTTTGTCTGCTTAATTTATTATCTTTTGCTACTCAAGAATTTAATATTTCTTGGCTAAGATATGTCTTTTTTTCTTTTATACACTTTGAATGTCCTATCTCCATTAAAAATGATTCCCAAATACCTACTTTATATTTTATTATCTCCTAAATTGTATGATTTTTCTTGTTTTACTTTTTGCAGGTAAACCTTTTTTCCAACTAGAACTTATTTTTGCCAATAGAACTTATAGTTTGAGTTAGGGATCGGACACTATTTTCTTCCACAAAGATATCCACTTGGGCTAGCACCATTTGTTAAATAAACTGTCCTTTCCCGTTGAATGTCCACTCATTTATTTTTCTCCAGGGACGGTAAGGCTGGGAAGGTGTCAAGGAGGAGGTGGGATTTTGGGAGCTGCAGGAATGTTGGGATGAGGTGCTCTGGTGAGGGAGGGGCCTGTGGAAGAAGAGAAGGGAGTTGGGGACAGAAGGGTTCGACTGAGGAGACAAGGTTATGGGATCAGAGAGCCAGGCAACACCAGCTTAGCTCTTGCTCCATGGGGCACCCCTGGAGGAGCCACCGCTGAAGAAGCCACCCCAGAGCCAGAGCTTCCAGCCGAGGTGTGGCCAGTGCTGCTGGGATAGGGAGCCCTGTTTGGACAGAGAGTGCCCTTGTCCACAGGGTGTGGTCCCAAGGGCGAGGAGGCCTGTGGTGTTGACGAGAAGGCAGAGCACGAGGCCTGGGACTTGGGGGCGGGGTGGCCAGAGGGATTCCCCGGAGGCTGGAAAACTGGGCAGAAGACCAGGAGTCCAGTTCCCTTGGTGCTGTCCGTGGAGGCAGCAGCTGCAGCTGTGTCCTGCCCACTCCCCGGGCATTCACCTTTCCGTGCACGCCGATGGGTTCTTCCTGGAAGCACCTGCTACTCTGCCTGGGTGTGTGCTCGCCCTGTGCGTGAGGCAGTCTAGAAATGCTAATTAATTAACTAATGTCTTCAGGAGGAACCCTCAACCCAGGATGGGTGAGATTTGATGTATAACCCCCCAGCTTAGGACTTCCCTGGTGGTACAGTGGATAAGACTCTGTGCTCCCAGTGCAGGGGGCCTGGATTCGATCCCTGGTCAGGGAACTATACCCCACATGCATGCCGCAGCTAGGAGTTTGCATGCCACAACTAAGGAGCCTACCTGCTACAACTAATACCCAGCACAACTAAATAAATAAATATTAAAAAACAACCCCCACCCCACCCCCAGCTTGCTTGGTCCTTAAGTGGGCGACACTGGGCAGTAGGCTGCACCCTCTCCCAGAGGTCCCCAGCAGGATTGAACCCCAGTTGCCCATGGCAATGACCCTCTTCTGACCATATCTTTCCCTCTCTCCTTTCCCCACTCTCCTACCTGTGCTTCCTGGGACCACCTCCTAAATCAGCTCCTGGCACTTGCATCCTGATCTCAGGGGCTGCTTCAAGGGAAACCCAAACTCCTATGTTAGGTCAGTGCCCCAGAGGCCTGGTGGGAACCATCCCATCCCTCCTGCTTCAGGCACAGTTGGTCCCAGGGTTTGGGGGAGGAGAGTATGGGCCTCTGGGGAAGGGAGGAGAGATTTACAGAGTTTGCCACCAGGGAAGGCTCAGCACTGGAGGTTGTGAGCAACAGAAACTCAACTCTAAGTAGTTTAACCCAAAAGAGGGAAATACTGGCTTATGGAGCTGAAAGAGTCTGATGATGGCACTAGCCTGAGGCATGGCTGGACCCAGGGGCACAAATCAGCAATTCTCCCTCCACTGCTCCGCTGCTCCCCTTGTGGCTGGTTTCATTCTGCAAGGGGGCTGCTCTCCATGTGGCCCCCCTACTCCAACCCCAGGTTTATATTCCACTAGCTTAGCAACCCCATTGGAAAGCGTCTGTCTCTCCTCTGGTAATTTTAGGAAATGTCCCAGCCCGGACTCTCCCTCACTGAAGCCCAGGTGAAGGACCAAAGTCTGAACCAATCCTTGCAGCCAAGTAGAGGGTGTGAGCAGACCCGCCAGGTCTGGTCCTGGGCCACCCACCCGGGGGGTGGGCTCAGCGTCCCAAGATTGGAGGCCTTGTCTCTCCCTACAGAGATGGGCTCTGTTCCCTGTGGAAGAAGAGACAGGAGAGTGAAACCGACAGATGAGGACGGGCAGGCTGGGTTGGTGCAGGACAAAGGAGAACAGAACCACTGGGAGAGGAAGGCAAAGAGCCACAGGGCAGAGGGAAAGGAGACAACTTTGCTGACTTTCTTGTGGTGCCCAGGCTGTTGTCAGATGCCTGCCCTGAAGCACTGTTATGAGAAGGCAAGGACTGAAAAAAAATAGATTCAATTTTTTTGGAGGGGGGTTTATTTTAAAACTTTTTATTTTGAAATGGTTTCAGATTTACCCAAGATTTGCAAAGATAATACAACTTTCCTGTGTGCCCACGTCCTCATGTTAACAACTCATATACCTACGGCGCATTTACCAAAACATTATCATTAATGTTTTGTTAATGTACTATTAATGAAACTGCAGGCTTCATTCAGATTTCCCCAGGTTTCCCCACTGTTGTCTGTTTTCTGTTCTAGCATCCAATCCAGGACGCTACATTGCTTTCAGTCACCGTGTGTCCTTATCTTATTTACAGTCGTCATGTGTCTCCTCCCATCTGACAGTGTTGCCATCTTTCTCTGGCTTTCATTACCTGGACACTTTTGTAGAGAAGCTGTCAGATGTTTCGTAGAATGCCCGTCGGTGGGGGTGTACCTGACATTTTCTCCCGATGAGACTGAGCTTATGGGGACAGAGACCACAGAGGTGAAGTCTTCTCAGTGCATTGGGCCCGGGATACCAACGTGACTTCTCACTGCTGCTGTTAAGCAGGTGGTCACTGGGTTTAGGTGCTGCCTGCCAGGTCTCTCTGCTGTAAAGTTAGTATCTCCCCCTTTCCACATTCTGTTTGGGATGCAGGGCTTTGGATGAGTTTTGTCCCGAGAATGGGGAGCACACGCCCTCTCTTCCCCCTCCACCCTGCACCGGGTTCTCCCTCCTCTTGGGCCAGGCCTCCGCATACACCTGCTGGAGCGGGTGCTGGTGCTGTGTTCCTCGTCACTCTCCAGAAAGGCCGACGGTGGCCTCTTCCCAAGAGTTCTGAATCTCAAGCCCGTCCTGTCTGCTGGGTCACAGAACCATTGTGTTTCAGATGCAGCTGGTTTGGGGCTCTAGTTGTGCACATCTGGATTCTAATGGGGAAACTTGGGCCAAAGCCAGATGTGGTCCTGCCCCAGCTTCCTGGAGAAACCTGGAGTTTTCTCAGCGATGAAGAGGGCTTACTCCAGGGAAGTAAGGAGAGTTTGCTTGCAGAAGCAAGTGTAACTGATTTACCTAGGAGGCCAGTGGAGCCTTGCACCTGCTGGGAGGAGATGCATGTCTCTACTGAAAAAAGGAGGTGCAGGGGCCCCTGGTGACCTGAGCGGAGGGCTTGAAGAGCTGGGGAGGACACCAGCCCTACTCTGAGCCATTGGTGACAGCCTGTTTGCCAGGGTCTCTGCTGACCTGTGGCTGCTCTCTGGAAGCAAAACATTTGGTAGATTTACTCATTTGGGTCCTGTTGGCAGTTATGTTCTGAAAGATAATCAGCTGTCGGAACAAGTAAGACCCTGTGCTTTGAAAGGAAGCCGAGCCTATAAAAATAAGTGTGGTTGGCGACCTAGAAAAATCAGAAGTTTGTACAATTCCTGTGCATGCATGGAATTCGGGCACTTTAGCTCTGGCTGGCATTGAGGGACACGCTGGGAAGACATTGGGTTTGGGTTTGGGTTTGGTGCCAGCCCTGTGTGGTGCAGGCCTTGGCTGCACCCTTTATTAGTGTGGGGTGACCTCGGGCAAGCCACCTGGCCACCCGAGCCTAGTGTCTCCTCTGAGAAATGGGGGTAATAATAGTGCAGCCATCTCATCGTGCAGCTTGGGGGCTGTTTGGACTTGAGGTCATTAGGCAGGCAGGAAATTAAAAATATATATACATGCATGAGGGATATTTTCTATTTGGCCCAAGAAGGAGAAACAAGATTTGGGCGTCACGTGCCTGGGGCCGAGAGTTCACTGGGGAGGGAGGACCCTTTCTGCCTCCCCCACCCTCACCTCCAAGGACTGGCTCTGAGTCCCTAGAAGCAGGAAATAGAAGTGGCTTCTTTGGGGAAACTTTGCAAGATGTGGGGCTCAAGTCATGCTGCTTGGGGCCCTGGGGACAATATGGGACCCTGATCAGGAGGGCCCCAGGGTGGAGGAAACACGGCTGGCTGGCACCTGGAGGGTTTTGTGCTCTGGGCGATGGTGTCTGAACACCAGAGCAAGGGCAGGGTGGGACGTGTCCCCCAAGGGGTTTGTCCCTCTGGGCAAGGTTCACAGAGGCTGAGACCTTGAGGGTGGTGGCCTCGAGCTGTTGAGGTGCAGACTCAGTAATCACGTGGCCCCCAGGTGGTACCCCCTGTAGGGGTGGCCGAGGACACTGAGTCACTATAATACCTACCTCCTAAGGCTGGAGGTCAGGTGAGAGCACTGGGGGACAGGCATTGTGACAACTCAAAGTGCTATGACAGGGACGTCTTAGGTGGTGCAGTGGTTAAGAATCCGCCTGCCAATGCAGGAGACATGGGTTTAATCCCTGTTTCAGGAAGATCCCACATGCCTCGGAGCAACGAAGCCCGTGCACCACAACCATTGAGCCTATGTGCCACAGCTACTGAAGCCTGCACACCTAGAGCCCTTGCTTCACAAGAAAAGCCACCACAACAAAGAGCCCTGCACCACAATGAAGAGTAGCCCCTGCCCACCGCAACTAGAGAAAGCCCGTGTGCAGCATCGAAGACCCAACGCAGCCAATAAATTAAAAAATAAAAGGTGCTATGACAAGCTCCAGTATGCCCCACCCAGCCACCTCGTCATTGCTCCGAGCCTCAGTTTTCACATATGTGAAATGGGGATGACGAGAATGCTCTCCTTTCCCCAGGGATGTTGCGAGGATGGAGTGACATAAATATGACTTCTTCTTAGAGGTTGAATGACATGCACAAAGTCACACAGCTGGGATCGTCGGCGTCAGGTGCTGTTTGACCACGCTGCAGTCATCGCCGTAACCTTGCATAGCCAACGCTCGGTAGATGCGGGTAAAGGAACTGCGAATGCTGTTCCCATATTCCACAGTGTCCTGTTAGGGCTCAGAGTGCTATCTGGACAAGTCCTGTTATGAATACACTCCCACAGAAACAAGTAGGACCTGAGCTCCAAGCAGTGAAGGTCACTGAGGGATGGCCTACGAGCTATGGCGTGCTGTTTTCTTTAATCCTGGTAATGATCCTATGAAGTGGGTCCTATGACTAGAGCCCAAGTCCCACTGAATAAAGTTCTCGTTGTGCAGCAAAGGGAACCAAGTCTCGGAGAGGCCAGGTGATTTGCACAAAGTCCTAAGGAGGTAAGAGGCAAAGCCAGGGTTTGAACCAGGTGACTTACGCCCAAACACTCCAGCCCTTCATTTTGCAGCTGATGATGGCAGAGAACTTGGTCCCAGGTATCCAGCGGGCAGGCCACCCCTGGACCTCATCTCTGGTTAACCAACCCAGGCCCCCCACTGCACTGCTAACGAGCAGTTTACAGGCGGTTGCTTCCAGGAAACACAAGACCCCAGGCTTCCTCCAGGAATTACATTAGGGGCTTAAGAGGCAGAGAGTGTTTCAGAATAGCTATTGGAGCCAACGATTATTATTTTTTTGGTACAATGGGTAAAATTTCCATCTCTGTTCTTACTTCCCTGCTAAAGGACTCAATTGAATAAGTAAGAGAAACAGCAGCATGTGTTATCTGAGAACTGTTTAGTGCAATTACCTCTGCAGACTTTACTGAATTTGAAAATGATAGATGGTAAATCTTAATTTCCCAAGCTCTCCATCCTGGCAAGCAGTTTGTTAAAGACTAGCAGTGCGGCTAATCACCAGTGCATAAAACCCACGAATACACGTTTTTCCTTTTTATGTAACACATTATGCTAATCACCCTGTATTCCATTTTTCAATAAAAGGTCAGCAGAGCACTGTTTGTTCAGAATGTGCAATTTAAACTTCATGTCTGTCATTAGAGATAATCTAGGTTTGCTATATCAAGTGGAGTTGTCATAGAAACCAGACCCGCAAGCTCTGTTTACGGCCTTTGGAGAATAAACACTTTGCATTTATTTCTCTGGAAAGGAAAAAAACCCACATCAGAAATCATCGAACAATTAAGTAAGGTTTGAAAACAAAGCGGTAATAGCCCCAAAGAGAGAGCTATGTCATTCACCAAAAATTGATAACTGTCACACAGTTGGTATACCAGGGCATTCAAGCAGGTGACTGACGGAAGTGGTCAAATATTTCCCCTGGGAAGAACGAGTAAGGGAGAGCGGATGTGTTATTATGCCGAGTACAGAATTAATTTAAGTGTGCTAATGGGCTTTATCCAAGCTAATATACCTTTGAAAAATATTTTGTATAAATTGCATCAAGTGCCTGATTAGGCTTTTTTTTTTTTTTTTTTTTTTTTGGCACACGGGCTTAGTTGCTCCCCGGCATGTGGGATCTTCCTGGAGCTGGGATCAAACCCGTGACCTCTGCATTGGCAGATGGATTCTTAACCACCGCGCCACCTAGGAAGCCCCTGATTAGGCTTTTTAATGCCATATATTTGGATATTCATTTGTGAACCCGAACTAGCTGAGATGATTCCACAGTATGGTTTTTCTGATCTTCCTCCTATCATTTATAAGGACCCTCCCTGGAAGCAGTTCAGGGGTCCTGGGCCTCAGCATTTTAAGATCCTTCTTGAGTAGCTTCACCATACTTATCAAATAGAAATATAGGATGCCCAGTTAAATTTGAATAATTTTGGAAGCATAAGTATGTCCCAAATATTGCATGGGATATACTTATGCTGAAACTATGCATTGTTTATCTGAAATGCAAATTTAACTGGGTGTCCTATATGAAATCTGTCTTCCTGTGTCTGAGGAGTCCAAGGGGATGAGGAGGTTACTCTCTGACCTCTTCTGCCAGCCTCAGTCCTGTGCTTCCTTTAATAGGGAAATGAGAAGTGTGTGCACGGGATGTATGTGCATGACTAATCTTAAGTCACAGTGTAACTGAAGCTCTAATTTGCCGGAGGCACCAAGCAAAGTCAAATTCAAAAGAGTCACCTACTTGGAAATGACCAAGCACCATGATTTTCTTTTTAATTTTTAAAATTAATTTTTATTGGAGTATAGTTGCTTTACAATGTTGTGTTAGTTTCAGCTGTGCAGCAAAGTGACTCAGCTGTACGTATACGTGTATCTCTTTTTCTGGATTTCCTTTCCATTTAGGTTACCACAGAGCACTGAGTAGAGTTCCCTGTGCTATATATACAGCAGGTTCTCATTAGTTGTCTATTTTGTACGTAGTAGTGTATATATGGCAATCCCAGTCTGCCAACACACCATGATTTCTGATGAATACTGTCCCCCCACCAAATGCTAGATATTCTTGTAGGTTTCAGGAGGGCTCTAATCCTGGATAGAACTGGCTGGCTGCACAGTCCTGTGATTTTGATTATTAAATGACAGGCTGATCAAAGAGCTATGGAAGGAAAGATACTGGGCATTGAGCCTGTCTGAACAATGTCACCACTAAGGCAACTGGTGAGAGATTCCTGAAGGCTGCCTACAGACTGCCTGAATAGGAAGGGTTGGGGAGAGCCAGGACAAGGGTCCAGCTGCCCCACGTGGGCTCCCATCTTACTCTGCTTCCAGGTCCTCTGGGGCCAAATCTCATTTTCAGAGGAGCTTCCAGCTGAAGTGCTGGGGCACAGATGGGGCTTCCTGAGACCTTCCTATTCCTGAAGCTGTCACCTTTAGGCTCCTTATTTCTCTGCCACCAAACCCCACTGGCTGACTCTGCCCAGTAACCCCCTTCCCACCAAGACTCAAGGACCCAGGCAAAACTCATCAGCCTTAGGGTTTAAACCCTAGATTCTACCTCTAAGTTATTCTTTACAATTCCTCTGCTCATATCTCTTGGCAATTCAGTCACATGACTCTCCTAGCTGCAAGGGAGGCAGGGAAATGAGTCTTTTACCTGGGTGCCCTTGTGTCTGCCTGAAAATCAGGGCTTTCTTTAAAAAAAAAAGAAGGGGTACTGGGAGGATGCTGGGAGGGAACCAGCAGTCTGCTACAACATCCTTTACTTTGGACAGGACAATCTTTTTGTTTTATTTTATTTATTTATTTATTTATTTTTAAATGTAGATAGTAACAGGTAGACTAAGTTTTTAAAAAATATTTATTTATTTATTTATTTATTTACATACTTACTTGGCTGTGCTGGGTCTTTGTTGTGGCAAGTGGGATCTTTGTTTTGGCATGTAGGATCTTTCAGTTGCAGCATGTGAGATCCCCAACCAGGGATCAAACCTGGGCCCCCTGTGTTGGAAGCATGAAGTCTTAACCACTGGACCACTAGGGAAGTCCCTATTTTATTTATTTTTAAAATTATTTTTTTATTGGAGTATAGCTGATTTACAATGTTGTGTTAGTTTCTGCTGTACAGCAAAGTGAGTCAGTTATACATATACATATATCCACTCTTTTTTACATTCTATTCGCATATAGGCCATTACAGAGTATTGAGTAGAGTTCCCTGTGCTATACAGTAGGTCCTTATTAGTTATCTATTGTATATGTAGTGGTGTGTATATATAAATCCCAATCTCCCAATTTATTCCTCCCTCCCTTTCCCCCTTGGTAACCATACATTTGTTTTCTACATCTGTGGCTCAATTTCTGCTTTGTAAATAGGTTCATTTGTACCATTTTTTTAGATTCCATGTATAAGCAATATTATATGATGTCTTTCTCAGTCTGATTTATGTCAATCAGTAGGTCATCTGTGACAATCTCTAGGTCCATCCATGTTGCTACAAATGGCATTATTTCATTCTTTTTTATGGCTGAGTAATATTCCATTATATATATATACCATATCTTCTTTATTCATTTCTCTGTCAGTGGTCATTTCGGTTGCTTCCATGTCTTGGCTATTGTAAATAGTGCTGCAGTGAACACTGGGACGCATGTATCCTTTTGAATTATGGTTTTCTCCAGCTGTATATCCAGGAGTGGGATTGCTGGATCATATGGTCACTCTATTTTTCAATTTTTAAGGAACCTCCATACTGTTCTCCATAGTGGCTGTACCCTTTTCTGCATACCCTCTCCAGCATTTGTTGTCTGTAGATTTTTTTATGATGACCATTCTAACCAGTGTGAGGTGATACTTCATTGTAGTTTTGATTTGCGTTTCTCTAATAATTAGTGATGTTGAGCATCTTTTCATGTGCCTCTTGGCCATTTGTATGTCTTCCTTGGAAAAATGTCATCAGATCTTCTGCCCATTTTTTGGTTGGGTGTTTTATTTATTTTTTATTGAAATTTCATACATGTTCACTGATGAAAATCTGAAAAATGTTGGCAATTTTCAAAAAGAGAAGAGCTATCTATGACCACTAATCATGCTTCCTAGAAATAACTATTATTAGCACTGTATATAAATATTCTCTCTGCCTTCCGCCCAATTTGGAGGTCATATCTTAAATTTGGTATCATATCCTGCTTTTTCACCATATTTTTTGCATGCCATTGAAAACCCTTCACAAGTATTTTTAACAATGACTTGAGATGTATCATCTGGCTGTAATTATATGTACCATAATTTACTTAGTCATTCCTCTAATGGTTATTGAAATTGTTAGCAATTTTTCATTATTAACGGTAAAGAACATTTCCTGGGTTTTGACCTCATTTTAGATTATTTCCTCGGGGTTGATTCCTAGAAGTGAAATTACTGATTCACATGGGCTGACCTTTGAAAGTTTCTTGATATACAATGCCAAATTGCTTTCTTGAAAGCTGATTCACCTGACTTCCTCCAGGATTGAGAAGAAATATAGGTTTAAAAAAATCATGTTGGCCTTACTTTTGTGATGGTGGTGGCCAGCTGATTGTCGAAACATCCTCCTCTGTGCCCTGTTACCTAACCGGCATTCTGCCACACAGCTGACATCTTTGTGCTATAGAAAGGATGGGGGCCATGGGTAATATAGCCCACAGAGCGGGCAGCCTTCAGGATCTCGTTAATGTTCCAGAGAGGATCTTTGACCACAGCCCTGTGCCTCATGTGTTGGACAGTGCTGACCATCTCATGAATACTGTCATTTCCACCCTTCTCAATGTTTTCCTGCTTCTCTCTGTCCCTGGGTGGTTCTTTGAGAGCTCTGATGATCAGAGAAGATCACTGCAGTCCAGCCTGTCCATTCTGAAGGGTTAGTTTCACTGCTGTTCTTAGCTCCTTCAATCACCAGTTGCCTTGGTGATGCTGTCACCAACTCTTTAGGAGATGGACTTGAGGCTCATCTTCAGGGCCATAACAGACATAGGGTCAGTTCCCCGCCCAGGGTAGCAGCAGCTGCTGTCAGATAAACCTGGATATGAGATAACCAAAGAAAGTTGAAGCTTTGCCTTCTGCAAGCCTGAAGAGGAGAGCTCTCTGTCTTTCAAAAAAGAAAAAAATTGAAAAGATTTTTATTTTAGAGTGGTTTAAGATTAACAGCAAAATTGCAAAGATAGTACAGAGAGTTCCCATATACCCACACCCAGCTTCACCTATTATTAACATCTTACATTAACATGGTACTTTTGTCACAATGCATGAACAATTGATGACACATTATCCCTAACTAAAGTCCATACTTTATTCAGATTTCCTAAGTTTTTACCAAATGTCCTTTTTCTGTTCCAGAATCCCATATAGGATACCTCATTACATTAGTTACCATATCTCCTTAAGCTTCTCTTGACTGTGAGAGCTTCTCACACTTTCCTTGCTTTTGATGCCTTTGACAGTTTTGAGAAGTACTGGTCAGATATTTTGCAGAAAGTCCCTCAATTGAGATTTGTTGGTTCCACCTTGCCTCCCTTGGTTTTTGGTAGGAGGACCACAGAGGTAAATTGCCCTTCTCATCATATCAAGGGTGTATGCTATAAGCATCATAGCACTGTTGGTGTTAACCTTGATCAACTGACATCGGTAGTGTTTGTCAGGTTTCTTCCCTGTAAAGTGACGTTTTCCTCTTCCTTTTCTTACTGTGCTCTTTGGATGAAAGTTACTGTGTAGAGCCAGCCCATGGTGCATACTCTTTTGTATGTGGATATGCAGTTGTTCCAGCACCACTTTTTGGAAGACATTATTTTTCCCCATTGAGTGATCTTGACACCCTTATGAAAAATCAATTGTCCACAAACACAAGCATTTATTTCTCAACTCTCAATTCTATTCCATTGATCTAAATGTCCAGTATTATGTCAGTATCACACTGTCTCGATTACCATAGATTTGTAGTAAGTTTTTGAAATCAAGAAGTACGAATCCTCCAACATTGTTTTTATTTTTTAAGATTATAGTGACTCTTGTGTGTCCCTTGAATTTCTGCATGAGTTTTAGGATATGCTTGTCAATTCTGCAAAGAAGGCAGCTGGGATTTTGATAAGTGATTGCGTTGAAACTGTAGATGACTTTGAGGAGTATTACCATCTTAACAGTAATAAGTCTGGTCTGTGAACATGGGATATCTTTCCATCCATCCATCCACCCATATATATAATATTTATATATATTATATATTATTTATTATAGGTTATTATATATTTATTAGATCCACTATATATACCATATATATATATCTACTATGTATATTGCAGGATCTTAATTCCCTGACCAGAGATTGAAACTGGGCCCCCGGCAGTGGAAGCACGGTGTCCTAAACACTGGACCGCCAGGGAATTCCCACAAAGTATATTTTTATTAAAACTTTCTTTCATACTAAGTAAGAGGTGGCATGTAAAGTGATGCACATTTAGTATTTTATAATTGTCATCATTCATATGTTATAGTATCCAAAATGGTTTTCTTTGATATGAATTGAGAATGAGGTATTGCTGTGATTGTGATTATCTGTACATTTATACCTTGATATCAGCTGGGAAATCACACAGAAACAGTGTGTACCAACATTTAGGTACCCTTATCGTTTACTTGTTTCATTCAACATGATGTAGCACAAAAGTCAGAATGCATCTCCTGTGGCAAGATTCTTACCTACAGAATTATGGAGCCAACAAAGATGAAGTGGCTCCTAACATCCTGAAAATACGTTACATGGCCTCCATTGTCTCAGTAAAATGTTCAATTGGAAAAAGTTGGAACTTTACCAAAATTGGATTTTGCCTAACACAAGAGTATTGCCTTGAGTCATCCTGCTTGCTGCATTGTTGGATAAAAAACCTTGGTGAGGAAATACGCCCTAGAAACTGTTGCGATGCTTTGTGCCTTGGAGGAAAATTTAAAAACTAAAACAATGCTTCTGTCAAATGTTCTCATTCATTCCAGAATCATTAAAACCTATCCCAATATTTTGAAGCAGACTGTGCAGAAATTGCGATTTCCCTTGATGGTGCATTGTGATAACAGTATGGAGATCCATTAGGGGCTCCAGCTCCAGATTTTCGTCTGTTATCCGCACAAGGACAGCATCAAACAAAGATTCCTATTTTCTGAGCCTGTTTGGAAAGTTCAAAGACCTCCTGTGGTTTCTTTTTAAATTAAAAATTGAATTTTGAGATGAATGTAGATTCACATGCAGTTTTAAGAATTAATACAGACTGATCTTTTCTATGCTTTATGTAGTTTCCCCCAATGGTAACATCTTGCAAAACTATCGTACGTCACCCCCAGAATATTAACATTCATATGGGCAAGATACAAAATATTTCTATCACCTTGAGGAGCCTTCTTTCTTGCCCTTTTATAGTTACATCCACTTGCCTCCTACCCCCATCCCTTCCTGGACCCCAAGCAACCATTAATCTGTTCTACATTTTTACATTTTTGTCATTTTAAGGATGTTATACAAATAGAACCATTATAGTATGTAACCTTTTAGAACTGACTTTTTTTTCACTCAGAATAATTCTCTGAAGATTCATTCATTCATGTTGTTTATATTAATAGTTTGTTCCATTTTATCAAGTAGTATTCTGTATTATGTACCATCGTTTGTTTAACCATACATCCATCAAAGGACATCTGGGTTGTTTCCACTTTTGGCAATTATGAGTAAAGCTTCTATAAACATTCATGTACAGGTGTAAGTGTTGACATAAGCCTTCATTTCTCTGGGATAAATGCCCAGGAGTGTAATTGTTGGGTCATATGGTAGTTGCATGTTTAGTTTTTTGTTTTTTTTTTAAATTTTTGGCTGTGTTGGGTCTTTGTTGCTGCTTGCTGGCTTTCTTTAGCTGCGGCGAGAGGGGGCTACTCTTTGTTGTGGTGTGTGGGCCTCTCATTGCAGTGGCCTCTCCTGTTGTGGAGCACGGGCTCTAGCTGTGCAGGCTTCAGTAGTTGTGGCATGTGGGCTCAGTAGTTGTGGCACATGGGCTCTAGGCATGCAGGCTTCAGTAGTTGTGGCATGTGGGCTCAGTAGTTGTGGCACATGGGCTTAGTTGTTCTGCAGCACGTGGGATCTTCCTGGACCAGGGCTCGAACCCCCGTCCCCCGCCTTGGCAGGCAGATTCTTAACCACTGCACCACCAAGGAAGCCCACTGCACCACCAAGGAAGCCTGCATGTTTAGTTTGTAAAGAAACTGTAAAAGTGTTTTCTGGAATGACTCTACCATTGTACATTCCCACCAGCAATGTGTAAGTGATCCAGTATCTCTGTATCCTTGTCAGCATTTGGTGGTGTTATTATTTTTTATTTTAGTCATTTGATAGGTTTGTAGTGATGCCTCGTTGTTTTAATTCCATTTTGACTAATGATGTTGAACATCTTTTCATGTGCTTGTTTGCCATTGTATACTGTCTTTGATGAAATGTTTATGCCTTTTGCTCATTTAAAAATTGGATTGTCTTTTTTTACCCTTGGTTCTTTATATATTCTAGACACTAGTCCTTTGTTGGATATGTATTTTGCAAATATTTCCTCTGTATGGCTTGTGTTTTTATCTTCTTAACAGGATCTTTTAATTTTGATGAACTCAAATTTGTCAGTTTTTCCTTTTATGCAACATGTGTTTGGTATCAAATCTAAGAGTGATTTACCTAGCCCTAGACCCTGAAGATTTTCCATTTTTTTTCCCTAAAAGTTTTACAGTTTTATATTTTATATGTAAGTCCATGGTCCATTTTGAGTTAATTTTTATATCAATATAAGGTAGGAGACAACACTTTTTTTTTTTTTGCCGACAGATGTACAATTGTCCTGGCATTGTTTAAAAGGCTATCTTAAAAAAAAAAAAAAAGGCTATCTTCCCTTCATCAAAATGCTTTTTACCTTTGTCAAAAATCAGCTGGACATATCTGTGTGGGTGTTTTTCTGGATTTTCTATTTTGTTTATTAATATGTGTGTCTATCCCTCCACCAATGCCAGTCTTTTTTTTTTTTTTAATTTATTTTTGGCTGCATTGGGTCTTCATTGCTGCACGCCGGGGCTACTCTTTGTTGTGGTGAACGGGCTTAGTTGCTCTGCAGCATGTGGGGTCTTCCCAGACCAGGGCTCGAACCCGTGTCCCCTGCATTGGCAGGTGGATTCTTAACCACTGCACCACCAGGGAAGCCCCTACCACAGTCTTGATTACAGTATTGTCATTCTTCTTTTTCAGATTTGTTTTTGTTCTTATAATTCCTTTGCTTTTCCATATAAACTTTAGAATAACCTTGCCTATATCTACAAAAATTCTTGCTGGGATTTTGAAATAACTGCATTAAACCTGTATATCAACTTGGGGAAAATCGACACCTTTATTGTGTTGAGTCTTCCAGCCTACGAACATGGTACATTTCTCTTTATTTAGAAATTCTTTAACTTCTTCAATCAGCATTTTGTAGTTATCAACATGCAAGCCCTGTCAATATCTTGTTAGATTTATACTTAAGTATTTCAATTTGGGGTAGCAATTTTTTAAAATAAATTTATTTATTTACTTATATTGGCTGTGTTGGGTCTTCATTGCTGCACACAGACTTTCTCTAGTTGTGGCGAGCAGGGGCTACTCTTCGTTGAGGTACGCGGGCTTCTTATTGCCACAGCCTCTCTTGTTGCAGAGCATGGGCTCTAGGCACATGGGCTTCAGTAGTTGCAGCATGTGGGATCTTCCTGGGGCAGGGATCGAACCTGTGTCCCCTGCATTGGCAGGTGGATTCTTAACCACTGCGCCACCTAGGAAGTCCCTGGGGTAGCAGTTTAAAATGATACTGTATTTTTAATTTCAGTGCCTACATGTTTATTGCTAGTATATAGAAATAGTTTTTTTTTAATTACATAGATTTTTACATCAATTTTGTAAAAGAGAAAATGGTTGTGTGCATTTATTTAAAAAGATTGGAAAGATGTAACAAAGTATTTGTTTTTATTGCTGATAAAATTTTAGGTGAAAATTTTCCATATTTTCTACAATAAGCATTCTTTTACTTACATTCAGGTATACATATATATTTTTGTTTGTTGAAGCAATGAAAAATGATTTTATTGTGAAAGTATGCTTTGGTCCCTAAATCGCTTTAATCTGAAAATCCGTGTAAAGATAACTTTCAACATTTTATTATGGAGTCTACTCAGTGATTACATGTTATTATTCATATGACTAATTTAATTATTGTAAAATATTTGTCTTGTTCATTTGCATAGACACATAAATAACATTCTTATGCTGTTTTTGTCTCGTATGCTTTTCTTATCATTTAAGTATGTGTGAAAATAATACAGAGAAAAATATTACCTGACGTCAAGGAAATACAATAGATTTTTGTATGTTTATCTCATATTGTATAACCTTGCTAGAATCATTTATTAGTTCTAGGAGTTTTTGTAGATTCGCTTAGTTTTTCTATGTAAATAATCATGTCATTCGCAAAGGGAGACTGTTTTCTTCCTTTCCTATCTGTGTGACTTTTGTTTCTTTTTCAGCTGTATTGCTCTGGCTAGGCCATTTTGCACTATGTTAAATAAGAGCAAATGTCCTTGCCTTGTTCCCAGCTTTAGAGAGAAAGCATCACTCTTTCACTGTTAAGTATAATATTTGCTGTGGGGTTTGTAGGTGCTTTTATCACATTGAGAAAGTTCTCTCTATTCCTGTTTGCTGAGAGCTTTTAAAATGAATGTATTTTGAATTTTGTAAAACGATTGTTTTGCATCAATTGAAATGAACATGATTCTTCTTAATTAGCTTGTTAATATGATGGATTATATATTGATTGATTTTTCAATATTGAACCAGCCTTGCATCCATGAAATAAATCTCAGTTGGTCTTAGAGTGTAATTCTTATTAAATATTGCTGAATTCTATTTGTTTGTATTTGGTTAAGGATTTTTGTGTCTAAGCTGAAGAGGGACATTGGTCTGTAGTGTTCTCTTTTTGTATTGGTCACAGGGTGATAATAGCTTCATAAAATGAGTTGGGTATTGTGACCCCCTTCTATGGAATCCTTCCCATATGTTTTTTTTTAAACATTTATTTATTTATTTGTTTATTGGCTGCATTGGGTCTTCATTGCTGCACTCAGGCTTTCTCTAATTGTGGTGAGCGGGGGCTACTCTTTGTTGCGGTGTATGGGCTTTTCATTGTGATGGCTTCTCGTGTTGCAGAGCACGGGCTCTAGGCGCATGGGCTTCAGTAGTTGTGGCACGTGGGCTCAATAGTTGGGGCTCTCGGCTCTCTAGAGCTCAGGCTCAGTAGTTGTGGCACATGGGCTTAATTTTTCCATGACATGTGGGATCTTCCCAGACCAGGAATTGAACCTGTGTCCCCTATGTTGCCAGGCAGATTCTTTTTTTTTTAGAGCTTTTATTGAGATACAGTTAACAGACAATAAACAGCATATATTTAGAGTGTACAATTTGGTATCCCAATCTCCCAATTCATTCCCCCCCAACCCTCCCTGCTTTCCCCACTTGGTGTCCATATGTTTGTTCTCTACATCTGTGGGCAGGCAGATTCTTAACCACTGCACCACCAGAGAAGCCCCTTCCTTCCTTCTTGATGTTCTAAGGTTTTTTTCTTTTACTTTTTTCTTTTTTCTTTTTTTTTGGTTTAGAGAACTTCCTTTACCCATTCATTTAGAGTAGGTGAGCTGGAAACAAATTCTCTTAGTTTTCTTTAGTCAGAGAATGTTTTTATTTCCCCTCATTCCTGTAGGATATTTTTGCTGGGTATGGGATTCTAGGTTAATAGTTCTTTCCTTCACCACCTGGAAAATATTGTGCCACTTCCTGCTGGCCTCCATGGTGTCTGATGAGAAATCCACAATCATTCTAATCATTTCCCTCTAAAGATAAGTTGTCATTTTTCTCTGACTGCTTTTAACATTTTTTTCTTTATCTTTAGTTTTTAGAATTTTAATTATGATGTGCCTTTATGTGGATTTCTTTGGGTTTATCCTGTTTGGGATTTACTCATCTTCTCAAATTGGTAGGTTTATATCTCTTGCTAAATTTGGGAAGTTTTCAGCCATTATTTCTTTGAATACCTTTTCAGCCCCACTCTATTTCTCCTCTCCAGGACACTAATGACATGAATGTTAGCTCTTTTATTATAATACCATAGGTCCCTGAGGCCCTGTTCCTTTTTTTTTTTTTAATAAATTTATTTATTTATTTATTGGCTGTGTTGGGTCTTTGTTGCTGCACATGAGCTTTCTCTAATTGTGGCAAGCGGGGGCTACTCTTCATTGTTGTGCATGTGCTCCTTATTGTGGTGGCTTCTCTTGTTGTGGGGCATGGCTTTAGGTGCATGGCCTTCAGTAGTTGTGGCACATGGTTTCAATAGTTGTGGCCCTCAGGCTTAGTTGCTCCTTGGCATGTGGGATCTTCCCGGAGCAGGGATCGAACCCGTGTCACCTGCATTGGCAGGCGATTCTTAACCACTGCACCACCTAGGAAGTCCCCTCGCTTCCTCTTTTTTTTAAGTCCATTTTCTTCCTTTAGTTCAGATTGGGTAATTCCTGTTGTTGTTTTTTATTTTGGCACACAGGCTTAGTTGCTCCGTGGCATGTGGGATCTTCCTGGAGCGGGGATCGAACTGTGTCCTCTGCACTGGCAGGCGGATTCTTAACCACTGCGCCACCTAGGAAGCCCATTCCTGTTGTTTTGTCATCCAGTTCACTAAATCTTTGTCCTGTTTTCCATTTGGCTATTGAGCCCACTGACTAAGCTTTTATTTCAGTTATGGTGTTTTCACTTCCAAACTTTCTGGCTCTTCTTTATACGTTTTATTTCTTTGCTGAGATTTGCTATCCTTTCATTTGCTTCAGATGCATTTGTAATTGCTTGTTGAAGCATTTTTATCATAGCTTCTTTTCAATCTTTGTCACATAATTCTATCATTTCTGTCCTCTTAGCGTCAGCATCTATTGATTGCCTTTTTTGTTTAGTTTGAGCTCATCGTGGGTCTTCATATGGTGAGTGATTTTTGACTTAAACCCAGGTATTTTTGTATTATGAGACTCTGTATCTTGTTTAACCCTTTTGTTTTATCTGGATTTCTCTGACACCATTTCAGTAGAGGATGTTGTATTGCTGCCTTGCTGCTATCAGGTGGAGGTAGAAGTCCAGGTTTCCTACTTGGCATTTGTTGACATCGGAGGAGCGGGGTGGGGGGGGTGGGGTTCTTGGTTACTAGTGGTTAGGAGTTCTGGCTCCCCATGTGGTCTTTATGGACACTGCATCGGTGGGGGCTCATTACCACTGTGCAGGGGTGGGATAAAAGCCCTGGCTCCCTACTTGATCTTCTCTGATACCAGCTGGGTAGGGGTATTGGGGCACCTTGTTACAGCCTTGAGAGGGTGGACATCTAGGCTTCCCACATGGCCTTTGCTGGCACGGGTAGAGATGGAGCCACAGTTTTAACTGTGTTGTTTGACTGGAGTAGAGTGGTTATTGGCTAAAAGTGTTCTTTCCTGGCTCTTTGGCTAGAGAGAGCAGGCTTTCGTTGGGACTTTTTTGCTGTTGGTGAGTAGCGGCCTTTCTGGGTTGTTGGGTTCTTCCACTCCATGTGTGTGTGTGTGTGTATGGGGGGGGGGCGGGTATATGAAGCAAAGGGAAACTCAGGGAACTCACAATGTCATTTCTTGGACACCAAGGTCCCTAGCTGGTCTATTTTCTTCTCTTCAGTCTACTTGTATGTGTTTTATATATAATGTTTAAGGCTTTCAGTTATACATAGTGGAAAAAATAGGGAAATGCATGTCTATTCCATCTTCCTAGAAGTGGAAGTAGCTTCTGGACTCATGGATATTCATTTTATACTTAAGTTCTAATCCGATACTACTTTGTTTCTTTTTCTGCTCAAAAATTTCCAACTACAGTCATTTGTTGTGTTTTTTCTTTTGCATCAGGACCCAGCTGAGTGGCTGCAATGGCCAGGGAAGGAAGAAACCCTATGGGAAGCTCTCTGTTTCCGTGTGGAAGGAGAGGCTCGGCTTCCTTTGAGTCCTGCTTTCATCCAGTAGCTTGAGTAGAGGCTGAGTAGAGGTCTAACTTGGAGCCATTTCTGTGGTTTTCCGAATAGCTGTCTGACATAAATTGGAGGTGGGCTAATTAACTGTTTGCAGGGCAGAGGCTCCAGACCCCAGCCTCCCCTCCCTGGAGCCTTGATCCTGTCCATTTGATTGTGACAATCCTTCCTCCCACCTTAGCTTGTGAGGAAATGGGATGCGGCCAAGGTGATCACTACCTGGGGCGACAGCAAGTAAACATGAAAAATGTGCTGGGGAACACAAAAGGACAGTGATCAGAAAGGCTTTTTCTTTTGACCTAAATCATGATGTTTTGGGCTTCGGCTAGAGTTTCCCAAGTTATTTATAACTGTCCATCCCTGTTAGGGGATATATGTTTTATCTAAATATAGGTAATCTTTCCTAATCAAATGATAAATGTGTGTGTCCCATATGGAAGGCCCCTAGTTAGCCATCTCGTTACAGAAGTGCAGGTGAATAATGGAAATATTACCGACAGGACACTGCATCAGATGCTTCGAGTTGCTCGGTGTTTGGATGTTAGGGCTCTTTGAATTTTTTGGTGGAAGACCCTAGATGGTAGCAGCAGCAGCCCTCACAAGCTGAATCCTTTTAGAATGATATTCAAGGCACTTCTATTCCTGGTGGCTAATGATTGTGTGTGTAGGAGGTTAGGTTGTATCCCTTTGGAGTTTATGTTGTGAACAGTCAGCATGTGGCTCTTTATCGCCACTCCTCCTTGAGGGATCCCAATGGGGCATCCCAGTTCCAGACTTAGTGGGTGTCCCGTACTCATTTCCTCTTCACACAAAGGGAAATTCACAGAGCGATAGGGCTGGCAGGAACCTAATTACTGCTTCTCTACAGCAACCCTGGTTGCTGTTTAGAAACATCTGGAAAAATAAAAAGCACTAGTGCCTGGGCCCCACCTCTAGAGATTCTGACTTTTTACACCAATGTGATAATGTAGGTAGTGTTATTATCTCCATTTAATAGATAAAGACCCTGACACCTGGATTAAGTTTCTCTCCAGACTCGATAGTTGCTCAGGGTGGAGCAGGATTTGAACCCATGTGGTCTGAGTCTGGAGTCCCGGATCTTAATCAACACACTGCCTGAAGGTGGGCCTTTATCCATGGTGATGTTCTTCTACACCAGTGAATGTCAGAGTCATCTGGGGAGATTTTTACAAACATGGACACCTGTACCTGACTCCCTGATTCTGGTTTAAGTGGGTGGGTGTGAGGTCAGTGCATTGATGGGCTTTTAAATATCTCTGGGTGATTTGAATGGGCATTGGGGTCAAGAACTGCTGTTGAAGCTCAATCATATGGACTAGTCCCCAGTATCTAGAAATAGACCCCAATGCCCAGAGGCGGACTGAGCCAGAGGTCGTGCCAGGACTCAGATGCTGCCCAGTTTTCTACACACAAGGGACATCTGGCTGAATCAGGCCCTTGATCTTTCTATTTATTTACTTACTTTTTGGGTTTTCATTGTTTTAAAACTATTTTCAAACTGGTTGAGAACATTAAGAGACTGGGAAATTTCACATAGACGCCCAGATTTCAGAATTCACTAGAAATATCAGAGTATCATTTGTCAGAGTGTCAATGCCAGTGACACTTGGCTGGAGCTAAGCAGGATTGTCCTCTCCATTGAGACACGTCCCTACTGCCTTCCTGGCATTCCCATTGCTAGCCTTCAAGCACACTGGAGTTTACAACTGCTATACTTCTCCTGTGATGTCCTTCATCATAAAGCTTTGTGTACTTGTTTTAGTTGCTCTTCTAGATTACAAGCACCTTAAGGTTTTCAATCTGGGGGCAGTTCTGCCCCCAAGGGACATTTGGAATGTCTGGAGATGTGTTTGGTTGTCACATTGGGAGTGGAGGACAGTTCTACTAGCTTCTGGTGGGTAGAGGTCAGAGATACACACACGACAGCCCCACAGCTAACTATCCAGCTCTGAAGGTCAGTAGTGCTGAGGCTGAGAAACTCTGCCTTAAAGCAGTGTCTGTGCCTCTTGCTCATCTCTGAACACACAGGCCTTGGGCCTGGCTGGTGGCACACAGTAGACGGTCAATTAAATGTCAGCTGGCGGACCGTGCTGGCTTCTCCCCTGTTCCCACAGGGTCTTGGCCTGATGCATCGTTGCTTTGCTCTGTGTGCACCATATGGCCCTGCGATAAATGAGTGAGTCAATACAAAGCCTGCCATGTGCAAAATAAGTGATCTTATGAATGAAATCCAGAGCAGGGACACAAGGATTTCATCTGAAGACAGAGACTAATGAAGCACAAGATTGTAGCAAGCGCATGTGTTGGGAGAACGGAAGGCATTCTGCGGCGGGAAAGCTCATTGCTCATTCCTAGAGAGGAGGAATAGGGAGGAAGTCTTAATCATGCTTTTACTGATCAAAGGTGTCCTTAAAATCAATCCTGTCATTAACTGGGTGAAGAATGAAACTGACCCTGTGGGACTTTCAGGTGGCATAAATTAATTATAAATTGCTGCAAACAATCTGGGATCTAGCTCCCATGCCTTTGCAGGAAAGGGTCGGAGGAATTCAGTGACGGCTCTGAGGGAGCTGATAACCCAAGCTGGGGTGTGTTGAGGCTCCATGCCAACTTTTTGGTGACCACTTGGGCATGGGGACCATGCTGGAATTAGCCTGGCCACCACTGTGTCTGGGCTTGCAGCTATGTCCAGGATGAGGTGGCAGATGTACGGTTACCAACCACGTAGATTTGTCTGGGACTGTCCCAGTTTAGCATGAAAGGCCTATGTCCTGGGAAATCCCTCCCCAGGATGTGACGTCCTGAATTTCACTGATGAGGTCATTTGCCTTCTGTAGTTGCTGTGGCTGTTGTGCTCCTGATTGTGATGTTGGCAACCCTGGGTTGTCTATTTTTGTTTGTTTGTTTGTTTTAGTGCCATGGCATGGCACACTTTTAAAATTAATTAATTAATTAATTTTTGGCTGTGTTGGGTCTTTGCTGCAGTGCACAGGCTTTCTCTAGTTGTGACGAGTGGGGGCTACTCTGTTGTGGTGCGCGGGCTTCTCATTGCTGTGGCTTCCCTTGTTGCGGAGCATGGGCTCTAGGTGCATGGGCTTCAGTAGTTGTGACACTCAGGCTCAGTATTTGTGGCGCATGGGCTTAGTTGCTCCACAGCATGTGGGATCTTCCTGGACCAGGGATTGAAACTGTGTCCCTGCATTGGCAGGCAGATTCTTAACCACTGCGCCAGGGAAGTCTGGCCCTGGGTTGTCTTTTGAAGCTGCCCTTTGCTCATTCTTGCTCTGTATCTGGCCTGAGATAAGTGAGCAAAGTATGGCCTGTGGTCAGGTGTCTGGGTGCACCTGCCACATGAGCTCATCGTAACTGTGTGCTGTTGGGAAAGCTAACCTCCCCAGGACTCGTTTTCCCCATCTATTCCGTAGGGATAATAAGAGCGCCCTCCCTAGAGATCTGTAATGACTATCAAATGAGACAGTGCCATAAAATGCCTATGGAAGGGCTTCGTTCAGAGTAAGTGATCAATAGATGTTAACTGTCGTTAATAAAATAATTGTACTGCAATAATGATTGTTATTGCTATATTATTACTATGATCGCCGGTGTAAACCGTTGAATGCATGTGATTGGGGAGGGTGGAGCAGCCCAGTTCTGTGCCCTGAGCATCTTTCCCACAAGCACTAGGTCTCCTGGGAATGCAGAGGAGTGATGGGGGCTTCTTTCGTAGGTGGCAGGGAGACATAGGGGGATTGCCTTGAACCCTGCTCTCTGATAGGCCTGAACTCCAGTCACCTGGTCAGGGACTTACGGGTGGAGGCGGGAAATGGGGAGGAGACCAGCTGGGGCCCCCAAAGACTCAAGTTTAGAAGCACAATGAACTTGTTCATCCTTCTCCCTAGAGGGTTCCCTTCATGAGTTGTGATTCTGGTGTCATGTACACTGTGAAACTAGCATCACAATCAAGAAAATGAACATGTCCATCATGCCTCAAAGTTTGTAATCTCTCACTCCCTCATCTAAGGCCACAAAGATTTTCTTCTCTGTCTTTTCACCCAGAAGTTTATTGCTATACCTTTTACATTTAAATCTGTGCTCCATTTTGAATTGAAATGTAAGATGTGGGTCAAGGTTTACGTTTTTGCAATGGACATCCAATTGTTGTGGCACTGTTTGCTGATAGGACTATCGTCTCTCTACTGCACTGCCTTGCACCTTTGACAAAACTTGGTTGTCCACATATATACATGTGGCCTTTTTCTCAACTCTCTGTTTTGTTCCATTGACCTCTTTGTCTCTTTTGAGACCAGTACAACACTGTCTGGATTCCTCTTTTTCTAAGCACCATCCAATACAATAGGAGTGTTGAGTGTGGACATCCTTGCCTTCTTCCTGATCTTAGGGGAAAAAGCAACAGGTTTTTGTTTTTGTTTTTGTTTTTTTAAATCCAGTATGAAGTTGGCTGTAGGCTTTTAGTAGATGCCCTTTATGAGGTTGAGGAAGTTCCCTCCATTCTTAGTTTGCTGAGAGTTTTTATGAGAATGGACGTTGAATTTCGTCAAATGTCTTTTCTGAGTCTGTTGAGATAATCATATCGTTTTTCTTTTTTTCATGTATGACTATGTGAATTATATTGATTGATTTTTGAATGTTAAACCAACTTGCATTTCTAGGATAAATCTCAATTGGTCATGATGTATGTCATTTTTATATATTATTAGATTTGATTTGATAAAATTATGTTTAGAATTTTTGCTTCTAAGTTCATGAGTGATAGTGGTCTGAAGTTTATTTTCTTGTGATATCTGTCAAGCTGTGGTTTAAGGGTGATGCTGGCCTCTGAGAATGAGTTGGGAAGTATCATCTCCTCTTTTCTGGAAGAGTTGGTCTGGAATTATTTATTTCTTAAATGTATCATAGAATTCACCAGTGGAATCATCTGGGCCAGGATTTTTCTTTGTGCGAAATTTTTAAACTGTATATTCAATTTCTTTAATAAATAAAGAGCTATTCCAGGTATTTTCTACTTCTTGAGTGAGTTTTGGTAGTTTGTTTTTCAAGGAATTTTTCCATTTTATTTAAATCGTCAGATTTATTGGCATAAAGTTGATTGTAATATCTCCTTTCTTATACTTTTATTATCTGTAGAATCTGTAATGATATCCTTATTCCTGATGTTGCTAATTTGCATCTGCTCTCTCTCTCTCTTTTTTATTTCCTGATCAACCTGGCTCAGATTTATTAGTTTCATTAATGTTCATTAAGAATCGGCTTTGGGTTTCATTGATTTTTTTTGTTGTTTTTCTGTTTTATCTTTCACTGATTTCTGATCTTTCTGATTTTCTTCCTTCTATTTATGTTAGGTTTAGTTTGCTCTTCTTTATCTAGTTTCTTTAGGTAGAAGGTGGGGTCATTGATTTGACACTCTTCTAATACAGCCGTTTAGTGTTATAAATTTCCCCCTGCTTTAATGGCATCTAACAATTTTTGCATGTTGTATTTCATTTTAATTCATTTCAAAATACTTTGTTTCCCTTATGATATTTTCTTTGACCTATGGGTTATTTAGAAATGTGTCATTTAGTCTCCAAACATTTGAAGACTTCCCAGAGATCTTTCTGTTATTGATTTCTTTCTTTTTTTTTTTTTTTTTTTTTGCCGGCTGCGTCACGCAGCATGCAGGATCTTCCCTGACCAGGGATTGAACCCGTGCCCCCTGCATTGGGAGCACTGAGTCAACCACTGGACCACCAGGGAAGTCCTGTTATTGATTTCTGATTAAATTCTCTTGTGGAAAAAGAATATAATGTGTATGGCTAGAACTTTTAATTGATTGAGGCTTATTTTATGGACCAGAATCTTGATAAATGTTCTTTTCTATATGAAAAGACTGTGTGTTATGTTGTTATGAAGTCTTTTACAAATATCAATTAGGTCAGGTTGGTTGTGTTCAGTCCCCTATATCTTTACTGACTTTCTGCCCACTTGTTCAATCAATTATTGAGAGAGGGTTTTTGAAATGTCTGACTATGTTTGTGAATTTCTCTATTTCTCCTTTCAGTCCTTCTTCTTCCTCCTCCTCCTCCTCCTCCTCCCCCCCCTCCTCCTCCTCCCCTTCCCCTTCCCCTTCCCCTTCTCCTTCTCCTTCTTCTTCTTCTCCTCCTCCTCCTCCTCCTTCTTCTTTCTGGCTTCATGTGTTTTAAAACTCTTGTTATGGGCATAAACATTTAAAAATGTAGTATCATCCTGATGAATTGGTTCTTTTATCAGTATGAAATGGTCTTCTTCATTCCTAGTAATATTCTTTGTTCTTAAATGTAATTTGTCTGATGTAAGTATAGCCAACCTGACTCATGAAAACAGTGAGTTAATAAAGTTGTTTTTTAAAAATTTTTTATTGGAGTATAGTTGTTGCATTAGTTTCAAACTTGTTTCTTTATAAGCCTCCAAGTTTGTGATAATTAGTTATGTAACAAAAGAAGAAAATCAATTCACAGGGTAAAGAGTTCTAGGTTAAAGATTTTTCTCTCTGTGCTGTAAAGGTATAATCCCACTCTCTGCTTGCGTGCATTGTTTCTGAGGACAAATCTGCTATCATCTTTCTCTTTTTTTTCTATGTACGCAATGTGACTTTTTATAAACTCTGGCTGCTTTTAAGAAATTTTTCTTTATAACTGATTTTGAACAACTTGACTACAATGTGTCTTGGGATCATTTTCTTCAGATGTCTTGTGTTTAGCTGTGTTGAACTTCTTGGATCTGTGGGTTTATAGTTTTCATTAAATTTAGAAAAATTTCAGCCATGATTTCTACAAAATTTTTTTCTGTCCTTGCCCTCCATTCTCTTCCTTGGGCACTCAAAATCACATGTATTAGGTTACTCAGTTGTTTCACAGCTCATTGATGTTTTGTTCATTTTTTCTCTCTAGTTTTCACTTTGGAGAGATTTTATTGTTATGTTTTCAAGTTTACAAATCTATTCTGTGATGTTTAGTTTGCCATTAATCCTGTTAACTGTATTTTTAATCTCAGGTGTTATAATTTTAATCTCTTGATTTGGTTTTTTTTATACCTTCCATGTCTATTTAAGTTTTCAAACATATGAAATACAGTTTAATACTCTTTTAATGTTCTTGTCTGATAGTTCTAATATCTGTGTCAGTTTTGGGTAAGTTTCAACTGATTGTTTTTTTTCCTCATCATGGCCATTATTTTCCTTCTTCTTTGCAAGCCTGGTGATTTTTCACTGGATTCCAGACATTTGACTTTTACCTTTTGTGTGCTGAATGTCTTTGTTTTTCTGTAGATATCATGGAGCATTGTTCTGTGATATACTTATGTTACTTGGAAACATTTGATCCTTTTGAGCCTTGCTTTTAAAATTTGTCAGGCAGGACCAGAGTTGTGTTTAGTTTGGGTTGACTGTTCCCCCCTATTGAAGCAAGGCTCTTGCCCCGTGAATTATAAGATTTTCCAGTCTGACGGGACAGGCACTTTTCCTGGTCCCGTTGAGTGCTGTGTATTGTTCCCTCTTATCCTTTTGAGTTACTCATTCTCCAGTCTTGGGTAGTTTTCTCACACACTGTGCTGATCAGTACTCTGCTATATGCTCCTAGGGGACCTATGCAGGTCTCTGGAGTTTTCTCTCTGTGAAGCTCTCTTCTCTCTGGTACTTTGTCCTGAGAACTCTTGCTGCTCTGTCTCCCTGGACTTTCAGTTCTGTCTCCTTAACTCAGGGCTTCTCCTGGGTGCTGCCCAGATGCCTCTCTCAGTGCTGCATTCTGGGAGCTCTCCCAGGGCAGCAACCGGGCCCCTCTGGGCTAATCTGGTCTATTTCCTGACTCTCTGGGACCACTGTCTTTCATTGCCTAATGATCAGTCTCTTGAAAACTGTTGTTTCAGACATTTTTGTCCACTTCTTTAGTTGTTTCAGGCAAGAGGGTAAATCTATCCCCATTTTCCCACTTTGGCTGGAAGTGGAAGTCCGAATCTTCTGTGTTCTGTGGTCAGATTCCACTTCCATCCTGGTTTAAACTCACTCTTGTGATTGCAAGGATCAGACATTTTGCTACCTTCCTCTTCTTATCTAATCTGCTTTCCACAATGTTTTGATGACCTCCATGCTTTCCTCAGAATTCTGTGACTTAATACATTCTATTTTTACTCGCTAATCTTGATTGACTTTCATCCCCTAATGCAGTAACTTTCTCTTCTGATCAGTACTATCTGACATACACACAGTGCCTTTCTTCTCCACCCTCCCATTCCCCAGCCCATGAATGGCAGTTCTGCCCTCCTGAAACAGACTGAATTGTGTCCCCCCAAAATCATATGTTGAAGCCCTAGCTCTCAGTGGGATGCTATGTAGAGGTGGGGTCTTTTGGAGGTAATTAGGTTTAGATGAAGTCATGAGAGTGGGACCCCATAACAGGATTAGTGCCTTATAAGAAGAGCTGTCTCTCTCCACGTGCACAACTGAGGAAAGGCTGTATGAAGACGAATTGAGAAGATGGCTGTCTGCAAGCCAGCAAGAGCCTTCACCAGAAACAAAACCCTGCTGGACCTTGATCTTGAACCTTCCAGTCTCCAGAACTGTGAGAAAATAAATTTCTGCTGTTTGAGCCACCCAGGCTATGGATTTTATTATGGCAACCGATATAGGCTAACAGACCTGCCATCTTTATGTGAACATTTGCTCTGTCTGTCTTCTTACTTAGGCTGCTGCCTTGGGTTTTTCCTCCCCTTCAAGCTATTCTGTAACCTGTATTCTATAACCTGTCTTCCTCTCCTTCTTTTTTTAACCCCTGCACTATCATAGGCCAAGCCCTCCTCACCCTGGCCTATAGGAACCTTTTCCTCCTAGACCTTCTATTCTACACACGATGCCACAGTGTTTCTATGAAGCACAGTTCCCATCAGGGCCCACCTCTTCTCGTGCACCTTCGGTGGCTCCCATTATCCTCAGAAATGATGTTCAAAGTTTTCGAGTTCCTTCCTCCACGATGCCTTTTTCAATCTGCCAGTTGGATGTATTTTCTCCTCTGTGCCCCCAGAGGGGATTAATTTTCTCCTCTAGTCATTGTGCATATCACTTTCTTCCTCGTAGTGAGCTGTGAAGTGCTGTCTCCTTACTAGCCTGCAGTCTTTATGATGGTTCATAACTTTGAGATCAGAGCATCTCACAGAGTCTTTTTATTTTTTTAATTTACTATTTATTTATTTGGGGGGGCTGCATTGGGTCTTTGTTGCTGCACATGGGCTTTCTCTAGTTGTGGTGACTGGGGGCTACTTTTCATTGAGGTGCGCAGGCTTCTCACTGCAGTGGCTTCTCTTGTTGTGGAGCATAGGCTCTAGGCACACAGGCTTCAGTAGTTGCGGCACACTGGGTCTAGAGCACAGGCTCAGTAGTTGTGGCACACAGGCTTAGTTGCTCCGAGGTATGTGGGATCTTCCTGGAGCAGGGCACGAACCTGTGTCCTCTGCATTGGCAGGCGGATTCTTAACCACTGCTCCACCAGGGAAGTCCCCCTCACAAAGTCTTGCATGTATTAGGTGCTCACCAAATGCCTACAGCAACACTTCCCAGTTTCTTATAATGGTCTGAATTTTAAAATGACATTAAACAGTTTTTTAGAAAAGAGTAGAAAGCCACCATAATAATCCTACCCTAACACTTCACCCCTCTGTCTTTATAATTCAGCCCTCTGTCTGTGTATCTACGTTTTCAGAGCTTTATTCATAATGGACATATTCATAAATCAAAGGTTTCTTTTCTTAAATGTATCACCTTGCACATTTCCTCCTGTATTTAGCGTTATCAATTTTAAGTAACTGTAACATCCCACTATGTGCAAGTACCATAACTTACCAGGTTCTGTTAGGATTTATTGGATTCAAATCTGTGGAAATGTGACCCGCTGTCAGGTTTCCCCTTATTCGGGGAAGCTGACTCTGTTTCAGCCTCAGTTATATTCCCCCAATTACTATAACAGCCCCTTCGGTGGTTTCCATAAGAAATAAAGCAGACCAAGCACTTTGGGGCCATTTTAACTGAAGATCTACGGCCCTAATCAGGGATCACATTGCACAGTGCAGAGCCCTTTACTCAGAAAACCCTCATTAACCAAAATCTCTCCTCCATAGAGAACCCCCAATCCAACTGCCACTCTGCCCTTTCCCATACCTTCTGTCCAGCCTCCCTTCTCAGTTTCCCTGGAAGTCCAACTTTCTCATCCTTGTGTTATTCAGAGCAAGTCACTTTGCCCCAGCAACCTCTTCCAGTGTGTGGAACCAAACTCCGTAAAACACAGTCCTCCAGTTATGGGATGCACCCTCCTAGGCGGATACAAAGCACAGGGTGTTATAAATAACATCCCTCAACACCCCCCCACCCCCACCCCAGGCTATATAAGGGATGGAAAGAAGAAGAAAGTGGCGAGCATAGCATGGGGCTTGCTCTGTGCTCCTGCCTCTCTTGGGGTGAAGCTCAGTCTGGGTCTTCCTGGGGTGCAGTGTCTGTGAGCACCAGTAGCCACCCACCCAAGTCTGTCAAGGTGCTGCGCTGACTCATCTCTGAAGGTGCTGACAGGGCCTGGCTTTCAGCATATGGGAAGGGGAAATGTGGACCAAGGGGTGGAGGTCGGGCCTTTGGAAGTTAATTAGGTCATGAGAGTGGACCCTCATGAATGGGATCAGTGCCCTTATAAGAGACCCAGAGGCTCCCTTGCTCCTTCCATCCTGTAAGGTTACAGTGAGAAAGCGGTCATTTATGAACCAGGAAGCCGGATCTCACTAGAGCCTTGATCTTGAACTTCACAACCACCAGAACTGTGAGAAATAAATTTCTGCTGTTTATAAGCCACCCAATCTACGGTGTAGCCTGAACGGACCAGGACAGTGTGTGAGCGAGAACGGAAAGCACTAAGCTGGAAGGCAGCTGACCCTGATTCTGAGTAAATCTTCCTCCCTGTCTGGGCATCACTTAGTTCATCCTTCAGACTGTGCGGTTTCAGTAAAGGGTCCTGAAGGTCCCTTCCGGTTTGAATAGTTCATGATCCTGTGAATTTTTTCATGATAACTGAGACCCAGGGAAGGAAATCCATGAAGTCAATGGTAGAAGCTTTTGTTTCTGATTTGTTGTTGCCTGCCTATTTCTCTAAAAGTATCTGGGGAGATGAGTAATCTTTAGATAGTTTTGCATTATATATACGTACATCTTCACCTAAGGGAAAGTGGCAGTTCTTTTAAAAGTATCAACTTGTTAGCCCTGTAAAGAAAAGCCAGGGAAATTCCCTTCTGTCACTGCTGCTACCTACGGCAGAACGGTTCTGGTTTGGGGATCAGAGTATCTTGTGCCTTTAAGCTGGATAAAATATGTAAAGAAAACAAGACTTAGGGGCATGGTGCAACACGTGCCCTGAATGATCTCTCAGAGAAATTTAATTTTGTTTCCAGTTATTTGGGGTTATAGATAGGATTATATCTCTGAAGCAGAGAAAGTCATTAATCAAGAAAGGGGCCTCTTAATCCTTTTCCCGATTTTAATGAGACACTGTAAAATGCCTTTCACTGGCAAATGGCAAGTATCAGCTGGGTGTGATTAGCAGACTTCTGTGGCAGGTTTGCCGTGGTACTGTGTACCCAGTTATTCGCCAGCCTAATCCTGCCTGACTGTCACGGGGGCAGGAATGGGCGAAGATGACTTTATGGCCTCCCTTAAATGGCAAGCTGACAAGTGAGGACCTGGCAATGGCATATTGGATAGTCCTGAGACATCAGCCCACAAATGTTAGAGCGGTGCCTAAGCAGGAGATCCAAAGTATATCTTATGTACCAGAAACAGAGCTTCAGGGACTTCCTAGGTGGCGCAGTGGTTAAGAATCCGCCTGCCAATGCAGGGGACACAAGTTCAATCCCTGCTCCAGGAAGATTCCACATGCCGCAGAGCAACTAAGCCCGTGTGCCACAACTACTGAGCCTGCGCTCTAGAGCCCATGAACCACAACTATTGAGCCCACATGCCGCAACTACTGAAGCCCATGCACCTAGAGCCTGTGCTCCACAACAAGAGAAGCCACCACAATGAGAAGCCTGCGCACCACAATAAAGAGTAACCCCCTGCTTGCCGCAACTAGAGAAAGCCGGCGTGCAGTAGCAAAAACCCAGCACAGCCAAAAATAAATAAATCAGTAAATAAATAAATTTATTAAAAAAAAAAAAGAAACAGAGCTTCACTGTCAGCATTTGGGGGCATCCTCCTTTGTTGAGATTAGGACTTCAAACCCTGTAGAGAGGTGTGTGAGAACCGGAGTCTCCCCTCCTCCCTCCTCCCTGCTTCCTTGTGCCTGTAGCTGTGCTAGTCGCTGGGGAGACAGCAGTGTGTAAGTTCCTGTCTGCAAGAAGCCCAAAGCATAGGAGTGACAGGTGTGTCATGGCAGCATCAACAACCTCAAGATCTCAGTGCAAGAATAAGTGCTTCTTGAGCTCAGGCATCTGTGAGTTGGCTGGAGGTTGGCTGATCTAGGCTGGGCACAGCTGGAGCTATGTCTTTTGTTCTCCTTCTAGAACCAGCAGCCCAGCCAAGGCTTGTCCTCCTCTTGGTGTGTGGAACACTTCACCAGGGCAAGCAGAAACATGCCAGGCTTCTTAAGGTCTAGGCTTAGACTGGGCATGCTGCCACTTTGTCTCATTCTGTTGGTCAAAGGAAGTCACATGACTCAGCTTTGAAAAATCTAGGGGGTGGGAAATGTGCTCTGCCTTGATGGGGAGAATCCCAAAGTCATGTAACAAAGGGTGTCGACACAGGGAGGGGTAAAGAATGGGCGGCAATAACGCAGTCGATCGTGATCACACGTTAGCCAATGAGAGTTAAATAAAGCCTTTGGATTAGCACACTTTCTATTGCTGGTGTCAGAACTCCTCACACAAGCCCAAGCTCATGTAGCTGGTGAGCCCAGGAGCGGTCTGACGGCATGGCTGGGTCTGGAGGCTCGAATGGTGTTGTCAGCACTCTGTCTCTCTTTGGTTCTCTTGGCCTGGCTTCCGGGTGTGTTGGCTTTGTCCTGCAGGTGGCTTCTTTAATGCAGTGAGACAAGATGGCTCCAGCAGTTCCAGGCTTTCTCCGTCTTTACTGCTGCCATTGGAGGAAGAGAGATCCTCTGGACACCTAGTGGGCACACTCCAAAGTCTTAGAGAGGCTTTGATGGGCCCAGGCTAGGCTGTGTGCTCATTTCTGATCCAATCATGCTACCAAGAGAGGTGGAGCATTCTGATTGGCTAGCCTGTGTCACGTGTCCAGCCCCTGTGATAGGGAAGCCAGACACAAATCAAGTGGGGAAAGGCAGTTCTCCCAAAGGAACAGCAGATGGGAGAGGAAGAGGTGCTGGGCACATGGAAGCACTAGAGGTCACTTCAGTACAGGGTCCACTGCAGGCAGAAAGGAAGGAGTGGGAAGACCGTACTGTTTGCCTGTCTATGGCAGACACATCCCAATGCCTTTGGTGGTGTTCCATAACAGCACAAGGGCCAGTGATGTGTTTGGGGCACTAGGTCATCACCAGGAAAGGGCGCTGGTGTGTCCGGCAAAAGCCAGGATTTATCACCCATCTCCCCACCCAATCAGGGTTAACGGTGGGCTGAGCCAGCCAGGTCAAGACAGACGCCCAGCAGGGTCACTAGATGATTTATAAGGCCGCCTTCTGCTCCTGTGCTTTGTGACCCTGACATTGACCTTCATCATCGGATCACCTGGAATGTCTCAAGGGTGCTTTCCCACCTCAGCCGACCAGGCAGGAGGCTGCCAACAGTCATGATGCTACTTGAATGGTGCGCATTCTGATGCAGATTTTGGCTTTCAGAGGAGGCAGTGGGGTTTGGTGGGGACCACGGGATGCAGATGTTTTAACTCCGTTTGTTTTTTTTTAAAATAAGTTTATTTATTTATTTATTTATTTATTTATTTATGGCTGCGTTGGGTCTTCGTTGCTGTACGTGGGCTTTCTTTTGTTGCTGCAAGTGGAGGCTACTATTCGTTGAGGTGCGCGGGCTTATTGTGGTGGCTTCTCGTTGCGGAGCACAGGTAGGCACATGGGCTTCAGTAGTTGCCGCACGTGGGCTCAGTAGTTGTGGCTCCCAGGCTTAGTTGCTCTGCAGCATATGGGATCTTCCCGGACCAGGGCTCCAACCCATGTCCCCTGCATTGGCAGGCAGATTCTTAGCCACTGCACCACCAGGGAAGTCCCTAACTCCAAGTTTTATTGAGCATCACTTCTGTATACCTGGCACTGGGCGGGGGATTGGAATTACAAACGCTCAAGCCAAATATTGTCCCTTCTTTCAGAAAGACGTCTGGGGTTTCAGTCTCAGGCAAGTCACTTAGCCCCTTTGCGTGTCAGTTTCCTCAGCTATAAAAGCTGTATCTACCCCACTTACATCACAGGGTTTTAGGGTCAGTTTATAGAAGAGCAGATGTGTGGCTGTGTTCGTAAAGGCGTCATGTGCCTGTGACGGATGATATTAAGACAGGATCATTGTCTAATTCAGACCCAGTGATTCCACCTATTCTTGTTCCTGTTGTGACACTCTCAGGACTCCCAGAAAGTACCCACCAAGTGACTGAAATGGGGAAACCAGGGTACAGAGGAGCAGCGTGACGCAGGCAGGCCGCATGGTGTCTCCGAGAGAGGACTCCTAATCTCAGATCTCTGCTCCTTACTGGGAGCCCCTTTAGTAGAAACCTTTGGCCTGAAAGTGAGATTAGGCTCCTGAGTGGAATGATCAGGCATTCCTCGCATCGTTTGGGCACCGGGCAGTGTGCTAGGAGGGAAGAGAGGCTATGATATGATGATGATTCTCTTTTACAGCCTCCTTGCCCTCAGCCTCACCCACCTCTTGTCTCTTGCCTGGCGTTTTCTTCTCCTCTCATTCTGCTTTTTTTAAAACTTTTAATTTTATATTGGAGTATAGTGGATTAACAATGTTGTGTTCGTTTCAGGTGTATAGCAAAGTGACTCAGTTACACTTATACATGTATCTATTCTTTTTCAAATTCTCTTCCCATTTAGGCTGTTACATAATGTTGAGCAGAGTTCCCTGTGCTTTTTATTTTTATTTTTTGTTTTTTGACTGCACCATGCAGCATGTGGGATCTCAGTTCCCCGACCAGGGGTCGAACCTGTGTCTGCTGCAGTGGCAGCTAGGAGTCAACTACTGGACTGCCAGGGCAGTCCCAGGTCTGACCCTTTAATTAGCACCTCTGCCCCACAGGAGGGGCGAGACACAAGCCTGGCTGTCTGGGGGCACCCTGGCCAGACTGAGTCTATCAGAGCAGCTCATGTCCTTGAACTCTACCACTGCTAGGCGTGGGGAAGGAGGAGGCTTCAGCCCTCAGCATGAGGCCCTGCGGGGGAAGGGCTGGGGGTAGGACAAGGGCGCTGGCTGTTCTGCGGTCGGGATAGAAGGAGCCACGTGATGTAGAATCTGTATTCCAGTTGCTTCCATGAGGGACTTGGAGGGCTTACAGTAAAAACACATATGTGGGTATACAGGGACACATATATTAAAGATATGGATAAGGAGAGGTTGTAAGCAGGAACAAGAAATTAAGTAATGACTTGTGATTGAGGTCTAAATTTGGCCCTGGACTTCCTGGCAGATAAGACAAAAGAGAAATATGATGGGTTTCTTAGTATCTTGAAAGAAATGGAGTGTTCGGAGAAGGCAAATTTTTCTCCCCCAGCACAAATTCCTAGGAGAAAGTTATCATCTGGGTCTTTATATAAAGGACACTGGGAAACAGAAATTCAACACACAGGGGAAAGTACCCGGGGTCTTGCTTTCACAAGCAGACACCTCATGGCTAGACACGTCGTGGACTTTGTTGTCTTAGTGTCTGTGTTTCTTACTAGACTGTGGGCTCTGTGTAGACAGGAATCTGGTGTGTCTGGCTGATGGCTGGACCTCTGCATGACAGATGTCTCTAAATGTGTTAGAAGAATTTCATGAGCAGTATTTTAGGAGAAAAACAAGTATTTTGTGGGTAATTAGAGGGACAGCTAAGCCCGATCTGTGTTGCCAGTTGAGGGGAGATGGTTTCCCTGGTAAAGTGACATCTTATGGAGACTTGAAGGACTCCTAGGAATTAGGGAAAGGGCGGGGGGGTGAAAGTGGTTCAGAAGGAGAGACTAGCAAATGGGAACCAGAGAGAAAGAGTGTCACCTGGTATAAGAAGTAGAACCCGGGTTCAGCGAGGAGGCAGGTGGAGGTGGGGAGGGAGGACGTGGAGCTACAAGTGGACAGGAGGTGGAGTTTGCCTGAAAGGCAGTGGGGGGACCCCTGAAGGGTCAGACATGATCACTAGGCAACGTGTCCTGGAGGTCAGGCTCTGGCGTCTCTAGGCTCAGAATGAGAGGATCAGGATGGCAGGCTCTCAGGTTTGAGACCTCTGGTGAGAGCCTCAAGTGCACGTTCCTGCCAGACTGTCAGCTCCACGAGGGCAGGTGAACTGACTGTCTCGTCACCCCCGAACCCCTGCACCTCTGTTGCAGTTTGCAAGAGAGCCCGGTAGTACTGCATTCCCTATCCAAGGTCTGACCCAACTGAGAAAGAACTCAGAGGAGCCAGCAGATGGAAGCCAAAATATTCTCTTTATTGCTGTACAGAAATGTTATTCGCAAATGTGGCTGGGGCTAATTTCCCAGAGACAGCTGGTATGGGCCTCCAGGAATGGGGGCAGGTCCCTTATAAACTTTCACGTGGAGGGAACCAAGCAGACAGCCAAGGGAGGGGCTGGCCTGTGTGTGCCTGTCTCTCCAAACTCCCCATCAGATAAAGTCTCTCCCCCTCCCTGGGGAGGACTGAGGAGGCACAGGAGGGTTTGGTCACGAAGCACCTTCTGCAGGGAAGAAGACATCAGAAGCCTGGAGAAAAGCATCCCCCAACACCTAGCCCGGTCTGTGGTGCGCAGTAGGCAGTCAATGAATTCTTACTGAATGACCGGATAGGTATATAGCATGCACTGCAGACTGAAAAAAAAATTGTTCTTTACCTACCTGATTATCAGAAGGTTGTCTTGGGACTTGCCTGGTGGTGCAGTGGATAAGACTCTGAGCTCCCAATGCAGGGGGCCCGGGTTTAGTTCCTGGTCAGTGAACTAGATCCCACATGCATGCCGTAACTAAGAGTTCTCAAGCCACAGCTAAGGAGCCCGTGAGCCGCAACTAAGACCCAGCGCAACGAAATAAGTTAAAAAAAAAAAAAGAAGAAGAAGAAGAAGGTGGTCTTGCCCTTTGTGTTTGAAACCAAACCATCACCACTGCCAGACTGATGCTGGCTCTCCATTCTTTCCCTGAGCAAGGCCATCTGCCCTCCACCTGCTGGCTCTGGGGCTCTTTGGCTTCTGGTCATTAGCCCCTCTGGGTTCCACTGCCTGGCCTGACTCCTTGCAGTTGGTGGATGCCAGTGCCTGTGCTTCTGTCCCTCTGTACGGCTGTTGGCCTGCGGTGACCCAGGGGCCACCTGCCATGTCATCCCATAGGGAAGCGTGTGCTGCCAGCTGCCAGCTGTCAAAACTGGCCATTGGGATCCGTGTGAGCCTGACAGGAGGGGGACCCAGGGCAGCCCAGGTTTGGGTGACTGGGAAATGTCCCCTGGCCAGTGGATTTGCAAAGGGAGGCAGTGGACTCATCAATCTTCATGTCCTAGAATTAATCCCTGAACTGAATTCAAAGTTTCGCTTACTAATCAATCTCCCCCAAAGAGGAAGTTGAGAAAAGAAAAGAGAGAAAAACCAGAAATCAGTAAATGAGGACTCAGCCCCCATGGGGTGAGGGGAGGGTTCAAGCTCTTGCGTCTCGGGGACCTCCATTTGTGGGGCCAGGGACTCGGGAGGCCAGAATTGGGAAGCTTCCCTCCAAGTCAATGACCTGGTCCTTCCCTCCTGGGGAGGGACAGAGCAACTCTGATTACATGGGTTCTGATGCCAAATTGCCTGTTGATTGGCCAGAGGGAGAGGGGAGGGGCTGAGTGTGAGGGAAACTCTCTCTAGTTCATTTCTCTCCCCACAGGATTATATAATGTGAGTATATTTGTTTCTTGTTGCTGCTGTAATGAATTACCACGAATTTAGAGACTTAACACAAATGTATTCTCTTACAGTCCCGGAGATCAGAAGTCCTATAGTCAATTCCTTCTGGAGGCTGTAGGGGAGATTCATTTCTTTGCTGTTTCTACTCCTAGAGGCTGCCTGTGTTCCTTGGCTCGTGGCCCCATCCTCTACCTTCAAAGTCAGCAGTGTAGCATCTTTAACCTTCTCTCAGCTTCCACCCTCACATTGCCTTCTCTTTTCTCACCTTCCTGCTTCCTTCTTACAAGGATCCTTGTGATTGGATAAATCTCTGCATCTCAAGATCCTTAACTTAATCACATCTGCAGAGTCCCTTTTGCTGGGTACGTAACATAGTCACAGGTTCTGGGAGTAGGACATGGACATCTTTGGGGGAAGGTGCATTATTTGGTTCAGTGTTTTCCAGATGAGTGGTCCACAGCATCCTGGCACTCTGTGGTTTATGGGGTGGGGAGGAGGAGTCAGCTCTGGAGCCCACCCACCTTCAATTGTGAGAAGCTGTAATTTTTTTTTTTTTTAATTTTTGGCTGCGTCAGGTCTTCGCTGCTGCGTGCAGGGGCTACTCTTTGTTGCAGTGCATGGGCTTCTCATTGCGGTGGTTTCTCCTGTTGCAGAACATGGGCTCTAGGTGTGGGCTTCAGTAGTTGCTGCACGTGAGCTCAGTAGTTGTGGCATGTAGGCTTAGTTGCTCTGCGGGATGTGGGATCTTCCTGGATCAGGGATCGAACCCATGTCCCCTGCTTTGGCAGGTACATTCTTAACCACTGCACCACCAGGGAAGTCCTGAGAAGCTGTATTTTTGTCTCTGGTATCTATTTGGTTTCCGTGAAACGTTTCATTTGAAGAAAAAGTTTGAAAACCACTGATTTGGACCAATCCCTTTAGATTGAGGCCCAGAGAGGGAAAATGATTCACCCAAAAATGAACAGCTAAAAATGGCAGATCCGGCACTAAACTTTGATCTCCTGACTCCCAGTCGAGTGCTCTTTCTTCTGGACCCTCTCAGGGATAAAACACCAATGAAATTAAGAAGGGGTGCATATGTGTGTGGTGTGTGTCCTTGTTTATCGGCAATAAACAACAATCCTGAGTGAAAAGCAGGGGGACATTGGTTTTTGCCCCCATTTCTCGTGGGGAGGGCCTTGTCTGGTGAGACCAGGTGGGGTTCCTGGAGGGTCACCAGGAAGGCAGCAGAATCTGGCTGAGGCCTTCAGGCAGGTCCCCATTCCCCACAGGTGGCCTTTCCCTCTACTCCCCTCCCCCCCCCGTCCCCTGATCTGGCTCTGGCTAATTGAAATTGGAGGCGAGTCAGACACTCAGCCGCATTCCTGCTCCGGGGCTTCTGGGCCACAGATTGTCATTAAATTAACTGTGAAGATTTTCTGTGCGGGCTGGGAGGCAGTGACGCAGGGGACGTGGCGGGACTCGGCAGCTATCATTTGCTCCTCTGGCCCGGCTCAGAGCAGCTGCCCTCAGTGCCTGGTGATGCGATAATTTAATCGGGGAATGCTGCCTCCCCCAGCCTGGGCCAGGCCGCGACACACGGTCCAACCGCCCAGCAGCCAGACGGACTTGCAAAATGGAACAATTAAATCTAAAGCGAGCTGTCTGAACTGATTTTCCCCCTTCATCTTCCGCCAGTTCTGCAAACCCTCTTCTTGGCATTGTCTTCATTAGGGGCCGAGACAGCCTGGACAGGACTCACATGGCTGGTTCCAAATTGTGTGCTCTGTGCCCCGAAACGCCAGCTTCTGCTACGCCCCCCACCTGCGTACATCTCTTGGATGTCCCTCTGCAGGCTTCTCCAACGTCAGGAACTCTAGGGCGTGCCCTGTGATGGCAGGGGCTGGGCCGCTGCATGCAGCCACACAGCTGTGCTGGGCCCGACTCCGGGCCGCCTTCATTCAAGCCCTGTGTGAGTGGCCTCTCTTGGAGTTAAGCAGGCAGTGCCCCCATTTAGGGCTCCCCTCAGGCCAGAAAGGAAGGATCATTTATGTGGCCGGTGCTTCTGTTCCGGCTCCAGTGTGTCTGGTGCTCAGAGGTGTTGCGGGGAAAGGAGAAAGGACTTCTCCCTCCAGCAGATGAGGAAACTCCATTCATCAGTCACTTCCGTCTGGCCTGATCAATGGACACCGGGTTGGTGCCTCTCATCGAGACCTGTAGCGTTTGTCTGGGTGAAAAAGCCCAGGGGCAGCAAGAACAGGGAAAAGAGAGGAGCCTGGAAGGAGCTCTGGTAACATTCTGCTTTTTAGAACGATCAAATATCAGTACTCAGGATGGGGAAACTGAGTCTCAGAGGGGGCTGGGGAGGGCTCACGGGCATACAACAGCAGGAGATGGATCAGATCTAGATGCTTTGTTGTTCCACGAGCCCCTGGGCACGTAGCTCTCGGGCTCGAGCACAGCACCTGGAACACAGGGGTTGCCTAATAACTGTTTGTTGGTTGACTGAATCAGTGGGAGCAACAGTGATGTATCTAAGAAGAAACGGTTACCAGCCTTCAGCCCTTCAAAGTCAGGGCCTTGTTATCTTCATCTCCCTATTCCCAGGCCCAGAACAAGCCTGGTATGCAGTAGGTGCTCAATAAAGATGCATTAAATAAGTCATTGTAATTGGGGGCAAGATGGCTGGTCTTGAAACAAAGAGTCCACCCCTCCCACATTTATGAGTTGTTTGGGGAAATTAAAGGGAGCCATCCTTGCCAGGACTCCTGGTGTAGCTGGGAGAAGTTCCGGGAGAGAGGAACATACTTCTGCACTGGGTGGAGGGTCAGGAAATTCAGTGTCAGTCCCTTGTTGTGTGTTGTTGGTGAGTCTGTTCTATTCTCTGGGCCTTGGTTTCCCCCTCAGTAAAAGGACGGGGTTGGGCCAGGTGTCGCCATGACCCCATCCAGCTCCAACATCTTGAGAAAACTCAGGGGACTCTAGTTAATCCCAGAGGCCTGGGAGCATGGGGATGGGGCACTGGCTTTGCATCCTGATGGTCTGGGAAGGGTGGAGAGCATTTTCTTCCCAAAGACTTCCAGGCAAGGGCGTCTGGAGTGGCCTGGGTCTCAGGAACAGGAATCTGGAAGGAAAGTGGAGGTCAGACCCTGGTCTTTGGGGTCACTCAGGATCAACTCCCCAGCTGCCCACAGAAGGAGGACCTCTGTGTGGGGACAGGACCAAGCCATCAATTGGACCTTGATGGCCCTGAGGCTGATGACATTCCTGCTCCACCTGGGGCATGTTGCTGACTACATGGCAAGGTCATTTCAAATGCCACTATTGCAGGTGCCACCCGTAGGGGAGGGGCTGGGCCCTAGAGGACATTTATGGGCTGATTGGTGGCCACCACGACCCTTAGAAGGAATTTCAGGGTTAACGCCAAACTGCTCCGTAAGAGCTGAGGGAGGCCAGGTAGTCCCAGTGGTGACCTAACGATTTGTCCCTGGAATTGCTGAGTGACTCAAATGACCTGCCATTTATACGTTGAACCAGGCCACACGCAATGGCCCTTATACGTTCCCCAGAAGTCTTAGGCTCAGTGTTTCTCCTTTAACTCATGCTTGGGCCGTACTTCAACCTTTGTCATGTTACCCCCCATCTAGGCTCTCTCAGCAGTATTATCTCAATAGCTGCAAATGCCAAAGTTTAATCATTGTAGTACATGCACACACAGAAATATATGTCTGGGTAAGACTCTGCGATCCCAATGCAGGGGGCCCGGGCTCGATCCCTGTTTGAGGAACTAGATCCTGCATGCATGCCACCACGAAGAGTCCGAATGCCACAACGAAGACCTGGCGCGGCCAAAATAAATAAATAAATAAAGTAAATAAATATTAAAAAAAGAGAATTTATGTCTATATGCGTATATCCACAGAAGAAGAATACACACACTCTCAGTGCATGAATATCTGGAGCCACACAGCCAGGCCTTTGGAGAAGCTCAGGTTATCTTCAGCGACGTGGCCCCTGCTGCCCATCCCATTCTCTGTCTCTGTGAACAGCAAGCACAACATTCGCTGAGAAACCCAGAGTCCCCTGTCACTTACACACGTGATTCACCCCCAAGCCCTATTGATTCTGTTGGCCACGTGGCCCTGGGATCCCTCCCACCATCTCCTGCTCAGAGACACAGCTGCCTCCTCGTGGGCCATGGGCCCCTGCCCTCTGCTTCAGCTGCATCTCTGACTGCTCCATCCCTGTGGCTCAGCCATTCCAAGGCCTCCTGGTTCCCTGAACGTGTCAGGCTCCTTGCTGTGTCGTCTGCATTCCTCCGCTTGGAGCTGAGTATTTCTCTAACCAAACTGGATTATTTTTACTGATTCCTCTGGATTCAGCCCAGATGTCCCTTCCTCCTTGCTGTTGTCCGCATTCCCCATGTTGCTGTGTCATCTTCATTGTAACTGGGTCCACACATGCATAGGAGTCTATCAGCTGGCATCCCCACAGTTCACCATCATGTATTACTGGACATAAAACGTGTTCCTTCTGTTCCCCCAATACACGTAATGCTGTATAGAGTTTCCTTGATCTTTGGGAGGCAGGGTACAGTTGTAAATAAGACTGTCTCTAGGTTTGGATCCTGGCTCTATTGCTATATAAAAAGTTGTCAAACTCTGAGTGTCTCAATTTTATCATCTGTAAAATGGGCATGAAAATAGTATCCATCTCATAGGGTTGTGAGAATTAAATGAGAAAACACATATATAAAGTGTTTAGAATAGTGTCTGGCAGAGAGTAAGTGCTCATTATTATAAGCTGTTTTTCTTCTTATTGTGTTTTTGAATTAGGTCCTGACAGATATATTCCCAGAAGTAAGATTACTGGATTAAAGGTGAGAAGGTTTTTATGGCTCTTGAAATGTTTTGACAAATTGCTTTTGAAAAGACGGTGCCTCTTTCACTCCCGTCAGCAATGCCTGAGCAGCAGCTGGTTGCTTCATCCTCTCTTCCTGAATAGTATATGCCACAATTCAAAGTGCAGATCTTGGAAAATGAAAACCACGATGGACTCCATCTCTGGGCTTTGGGACCCTCCAGCTACCCACTCCCATTCAACTCAGTCCTCCGCTCCCAGCCCAGAGGGCTCACTCTTGCCTTGAGTGTGCCCTGTACTGGTTGGCACTGCATTTTTCTGTAATTCTTTGGCACTATGGTTACTTATTTATTTATTTTTAAATAAATGTATTTATTTATTTATTTATTGGCTGCGTTGGGTCTTCGTTGCTGCACGTGGGCTTTCTCTAGTTGCAGCGAGCGGGGGCTACTCTTCATTGTGGTGCGCTGGCTCCTCAATGCCATGGCTTCTCTTGCTGTGGAGCACAGGTTCTAGGCGCTCAGGCTTCAGTAGCTGCAGCACACGGGCTCAACAGTTGTGGCTCACGGGCTCTAGAGCACAGGCTAAATAGTTGTGGCGCATAGGCTTAAGTTGCTCAGCGGCATGTGGGATCTTCCCGGACCAGGGCTCAAACCCGTGTCCCCTGCATTGGCAGGTGGATTCTTAACCACTGCACCACCTAGAAAGTCCTACTATGATATCGAGATATTAACTTATGTGTTGTTCTTACTGTGATGAGTATCGGTCTGTCCCCATTTCAAGATGGCAGCTAAGCTTGTTCCCTCCCACGCCTGGGTTTCGTGTTGCAAGGTATCGTGGGAGACCCAGGCAGGGTGGGGGTGGGCGGGGCAGGGGTGAGGAGGTGATGTGGGGCACTAACCTGACCATGGGGGCTGCCTGTCAGGATTCAGGCTCCAGCAGTTGAAGCACTGGGAGATGAGACCAGGAGGCAGGTGGTGATGTGGAGTCAGGCAGAGCTGCCTCAGGGACCGGGGAGGGCAGGGGCTTTATCTGTTTCGTTCCTTGTTGGATTCTGAACACCTAGCACAGTGGCAAGTGTTCCATGAGCTAATGAATGGGTCTGTGTTGAGGGCAGGATCTCTATGGGTGGCTGTGAGCTTGAAGCCAGGGCTCTGGGTTCAGGGTGGGACTTGCTTTGGAGGGAGTGGAGGAACTGGGCTCCAGGGTAGGGGTCAGAGTAGAAACCCAGCCTAGAAGTTCCTGCTGTCATGAGAAGAGGAGAGGAGGGGATGGTGGAACTTGGGACCCAGGAATCGCCCTGGTCCAGCCCTTGGAAGCCTTGCCGGCTGCCATTCTAGGCCATGCTGGAGTCACCCCCAGTCATGGTCATCATATTCCAGCCTCGACCCTTGGTATGGGAGGTGGCAGCATGACTGGAGAAAGCGAAGGTCCCAAGGGCGTCAGTCAGGACCAATAACTGTGGTGGACACGACTGTTGCCCCCACAAGCTTGGTAGTGTAAGACGTGCCCCAACACCTCTTTAAAACCAGGTCACTTTGACTCTGAGTCCCTCATCCTGCTGGGCTGGTGAGGACTTCTGACCTGATTGGGGCTCCTTCCCCTGGCCTGTGGCGTGTGCGGCTCCTAGGGGTCTCGGGCTGAGCAGAGTCTCCCGCAGCCTTTACTGCTGCCCACACTTGGCCTTGGGGGGGTCCTAGTGCCTCAACCAGCCCCAGCCAGTTCTTGGGTGGTCCTCACGGTCACTTCCCCGAGAGGTCCTTTGGGCTGCTTTGGGGCCGCGTCCAGAACCTAAAGACCTGCATCTCCCTGCCGCCCCCACAGGCAGCTCCCTCCCTCAGTTTCCTCCCGGTCTTATTCTCCCCTCTTCAGAGACTCAGCTCTCTCTCCCTGCCTCCTGGATCATCTATGAGGGTGAGTCAAAAATCACCTGCACTCTGGGTGTAGAATTGGTAGAAGTTTTAATATGACTGGAGTACGGATGATTTTTGACTCACCCTTGTAGCTTCAGTCACTCAATGAGCTGGGCTCTCGCGGAAGCCTGGAGAATTTCTGCCAGCAACCTCTATTGCAGGCCCAGGTACACAAGCTGCCTTTGAGCCAAGGGGGCACTCGGGGCCTGGCTCCCTTCTGGGGGAGGGGTGGGTGGGGGTGGGTAGAAAAAAATAGAGCAAGAACAAAATGCAGATTAAGATCTCAAATTTCACATTCCCTTGTCACCCCAGCACCAGCCATTCTGGACAAATGCAGGAGTTTCATAAATTTGTGCCACTTGATGGATAATTCACGCCCTGCCCCCAAATCTCCTGACTTTACAGCAAAAGGGAGCCTTTTCTGTGTTTTTTTGGTTTGTTTTGGGAGCAGAAGACCTGAGAGACTCTGAAGGAACACTGTTTAGGAGATGCAATTCAGCTGGTGATGCCCAGAACTGTCTTGGAGACTGCAGAGTGGTTAAAAGGTTTATAATTAAGTTAATATTGCATTGTCATTTCTGGTTCCAAAACTGGGAGATCTTTAACCCCTCTCTCCTCCAAAACCCCCTCAAATCCACCACTAAATTACAGTCAACACAGCGCTGGTTTAAAAGAACAGCATGAAATCATTCATCAGGCATCAGGCCCAACAAATCTGAGTTGTTTATTCCTAAGTCACTTAATAGCTAATTACATGCTGCATAATGTAAAAATGCAGCAAGGCTCCATTAAGAATAAGTCCAACTGTTTGCAAGGCACGTTACAGAAATTCAAGTTTGGCATTCCCCCACTTTCAGTGACTGTGGACTGAGGCTTTTGGCAAATGAGAGACCTGGAAAAAGAATCACTGTTTTTATAACAACCCTGTTACCTTTAATGACCATTTTCTCCCCTTAAGTGCAGCAGAGTATGGAAATATCACCATGCTCTTTGGTGCAATTTTCCTACTGTGATTTTGTTTTTTCGTTAAAAGCCCCAAGAGAGTGCCTTTCTCTCCCTACTTATTTGCTACTGTCAAAAGAGAGCAAAATTCATGAAAAAATTCAACTGTCAATCCCCAACAAGTATGCAATTATTTTAGGCTGGTGTTTTAAGCAAAAATGGTTTTCATGGCAGAAACTTGCTTCTATTTTCTGAACAGGGGATTCGGGGTGGGGGTGGGGGTGGGGGGTGTGTGTTTGCTTCCAGCTGTTTCACTTTCTCTGGGCATTTCCCAGGAACACCTGTTCTAACACACAGAGGTGAATTGCCACTCGGGGGCCCCAACATTAGGCTGAATTAAATGCCAGTTTTGGTGCCCTCTTGGGCATCCCTTGATGGGGCAGGAGCCCCGAGTAATTCTTCTTCCTGCCTCACAAAGCCCATCAGTCCAGGTCGTTACACCAGGTGCTGGGCAGCAAATGGCAGAAGGGCTTGGAAGAGAGGACAAAATAGATGATCCTGTCCCCACAATAATACAGGGAAGATATATAAAGGGAAGTAAGCGGTAATGTTCTTGAAAGATAAACAATTGACTGCCTGTCGCCAATAATTGATGACAGAGATTCCGAAGAATGTGGCCATGATAAAAAATACATATGGAAGTGTACACTCACCATATTCTCCTGACATATCGTTACTTTCCTCTTTGCACGAATCTTTGCAGGATCAAATTAGAAGTACTATTTGCTGAAAGGCAATATTCTCCTCTCCAGGCTTGTGAAAGCAGAGCTCCCTGTCTCCCGGGGAGCCTGCGTTTGACCTTCATCTTGGTATTGAATTTAAGCCTCGAAGTTTTATGATAAATGCATGCAGCCCCTGGCCCACCTGGTAATAACTACCGCCCTATACAGTGGGAGTTTCATTCACTGAAAGGGCTAGGAGCACACTTGTCTGATTACTTGAACTTCTGTATTAATTAACTAAAGCCTTCTCTGGTTTGAACGGTCCTTGGTGGAATTCTTCCTAAAGTGCATTTTCTTGCTTTGCTGTCTTGCTCTGCGTTAAGAATACCATTGTGAACAGAATTGAATTCCTGGGGGAAGAGGGCTTCCTGTGGTTCTGCACGGCTTAGAGGGCAATGCTAAGACCAGCATGTGGGAGCTAACATCAGTTCCCTGGGGGCAGACAAACTTCCTAGGCCAGAGAGCTCTCTGAGAATAGAAATGTTGGGCTGCCTTGGGGGGTAGGGAGAGTCCTCGATTACTGGGGGAAACTGTTGGTGGAGCTGGATGAACTCCAGGGGCATCACTGAATCACAACACCTTTAAATTTGGTGATACCATGAGCCACCCATATCCTGTCATCCTTACCTTTCTTAGAGCAGGGAGACCCGACCTCCAGCAGGCAGCACCCGAGGGCATTTTTGTGGCATTGACATCATTTTGCTTGCCCATTATGCGTTTGCTGGAAATGCTGGGGAAGTCATGCCCTCCATCCCTGTGGCCCTCAACCAGTGACGGGTGGGTATAAATATCCCGGCTCCCTCACCCTTCTAACTGGGGTTTGTGTCTACGCTGGCTCCCAGAGCTTCCTCAGGGGGAATAAGTTTCAGTCACCTGCAGTGGTAGCCAGCTTGATAAAACACCGTTTATGGGTTAGGGTTAGAGTGAGGGTTAGGTTTCCTTCTCGGCCTCACATCCCTCTTCTATCCATCTGTCCTTTACTCCCCAGTACACTACACATCCTTATCATAGGGTCTGCTCCTGGGGGAGACCTGAGGAAAAGATGACATTTTTTCAGGACAACATAAGGGCCCATGGCCTGACAATGGAGCATCTTTGAAACTGGGTCTGGTGAACGTGGTCCAGAACAACCAGACACCGTATTCTGAGGGGCCTTCTCAGCCCCAATGAGAAGGAATTCTCTGATGTCCCATGCCTGCGGACCCCACACCTTTTGCCTTTGCAGAGGGGCCCTCACAGCCCTGCCATCTGCCCTGCACACGCTGCCACCCCGCCCATGTCCCAGGAGATCATGCCCTGGCTTTGTTTCTTAGCACCCGTCTCAACCGCGTACCCTCCTTGCCTCAGAAATCGAGGACGCCACACCTGGCACCAGAGTCCTTCCAGGTGTCGTGGGCCCACTTCCGGCTCCTGGACATTTCTGAGAATGGCTCCCCACCCACTCAGGCTTTCTCTTGCCTATGCCTGAAACAGCAGTCATTCTGGTCATCTGTGATACTGAGGGGACTGAGAGGCCAAAGAAGCATCATTCTGAATATTGACTTTATTTTTTAATTGTAGATTTAAGGACAGAAGCATCAGGAAAATGGCCTAAATATATCCTGGCCTCGACTGAATATGAATGCATTTAGGGTCCCTTCCTCCCGCCCTCCCCGCCTTCCTCCCTCCCTCCCTTCCTTCTTTCTTTCCTCCTCCCCCCTCCTTCTCTCTCTTTCTTTTTGTTCTTCATTTAGATTTCATTGTGTTTCACTGTTTACCTTAAAAGGCTGGAATTCTGGTTAACTGAGGCTCCCCAGTGTTGAGCATGTGTGAGTCCACAAGTTCTAGCTTTGAGGATGTTCCCCTGTTTCTGAATATCATAGGCAATGCTTGTCTTTGGGTGTTTTCATAGCAGGAACAGCCCTGAGTCAGCTTCTTGTTCAAGGACTGAGGGAGAAATACTTGACTCAAACACAGTAAGTCAACTGTAAATGCTGTGCTAAGTTGCAGATAACTCTCTGGTCCTTGTGCCTAAAACATTTGGGTGACACATTTCTGGCTGCCTTCTCTCCATGGTACCCAAAGCGGGCCTCCCTCCACTTCTGGTGCATCACAACGGGAGGACCTGGGTTGTTCGTCTCATCGTGACTTATGGCCCTTTAAGTGATGTTAAATGTTCTGCCTCGTTCTAGCCTGGAAGAGGTCTGATTTTCCTGGCTAACTAGCTAGTCTCTTTGATAGTATTTGGCTTGTCTATCCCAGAGAGTCTTATCTGAGGCATGGACCTCAGCATATCAACATGGTTCCAGTGAGGAAGGACCCCTTCATTCTGTTAGTGGGGATGGGGTTTTTCTTTGCTTCCCCTCATCTACTAGAAGGTGCCCAGTAGCCTGGTTATTTATTTATTTATTTATTTATTTAGGCTGCGTTGTGTCTTAGTTGCGGCACATGGGATCTTCGTTGAGGCACGCGGGATCTTTTGTTGTGGCACGCGGGCTTCTCTCTAGTGGTGGTGTTCAGGTTTTCTCTTCCCTAGTTGTGGTGCGTAGGCTCCAGGGCGTGTGGGCTCTGTAGCTTGCGGCATGCATGCTCTTTAGTTGAGGCATGCAAGCTCTGTAGTTGTGGCACTCGGTCTTAGTTGCCCCGCCGCATGTGGGATATTAGTTCCCCGACCAGGGGTAAACCCTTGTCCCTTGCATTGCAAGGTGGATTCTTTACCGCTGGACCACCAGGGAAGTCCCAGGCTAGTCATTTTAAACTTGTAAAAACAGCAGGGCTTTAAAATGAACGCTAAAGAACATTTAAAAAAAATTCTCTAAATCTTCTCCCTTCCCAAGGCAACGCTTTTCATTTTCACATGTTGTGATGTCAGGCTGACCCATGTCCGACGTGGCTTTTTCTCTTCACATTCTATCAGAAATGTTTTTCCATGTTTCAACAGATACTTCACAGTGATTCTTTTAATGGCTGCAAAATCTGTGTGCTGGTTTCCTGAACTGCTCTCTAGCCCTTGGTAATTGAGGGGGTTTCCAATCTTGGGCTCCTGCAACGAACATTTTCACAAAGAAAACTTTGTTTTCATTTAATTACTCCCTTAGCATATAGTCTACAAAAGGAACTATTGGGCCAAATGGGGGAGATGCTTCTCTGGCTTTTGATACCTCTTTTGACGTTGCTTTCCAGAAAGGGAATCAATGTACTCTGCTGTCCACGGGGGCTCCGTGCAGCCTGTTAGAGCAGATTCCTAGCTCTCTCTTCTTTTCGGAGCCTCAAAAATCATCCCCATCCTCCGGAGGAAGAGTTGAAAATGACATCTTAAACCAAAAAAAAAAAAAAAAAAAGAAAGCCCCACACAAAAAAGACAAACAAAAAAAGCACAACGCTGGCATCACACACTACCTAATGAAGATGTAAGTGCCCCCGAGGGTTCACGATGATGGCACACACTTGGGTGCTAGACGATGGCTTGCTTTCTCGCTTACGTTGTTTTCTTAGTTCTTCTAGCAACTCTCCAAGATTGATATTTATTATCCCCATTTAAAGATGAGAAAACTGAGGCTCTGAGAGGTGAAGTGACTTGCTTCAGGTAATGAGTAGTGTCAGAGCCAGGACTGAATTTTCGCCTACCTTGCTTTATAGGAACAAAAATTGTGCTGCCAGGTACTGAATGTGTATTTGAGGGACACATCATGAAGATCATCGTCAGTTTCTGTGCATCTTTGAGCAAAGGACTGTGGCTGTGAGGGTGAGACAGTCTGAGGGTCAGCCTGAACCCGATTCAGTCTAGACCTATAAGCTCCAGTGAAAAAAACTCACAGGCACACTGACACAGAGTATGGCTGATCAGGGAAGCCCGACATAAGCTAATAATCTGCGAGTGCTTTAGCCTAAGTGAGCCCTTAATTGGGGAAGTTGAAATAGTTTGGAGAGTCAAGGAAGGCTTCCTGGAGGAGGTGTTGTTTGAGCTGCAATTTGAAGGATAACAGAATCTAGAAGAAGAGTGTGGTGGGAGAGGTGGGGAGACCATTCTAGCAGGGAGGTAGTGTGTGCAAAGTTCCTGTGGCTGGAAAGAACTAGGCACTTTTGAGAAACTGAGAGAAGGCTCGTGTGGCTGACGTGCAGAGCAGGCAGCCTCATGTCTTCTTGCGCATTGTACCAGCTTTCATGGGTAGACAGGAAGGACCACAGGTGTGCTCCTCCTCCAAGAGCAGCTCTGGATGGTCGTGGGAGCACGGGCTAAGGGCAGGTCGTTAGGGAGCATGGTAGACACGGTACACTGGCTTCTCCAAACTTGTTTCTGCCTCATTCCAGTTCGGGAGGTTGGAAAGTTGAACCCCACATTCTCCAGACTCCCTGATAGCTGTCATTCTGGATGTGAATCAGGTCTTGTCAAGCAGATGCAAGCATACAAGATTTGGACAGCGGAACTGCGGCAGAAGCCTTCTTCCTGCCCCCTTGGGCTGTTTTCTGATGCTAAACAAGGTCAGGGCAGTGTGAGGACTTCTGCAGCCATGCTGCAAAGCCCATTCCATAGCCTCCTGCCTGTGGAGAGAGTCGCGGTGGCAACAGCAGTAGCGGTGGTGGCCTCAGAGGGCAAAGGTTCCCCGGTGGGTCAGTTCTCTTTGTCTGAGAGTCACTCCTGGAGGCCAACCTAGAAAGTCTCCTCTAGCCTTTCCAGGAAGTGTACCTAATTCCTGGTCTTGAATCCCTTCCTGTTAAGATGCTGTAGGGGACCCTGTTGATGCTCCCCCCAACCCCTGCCGACCCCCTGGGTTCACCTGCAGCTGTGACAGTTCCCAGCTTCCCTCCTGAGTGCCTGCATCAAATTGGGTCTCTTATTGAGGGCTTTTTCCAGCACCTGGAATTCACTCTGCTAAATCCAACCCAGGGAGTGAGGGCATGAATGTCCTGGGGCTACTTTGAGCCACTGGGGCATGGGATTTGGTAAAATGTCCAACCTTCTGCGCCTGTGGGAAAATTCCAGGACACGGTCCACATGGTTTCTCAGAGGGTCTTCAGTGAGACTGAGCCCCAGTTGCCCACAGCAGTAACCCACTCATGATTGATTTTTTTCCTATCCTGTTATACTTTCCCGCTTCCTTACTTGCACCCCCCGAATAAGCTACCTGCACCTCAACCCTTGCCCCAGGGTCTGCTTTGAGGGGAGCTCAAGGAAAGACAATTAAATGCCACAGAAGTTTCTATTTTTGTGTGTGTTTCAAATCTGGCTAGGACTGAGAGGCACACAAGACTGATGTACAGATGCAGGTATGGATGCTTTTTAACTAAGTCAAAAATACTGCCGGCAATCACATCGCTGTGCTTTGAATTTATATCCCCAGGCTTTTAGTCTTTTTAGTAACAAGACAGGTTTCCCAGCACAGTAAAATAAATGCCCAAGTTGTATCTTTGTTAGTCCATCCATCCATCCATCCATCCACGCACCCATTCATCTATCCAGCCAGCAATCATTTATCAGACCTCTGCTTGTGCCCAGTGTTGTGGTAGAGGCTGAGGATACAGAAACTAATTAGGCTTCCTGCCTGCAAGTTACTCACTGTGATGATCCCAGGCAAATGTGTTCCTGCCATTTTGAGTGCCACTGTGATTTCTGCACATAATGCATTTAGCATGGCCATATGAACTCAACACTGATGCCAACTAGTGGTCTTATCATATAAACATACTAATCATAACATTTCCATCTCTCCTGAAAAGTGTCTCCAACATTCAGACTGTGTCTCTATTTTATTAAAATGCCCTGTATTAAGACACTGCTTCTAAGGAACTAAATTTAGTTTGAGAAACTGCTCCCAATTTGGGAGTCATTAAATGTAGCCTTTTTGTGTGTGTGCATGACAGAGAAAAATTACAGCCAGCAGTGTCTATATTGAAAATCCTGCATTAGATTGCCATCAGTTGCTAATAATACATCATAATTATCATTATAGGGTTAAGCTTTTCTCTTTCCTCTTCCACCTGCCTTGCCGAGATAACCTCTAAGGGTGTCCTGGAAGACGGTGGGGCTGAAATTCAAAAGCTTTCACGACAGCTAAGCTCTCTACACAATTCATTATGTTGGAAAGCTGGGGAGGAGAGAGTTGTCTGCAGAGATAATGACTGTGCAATTTCCAGTCCACTCTCCTTGCAGCTAGATCTTGGAGGCAGCTCGTGGACCAGTTTCATCAAGCAGACCCTGCTCATCCCTCTGTACTGGGAAAGAGGCTGTGTCTGGCTCAAGCAGGAGCAGGCCAAAACCCTGGAAGGATGGGCCAGTTTGCAGGGGGAATGTGATAGGGAAATAGAGCAGGGCTTATTCCCAAAGTGCTTGGTACTAGGGATCTTAGGTGTGGTTCTGGCTGACATCAAATATCTAAGGGGCTCACTCCCAAGGGTGGGCTGGAAACAGGAGATTGACTCCTAGCCCAGGCAACAGTTCTGTGCTTTCTCTATAACCCCAGTGTTGAGCCCAGAGCCAGGCAAAGCAGGAGCTCAATAAACATTTGTTGTCTCACTGAGAAAGTACTGGTATAGGATTACATGCAGCAAGGAAATTAACCAAGAGTGCTTCCCATGGGAAATAAAGTCCCCGTTCTTCTCCGGTACCTGCCTGTGCAATGAGATTCTCGGTAGGAAAATCCTAGCCTGTTAGCAGCGTCAGTGTTGGACTAGCTATGGAGAAGAAGATCTCCTGTGTTTGTGGCAGACACCCCCAGCACTGCCCAGGAAGGACAGAAGACTTCCAAGGACGGGGGATGCTACTGTTCCTGCATCTCTCCTAATAGGCTAAAACCAGCAAAATCCTATGTGGCCCCCAAAGGAAGTCAAGCCAAGCTTTAAACACGAAGGGGGTGGTTTCCTCTAACTGGAAGGCAGCAGGTGTCACACATGCTGTGTCTGCTGGGCAGGTTTTCATTCACACTTTCAAGGCTGTTTCATTTTCCTTCCCAGCCCGGCTACCCTCCTTCCTTTGTCCCCCTTTCATTTGTCACCAGTGTGCCCTTGGCAGGTTCTCAAGGTTAGGGTCACTGTGGAAAAGAGTGGCCTTGCCTGATTACAGTAGGGAAAAGGGAACACTGAAATATACAGGAAGCATGAGAGCAAAAATTAGAAGAATTATTAAATTACTATAAGTATTTGAAATCTCCCTTGAGTCCCCCCTCCCTCAAAAAAAAGAATCATTTATTTGCGTTCTTGGCCAATGGCAGAGACCTTTAGCTGTCCTGCTAAATCAAGTCTCTGCTTTCTTCTACAGTAAGAAGAGAAGCAATTTTAATTGAGCACAAAGCTACTTGGAATAAAGACTGCCTCTCCTGGTCTTCCTTACGACTAAGTGTGACTGTGTGACTAAATTCTAGTCATTTAGATCCAAGTAGAAGTGGTGTGTTTGACTTTTTTTTCCTTCCTTTCTTTATTTAAAAAAGGAAGTATAATTCACATACAGATCTTAGCTATACGGTTCAATGAAATTTGACAAATGGATACACACACTTCAATCAAGATAAAGAACATTTCCAATACCCATGAAAGCTCCCTACATCCAATTAATTAATCCTCTCTCCATGCTTCAATCTGGACAGTTGCAGCCCTGGGCTAAACAATGTTCTGATTTCTAAGACACAGGTTAGTTCTATCGGTGCTTGAACTTCAGCTGGAGGGTGTGTATCCTTTGTATCTGGCTACTTTTACTCAGTGCAATGTCTGTGAGATTCACCCATGTTGTTCTTTGTATCAGTTTTTCATGACCTTTTACTGCTGAGCAGTGTTCTGTTGGACAGACGTATCACATTTCACTTGTCCTTTCATCTGTTGATGGACATTTGGGAAGTTTCTGGTTTTGGACTATAAGATTAAGGCTATTGTGAACATTCTTGTACAAGTCTTTTTGTGGACATAGTTTGATTTGTTTTAGGAATAGGATTGCTGGATCAGTGGGGAGGGGTATGTTTACTTTCATAAGAAATTGGCAAAGAGTTTTCCAAAGTATCTGTTCTACTTTACTCTTCTACCAGCAATGTATGAGAGTTCCAGTTCCTTCACGTTCTCACCATTTGGTATTATCAGTCTTTCTCATTTTAGCCATTCTAATAGGTGTAATTTTGTATCTTATTATAGTTTTCATTTGCATTGCCCTGTTGACTGATGACGTTGGGCACATTTTTACATGCTTGTTGTCTATTCATATGTTTTCTTCTGTGAGATGTCTAAGTGTTTGCCCATTTTTAAATTGGGCTGCTTGTTTTTTTTAAAAAACCTAATTTGTTGAGGTATAGTTTACAGTGCAATAAGATGCATCCATTTCTGTGTGGAGATCAAAAGTTTTCACAAATGTTTGTACTTGTATAACCACCATCACAAGACTGATGTAGCCTATTTCGTCATATCACCTAGTTCTCTAAATGCCTCTTTGCAGCCAATCTTCATTCTCCCTTCCCACTGCTAGCCTTGGCCAGCCACTGATGTGCTTTTGCCATTATAGATTTGTTTTGCCCTTTGTAAAGTTTCAGATGAATGGAATCATACAGTAAGCATTCTTTTGTGTCTGACATTTTGGCTCAGCGTATTGTTTTTGAGTTTTATCCATGTATCAATACCTGTGTCAATGTATTTTCCTTTTTTTTTTTAACTTTTCTTTTTATAGCTAGGCAACATTCCATTGTATAGACATGCCACCATTTGTTTATACATTCACTAGCTGATGAATGGTACATTAACTAGTGGGTTGGTTCCCAGTTTGGGGCTATTTTGGTAATGGTTCTATGAATATTAGTGTATAAGACTTTATGTGCTTTCTATATGTTTTCATTTCTCTTGTGTAAAAGCCTAGGACTTGAACTACCAGGTTGCATGCTTAACTTTATAAAACCTACCATATTTTTTTCCAAAGTGATTCTATCATTTTATATTCCTGCCATCAATGTGTGAGAGTTCTGTTGCTTCATATTCTTGTCAATACTTGGTATTGTCAATCATTTTAATTTTAGCCATTTTAGTGGGAGTGTAGTGGCATCTAATTGTAGCTTTAATTTGCATTGTCCTGTGACTAATAATGTTGAGTACATTTCCATGTGTTTATTTGCCATCCATATATCTTATTTTCTGACATATTTGTTCAAATCTTTGGTGCCCCCCCCCCCCCTTTAGTGGGTTTTCTTACTATTATTGAGTTATAAGGGTTATGTTTTCTGGATACAAGTCCTTTATCAGACATATATTTTTGCCTGCATTTTCTTCCGTCAGTGGCTTGCTTAACAGTATTTTTCAAATGAGAAAAAGTTTTCAATTTTGATGAAATGGAAATGATGAATATCCCTTTTAATGGTTTACACTTTTTGTGAGCTCTTTAATAACTTTCTCTACCTCAAATTTGTGAAGCTATTTTCAAATGATTTGTCCTAGAAGTTTTATAATGTTAGCTTTGATGTTAGGGTCTGTGACCCATTTCAAACTGATTTTTGCATATAAGATGAGGTAGGGGTTGAGATTCATTTCCCCACCCCCCAGGTGGATGTCTAGTTGTACCAGCATAATTTGTTAAAAAGACCCTTCCCACATACACACACCAAACTGCGTTAGTTCTGTCTTGTCAAAAATAAGTTGTCAGTATATATTTAGATCTAGTTCTGGAACTTCTGTTCCATTCATATTTTTGTCTTTATGCAAATCCCACACTAACTTGATTGTTGTGACTTTATAGTAAATTCTGGAACAAGTAGTGTGAGTTTTCCAAAATTTTCTTTCCATAATTGCGTTGGCTAATTTAGGTCCTTCGCACTTACTTCTATATAAATTTTAGAGTCAGTTTTTCAGTGTCTACAAAAATGGGATTTTTATTGGGATTGTTTTGAATCTGGGAAGAATCTATATCCTAACAATATCAAATCTTCATAATCCATGAACATGGTATGGCATTTCATTTTTTAGGTCTTTTTAAAATTTCTCTCAGCAATGTTTGTAATTTTCAGTGTAGAAGTTTTGCATGCTTTATGTTGAATTTGCCCCTAAGTATTTTCAAAATGCTATTGTAGGTGTTATTCTTTTAAAATTTTCATTTAACAATTATTTGCTGCAAGTATATAGAAATTCAACTGATTTTCATACATTGTTTTTGTATCCTATGATATTGCTAAATCTACTGTTGTTCATACATTATATTTTCTATTTCATTGATTTCTATTCTTATTTTCTTCCTTCTACTAATTTTGTATTTTTTACTCTAATATATAGCTTCTTATGGTGGAGGTGTAGATTAGTGAATTAAATCTTTCTTCTTTAATATCAGCATTTAAGGATATAAATTTCCCTGTAAGTATTCCTTCAGCTACATCCATAAATTTTGATAAATTGTGTTTTCATTATCATTCAATTGGCAGGTGAGAATTTTACCACTGAATTATCCTTGTCATCATTAAATTGGAAATATTTTCTAATTTCTCTTGTGAATTCTTCATAATCCATGGATTGATTAGAAGAGGGTTACTTAATTGCCAGATATTTAGAGATTTTCTAGATCTTTAAATTATTGACTTCTAATTTAACTACCTTTGGTAGAGAATCATACTCTGAACTATTTTAATCATTTAAATTTTTTGAGACTTGTATTATGGTTTAGTATATTTTGTAAATGTCAATTAGGTCAATTTGGTTGATAGTGTTATTCAGATTTTCTATATTCCTACCAATATCAATGCTTTGTCTACTTTTTCTATAAATTCCTGAGAAGGTAATGCTAAAATATACTTTTATGGTTATGGATTTGTCTATTTCTTCCTTTTCTGATTTTTGCCACATGCATTTTGAAATCATGTTATTATGTACTTATGCATTGAAGATTGTTTTGTGTTTTTAATGAATTGGCTCTTTTATCATTATGAATTCTCTCTTTATCTCTCTGGAAATTTTTTAAAATCATAAAGTCTACTTTACTTAATAATGGGATAGCCACCTCAGCTTCTTATGATTAGTTTTTTCATGGTCTATTTTCTCCATCCTTTTATATTTAATCTTTATAGTTAAAGATTTGTAGTTAAAGTGTGTCTCCTATGGGCAGCAGATAGTTTGGTCTTGCTTTTGTGTCTAGTCTGATAATCTCTAGTTTTTAACAGGAGTGTTTAACCCATTTACATGTGATGTAATTGCTGATATGGTTGTGTTTATCTTCCTGTTATTTTTTTCTTATTGTTCCATCTGTTCGTTGTTCCTTTTTACCCTGTTTTCTTTTGGCTTAAGCAGGTACTTATTTCATCTTTTATCTTATGTCTCCTACTGGAGTTTCAGCTGTCACTCTATACATTTGCAATGGTTTCTCTAGGGATTAAATGTATATCCTTGATATAACCATGGTCTACCTTAAATTCATGAATAATGTAAGAACCTTTACTCCTCTCCCATCTTATGTGCTCTTGTTGTCATATTTTACTTTTACATACACTAAAAGTCCTACAATGTATTGTTATATGCATATTTTTTACAATGTACTGTTATGATTTTTCAGTTCTTGAGTTTCTATTTGGTTCTTTTTCCAATTCTAATTTTTTTCTTTTTATCTTGAAGTAACACATACATTCAGCCATTATAGTAATCTCTTCCTACAACTTACTTAACATATTTACAACAGTTGGTTTAAATTTCTTGTCTGTTAATCCAATAGCTGGTGTTTGTGGATGTTGCTGTTGACTATGATTTTCCTGACTTTTGGTTACATGTTCCTGCTTTGTTGCATGTTTCATAATTTTTTTGTTTGGAGGCTAAAGTATAATGTTTTTGTTTTGTTTGTTTTCCAGAACATTCTAACCCGCTCCTCTGTCTTGCAGATAGGGTTAGAAGCTCTATCAGTCAGATTCCTCCTTGAGCCTCGTTGGGCTGCAGCCTTCATTAGATTGAGAGTTTACCTGTTAATAAGCCCATTTGTCTTCCAGCTTTTCTATCTGGTCAGTATTTGAATTGGGAGGAGGTTGGATTAGAGTTTCAAATATTTCTGCTTCACTGTGCATTCAACTCCTCAGGGGCCCCGAATCCAAGCACCATGATCATCATGAAGCTGAGTGGGACTAAGTGATTTGTCTCCTCTTACCTGCCCTTTCTTCATGACGCCTTCCTTCCTTGGCAGCATTTTTGTCAGGGCAGCCTTTTTGGGCTGAGTAATTTGTTTTTGCATTTGGGGTTCTTTCAGATCCCACTTCAGATCCCACGTCATCCTGTCAGCCCACAAGATCTGTGGCAGCTCTGTACTTTATAAGCTTGGCTGAACTGAAACTGTGTTTCCAAGAATTTCCTTCCTTGTGCTTCTAGGTTAGTTTAGGCCATAAGAGACATTTTGCACAAGACGTGGCAGATAGAAGTGAAGCTGCAGGTACATTGTTGGACGTTCTGAAGGTTAGCGAGAGCACCGGGAACGCTTGCCTCAATGGCCAGATCTCTAGCTCCCATGAGAGCCCCTTCTTCTTCTCCCAGTTGCAGGTCAGCTGCACGTGCACCTCTGAGGTAAAGGCTGTTAGCTTTTCCTCTGAATCACCCAGAGCATTCAGTTTGGAAAGTGTGAGCGGCAGCTGTGGATTCCAGTTTGTCCTCATAAGTCCCAGTTTATCCTTGTGATTCCAATTTGTGCTTTCCTTTGTCCACATTCAGTTTTCCTTTCTGACTGCCAGTCTGGCTGACCTCTAGTGATTTCAAGCTTAGTACTAGTTACAGAGGCAACAGCCTGTGGGCACTGTTCCACCAGTGCCTCATACTTTGTAAGGTCAAACTCAGGAAATTCATCCTTGATTCTGTATCTTGCTTCTCTGATAGTAGTAGTTCTGTTTCCCTGATTGGCCCCAACCGTAAGGCTAGGCTGGCTCCTCCTCATTTGTGGATGATCTCTCCCCTCAGGGATGCCACATGTACCCAGGCCAGTTCCCCATCCCTTCTCAGGTAGGGCAGCTGCTGTGGCCCTCTACTCACCTATGCAAGTCTCATTCCTTTTTGGAATTCAGTTCATCAAGGCTTCCTTCTACCCTTTGCTCTTTGCTAGACCCACAGAAAAGCAGGAATTTAATTTTTGCCCAGATTTTTCTCGTGGTTACCATGGGATCAAAAGTCCTTTACATTCTCCTACATCCTAAATATCAGCAAAACTCTGGAAAATATCCTTAAAGGGTGGGTGTGGGCCCTTCTCATCCCCTTTCCTCCTTTCTGGGCTGGGAACACACATGATGACTGGCGCTACAGCAGCTGTCTCAGACCTGGCAACAGAGAGCCCTCCCAGCTGTGGCACAGGGCAGAGTGGGAGGAATAAGGAAATTGCTATGCAAACCCTGGGCTGCTGACTTCCAGAATTTTGATATGGGAAAATAAGACCTTGCGTGCTTAAGCCATGAATACTTTTCGTCTTCTGATTCATGCAGCCAAACTTATTTCCAGAGAATAGAACCAGGTTTTGGGATTTTGTGGGGCTACTCAGGGTGGGTAGTGAACAGGAGAGTGATAGAAGGTGGAAGCAAGCCAGAAGGCTCAACAAAGACAGGCCAGCTGGGGAGGGGACAGGATGCAACTAGTCTAAGGCTGGGGTGGCTGAGGCGGAAGGGGAGCTACGAGGTGTGCTGGGAGGCTTGCAGGGAGAAAATGTATATTATTTTTAAGCAGCCTTGGTTTGTGTTGTGTGACGTAGTTTCCCTTTTGATAGTTCCCGAGGAGTCCTTCTGTAAGGGACCTACATTTCTTTCCAAAGCTGTAAGGAGTGGGCTCTGGGTTTCTTTGGATGCAGCCCTGTGCCGAGATGGGCCCAGTTCTATTTAGGTTCCAGAAGGGAGCCCTAGGACTACAGATGATTTGGTTACTGACTGTCCCCTGAGGAGGGATATTTCAACAGCCTCAGAGTCACAGAATGTCCAGTCTGGAAGGGTCTTGGGCAGCCGTCTGCCTACGTCCCCCCTGTTGCGGATGGAGGCAGTATCTGCCTTGATTGAGACTTGCTCTCACTGCCCATTTTCTCCTTTGGACCAGGTTGTTTAATGGCGGGATTTCCCATCGTGGCTTCTGCTAGGAACTCACCTCCTCTCAGCCTAGCTGGGAGTCAACCGTCAACAAACTCAACCTTACCTGTAACTCTATTTCCCAAATGGGAATTCAGCCTTGTGAAGTTGACAGATATGACTTTTATCATTTGTAGGATCTTCATTGAATGACTGGAATGGAGAGGAACTCCCTTGGCCAATGCAGAGGAGGAAACTGAGGCCCATGGAGGGGAAGTGACTCATCCAAGGGCATTTAGCTAATGGGACCTGGGTTGGTGTTAGAACGTACAGCTCAGAGCTCACGATCCAGAGCACTTCCACCCCCAAGGCGAGGCGGCATGGAGCAAGGGAAACAACCTTAGAAGCCAGTGAGACTGACTTTTTATCCTGGCTTCCCTCTGAATTATTATTGACCTTCTTTCCATCCCTTTGGAGGCTTTCTTCTTCTTTGTGGCAGCAGAGAGATGGAAGGCAGTTGCAGCAGCAGATTCACCCCAATCACAAAAACAAATTCCGCCATCTCCCAACCCTTTCCGGTACTGATGGTCCCAGGTAGAACAGGGGAGGCACCATGAATTCATAAAAATGCTTTATTTAACTCAGTGGTTCTCAATGGAAGGGGGAGATTTTACAAAGACACCCCCTCCCCTCCACTTGCTCTGGAATATTTGGCAATGCCTGGAGACAATTTCGGTTGTCACAAGGGGGTTTGGGATGGAATTGGAGAACGCTACTGGCATCTGGTGGGTAGAGGCCAAGGATGCTGCTAAACATCCTACAACTTGTACATTGTACAGCACCCCCACCACCGCCCCGTGACAAAGGATTATCCAGGCTGAGTTGGAAATACACCGATAACCTAGCCGTGAAAGCAGTGGGAGCTATATCAAGTCTGTGGTACCAAAGAGGCCCCAAGCACACAGGCTCAGTACAAGCCCTTTTAGTTACAGCTTAAGTCCATCTCTGATCTCATCCTTCACCCACATCCTAATCATCTCCCCATTGTCCCCCATTCCCAAATGTGGGACTATAAAGACTAGAGCTTTCTGAACTGTGACATGCATGTGAATCATCCAGGGGTCTTTAACTTGCAGATTCTGGTTTGCTGAGTCTGGGATGGAGTCCGAGATTCCGCATTTCTGACATCTTGGGTGATGCCAGCGCTGCTGGTCCCCAGACCAGATTTGAGTAGCAGTGAATAAGACCACGTGGTGCTCTTTCCCTAATGACTGTTTACTTCTCGCATGTGGCTTTCCTTATTGTATCAGTAACATGCTGGAGGCAGCATGTTTTGTCACTGGGATACCCTGGAGAGGGGCTGCTGAGTTCAATCTCAGCTGGACCCTCTGCTCCGCTGGCTGCATTTCAACTTGGCTCACCTCATCTTGAGCTTGTAAGAATGTAAACAAAAAGCCCAGGAGATTTGATGCAGTAATGCAGGCCAGTTCCTCTGAGTTATTTTGTCAGTTTCCCGGAATAGCTCCTCTGAATGGACTCACCTAACATATTTCACTTCCACTAACTAAGCCTAATAAATTTCCCTCCAAAAATAAAACACTTAAAACTTTATTTATTTATTTTGGCTGTGCTGGGTCTCAGTTGAGGCACACGGGATCTTCGTTGAGGCATGTTAGTTGTGGCATGCAGACTCCCAGCTTTGGTATGCAGGCCTCCCAGTCGTGGCATGCAGACCTCTCAATTGCGGCATGCGTGTGGGATCTAGTTCCCTGACCAGGGATCGAACCCGGGCCCCCTGCATTGGGAGCACGGGGTCCCACCCACTGGATCACCAGGGAAGTCCTAAAATAAAACATTTTAATTTTGAAGAAGAGTGCTCAATTCTCCCACCAAATATCAATATCTTTAAAATTTCATATACCTCAATAAAGAGAAGTCGACTGCTGCACCCTTAGCTCATGGTCAATATTCTCTGTTAACCAACATTAGCAAGTTACTTACCCATCTGAGCTTCACTTTCCTCACGTGGAAAATGGAACTAATAATTCCTACTTTGCAATGTGGTAGGCATTACCTACCATCATGCTATCTTTCTCTTGCTATCTGATCTAGCTTAATCAGATATGGTAAGATGACAGACATGGAAACAATTGCTTGAAAGAAGTTTATTACTCACAATTCCCCAAAGAAATGGGCAGGATAGGCAAGTTTGAGCAAGTTTAGGATTGCATAGTTTGAATAAGGTCAGTGGGCTCTGGGCTAGAAGGGTGGTTTCTATATGTCTGGCACCTGGCCTGGAGGTGGCTTAGGGCAGGTGAAACATTAGCGTGGTATGAGAAAGCTGAAGGAGGTGATGGAGGTATGGGCTTTGGATGGGTTGATTTGCATAGGAATGGCATACTGAAGGCAAGTTGTTCACTGTCTTTAGGAATTAGCCAGCCCTGGGAGGGTCAGTCTCTCCAAGATCAGCAAGGCCCCAAGATGTCAAAGCATTATAAAATACAGAAAATAAAAAATTAAACAACTTGATTAATACATGGCATCAAGCATGGTCTTGGTCATTAACACCCCCTCCCTTGCAGACGGCTCCTTGCCACCTAAAGTGAAGAGACAACTTATGTAAATGCGGTGACTTCCAACCAGATGGCTGCCCCTATGTGCCTCCTCTGGAAGACCTCTCCTGCTGCCTCTTCTTTGTAGGAAGTCAATGACAGTGCTGCTTCCAATTCACAGAATTTCCAAATGGCTGTGTAATCATAGACCCATGTAAGCATGAGCCCTGGTGTTCACAGGAAGAGGAGAGAAATCCCAGATTCTTGCCTCTGTGAAGCCAAAAGACTGCTACTGTGTTTCCTTTTCATGCTGGTGGAATAAGCCTAATTTTGACTTCCCAGCAGCTCTGATTCCAAGCGAATAACTAGCAGCAGCAAGCAACAGGATTGGGACCTGCTGGTGCAGTTAGAAATAAACTGCATGTGCGTGGATTCCAGAGGAAAGCTGCCCTTTGTGGGGGAGGAGAGAGGGGCCATGGGTACCGGACACAGACGACTCTTCATCCTGCCTCAGCACCAGGGCTGCTTCTCGGAAGGATGACTCACAGCGCTATAGAACTGCCTTCCCTGTGAAGTTTGAAAAGCTCAAGGGATGCAATGTCAACAAACCGCCATTTGAGGACAGCGGGGGCGGATGGGGGGTGGTGAGCAGGTGTCATTATTACCTCAGAGCTCAATGGGACACTCGGGGCTGCTGGACTCCCTGTTGCCAGGCTGCCTCAGGGGAGAGAGGGCCTGCATCCAGTAGGGTGGTTTTGATTGCAGTGAACAGATGAACCAACTTAACGCAGCTTCAGGGTTGTCTGACATTGCACTTCATAAGGTCATTACAGATGCTTGGTCCTTTTAACCTCTCTCTTCCACCATCCACAGTGTCAGTTTCATTCTAGGGCTCGTTCCCTTCTTTGTAGGATTGCTGCCAGCAGCAAGCTGGGCTACCTTCTTCCCCATTTCTTTTAGGAAGCGAGAGAAGCTTCCTAGTCTTGTTCTTTAAAGTAAGGAAGCATAAGAAGTGAAGCCCCAGCAGACTTCTTGTCATGTCTCATTGGCTAGCATCGTTCCCCAGGCCCAGGGGAATGGCATGTGCTGATCAGCTTAGGCCTGGGCTCTTGCTCCAGCTGCTGAAGAAGAGAGATGGGATTTAGTGATTTGCATTGACTACGTGGGGCCACCTGGAGGCAGGGTCGGTCCCTGAAACTGAACCGTGGCCACACAGTGGGAGAGGGGGTTGGATGTTGGGGAGTCAACCTCCACGTCTACTCCAGCATCTTATCACTGGAGCCAGGAGATGTGGGCTCAACCACTTGCTAGCTGTGTGACTTTGGGCAAATGGCTTAACGTCTCTGAGCCTGTTTTTTGCATTTTTTTAAATGGGAGAAAAATACGTTTTACTTAATTTTCAGACTGTGAGGGTCAATGCGGAATCGGATGTAAAAGCCCTTTTAAGGTGCACATGTGAGGAATCAGGAATATGTCTCTTGACCAGCTCCTTCCAGATAAATTAAGCAGACCAATCCCTGCCTCCTAGGAGACGATGGTTCAAGATAGGGCAGAAACAGAGCGCAGACGGGTTTACAGATAAGAGTGAATTAAGGGAAAAATACGAAGCCTGGAGAAGTGAAAAGAGTCTAAACAGTGATGCTGTGTTCTTTGTGCCACTGCTGCTGATGTGAACGTTGGTCACTTGGTGTGGGTGGTGTCCGCAAGACTTCACCACTTTCATAGTTGATATTTTCTCCTTTGTAAGTAATTAGCATTTTGTGGGGAAGGCTTTGAGACTATGTAAATATCGTGTTTATCCTCAAATTTTTACCCACAAGTTTTAGCATCTACTAATGATTCTTGCCTGAATTATTATTATTAATTACTACTCTGATGCTTGCCAATTTGGGATTGTCTAACTGTATCATTCCCTGTTTTATCAGCCTCTGTCCCAGCTTACATCAAAGAGCCTGGGTCTCATCCTTGGTCTTAAATGGGGCATTTTTGGTTTCAGTGGAACTAAACTCCTAACCATCTCTGCCTCCTTCTAGACCTGCAGCCAAATAGCTCCAAGCTTCAGTTCATTTAATGTTTTATTTTCTTGAGGTTTGGTCCCTGGAGATATTTATTTGGTTTTTAGTGAGGGTGTGTCATTTTAATTTTCTCTCTTTATATTTTATTTGTTATTGCTTTGAATTTGGGATTGGGGTGTGATGCTCAATATAGGTACTTGAACGATATCTTGTCTGGGTTCCATAAAAAAAGGGAGGTGGTGTTTGCCCAGCAGGATGTTTAGCCAACAAAAAAGTATGTCCTACTTTAGCCATATATGCCAGGATGTCCACAGAGGAACGACAAAGAGGTCACTGGGCAGGGATTCAAGAATCCAGGGTCTTATTTCCTGCAATATCCTCTATCTGCTAACTCGCTGTGTGACGTTGGACAAATAACTTAGGCTCTCTGGGCCTCAGTGCCCTCCCTTGAAAAATAGTGCCGTTAGACTATTTAACCTCCAAAGTCCTTGTCAGCTCTAGAGTTCCAGGAGTCTATAGGGGATAGTTTAAAACAATGTTCTCTGTTACAGTTGGAAGGACCGTCGAGAGTATTTGTTCAGTTCAGGCAAATGGTAAATGTGTCGGTCACGCTAATGAAATGAGTACATTTTTGCTCTAAATGTCATGGATGTTTATTATCAGATTAAACTACAGCAGACCTAATTTTAGCTCTTCCAATTCAAGTGGAGCAGTGAAGATTAAATGTTAGGCATAATTAAAGGTGCAGATGTAGTTATATTGAATTATAAACCTCATTAAGTGCAACGTCTCAGGAAGGCCCCTGAGACCAGCTACAAAGGACTTCTAGTCGCAACACTGCAGTTATTAAAATATTGTAAAGTAAATCTCACTCCCAAAATATTATGACTTGGATGGAAGGAGTTTTGAAAAGCATGGCCGGAGTTGGTTTCACGGGTAATTTCCTTGCAGATGGTGGGGAAGGGAACACTTTTCCTTGGCATCTCCACAGAAGGCCTGCCTGGGGCTTGGTGCTCCCTTCTCAGTCTCCCAACGTGGGTTCTAGTCTCCTGGGTCGGCAAGAAGGGCAATTCAAGGTCAGTTAGATTTCACCCCAGAGTTGGTATGGAGGTGGAGAGGGCAGAGGTATACTATGCACTAGGAGGCCGTGTTTTGTTTTGTTTTTTTTAAATTTTTATTGGAGGATAATTGCTTTACAGTGTTGTGCCAGTTTCTGCTGTACAGCAAAGTGAATCAGCTGTGTTTATACACATGTCCCCATCTCCCCTCCCTCTTGAGTCTCCCTCCCACCCTCCCTATCCCACCCCTCTAGGTCACTACCAGTCATACAATGTTGTGTTAGTTTCTGCTGTACAGTGAAGTGAATCAGCCATGTGTACACATATATCCCCTCGTTTTGGATTTCCTTCTCATTTAGGTCACCACGGAGCACTAAGTAGAGTTCCCTGTGCTATACAGTAGGGTCTCATTAGTTATCTATTTTATACATATTAGTGTATATATGTCAATCCCAACCTCCCAATTCATCCCACCTCCCATTTCCCCCCTTGGTGTCCATACATTTGTTCTCTATGTCTGTGTCTCTGTTTCTGCCTTGGAAACAGGTTCATCTGTATCATTTTTCTGGATTCCACATATATGCGTTAATATACAATATTTGTTTTTCTCTTTCTGACTTACTTCACTCTGTATGACAGTCGCTAGGTCCATCCACATCTCTACAAGTGACTGAATTTCGTTCCTTTTTATGGCTGAGTAATATTCCATTGTATATAGATACCACATCTTCTTTATCTATTCATCTGTTGATGGGCATTTAGGTTGCTTCCGTGACCTGGCTATTGTAAATAGTGCTGCAGTGAACATTGGGGGTACATGTGTCTTTTTGAATTATGGTTTTAACTTGCACTGTTGGTGGGAATGTAAATTGGTACAGCCACTAAGGAGAACAGTATGGAGGTTCCTTAAAAAACTAAAAATAGAATTACCATATGACCCAGCAATCCCACTACTAGGCCATGTTTTTATATATAGAGAGAGAAAGGTTCTCTTGGTGACATTTTCTTTTCTGTCTGTAAGGATAATATATCATCATTTTACAAATTCATACAATACAGAATAGGATAAAGAAGTAAAAAATCTAGCTACTTCAAGATAATCACTGTTAATATTTTGGTGCATGTATCCCTCTCTCCTTCCCTCTCTCTCATATTCAGAAAAAACGATAGATACTACCTTAAAACCTGTTTTTCCATCTATTTTTTTCATTTAACATGAAGTAGACATCTTTCCATGTCAATACATATTGATATATATTACCTTTTCTAATGACTAATGATATTTCATGATATGGATTTAATTTTTAAAAACCAATCCACCATTACTGAGCATTTTGATCTTTCCAAAAAACGTTTTTTGTTTTTTAACTATTGTAAGTAACACTGTAAGGGACATCCTTATTCACACATCTTTGCATCTTTATTGGATTTGCTCCTTAGGATAAGTTTCTAAAAAAGGATTAGGCAGGGTCAGTTACCTATTTGCATAATAATGCTGTGCAATCGACAAGCTCAACAATAGTAGCTTAAAACAATAAGCATTTATTTTGCTCTTGAGTCTGCGGGTTGGCAATTTAGGTGGCACTTGACTGGGCTCTTCTGGGCTTGGCTGGGCTCACTCACATGTGTGTGGTCAGCTGCAGCTTGGGTGGCCTCAGCTGGTCTTGGCTGGGACAGTTCAGGTTGCTCCATGGCCCAGACACGTTCTCAGGGCAAAAGCAGAAGAGGGAGAGCAGAAACAAGTAAGGGCTTTTTTAGTTCCACTTGAGGTGAGTCTGCTAACATCCCATTGGCCAAAGCAAGTCACGTGGCTGAAGGCAACCTCAAAAAGTAAAGATGGGCAGAACCACAAAGTCACGTTTCAAAAGGCTTGGATACAGGATGGGGTGTTGATTTGGGGTCTCCCCTGTAGGCAGTCAAAGCACATGCACATTTAATGCTTTGATATATTTACACACTGTCCAGCTGGTGGGATCCACTTACACTGCCACCAAAGATGAGCTACCCTTTTTGGAATTTTCAGCTAATGGGCCCAACTTCTGCTTCCTGACAGGCATTCTCTGCTCAGGGAGACCCGTCTCTCTCCTCACTGTCCCATGAGCATCTCATGCTGATTTTCTTCCAGGCTCCTGCTAGTCTTTCCTATCTCGGGTGTTCTTCCTCCCTCTCCCCTACCCATGTCCCACCCACCGTATATCCAAATCCTGCACATTTTTTAAGGCTCACCTCTATCACCTCTGCAACTCCTAGGTATCTTGCCTTCCTCTGAGCTGCTGTAGAACAGGTAGGGTGACCAACTTATTCCACACTGCCCAAGATTCTACTGGTTTTAAAAACGTGAAGTCCTACATCTCAGGAACTTTCTCAGTGCTGGGTAAACCCAGCTGGTTGGTCACCATAAGAGAGGGAGTTGGCGAGCTTCAAAGGGCCAGATGGTGAATATTTTAGGCTTGTGGACCACATGGTCTCTGTTGCAACTACTCAGCTCTGCCAATGTAACACGACAGCCACCGTAGACAATATGCACTGAATAGGTGTGGCTGTGTTTCAATAAAACTTTATTTACAAAAACAGGCCCTGCATCCCCAGAGGCCAAATTCCAGCTTCCATGTCATGGGCAGCCTGTCCACAGTGAAGGCCAGCTTTTGTCTTGTTTTTGGTCTTATCCTTGGCTTGGTATTCACTCACCTGGACTGTGCAGGTGAGGCTCAGAAGAGGACCACCCTGAGGTTGTAGCTGGGGTGTGGGGGGGAGGGGTCTTCCATCACAGGTGGAGTCAGGTGCTAGGAGGGCTTGACAGTGGTCAGAACTAAGGCCGTGGGTGCACAGGTGTGGGGCCTGGCATGTGGTGTGCGGACAGACACTTGGCTCAGGTAGGCTATGCAGGGCCCTGCCCTTCTCTTAGCGGGGGAGGCAAGAAGGGGAGGCCCCATGGGAGATGCAGGTCCAGTGACCCCTTTAGTCAAGTCCCTGCCACCTGGTTCTTCTTCAGGCACATCTCATTGGGATACTGTCCTGGTGCTGGCTCAGCTTTGATCTGGGAAAATGAAAGGCCATGCTGCTGGGTCCCCAGCTGCCATCTTTTGCAGCAAGAGTGAGACTTCATGATCCCGCTGGCTCTCGTGCACTTCATTTCCCGGTAATTAAACAAGTGGAGATCAAAGCCGACAAATCTCCCCCATCTCTCAGCACAGTAGATGAAAGGTAAATATTTCCAGCAACAGTTTTTTTTCCCTCATTAAAAGTGAGATGTGAAATGTCTTCTCTTTACTTTGAAGAATACTGATAAGTTCAAGGTCACTCCAGATAAGATATTTGGTTTGACTACCTTTATTATTCCACACCAATTGTTAGTCTGTAGAAAGTGGGCTAACTTGAGGGGATTGCAGAGGCTAAATCATATCAAATAAGTCAGAAGACAAAGGAAAGTAAAGAAAGACATCAAGATGGCAGCTGGTCAGCCCTGTGGAAACCTATGCCGTGTGTATTATCTTCTCATTGCCAGGCAGGTGGAAGGGCTTCTGAGGCCAGCATCTAAAATGGTTCCTGGTCTCCTACATACAGAATCCCAGGCAGATGGCCCGATGTTCTCTCGGCTGGGTTCTAGAAAAGACATTTGAGATCTGCCGTTTTCTTTGTAAACCAAAGAACCCATCCCTAAGTCTGTGAATCTGGGGGAGCTGGTCTATCCAACCTGGGTCTACAAGTGCCTGCTAGGTGTCATCAGGCTCTTTTTGGTGCAAAGAACAGATTTCACTTGAACAGGTGGCTACCATAAAGATACCACAGGGACTCAGAATCAGAACAGGAATTCAAGAATGTCTCAAGCAGCCCACAGAGCCCTGGGAAGGAAGAAGACAGCCTTTCTGCAGGCCACCCTTTGCACTCTCCTCTGACTTTTCCATTCTTGCTGCTTCCTCCGACTTCCGCCTGCTCACCAGCTCCCAGGGCTGCTCTGAATGCAGGTCTCCACGTCCTCTGTGTCTGTCTCTCACAGCTTACCTCTTCAGTCCCTTGTTCTCCAGTTCCAGACTCCAGAGAGAGAGGGAGAGAGAGATCTGACTGACCTAGGCTGTCATGTGGAGTGGGGCTGCTGAAGTCACAGGTTTCTGGCCAGTCTGTGGGTGGTCCAGGCCACACCCCCATCTAGTTAGCTGTAAGGGTGGGGCCTTCTCTCCAGAGTCACATGGTAAAAAAAAAAATGCCAGCTGCCCCCTCAGCAGCAGATGTGGGTGCGAGAGTCCCCTCATGATGGACTCTGGTGGGATGAGGCTGCGATGGACATTGTGGGGGTGTCAGAGCAGGGCTGAGAGGCTGATGGCTTGGGTTGGACTCTTGGCTGGCTTTTTATCAGCTGTTTTGTTTGTTTGTGTTTGAGATGTAATTCACATACCATAATATTCACCGTTTTAAAGTGCACAATTTGGTGGTTTTCATTATATTCACAAGGTTTTGTGACCATCACCACTGTCTAATCCCAGAACATTTTTATCACTCTCTGTACTCAGGAACGTTTCAGGCTGTCCAGTGGTTAAGATTCCCTGCTTCCACTGCAGGGGGCGCGGGTTCGATCCCTGTTTGGGGAACTAAGATCCCACATGCTGTGCAGTGCTGCCAAAAAATTAAAAAAAAAAAAAACAATTCAGGACTTTCCTGGTGGTGTGATGGTTAAGAATCCGCCTGCTAGTGCAGGGGACACGTGTTTGAGCCCTGGTCTAGGAAGATCCCACACCCCACGGAGCAACTAAGCCCGTGCGCCACAACTACTGAGCCTGCGTTCTAGAGCCCAGGAGGCACAACTACTGAGCCCATGCACCTAGAGCCCATGCTCTGCAACAAGAGAAGCCACCGCAGTGAGAAACCTGCACACCACAACGAAGAGTAGCCCCCACTCACCACAACGAGAGGAAGCCCTCGCACAACAACACAGACCCAATACAGCCAATAAAAAATAATTAATTAAAAAAATTCTGTACTCAAAGCAGTCACTTTGCATTTCTCCTCCCCCAGCCCCAGGCAGCCACTGCTCTACTTTCTGTCTGTATGGATTTGCCTTTTCTAGACATTTCATAGGAATGGAGTCATACAATATGTAGCCTCTTGCGTTTGTCTTCTTTTTTTGTCTTCTTTTACTTAGCTTAATAATTTCAAGCTTCATATATATTGTAGCACAAATCAGTACTTCATTTCTTTTTATGCCTGAATAATATTCCATTTTAAGGATACATCACATTTGTCTTTCCATTCATCGGTGATAGACATTTGTGTTGTTCCTACTTTTTGGCTATTATGAATAATGCTGCTATGAATATTTGTGTACGAGTTTTTAGGTGAACGCATATTTTCATTTCTCTTGTATAGATACCCAGGAGTGGAATTGCTGAGTTATGTGACAATTCTGTATTTATCTTTTTGAGGAACTGCTAGATTGTTTGCCAAAGTGTCTGCACTATTTTACATTCCCACCAGCAGCTTACAAGAGCTCCAACTTTTCCGTATCCTCGCCAACACTTACTGTCTGTCTTTCTGAGTATAGCCATCCCATGGGTGTGATGTGGTATTTCATTGTAGTTTTGATTTGCATTTCCCCAATGGCTAGCAATGTGAGTATCTTTTCATGTACTTACTGGCTACTTGATACCTTCTTTGGAGAAATGTCTATTCAAATTAAAAAAATTTGATTTGTCTTTCACTGATTTACTAGCTATTTGACATCGGGCTCATTGCTTAACCTCTCTGGGACTAAATATTCTCATCGTAACAGTGGGGGTACCTACCTCTCAAGGTTTTGGGGGGCATTAATTACATGAAGTTGTGCGTGTCAGTGCCTTCCTAACACAGTGCCTGAATGATGGAAAAAACTCAGCTTATTATTATTGTGCCTCTGTGAAGATGAACAGTTTCTCAATAGCATAATCTCTTCTCCACCGAGGAAACGGTCTTGGGGGGAGGGAGAGGGGACTTACGGGGAACATTCGGCTCAGCAGCCTAGCAGCTGTGTCTGGATAGAGAGTGAGGACTCTCGTCCCCACCAAGGGACAAACATCAGTTACAGTAGATGCTTGATGCCTTTTTTGCTCCATAGGGTTTCAGGCCAGGGCTGAGGACAATAGAAGAATTTGGAAAGTGACGAAAGGAGGTAAGCTGGGGTGGACATATGCAGAGAACAGAGAATTTTTAAAGGTGATTTTTATGGAGCGTCACCTCGTGATGTATCAAATGTCTTCCTTGTCTTCCCACCAAAGTGCTAGTAAAATCTACATCTCCCTTAGAATTGTAGAATTGGATCTTTTTGAGAGAGTGCCATGGAATGCTTCTAGCTGGAGGGGGTGGGGAATGAATGGGGTCAGCCACACCTGGAGTTGCACTGTGGCTAGTGGAAGATGTTAGGTGCCTTTCCTAGCTGCTTGCCAGGGCTGTTTGATGTGGGACAGGCTGGCCCGGGCAGCCTCCATGGTCAGAGTGGGTATATTCGGGGCAGAGACCTCCTAGCCCTGCTGGGTGTGGTGGTTTGGAGGCTGGCCCCCATCCGCCGAAATGAGTGTGGGAGTTTTACTTCTGCTGTGCCAGTGTCACTTCCTCTTGGCTGGTGAATAAATCCACTCCAGGCTGGGTCTGCAGCTGGTACAGTTCCTTTGACAGTGCTCTGAAAACACCATCCCCCGGGGCCACAGATGGGATTCTCAGCCTTTCAGATTTCAGTAGGGAGAACTTGTTTTGGCTGGGCACCGCCTGTGGGCTACAACAGATGCCCCCCATCTACCGATCCTGAAGTTGAAACTATCCCCATGCTGAGAAAGTACCGCCTGAGCATTTCATGCCCTCAACATGGGATTCCGTGTCAACGCTAGGATCATCCCTCTGGGCATGCGTGATGGCTGGCATGTGTGCAAGTACACCTGAGGAACTGTTAGAGAACAAGCTCTCTTATTACAAACACCCAAGAGGACAATTTGTTTGTCAGTCAACAAACACGGATTAAATAGCACCTGCTGTGTAACGTGCACTGAACCAGGCATTGTGGAAGAGACAGAAGTGAATGAATGAGATCTGCCATTCCCTCTAGTGGGAGGGATACAGTTAGACCAACCGGGAAACAACATGCAGAGTTCATGATAGGATGAAATAAACGTCATACACAGCTCGAAGTAACCTGCTGTGGGTGGAGAGAGCACTTCACTGTGACCGCGGCACCAGGGAAAATGTGGTAAAGGGTGAGGAGGCCTTGAAAGGCAGAGGATGCGCCTGTCTGAGGAACCCCCAGGAGCAAAAGTGCCGTGAGTCGATGGTGTGGGGTGTGGACAGGGAAGGGTGGTTAAATTCATGTGGTTGGAGCACAGGAGGTGTGGACAGCTGACCAGGAGAGGAGGCTGAAGAGGTGGGATGGGGCCAGGTGGTGGGGACCTTTGGTGTCAGGCCAAGAAGTTTAGACTTTATTCTGGAGGCAAAAAGGAGCCCAAAGAGGGCTTTAAACAGGGGCTGGAGAATGGTCCTGCCTCTTTTTAGCAAGAAAGTGAGACAGAAGGAAGAGAGCTAGGAAAGGTAAGAGGCTCAGAAGATTAATAAGATTAATCAATCATTGTTAATTATATTTAGGAGTGAGAATTCCATTATGGATTAAAAAAATTTTTTTTTTACAAATAGAGTCCCCATCAGATGCATCCTTATCTCAGACCCATACTGAAATATTTACAATGACCCTGTAATTGAACACTGAACAGTGCTGGCCACTGGAAGATCTCAGGCCTGGGCTTCAGTGGGGGGTGATGGTGGAGTAGAGGTTATTGGGATGGTCCAAGGGAGATGGGAAGCCCTGGTCCTAGACAGGGCCAGGTGAGGATGGAGTGGAGGGTGAGTGAAGGAGAGGATATGAAGTAAAGCTGATTAGACTTTGAGTCCCTGTGGGGCAGGGGCCAGGTCTTCTTTTTACTGCCCAAGGTCTGGGACATAAAGAAGGCGCCTCCTCCATCCTTAGAGATCAACCATGCTGTCCCCAAGTCATCATCCTACCAGGTGGTCCCTCCCTGTTCTTGGATCCATGGGAAGATAGAGCAGCTGGGTAGTTTGGAAATCCTGTAATCAGCTGGTCAGGACAGCAGGGAAGGGTCATGACCATCAGCTGACCCTGGCCATGAGCCTGTCATCTGGGCCCACTCTTTTTTTTTTTTTTTTTTAAATTATTATTATTTTTTGGCTGCGTCGGGTCTTAGTTGCAGCACGCGGGATCTTTGTTGAGGCATGAGGGATCTTTCATTGTGGCACGCGGGCTTCTCTCTAGTTGTGGTGTGCAGGTTTTCTCTTGTCTAGTTGTGACACACAGGCTCCAGAGTGCGTGGGCTCTGTAGTTTGCACGCACAGGCTCTCTAGTTGAGGCACGCGAGCCCAGTAGTTGTGGCTCGTGGGCTTAGTTGCACCGCAGCATGTGGGATCTTAGTTCTCCGACCAAGGATCGAACCCTCCTCCTCTGCATTGCAAGGCAGATTCTTTACCACTGGACCACCAGGGAAGTCCCCTGGGCCCACTCTTGAGGCTCCAGCACCAGCAAGACACAGAGTGAGCACTTGCCTTATAGGACAGAGGCACAGTGGCTTTGAATGTCCTGAGTTGGAATCAATGGGAAGGGGAGAGGGGGGCCTGCTTTTTCTTCTTCTTCTTTTGAGCCTTTCCTGGAGGTCTAAGAGTTTGTTAAGAGCCCTGGTTCTCCTAGACCCACCCATAGAACTCTGGGGTGATGAATGACTTGTATATTTAACAAGTGGGTCCAATGCCTTTCAAAGTTTGAGCACTACTTGTTTGGGAAAAATTTTCTAAGGAAAAGGAGGGGTCTGTGTATTTAAACCCAACTATACTAGGGGTTAAGTGACCTTGAATTGAAGAAGCCATTGGATTCTCTTTTCTTGTGGGAAACTGCCAAGAAATTTGATTGTTTAGAAAAAGTTATTCCAGGTTTGTGCAAGAAATTGTTACCTTTTGGTAAATGATATGCCACCTGAATTTCTGTAGACCTTACCAGCCTGTGCATATGGAAGAGTCATGTTGCAAATAATAATCCCAATTAACCTGATTCTACCCCAGCTGTACACACAGCATCTGTAGCACTTCCCTTGAAATAACTTAAAACATGCTAAGGATTAAGTTCTCATCCACCAGGTGGCACCATGGTTCCTCTAGGCATTGTCCATCTTCCACCAGGCACCTTCTCTTGGGTACCCCAGAACTGGCATCATCACCCCTGCTGAAGCCCAGGCTCTGAGGTTTCCAGTAGCCAACACTATTCAGAATTCAACTGCAGAGTCACGTAAATATTTCAGTGTGTGTCCGAGATAAGGATGCATTGGATATTTCTAAAAAGACGTATCCAAATAGAATTATCACCCCTAAAAGAAATTTGTAATGATTTCTTAATATCATCCAATGTCAGCATTTAAATTCCAGTCAAACTTTTTAAACAGTTTGTTTTTCTGAATCAGGATCCACAAAATTTTGCACATTATGATTGGTTCATTTGTTTCTAAATTTGCTGCTCTTTTACTCTGCAGTTTTCCCCTCCATCTCTTTTTTCCCTCTTGCAAGTTAATCATGCAAGAAATCAGCCTGTTTGTGGAGCTTCCACAGTCTGGGTTTTGCTGATTGCAGCCCCTTGGTGTCCTTTAACATGTTCCTCCTCTTATTCTTTTTTCTTTAATACTTATTTATTTATTTGGTTGCGTTGGGTTGCAGTTGCAGCACGCGGGATCTTTGTTGAGGCATGCGGGATCCCTTGTAGCATGTTGGCTCCTCACTGATGCATAAGGGCTTTTCGCTAGTTGTGGTGTGCTGACTCAGTAGTTGCAGCACATGGGGTTGCCCTGCAGCATGTGGGATCTTAGTTCCCCAACCGGGAACTGAACCTGAGTCCCCTGCATTGGAAAGCAGACTCTCAACCACTGGATCACCAGGGAAGTCCCCACATGTTCCTCTTCTGTATTTCCTGTAAATTGGTAGTTGAACCCAGAAGACTGATCAGATTCAAGGTTTCAAGGACTTTTTTTTTTTTTCAGTTGTTACTGCTTCATAGGTGGTGGTGTGTTCTGTACAAGAAGGCACTTAATGTCTGATTCTCTCTCTCTGTCTCTATCTGTATCTCTCTGTGATATTAGCAGCCATTGAGGAACGATGCTTAGGTCCATTAGTTTATTAGGGATTGCAAAATGTTGACATTCTAAATCTATCATTGTTCTTTTTTAACTCAGTTACTTCTATAATGAGAAACGTCCCTCTATCAACTCTTTGCTTTTTCAGTGGCATAGTCCATTTTGGAAAGATAGGTTAAATGCTTTACTCCTTTGCTTTAATTTTATCAGTTTTGGGGACTTCCCTGATGGCACAGCGGTTAAGAATTTGCCTACCAATGCAGGGGACATGGATTCAATCCCTGGTCTGGGAAGATCCCACATACTATGGAGCAAATAAGCCTGTGTGCCACAACTACTGAGCCTGCACTCTAGAGCGTGAACCACAACTACTGAAGCCCACGCACCTAGAGCCTGTGTTCCGCAACAAGAGTAGCCACCACAATAAGAAGCTCATTCACCACAACCAAGAGTAGCCCCTGCTTGCTGCAACTAGAGAAAGCCTGCGTGCAGCAACGAAGACCCAATGCAACCAATAAATAAATAAATAAATAAATAAATTTATTTAAAAAATTTATTAGTTTTTGAAATAATGACTGGGTTTTCGAGCATCCTCCAATGGTAACCAGTGAGTTTTAGCACCATTAATGACCTCATGGATTTAAGTATGTTTGGTGTATTTTGCTCCATGGCAGTTATTACCCTTATGGATGCTCAGACTTTCTCAACGTGGGCCACTGGCCCTTGGGTCCTTTGTCATGACCCTTGGATGACTTAGTCTCATCTTGTCTATTTCCTGAGCCAGTCCTGGAACCAATCATTTCTCCAAGTAGCCTTGGTTCCATTCAGTAGGAACTGCTGTTTCAAAAGCACTATCTGGGTGTGAGGGATGCTTATTTCTCTTGGGCTGGTAATTGTTTCTAGGCCTTTTCCGTGAATAACTCCCAGCTCTTTTCTTTTGTGAAAGATAAAATACATCATGAATACTTACTGATGCTTCCTATTCAAATTCAACTACAGGATTTTACCAGATTTCTTCTGTCTTACATAGGTGTCTCCTTTCTTCCAAGCCAAGGATACAAGAATGATAGCATTAGAAAATCACAAAATCACTCGTTTTCTTCCTCCCACATACACACAGGGAAGTCACGTGACTTACACAGGTCACGTGGGTATTAAGAGGACGCTGCAGGACTAGGTGCAGGCTGCCTGGCCTCAGAATCTTGAGTCTTAATGAGCACACACTAAACTCCCTTTCTCTTACCAGCTCTGCTCTCTGTAAAGTTCCATCATGGAGCCATGGGGCTGGCTGAGGGACCAACCAGGGCAAACAACAAATCCCACACTGAAATCAGAGTCTCCTCTCTGACAAACCTGTTGACTGGGCCAAGAGCTTCCCCCTAGGCTCCCTTTCCCATGGAATGAGTTCTCTCAAGATGCAGCTTGACCATGACGCCAATATAGGTCTTGTGGAACACCACGCGGGTTCCCCAGACATGCCCAGGCAGGCTGTTCTCACTCCACTTGCTTTTTTTTTTTTTTTTCCAAGCCAAACTGTATCCAGCTTTATTAAAGATACTTTTCATAAACAATCATGGTATTTCAGGCAGGACACGGGCAGACAATCGTTAACAGTATACAACAACTTTCAAACTCCCTTTTCCAATGGACTACCAAAATCAGAAAGCCACTATAAAACCCAATGAAGTCTTCATGTGATGCTCTGAATAGGGCAAGTTTAGAGTGAGGGTTGACATTTCACATTTAGCATGTTGTTTAACAACTTTTCACAAGCCGACCCTGACTTTCAGGAAATGGAAATGAAAATGGCAGAAGTATCAATCTGAAGATCCACAATCTAAAAAAGGAACCACTGCTCTTTTGAGGGATGCCATCTCAATGGTGACAAGGGAAAGTCCAGATTGCCTGACATACTAGTAACCAATCTTTGGGGGTCAGGTTCCAACAGGTCTCTGGGTTTAAGGGAGTCAAGTCTATGCTGAAGGTGGAGACGGAGAAGAGGACATAAAAACTAATTTTAGTTTCTCCATACCACAAGGCATTTGTGCCAAGGTGGCTACTGTGTCAACATCAAGGAATCCCTCCTTCCTGGGAACCAAGAGGAAGTCTCTCAAAACTAGACAGGAAAGGTGTTTTTCCCCCATGTCAATCCAGCTTTGGAGACAAACTATTAGTGACATGTGCCCTTCCCCCAAAAAACAACAATGAAGTGTTCTGTGTACTAACAACATAGCTTAAAAAAAAAAGTAAAACAAAGTTCTGCATTTTTATAAAACTTGATAAAAAATAATATTTCAAACTGTACAGTCACCAGAAGTACACAGTTATCAGAAATGCACACACTTCACTTGGCATCTCCAGCACCTTCAGCTTTCTGTGCCTGGTCTGTTTTGGCATCTCCATTTTCTGCAGGTTTATTCCCATCCTTGCCAGCATCAGCCTTCCCCTTTTACCCTTTGGGTACCTTCTCTCCCTTCTTTGCAGGGGCCTTTTTAGGCTTGGGCTCTGGCTTTGGAGGAGCAGGTTTGGCAGATAACCTTGCAGATCTTCTCTGTGGTTCGTCCTTCACCTTGGCTTTATCTCCTTTAGCATCCCCTTCAGCCTTTCTCTTGGGCATGGTGGTGACGGCACGTACGCGCTGGACACGGGGATGCAGTGGCGCGTGGGCTTTCGCCGGTCCAGGGGTCGCTCTCGCCTCTTCCTCACACTGCTCTCCACTTGCTTTTATATGGCCCCCTCCGCACTTCTTTTTCCTCTTCAAACCCAGGGCTGTCCACTTCCCCATCCTCAGTAAGTCTTGAGCTGAGAGGTTGCTTGGGTTTGATATGAGGGCTGAGGCATGATGTATTTCAGGATACTGAGGGTCCTGTCACTGTGGCAAAATGAAAAGAGCTCAGGATTCAGAGTTCACTGACTTGACTTTCAGCCATCGCTCTGCCTTGATAACCTCTCTGAGCCTCAGTTTTCTCCACTGTGAAATGGGATTGTCACACGTGCAATGTGGAGTGATGTTATAAAGCCTCCTTGCAGGGTGATTGTGAGGAGTAAATGGGGTCGTGTGCAGGGATAGGGCTGTGACATGAATCTGTTGACGAGTTGTTTTCCTGAAGAGCCTCTGTACCCTGGGGTACAGAAGGGGTGACTGGGGAGGGGTTTGGGTCCCAAACATCATTTGTTGCTGGTGGCAAATCAGGACCAGAGCATCTGCTTGCCGAGCGGAGAGGGGATTTATTTTGGCTCTAACTGCCTGGGCAGCCCAGCAGCCTGCGTGGTCCCCATGCACAGTGGGTGTGCTGAGATAATAGCTCAAGTACTTTGTGAAAAGAGAAAAGCTCTCCACGTTTCCATTAACTCCCCACGAGGGGCAGTTTCAGCCTACTGCTCCAGGTACCATTTACAGTCCAATTTCTCAGTCATGATGGACAGAAGTACCTGACTCGCTGCTGCTCTTCTCCACGAAGCACATGCATCCACAAACAGCAGAGATTCATCAGCTCGCTCCTCACCAGTCCTTTCTTGTTCATCATTGCCTCCTCCTGACCTTTTTTCCCCTCGTCTTCTTCACATGATAGAGCCATGAATGCATTACACTTTGAATTTCAAATGTCCCCAGAAGTGCTTTCATCCACAGTGGGGACTGATGAGTTAATTTCTTAGGAAATAAGCTGAGCACCCAGGAGCTGTTATAATTCCCTACCCCCAATGCCAACATCACAAAGAATAGCACAGTAGCACATAAATCTACTACTTGCATATGTTTACTTAATCACATTGGAATTCTCTTTGAACCTGACCCCAGGGGAGAGAGATCACAGAACTGGCTGGTAGCTAAAATAATCCACTGAAAAAAAGTTCAGTGTCACACGAGAACTTCAGGGGCTGTTTGTGAAAAGCACAGAACCAATGTGACTTCCATACTGATTCTGACAACAGGCTCACCCAGGGGTGGGGATGCCTTCCCACCTTAGGCTGTGGGTTGCAAACTGGCTGGGAGGATATGATTTTCTTTTAAAACAAATAGGTGCCCTTACCTTGAATTTCCAAATGGTAGGCAATTAATGTGTCTGATCTCTGGAAAGCACAAAGGTCAGTGGGGCCCTGGGCTAGACTTGTTAAGGCAAGATGGCAGAATGATGAGGACTGACTGTGCTCAGGGGTCCAAGAGGTGAGTGCAAATCTGGGAATCAAAGAAGTCAGGCCAGGCAGGCCCAAGGACAAGCAAAGAGGGCAGAGGGTGGGGGAGTGGTGATGGATCGGGGACCAAAAGTGCCCACAGGGCCCAGATGCCCCAGCTCATTACTAAGGAGGGTTGCTTGCCTGATATGTGAATGGATTAGTGCAGGGACTGGCAAACTAAGGCCAGTGCTGAATCTGACCTGATGCCTGTTTTTGTATGGCCTATGAACTAAGAATGTTTTTTTATATTTTTAAACGGTTGGTATCAATGAAAAAATTAATCAGTCGTCAATCTAAGAAAGAAATGAAAAATTTTATTTGCGCTAACTTCAGGATTATAACCCGGGAGACACTCTCTCAGAAAGCCCTGAGGACTGTTCTGCCTGTGAGAGGTCAAAGCACAGTTACATAGTTTTTGAGACAAATGATGTATTGACAGTTTATGCAACCCAGATCTGTAGGTACAAGAAGTAGTGGGTCATCATGACCCCTTACAAGATTAAGAAGGAAGGTTATCATCTAAGGAATTATGGGGACATTGTGACCCTTTACAAGATTAAGAAGGAGTGTTCTCTCATACGGAGGTCTGGTTAATGCAGGTGCACAATACACAGTAAAGGGGAGGGGGGAGGCGCAAATGGGCAGAGAAAAATGTTACTTGTTTTTTTCCCCATAAAATATGAATTTTATTTCATCATTGGAAAAAAATCAAAAGGAGAAAAATACTTTGTGATGTAAAATGTGTGAAATTCAAATTTCAGTGTCTATCAATAAAGTTTTATCAGAACACTCATTTACTTAACGTCTAAGGCTGCTTTTGTGCTGCCGTGGCGGAATCAAGCTGCGGCAACAGAGGCTGTGTGGACCCCGGAGACTGAAATATACTGTCTTGCCCTTTGCAGGAAAAGTTTGCCTGCCTGTGGATTAGTTTGAGAGGCGCAGATGTGAAGCACAGGTTTGAGACAGTTTGGGTTCTGGGTGGAATAAAGGCCAAGTGAAATGAGCCATGAACGAGTCTCAGTGTGGGCCAGTTTCCTAATCTGTGAAATGGGTGTATAACTTTACCAGTCTCATAAGGTGGCTGCCCCCTAAGAACCTGCTGATGGCATCCTAATATGTATTTCCAGATATTTACATGGCTGGGAAGGGCCACAGAAATTGGCTGGAGATCATTTGCAGACCTGGGTCATCATCTGAACCGCTTGCTGAGATCTAAAAATAGGGAGCCCTGGGCCACACCATTCCTTGGAGAGACTGATGCAGTAGGTCTGGGGTGGGAATGAGAGGCCATGATGTCACAAAGCTGCTCTGGGATGGGGAAGCTGTGATCCAGCCATGCACCTCGAACCACAGGTGAAGGGATACAGGGGTTTGATCAATTCTGGGTCCATCTTCAGTGACTCCTGTGCCTGCACCTTTTCTTCCTGAAATCTCATGGCCCCACGTTTCTTCTTTTGTCACCACACTGAGCTCAGGCTGTCCCATGGCATCTGTTTGTGGACACCATTCTCTGCCTCTTCAGACTGGGAGTTTTCTTTTTCTTTTTTAAAAAATTAATTAAGGGGAAGTTGGGACTAGGTGAGAGAGTAGCATAGACATATTTACACTACCAGCTGTAAAATAGATAGCTAGTGAGAAGTTGCTGTATAACAAAAGCAGATCAACTTTATGGGAGATGCCTTGGAGGGCCAGGACGGAGTGGGTGGGGGGGAGTCGCGGGAGGGAGGGGATATGGGGATATGTGTGTAGATGCAGCTGATTCACTTTGGTGTATCTCAGAGACGGATACAAGAGTGTAAAGCAAATATATTCCAATAAAGAGTTTAAAAATTAATTAGTTAATTAATTAATTTATTGGCTGCACTGGGTCTTTGTTGCTGCGTGGGCTTTCTCTAGTTGTGGCGAGCGGGGGCTACTGTTTTCTGTGGTGCATGGGCTTCTCATTGCAGTGGCTTCTCTTGTTGTGGAGCACAGGCTCTAGGCACATGGGCTTCAGCAGTTGTGGCATGTGGGCTTGGTAGTTGTGGCTCACAGGCTTAGTTGCTCTGTGGCATGTGGGATCTTCCCAGACCAGGGCTCAAACACATGTCCCCTGCATTGGCAGGCAGATTCTTAACCACTGTGCCACCAGGGAAGTCCCCAGTATTGCTTTTTATCTGAGACAGTGAAGTATTGAGATGAAATTTCATTTTCATCTTTTAAAAATATTCTCCATGATTTTATGTAGCTTTTCAACATATGGAATACAATTATAATAATTGTTTTAATGTCTTTGTGTGCTTACTCTAACATCTGTGTCAATTCTGGGTTGATTTCAATTGATTGCTTTTTTTCCTCACTGTAGTCATGTTTTTCTGCTTCCTTGCACATCTAGTAATCTTTGATTGGATGTCAGATATTTTGATTTTACCTTGTTGGGTGCTGGATATTTTTAAATTCTTTAACTTTTTTCTTGGATGCAGTTAAGTGATCTTTTGACTCTGAGTCTTGCTTTAAGATTTGGTAGGCAGGACCAGAGCAGTTCTATCTGGGGTTAATTATTCTCCACTACTGAAGCAAGACCTTTGTGAATACTCAGTGTCCATGAAGTTTTCCAGTCTGGTTGGTGGGACTAGGCATTGTTCCTGGCCCTCCTTTTGGAAGCTTCTTTCCATGACAGTGGGTAGTTTCCTCACATGCATGAGCTGTCTTGGCAAATGCTCAAAGGCAACCCTGTGCAATTTCCTGGAGTTCTCTCTGTACAGCTCTCTTCTCTCCAGGACCCTGTCCTTCGACCTCCAGCTACATGGGTCTCCCCAAACTCTCAGCTCCATCTTTTCAACTCAGAGAGTCCATTGGGCTCCTCTTGGGTTTCCCTTTTCTGCACCACCTCTGGAAACTTTCTGAAGGCAGGCTAGGGCAATTGTAGGTCTTATTGTGTTTTATTTCCTGGGTCTCAGGATCACTGGCCATCATTGCTTGATGTCCAATGACATTGAAAATCCTTACTCCATCTTGGTCAAATGCACTTCTGTAAGCCGATGTATTGATTTCTGGTATTCTGATTACTCAGAAATATTAATTTAGACTATAAATGTTAGGACATTTGATTCCTCAGAAACTCCAATGAAGTACTGTCATTTTCATTTTACAGCTGAGAAAACTGAGGCTCAGACAGGGGAAGTGACCGTTTGCCTGACCCCCAAGCTCTCATATTTTCATTACTTAATGCTGCTTCCCTTCCGCACCTACCAGCGCTGCTGGGGTAGCTCCTGTTTGAATCAGAGCACACCCTGGGAGCGCAGTGGATGGGGTTGGAGCCTCCTGATACTCAAAGTGTGGGCTGGGAGCCAGCATCACCTGCATCCGCAGGAGCTTGTTAGAGAGGCAGAGGCTGGACTCCTCCCAGGCCTGCCGAATGGGAGCCTGCACGTTAGCGAGATCTCAGGTGACTTTTTGTGTGCATTACAGTTTGAGACACATTAAGTCAGAAAATATTTCCTGTTCCTTATCTCCTGAGCCCAGTCCTGGCTCCCTGGGAGCACAGAGATGAGCTGAACTGGGAGGAGGCACAGTCAGAAGCTGGGTCCCACTCCCAGGGTGAGCCCCTGGGTCCCCACCTCTCTTCCAATGGCAGTTTGTGTGCCTGGCACAGCACACACTGAACAAGGCTTCCAGAGAAGCTGGTTGGACGTGGCCTCTGCCCTTAGGGAGTTGGTCTAGACCACGGTTTTCCAGGAAGCTGTGACTCACCTTGCCTTCATCCACCTGCCAGGTGTTGGCCTGGCTGGAGGCCAGTGGGCTGAGCTCTGGGAGAAGGAGCCGGGTAGACCTTTAGGGGAAGGGAGTGGAGAGGAAGTGGATGGTGGCGGGGCGGGGGGTTGGGGTGGGGGTGAGGGGGGTGGGTAGGGGGGGAGCTGCTGGCCATGGTGCCTTCCCTGCAGGCCTGGCCCAGACTGCCTGGGGGCCACAGCAGCACCGCCTGCCCTACTCCGCTGCCCTCCCCCCCCCCCCCCCGGCCACAGCCAGAGGCAGGTCATAAAACAACTGCACAGGTCCCTCTGCACTTACCTTCTGAGGCTTTGTCTCTGCATTTTGAGGACATTTCTGAAAGAGCCTGTGGATTCCTTCTCAGGACAGGACAGAGCTGATGGCTCTACTGGACCAAAACCACCAGGGAGGACAAGGCAGGGATCTTAAAGGGCTGTTTATTTTCTCTGAGACCCTTACCTTGCAATTCACATAAACTGACCCCAGGAGGAGAGTGGTACCTGAGGGTCCAAAAAGCTGGGAGAGACTTTACAGAGTTCTAGGTCAGCCTCTTCTTCCCAGGTAAGCATGCTCATTCTATAAAGAGAGGGCTCTGGGCACTGGTAGAATTTTTCTCCTAACCAGATACTCTGCAGCCCCTCTCTAGGCATGGGGTTCCCAGACTCCTCTAACCAGTATCCACACCTGCACGGTATTTATGAGCCATACTGCAGCCAGGTGCCAGGGAAAAAGGAACCAGCACAGCTGCGAAGTCAGAAAGCCCTGGCTTTGGAGCCGGCACACACTGTGACTAGCTGTGTGGCTTTGGGCAAGTTTGGAAGCTCTGAGCCTCAAAGTCTTCATCTAGACCACGGAGTGACAGTCAGAGCCACCTGAAAGGGTTTCAGTAAAGTGAGTTAATGCATGGACCCGGTGTGGTAGTTCATCTCATGCATCAACTTGACTGGGTCATGGGGTGCCCAGATATTTGGCTAAACATTTTTGGGTGTGTCTGTGAGGGAGTTTCCAGATGAGATTAGCATTTGAGTTGGTAGATGCTAATAGCTAAATAATCCAGGCTACAGTAGCACCTGATTGAACTGTGAATATAGGCCTCCTTTCTCTGGAGTTTTGCTTCAACTCCCTGCTTTTGTTGTCCAAAGGCACCTCATGGTTAAGCCAGCCCTGCATCTTGTGACAGTAACTGAAGCCACTTAGAAATAACTCCACTGTGATATTTAGCAAATTATTTTTATCTGATGGGTAAACTCACATTAGTGCAGCTGTTCATGTCAAGGAGAAGGGAACAGAGTGAGGGGTGTTTAGGGCACCTGCTGGGCTCGCTTCATAAAAGGTGCCTTGTTATCTCGTGTTCTGTCTCCGGTTGTGCTATTTCTGCTGGGGGAAGCTGTCACTGACGTGTCGCTCATGGCAATAATAAAACTTGAGGAATGAGGGGAATATTCTAATTCAGTTAGAAGGCCCGGACTGAACACGTGAGGCAGTTTTCTACGATGAAGGAGGATCCTGGCCCCAAGCTCATTTTCCCAAGCCTCATGCTAGGCTGGCTTCCTGCCCACCCACCTCTGCATCGTGCTTTCTTTTCCTTCTGCACAACTCACTCCCAAGCAGAGAGCACAGCTGCCTCCTTCTCTGGCCATTTGGGTTCCCCTGCCACTGGGACTTAGATCTTCCTTCTGGAATCACAGCCTTCATAATTGCTGTTCCTTCAGCTGGAGATAGGCTTTCCCCGGACATCTGCATGACTGTCTCCTCACCATTCAGGCCTCAGCTAAAATGTCACCTCCTCAGAGAAGCCCTCCCTGACCACCTCTCTAAAGCAGCCCCCACTCCCGCCAGCAGTCTCATCTACTGGCAGCCCTGTGAGTGAGCCCTTTTGGACACCCGGCTCAGCCAAGCTTCAGGTGGCCGCAGCTCTGGCTGATATCTGACTATAAGGGCATGAAACGCCAAGCAAGACCTGCCTAGCTGAGCCTTTCAACTCACTAAACCATGGGAGATGCTGTCCCATGTGGAAAGACATTGAGGATTAGCTAACTTCATCCTCACCTCAACCCTGTGAGGAGGGACATTCTTGTTCCCTTTAGAAAGAAAGAAAGGGAGCCACGGAGAAGCTATTGGATCCCCACAACTATGCTATGAAACATGAAGGTCCTCACTTTATAGACGGGAAAATGAGGTTCTGAGGGGTTAGGAAGTCTGCCCGGGAGTCCCTGCTGGGGGCTGTGGGGTGGGTGAGAGGCCCATGGGCTCAAGGCCTGAGTCTCCCGGCCCCACTCTCGCTGTGGCTCTGCCCTCCTCATCCATCACGTGTGACTCTTTTCCAGCCCTGCTTCTGCATTTCTCACTCAACAGGCCCTTTCCAGAGAGCTCCTCCCTCCCTGAACGAGCACCAGGGGCTACTCTTTTGTAAGCTGTACTCAGAACAGTGCTGGGCGAAAATAAATTTCAGATGGAGCAATGAACTAAACGAAAAACGAGCATGGAGTATTTGCGGAAAGTATAGGAGAATATTTTTGTCATCTTGGGGAGTGTGAGCTGCCCTCACCAAGTCACAAAACCTAGATGCTACCAAGGAAAAGACTGACATACATGACAACATAAAACCAAAAAGTGTTCAGATTGATGAAGGCACAATAAATAGAGTGAACTGCAGTCACAGACCAGAGAAAACTTTTTCTTTGTGTCTGACAAAGAATTAATATTCAAAATATTCCATGAGAAAAAGTCAGTGTCCAACTTAAAAAATGGGTGAAGGGGAATTCCCTGGAGGTCCAGTGGTGAGGACTCTGTGCTTTCACTGCCAAGGGCCCAGGTTCGATTCCTGGTCGGGGAACTAAGATCCCACAAGCCAAGTGGTGCAGCAACAAACAAACAAAACAAACAAACAAAGTCCAAGAATCTGGCTAAGATAATTCACAGAAGATAACTGTGATTAGTAGTCAGCCTATAAAATGTACTTGGCTATTTCCCTCATGGTCAGGGAAGGGCAAACTAAAACAAAGACGCTTCATTAAAAGCAGATGGACAATTTTTAAAAAATTGATGATATCAAGTGATGTTGAGGATGTAGGAGAAAAGGCATTTTCAGCCCAGGCTGGTCTTTGTAATTGCGTGTATATATCCACAAAGTGCTTTGTATTTTTAAGGACGTGAAGCTTTCCCACTAACCTTTAGGAACCGTGCTGTTGCACACGGGAGCCACTCATCGCCTGTGACTATCGAGCCCTTGAAATGTGGTTCGTCTGCACTGAGGTGTGCAGTAAACACAAAATACGTACTGATTTTAAAGACCTAGTATGAAAAAGATAATGTAAAACATCTCATTAGTAATTCTTTAGTATTGATAACAGTTGAAATGATAATCTCCGGCTGTATTGAATCAAATCAAATATATCACTAAAATTAATTTCGCCTACTTTCTTTTCATGTGGCTACCGGAAAATTTAAACAAATGACCTCCTTTAACTTCATTAGTTCATAATTAATTTGCTAGCATGTAGCAAGATAATTAACACTCCTGATTAGAGACAGGCAAAAGAAGCAACCTCTTTTTTCATGGCCAAGGCCAATACAGATTAAAATCCAAGCTGTTTTCTAATTTTCCTTACAATTTAATTCATTGAAGGTGGTGGTTGGTGATGTGTGGGTTTTGTTTAAAAAAATTAAAATGGAGGTGAGATGAACGAGTCCTGCTACAGAGCACTTTATTACCAACCCGTGTTTTGGATACTTTTGCTTTTTTCCCTCAGATATAAAGACATGAAACCAGAGAATCAAGGGGCGCTTGAATATGTGTAATAGAGGCTTTAAATAGCTGGAGAGACTTTCAGCACAGTAGGAGGGGAGCCGAAGTGTGGACTGGGGTGGTGAGAGTGGAGAAATCCTCCCAGAACGTAATACTGACATTAACCATCCTGATCTTGAGTGTCACCTTTTGAGTGGTCTGGTCCGTCTAGTTTGCAAAGCCATTCCACTCTCTTACCTCACTTGGTCCCCGCACGGCTCTGGGATGGGGATGGCGGGGAGGGACCCACCGTGGGAGGCTCAGCATCTCTGATGAGAAACAGGCCCAGAGAAGTGTGGCAAGTTGAGGAAGTGGCGCCAAACCAGAAACTGCGCCCTCTTTGTGAAGACGGATGCAGATATTGGCTGATTCCCGGCTTTTTGTGTCTCTCAGCTTCACCTGCACATTATCGGTGAGGTAAGCCAGGTGCCAGGCCACGAGCTTTAAGGTGCCCTCACTCCCAGGGCCCTGCACCTGTGCCCTCGCTACCTCGCCCATTCCACTCTGGCCTGGGCCCTGCGTCAGGGCTCACTCACCTCTGCTTCGAGCTTACTCCCTGCCAGGCACTGTACTACTTACTCGTGTTTTATGCACTATGTAGTGCTTATGACCTGGCGAAACGGGTGTTTTGGTATCTCCATTTTTACTGGCGAGGAGAACGGGGCTTAGAGAGGGAGTAACTTGTCCAAAGTCACGAGGCTGGAAAGGCAGAACTTGGTTGGAGTCCTGGCTGGCTGGCTTGAGGGCCCTTGCTCTTGAGGCAGAATCCCAGATTTCCCAGGAGGAGAAATGCTTGGACCTGAATTTTATCTACCCACAGGCTGCTTGCGTGGCCTGCCCTGGCTGGGCATTCCTTGGAGAGGGGCTGGGGAAGGGAGAGAAAGCCTAGTGTAGGAGGGGCTTGGGAAGGTGGCCAGGATGTGTGTGTGGTGGTGGGGAGGGCGGGCTGCCACAGGAAGGAAGCAAGGAATCTTGCTCGGTCCCTTCAGGTGGGCAGACCCTGCTGGTGAAAACAGGGCTGCTCTCGCTCTGGCCTCTTGCAGCCTCCCAATCCCAAACACAAAATTCCCTCAGGGCACTGGGCTCCTCTTCTGGGTCTCCGGAGATGGAGCCTTTCCCAGGGGATGGAGGATGGAGTGGGCATGCTCAGAGGGGCTGGGGTCTGGGGCTCAGACTGTGGCCCTCCCATGGGCGGGCAGCTTTCCGGGAGTCCTTCCGGGCATCCCCTCACCCCCCAACCCAAGGAGTATAGCAAATGCTTGGAGGAAGGAAAGCTAGGGGCAGGGGGTAGGCATTGCAGGGCTAGCAAGATCCGCCCGGGGCCACGAACAGCACGCTGAGGGGACCCTCCCAGACCTCTGTCCACAGGGGCGTGAGAACCAGAACAGCGGCTGATCCAGAAGACTGTGATCTATAATTTATCCCCAGTTCCTTCCAGAAAAGACTGGCGGCTGCCTGCCAGGGGATCTTTAACTGCGGGTTTTGCTTTGATGAAGCTAAGGGGATTTCAGGTGGTCCCTTGGGTTAGGCGTTACTAAGTTGAGACCATGTATCAAGCGGATTCCTATGTGTGGACTTCTCTATGCTCACGGCACTGCTGCAGAGTCAGGGTTATTACCTCCACATGACAGATGGGGAAACTGAGGCTCAGAGGGTGAAGTAATTTGTCCAAGGTTCCGCACCTGGGGGAGGCAAGATGCCAATCCAGGTCTCTTTGACTTTGGCAGCATCCAGGACTCTTCCCTGGAAGCAGATGGTGATACCATTTAAAATCTGACGGAAATCTCTTTGGCACCTACAGCCATTTGAGGCATGACCCAGGTCAACACGTTACCCAGATGGTTCTAGCCACCCACTGAACACTGGCCCGCATTTCCCTGGGACCATTTCCACCCAAAACATGGGTTGTGTCTCGTCCTGAATGGACTTTTGTTATGTGGAATAGGGAGCGAAAAGGGTGAGATCTGGCAATTTGTATACTTTGTGCACACAGGCCCAGGCATAAGGAGATCCACTACCCACCTCTCCAATCAGAATCGAGTTGTAGACAGTGAGCTTCTTAAGGACCTGGCTCTGAAGTCAGATTGCCTGGTTCCAATGAAGGCTCTACCACTGGGTGATGTGTCAGCTTGGGCTGCCATTAAATACCACAGGCTGAGTGGCTCAAACAACAGAAATTTATTCTCTCACAATTCGGGAGGCTGGATGTCCAAGGTCAAGTATTAGCAGAATTGGTTTCTTCTTTTTCTTCTTTTTTTTGGCTGTGTTGGGTCTTTGTTGCAGTGTTGTGTGGGCTCTTAGTCACAGGCTTCTCCCTAGTTGTGGCATGTGGGTTTAGTTGCCCTGCGGCACATGTGATCTTAGTTCCCCGACCAGGGATTGAACCCGTGTCCCCTGCATTGGAAGGCAGATTCTTAACCATTGGACTACAAGTCACAGGACTGGTTTCTTCTGAGGCCCCTCTCCTTGGCTTGCAGATGGCCGTCTTCTCCCTGTGTCCTTGCATGGTCTTTTCTGTGTGTGAACCTCTCCTGTTCCTTCCTCTTCTTGTAAGGATACTGATCCTGTTGGATGAGGGTTCTACCCATATGACCCCCTCACATTGGGGGTAGGGCTTCAATATATGAATTTTGGAGGGATACAGTTCTATCCATAATAGACGAACATAGGTGTGCACCTCCCGAAGCCTCAGTTTCTTCATCTGTTACACGAGGTTAATAAAAGTCACTGTTCACAGGGTTTTGGAGGGAATTCAGTGAGGTACCACACGAGGGCAATGATGGCATACTGTAGATGCTCAGCGTGCTAGGTATCACCACCATCCTCATCCCTAACCCTGTAACCTTCATCATCCCCATCACTGCTACATCATCTCCATCAGTCTAGAGATCTATTGGTCTCAGACCTCTGGGTCCTGCTTGTCATTTGTGGTTCAAGGTTGCAGTTGGTGAGGTTCAGAGATGCAAGGATCTTGATCTTTGACAGCAAATGCTGATTTTACAAATGAGGAAGCTGAGGCTGAGCTAGCAGCTCATCTATAATCAGAATGCTGGTACTCTGTCCCCTGGCCTGGTGATCTTGAACCGTTTCAGTGACTAGGAGGGGCCAGGAGAAGGCTCCCCTTCCTGATAGGGCCACCCACAGAGTATTTGGACAATTCAATTAGTTTTATCCCCTTAATATTATATGGACTGTTTCCCGCATGTCTTAATGAAGTGCCTGTCATATAGTGAATGAATAAAAGCCATTAATTACCGAATCCCTACACATGGGTCCTCAGCCCAGCTCCTCTCCATAAACCCAGCATCCCAGCTCCTGGTGTGATGACATCAAACCCTTCCAAGGGCAGCCTAACATTTCTTTGCTTCATCCCATCCAGGCATCTGTGCCTCCCTGGGAATTTGGATGAGAGTATTAATAAGCCACCAGGCTTCAGTCAGAAGGGCATGGTGACTCATTTGTTTTGACAGTATAATATCTCTAGTTAAAAATAATGCAGAAGCTAAAAAACAAAAATCCCAAAGACCCTGGCAGCTGGGTTGGCTTCCAATCAAATGTCCACTCCTACCATCATCCTTCCAACAGAATTCCAACTGTGCTCAGGACGGGGTGCCGTGTGCTCAGTGGGGGTCAGCCTGGAGCCCGGCTCTCGCCTCTTTGCCAATGATTGTTCTAGGGCTGGACGTGGGACCCAGTTCTGGCCAATGGGACTTGAGGGAAGTCTCCTGAGGACTTGATTTGGATGAGATGCCCCTCCCTCCAACTTCGGGCCTTGGGACGCAGTTGTTTGGGGAAGTGATGCCTGCGGCAGCTGTCTTGCAACCTGGCAGGTGAGGCCAACAACATAGACTCTCAGAGGCTGTGACCTGGAGCCCAGATATCATAGAGCTGTGAACCTACCCTGGAACCTCCTACCTCCGGTTTCTCATTACACGTTGTTTAGGCCTGATTTACTCAGGTGCCACTTGCAGTCAAAGCCATGCCCACTGAAGCTGGGTTGGTGGTGCAGGGAGGGAAAGTGTCTGTTCCCACTCAGGGATGGAGGTGGTTGTAAAGACACTGGATGCAGTTCTCAGTGTTGCTGTCTCACCTGGTAACTGGTGGTCGGGTGATCCTCCCACCCTCCCCCTTACCTGCCTCCCTGCCCCTCTCCCCGACTTTTGTGTGATGCACCAGCAGGCACTGCCCTGAGAAATGAAGTGGGGTCATTCTGATCTCAGCCTTGCTGTGCTCCCTCCTCATCGGCTTCAGACCCGCTGCACTCCGCCTTCCCATGGCTGTTTCTCCACCAGCATCTCCACAGCTCATCCTGTTTCTGGACCTCAATTTTATACGCAGATCCAATAAGCAGCTACTGAAGACTACACACGGTGCAGGCCATAGATGCCCTACACTGGGCCCCTCCATGTACAGCGTCTGATTTATGGGCACCTGAGCTGGGCATGGCGATCACTGCCTTTCACAGATGGGAAGGTGTTGCTGAGTGGGCTGGGTGGCTGGCTCCCAGGTCCTGTGGCAGGTGTCTGACCCAGGCTGCCTGGTGTCACCCCCAGGCCTCTTCCTGCTAGTTTTTCCCTGTAAAATGGGGTGCGGTTGGCAATATAATCTAGAAGGCCAGGGTCCCAGCACGAGGCTAAGTGGTTTCAGATGTGGCTGGGCTTGGGCACTGGGGCTACCAGAAATGTGTTTTGTCTGATGGACGAAGGAGTTTGCTAGGAGAGAAATCACCTAAGGGAGACAGAATCAGAAAGACTTTCTCGGCCCGGCACGGAACATGGCACAGGGGAGGGGGACTCCGGGACCATGGCAGCCTGGGCGCAGCTGGGGGCCTCGGCAGTCCCTGAGGTGGGGCAGGGGAGGTACGCACCTGTGGGAAGGACCAGGCGATGTTGCGATGGCCACACTGCAGCTCAGGGGCCCTGTGGGAGAGAGGCCTCAGCATGTCGTGGGTGGGCGGGAAGAGACCGACACACACCCTGTCTGTCCCCAGCTAAGGTAGCCGTGCACGGAGGCTATGGGGGCTTGGCTAGCACCCAGACCTTCGTGACTCTGCCTTGGAGGAAAGCAATAGGTGGCCTCTCCTGGTGGAATCCTTGCACAGGAAACTAGTCCAGGGGTTGGCAAATCTGGCCCGCTGCCTGGTATTGCATGGCTTGTGAACTAAGAATCACTTTTGCATTCTTAAGTGGTTACATTTTAAGTATTTATGCAAGCATCGATACCTATACAATATACTCAATTTTGCCTCTCTGGTCGTAAAGCCTGAACTATTTACTATCTAGACCTTTACAAAGTCTGTTGGCCCCTGGAGTGGTCTCTCTTTAGGATCCAACCTTGGGGGGGCCACAGATTGCCGATGGAGACAGCTGGCCTTGCCTGGGTCTCGGCCCTGGGGGTGTGGGATGCCGGGCCTCCTTGGCATCAGGCTCAGCGTACCCACATGCCCTCCACGTTTTCCTAAGGCCTCCTTAACACAGAGGGATAGGTCTGGGAGAGGGTACCAAGCCTCAAGAGCAAGCTCATGGCTCCGGCCTTCCCACCAAAGTCTTCCAAGAGCCATCGGCACCTCTGGCGGCCGTTCTTGCTGGGGGCAGGTGTGTTCCCGCCAGTGGGGCAGCATCGTGCTGATAGAACCTAATGCGCTGCAGTTAACAACAACACGGCCCTGCCGTGTGGCTTCGTCCTGGAGCTGCCCATCTGCTGGCCCTGGGGGGCCACTCTCATTGCAGCTGAAACCTCCTCCCCCGCCTTGTCAAGTCAGGAGAGAGCCCAGGTCCCCGGGGCCAGGCCCAGCACACAGGCCAGCAAATCTCTGTCCTTCTCCTGTGCCAGCTGCTGGCCCCCCTCCAGGCTCTCAGTGATCCCGCCAGATGGTGGCTAACGGAGGGTGAAAAGCTCCCGGGAAGGTCTGGGCACGGAGCAGTGGGCGGAGGCCAGCCAAAGGCACCCTGACCATGGCCATGGCGAGGGCTCCAGGTGTGGCCTGCCTTCGCTTGGGCCAACCTGCTTTTTTTTTTTTTTAATTTATTTATTTATTATTTTATTGGCTGTGTTGGGTCTTTTTATGCTGTGCGCGGGCTTTCTTTTTAGTTGCGGTGAGTGGGGGCTCCTCTTCATTGCGGTGCGCAGGCTCCTCGTTGTCATGGCTTCTCTTGTTGCGGAGCACGGGCTCTAGGCACGTGGGCTTCAGTAGTTGCAGCACATGGGCTCAATAGTTGTGGCTCACGGGCTCTAAAGCGCAGGCTCAATAGTTGTGGCGCACGGGCTTAGTTGCTCCACGGCATGTGGGATCTTCCTGGAGCAGGGATTGAACCCGTGTCCCCTGCATTGGCAGACGGATTCTCAACCACTGCGCCACCTAGGAAGCCCCTGGGCCAGCCTGCTTTTATTCCTGACCTCTCGCCAGCCATCCTACCTCTATTCTTGTCACTAAACCCAGGGACCTGCCAGCTGAGCACTTATCCCTTGCAAAGGACACGCAAAGGCAAGGTGTGAGTAGACGTGTGCAGTCCACAGGCCTGGGCCAGGGTGTTCCGGGAGCGAACTGCTTGGTGGCCTCTTACCTGCAGATGTCCTAGCAGCCCAGCCTTCCTTTCTCCTGGAGTGAAGGAGTGGGGCTGGCACACACCCGGGAACTCTGCAGCTTAGCCTGCAGCCCTGAGCAACAGGCTGGGCTGTTCAGGTGAAACAGTTTGACCTAAACAGTCAGGGCTGTGATTGACGTTCACTTCATCTTCTTATGGCTTCAAGCGTCATGCTGGAGAGCCCAGTTCACAAACATGTCCAGGGCCGCCCTGGGCAAGTGTCTTCTCCCTCTAGACCCACCCCCAGTCCCTTTGGGCTGGAGGATGAGGCAAGTCAGGCCAGATGAGAGAAAAGGGCTGGATGAGGGCAGATCCTGCTCCAGAGGATGGAAAAAAATATCATCCTAAAAGAATCTAAGCTGGGCATCCCTGGTGGTGCAGTGGTTAAGAAACCTCCTGCCACTGCAGGGGACACGGGTTCGATCCCTGGTCCAGGAAGATCTCACATGCTGTGGAGCAACTAAGCCCTTGTGCCACAACTACTGAGCCTGTGCTTTAGAGTCACAACTGTTGAGACCACATGCCACAACTACTGAAACCTGCGCTCCTAGAGGCTATGCTCCACAAGAGAAGCCTCTGCAATGAGAAGCCTGAGCACAGGAACGAAGAGTAGCCCCTGCTCTCCACAACTAGAGAAAGCCCACACAGCAGCAACGAAGACCCAACATAGCCAATATAAATAAATAAATTAATTAAAAAATTAAAAAATCCAAGCCAATCCTAGAATGCCTGTCTTCCTAGGGAAGCGTGGGGGTACCCTTCCCATCTGCTTGAGGAAGTGGATGTGCATCTGTATCACGTGGGACGGGAGAAAGGTGAAGGTCGCCTGGATGGTATGCTGTTATGAGGATGTGCTGTGGTGAACATGCAAATGGGTTCTGGGCTGTTTGGAGCTGGAGAAAGCTGGGCTTCTCTGCTCAGTAAAGTCGGGGGGGGGGGGTTGCAGTTGCAGGGGAGCCAGCCATGTGAGAAGCCTGAGCAGCCTAGAAGGTGCTGGCACCCAGACTGGCAAAATATCTGAGGTTCTTTTTGAGAGCAAGCATGGCCAAGATTTAATTTTAAACTTGTTTTGTGGCTCCATCTGCCTTTCATGTTTCCAAATCAGCAGTGTGAACTGCTGCCCTCTCAAAGCTAGGTGGGTCTGTGCCCTGTTGCTGGGGGGCCATGTGGGCACCAAGAAGCAGCCACAGAACATAGAGCAGAAAACAGGAATTCAGGGGAGGCAAGGATTAGAGCCAAGGTGGCTATGGGTATGTAATGCTTTGCGAGGGCCCAGGGCTGGGATAGGAGAGGTGGTCTGAGGCAATGTTGTATGGATTTTAAGGGGCAGAGAGAATCCAGGTGACACCTGGGTTGTATCCACTCTAAAAAAGTGGCTTGAGGCCTTTGAGCCTACAGTGGTGGATGATGGCTTTGCTCTGCTGGATGCTGACCCTTTTTCCTGACCAGTTTCTAGCCAGTCCTCCTGTCTTCACAGCCCTGGCTTTTGAAGCCAAGAGATGAGCCTGCAGTCCAGGTCTCTGCCTGGTGAAGCAGTGCTTTGAATGGGCACCAGCTGTCCCTTCTGGGCATGGGAGAGGAGCTGGGACATATGAGTGTTTCTTTTATTCTGCTTATTTTATCTCAGTGGATGGGGAGTGAATGGCAGAAATTAAAAACCCAAAGAATCTTATAGCTTCATGTGCAAAAGCAATGTGTTGCTGTATTAAGCCATGAAATTTGGGGGTGTTTGTTATGCAGCCATAACTGATTGATACAGGGGTAGGAGGAGGGTATTACCACCTATTCAGCAGCCATTTTGCCAGATATTTCACAGGCATGATCTCGTTCAATTCTTACAACAGAAAAGCAGGCACCACTCTAGCCTTGCTTTAGATGTAGACACTGAGAGACATAAGAAATTAGTAACTTGACCAAAGACACACACATGTGGGTGACAGGGTCAGGACTGGACCACCAGGGCTGACCCAGAGCCTAAGCTTTTATCCATGGTGGTGCCTCTCTCTATATTCTGGAATTCTTGCCCCAGCTCTGTTGTGAGCTGCCTGACCAGCCTGGGAAAAACCCTGCCCCCTTATCTATGGAAGAACAGACTCCCAGCCCTGACCTTGTACATGTGGCCTTGCTTGACCCCTTTCTTTGGACACATGACCCTGGCCCCTGTGGATCTACAAACATAGGCCTTTTGAGGCCGGTGGAGCTGGAAACCTAAACAGGCATGTGGGGGGCAGCTCCCCAGCAACAGGGTCGAGGGGGGAAGGTCTGTGCTCTGGAGCACAGAGCTTTTGGGGGGCGAGTGATAAAAAAAATTAATATCTTTTTCAATTTTCAGCATTTACCATGTACAAGCACTGCTCTAAGGGCTTTTACGAATACTAACTCATTGACTTGTCACAACAGCCGTATGAGGTAGATGCTATTATCGCCCTGTGGTACAGATAGGGAAACTGAGGCACACAGAGATTATTGAATTTGCCCAAAGTTACGTGGCTAGTGAGAGCTGGAACTGGGATTTGAACCCTGGCGGGTTGGCAGAAGAATCCTATGTGGCGGGACATTAAAACAGCTCCGAGAGGCCCGATGCTGCCGTTTGTCAGGGTGGGTAGTTCTGCAGCTGTGGTATGTGGCGGGACATTAAAACAGCTCCAAATTCTGCCATTTGTCAGGGTGGGTAGTTCTGCAGCTGTGGGTGGGTGGGGAGGGCAGGAAGCAGGATGGGCAGAGGGAGAAGCCTCAGCTGATCTGTGGGGAGTTCTGAGATGGGATGACCCTTGAGGGCTGTTCCTGTCTGGGGTGAGAGGGCCAGGCCTTTATGCCCGCACGTCCATCAGTCACTGGACGTGAATTGTGTGGGGAAGGAGGCGTCACGTTGGGTGAGGCACTTGCATCAGCTGAGTCATCCCGGAGGCGCTGCCCGCTGCGGGCTGTCCTTTGTCCTGATTGTATTTTTTATTTCTCAAGAGGAGCATCACAGCCTCCCTGTGGGCGCTCTTTTGGGCCCTACCGAGCTGAATTCCTGCAGCTGAGGCTCTGGAAGCCTCCCTGCGGCTCTCAAGCTCCTAGAAGGCGGGGCTGTGTCTATGTTGAACTTCGGAGTAACTGCTAGTGAAATGGGTGCATGGATGAAGGGATTCAGGAAAGTCCAAGGTAGAAGTGATGCCTGGCTCAGCTGGGGATGAGGCAATAACGTTTTCTGTGCTTCCTGACTTCTGCTGGCGGGAGTGGGGCTCGGCAAGTGAATTCTCAGAGGGGCTAGTCTGACCAGATTCTGTGCTGCCTTTTCTTTCCTCTTCACTCTGTCGCCCTTGATCCAAATCTCCCAGAGAAAGGAAACAGGGAGATATGGCCTGCCACTACAAAGGGGAAATGGGGAGCTCTGGGCTTCCCCCCAGCCCCCTGGGTTCACTCTGTGAGCAGCCTGCCCCGCACAATGAGAAGAAAGAGGTCTGAGTCATCCCTGGAGAGCAGATTCCCATCTGATCAGGCTCACAGTCGCCGCAGTGCCCGTTGCCATGGCAAACAGCCATTTACTGAGAGCCAAGCAGATCATTCCAGAACCCCTACCCCACCAGTTACCCTGTGACCTAGCACAGTGAACAGGCTATGCTTTGACGATGCCAAGTCTCTAACCCGCATCTGAGCTCTCAGTGTGTGACCTCCCCTTTGATAGGCACTGCCCATGCTCCTGCTTTGTACCTGGAAAAAGCTTTCCCTTCACCTGCTGTTCTGGGGGAAGAAAGTGTGATGTTCAGATGCTCACAGCCCCTCGGCCTTAGAAAAGAGCATTACTCTCTGTGCTGATGAGGCTGAATCCCTGCATTTAAGCTGTTGCTGAAGGCAATCCTTAGCTAGTTTTCCTTTGGGGCCTTGCGTGTCCCCACATCAAACACTCAAGAGCAACTTACCAGTCACTGACTAAGGTTGGATTATTATTTTGTTGGATCAACCAGAATGCCTCCCTTTTTTGGGCTTCTTGGTGGACAGAATGAGGTATAGTATATTAAAGGTTCAGCACAGGGTCCTGCCCCAGGGAGAGGCAAAATGCACAGCTTGTCCCTGTTTATTATCCTATTCCCTTCCTTGCCTCCCCCTCCATCCCCTACACTCTCCTCTGCCCTTTCTTTCCCCACCAAAGTACTCCAGAAACTTGAAAGAGAGCCTAGAGGGCTTCCTGGAGGTGCTGTTCCTATAACCAAAGCTGGTTGTATGTATTTTCCAATAAAACAATGGCCCCTATTTCTAGAGTATCTACTGTATGCCATTCATGGGTTACATGCTTCTCCCTTGATTCTTATTGCAACCCTTTGTTTTATTATCCCTATTTTTCAGATGAGGAAATTTGGATGAGACTCAGAGAAACTGAGTAACTCTCCCAAGATCATACAGGTTATTTGAACCTGGGAAGTCTTATTCCAAAGCTTGGGCATTTAACCCAAAGGCAATACTTCTTTTGGTGTCATATTTGTGTTTGTATTTGCTTTGGGCCTCTTCCCAGCTCCTCTTCATCCCCCTCTTCCTGGTTCCTCTGAGCAGCAGCACCTGCCTTCCTGAAGGACACAGGGCACTTGTTGCCTCTGCTCCCTTTTGGCGCCTCTCTGCCCTCAGTAAGGCAATGGCCACTTGTCCAGCCACTGGACCACACCTCCCAGCCCACCGAATGAACATGGAAAGAGAAGGAAAAGAAAGGAAACAAGCCCAAGTGTGAGACTGACTTGGGCCACAGCCATGTGGTTGACAGGCTCATGGGGAGGGAGAAGGCCCCAGGACCAAGGGGAACGGGGCAGGTGTGGTCTTGGCAAGGCCAGCTGTCCAGGGTCCAATGGCAAGCTCTGCGCAGTCTGGGAAGCAATCTCCAGTCTCCAGGGAAGGGCTGGAAAAACTCAAGCAGAGTGTTAGGTCCCCAGCTCAGCAGACTAAGGGGCATTAGAGCTAGGCTTGAGGTCTGTAGGGCAACAGAGTGCTGGGTAGGGAAACTGAGTCAGGAATCTTGTCCTCTGTGCTGGGTCAACTCATGGGTCCCCATGCAGGCTTCTGACTCCCAGGGTGACCTGGCTATACAGGCCTTAGGCCCGTGGGCAATAAAACTTTACCCCAGCCCAGGGGCTGGCATTACTCAGGCTGCCAAGATACTTGCTGCCCGTCAGGAAGGTCTCAGGCCTCGGTAGTGCTGGGTCTGCAGGGGCATTCCAGCTTGGCAAGCAGGGAAGAAAAACTGCGTGAGACAAGGTGAAGATGGCACCTCTCAGCCCCCTGTCTCTCCCACCACAGGATCCTGGCTACACAGAGCTCCCCCTCGCCAACCCATTATCCAGAGCTCCCAGGCCCCCCAAACCTGCTATTCAAGGACATGTAGGAATGGTGTCACCTGGGGCCTTGGAGGGAAGAACCTGATAACTTGACTCTAGGACTTTATACTAAAGTGTCAATGACTACTTGTTTTTTAAAAAAGGCTCTAAGAACCTCAAAGAAGCCCCTCCTTGGTGTGATGTGTGTGTGTGGGGGGGGTTGTTGATGAAGCTGGGGGATGCTATATACCCCCTGCTCACTTCCTGGATGCTCGTCCCATGGTCCTGGCCTATTGTGAATTCACGCACTGTGACGTGGCTCTCCCAGACTGAGGCCGACCACAGAAGAAGCCGCAGGGAGAGACAAGCGAGGCTGCTCCTCCGGGGCTCTTTGCTGTCTGGCTCCCATGGGTCATGCTCATTATCCGTAAACCCACGGCACCAGGAGTCAGCCGGCCTCAGCCTGCTGCTGTGGACGCCTATCTCTGCTCCGCCAGCTTTGTTCCACCTGATAACCACTGCCACCTGCACAGGAAGATGGATGGCTGCTGTCATCCAGGCAGGTGTGTGACACACAGGCACAGACCAGGAGTGACAAGGGGCAAAGGTGGCCAACGAAGACAGGCTGGAGCTGGTTTGGGGCTCTGGGGAGGACGGAGGCCCCAGCCCAGCCCTCTGCTGGAATGCAGTTGCCACTCTGGCCTCCTTGCCTTTTCCTCTTTACCTTGTTTCTGGAAGCCTCTCCCCTTGGGACCACCAGGCTGGTGATACATGGGTGCTGTGGGCTGTCCTGCAGCTCCCCTGCTCCCCAGGGGTGCGAGAGGCAGCTCCCTGGTGACCCGTGTGCTGGCTCTGCCTTCTGTCTTTAGCCTGATGCTATCATTATGATTTCCAGGAAGAGAAGGAGGGAGGAGGAGGAGGAAGAGAAGAAAGAGGGGAGGAGGGGAAGGTGGAGGGGGTTCATTGACTCCCAGGGGACACTCCCTCCCACTGAGCTGTGCAACTAGTGACCAACCACTTCAATTTGTCTGGGGCCAAGGAGGTTCCCAGGAAGCAGGACTTTGAGTTTTAAAACTGAGACGGTCCCTGGCAAGATGGGACGAGTTGGTCACCCTGTGTGGAAAGCCGGGGTTGGCTGGGACAGGAGGCAGTGCCTAGCCGTTCTGGAAGAATAGTGCCTGCCTCCCCTGCTCCCCTGAGCGTCTCCAGGAATGCAGCTTTGCAGTTGCCTGGCCATGTGAACCCAGGTGTGGCTCCTGGGGGATGAGGTCTTCATTTACCTCTGCACTTGGAGTCCCTCTGGTGAATGTTCCAAGAATTGGTATGCTTGGAACCTTGGCAATGCCCTGAGAACCACATGGCCCCATGTCACTGGCACCTTCCCATCCTCTGGTTTGGGGCCCAGAGCCTGTCCCTGAGAGCTGAAGGTTCAAATTAGAGAAGCAGAGGCATTGTCAAGTCCAAGGGTGGGGTAGGAAGTGAAGAGGTCAAGGATTTCTAAGGACATGAGACAAAGCCAGGTCAGGAGCTGAGACAATCCAGAAGGAAAACTGCTGAGTTGACCATGTGGACCATGACAGGGTAGGCTTTACTATGGAACAAGAATGGCCAAGCAGATGCCCTGACCAGCCATCACAAGTCACCCCTTCATACGGTGGGACTTCGGAAGGCGCACAGTCTAATAGACAACATGTTCCAGCCCCTTGCTTGACAATGCATGGGATGCAGAAGTGAATTCCATGAGCTTCTTGGAGGAGAAACTCTGTTCATCTTTTACATTCCTAATTTTCTGAGCACCAAATAATATTAGCTAACTTATTTAGTGTCTAATATGTGTTAGGCATTGTTCTCAGACATTTAAAAAACAGGTTTAGAGAGATATAATTCACATACCATACAATTCACCAATTTAAAGTAAACAATGGCTTTTGGTGTATTCACAGAGTTGTGCAACCATCACCACAATCAATTTTAGAACATTTTCATTACCCCAAAAGGAAACCCTGTACCCACTAGCAGTCACTCCTCATTCTCCCCTCCCCCTGCCCAGGCAACTACTAATCTACTTTTTGTCTCTTTAGATTTCCCTGTTCTGGACATTTCATATAAATGGAATCATATAATATATGATCCTTCGTGACTGGCTTCTTTCACTTAGCATAATGTTCTCGAGGCTTCTCCTTATTGTGTTTGTCTGCACTTCATTCCTTTTTATTGCTGGATAATCTTCTATTGTATGATGTACCATAGTTTTAAATTAATGAATTAACTAATTAATTAATTTATTTATTGGCTGCATTGGGTCTTTGTTGCATGCGGGCTTTCTCTAGTTGCGGCAAGCAGGGGCTACTCTTCATTGTGGTGCGTGGGCTTCTCATTACAGTGGCTTCTCTTGTTGCAGAGCACAGGCTCTAGATACACGGGCTCAATAGTTGTGGCTCGCAGGCTCTAGAGCGCAGGCTCAGCAGTTGTGGCGCATGGGCTTAACTGCTCCACAGCATGTGGAATTCCCAGCCCACGGATCGAACCCATGTCCCCTGCATTGGCAGGTGGATTCTTAACCACTGTACCACCAGGGGAGTCCTACCACATTTTATTTACCCATTCTTCAGATGGACATTTGGGTTGTTTCTACTTTTTGGCTGTTACTAACATCTGTGTACAAATTTTGTGTGGATATAAGTTCTCATTCCTCATTCTCAGAAACATATATATGTATATAAACTTATTTATATATATATAAAATTTGATCCCCTTCGAGGTAGGTAATATTATCCCTAAGGCTCAGAGAAGTTAATTAACTTGCCCAAGGTCACACAGCTTGTAAGTGATGGAGCTGAGACAGGAACCAGGCGGTCAGGCCCCAGAGCCGGTGCCCAGAACCACTCTGCTCTATTACCTTGAAGAATGCCTGGCACATCCAATAAGTATTTATTGAACAAGTGGCTGAATTAGACAGGGGCCCTGCTCTCCAGAGACTCATAATGTAGTTGCCTTCTTGCAGACAGCTTCTCTCTAATTAATCTCTGCAATACCCTTGGGGTTGGAAACAGGAAGAGGAGAAGCTTGGCTGGAATCAGCTGTTAAAAAGCTGAATGTGGCTGATGCCGATTGCATAAAGCAACCCTTTCAGCCGCGCTGAGGCTGCAGGTTCCTAAGGGAGAGAGGAGCCAGCATAGGGGCTGAAATTTTTGAGAAGTTACAAAAAACTTCCGCTTCAGAGTGGCAAACAGGAAATCTGCTTTTTTGGCTGTTTTTTCAAGTGAGTGATGTTGACATTCATTTGTGTGCCTGGTAACATCTCTGCCTGAGGTCCTGGACTGCCTGTTCCATGTTACCTGTCACCAGATGACCAGGAGAGCTGATGCTGGGGTGGGTGGCTGAGCCAAATGTTCTAGAGCAGCACTTGGTAGGCAAGTGCAGAGGTTCAAAGCCAGAGAGGTGGAAATCCTCATCCCAGCTCCAGGTGAGCAGGGAGACAAAGACCCCAGCAGACCATGTTCCCTAGAGCCCAGTCCCACTGCCCTGCTGCATCCTTTGCAAAACCAGCACCAAAGACCTTGCTCACCAAGCTCCTCCTTGCTCTTTGTACCAGCACCCAATCCATAGGTACTCTGGTGTTTCTGGGAGGTGACACGGACTTTTACAAACCAGGCAGTCATGAACATGAATCTTAAAAATTTTTTTCTGTTAATTGAAATATAGTTGATGTACAATGTTGTGTTAGAACATATATATATATATGTTTTTCAGATTCTTTTCCATTATAGTTTATTACAAGATATTGAATATAGTTTCCTGTGCTATACAATAGGTCCTTGTTGATTGTTTTATATATAGTAGTATGTATCTGTTAATCCCAAACTCCGAATTTATACCTGCGTGCAACCCACCCCCTCACTTTCCCCTTTGGTAACCATAAGTTTGTTTTCTATGACTGTGAGCCTATTTCTGTTTTGTAAATAAGTTCATTTATCAACATGAATCTTAAACACAGCTCTGACTCTTTTACCCTGGACTCAAAAATTTTTCACTGTCCACAGAATTAAGTACAAGTCTCTACGCCTGGCCCTCAGCACTCTCAGGCCTAGCTCCTGTCTCCACTGTCATCTCTGACCTCTTGGCTCTCCTGCCTACTTCTCCCTCCACCTACCTCTCCCTCCACTCACCCTCTCCCCTGTAGCTTTCTGGGTCCCAGCCTCTCCCCTCTCCCTGCACAAGTCCACTTTTCGTTTGCTTCCCAATCTTTGCTCAAGTTGTTTGTCTTGTCTGGAATGGCCCCTCTGGACTGTTTAATTCCCCAGATCAATTCCTGCTTTCTCCAGGAAGCTTTCCCAGTCCCCCTGGCCATAGAGAATCACTCTCTTCCTCCAGGACCACATTACTTCCACCTCTCTGAGCACTTCCCCCTGATCTGCAGTTGTGAGAATTATTTATGTTTATCTTGTTCTGGGAGGAAGACACAAAATTGCACTTTGTGTCTGCTCTTTTCCCAGGCCCAGCATAGTGTCAGCACTTAGTAGGTGTTCGGTTCTGGACTGAGCTGGCAGCCTTTAGTGAAGAGTTTGTCTTCATGTGGCCTGAGTCCACAGCCAGCCAGGTGTCCTGATGCCCTTTGTGTCTCATTCTGGCACAAGGACATATGCCCCCATGGGGAATGTGGTTTACTATAGACTCAATGGTAAAGGAAAAGAACATCATGAAAGAAAATGCTATAAATATTTGATTGGAATTTTAAAATATTTTTTAACCTCTCAGAATCAGAGCCACTTTTCCAACATGGTGTCTTGTGCAAATCAGAAAAAGGGACTTCTTTTTTTCCTGGATAAATACAACCCTGCACCAGGGCACATAGTTGGATTTCAGTCCTCACTTACCCCCTTGGCCAGGTGCCCTTGTACAGTGCACAACCTAGCCAACCTTACAGTGACATTTAGGATGAAACTACTACTCATAATGTGTAAGTCTTTTGTTCCACTTCTATACAGTTACTTTCATACATATTTTTATGTTTATAAAAGCAGAGTACTGCCTACCTATACACAGTGTTTGCTGTTCATTTACTCCTTTTTTTCTTTTTTTGGCTGCATCGGGTCTTAGTTGCAGCACACTGGTCTTTCATTGCAGTATGTGGGTGGCCTCTTCATTGAGGCACATGGACTTCTCTCTAATTGTGGCATGGGGGTTTTCTCTTCTCTCATTGTGGCGTGCAGGTTTTCTCTCTAGTGGTGGTGCGCTGGCTCCAGAACACATGGGCTCTGTAGTTTGTGGCACACAGGCTCTCTAGTTGAGGTGTGTGGGCTCAGTAGTCATGGTGCATGGGCTTAGTTGCCCCGCAGCATGTGGGACCTTAGTTCCCCCACCAGGGATCAAACCCAGGTGCCCTGCATTGCAAGGCGGATTCTTTACCACTGGACCTCCAGGGAAGTCCCCATTTACTCTTTAAGTTAGACAAGTTGTCCCATATTCAAGACATCCCTAAGAAAGTTGAGAAAGCTGGGCCATGAAACTATGAAAATTGCCTGAAGGGCGGTGCTCAACTTCTAAGACCAGGATTCATGTTCCCTTCCTTCAGCAATTCTCCTTCCCCTTTAGCGCAGGAGCCACTCTTCATCTTGTTTCCTAGTTATTTGTATCATTTCTCCTTCCTTCTACTGGATTGTCAACTGTTTGAAGGCAAGTGCCATTTGTCTTGCTTCTACTTCCAGCAAACAGTACTGAGACCTGAGGGAGCTTGCTGGTTGTGCTTTGATAGAAAATGAAAAGAATTGCTGGAATCACTATTGTTATAACGCAGGAGAACTGATATATTTTCTTCAGGTACTTGTGTCTCTGGACTCTTGTAGCCTTTTGGACATAAGCAACCCTTGGCAGACTGATTTGTTTCCATTTCTTCTTCCTTCCAGCAGCTGATGGGAAAACCTTTGCAGACACCAACGGGGCTTGTGGATGATGGAAGATTGTTAACTGTCAGATCTTCCTTAGGATTGAGTCATGCCTTCTCAAAAGGATTGCATTCAGGGGCTGGTAGATTCCAGCACTTTCTGTGAACAGGGGCTCTGTGTGTTTTCTGTGGTTGGTTCCTTCCCAGCTGTGCCGAGGAGCCTGGACTGAGCTTTGGGCTGAGCCAAATGAGAGAAAAGTTCAGGTGTAGGAAAAAAGAAGTAGAACCCACCGTGGTAGTTAATGTGACAGGCATCCGGGCGGTGGCACAAACAGCAGGACGTGCTGGACATGTCCTCTTAATTCAGGAAGGACTCTCAGACCTATTTAGGAAAGCTGCGGGACCCGGCTCAGTTTGCCACACACGGAGTCGTATCAGCCCGGAGGCCTCCGCAAAGATGAGAGATGTTAATCTCCCTAATGTTGGAAACCTGGTCATTGTCTTACGTTGGAAAAGCAATAACTGTTCCTGCATGCTCTCCCAATCTCCTGAAAACTGTGGTTGCTTTTAGGATATTCTGAGAAGAGTAAAAAACACACGGTGGCTCCTTCTGAGCTATGTTTTATGCCCCAGGCCCTGAGGTCACGCGTTTCCGCTTCTCCCCCAGTAGAACATCGCTCATTTTGGCTTCATGCCTTTGCTCTTGACACTGTCCGTCTCACTCCCTCTTCCTCCCATCTCAGAGCCAGGAAAAAAGCTTACCTAGTCAGGAAATGCAGCACAGGCTCTTGGGGTGGGGAAATGAATTCAGGATGCACACATACACTTCACGTGGTTGTTTCAGATGAGGATTGCTTTGGAAAGGGAATCTCTCATTACACCCCACCAGCAGGATTGTGTTCCGTGTTGCCTTTCTCAGCAGCCTCCTAGATCTCGCTGGGCTAGGAACATCCCCTCTCGGGCCTCATCTTCCTCTTCCCTAACGCAAGCAGGAACTCAATGTCACGTATAGCCGTGCTAGGCCAAGTGCGGTTCTGGGACCGGCAGCATCTGCGGCACCTGTAAGAAATGCCCGCAAATCTCAGGCACCTCCCCAGAGCTGCTGCATCAGAGCCTGGGTTTTGACAGGATCCCCAGGTGATTCGTTGTACATCAAAGGTTGAGAAGAGCTATTCTGAAGCCCCTTCTGGCTATAAAGCTTTACGATCCTGTAGGAAGGTATCCAGTAACAACAGCCAAAACATATTGAGCCTTTACTCTGTGCCAGGGCCTCTCCCATGAGCCCGGCTCATTCCCGGCACAAGCCGGAGGCAGGGGCTATCAGGATATGTATTTTACAGGAGAGGAAGCTGAGACTTGGCTTGGAAAAGCTGGGCTCCTCAGCTCAGGTCACCTAGCTGATTGGAGGCAGAGGTGAACCCCAAATCAGGTGGGCCTGACTTCACCCCTTGTGCAGCACTGCCTCAAGGGTCCAGGCAAAGCTTCAGAGGGGAATCAGTGTTTGAATTTTGCATGACCAGTTGCTGAGGAGTTAAAGAGTGAGGGCAGTGGTCCCAGGGCAGGAGAAAGTTTGGCAAGTCTAGACAGTGGGCTGAAGTTTTGTTTTAATAAAATAAATGATAATTTGGCTTGAGCTGGTTTCTGCTGAGCACAGCGTGGGAAGAGGGGGAGACAGTCAAGTTACCCAAATGACCAGCAAGTTTAGATAAAATCTAATGACATTTTCCTGTGTTTTCTGCAGGCGCCATCTACTGCAGTGGGAAGTGCCTTACTGAGCAGATGTATCACGTGGTCCTTGCGCTGGAGAAAGAGCATTCTTGTGGACTGAATTTGCTTTTTATAATTTATCTGCCACTACTTAAAAAGGGTCAGTTTCACCCTGGTCCCATAAGGTAATAGACCCCCGGGAGTCTCTCTTTGGAAGGCGAGACCATCGTCCAGGAACCTTATGCTTGCTGAAATTTTTCCTGCACTTACCTGTCAGCCCAAGGTTCTGACGTTGTCCTCAGGGGGGTCCTCACATCACTGGGCAAAATGGCACAGACTCATGTAGTGAGGCCAGAAGTCCTTTCATAACATATTGTAGCCATGGTGACACCCCTTAAAGTCAAATTTCAGAGGCATCTATTGGAGCAAATATTTTGCAAGCACATCTTTAAAGATTTTAAAAGGCCTTGCCCCAGTGATGAATCCCTTGATAAAAACATAAGAAAGAAAAGAAAATCAACACATCCCTCTCTTTAACTTGGATTTTCCTTTTCTGAGGAAGAATCTGAATCAGAAAGGATTGAGTCATAAGGAAGAGAAACTGTAAGGAAACGAGTCTTAAATAACAGGGGCACCTAACAAGGAGCCCCAGGTTAGGGTAGCACCCAGGGCTTGCTATGGAATGGCTCCTCAGTGACATCTGGGACACAGGCTCTTCCCAATTTGCCCTCTTCAAAATGTTGGCTTGTCCTGTTGTCAGCTCCCCTCATGGTACCAAGATGGCAGCAGCAGTTCTTAGATTCTAGTGGCATTAAAAAAAAGGAAGCAACATTTTATGAGTTTCTTTCTTGGCTGCATTGGGTCTTCGTTGCTGTGCACGGGCTCTAGGCACGTGGGCTTCAGTAGTTGTGGCATGTGGGCTCAATTGTTGTGGCTGACAGGCTCTAGAGCGCAGGCTCAGTAGTTGTGGTGCACGGCCTTAGTTGCTCTGTGGCATGTAGAATCTTCCTGGACCAGGGATCGGACCCGTGTCCCCTGCATTGGCAGGGGGATTCTTAACCACTGTGCCACCAGGGAAGTCCTATGAGTTTCTTATAAAGAGGAGAGAAGCCATTTCAGAAAGCCCCTAGCAGCCTTCTCACATTTCACTGGCCATAACAGTATTAAATCCTCTCTCCTAAACCACTGACCAGCCAACTACAATAGGCTTAGATGAATGGAGATTTGCCCCTTGAGGTTGAAGAGGACACCTTCTCTGAACACTGATCTGGGCTGGGCAGAGGGTGAAGTCCTGAAAATAAAAATCAAGGCTCTACCTTAAGGAAAGGATGGCAGGGGGCATAGTTTTGGGTAGGCAACCATTAGGATTTGCTATTAATAATCACATTTCATGGTAATGAAAAATTTCATGTAATTCTGATATCAAGGCATGGGACAGTCAATTGTTGGTACGAAAGTGCTGCATAACAATCACAAAATTTCAGAGGAACCGAAAAATACTTATTTAACTCATTGGTCTGTGGGTCAGCTGGTGGTTGTCTAATCTAGACCATTTGGCTGGGGTGGCTTAGCTCCACCTGACTCTCAGCGTCTTCCTGTGACTAGTGCAGTCCTTCTCAGGAGGTGGCAGAGGTGCAAGAGTCCCTGCCCCAGAAATCAGGCCTGTTTCAAGCCTCTGCGAGCATGGTCCCTGCTAATATCCCATTGGCCAAAGCAGGTTACATGACCAAATTCAACAGCACGAGGCTCCGCCCATTTAGTGGGAGGTGTTGCAGCATCCAAGGGCGGGGCGGGGGGGGAGGGGCGGGCTTGGGTTGCGCTCCTGGAGGCAGGGAAGGGTGACAAATTGATGCAATCTACCACGAGGGGAAACAAAGTGTTGTCAAAAAGAAAATCAAGAGCAACTTTAACAATACTCTCGTTTTTTAAACTGCATTTAAAGAGACAAAGCCTTTCTTTAGACTAGAAAATAATTTGGGAATGTTTGGGTGAATATAAACATTAAAAAATTGTGTGTGTGTGTGTGTAGACTGGAAAGGGTCTCAAAAAGCAGATTTTTGTAGCTCTGAATAACACCACTAATATGTGGTTGTATTAATACCGCATATCAGGGTATCAGTTTCTGCAACTGTTCCCATTGCCTGCCTCCCTCTTTTACAAAGCAATACCTGTGGTCTATTTTGCGGAAGTGAAGACACCACTTATTTTAAAAAAAAAAATTTTTTTTTTGGCCACAGTATGGGGCTTGTGAGATCTTAGTTCCACTACCAGGGATCAAACCCTGGGCAGTGAAAGCAGGGAGTCCTAACCACTGGACCGCCAGGGAATTCCCATGAAGATACCACTTAAACGAGAATAAACAAGCTATTTATTTAGAGCAGAAACTCAAAGGCAAGGGGGGGAGAGGAAAGATTTCAAAGATTTCAGGTGTGCCCTCATGGGAGGCTGTCATCCTGAGGAAGCTGGAAGTGGGTAACTAGAAAGGGGGCATTTTGTGTGATTGGCCCTGAGTTGGAAGCAGGGACCAAAAAATGGGAAGCTGGGAAGTGCTGACCAAGTCCTGACCATTCTGGCCAGATTGCTACAGAGGCTGTGATTTGGATTTCCAGGCAGGCTGCTGCAGAGGTTGTGGTCTGAGCTCTGTGGTCATCTATGATCTGAACTTTGTCCATTTGTGTGTTCAGTCTCTCAAGACCCATCTGAGAAAGCCCCAACTCCTCAGCAAGGCGTAAAGAGCCCTTCACTCTCCAAACACTTCTGACCCCAACTGATGCCATTAGTGACAGCAGTCCCCCCTCCTACCTCCTCCGGACACACACAGCTCCCACCTCAGCAACCTGGCCTCAGTGGGACCTCCGCTCCATGCTCCCAGAGCCCTGCATGTTGTCCTCAGGCCCTGCCTCCCTTTGCTTTACACCTGTCCATGGAGTCTGCACAAGAGCCCCCACCCCTGTGCCTTCTCTTGAGCTTTTCTTCCACCTCATCTGGCTCTTACGAGTACAGAATTGCTTCTTCTTCTGTGTCCCCCAAATAATTTGCATAAATGTTTATTAGGATAGGGATGGATCTCATTGTGCAAAAGGCATCTGGTGCCCCTTTCTCTCCTCCCCTATGCTGTGAATACTCTGAATGAAAGCATTATACTTTATTTGTGCCTACTATAAGACTTTGCAGAGAGTAGGCTTTTTGGAAGGAAGGAAGAAGGAAGGGAGGGAAAGAGGGAGGAAGGAAGGGGAGAGAGGGAAGGTCATAGAGAGGGTTGACAGATAAAATGCAGGATACTCAAACCATAATCCCAAAAGAAACATGTACCATCATGTTTATTGCAGCACTATTTACAATAGCCAGGACACGGAAGCAACCTAAATGCCCATCAACAAACAAATGGATAAAGAAGATGTGGCATATATATACAATGGAATATTACTCAGCTATAAAATGGGATGAGATGGAGCTATATGTCATGAGGTGGATAGACCTAGAGTCTGTCACACAGAGTGAAGTAAGTCAGAAAGAGAAAGACAAATATTGTATGCTAACTCACATATACGGAATCTAAAAATGGCACTGATGAACTCAGTGACAAGAACAAGGATGCAGGTGCAGAGAATGGACTGGAGAACTCGAGGTTTGGGGGGGCGGGGTGTGAAGGGGAAGCTGAGACGAAGTGAGAGAGTAGCACAGACATATATATACTACCAACTGTAAAATAGATAGCCAGTGGGAAGTTGTTGTATAACAAAGGGAGTTCAACTCGAGAATGCAAGATGCCTTAGAGGACTGGGGTGGGGGGGGGGGACTCGAGGGAGGAAGGGGGGGGAGTCAAGGGAGGGAGGGAATACGGGGATATGTGTATAAAAACAGATAATTGAACTTGGTGTACCCCCCCAAAAATAATAAATAAATAAAATTTAAAAAAAATGCAGGATACTCAGTTGAATTTAAATTTCAGATAAACAATTTTTTTGAATGTATGTTCCAAATATTGCATCTTAAGTAGATTTTTAAATATGCATGAGAAATAAGTATACTAAAAATACTAAAAAACTACTCATTGTCTGTTCAAAATACAAACTCAGCTGGGCATCTTGCATTCTTATTTGCTAAGTACAGCAACCCTGATCATAGGGCAAACACCTAGTTAAACTTGAAAGTGGTTAGATTCTGAGGCCAAGAGGCAATGTCTTCAGTCCATGCTTCCCTTTCCTGTTGGCCAGAGCTCTGCCCTGGGGCTGGCCAGGCTTTGTTGCTGTTATGCCCAATAAAACCCCAATGATAAAACCCCAATGGCTGACTCTTTCCTTGGAAATCAGAAACCAGGCTGGTAGTTCCCAAGAGAATGTTTTGAAGAGTCCTAGAGGAGAAGAAATGCATGGAAATGGTAGTGGAAAGACAGGAAGGAGGAGCCTTAATGGCAAGAAATTGCTTTTCTAAGTCGCAGGCATTTCCTTCACATGAGAAGACATGAGTTAATTATGAACGGCAGTGAGGAAGGGCTTCTTTGCCAGGGCAAGCATTCTGTAGAGAGCATTGTGTTCAGAGAAGCTCTGCAGGGCCATGAGGGAGGGAGAGATGGAAACTGGTCCACACTGTGCGCTGACTCCCCTTCTGGGCCTCACTGCACCCATTAAAACTGTGGGAAGGGTGTGTGCATTGGGTTGAATGTGTGACCTTATTTGGAAATGGGAACTTTGCAGATGTCGTTAAGGGCTCTGAGACAAGGAGATCATCCTGAATTATCTGGGTGGCCCTACATCCGGTGATGAATGTCCTGGTAAAGGACACACAGAGGAGAAGATGGACACAGGGGGGAAAAGGCAATGTGAAGACACTGCAGGGTGATGCAAGTCCAGGAATGTCCACAACATTAGAAGCGTGAGGAGTCAAGGAAGGATTCTCCCTGGAGCCTCCCGAGAGAACAGATCCCTGTTGTTTTAAGCCACCAAGTTTGGGCATAAGGCATCATTTTAAATCTTAGTATCGTGTGTGAAACCTCATATTTGTCTTTACAAAGCAAATCAGTGGGCTCCACGTGTGGTACTCAACAAATTGGGTGGTGGAGAAAAAGTAAAACTCTGGGCTCAACCCCCCCACTCCCACAGTTATACTTTTCTAATCTTTTGAGGTTCCCATCAGCAGTAGTAGCTTCCTTCCGTGGGACTGTCAGAGGGTCCGAGATCACCCACAGCACAGGTAGGCCTTTCAAGGGCTCCACAATGAGGGGGCCGATGGAGGTACCCATGCATTACCTCCCAGGGGAATGTGAGGTATTATGATCGACATGTGCTTGGATGAGTGGATTTACAAGTTACACGATCTAGTTTTAGATAAACGAATCCCTCCAAAATGGAAAAATGCTTTTAATAGATTGTAGAGAGACTGAGGATGAAGGACAATACTAATAGGACAAGACCTGGTAACAAACGAAAACGTTAGCTGATGTGGCTAATATGAACTCTGTATTAGAACATTGCGAGGTAAAAATGAGATGGGACAAGAAGTCAGTCTCTTTGCCCCCCAATTAAAAATGATCAAGAAGATTGCTTGAAAGATGGGTTTACGTCCAGTGCCGTTCATGATGAAACTCACCCTTAGTGTATATTGTGCCTTGGAATATTAGTAATTAATAGTGTAGAGTCATCAAAATTAACACTTAAAATATTACTTTTCACCTTTAACTCATCTGCTTAAATTGTCTGTTTGGAAATACAAAATTAAAATCATTAGAGATTGATGTGGACTGAATCGCCCTACCCCCCACCATGACTGGATTTGGAATTAGCGCAGTTTAGAAGGTAATTAAGGATGAATGAGGCCGTGAGGATGGAGTCCTAATCTAATAGCATTGGTGGCTTTATAAGAAGGGGAGGGGAGAGATCTCTCTCTCTCCATGCACACACACAGAGGAAAGGCCATGTGAGCCCACATTGAGAAGCTGGTCGTCTGCAAGCCAGGACTCTCGTCCTGCTCTCAGCAGAACCCGATTGTGATGGCACCCTGATCTCAGACTCCCAGCCTCTAGAAGTGTGAGAAGTAAATTTCTGTTCTTTAAGCCCCCCAGGCTATGGTATTTTGTCATGGTAGCCCGAGCTGACTAATATGGGGATACGTGATCAAAAACATCTGGGGATCACTGATGTACACGATATGTGGTTGCCATATATTCCTTCTCTGATTCTTTACCATCCAGTTCTTTTTCCTCTGGAAAGTGGAAGTGGCTCAGCATAGTTGACTGTAGCGGTGACAGCCCTCGTGCTGCTCTCATTCCATGCCCTTAGGCAGTCCCCTCCTATACGGACTCTGGCCTTGGCCTTGTGACTTGCTTTGGCCAATGGAACAATAGCTAATGTGTCACAGGCAGAGGCTGGGAAAGTGCTGGTGAGTTGGACCTCATCTCCTCTCTTACTGTGGGGCCCTCTGGCACCTAGTGAACAAGCCCACCAGTAGCCTCCGGAGGCTCTGAGGCCATAGGGAGAGTGGCTACGGATGGCCCAGCTGAGGCCCGGGACCTGTGTGTGGGGCCAACCTGGCCCACCTAGCTCTGGCCAGGCTGGTCCAGACCAGAAGAACGGCCCAGATAATCCAGAGAGTCATGAGGAAGTAGAAACATGTCTTGCTGGAAGTCACTGAGTTTTGGAGCAGTTTGTTACCGAGCAAAAGCTAAGTGACACAGTGGGGTAGGTAGATCATAGGGCTTTTCACCCAGTTCAGATGCATTGCAGTCTACAAATGGATGGTCACCAGATGAGATGACTTTCAACAGTCCTTCCAGCTTTGTTATTTGTCTTTGCATTTCCTGAGCCTACAACAGAGCCTCACACGTATCAGATGCTCAGAAACATTGTGGAGTGAAGAAGATGGGTCAAAGCAAATGCACACGGAACATTTCCTAAAAATGTTTCCGTGGGTTCTTTTCTTTACTCCTCCCCTGCTCCCCAGTTTGGGGTAGGTACTGAGGTTGCCGTGCTCATTTTAAGATGGGGCAACCAAGGCTTAGGGAGGTTCAGCATCTTGCCCAAGACCGGGCACCTGCAAACAGCTGAGGAGGATTCCCATAGGTCCGCTTTCATAGTACCTGCTCAGATTCCATGCAATCCCTCCAATTCAAGACTGAAATTCTAAGGAGGAAAGCCAGAAAGGGAATTTTCGTAGTTCCTCTGTTGCTTAAGTTTCCCCAGCGCACACATCCGGCCCCTCCAGGCACGCAGTGGGGGATGGGGCCTGATCACTTAGCTCTGAGAACCAGGTTTCTCATGGTGATGATGGCTGTGGGCCTGGTGGGTCCTGCCTGATGAAAAAGAGGTCACCAGTGGAGGCTGATAGGCATGAAGGACACACTGCCCAGGAGCTGGCAGTTCCTGATGCCACTGCCTGGGAGGGGAGCCAGGGTGCCGCTCCAGCTTGGGCTCAGTGAGAACTCATTGATGCCAGTTGCCTTCCCTGGGACCCAGGTGGTACCCATTAGGCACAGGGACAAAGCCAGCTCAGTGGTGGGCCTGTGCCAGGCAGGGTCTGCAGCCCATAGCTTACCCTGCTGGCGGTCTGCGTCAGCCCTCTGTCTGTCCGGCCTCTGTCTCTCCACCCTTGGATTGATAGAAAAAGCACAGATTGGATGACCCTAGTAGGAGAGGTGCACAGTGGGGTGGGGGCTGGTCCTGGGCTTTGTTAATGCTGCCCGTGAGGGAAGCAGGTCTGGAAGCTTCCAGGTAAGGACTATAATAGTAACTAGTGTGTGTGCTCAGAGCTTTACACGAGGTTTATCTTTTAACTCCCCAAGGGGAGGATTTCCCAGTTCCCAGGGCTCCCACGCTCTGTTATTCTCCGTTCCAGTAAACTGTTTACTGTGATTATTTTTGTTTGCTTATTTATCTGCTTTCTTTATCATCTCTCCCTCACTGGACTTCAAGCCCCTTGTTTTTTCCTCCATGGTATCTCCAGCTTAATGTCATGCAGATTGTGGCTGTTCAATAAAAATCTGTTAGACGAGCTCTTCAAGACAGACTTTATTGTTCTTGTTTAATAGAACAGGAAAGTAAAGTTTAGAAATGTTGGGTAACCTGCTCAAGGTTACACAGCTGGGGATATGTCAGAAACCAAATTCTAAACTGGGTTTGGCTGACTTTGGAATCTGTGAGGTTCTTCTAAAGCATGAGGAAGGTACCACCCATGGTGGGAGCGATAACTTTAAGTAGCACACAGACATGTTTAAAGAATATCAAATTGGAATACAAAAGTTATTTCCTTTTCATTTATCTTTCAATCCTGGTTATCTCAAGAAAATAATTTTTCCAATAAAGAGAGACCTCAAGCTTAGAGCCAGACTATCAGCATGTGTTTATGCTGTAAGAGAAAGAAAGTTTGAAAAGATTGGTTGAACATAATGAGGTATGTTTTCTCTTATGTAAATAGACCCAAATAGCCCAGGGTTGGAAAGGCACTTCCATGATTGTGAGGAACCCAGTCTACTTCTATTCTGTGGCTCTGGCACCTTTATCATGTAGAGTCTACTTTATAGCCCAAGATAGTTGCTGTAGCTCCAGCCATCATGTCCATCATGTCCACTTTCTAGCCATCAGGAAGTAGGGAAAATTCTGCCCCTTTCTTTAAGGGCCGCTTCCTAGAAGTTGGTTTATATTCCTTCAGCCACTGGAGAAGTGAAGAAGGAAGGAGGGGAGGGAGGAACCAATCATTTTATTCCTATGGCTCTGTTAGGAACCTGGCTTTTACAAGGTTCATGAGCTCACTGCACTTGGCAGAGCCTCCAAACCTGGAAGCTTTGATCAGAAGATCAAGAAGTGCTTGATTGTTGGACAGGCTGTAAATTGGGTCTTGTCTTGTGGCTCTGGGCCCAACACCGATGAGGACACGGAGTCTCACCATGTTGGGCTGTGTGAGGGAGGGTCACGAGGGGCAGTTTCCTTTCCTCTCCAAGGTGTGTGTGGGGAAGGGGGGCTGCTTCTTTGTGTTTCTACCCTCACTGTGCAACCAAGGGTTGCAGAAGAATCCCTTGTGGGGACCGGGGGCCACTCCATCCTGATCAGAGAGTGCTCAGTCCCTGGACATGCTGATCTCCAGATGAGCGTCACTGCGCAGGGGAGAAGAGGGTTGGAGGGCAATGGCAGGCCAGGGCAGGCGCCTGTCTACCCATGTGTGCCCTGAACACCCACGTGTGTCAGTTTCTCAGGCATCCAGGGGACACAGTGGGAGGTGGCTGCCTCCAGGCAAAAGGACCTCACCACAAGAGGCTGTGGGTGTAACTGCCAGTGGGGGCAGCTCAGGTGCCCAGTGGAGTGGAACTGTTGGCTCACTCAGGGAACATCCAGGAGAGCCCATGCCTGCATCCCACAAGGCGCTAGGATTTAGAAGCTGCCCCCAGGAAGGGTCAGCCAGACCAGTGGCACCTATTAACACAGAGAGGACAGCAAAGCACCAGCTGTACCAGGAGGCACGCCCCCCTCCTTTCCCAAGAATTGCTGACTCCCAGCCCCCAACAACCCCTGACAACCTGAGGGACGGGAGGGTTATCTCAAAGTCACGGCAAGCTCCCCTTCACTCCCAGGGGTGGGTGAGGGGAGGAGGTGGAAAGCAGACTGTCTGTCCCCAGAGTCCCAAACCCAATCATGATGGAGAAGGGCTGACCTTGGAATCAGATGAGAGATTAGAGTTCTAAACCAGACTGGGTGGGTTTTAATAAGGAAAGGGACCTGAAAGCTCTTAAATCTGCCCCACGTCTTGTTAAGGGATGGAAATGGGAGATTCAGTAGAGGCTGGTTCATCCTCTTCTTCACGGTAAGTGCTTGTCACTGCCATGTGCCTCAAGGGGTCAGGGAGACAGATCATGAACAACAAACACACACCCAGGTCGCGGAGTGAAAAGTGCTGTGAAGGAGGAGGAAGGAGGTGGAGGGAGACAGCCACCCTTCCAAGGAGGGGATCTTCAGCAAGGGCTCGAATGAGGGAGGAGGAACACTTGTGACTGTAGGGGGATGACTACATTAGGCCGAGACTGGCCTTTTCTCCATACTTCCTGCTGGAGGTGGCCTTGCCAGCCCGATGGGGTCTCCCCTAGGGTGTTGAACCTGGCTGATTATTAGAATCTTAGATTCCTAAGTCCAACCCTGGGATTCTGATCCAGTTGCATGGGGGAGGGGCCAGGAACCTTTCCCATAGCCCCTCATCTGATTCTGCTCATCTGAAGGTCTGAGGACCAGACTGATTCAATGACCACACCTGCTATTCCCCAAGCACCTGCAAGGCTGAGGAGGGAGATGGAACCGTAAAAATGGAGAGCTCTCCCTGTGTATCAGGAATCCTACTAAGCACTTTGCTTGCATTACCTTTTAAAATATGTATATATAATATTTGCAAGAACTCTGAGATAGATGGACTTCCCTGGTGGCTCACTGGTTAAGAATCCACCTGCCAATGCAGGGGACACGGGTTCGAGCCCTGGTCTGGGAAGATCCCACAAACCAAGGAGCAACTAATCCCATGCGCCACAACTACTGAGCCTGTGCTCTAGAGCCTGAGAGCCACAACTTCTGAGCCCATGTGCCACAACTACTGAAGCCCTCGTGCCTAGAGCCCATGCTCCACAACAAGAGAAGCCACTGCAATGAGAAGCCAGCACACTGTAACGAAGAGTAGCCCTCGCTTGCCTCAACTAGAGAAAGCCCACAAGCAGCAGTGAAGACCCAAAGCAGCCAAATATAAAATTAATTAATTAATTAATTAAAAAAAGAACTCTGAGGTAGGTACTATAATTCTACCCATTTTGTAGATGAAAAAATTGAGGCTTTGAGATACTATATCATTTGCATGAGATCACAAAATAACATGTAGGAGTGTCAGGTTCTGATCCAGGCATGAAACTCTGGCACCATATTCTCCCTGCAGAGATGAGATAAACACTCACTGAAAGGGAACCAGCCACACAAGGCAATAATTCCAGGTGACAGTTGGAATGGGCCTTGTGCCACTTAAGATTTCAGAGGCAACAAAGAAGCCAGTGAGGTCTGGATATTCAGGAATAAGTCACGATCATGCCAGCTGCTGGGACAGAAAAACCTGGAAACCTTAGTGGTTTAACACAATAGATATTTTTTGTCTCCATCATGGAGTGTGGGGGTTCCTGGTCAGGCAGCCTTCATCCAGGGACCCAGATTCCTCCATCTTGTGGTTCTTCCCTCCAGTACAACTTTAGAGTCCACTGAGTGGGCCGAGACTGGGGGGAAGTACTCGTACGCAGATGTGACAAAGATCCCTTCCACCCACTTGGCATTGTAGAGAATGAGCTGTCAGTCACCTGATCCCACCAAAATGCAAGGGGTCTGATGCTGTGGAAAACAATATGGCGGTTCCCCCAAAAGTAACATAGTTACCATGTGACCCAGCGATTTCACTCCAAGGTGTCTACCCAAAAGAACAGACAATAGATGTTCAAACAAATTCTTGTACACGACTGTTCACTGCAGCATTATTCACAATAGCCAAAAGGTGGAAACAGCCCAGATGCCCATCGACAGATGAATGGATGAACAACTTGTGGTAGAAATAGTCAGATATAGAAAACAAACATGGTTACCGGGGATAAGCAGGGGAGGGATAAATTGGGAGATTGGGGACTGACATGTACACCCGACTAAATATAAACTAGATCACTAATAAGGACCTGCTGTATAGCACAGGGAACACTACTCGATACTCTGTAATGACCTATATGGGAAAAGAATCTAAAAAAAAAAGAGTGGATATGTGTGTATGTAACTGATTCACTTTTGCTATAACACAACATTATTAAATCAACTATACTCTAATAAAAATTAAAAACAACACAACAAAAACAACAAAAACAACTTGTGGTAAATCCATACAGTAGAATTCAGTCATAAAAAGGAACGAAGTACCGACACAGGCTGCAACATGGATGAACCTGGAAAATATTATGCAAAGTAAAAGAAACCAAACAGAAAGGGCCACATATTGAATGATTCCTCTTACAAGAAATATCCAGAATAGGTAAATCTGTAGAGACAGAAAGCAGATTGGTGGTTGCCAGAAGCTGGAAAGAGAAAGGAGTGGAGTGTAATTGTTTAATAGGTACAGAGTTTCCTTTTAGGGTGATGAAAATGTTTTGGAACTTGATATGGGAGGTGGCTGCACAACATTGTGAATGAACTAAATGCCATCGAATGGTACATTTTAAAACAGTTAATTGTATATTACGTGAATTGTCTCTTCAATTAAAAAAAACTCCAAGGGGCTGGGAAATGTCATCCCTGGCAGTGCAGCTGCTGCTCCCCAGTGACAACTCCACAGTCCAGAAGGGGGTCATGTACCTTTGGTGACCAGCTAAACATCTGTGTGCACGTTTCTTCCTCCTTCCCCCAGAGCCCACTCATCTCTGCAAAGGAGTTAATCCAAAGACCTCTCAAGTCATTGTACCCAGCTCAGAGCCGAGCATGTGCAGTCCTCCCTTGAGTGGTGGCTTCTTTTGCTTTAGTGACATATAAACTAAAAGGGCAAGTTGTCTGAATCCCCCAACCTCCACACCCAATACACAGAAGTAGAGCAGAAACAGCATGACTGCAGTACCAACTTGTGTTTAGAAAGGGGAAGGCTGGCAGACAGAGCAGCCCCTGGCCCCTGGCAATTGTAAGCTCCTGCCGGGCAGGCACCAAAGAGGTGGGCCCATGTGTGGAGAAGTTCCTTCACTATGCCCCATTCTGATTTCTGGGAGGAGGTCCCTGGTCCATTGCTCTTTCTGGCTGACTCCACCCTCTGGGAGATTTCTCCTTGATCATTATCTCCTGGGTCACATCTAAAGTGAATGTTGGGGAGCTTGCCCTACTTACAGGCTGTACAACTTGCACAAGCCAGCTTCCTGCCTGTGCAGTCTAAAGGCCCAGAGGGTGATTTAATGCTTGAACAGCCAAAACCTTTGCTAGTTTGGGCTCGTCATTTCTTTGGCAATAAAACACCCTAAAAAATTGTAGGTTTCTAACTAGACACACAAAAAAGTGCATCGTGTGTGATTTTAGTTACATGATGCTCAAGAACCGGTAAAATGAATCCATGACGACACTTTGTGCTTAACTGGAATCCTACAAACAGGAAGACTCAGAGGGGCTGAGGGGCTCACCTAAAGTCACACAGCCAGTTTGAGCAGAGGCAGGATTAGAACCCAGGTTTCCAAATTTACATGCCAGGGATCTCCGTTTCATACTTGGTTCTCATAGCGAATGAAGAGACACAGCAGTTTCCAAATGCAGCTTTTTCTTTTGGTGCTTTTAATTAGCAAATATGAAATACACTGCCAATCTAATTTAATTATAATTAGGTAACCAGAAGGCTGATTATGTTGTAAATTTAGATTAAAGAGCTGTTGTTTTCAATTAGATTTGATTGTAAAGTGCTTTGACACTTCTCCTGGCCTCAAGGAAAGTTCATTATATAATTTCCCACTTGTTCACTTGCATTTTACTCACAGGTCTGGGGTGGTGGCAATGGGACTAAAGTTCCTAGGGCACCCCCAGTCTGTTGTAGATTTGGACCTGGTACCCCATCGATGACAAGGGCCACCAGATGCTACTGAGCTGGTATCAGGGTGATTTCTGCTGCATGTAATAGAGGGTCCAAATAAAAAAGGGAACCTCAAAGGGACTTAAAGTCTCACATGATAAGAAGTATGGAGGTAAGGCAGTTCTCGGTTAGTTAATTTACTTTCAAAACACCCAGGCTCATTCCATCTTCCTGCTCTACTAACTTTAGCATGTTGGCTTCTAACCTCAAGCCTGTGGTTGTATGACCTTTGCTGCATCTCCAAGCTTTCCCATTTCCCTAGAAGATGGCATGCCTTCCTTGCATCCCTTGAGTCTCCAGTAGATTAATCATGACACTTTGGCAGGACTGCCACTCAGGCCCATTCCTAAGTTAACCACTATTCCAAGGAATCACCATGATTGGCTTGGGCAAAAGTTAAGACTCATTTTGTAGAGCCCATTGTTGCCTGATGCCTGCCAGCAACTTAGTAGACCTGTGGGGACAGGGAGTAGCTGTCGGTTAGGCTACCAACTGTCCTTGCCTGGAGCCAGTGTGGCCACACCCTAGGCAGCTCTGGCTGGACCCAGCCTCAGTCTGCACTATTATCATCAAAGGAATCCAGCTACAAATCATTGCTTCTCGACTTTCCATCAGTTGTCTGCCATCTCTGTATTCCTGAGGGCTAAGATTTAGCTTTGCTTGTAGGTGGTGTTGGCAATATAAGCACAGTGAGGCAGGGAAAAAGGATGGAAAAGAGAGGTTAAAGAGAGGACTGTTTAGGGACTTCCCAGGTGGTCCAGTGGTTAAGACTCTGCACTCCCAAAGCAGAGGGCCCAGGTTTGATCCCTGGTCAGGGAACTAGAGCCTGCCTGCTGCAACTAAAAATCCCACATGCCACAATGAAGACCCAGCACAGCCAAATAAATAAACATTTTTTAAAAAGAGAAAGAGAGGACTCTCTCTCTTAGAAGATGACGGAGGAGGCAAGCTAACTGGAGGGTGAGTGAGAGAGAGGTGTGTATGGCTTTGAGGGTGGTCAAGCTGCCCTGGTTGCCTCTGGTGAATATTGAGAGCTCTGCCTTGGGAAGAGGGTTTCAGGGAGAATGGGACTGGCCCTCAGCACCTCAGGAAATGCTCCCATCAGTCTTCTGAGGTGGGATTATCTGTTTGACCCAAACTCTACTGTTCTGCCATACCAGGCTGCTTGTCTCTCCTGTCAAGCCTCCAGAGTGATGCTTAAGCGATCACCTTGGAGACACTGCACCCCAGGAGAGAGGTTTCCGTTTTGAATCTCTGCTGACGGCACAGGCAGCCTCCACTTCCCTACAAAACGTGTTCTTCAAGATGTTGGGATGACTGTGTACATGACGTTGAACAGTGGACACATATAGTTATAAACGGCTGTTCCATTCTCAGAAAGCTAAAAATACTATAAAATCCTCCATCACAATTGTCCTTTTTAAAACCCCTTGATGATATTTTGTTGCCTTTTGCATTTTATTTCATTCTTCTATTTTGAAATTAAATATGTGAATAACTGGCTGAAGTCCAGTGACTGGCCAGTAGAGATTAGACTTTCTGCAGCATGCCGAATGGTTTCCATCTGTGTCTAAACAGAATTAACTTTATAGCTTTCTAAAAATCACAGGCATCAGTTCATCCAGTTTTCTATTTTCTACTCATTTTTACAAAACAATAAGGCAAAAACATGCAATTTTCATAAACATGTACTGTTGACTAGATAATGAAAGGGAGCTGCCCAAACTGACCAGTTGGCTGATAAGAGGCACCACTGTGCCAAGGCTGGAAATTTTGGGGTCTAGAGTATGAAAGGCAAATTGGGGTATGATGTATGAAAATCCTGATTGTGTGCAAAACAGATGGAGTTGAGGCCCATTTCTGTCTGTCCCTTTTAAACGTGACAAGATGGATGTCAGCTCCTACCAGATAATCAGGGTGGCCTTTAAAAGACTCTGGGCCCTGCCCAAGGCTAATCCATTGAGAGTGTTGGCCCGAAGATCATGAAGCATGTTGGTCCAACCACCTGGAATGCCAGTGAGAGCTGCTTGGATTGATTGGCCATGAAGCACCAGGTGTTTTGTGCTCACTGCTGCCAACCACGTTTATGCCTGTGGCACCTGGTAGTGCTGGCTGATTGGGGGGGGCGGGGAGCGGGGAGTACGTCCTGAATTTCGGTCCCAGGAAGGCCCTCACTTCCAGGCCACAGCTGAACGATGTTAGGCCCAGGTGTTCCCTTCCCCTAAGAGTCCATTGGGATTGGATGCACTGGACCTTTCAATGCCATTTCATCACTCTAAGTGCAAGCGATAACTTTTAATGAACTTCTAAGCCTCATCTCCAGACGTCTCTGTAATCTCCCCTGACACAATCCTTCACCCTTTCCTTCTTCATAATCCCTTCCCGTGTGCCTTCTAGAACACTTGCTCCATGATCAGCACATTCTTTCGAGTTTTTCCTTCAAATATTCCCTCCACGTTTTTGCCTTAACCCAGACTTAGCTCTCCCCTGAGCGCAGCTTCCCTGTGACCTCCCAAAAGGACACTTTTCTCATAACCTGTGTTCCTCCGATGGGGAGGTGGTGCTGGTGTCCTTCTCGTTTCATTCCACTCCTTCCCTTGCCCCTGGAGAGCTGCACTGAGGCCCACACCCCTGTAGTTTTCTACCCCACCTCCTCACACTGAGCACCTCCTGGCCACTAGCACCTCCATCACTTTCGTTTCCGGATTCCTGTTATCTCCATGTCAGCCCATGCCATCATTCCTGTGAGGGAAACAGCAACATCTGCGCGGATGGCTCTTCCAGCCCTCTAGCCACGTACATCGTTGGGCTCCTCAGCAGGCCCAGTGCTAATATTTGCTGCAAGAGTACAGATGAAGGCTCATCGCTATGTCCAAATATTGACATGTTATCCATCCAGCTAACAGAATGTTAAATAACACATATACTATCCCCTTTCCTTGACAAACATACCTTTGTATGATAAGATTAGAAAATGTATAAAGTGATGGTAAAATTTCAAAGATGACTGAATTTAACTATTTTTATTTTTTAAGTATTTATTTATTTATTTATTTTTGGCTGTGTTGGGTCTTCATTGCTGTGCGTGGGCTTTCTCTAGTTGTGGCGAGTAGGGGCTACTCTTCCTTGTGGTCAGAGGCTTCAGGAGTTGTGGCACGCAGCCTCAGTAGTTGTGACTCATAGGCTCAGTTGTTCCGTTGCATGTGAGATCTTCCCAGACCAGGGACTGAACCCGTGTCCCCTGCATTGGCAGGCAGATTGTTAATGACTGCGCCACCAGGGAAGTCCCTTAACTATTTTTTGTGTATGGCTGGGTGTTCTTTCCATGAGTTTATTATTTGGATAAGTAATAAAATGAACTCATACAAAATTCATAAATTATGTTTACTCCATAAAAGTTAATTTTCTTGCTTTCATTTAAGTAAATTATTAATTATGTTGTTATAATCAAGACTTTCACATAATTTGTGTTCTATTGAGGGTAATGATGAATTAGACAACTTCTGGGGACACTGTGTTTCTCAGGGTGTTTTTCATTAATTTCAAAATGAAGAAACTATGTTTGGCTGAGGTTGGAGCAACTGGAATTGTCAATTAAATTCTTAAAGCAATACTTAGACTGGAAATGAACTGAGTCTAACATATGTTTATATGATCATGATTTGTAAGTTTAATACATCATGTTTAATATATAACATTTTGATGGGGTTAGGTTGTATATGATTAATTATTGTTATAGAAAATAGTACAAAATATTTTAATTTCATTATGAAAATTTCTTTCACCAATATCATGCGTTCCACTCTCTCTTAAAAGCGGGATCAAGATTCATACATTATTTAAAAGTATTTTCCTTTCAAATTCCTCAGTGGTGAGATAGAATAAGAAAATTGACAACAGCAGCATGTTATTTAATTTGGTAAGATCTTTCTTCAGATTACATTTTGATCAATGATGGCCAAAAATAGTCTCCATAGAAACTAGTTTGGGGAAATTTTGTACGAGGCTTTCTGTAGTCATGCAAACATTATTGTTTCCTTTAAAATTTTCTTTTAAAATTAAAATATTAATGCTTTAAAAAGTGAAATACACAAACTGAACAGGAAAATTAGAAACTTGCACTCAGCTTAAAATAACTCCATGCTTGTTCTGCTTTTGTAAAATATGCTTGCTGTGCAGATAAAAACAAAAAAAAACAGGATGACCTAGCAATCCAATATAACCATAAGATGTTTTGCTAAAAATGCAATGTTCTGCACCTGCTCTTGTAAGTTTCTGTTTGAAAACTACTTTGTTTTGTAAACCAAGTAACCAATCTACCCATGCTAACTGTAAACATGTGCACTGACCCCTGTAAAAGAAAAGCTCACCCTGAGCTTGGGGCCCAGAACTTTGCAGCATTAGCTCGTCTGGGGCCGCCGGCTTAATAAATCTGAGTTCTCCAGCCCTCTGTGTGTGGTGCTTGTTTCTCCACGGACCAATTTCTGCAACAAAACAACTGTGTATGGTTTTCTTTTGTAAGCAACAGTTCACACCAAATACCTGCATATAGTGTAAATACAAATACAAAAAATAGTAATTTTATTTTCCACTAAAGACTACAGTTCACTCATACTTGAGGATCTTCTATTGTTTCACTTAACTTTTCAAGTATATTTCATCTAGCTTGTCTAAATCAAATCAAATTGCTTTAACATAGGGAGTAGTTCTGCAATTATGGATTAGAACATGAAAATGGACACTTGGCACAACTGGGAAATGATACTTTGTTTTGCAAGACTCTATCACATTAATGCCAAGTGGAAAGGATTTCAGGAGTTAATTAATTTGTCTTCTCTTTCAGTTAAGTGCTTCTGTTGCTCAGATCCTCCTTGCACTCTGATATGTCACTGTCTTGTGCGTTGGTGGTAGACACACCACCCAGAAAAGTTGGTGGTAGATTTACCACCCAGAAATCTTCATGGCATCCAGAAGCTGTTGCTTGTTGTTTTGAGGATGTGGGGTGTGGAGAAGCAATACTGAATTGCTAATTCAAACATTCTACTTTTTGGGTATCATCTATCCTGCTGGTTTCTTGATTAAGGACAGACATCCTTGCAGTAGCTCTTCAACCTCATGGAGACCTCTCATCCATAAACAACTCTCCCTTCTCTCTAGCCATCGGTCCCGTCTGTCTTTATTTTCTTATCCAGCTTGGAGTCCATGCTGATTCATCTTTTTCATCACTAATCCAACTCTCCTTCCATTGTACACATCTGACAAAACCCCAGCGTTAGAGAAACATGAGTATCTATGTCAGAGCAGCTGCCTGATTCTCGAGACGTTTCTTACCCGCACCTTCAAACTTTAACCCATCAAGTCCTATTCATTCAGATGCCAAAAGAATCCTGCAGTTACTGCATCTTTCTATGACCATTACTGTCCCCACAGTCCAAGTCACCATCATCTCTTGCCTTAAGTGTTGTCGTAACTCCCTAATTGGTCTCTCTTTCCACTCTTTCCTTCCCTATAGGCCACTCCCCTCAGGGCAGTGAGTTGCCGCTATAAAATGTAACTTATATCTTATAGCACTTCCTTACCTCTTTTCCATTCAAACAAACACAGGATCCTCAACAGGACTTACAAGGGCACCCAAAACGTGGCTCTTTCCTACCTTTCCTCCATATGCCATATCCCTTTGTCTCTCCCTTCACACGAGTCTCATTACCTTTCTTTCAGTTCCTAGATGATGTCAAACACCTTCTGCCTGGAAAGTTCTCTAACTTGTTGACTGATTAACTTCTACCCATTCTTTTATCTTGGCAGAAATATACTTTTTTCAGGATGATGCTCCTTGATCACCCAAAGTGATCACCTAATAACTTTCTCTGTTACGCCCTTTCATAGCGCCTGGTACGTTCCTTTATTGTGCTTGTCAGGCTTTGGTTCTTGTGGTTAATTGTTTAAATCTGGACAGTTCAGAGGAATGGAAACTCCATGAGAGGCAGAAACCCTTTTTGTCTGTTTACTCTTGTAGCCCCAGCACAGTGACTGAACACAGAAATATTTGTGAATGACTGAGTAAAAGGAATAGGCCAGCAACAGGATGCTGGTAGGGAAAGCGTTTTTCCTACAGCCTCCTTGCCTGAAGTCCTTTCCTTCAGCTCCTAAGTTCATCAGGTTTTCAGAAAAAATCAGCATCATTATCTTCATTCCCCTGCTAGGATGGAATTTGGATTCAGATGCTAGGATGTAAAAGGAAAGAACAAAATCCAACACAGAAAGAAATATCGAATAGAGAATACTCCCCCGAGTGGCTACACGTCTTCACTGTAAGCAGTAATCTCAGTGTGCGGCTATTGAGCCTGGAGTTATTTACATGTCTCTAAGCCTCTTACCTTGTAATCAAGATCATTCCAATAGCTTTGCGTTTAGACTTCCAATTGCATTATGCATCCACAAGTCATTTCTTTGTCAAATGCTGTTATTGGTACCACTATCATCTCCTAGGGAGATTATTAAAAAAAGTATTCATTCTTCTTTATTCTAATATAGTTTATCAAAGTTATGTTTTAAATTTTTCTGTGCTAATGCCTTCATGACATTATTAGTAAATTTAAAATGAAATATAAATTAAAATAATTAAAATTAAAATATCATCTATAGGTCTGTATGTTGTCTACCACAAGCTTGTCTAATTCAATGAGTTCTGACTTTACTTAGAAGAAGCATGTACAGTTTGTGGATTTTTTCATGTAATTTTTCATCTCTTCTTTCCTCTTTCTGCTCATCTCTGAGCAATTTCATCTCCTAACAATGCAAGAATTAGGATGAAAAGATGTAAAAATGGCAATAATAAGCTTTGCTTTCTTTTAGGAAAAAATGTATTTCTCATCACACAGATGATGTTTTAAGAGTTGACTAAAGAAAAAAGGGCTATTGATATAAAATAAGATTTCAAGTAGATTTAAGGTACTCATGCATTTCTTCATTCAAAAATATTGAACAATTGTAATGAAATATTCTGTGGGAAAGGTGACATTAAGGTATTTAGAGCCATACAAAGACTAATTCTTAGTGACAAAATCTCTGCACCACCACCTCCACCCTCATTTTAACTATTTTAGGTAATTAGCTACATATTTATTTTGTAGTTGTCTTTTTTGTTTCTAACCAGTACATACACAATTTTGCATACATATATTTATTAGGGAGGTATTTATGAGGCGGAGGGAGTGGAGAGGTTGGAATGAAGTTATGTAATGGATAGGCTCTGGGGATTAGGTACTTGGGCCTATAATGGGCATTTAAACCTCCCTACTTGACCCCAGATTTTATTCTTGTGTCCCACTCTGAGTACCAGGGGTGGGCCTCACTTTCCAGGAATAAATGCATACCCTTTCCAGTAAATGGCTCTGGAATTCGGGTGTAAACACCATGTAAATTGGTTCAGGAATGAGTCAGTGAGACATTGAAAAGAAGTATGCTGAGGACTACTGGGCAAGAACCTGCTTGCTCACAACAGATGTCTACCAGGAGTCACGGGCCCTCTTCTTCTGGACATTGTTGTCCAAATATATGAGGTCTGGGGCTGCAGCAGGCATTCTGTTGGCATTCTAAGGATAAAACTTGCAACAGAGGAGATCAGGTCAAGAAACAAGGCAAAGAACAGAGCTGGAGACCTGACTGAACCACGCCTCACCTTTGCTCTTCCTAGACCTTATCAGTATGTCACTCAATGAACAGCCTTGACTTTTTTTTTTTTAATTTTATTTATTTATTTATTATTTTTTTGGGGGGTACACCAAGTTCAATCATCTGTTTTTATACACATATCCCCGTATTCCCTCCCTCCCTCGACTCCCCCCCCTTGAGTCCCCCCCACCCTCCCCTTCCCAGTCCTCTAAAGCATCTTCCATCCTCGAGTTGAACTCCCTTTGTTATACAACTTCCCACTGGCTATCTATTTTACAGTTGGTAGTATATATATGTCTGTGCTACTCTCTTGCTTCGTCTCAGCTTCCCCTTCACCCCCCGCCCCCTCCCAAACCTTGAGTTCTCCAGTCCATTCTCTGCATCTGCGTCCTTGTTCTTGTCACTGAGTTCATCAGTACCATTTTTAGATTCCGTATATGTGAGTTAGCATACAATATTTGTCTTTCTCTTTCTGACTTACTTCACTCTGTATGACAGACTCTAGGTCTATCTACCTCATGACATATAGCTCCATCTCATCCCTTTTTAGAGCTAAGTAATATTCCATTGTATATATATGCCACATCTTCTGTATCCATTCATTTGTTGATGGGCATTTAGGTTGCTTCCATGTCCTGGCTATTGTAAATAGTGCTGCAATGAACATTATGGTACATGTTTTTTTTGGGATTATGGTTTTCTTTGGGTATATGCCCAGGAGTGGGATTACTGGATCATATGGTAGTTCTTTTGTAGTTTTTTAAGGAACTCCAAATTGTTTTCCATAGTGGCTGTACCAACTTACATTCCCACCAACAGTGCAGGAGAGTTCCCTTTTCTCCACACTCTCTCCAACATTTGTTGTTTCCAGATTTTGTGATGATGGCCATTCTGATCAGTGTGAGGTGATACCTCATTCTGGTTTTGACTTGCATTTCTCTGATGATTAGTGATGTTGAGCATCTTTTCATGTGTTTGTTGGCCATCTGTATGTCTTCTTTGGAGAAATGTCTATTTAGGTCTTCTGCCCATTTGTGGATTGGGTTATTTGCTTTTTTGGTATTAAGCTGCATGAGCTGCTTGTAATAGCCTTGACTTTTAAGCAACTTTTTACTTGAGATTTCTGTTTCTGGAAGCCAAAATAAATAATGCACAGAATCCCAATTTATACTTTCTTAATGCTGTTTTTATTTTTTAAACTTTAAGGTTAGGAATGTTTTTCTGATTATAAAAATAATACTTGCTCACTGTAGAGAATATAGAAAAGACTGAAAGATACAAAGAAGATAAAAACCATCTCTAAGCCCATTAGCCCTAGTGTCTTGAATTAGTCTTTTTTTTAAAAAATTATTTATTTAATTTATTTATTGGCTGCTTTGGGTCTTCATTGCTGCACATGGGCTTTCTCTAGTTGCTGCGAGCGGGGGCTACTCTTCATTGCGGTGCGCAGGCTCCTCATTGTAGTGGCTTCTCTTGTGGAGCACAGGCCCTAGGTGCGTGGGCTTCAATAGTTGTGGCACATGGGCTCAGTAGTTGTGGCTCACGGGCTCTAGAGCACAGGCTCAATAGTTGTGGCGCACGGACTTAGTTGCTCCGTGGCATGTGGAATCTTCCCAGGGCAGGGCTCGAACCCGTGCCCCCTGCATTGGCAGGCGGATTCTTTACCACTGCGCCACCTAGGAAGTCCCTTGAATTAGTCTTTACATAAACAAACTTACGTATATATTTCACATATATATGTACCATGCTAAATATAGATTTTTTTTATGATGGTGTGTTTCACCAACTACAGTTAAAATAAATGTCTCATATTGATCATTTGCCAGTATACATGTAAACGGTTCAGTGTTCACCAGTGTGCTGGGTAAAATCCCCTGGAGCAGGGCCTTACTATACGGAAGTTATATTGCTGTGATAGACCAATCCCTTCAGTTCTAAATGTCTTCTAGTTTCCGTCATGATTTTCTGACCCATAAGCTGATTGGAAAACTAGAACTATGGGGGTTTACAAGCTGTCTGTTGGTTATTTATTTTTTAAAAATATTTATTTTCTGAGTTGGGTCTTCGTTGCTGCATGCGGGCTTTCTCTAGTTGTGGTGAGCAGAGGCTCCTCTTCCTTGTGGTACACGGGCTTCTCATTGTGGCGGCTTCTCTTGTTGTGGAGAACAGGCTCTGGGCACGCAGGCTTCAGCAGTTGTGGCACGTAGGCTCAATAGTTTTGGCTCGCGGGCTCAGTTGCTCTGTGGCACGTGGGATCTTCCTTGACCAGGGCTCGAACCCATGTTCCCTGCATTGGGAGGCGGATTCTCAACCACCCCACTACCAGGGAAGTCCTGGTTATTGCTTTTTAACGTAACTACACAGTGGTCAGAGAATGTGGTTGCTATGATACCAGTCCTTAGACATGCAGAAGAGACTTGCTTTATGACTCAGTATGTTCAATTTTTGTAACGTTTCACATATTCTTCAAAGGAATGTATATTCTGCAGTTGTTGAGTGCAATAGTCTATATGTATTCATTAAATCAAGCTTGGTAATTGTGTTATTCAAATCCTCTAGTCTCTCAAACATTTTTTGGTCCCTTTGATCTATGTGTTAGTGTCCTGCGGCTGCTGAAGCAAACTAGCACAAATGGGTGGTTTTAAACAACAGAAAGACATTCTCCACAGTTCTGGAAGCTGTAACTCTGAAATCAAGGCATTGGCAGGGCTGCCTTCCCTCCGAAGGCTCTAGGGAAGACTTCATTCTTTGCCTCCTCTGGCTTTGGGTGGCTGTTGGCATTTGGTGTGGGAGTGTGGCTGCATCACTCCAATCTCTGCCTCTGTGGTCACACTGCCGTCTCCTCTTCTGTGTCTCCTCTTCTGTTTCTGTCTCTCCTTTCTCTAAAGAAGACACTTGCCATTGGTTTTATGTTCCACCTGGATAATCCAGGTAGCTCTCCTCATCAAAAGATCTTTAATTACATCTGAAAAGACCTTACTTCCAAATAAAGTAACTCACAGGTTCTAGGGATTAAGACACTGGAGATATCTTTTTTTGGGAGCTACTATTTAACCCACTGCAATCTATTAGAGAGATACGTGAAAATCACCTACTCTGATGGTAGATTTTTTTCTTCTTCTGCCAATTTTTGCTTCATATATTTCATGATCATATTATTAGACACACATCTGACTTATCTTGTGTACTGTGTTATCTAGTCACACCTACCCACCCACCTCAAAAGTCTACTGATGACAATCAGTTGTTTGCCTGAAAAAACTTTGTCTTTCCTCTTACATTCTTTACTTGCTGGGCATAGAATTCTAAGCTTATATTTTTCCCCTTCAGCATTCCAGTCAGTTGTCTTTTACTTGAAAAAAAAATTTTTTTTCCATACTCCCAAAATGTCCCAGGGCCAGAAAGTTAGTATAGTTCCAGGCCCAGAGAATCAAAACTGGGTGCTGATTCAAAAAAATATATGCCATTAGTTTAATATGAGGGAACATTGTCTGAAATTAAATCATTCTAAGTGATTGGTCAAAACATTTCATTAAGTATAATGCAATATATTGGGAAAATATTTTTTATGGTTTATTTATTTTACTTTTGGCTGCATGGAGTCTTCATTGCTGTGCTCCGGCTCTCTCTAGCTGCAGTCAGCGGGGGCTACTCCTCGCTGCGGTGTGTGGGCTTCTGCTTTCGGTGCGTGGGCTTTTCATTGCGGTGGCTTCTCTTGCTGCAGAGCACGGCCTCTAAGTGTGTGGCTTCAGTAGTTGTGGCGCATGGACTTAGCTGCTCCCTAGCATGTGGGATCCTCCTGGCCCAGGGATGGAACTGGTGTCTCCTGCATAGGCAGGCAGATTCTTAACCACTGCGCCATCAGGGAAGTCCTATTTGCGAAAATTTGCGTAGAGAAACTGAAACAAACGTGCACACTGACATATACCACAGACAATTTCTCAGTGACTGAAGTGATTCTTCACTTCACACTAATTGCATATCTGTGGAAATAAAGATTCATTATTTGCTAGCTTAAATGTAATAAAGGTTTTTCTAGACCACCATCACTGGCAGCAAGAGTGAGCTCCATAATAAACAATTATAACATATATTCTCATATAATATACTGCTATTGCTATAATTTGAGACTGCAGAGGAAGCAAAGAAGTTATAGTAGTTACCTACTCTTTCTTCCTTGCCCCTCAAAACTCTCACGCATAATCTCAAGTTTGTAGTTAGATTTGTGAAACAGCATACGGAGAGTCGCATTTTTAAGTTTAAAATTTCTGGCCTCAGTGTATGGAGGAGTTAAGAAACTTAAAACAATGCTTCAATTGCGCAATCTTTTTTTTTTAAGCGACTCCGCTATTTCGGTTATTCTCGATTTTGAGGGTTTGGGTCGTGCGGGCTGAGGCCCGTGGGCAATCCTGCCATGGGCCGCCCTGGGCGGTCCCACCCGTTTATAATGCGCGACCCGGAGCCTCTAGTGGCCCCCCAGCTCCGTGGTCAAGCAAAAGCCGAGGCTGCAAGGCCCTCTGCGCTGCGAAAGCACGGTAAATCGGGCGAGCAGACGAAAAACACTGCTGAGACGGGGAGCCTGAGTCACACCGACCGCCAGCCAGGATTTGGGCGCATCTTCAGGAGCCACCTCGACTCCCCGTCGTCCTGGTAACCAAGCTGAGAACGCGCGTGCGCAACCAAGCTCCCTTATCACGTGAGGCCGGCCGGGGGCGGGGCCGACGAATGCGCCTCAGGACTGGTCGCCCAGTTCCCCTCGGCGCGGGACTAGCCCAGGCGGGGCGAACCTCTGCTATACTGCGTGGGGGTGGCTCCCAGCTCCCGCCCCTTTTCGCTTAGCTTTCTCGGGGCTAGTTCCTCGCACCGCGCGCCCTCCTGGCCGCTCCCCCCCTCCGCTTTCCAACTGCCTGTTGGAAGCTGCTGTAAAATGTCGTGAGGGGCGCTGCCGCTTTACGGCTGCCTCTCCCAGACTGGAGCCCGGGAGCGCCCGCCGCCCTCAGCCCTGTCTCCGGGAGTCGGCCCGGCGGAGGTTGGGACGCCCGGCGCGCAGCTGCCTTCCCCGCCGCGCCCGTTCCGGCTCTCGGCGATGTGAGCTCGAGGAGGCTGCGGTGCCCCCCGGCCCGGGGTTGAGACGGGCGGCAGGTGCCTGTGAGGCGGGCGGGTGCTGGGGGCCTGCAGCATGGAGGAAAGCATGGAAGAGGAGGAGGGGGGCAGCTACGAGGCGATGATGGACGACCAGAACCACAACAACTGGGAGGCCGCCGTGGACGGCTTCCGGCAGCCCCCGCCGCCCCCTTCTTCGATCCCAGCCCCTGCCCGAGAACCTCCGGGGGGTCAGCTGCTGGCGATGCCTGCGGTCTCCGTGGACAGGAAGGGCCCCAAGGAGGGGCTCCCGATGGGGCCGCCGCCGCCGCCAGAGGCCAATGGGGTGATCATGATGTTGAAGAGCTGCGACGCGGCCGCCGCCGTGGCCAAGGCGGCTCCCGCCCCCACCCCCAGCTCCACCATCAACATCAACACCTCCACCTCCAAGTTCTGTGAGTCCAGCCTTTCGCCGGCAGCCTGGGCTTTTCTCCTCCCTACCCGGACGCCGAATCCACCCCCCTCGGCCAGCCCCGCTTCCTTTGTTTCAGGCCTGGGTCTCTCTTCCCCTCTCCGCCTCCCTCCCCCGCCTCGTTTGGTGTCCGCGGCCAGCGCCGGAGCGGCCCTGGCTGCTTGTATTACCTGGCCTAAAAGAGCAGCCTGGTTACGCACACAGCCCCAAGTTCTCCTCCAGACGCGATCCGTATCACGACCGGCTGCCTCTCAACACTAGGAAGCTCTTTTCTTCTCCGTTCCCCCCTTAAGTTTCACCCTCAAACGTGAAGGGAAAATAAAGCTGCCCGAGTTTCGTTAGGGAGAGGCCTGCAGTCTTTTTTTGCAGCCAGAGGAAAAAAAAAAAAAAAGAAATCTGTCGACTTGTGATGCTGTGCTTTTAGCCAGTCTACGTCAGACAAGTCAGGAATTAGAAAGTTGACCTGTATCTACACTTCGTTCTTTCCCTTCTCCAGTGCACACTTTCTGCATCCCGATAGGGAAACGTGTGAGTTGCTTCTTGAGTAACACCAGCGCAGTGGAAGCTGCGACATCCGTTTTGAAGCTAATAATGTATAAAATTACTTTTCAGAGCCTACACTCATAAGAGTAAACCATTCGGTATGTCTCCAAACCTGAGATTCTGTTGAATGTCGAACTTTATGATAGTGATCTGCCTTAACGCTCGATTGCAGGCAGAATGATTGGAGACCAAAATCTGTTTTGTAGCCGAAACTCTCTCCAACCAAGGATGTATGCTTCCACAGCTAGGAAAAAAAGTGCTTTTGCTTTAAGTGGGTTTTTTGGGGGGCTGGTGGCGGTAGAAATTGGCCGTCACAGCCAGATTTTTCTCTCTTATTAATAACTGCAAGTTTTGAATAGCATCTGGTAAAGCAACTGGAGATTTCATTTCTAGTTGCTAATTTTATCAAGCTGTACCAGTAATTGTCCAGTTAGCTGTGCAGAGAAAATATCTGCCTTGGTTCAGATATATAGTCATAGCGTTACACATTTTTTTTTTCAAACAAGCACATAACCTTATTTATTTGCCTTCAAGATACCGAGACGTTCATATGTAGGTATGGTTGGTAAGATTCGCTTGTAATTTTTTCTGTATTATGAATACATGAGAATAATGTTTATATCGTATAGCTTGTGTGTTGAAGTCTATGTAGTGAAACCAGACCTGGGACAGAGTGGCAGGGTGATTTATCTAAAAGCTGAAGGAAACTTGCTTTAGTGCTTCAACCACGTTCATTTAAGAATTCAGAAAAATAGCATACAGTTAAGAGCAGAAATCGGTGAAATTAGGAACAAAAGATTTGCCAAACCAGAAGATTGTTTTTTGAAGATAAATAAGCTAAACAGACCTTTGATTTTAAAAAGATGCAAATAAGTGATAAATGGGTAACAGCTACAAATGAGATATTTAAAAAAATAATTTTGTGAATTACTATAGGTTTATAAATTTGGAAGCCTAGAGGAAATGTTTAAATTCTTAGAAAACTACAAACTATGAAAGTTGGTATCAGAAGAAATAGATAGCTTGAGCTAATATTTAATAAACTGAAATGGTAAAACCTCCCCTTTCAAAAACTCTGGATGAAGATAATCTTATAACTGAGTTGCGTCGAACTTTTAAATAAAAATTCCTTTTTAAAAGTTGTTCTGGGAAATAGGAAAAAAAAAGAGAGCGATGCCAAACTCATTTTATGAAGTTGGTGAAGTCTTGATTCCAAAACTAGGTGAGGTCAGTATGAGAAAGTTATACCTCTATTTTCAGTTATTAGCACAAACATGAAAATCCTGCACAAAATACTAGCTCATCAAATCCAATAAGGCGTTAAAAGAATCTTGATCTGTAGAGTTTGATTTAAGAATGTAAGTAAGGTTCAACATCTATTTATCTGTTAATGTATCTCATTAGTAGACTAAAGGAGAAAAGTCATTTCAATACCATAAAATCATTTGATAAGATCCAGCACCTGTATATGATAAAAACTCTTAACAAGCTTCGAACACAAGATAACTAGGTAATGGTCGTTACCAAAAACCTACAGCAAATGATAATACTTAATGGAGAAATTTTAGATATATTTAAGATCAATAACAAGATAAGGATGCCCTCTATCACTGTTACTGTTTAACATAGGAAAGGTCCTGACTGACACTACAGGGGGAAAAATATTGAAAGTATAAGGACAAGAAGGGAAGCAGTAAAACTCATTATTGCCTAGAAGAACCATTAGAATCAAGAGAGAAACTGTTGCAACTAGGAAGAGTTTAGCAGGATTACTGGATTTAAGATCAACCTACAAAAATTAGTAGCATTTAGTACACAAGCAATAAGCAACTAGTAAAAGTAGTCAAAAGTAAAAATTGTATACAATAATAGAAACAAAACAATAGCCTCTAGGAATTAACCTAAGAATACATAAGATCTTTAAGGAGAAAACGTTGATAAGGAGCTAGAAGGGGATCTAAATAAATGGGAAAACTTTCCATGCTCTTGGGATTAGATTATTTATTGTCGTAAGGATGTCAGTTTTCTCCATTTTAATCTGTAAATTTGATTAAACTGCCATCAAAATTCCAGTTGGTTTCTCTAAAAAGCTCAACCTAGATCTAAAATTTACATGGTAGGTGGGATAAAGTCTGAATAGCTAAATCAGTCTTGAGGATTTGCTTTGGGGAGGTGGGGGGCTTATCAGAAGTTAAGATACTGTTTCAAAACTGTAGAAATAAAATCTAGTATAAGTGTAAGAACATAAAAATAGACGAACAAATTGGAGAGCAGAGACTTACCTATATGTGTTCAGGAACTTAGGATAAAGGTGGTATCATAAATCTTCAGAGAAAGGAATCATGTTGCTAGGAAGAGTGGCTCCCTCTATGGAGAAAAAACAAATGTAACACCACAGAGGGGGTGAACAATGGATGATTAAAGATCTAAATGTGAAAGGAAAAGTTATAAAATTAATGGAAGACAGTATTGAAGCACTTTCCTTAGGGACAGGGAAGGGTATCTTAAAGCTGAAACTTATACAGGTGAAAAAATAATGACTGATTATATAAAAATTAAAGATTTTCATTCCCTGACAGATGAAAGAATTAGAGAAGATATTTGCAGTGCCTAAAATTGCCAAGGGATTTAGCCTTGAATTTATTCAGCTTTTGTTTGTCTGCAAAAGTATTTTACCTTCATCTTCTAAGGATATTTTTGCTGGATATAGAATTCTAGATTGACAGTCTTGCCTTTGTTTTTCCTTTCAGTACTTTAAGGATGTCTTTCCTTTGTCTTCTGGCCTCATTTATTTCTTATAATAAATGTCTGAATATTCTTATTTTTGTTCCTCTCTATGTAATGTGTCCTTTTTCCTGGCTACTTTTAAGATTTTCACTTTATCTTTTATTAAATCAAATGTAATTTGATTGTGATGTTCCTTGGGGTAGGGTTTTCTTTAGCTTTATTCTTTTTAGTGTTCTTTGAGCTCCTTGGATTTGTAGGGTTCTAGAATTTGTCAGATTTGGAACATTATCATTTGTTATGTATTTTTTCAGAGTTACTGCCCCATGCGCCTCAGTTGCACACGTGCCAGGCCACTTGTCACTGCGCACCCAAGTCACTGCGGCTCTGTTCATTGTCTTTCCCAGTGACTCCACCCCCGTGTTTCAGTTCACATAAGCTTCCATTGCTGTGTTGTGTTTGGTGTCTAATTTGTTGTTAATTCACTCTTAATCAGAAGTTCCAACTGTTTTGTTTTTTATTGTTTTTTTGTGTTTTTGTTTTTTTTTTTTACTTTGTTTTATTTATTTTTTGGCCACACTACACATGTGTAGGATCTTGGTTCCCCCACCAGGGATCGAACCTATGCCCCCTGCAGTGGAAGCAAGGAGTCTTTACCACTGGACCAGGAGGGAAGTCCCCCAACTGTTTTTAATATAGGCTGTCATTGGGTCCAGGTTTCAATCAATCAATTGACCAAATTGTTATAATCATATCTAGTTTCTTGAGATAGTACAATGATAAAGAATCTTCAATAAGTGTATTCATTTTTGATAACTTAAGTCTTGTCTAAAGTTATGTTTGAGTCTTCAGAACACTTAAAATCTTCCAAAAGTCCATATAGGCATACCTCAGAGATATGATGGGCTCTGTTTTAGACCACTGCAATATTGCAATAAAGCGAGTCACATGAATTTGATTTCCCAGTGCATGTAAGTTATGTTTACAGTATAGTATAGTATGTTAAGTGTGCAATAGCATTATGACTAAAAAACCCAATGAATATAACCTAATTAAAAATGCTTTACTGCTAAAAAGTGCTAAATATCATTTGAGCCTTTAGCAAGTTATAATCTTTTTTGCTGGTAGAGGGTTTGAAATATTGTGAGAACTAGCAAAATGTGACAGAGATGCAAAGTGAGTAAATGCGGTTGGAAAAATGGTGCTGATAGACTTGCTTGACTCGGAGTTGCAACAAAACTTCAATTTGTAAAAAGCATAGTATCTGCAAAGTACAGTAAAACAAAGCACAATAAAATGAGGTATGCTTGTAGTTCTTTTGGAATGAAGGCTGGCTCCTGTTTGTTTAGATTTGGTGCTTGTTTCCATGGGAAATTCAGTTTAGTTGGAGATTTATTTCCAGGTAATAAGGTGTCAGGAGCTCCGGTCAAGTAAAGATTAGTCTCTTATTGGGGAGGAAGGGTGCTTCTTAGGTAAGGAAGGCTCAGTGAGTTTTGTGAGGTGAGGGTCTCAGATTGATCCAACCATACCAAACTGACCCCATTTCAGGTCTCAGGGTCTTACCATTTCACGATCAGTGCCCTAACTTAAGAGATGTCTCTAGACTTTGGATTTTTTTTTTATTTGATAATTCCATAACTTGCAGAATCATTGTTTTAGATTTTTGGCTATATCAACCCTGTGCCTATAAGAATTAAGAGGTTCTTTTTTTTTTTAATATTTATTTTATTTTTGGCTGTGTTGGGTCTTAGTTGTGGCACGTGGGATCTTCGTTGCAGCATGCTGGCTCTTTAGTTGTGGCTTGCAAGCTCAGTAGTTGCGGCATGTGGGCTTAGTTGCCCCACAGCATGTGGGATCTTAGTTCTCCGACCAGGGATCGAACCTGTGGCTCCTGCATTAGAAGGCAGATTCTTAACCACTGGACAGCGAGGGAAGTCCCCAGCAGATTCTTTTATGCAGTTATGGATGCTCTTTGGTCCCTCTGTTTATTGAGTTAATCATTTTCTTAAAGCTTTCACCTGTCATCAGAATCAGCCCACCACAACAGTTCTTGTCTTTCTTATTTCCATCATAACGGGCATAGCAGTCTGCCATGTTGTTTTCTTTAAGAACTTTATTCCAGGTATCTACAGGTGATAAGTAATTCTTTGCTGCTACATGCCATGTACTATTAGTATTTATGTTCTCTAATGGTGGCAATATCATCATTACCTTTAAATCCAACTAGATTGGAAAACCAAAGCCAGCTTCCTAGCTTTTAAGAGTCTGTGTCCTGTAACTACTCTGGTACCAAATACTTTATCTGTCACAGTTCAGTGCAAGAAAACAGTAGGTATCTAAAGCAACAGGAGATTTAATAGCAGAAATTAGGTCCTTTGTAAATTGTTGGAAAGGTAGGTGGTATGAAGCCAGTGAGGCTGCTCCACTAAAGTTGCATTCCAGGGGGCAGGCTGCTGTTGCTGCCACCACCGCCATCCTTACATCATCACAGTTGCCTCCCTCATCCTTGAAGTTGGTGACCAGACACTGGAACTTGGAATTTAGCTGCCACAAATTCTGACGTCTCTAACTTATTTGCCAGAACCACCAGCAGCAATAAGTGTCCTTTGTCTCTCTTTGTCCTTTCATATCTCATTCAGATGCATCTCATTGATAGAATGTAATCTGGGAAGTGTAATTATTTAGTTCAGTTTTTCATTGCACATTAGTCAGCTTTCTGTGATAAGTAACCCAAAATTTCAGGAGCTTATGGAACAACAAAGGCTTATTTCTTTTTCATGTTACGTTAGTGGCTGACAGTTGGCTGTGGCTCTTTACATGTCATCTTATTTCGAAGAGCAGCTCTTTTGTGGGTGCTGTCAGTCTTGGCAGAGGCAAAGAGGAGAGTGGACAGCAACACACAATGGCTTTTAAAGCCTCTGCTTGGATGTAGCATATGTCACATCTGTTTATATTCCAAATGTATTAAATAGGCTAGAATGGTCCCCTGTCTGAATGTATTGGGGCTTGGGGCAGGTAGAACTGGAGCGTGAGGATAATAGGCACCAAATGGATGGAAGGAGGGGGTGGGAGGGATCTTGAATTGACTGACGATATGTTGCCCTGATCTGAGGAGAATTAGGAACCCAGTGCACCAAGAGCTTCTCCAGATGAATAAAAGCTGCACAGTATTTTTTTTTTTTTGCACAGTATTTTTAATTGAACTCAATGAAATTGTTCTTTGTTTTTAAAATTAGACTCAGAAGTATGTTAAAATTGGCTTTGGAATTTAGTGAAAGTGTTAACTGATTTTAGTAAATCCTAAATAAAGTTGCTCTTTACTTGATCAGGTCCCATCTGTCAGTTTCCAGATTGGTTGTTTCTTTTACAAATGGACCAGTTAATGTGTTCAGGCCTTAAAGCATGCACTGTTCACAGCATCTGTGGGGTTACTTGGTACCTTCTTGCCTTCCAGCTTAGTGTGCTGCAGCACGATCACTATGATACCAATCAGTTGTCCGAATTTCAGGATCTTGTCCTGCCGTTTTTTTTTAAGTATTTATTACTTATTAATTTATTATTTTTTGGCTGCATTGGGTCTTCGTTGCTGTGCGAGGGCTTTTCTAGTTGCGGCAAGCAGGGGCTACTCTTTGTTGTGGTGAGTGGACTTCTCAGTGCAGTGGCTTCTCTTGTGGAGCACAGGCTCTAGGCGCACCGGCTTCAGTAGTTGCAGCACGCAGGCTCAGTAGTGGCGCACGGGCTCAGTTGCTCTGCGGCATGTGGGATCTTCCGAGCCCAGGGACCAAACCCGTGTCTCCTGCATTGGCAGGTGGATTCTTAAGCTCTGCGCTAGGAGGGAAGTCCCTTTCTTGCCATTTTTTGACATGAATTGCACGAAGTAACAGTGGTGAAACTGTAAGAGAAAGCCATTGTAATGTTTATGTAAGGCCCAGTCGCATATCCCTAAAGAAAATGAATGCTGTTTACTTCCTCTTTAAACTGTAACTCTGTAAGCCACAGACCATATATAATCACATTGTAAATTATTAACTGCTATATAAAATATTTTTGTGGATATTCTTTTGTAATATGTCTTGGCAGGGCAAACTGGCCTTTCATTTTTCTTCTTACTTTTGTAATTGTTTGGCTGTTAGCCTCTATAGATAGAGTATAGATAAGTAATTTGTAGTTGCAGGTGTGCTGACTAGAATGACATTTTATCCAACAGATATTTATTGTCTTCTGTATGCCAGGGTAATAGTTTAGCCTCTGTTGATGAATGAGACAGAGTTTAATGTGGGGGTTGATGGGCAGATGATTGTGATGCAGTATAATTAAATGCTGTAGTAAAGTTACGTATGTACATGGTAGCATAGAGGAACAGAGAACCTTTGAAAGTGAATAAAAGTTGGGGAGGATTGAGGTGGCAGGATTGAGCTTGAAGAGACTTCCTTGGCAGAGGGGGAGGCCTATGTGGACAACCCAGAGTTGAAATTATTGTAGGAGCATAGGGTGTGAGGAGGGAGTGGCACAGATTAAACCTGGATAGATAGAAAGGTCTAGATGGAAGACGCCTGCCAGGTTAGAGGTGGGATTTTCTTCTGTAGGAATAGGAGCCATTGAAGGATTTAAGGGAGTCAACGTGGTAAAATTTGTCTTAGCGTGTTAATCTAGATTAGAAGGGAAAGAGAATGGAGACATAGAGACTCGTTAAGGGGTTGTAATTATTGTAGTCTAGACAAGAGATGACAGCCTGAACAAATAAAGCATTGAAAGGTGGTTTCAGATTTTGGAAATTTGGGGACTACAGTCTATAAAATTTGGGGGTGAGGAAGGGAGGATATAGGTACCTGAGGAGTATAGGTAGGGTGTGTGTGTGTCTGTGTCTTTTTTAAGCTATCTGTGGAATGTGTGGGTGGAGAGGTCCCATAGGCGGTGGGTAAACTGAGCTTCTCATTTCCTGTGCCTTAGAATATTGGCAGTACTGAAACAAAAAGTTAATTTCACCAGATTTGTTTTTCCCTTTCTGAGGATTTGAGAGTCACCAAACTCTTTGGTCTTAGAACAAAACAACACAGAACTTTGCTTTTATACAGACTTATAATTTAAAAACTCAAGCTGTGAAAAGGTATATAATGAAAATCAGTGATTCCCTCCTTTGTTCCTTCCCATTCCTGGGCCTGTGATCCAGAGTCAGTTATTTTTAATTCATTTAGTTGTCCCTTCTGGTATTTATCCATACGTTTCAATGTGTTAGTATTGTTATTGATTAATGTTATATATTATCTATTGACCTATAATTTACATGAGGTTTTAGTTATCTTATACCTTTACACACCTTACCTCTTTAATTCTTTTAATATCACAATTTTTGGTTCAAAATAAACCATATTTACATTATGACTATGTAAATATTCACTGAAGGGCCAGGAGTGTACTCAGATTACATTTTCTTTCACATAGAACTGTTGTTAAGTTGCCTGACTACTCTTGCATAGTTTTTAAAAAAACTTATTCTTAAAGTTTTTGAACATCTTTATCTGATCTATCATATACTGTCACTGGTGGGTTTTTTTTTCTTTCCCCAAATATTTTCCCCTAGTTGTGAGTTATTTTTTAAAATATTTAAAAAATTTATTTATGTTTGGCTTAGTCAGCTCTTAGTTGTGGCACGTGGGATCTTTTGTTGTGACATTCGGACTCTTTGTTGCGGTGCTTGAGCTTCAGAGCACTTGGGCTCAGTAGTTGCAGCATGCAGGCTCTGCAGTTGTGGCACACGGGCTCAGTTGCCCCGTGGCATGTGGGATCTTAGTTCCCCAACCAGGGATCAAACCCGAGTCCCCTGCATTGGAAGGTGGATTCTTAACCACTGGATCACCAGGAAAGTCCCATCACTGGTATTTTTGAAATGCTCAATGAATCAGTATTTTCTTTTTGTCTGTTTGTGAAGCTGTTAGTCTTCCTGTTCCTATTTATTCCTTAAGGCCCACAGTTGCCACTCAGGGACTTCACAGCAGTTGGAATGATTATTACTTGATGTCTTTCTTTTTATTTATTTATTAAAATTATTTTTAAAAATTTGAAATATAGTTGATGTACAATATTATGTTAGTTTCGGATGTACTACATAGTGATTTCATGCATCATGAAATTGTCACCACAATAAATCTAGTAACTGTCTCTCCTTATTGTGGTCACAGATGATTTTTACTACTTTTGTGTTTTAAACTTCCTGCTGACTATGTAAGTGGCTGATCTACTATGTTTACTATATGTTTGCCTTTATTAGTGAGATTTTTTCTTTCACAATTTTCATATTTTGAGTTGTGACCTTTTCTGCTTAGAGAACCCCTTTAACATTTCTTGTAAAGTTAGTTTAGTGACACTGAACTCTTATCTTTTGCTTATCCGTAAACTCTTTGTCTCTCCTTCAAATCTGAATGATAACCTTGTTGGGTGAAATATTTTTGGTTGTAGGTTTTTTCTTTCATCACTTTGAAAATATGTTATCCTCTTCTGGCCTGCAAAGTTTCTGTTGAAAAGTCAGCTGTGAGTCTTTATGGGAGTTCCCTTGTATGTAACTAATTTCTTTTCTCTTGCTGCTTTTAAGATTGCTTTCTTTAATTTTGCAGTTTTAATTATATGTGTCTTATCGTGGACCTCTTTGAGTTCATCTTGTTTGGGACTCTCTCTGCTTCTGGAATTAAATGTTTCCTTCCCCAGGTTAGGGAAGTTTTCGGCTATTTTTCTTCAGATAGGTTCTTTGCCCCTTTCTCTCTTCTCCTTTTGAGACCCCTGTAAAGTTAGTATGCTTGATGTTATACCAGAAGTCTCTTAAACTATCCTCATTTTTAAAAATTATTATTTTTTCTATTCAGCTTGGGTGATTTCTGCTACTGTCTTCCAGATCACTGACCTGCTACTCTGTGTCCTCTAATCTACTGTTGATTCCTTCTAGTGTGTTTTTAATTTTCGTTATTGTATTCTTCAGCTCTTCTTGGTTCTTAGTATTTTCTAACTATTTGTTGAAATTCTCCCCATGTTCCTCCATTCTTCTGAGTTAGGGAGCATCTTTATGATCATTACCTTGAACTCTTTATGTACATTGCCTGTCTGCTCTTCCTTTAGTTCTTTTTCTGAAGTTTTGTCTGTTTTCTTTGTTTGGAACATGTTCGTCTTTCTGCTTATCTTGCCCAATTCTCTGTGTTAGGTAGGTTGGTTACATTTCCCAATCTTGGAGAAGTGGACTTATGTATGAGACATACTGTGGGTCCCAGCAGCACACTCCCTTCTGGTCACCAGTTCTGTGATATATATATATATGCTCTAGGGGTGCCTCCAATAGGGCTTCCTGTCCCCTTCTGTTATGGCAGGGCTGCTCCAGTGGGTGCGCTGGTAGGTGGGGCTGGCCCTCAGCCTGGCTGTGAGACCCTGTCTCATGTGGTGGCTGCGGGCCTGCTGGAGAGGAGGGTAGGCTTCCCCTGTCTGCCTGACCTTGGGGCTGGGGCTGACCTGCTGGTAGGTTGGTCCCCAGTGCTAATAAAGTAGGGGGAGGATTCCAAAATGTCACTTGCCAGTGCTGTGTTATCCTGGTAGAATGAGTTCCCCCAAATGGCTACTGCCAGCATCTCCATCCCCAGGGAAAGTTCCAGTTGCCTCCTGCCTCTCCAGAAGATCAGCAAGTGGGTCTCACCCAGGCTTCTTTCAATTTACTGCCTCTGTGCTGAGATTTGGAGTGTGTGAGATTTAACATATGCCCTTTAAGAGCAGTCTGTTTCCTACAGCCCTCTGGCTCTCTTGAACATAAGCCCTGCTGGTTTTCAAAGCCAGATGCAGAATATCTGGGGCTCCTCTTCCTGGTGCAGGAAGCCTGAGCAGGGGAGCCTGATGTGGGGCTTAGAATCCTCACTCCTTGGGGAGAACCTCTGTGATTGTGGTATTCCTCTGCTGTTCCTCCCATTTGTGGATTGCTGACCTGGGGTGTGAGTCCTGAGTGTACCGCATCTCCACCCCTCTTACTCTACTTAGCTCATTTGTGGTTCCTTCTTTAGGTATGTAGTTGTGGAATATCTTTTCTGATAGTTTTTAGGCCATTCTCATAGATAGCTGCTCTGTAAGTAGCTGTAATTTTGGTGTATCCATGTGAGGTGGAATGAGTTCAGGGTTTTCCACTCTGCTGTCTTGGCCACCTCACTTCATGTCTTTCTTTTTACTGGTGTATTCTTTGTGTGTGTGTGTGTGTGTGTGTGTGTGTGTGTGTGTACACAGAACATATCTTCTAGCAGCCTCTTGGGGAAATGTGTATGGCTATCAGTCTCAGGTCTTGAATATATAAAAACGCTCCTTTCACACTTGATTGGCAGTTTCGGTATAGAATTCTTACCTAAATAATTTTTAAATTGTTTCTTCGTTGACTTTAAGCTTTCAGTGTTACAGTGGAGAATTCAGGTGCCCTTTTTATTCTTATTATTTTGCGTGTGGCCTTTTTTTCCCTTGAGAAATTGTTGGGATGTTTCCTTAGGTTAACGAGTCAGTGTTTTTCTCCCTTTGCATTTTCTCTACTCTTCCTTTTCTCTGGAATTATTGGTAGTCAAATGTTGAATTTCCTGTTTTGATCTTCTAAGTCTGTTAACTATTTTTAGTATATTCTATTTCTTTTAATGTTCTGGGAGAGTTTCTTGATGTTTACTTTTTTCTTTTAGATTTTTAACAACGGCTATATCTTAGTGTTTGGAATTTGTCTTTGTCATTACTGTTATTAATTTTTATCTTCTCAGAGCATAGTAATTGTAGGGTTTTTTTAAAGTTTTCTTTTATTTTCTTAATTATCTTTGCTTTTATCTTTGCAATTTTTATTTGTTTTGATCTGTAATGTCTGAGACTTTGCAAATTTTGGTGATCCTTAACTGTCTGTTCATATTTAAAAGTGAAAAAGGCTAATTGGTAGCTCTGCGTTTACAAGGGACCTTGCCAAGTGTAAGTGTTGGGCTTCACTTCAGGCTAATTGGATCCAAAGCTGCTATTTTCTTGGGGAACTGCCAAATAGTATGTGAAAGTCTTTTCTCTGGGACTGTTCAGTTTCTCTAGGGGAGGGTCTTCTTCCATTCTGGGAGAATGGTAGGGTTGGGTAGGTGGGGCAGGAAGTAAAGACATTTCTCCTGGTATTCTAGAATTAAAGAAAAGGAGCAGAGTTAGATATTTGAGCCTTTCTTATTTTGACTTTTGACTTTACTTAAATCTTCCAGCCCTGTGCTTCCCATACACCTACCTACCCACCAGGTATCTGTGTCCTGAAGTCCCAAAGCTTTTAACTTTCAGTTCTGTGTGGAATAACCCTTTTCTCTTTTTTACTGTTCTTCACTTTCTACTACACCCACCAGCTAACTACTTCTAAATAAACCTTGCTCGCTGTATCCTGTCCTTAGGTCTTGAACTTCTCAGGGTCCTGCAGGGCAAGATCTATTGATGTTTCCATCTCAGCACACACTACCTTATGCTACTACTTCAGAGTTACTTTCCTTGTCTTAATGCCGTGGAGAGTTTGACTTGTTTAAATCTTTCAGGAAATAACAGAATTTTAAAACTATGGCAGACTTGCAATTAGCATGGTTTGCACGTACGTGATTTCAGTTGAGCAGATACTTTCTATTTGAATATTGTGAGATTTTGGATTAGTTGGAGTTGGAGCCATAGCACTTGACCTTTTCATATATGTACTTTCATAACATGTTCATTGTGGGAACTGTGTCACAGGCTCAGGTGCTATGTTGTAATTGTAGAATAATGTTGTGCAGTAACTAATTCTAAATAAAGAGAAAACTCCGTTTATTTATTAGACTACACAGCCTTGTTCTGCTTCTGATTCTCTTCCACTCTGATTGATCTTTTTCTTTTTCCCCAAAGGCTTCTCCCCATTCTGCAGGCTTTGTTCTTGGCCTTCAGCTTCTCTCTGTCCATTGCTTGAAAGATTTCAGACATCCCCTTGTGCTAGAGGGAGAATACTATTCTACCAGGTGGTAATGTTTTGCACACACAGATTTACAAGATTGTTGTTGATAGATAGGCACGCTGTGGCAACCAGAAGTCATCATTTTCCTCTTAGATCACGTACGCCTAGCCAGAGTTAAAAGGAAAGCCCAGAGCTTCTTTCTCCTAGTCCATTTGTCAGATTATCTAATTGTAATTAGTTATAATAATCTAAAAAGTCATTATGTTTGAGGCATAATTTAGCTCATTTAATTTGGCTTAATCATTTCATAATTGCCAATACTGTATTCTTCTTAAGGAGCCAATTCTTAATGAAAGTTGCTTTTTTGGTGGGGAGAAGGGACATGGAAAAGTAGAACTTTAATGCTTTTTTGACAAAAAACAGTTCCTAGCTGCCCTTTAAATGTTTTTCTTTGCTACATTTACACTTCTATTTGACTAAGTTGTTCCGAACCAACAACCATGTGCTAGCAATTGAGAACAGAGGACCACCTGTGACCCTTGGCTGTCCTGAGCTGAAAAGAAGCATTAGGCAGTGGTTCTTAAAGTAGCGGGTGTGAGAGTCGCCTGGAGGGCTCAGGTGGATTTCTGTGACATGTGTTACACTCTCCCCCCTTTTCTGACTCCACGGGTCTGAGTTGGCGCCTGACAGGTTGTATTTACATCAAGTTAACAAGTTTCCAGCTGATGCTGGTGCTGCTCTGGATATCACATTTTGAGAGCCACCGATAGAAGGTGGCTCTTTGCAGTAGACCAAGAATGTATTAAAAATACCTGCTATAATTTCTGAATATGTCCTCCCATTACAAATAAATCACAAGGAAAAAGCTCAAAAGGAATATCTGGTAGGGCTTACTTGGTTTGCTTTAGCCTGTGTGAAACCAAATGCAGGTCAGAGCTACTAATAAAGTAGTATGCCTTGGACTGTTTTTATATTAAACATTTATTTTGACTTTCATTAAATTTACTTCACATACATTATTGAATACCTATCATGTGCTAGTTTGGAGTTGGGGCTCTAGCGTTGAATTCCTTCTCGAAGGGGCTTATGTCTAGTTTGAGGGAGATTGATAATAAACACATAATATGTCAAGTGTTGATAAGCTGCTTGGATAACAGAGTATGAGAGCTGAACATATTTATTCCTGCCTGGTGTGAATTACATATCCCTAATAGTTTCTCACTTATTAGCAACCTGATAATATTTCCTGAACCTTAGATTCCAGCTATTCCATGTGTTTTAGATTTTATTTCACTTTATTTTAGTAAAGGTCAGTTGTAATACTTTCTCAATAGAACTGAGGCTACGTGAGATTATCGTATGAGTTTTGAAGTTTAAGCCTTGTGGCGTGATGTTTTGAGGCCAATGTGAGGGTTTTTAAGTTTTTTGAACTTGAATGTCTCTAGAGGGCACTATGCATTCTCCAGTTCATTGAAATGCTCACTGCTCTTTTTCATTCTTATACCAGGCCTGTTTCACTCATTTATGTTACTGGCCTGGGCCTTGTAGGCATTTGAGTTTAGAAAACTCAACATTGTTTTCAAGATGGAAAATCTAACCTAGATAAAATTTAGTTATTCAATGGTAATTTCATTTTGGTTTAGGTTGCATGTTTTATATTTGTTTCGGTTAGTCTGAACTTTTTTGTGGACAGAGTTGAAAGTGATTGATTATATTTCTCTAACAAGAGGATCTTAAGACCGCGTGTGTGCGTGCACACACACATACACACACACATACTTTGAGGCTGTGTGTGTATCAAATGTTAGAAAAACCAAACAGCTAATATATTTTGTTTGTTCTAAATCAGAGATTGGGTTGAGATTAGCAAGGAATTAAATATTTTAAAGTTTTCTGGATCATCATTTTAAATGTTGGCCGCAGATTGGTATGTAAAGCCTTCCTAATCTTTGGCTGAGTGTGTGTATACCAACTAGTGCTCATGCTTCAAACTCCCTGTAGCTCTGCAGATACTTGTCTGTGTTCTTCTTCCCTTTGCTACTGTGGTGAAGACTGGGTGGCTCCTGGGAAGAAAGTCATGTTAGCTAGTGTCTTAGTCTGTTCATGGTGCTGTACAAGACTGTCATAGACTGGGTGGCTTATTTATCTCTCACACTTCTGGAGGATGAGAAGTCCAAGATCAAGGCGTTGGCAGATTTGGAGTCTGGTGAGAGAGCCTGCTTCCTGGTTCATAGAAAGAAGGCCATCTTCTTGCTGGGTCCCCACATGGCAGAAGGGGTGAGGGAGTTCTCTAGAGACACTAAATCCATTTATGAGGGCTCCACCCTCATGACCCAGAAACCTCCCAAAGGCTCCACCTCCTAAAGCCATCACATTAGGGGTTAGGATTTCAATACATGAATCTTGGGGGGACATGAACATTCACTCCGTAATAGCTAGCATGTAAGTGAATTGGTTTTCTGTTATTTTTCAAGCAAAATATATGTGGAAATAGATTTATATTATGTATATGTGGAAACAGATATAGCTTCTTTTTAGATGTGGAAGTAGGATTTAAGATTTTCTGCTGTAACTTGTGCCTTTTTCATTTTGGTTTAAAAGTCTCTTTTCAAAGATGTTTAAGAACAGAGGTTTTTTTTTGTTTTTTTTTTAATGCCACATGAAAGACACCTGAGAGGCATTAGAAATCGTTTCTGTAGCAGGACTTCATTCTGCCCTTACAGCTGTGGGACTTCACATCTTAGGTTCTTTTTCCTCTGTCATATCTTTGACTTGGAGAGTTGCCGAAGTGTGAAACCTATGCTTGGAAAGCAGGCATCTCCCCAGCTGCAGCGCAGGGTGGAGTTCATTGAATTGAGCATTCCGGGAGCCCATGAGGTTGGCATGTTCATTCTTGGCTTTCAGTACTTGAAGTTTTTTTTTCTGAGCATGTCACTTAGCTTCTTTAATTCCCAGCATTTGACAGAGAGCAGGTCTTTGTTGTGGTTTCGATGATAAACACTGATAGGATGTTCGATAATCTAGAATCACACAGTGAGAAAGTTCTTTGTTTTTCAGTTATTTTCAAATTTTTTCCAGGTTTTTTTTTGTTTTGTTTTTTAATCCTTCTGAAAGGAGAAAGGTGGTATTCTGGAGCTAGTATGTAACACTTCTCAACATCTGCCTTCTTTTTCCACAGGGAAAGCAAGCTTCACTCAGAACCTTCAAAGGCAGTAGGACCTAGCTAGAACTTAATAACACTGTTTATTTCTATATTGCAAATGATACTACTTTTCTGTTTTTGATCAATTCTTTTTTTGTTTTAAGTGCAAGTAATTTTATGCACAAAGGGGTGATTCTAGGAAGCACCTGCAGGAGTATGGAGACAATTCACAGGGATGGTAAGGAAGCCAGTAAAGAGGTCAGCAGTGTGGGGACTGGAGTGTAATCCCAGCGGGGACTTGGGAGTCAGTGCAGTCCTCACCCACAGTAAATGGAAATGCTGGGTATTTACACCAAGTTTTTTTTTTATTAATTAATATATTTATTTTTTGGCTGCATTGGGTCTTCATTACTGCTCACGGACTTTCTCTAGTTGTGGTGAGCAAGGGCTACTCTTCATTGCGGTGCGTGGACTCTAGGTATGCTGGCTTCAGTAGTTGTGGCACTTGGGCTCAGTAATTGTGGCTTGCAGGCTCTAGAGCACAGTCTCAGTAGTTGTGGCGCACGGACTTAGTTGCTCGACAGCATGTGGGATCTTCCCGGACCAGGGCTCGAACCCATGTCCCCTGCATTGGCAGGCAGATTCTTTTTTTTTTTTTTTTTTTTTTTTTTTTGGCACACGGACTTAGTTGCTCCGCGGCATGTGGTATCTTCCTGGAGCTGGGATCGAACCCGTGACCTCTGCATTGGCAGGCGGATTCTTAACCACTGCGCCACCTAGGAAGCCCGGCAGGCAGATTCTTAACCACTGCTCCACCAGGGAAGTCCCTACACTGATTTCTCATTAGTCACTACTTGATGGTTGCTCCTGGGGGTGTTACTTCTCTAGAACTTACAACATGTCCCTCCTTCAGGCAGAGCAACGCCAGCAGCCAGAGAGAACACTGTGCATATAATGGTAGGTGTTGACAGTGGCCTTTGTGGACCACTGTAAATGGGTGGGGTACCAATAGTTTCAGCTTCGCTCCCAAACTCTCCTGCATCCTCCTCATCTTAGTCAACGGCAACCCCATCCTTTGGTGCTCAGGCTAAAAACTATAGAGTCATCTTTGACCCTTGTCTCACATCTCACATCCAAACCATCAGCAAATGTTGTTGGTTCTACCTTAAAATATATTCAAAATCTGACCTTTCCTCTTGCCCTCACCGCTACCATCTGGTCCAATCCCCCATCATCTCACAGCCTTCTAATTTATTGCTATTACAGCAGTTGGAATGATCCGTAGAAAATCAAAGTCAGATTACATCACTTGTCTGCTCAGAACCCTCCACATGTCTTCATTTTAGAGTGAAAGGCAAGGTCTTTCCATTGCCCATAAGGCCCTCCAGGATCTGGCCTCCTTTTGTGTGTGTGTGCCTGTCTGTGCACACACATGTATAGTTCTTTTTGTTATTAGCCTTATATGTAGTCAAAACATTCCTTTCTTCTCTATCCCCCCCCCCCCCGCCTTTTGTTTTGTTTTGTTTTAGTGTGGGTTATGTGATTAATTTGTAAACTAGATTCATTTGTCACAGTTTGCATTCCATCTTTACCACTGCATCCTGGTTGAAATTTTTTTTTCGTACAGTGAATGTACTTTTTATAGTGTGTAGTTCTGTTAGTTTTGACAAATGCATGGAGTGGTGTATCCGCTACTCCAGTTCCATACAAAAGAGTCCATTGTCTTAAAAATTGCTTCCTCCTTCCCCTTTGTAGACAATCCTCTTTCCACCTTCTAGTCCTGGCAGCCACTGATCTGTTTTCCTCCCTATGGTTATGCCTTTATGAATAAGTGAGTCTTACCACATGTAACCTTTTTGGTCTGATTCTTAGATTTAGCAGAATGTGTTTAAGGTTATTGCATGTTGTGTAAATCAATAGTTCACTCATCAAGTGTCCTTTAAGTATATTTAAGCAAAAAAAAAAAGGTGAATTGATTGAAAGAAATTATTGAACAAACACAATAGAGGTGGCACATAGATATGAGAAATGTCTTGAACCTGAATGACTAAAATTTGGAAATCAGTAGTGTGCTAGAAATATGCTAGGTCAAGGCTTTGCTTTACCTGATACCTCTGCAAGTGATTAGCTGTGTGCTCTTGGGGAAGTCAACCTTCTGCTCCTGAGTTTCTGGTAAAATAAATAGTAAAATGGCTGATGTAGTATTTGTTAGTGCCTATTGTGGTTCATAAGACACAGGGTATCTTAGGTGCTTTGGGTAGTTCTTTTTTAACATTAGCATTTCATCGTTGGGAAGCACCCATCACCCATGGATTTCACAGTTGTTAGGACAATGCTTTATTAAACCTGTCATGGAGGAATAAGAGCCAGCCATTAGGAATGAGGTAAACCTTCAGTGTAAGGTTCCAGTTCAGTGGCGTTTCTTCTGTTGGGCTTATCTAAAGGGTAGGATAGGGAGAGCTTGAGTCAGAGCTGCAGTCATGTCCAGGAGGTACTGGTGGTGCCGTAAGTCTCTGCAGGTTTCTAGCACCGTAGCATTTGGAATTTAAACTCCATAGTCCTTTCCTTATGTAGATTTTCCCGGGGTGTCTGTAAAGATTGATTGGAGGTCATAGTTTCCCACAACTTTGTTGTGGTTCATGAATAGGCCATCTTGTCATGTCATTGACAGTGTGTATTTGAGGGTCAGTGAATGTTAATAACACCCCACTGATAACAGAGAACAGGAACGGGAGCCAGAGATAATTGCTTGCTTTGTTTTTATTTTTAAAGATGGACAGATCCATTGTAATTCTTTTTTAAATCATAATTAATGGCTGCTTAAAATCCCAGACCAGGCTGTTTTTTTGAAACTGGAAATGGGATAATAATTGAGTTGTATTTGGGTGATAGAGTGTCAGTTGTAAAATCAGAGCGTGAGAGGAATTTGAGAATGCAAAATTGCTGTGATTTGTATTTATTTTACATGTGGCACATAGTAATATTAATTGTACTTTTTATTTTTAGTAATGAATGTTATAACTATTGAAGATTATAAGAGCACATACTGGCCAAAATTGGATGGTGCCATAGATCAGCTTTTAACTCAGAGTCCTGGTGACTATATCCCCATATCCTATGAACAGATATACAGGTAAGTCAAGATTTAATTTGCTTGGGTTTCAGAGGGTATATTGAGCACAGCAACTTGAATTATGACAGTATATATGTATATAATATGTGATATATACAGTGAGGCTCTGTAAGTTATTTATATGTTACATACTTGTGATTGGGGGTTTGATTTATACTTTTTGCTTCAGAATTGGTTTTCAAATCAACATGGTGTTAATCCCACCTCAGCCTGCCATCCCCACCATACATAATGCAGAAATTATAGAGGTCAGTGAAAAAGGCAAAAAATATGTAATTTTAGTCTCACAGGGAGATGTTAGCTTAATCTGTTGATGTTTATGACATGCAAGTTTAGCTGTATTTGGTTATTTTGTTTCCCAGCTCCTGGTAAATGGAAGTAGCAAACTAGTGAGGACTGGGGTGGGATGTGAGATCAGCCCAGTCACAAGAGGAGCAAGTGCCAACTGTGTTGTTCTGCACAAGTGATGCACAAAGAGGTTACATTGCAGACATTTTCATGAGTTAGAAACTTTGTACGGATTATCACTCTCTTTTCCTTATTTTGACATTCATTAAAACGAGAGAGAATTTGGCTTATAAGTAGTTATCATAGTCTAACTCTCAGATTATCACCCAATATTAGATTATCCAGTACTAATAAAATATTTAATAGAATACTGAAAAAGGTTATTTGTAGCTGGTGATAATCTCTTTCATATGAACACATCGGGGAGGGATGAATTTTTGTTTGAGTTGCAATTGGTCACTTTTTTAGGCCCGAATTAATGATTTGTGCAGTGGTTAAATACTGAGGGTGTGCCTTGAGCTTAGGTTGAGGTCGGTGCTTCATGGTTGACATTTTCTGTCTTCCCTCTCCCCACAGTTGTGTGTATAAGTGTGTATGCCAGCAGCACTCGGAACAGATGTATGGTGATCTGATTAAAAAGATAACTAATCACTTAGAAAGAGTCTCAAAGGAGCTGCAGGTAAGAACTGATGGTATTGATTTTAGCTTCTTTGGCATTTTCTGACTGGCTGGAATTAGCTTGTATAGTGTACCTTTGGAGGCTTGTTAAATTGATTATGATATAAATTTATAAATATTTTATAGATGAATATTGATCAAATTGTCTTATATTTGGAATAGCTTAATTTGAAAATTTGACAGACTGTGGATATTTTTAGATTAAATGTATTTCTGACTTTAATTCTGTTTGTTACCATGTCAATATTTCTTTTATTTAAAGCCTTATTTGCTCTATTAACCTCAATATTTGGCGACTTTTATATTATAAACGTGTATATTTTAATTTTTTTCTGGAACTTTCTTATCTTTGAAGTATTATTTGCCTACTAGTTTCTAGTATTTGCTAATGTAAACAACTGAAGTCAGCATTTTGTTGATGAACTCTCTACAGATGAACATCATCCCAGCTGTAAAATCTGGGGCAAGTTGCAGGAAATATTTTGTTTAAGGAAGCACTTGGCTTCTTGATCCCACTCCGGCCCTCCCTGCCTCAGTAAAGTTTCCAGTGCTTGAAGGTCAGGTACTATCTTTATTCCAGGGTCAGATCACATTTTAGTTGTGGTGTAGCAGTTACAAGTTGTGTAGAAAAGTCACTCAGCAGTAGATCACCAGTGTCCACACCACAGTTAGGAAGTGCTCTAGCAATTCTGAAATACCCACGGTTTCTAGCAAGTGCTGGGTTGCTATTTGAATATTGTTCCTCAGTTACCTTGTGATCTGAGGTATCTTAGTCTTATTTACCCCAAACAGTTGTTGCACTAAGTAGCTTTTTTTTTTAAGTATAACCAGAGCTATGTTTATCATAGCCAAATATATCTTTTCCTGTTGTTAGTGTGAATTGTTTTCTTCACCTTTTTGCCATTAAATACAAAATCTTTATTCATTTAACAGATATCTTTAGTGCTAGGCATTGTATGTAACCTATAGATGAAACTTAAGATCTGTGCATTGTAGCTTTGAGTGATTTGCTTACTATTTCGTGACTCTACCCTCTCTTTGAATCCCCACATTCGATTTACTGCCAAATCCTATTTATGTGCTGTTTCTCTCTTGGCTCCTGTCCACTTGCCACCACCTGTCCAGGCTACATCATCTCAAGTGTTTTATTATGTTTTTATTATGTTTATTTATGCCCATCTTAGTTGGTGCTCTGCCTCTAGTCTTAACACCTCTAACTAGAATCTTGTGTTTCATTCAGTGGCTGTTTCTAATATACAGCTCTGATTATCATATTCCTATTAGAATAAAGTCTAAACATCTTAATATGATTTAGGAAGCCTTTCATTTTCTGACTCCTGCTTATTTCTGCAGCCTGATGTCTCACCTTTCTGTTCCTGCATTCTGAACTTACTTCAGTTCCTTGAATATTTTAGGTACTGTCTCACATCTTGGCTTTTTCCATGTTAACTTGACTGCCTGAAACATTCTTCCTTTTCCTCTGCCCTCTTACTTTTTTAGTCAGCGTGAACTTGACATTTAGGCTGCCGTTTAGACATCACTTGTTTTGGGAAACACTATCTGATACCTTGCTCCCCAAGTCTGAGTTTGGGAGCCCCTCATCTGTGCTTCTGTAACACCCAGTACAGCATGGTGGTTCATTGTGTATTGTAATTTCTGGTTTAGCCGTTCCCCCTCCCCACACCCCCTGCCCCAGTACTGTGTTCTGGGAGGGCAGAGGAGTGTGTCTGTCTCCTTCATTATTGTGCTGTTAGTACCTTGCCCAGTATCTCATATTGAATGAAATGTACAGGGGATGAATGTTTATGAATATTTACTCTCTGTTGCATAGTGAAAGCTTTTCTAGTTAGAAATCCGAATTTGATCTTGTTTTTTAACCTGAGGCCTAGGCGGTCTTTGGGGTGCAAGGTGTACCAGAAATTTCATTAGATCAGCAAAGAACTCAGCTCAAAAAAGGATTGTTTTATAAATACTGTTTTGCTATTATTGAAATAATATTAAATATTTTAAAACAGAAAGCAAACCATTTCAGTTTAAATTATAAGCATAAAATATATTACTTGTCTTGCTTATAAAAGTTATCTGTGAAATGTGAATTGGAAATTTTATAATATGTTTTATACATGCATCTGCCATCACGTGAGTCATTAATTTGATAGAATTGTGATTTGCTAAAGTTATTTGTCATATTGCAGTTTCTTCTTGAGTAGATTTTTCTTGTACCTAATTTTGTAAGCACTATGAGACTAATTTTCATTCTTACAGTTGGAATACCTAACTGTAAAATATTTAAAGTTAGAGGGCCCTATAGTATAGTATTATCAAGCTCAATCTAATTGGCAGTTTTGGAAGGCCACTTGGCTACATTCTCTGTCATAAATTTTCGTGATCAATTATCAGTAATACGAAGGTAACCTGATACTTGTCCAGGATGGGCTGCACAGGGTACTCATACTTGGGAGTCACTGAGGTTCAGAGAGTAAGTTTCTGAGGTTTTAGAGAGTGATCCCTGTCAGTGTGTGTGGAGCTCCATTATTTCATGGATGCATAATAGTTCATTGTACCTTGCTTTATCAATGTACCTCAATTTATTTAACCACTTTTTAATCAGTGAATATTTAGGTTGCTTCTAGTCTTTGGCTATTACTAGCAGTGCTACAGTGAATAATCAATCTTGTAAGTTTTATTGTGCTTTGCTTTGTTATTCTTCACAGATATTGTATTTTTTACACATTGAAGGTTTGTGGCAACCATGTGATGAGCAAGTCTTTTGGCGTCATTTTTCCAGTGACATTTGCTTGCTTCTTGTCTCTGTGACTCATTTTGGTAATTCTCACAATATTTCAGACTTTTTCATTATTACTATATTTCTTATGGTAATTTGTGATCAGTGATCTTTGATATTACTACTACGACTTGCTGAAAGTTCAGATGATGGTTAACTTTTTTTAGCAATAAAGTATTTTAAAATTAAGATATGTACATTGTTTTTTTTAGACATAATACTGTTGCACATTTAATAGACTACAGTATGGTGTAAATATAACTTCTATAGGCAAAATTCGTGTGACTCAATTTATTGATACTTGGCTTTATTGCAGTGGTCTGCAATTGAACCTGCAGTATCTCCGAGGTCCGCCTGTCATGTCACTTACTAGGTCCGTATTTTGTGGTTCACAGAAGTTGCACCAAATTATATGCTCCCACTGGTTCTATATGTATCAGGATGCCTGTTTTCTCTACCATTATTAATATGGCATATTAGGTTAACTAAAGAATTTTTGCTTTATATTAATATAGGGAATAATCCTTATAAAAATTAAAACATAGACAAGGGTAATAGCTCTTTTGATGCTAGTATTTAAAAAACCATGTTGATAAATGTGAAGGTAATATATGATGTAAAACCAGGGAATTTAGTTTATTTTTAGAATCAATACATGTCCGATTTTGAGTTCAGCAATATGGGACTATAAAAAAACCTTACTTTGAAACGATCTTTTTTGTAAGATTGTAAAGTTGAACTATTATTAAATAGCAGGGTAAAGTGGATAAAAACATGGGCACCTGGGCTGTGGTTTCAGCTCTGCCACTCAGCTGCTGTGTGCCTCTTGATTAAACATGTTAATATCATCTTGTGAATTTTCTCAACGTTAAAATGAAGTGGCTTTACTGAAACATCTGGTTGCTTTAAGCTCAGTTCTAAGATATTTTTTCTTTGCTTCCTGCTTGGCAAATGCTTCTTCATTCTTTTCTCAGGCTTAAACTCATTTGTGTCCACTGTGTAAAATCTTCCTAGAACCCTTGCACTCCCCTCAAACAAACAAACAAACAAAAAGACCATTAGAGCTTTTTCTTCTGTATATTCATAGCATCTTGGCAATAACAACTCTGTATTGTTTCTGCGTCCATGTCTGGCCACCTCACAGCTCCGTCCTCCTCCGAGGGCAGGGAACTCTGTCTTGTCTTTTAATCCTCAGTGCCTGACACAGTTACAGCGCAGCAAATGTTTGTCAAGTGAATGCTCAGCATCAGATTTGACCAGTGGGAAGAGTGGCATAATTAGCGTTGTATGACCACTAACCTTTGTGTCTCTAGATGCTTAGGCAATGAATTTATTCATTGTTCAGTTAATCCACTACATTAATTTATTCAGTGTTGCAAGTATGTGGCATAATCTTAGTGTAATCTCTACTTTATAGAGACCTTAAGGGCAGTTTGCATTCGGGACAGAACAAGAGTGTATGCCAGCCCCCATGAGCCAGAAAAGTTGTATTTGAGTGGAGTGTTTTGTCTGCAGTTGCAGCTCTGATTTTAGTAATGAAATATTGTTATTATGAGCTAAAACAAGAGTGTGAGATGAGTTGAATTTGGCAGATAATGAGAAGTTTAGTGTTGGGGTTGATAAAATCATTGAGTTGAACCTTTAGGGCATCAGCCTTTTATCTTTCAAGGGCATCTTAAAATAGCTACTGGTGTGTGTATAGTTTACTTCTCAGAGTGACTTACTTATCTCTATCAAAAGCCATATCATGTTGGAGGGACTGAAAAGTGTATGAAATAATGTTCCCTATTCCCCAGTTATTGGTTTAAAAGCTAGAGAATACTGGTTTTAGAAATTGTAAAAGGTTATTTTAATTGTTGAACCTAAATGCTTCAGTATCACAACATAATCTAACTTGCTTCCTCTTTAAAAAAAATATTTTTTTCATTTTTGAAACAATGACTTGACCACTTTGGTAACTTAAAAAATTTTTTTCTGTTAAATTTATTAAACTACTTATATAGCTAAACCTACTTAGTATTCTGCTTATTCTTGTATTTTATTACGTGTATATCTGTATGTTTTACTTACTACTAGATTGTTTGAACTGTGACATTTATTTGGCGTTAGTTTTTTTTAAAACTGTTCTCTCTTGTGCTTAACTCCTCTGTTCTTTAAATATGGTAATGAACACTTCTATTTTATTTTCCTTTTTCCATGTCTCCAAATGTGAATTTCCAGTTCTGATTTTTTGATATACCAAAATTGGTTTATTAGTGTAGTAAACGATATTCTGGTTAGTTTTGGAAAATTCTGTTGAAACTTTTAGCAATCACTGTACTTTTGGTGAGGGCTCAAACCAGCTTTTCCAAATGCCTATTCGTCATTTCAACTTGGATTTCTTCTTTTAGATATTTCGTATTCATGTCTGAGTCTCAAATCAGTTTTACTCTCAGACTTGAGATGTCATGTTCACCTTTGATTCCTTTGTCTCTCTTACCTCTTATTTCCAGGTGATAGTCAGAGTTGATAGAATACAGTAATTTCATTTGCTTCTGTCCCCTTTCATTCCCATTGCTGTCATCTGTTTCCTTGTCATCATTGGCTCATGCCTGCACTGGTACACTACTCTCCTAACTGGTCTGCCTTTCTACAGTTGTTCTTTTGACTGACTAACCTTCTAAAAATGCTAATTTTTGATGGGCATACTTTCTTGTTCAAAAATCTTAAAGACTCCCTGTTGCATTTCTCAATCACAGTTGATTTCTTGGTCAGTATAAAAACAACTGAGCTGGTTGATTGGTTTCAGGGGTTCCTAGTGGGGAACCTCATATAGCTCTTTCCTATACAGGTATGCAAGATACAGCTGTAGACATGTGATTGATTATACTAGATAATTTTAGATCAACTCTCCTGCTGAGAACAATTTTAAAAATGGGCCAGGGAGCTAATAAAAAAGTGAAGAATGATAGGACCAAGACCTGGGAAAAGCAGGAAATCCAGAGAGGGGCGACTAGCATTTGAGCCCCTTCTCTCCTAAGGGCACCTATTTATTCTGGAAGAGGAGGCTAATAGGCCAAGAAATTTAATAGAGCTTTGATGGGTTTATGGGAATAGGGTGATAATTGGAGTTCAGGTCCCACCAAACCTGAAGGATCACATCCCAGGTGTAGTAAGAATAAGTTATAGACTAGCTTGTTGTAGCTGGCACTTGATTCCTGATTGGATTAAGATGGTCTGGATTTGCTAGCTCCTCTAGGTACTTACCGGAATCGAAAGTAAATTCTTTCTGGAGAAAGAATATTATCCTAGGCATCAAACTGTTTCCATAATTTTTCATAAACAGTGTCTGACATTCAGTCAGAAATATGTAGTTATATTAGGAGGTGAGGTGATCATAAAACCAAGAGAAATGGTGAAATACATTCTTTAGACACGAATTGGGAGAGTTCATCACCAGTAGTCTCTAACGTTAAAGAAATACTGGAACGTTCTTCAGATAGAAAGAAAATGTCCCTAGATGAAAACTTGGAGAATCGGTAGGAATGAAGGAAAACAGATCAATATGCAAGTGTAGGATAATAATAATGATAATGTCTTACAGGGTATAATACAAATAATCCAAACACATGACAGTTGCGTGGAAGATAGAAGCGGGTAAAAAGATTTAAAATGTTCTAAGGCCCTGGTGTTTAGGAAGAGGTAAAAGTACTAATTTATTTCAGACTATGGTAAGACAAGGATGCAGTCTGTAACCTTAGGCTGATCACTAAAAAATAGTAAAAATATATTAACAAGATAGTAGAGAAAATGGAATAATTTGAAAATAAAGGAGTCAAGAAAGGATAGAGAAAGGTACAGAGAACAGATGGGACAAATAGAAAAATAGTAAGATAATAAATTTAAATTTAAACTTCAGTGTATCTATTATATGAAATGTTAAAGACAAAATGCTGCATTAAAGTAAATAATTATTGGACCGGGTGACATTCTTCAGCCTTACTAAATGCTGCTAACGTGAGACACACCTAAAATATAAGGAGACAGAAAGATTGCAAGCAAATGGTGGGAAAGGATAAACCGTACAAACAGCCAAAAAGAAAAACGATATAGCTACACTGATATCATAAAAAGTAAACTCAGAGCAAGAAGTATTATTGGATTATTAGAGCCTTTTATTATGACACAATGTTCAGTTATTAGGAAGATACTAATTCTAAATTTGTTATTGACCCAAAATACCCAGAATAATCAACAGATTCAATAGGAGAAACAGACAATTCCACAGTCATAGTGAGAGTCATAGTGAACACTTTAGTGGTGTAGCGTTTATCTCAGGAAAGTAGAAAAAGAACAGCAAATGAAACCCAAAAAAAGAATTAAGTCACAGTCTCTGCTAGTGGACCTTTGGGACAATAAGAAATATTTAGGGAACTATGGTACAAAGCAGAATAAAGTGCTGTGTCAGACTGAAGGTGAAATGATCACAGCCAGAGGGAGGAATGAAGAAGAAGGTAGCATTGAAAATGTCATGAAAAACGGATAGATGTTTGGGGAGGGGGTGTTTAGAGCTGAGAGAACTTCATAAGTAAAGGCAGTTCTTTAGAGAGGTTTGGGTAACAAGGAGTGGTCCTAAGCGGATAGAAGGTAAGGTATTTGAGGGAGACTGGGAGGTGATAAGGATGATAAAGGCAGCTTGGAGCCAAATTGTAGACACCCCTAAGTGCTAGGAGTTAGCATTTTAGGAAGATCGATGGGATAAGAGAATACAAGATGGGTTGGAGTAGGAAAGAATGAGATGTGATTACAGTAGACTATAGCTCCTTATCTGTAACTCCAAAATAGAAAAAAAAAAATTGAAAATAGATTTTTTTTTTCCCCTCTAAGTCTGGTGCCAAAACTCATTTGGAGTAAAACTTGATTTAAACTCATGTGAGGAAGGAACTTAGTGGGAACGTTCATATGTTTTCTCCCAGAAATATCAATGGGTTGATATTCCCAGTCTCTACTGGATATTTTACATAGTATATGGTAAATGTACCATAATACCTTCTAAATCTGACAAGCTCTGAATTATGGCATATTTAGCCCCAGGAATCTTGGATAAGAAATTGTGAACCTATTGGCAGTGAAAAGGGAGAAAGAGATGTCTGGGGCACATTGCAGAGATCACAGAAACAGGATAGATAAGACACTAAGTTGGAAGAGAGGTAGAATGAGAGGATCATTTTGGTTTCAGTGGAATTGTTAGAAGTTGGTAGAGGGGACTCGAGAGAGGGAAGGAAAATGACAGTGGTTTTAGAATGTTTAGTTCAGCTCACATTTACTGTCCATGTGCCAGGCATTGTGCTAGATGCAAAGGGTACAGTGATAAGTAAGATGGATTTATTCCTGTACTGTTTAGGGGAAAGGTGTAATGGTCATTTTAGTATGCTGGAATGGGATGAGTAATAGGATAGAGGCATGAAATGATTCACAAGTCTTGTTGATTTTCTCCCTCGTAAAATGTCTCAAATTTATCCCCTGCCACTTCCCTAGTTTAGCTCCTCATTCATACTTGCTTGAACAATAGAGAAGGATTTCTAGGACTTCCCTGGTGGCACAGTGGTTGAGAATCTGCCTGCCAGTGCAGGGAACATGGGTTTGATCCCTGTTTCAGGAAGATCCCACATGCCACAGAGCAGCTAAGCCTGTGAGTCACAACTATTGAGCCCGTGCTCTGCAATAAGAGAAGCCACCGCAATGAGCAGCCCACACACCACAATGAAGAGTAGCCCCTGCTGGCCGCAACTACAGAAAGCCCGTGTGCAGCAATGAAGACCCAGTGCAGCCAATAAGTAGATAAATAAGTAAATAAATAAATAAATTTTAAAAAAAGAAAAGAAAAAGATTTCTAGTTTGTATGTTGAGACTGCACCTCCCCTCAATCCATTTATTTTTTAGACTTATCATGTCATTCATTTTCTTAACCTTTTGCCTCCCCATTTACCCAAAGAGCAAAGACCATGCACCTTAACAAGAATTTTAAGGTTCTTTATATCTGAACTCAGTAAGATAGTGTAACAGTATTTTGCTTTTAAAATTTAGATTGCGAGTGGGTGGTTGTCTTTTTATCTTTGTGTATTTTCTTAGTTTCTTTTGCCACTGTTTCTTTCCTCCCTCCCCTTTCTGCAGAGGGGGCATTCTACTTGTCTGTTAGGGTTTGTCCAGCTTTTAACTTCTGTCTTCCCCCGTAGGCTTAACTAATCACTTTTTCTTCTATAGCACTTTATTTGTGTTGCTTCTGGATTCCTTAGTTTAGCATTTGGCGTGTATTTAGTTACAAGCAGGATGTTACCTCTGCAACACTGGGAGCTTCTTAAGGGCAAGACTTAACTTGGTTTTTCTTGGCTTGTTGTGGTATTGAACTAAGTACTCATTAGGTAAATATGCTGATCTTAATGCTATTAGCCAAATGTTTCCATTCAGGAGTGTACTTCTCTATCCAGTTGAAGTTAGACTTGGTGAAATACTTTGGGCTGTGAATTGTAAGAGAAAGTGAAGTGTGTTTGGTGAGGTGTGCACACAAAGATCCTTTAAGATCAGCAGTGCAGTTTTCCATGTTTCCCTTTCTCTTCCAGATGTTCTAGATGGTAGAGGCTCCCTTAACCTGGGTCCCTGAGTGAGTATAACATGGAGCAGACCCTCAAGATGGACAGACCCTCAAGATGGGCATGTAACATGAGAGAAAGAAAACTTTGCTATATATATTTTTTCCTTTTTTAAAACACATTAAGAAAGTCTGTTATTTATTATTTTTTGAGATAAAATTCATATACCCTAACATTCACCTTTTTAAAGTGTACAACTCAGTAGTTTTTAGTATAGTCCCAAAGTTGTGTAGCCATCATCACCAATTTCAGAACATTCTAGTCACCCCAGAAAGAACCCAGCGCTCATTAGCAGCTACTCACTAATCTTCCCTCATCTCAGCCACTGGCAATAACTAATCTACTTTCTGTCTCTGTGGACTTGCTTATTCTGGACACTTCATAGAAATGGAATTAGTCAATATGTGGCCTTGTGTATCTGGCTTAATTAACTTAGCATGTTTTCAAGGTTCATTCATGTTTATAGCATGATACTTCATTCTTTGGCTGAATAACATTCCATTGTTTGGTTATACCACATTTTGTTTATCTAAGCTCTGTTTTGTTAAGTCACTGAGATTTGGAGGGTTGTTTTTTGAATGATCAAATCAGTATTTGAATTGACAATATTTAGAAGATTTTGTTTTACCTCACTACCATTTGGATAATTGAAATTCATGGATATAATACCCTTTACTCTTAAAACTATTTTAAATGACACTTCTACAATTTGATTTTCTTTCTTTCTTTTCTTATTTTTTTAAAGATTTATTTATTATTTTATTTATTTATTTATTTTTGGCTATGTTGGGTCTTCATTGTTGCGTGAGGGCTTTCTCTAGTTGTGAGCGTGGGCTACTCTTCGTTGCGGTGCTTGGGCGGTGGCTTCTCTTGTTGTGGAGCACAGGCTCTAGGCATGTGGGCTCAGTAGTTGTGGCACATAGGCTTAGTTGCTCCGAGGCATGTGGGATCTTCCTGGACCAGGGCTCAAATCCACGTCCCCTGCATTGGCAGGCAGATTCTTAACCACTGTGCCAGCAGGGAATTACCACAGTTTGGTTATTTTTGTGTACACCTGAATCTGGCATCCACTAGAGCAGTTGAGAGGCATTTTCTCCCCACGTAATGTTGATACATTTATTGTATATGTTAGTGTACTTTTTCGAATTGAGAGTATATTTTCACTTTGACCAAATAAAAATATTCTGATGTTTTGATCTAATAGCTTATAGTCAGGAACCCATTAGCAAGTGCGTTTCTTTCAATAGTTTCTTTGTCAGTGGTTTGGAACTTACACTATACATTACCACCAAGAAACAGTGTTTAAATAGAGATTTTGGCTCCCAGGCCAGGACAATAACACTAAAATGTTAGGAACAACACTGGTAATACTAACCTGAGTTCAGGGTCCTCAGGAGAAGAGATCACAAAGACAGAAGCAGAGAAGGAAAGTGCTGCAATTTTTATTCTCAAATAAGGCAGGATTTAGAATAGTTTAAATGAGTATTCGTCAACTCTTTTAAAGGAAGTTCACTAACTGCATTTAAACCATTCATTTAAATGAACTTAGAATAATTTTGATGTCTTTTAAGCTAAATATATCTTGGTTGAGTTAAATAGAATTTGACTTCAAACCAATTAATAATGGAAATTAATAGAAACTAAATCATAATCAGTCACCATCACTTAACTTTGATTCGTTCTTCATAGACTCCAGATTACCTATAACAGCTTTATTGCCAAACTGCTAATGAATGAAACCAGATTATCTTCGTGTTTAAAATCAGAGCCATGGATTGCTTTGCTATTTGTGTTTTGTCCAGTGGGTGGCAGCATAATTCAACTAGTTGTATGTAGTCATATAAAATTTTGTATATATATATTTTTTAATATAAATTTATTTATTTATTTATTTATTGGCTGCACTGGATCTTTGTTGCTGCTCATGGGCTTTCTCTAGTTGCGGTGAGCAGGGGCTAACTCTTCATTGTGATGTGCGGGCTCCTCCTTGTGGTGGCTTCTCTTATTGGGGAGCAAGGGTTCTAGGCACATGGGCTTCAGTAGTTGCAGCACATGAGCTTAATAGTTGTGGCTCACGGGCTCTAGAGCGCAGGCTCAGTAGTTGTGGTGCACGGCCCAGTTGCCCCATGGCATGTAGGATCTTCACAGAGGAGGGATCGAACCCGTGTCCCCTGCATTGGCAGGTGGACTCTCAACCACTGCGCCATCTAGGAAGCTGCTGTATATTTTTTACAGGCTATAATTTCTATATCTCTTGAACTACAAAGTGTGTTTAAAAAAAATCTTTCATTCTCCCCAAATAATGCTATTTACTCCTTGCTATAAGTGAGGAAGATTTTTATGTAATAAGAATGTTGTCTGTTATCTTTTCTACATAGATTTCAAGTAAGGTTAAATATCACTGCCAACTGGTATCTCTTCTTAGAAAGTCTTTCTCAGTAAGTTATTTGGAGATCTATTTTTAAGTCCAAACTAGAACTTAAAGTAGTTGTTATAGCACAGTTGTTCTTATCTCAGAGAATTTGCCAGTGAGACGCCTTAACCCTCAATCAGTCTATAGACTTCCATTCAGACCATAATTCTAATGTTTACGACTATCCATTGAAGGCAGGGTCTGTGTTTTCTTTTCATGTGTCATTTTAGATTCTTTTTTTTTTAAGCTCTTTACTGGAATATAATTGCTTTATACTCTTGTACCAGCTTTTGAGGTACACCAAAGTGAATCAGCTGTATTTATACATATATCCCCATATCCCCTCCCTCCCACCCTCCCTGTCCTGGCCCTCTAAGCCATTACCCATCATCGAGTTGATCTCCCTTTGTTATACAGCAGCCTCCCACTAGCTATCTCTTTTATAGTTGGTAGTGTATACATGTCTATGCTACTCTCTCACTTCGTCCCAGCTTCCCCTTCGCCCCCTGACCCCCAACCCCGTGGCCTCCAGTCCATTCTCTGCATCCGCATCCTTATTCTTGCCCTGTCACTGGGTTCATCAGTACCATTTATTTTTTTTAGATTCCGTATAGATGACTTAGCATACAGTATTTGTTTTTCTCTTTCTGGCTTACTTCACTCTGTATGACAGACTCTAGGTCTATCCACCTCATTACATATAGCTCCATTTCATTCCTTTTTATGGCTGAGTAATAGTCCATTGTATATATGTGCCCCATCTTCTTTATCCATTCATCTGTTGATGGGCATTTAGGTTGCTTCCATGTCCTGGCTATTGTAAATAGTGCTGCAATGAACATTATGGTACATGTGTCTTTTTGGATTATGGTTTTCTCTGGGTATATGCCCAGGAGTGGAATTATTAGATCATATGGTAGTTCTATTTGTAGTTTTTTAAGGAACCTCCAAATTGTTTTCCATAGTGGCTGTACCAACGTACATTTTTAACAACAGTGCAGGAGGGTTCCCTTTTCTCCACACCCTTTCCAACATTTATTGTTTCTAGATATTTTGATGATGGTCACTCTGACCGGTGTGAGGTGATACCTCATTGTGGCTTTGACTTGCATTTCTCTAATGAGTAGTGATGTTGAGCATCTTTTCATGTGTTTGTTGGCCATCTGCATGTCTTCTTTGGAGAAGTGTCTATTTAGGTCTTCCGCGCATTTGTGGATTGGGTTATTTGCTTTTTTGGTATTAAGCTGCATGAGCTGCTTGTATATTTTGGAGGTTAATCCTTTGTCCGTTGCTTCGTTGGCAAGTATTTTCTCCCATTCTGAGGGTTGCCTTCTTGTCTTGTTTATGGTTTCTTTTGCTGTGCCAAAAGCTTTTAAGTTTCATTAGGCCCCATTTGTTTCTTGATTTTATTTCCATGATTGTAGGAGGTGGGTCAAAAAGGATCTTGCTTTGATATATGTCATAGCGTGTTCAGCCTATGTTTTCCTTGAGGAGTTTTATAGTGTCTGGCCTTACATTTAGGTCTTTAATCCATTTGGAGTTTATTTTTGTGTATGGTGTTAGGAAGTATTCTAATTTCATTCTTTTACATGTAGCTGTCCAATTTTCCCAGCACCACTTATTAAAGAGGCTGTCTTTTTTCCATTGTATATTCTTGCCTCCTTTGTCAGAGATAAGGTGCCCATGTGTGCTTGGGTTTACCTCTGAGTTCTCTATTCTCTTCCATTGATCTTCCTTTCTGTTTTTGTGCCAGTACCATACTGTCTTGATCACTGTGGCCTTGTAGGATAGTTTGAAGTCAGGAAGCCTAATTCCACCAACTCCATCTTTCCTTCTCAAGACTGCTTTGGCTATTTGGAGTCTTTTGTGTTTCCATACAAATCGTAAGATTTCTTGTTCTAGTTCTGTGAGAAATACCGTTGGTAATTTGATAGGGATTGTGTTGAATCTGTAAATTGCTTTCGGTAATACAGTCATTTTCACAATGTTGATTCTTCCAATCCAAGAGCATAATATGTCTCTCCATCTGTTTGTATCATCTTTGATTTCTTTCATCAGTGTCTTATAGTTTTCTGCATACAGGTCTTTTGCCTCCTTAGGCAGGTTCATTTCTCGGTATTTTATTCTTTTTGTTGCAGTGGTAAAAGGGAGAGTTTCCTTAATTTCTCTTTATGCTTTTTCATTGTTAGTGTATAGGAATGCAAGAGATTTCTGCGCATTAATTTTGTATCCTGCTACTTTACTAAATTCATTAATTAGTGCTAGCAGTTTTCTGGTAGAATCTTTAGGGTTTTCTATGTATAATATCATGTCATCTGCAAAGAGTGACAATTTTACTTCTTTTCCAATTTGGATTTCTTTTATTTCTTTTTCTTCTCTGATTGCTGTGGCTAAAACTTCCAAAACTATGTTGAATAATACTGGTGAGAGTGGGTACCCTTGTCTTGTTCCTGTTCTTAGAGGGAATTCTTTCAGTTTTTCCCCATTTAGAATGATATTGGCTTTTGGTTTTTCATATATGGCTTTTATTATGTTGAGGTAATTTCCTTCTATGCCCATTTTCTGGAGAGTTTTTATCATAAACGGATGTTGAATTTTGTCAAAAGCTTTTTCCACATCTATTGAGATAATCATATGGTTTTTATCCTTCAATTTGTTGATATGATGTATCACATTGACTGATTTGCGTATGTTGAAGAATCCTTGCATTCCAGGGATAAACCCCACTTGATCATGGTGTATGATCTTTTTAATGTGCTGTTGGAGTCTGTTAGCTAGTGTTTTGTTGAGGATTTTTACATCTATATTCATCAGTGATATTGGCCTGTAATGTTCTTTTTTTGTGACATCTTTGCCTGGTTTTGGTATCAGGGTGATGGTGGCCTCGTAGAATGAGTTTGGGAGTGTTCCTCCTTCTGCTATATTTTGGAAGAGTTTGAGAAGGATAGGTGTTAACTCTTCTCTAAATGTTTGATAGAATTCGCCTGTGAATCCATCTGGCCCTGGGCTTTTGTTTGTTGGGAGATTTTTAATCACAGTCTCAATTTCCGTACTTGTGATTGGTCTGTTCATATTTTCTATTTCTTCCTGTTTCAGTCTTGGAGGATTGTACTTTTCTAAGAATTTATCCATTTCTTCCAGGTTATCCAATTCGTTGCCATATAGTTGCTTGTAGTAGTCTCTCATGATCTTTTGTATTTCTGCAGTGTCTGTTGTTACTTCTCCTTTTTCATTTCTAATTCTGTTGATTTGCATCTTCTCCCTTTTTGTCCTAATGAGTCTGGCTAATGCTTTATCAATTTTGTTTATCTTCTCAAAGAACCAGCTTTTAGTTTTATTGATCTTTGCTATTGTTTCCTTCCTTTCTTTCTCATTTATTTCTGCCCTGATCTTTATGATTTCTTTCCTTCTGCTCACTTTGGGTTTTCTTTGTTCTTCTTTCTCTAATTGTTTTAGGTGTAAGTTTAGGTTGTTTTTTTGATATTTTTCTTGTTTCTTGAGGTAGGACTGTACTGCTATAAACTTCCCTCTTAGCACTGCTTTTGCTGTGTCCCATAGGTTTTGGGTTGTTGTGTTTTCATTGTCATTTGTTTCTAGATATTTTTTGATTTCCTCTTTGATTTCTTTAGTGATTTCTTGGTTGTTTAATAGTGTATTGTTTAGCCTCCATGTGTTTGTATTTTTTACATTTTTTTTCCTGTAATTGTTATCTAGTCTCATGGCATTGTGGTCGGAGATGCTTGATTTGATTTCAGTTTTCTTGAATTTACCGAGGCTTGATTTGTGACCCAAGATGTGATCTATCCTGGAAAATGTTCCATGTGCACTTGAGAAGAAAGTGTAGTCTGTCGTTTTTGGATGGAATGTCCTATAAATATCAATTTATAGATGGTCTAATGTGTCATTTAAAGCTTGTGTGTCTTTATTTTCTGTTTGGATGATCTGTCCATTAATGTAAGTGGGGTGTTAAAGTTTCCTACTGTTATTGTGTTACTGTCAATTTCCCCTTTTATGGCTGTTAGCATTTGCCTTATGTATTGAGGTGCTCCTATGTTGGGTGCATAGATATTTACAATTGTTATATGTTCTTCTTGGATTGATCCCTTGATCATTATGTAGTGTCCTTCCTTGTCTCTTGTAATAGTCTTTAAAGTCTAATATTTCTGATATGAGTATTGCTACTCCAGCTTTCTTTTGGCTTCCATTTGCATGGAATATCTTTTTCCATCCCTTTCCTTTCAGTCTATATGTGTCCCTTGGTCTGAAGTGGGTTTCTTGTAGGCAGCATATAGAAGGATCTTGTTTTTGAATCCATTCAGCCAGTCTGTGTCTTTTGGTTGGAGCCTTTAATCCATTTACATTTAAGGTGATTATTGACATGTGTGTTCCTATTACCATTTTCTTAAAAGTTTTGGGCTTGTTTTTGTAGGTCTTTTCCTTCTCTTGTGTTTCCTACTTAGAATAAGTTCCTTTAGCAATTGTAAGGCTGGTTTGGTGGTGCTGAATTCTCTTAACTTTTGCTTGTCTGTAAAGCTTTTGATTTCTCCGTCAAATCTGAATGAGATTCTTGCTGGGTAGAGTATTCGTGGCTGTAGGTTTTTCTCTTTCAGGACTTTCAGTATATCCTGCCATTCCCTTCTGGCCTGCAGAGTTTCTGCAGAAAGATCAGCTGTTTTCCTCATGGGTTTTCCCTTATATGTTATTTGTTGCTTTTCTCCTGCTGCTTTTAATATTTTTTCTTTGTGTTTAATTGTCATTAGTTTGATTAATATGTGCCTTGGTGTATTTCTTCTTGGGTTTATTCTGTATGGGACTCTCTATGCTTCTTGGACTTGATTAATTAATTCCTTTCCCATGTTGGGGAAGTTTTCCACTATAACCTCTTCAGATATTTTCTCAGACCCTTTCTTTTTTTCTTCTTCTCCTGGGATGCCTATGATTCAAATGTTGGTGCACTTAATGTTATCACCAAGGTCTCTGAGACTGTCTTCCATTCTTTTTATTCTTTTTTCTCTTTCCTGCTCTGTGGCAGTTATTTCCCCCATTCTGCCTTCCAACTCACTTATTCGTTCTTCTGCCTCCGTTATTCTGCTGTTTATACCATCTAGAATATTTTTAATTTGGTTATTTTGTTGTCCATTACTGTTTGTTTGCTCTTTAGTTCTTCTGAGTCCTTTTTAACTGTTTCTTGTATTTTCTGTATTTTGTTATCGAGATTTTGGATCATCTTTACTATCATTACTCTGAATTCTTTTTCAGGCAGATTTCCTATTTCTTCCTCATTTATTTGGTCTTGTGGGTTTTTTTCCTGCTCCTTTGCCTGCATGGTGTTTCTTTGTTTTCTCATTTTGTCTAATTTATAGGATTTGCTGTCTCCTTTCCCTGTGCTGCCTAGTAGTAATTCCTCTTGTTTCTGCCCTCTGCCCCCTGTGGTGGGGTTTGTCCAGTGTCTTGAGTAGGCTTCCTGGTGGGGGGGTCTGGTGTCTGCTTTCTGGTGTGTGGCTCTGTGTCTTTTCTCTCTGATGAGCAGGGCCGTGTCAGGTGGTGTGTTTTAGGGTATCTGTGAGGTTAATATGGCTTTAGGTAGTCTGTGTGCTGATGGGTGCATTTGTGTTCCTGTCTTGTTTGTAGTTTGGTGTGAGATGTCCAGCACTGGCAGTTACAGACAGTCAGATGAAGCCGGATTTTAGACTCTGATACAGGGCTCCTTGAGAGTTCTCTGCAGTTAATCTTCCCTGTGTCTGAGGATTCCCTAGTAGTCTAGCATTGTGGTTTCAGTGCTCCCTCCCCAGAGCCTCCTACTTGACTTCTGATGGAATAGTCCAGACTTTAGAGGTTGCTTGTCCCGGCAATAAAGGGGTTTAAAGAAGACTGTCCAGGCCCCAGACTAATGGCAGAGTGTTGAGTCAAACAAATGCTAAATCAAGGAAACACATAGATGTATAAGACACATTAATACTGAATCCAATAGAACATAAGGCACTAGAAAGACCTGACAGAAGAACCCCAGTATGCCATCATACAGTCAAAGAGAAAACCAACAGAAATTCAAAACCAAAAAACAAACAAACAGACAAAAAAACACCACACACACACACAAACACAAATCCAAGGAGATTTTGAAAGCTAGGATCAAATATAATAAAGAGCAAGAGTACCACCAGACTGAAGATTCTCAGAATGAAATCAGACAGTTATACTTAGAACTAAGATAAAGACCAAACCTAATAATAAAAACTAAAGCAGTGTGTCATCTGGAGAATAAAGCATGGCAATAGAGCAGACTGATAATATTGCTTATAAGTATATTAAGATAAAAGAAACTAAAAAAGGATAGAAGACAGGGCAACAGAAGAGCATAGTGTGGCTGGAAACATGAAAAGAAAAAGAAAAGAGAAAAAAAATAGAAATGTGTAAAAGAGAAGGAAAGAGGGTTGACGAGATAAAGTTAGCACTACAAAAAACTTAGATAGAAATAGAAATATGTAAAAAGTCTGAAAATAAAAATAGAAGAAAAAATAGAATAAAAGAATAAAAGGATATGTTGTGATACATGTAGATCCCTTAGGACTAAGATCATGATTAATTAAAAACAAAAAAAAGCACACACACACAAACACATATCCAGGGAAATTTTGAAAGCTAGGATCAAATATAATAAACAGCGAGAGTACAGTCAGACAGACTAAAGATTCCCAAAACCAAAATCAGACAATTATAATCAGAACTAAGATAAAGACCAAACCTAATAAGAAAAACCAAAGCAGTGTGTCATCTGGAGAGTAAAGCAAGGAAACAGAGCAGACTGATAATATTGCTTATAAGTATATTAAGATAAAAGAAACTAAAAAGGATAGAAGACAGGGCAACAGAAGAGTGTACTGTGACTGGAAATATGAAAAGAAAAAGAAAAAAATAGAAATGTATAAAAGAGGTGAAAAGAAGGTAGGAGAGATACAGTCAGCACTACAAAAAACTTAGCTAGAAATAGAAATATATAAAAAGGCTAAATATAAAAATAGAGTAAAAAAATGTTATAAAACATGTAGATCCCTTAGGACTAAGGTCGTAATTAAGTAAAAACAAACAAACAGAAGAACTAGAACTGACCTCAGAATGGACCAGATCAATAGAATTAATAATATTTCTGTTTCCTTGGGGTCTCAGCTGGAAGTGTCCTTCTGCCTGCCTTGGGCTTTTTGTATTCTGTGACCAGCAGAGCTTCCTTTAATGTTCATCTGTAAGCACCAGTGGGTGGGGAGAGAGAGGGTACAATAATGGCTCCTTCCCCTGGGAGTGAGTGAGCAGTGGCGCCCTGCCTGGGTCACGGAGGATTGAGCAGCTCAGGCCAAGAGCGCGACTCCAACTGTGGCTCCTCCCCCCTGCTACAACGCCACAGGGCGCCCTGCCTGGGTCACAGCGGCTCAGTCAGCCATGGCGGTGCGTGTTGCAGCGGGACACCGGTGGCTCAGGTGTAAACAGAATGTCTCCAGAACTGGGCCACCCTGCGGACTTTTGGCTGTCACAGGCACTCTAGGCCAGCCCCTCCCAGGAGCCTTTGTTATTCCCAAGTGCGTTAGCCAGGCCCAGAGGGGTCCTTCCTTTATCCGTTCGCAGGCTCCGAGAGAAAGGCTGCACCCGCGGCTCCTCCCCCCTGCTTGTGAGTCAGCAGTACCGAGCTGCTGCCATGGCCGCCCAGCTTTCCGCGGTAGGCACTCTCCGCTGCAGATTTCTTCCCTTCTGTCCTCTCAGTCCATCTCCCCACTGCCAACAATGTTTCTCACCCTGAACCAGTTCTCCGGTTCCCACGTTCCAGCTCCCAGACCCCCTGTTCAGCTGTGAACCGATGTCTCAGTCCAGACACAGTGAACTATGGTGCAGACCCTCCATGTGTTTCTCACTCTTTCCTGTCTGCCACAGTTCAGCCACTTCACCCTCTTTGAACAGTCCCAAACGCCTCCCTTCTGACCCATGGAAATTCCCCATTGGAGGAGGGGTTTCCCCATCAGGTAAGGGGTGTTTCCCCAAATTTGGCAATCTCCCCTGTTTCAGATCCCCCCACCCCAGGGTGTGGGACCCGTCCCTTTCCTTTCTTCTTCTCCTCCTCTTTCTCCTTTTCTTTTCTTTTCTTTTTTTTTTCCCCTCTGTCCTACCCAGTTATGTCAGGATCTTTGCAGTCCTTTCTGGTGTCCAAGTTTGTTTGCTGGTGTTCACCTGGTTCTCTGTGGGAATTATTGTGTCTTTTGGTGTATTCCTGGTGCATCTGTGGAGAGGGATGCATTCCATGTCCTTCTACTTCGCCACCATCTTCTCTTCTTACAGATTCTTAACATAATGCCAGGTCCCAAAGAGATCCAGTAAAAGTACTTACTAGTTGATAAAAATAAAAAAACATACGCTTGCCTTACAGCTGAGATTGCTAGAACCATCGGCTTATTCCAGTTAAAACAGCATCCTTAACTCAGAAAATGGAATTTATGATGAGCAGGAGAGTCAAATCACTTAAATAGTAAATAATTATTTGCAGTTGTTTATTGTCAGAGCGTAAAGAGTACAAAAGAGTGTAAAAAGAGTTGTACTCTTTTTAAACTTTGTTTTGAGACAGAGTTATGTACGTAAATTGTAATTTTTGCTCATTGTTAAAAGAGATGGGGGGGTATAGGAAATTGAGAAGTCATCCTGCTAGTCCATCTGACTTTGTATATTTTCTCTATTAAGTAATCCTTGAACCTTTTGTAACTGTTCTTTGTGACATAGCTAGTCAGTTAAAAAGCTGAGATTAGAACCTAGTTTTATCTCATTGTTATGTGGTTAAGCTAAAGGAATCCAGGATCACAGAGGCTTGACTTTTCATTCTGTTTAGTGTTCAAGTCCAAACAGTAATTGGAAAAGGAGGAAAGTCTTGATGCAGATGCAGAGAATGGATTTGAGGACATGGGGGTGGGCGAAGGGGAAGCTGAGATGAAGTAAGAGAGTAGCATTGATATATATACACCACCAAATGTGAAATAGCTAGCTAGTGGGAAGCTGCTGCATAACACAGGGAGATCAGCTTGATGATGGGTGATGACTTAGAAGGCTGGGATAGAGAGGGTGGGAAGGAGTAGCAGCAGGGAGGGGATATGGGGATATATGTATAAATACAGCTGATTCACTTTGTTCTACAGCAGAAATTGGCACCACAGTGTAAAGCAGTTATACTCCGATAAAGAGCTTAAAAAAAAAAAAAAAAAAGAAAGAAGTGAGGAAGAAATTTCCATGTAATTGTAATAGTAATAATAGTAGTAGTTAACTTTGAAAGTTAAAAGACATAAGAGAGAAAAGTCTTCTACTGTCTGTTAGAATCACTTTGACTTTTTTATTGTTGCTTTTAATTAGAAAATCATCCTTACAATTTATATTAAGAGCATCTAATATGTACATTATAGTTCTTAATGGCTCCTGAGATTCATTTACTTTCTGCATCACTTATCATTTTTTGGACGTTTTATTATGGAAACAATATCTGCACAGCAGGAATGGAAATGGGTGAGAATATAATGTCAGATGTGTGTATTTGTTTATTTGGGAAGAAATTCCATTTTTATGTAGCATCTCTGTCAGTCTCCGGTGTAATTAAGTGTTGCTTCTGGAGCCTTGGTAAATCTGTGTGTTGACAGTCTAGTATTGCTCTGGAAAGTCATGGAATAAGCTGGTTAGACTAAAAGTGTATTGCATGCTATTCGGTTTTGCTAAAGTTAGACATGTAGAGGCAAATTTTTTTTAAAAAGTAATTTCTAGTTTGATTCAGAAAATAATATTAAGAGAGCATTCATGTCCATTTGAATGGTATCCAAAATGCCAGTCATACTTGGTAATATAGGAATAAATGTTAAAATAAGGATAAATGTTAAAAGAAGAAACTATTTGAAAATTTTTAGCATTTCCATTTGACTTAAAAAATTTTTTTTCACTCATCTGCTGTAATTCCCCATCTTTTTATGCATGTTGCCCACCTTTTCTACTAGATCATCACATATTTTAATCATATTATTTTAAAGTCTCTGTATGATAGTTCCAACTGTGGGCATCTCTGTGTCTGGGCCTGTTGAGTCTTTAACTCTTGACACTGGGTGTGTTTTCTTACTTTTTTGGTGTTTCTAATTGAATGCTGGACATTGTGTGTAAAAGCAGCGGTGGAGACTGACATAAAGAATATTTATGCTTGATCCAAAACCTATGGGATGCAGCAAAGGCAGTTCTAAGAGGGAAGTTTATAGCGATACACTCCTTCAAGAAACAAGAAAAATCCCAAATAAACAATCTAACCTTACACCTAAAGAAACTAGAGAAAGAAGAGCAAACAAAACCCCAAGTTAGCAGACGGAAAGAAATCATAAAGATCAGAGCAGAAATAAATGAAATAGAGACAAAGAAAACAATAGCAAAAAATCAATAAAACTAAAAGCTGGTTCTTTGAGAAGATAAATAAAATCGATAAACCTCTAGCAAGACTCATCAAGAAAAAGAGGGAGAGGACTCAAATCAATAAAATTAGAAATGGAACAGGAGAAGTTACAACAGACACCGCAGAAATAAAAAGCACCATAAGAGATTACTACAAGCAACTATATGCCAATAAAATGGACAACCTGGATGAAATGGACAGATTCGTAGAAAAATATAAGCTTCCAAGACTGAATCAGGAAGAAATAGAAAATATGAACAGACCAATCATGAGTAATGAAATTGAAACTGTGATTAAAAATCTCCCAACAAACAAAAGTCCAGGACCAGATGGATTCACAGGTGAATTTTATCAAACATTTAGAGAAGAGCTAACACCCATCCTTCTCAAACTCTTCCAAAAAATTGCAGAGGAAGGAACAATCCCAAACTCATTTTATGAAACCACCATCACCCTGATACCAAAACCAGACAAAGATACTACAAAAAAAGAAAACTACAGACCAATATCACTGATGAATTTAGATGCAAAAATCCTCAACAAAATACTAGCCAACAGAATCCAACAACACATTAAAAGGATCATCCACCATGATCAAGTGGGGTTTATCCCTGGAATGCAAGGATTCTTCAATATACACAAATCAATCAATGTGATACACCACATTAACAAACTGAAGGATAAAAACCACATGATCATCTCAATAGATGCAGAAAAAGCTTTTGACAAAATTCAACACCCATTTATGATAAAAACTCTCCAGAAGGTGGGCATAGAGGAAACCTACCTCAACATAATAAAGGCCATATATGACAAACCCGCAGCAAACATCATTCTCAATGGTGAAAAACTGGAAGCATTCCCTCTAAGATCAGGAACAAGACAGGGATGTCCACTCTCACCACTACTATTCAACATAGTTTTGGAAGTCCTTGCCACAGCAATCAGAGGAGAAAAAGAAATCAAAGGAATCCAAATTGGAAAAAAAGAAGTAAAACTGTCACTGTTTGCAGATGACATGATACTATACATAGAAAATCCTAAAGATGCCACCAGAAAACTACTTGAGCTAATCAATGAATTTGGTAAAGTTGCAGGATACAAAATTAACACACAGAAATCTCTTGCATTTCTATACACCAACAATGAAAGATCAGAAAGAGAAATTAAGGAAACAATCCCATTCACCAGTGCAACAAAAAGAATCAAATACCTAGGAATAAACCTAACCAAGGAGGTAAAAGACCTGTACTCAGAATACTATAAGACACTAATGGAAGAAATCAAAGAAGACACAAACAGATGGAGGGACATACCATGTTCTTGGATTGGAAGAATCAACATCGTGAAAATGACTATGCTACCTAAAGCAATTTACAGATTCAATGCAATCTCGATCAAATTACCAATGGCATTTTTCACAGAACTAGAACAAGAAATTTTACGATTTGTATGGAAATGCAAAAGACCCCAAATAGCCAAAGCAATCTTGAGAAGGAAAGACGGAGTTGGGGGAATCAGGCTTCCTGACCTCAGGCTATACTATAAGGCTACAGTGATCAAGACAGTATGGTACTGGCACAAAAACAGAAATACAGATCAATGGAACAGGATAGAAAGCCCAGAGATAAACTGTGGTCAACTAATCTATGACAGAGGAGGCAAGGATATATAGTGGAGAAAAGGCAGCCTCTTCAATAAGTGGTACTGGGAAAACTGGACAGCTACATGTAAAAGAATGAAATTAGAACACTTCCTAACACCATACACAAATATAAACTCAAAGTGGATTAAAGACCTAAATGTAAGGCCAGACACTATAAAATTCCTGGAGGAAAACATAGGAAGAACACTCTTTGACGTAAATAACAGCAAGATCTTTTTTAATCCACCCCCTAGAATAATGGAAATAAAAACAAAAATAAATAAGTGGGACCTAATGAAACTTCAAAGCTTCTGCACAGCAAAGGAAACTGTAAGCAAGACGAAAAGACAGCCCTCAGAATGGGAAAAAATATTTGCAAATGAATCAACAAACAAAGGATTAATCTCCAAAATATATAACAGTTCATCCAGCTCAATATCAAAAAAATAAACAACCCAATAAAAAAATGGGCAGAAGACCTAAATAGGCATTTCTCCAAAGAAGACATATGAATGGCCAAGAGGCACATGGAAAGCTGCTCAACATCACTAATTGTTAGAGAAATGCAAATCAAAACTACAATGAGATATCACCTCACACTGGTCAGAGTGACCATCATCAAAATATCTAGAAACAGTAAATGCTGGAGAGGGTGTGGAAAAAAAGGAATGCTCTTGCATTGCTGGTAGGAATGTAAATTGATACAGCCACTATGGAAAACAGTATGGAGGTTCCTTGCAAAACTGAAAATAGAACTACCATATGACCCAGCAATCCCACTACTGGGCATATACCCAGAGAACACCATAATTCAAAAAGACACATGCACTCCAATGTTCATTGCAGCACTATTTACAATAGCCAGGACATGGAAGCAACCTAAATGGCCATCAACAGATGAATGGATAAAGAAGATGTGGTACATACATACAATGGAATATTACTCAGCTGTAAAAAGCAATGAACCTGGGACATTTTTAGAGACATGGATGGATCTAGAGACTGTCATACAGAGTGAAGTGAGTCAGAAAGAGAAAAACAAATATTGTATATTAACACATATATGTGGACTGTAGAGAAATGGTACAAATCAACTGGTTTGCAAGGCAGAAATAGAGACACAGATGTAGAGAACAAACATATAGACACCAAGTGGGGAAAGTGGGGAGGGTTGGTGGGGGGAACGAATTGGGAGACTGGGATACCAAATTGTATACTCTAAATATATGCAGTTTATTGTAAAAAATAAAAAAATAAAGTTAAAAAAAAAAGAATATTTATTCTTAGTAATGGGCTTGCTACTCTTCCGTCAGGCTGTTAGTGTGAGGAGTTAAATCAGTCGTATTAGTAGTTGAGTTGGGTTTAAGTTTTATTGTTTCAATAAAAAATAAGGCCTCAAACCGGTTTGCAAGGCAGAAATAGAGACTCAGATGTAGAGAACAAACATATGGACACCAAGTGGGGAAAGCGGGGAGGGTTGGGGGGGATGAATTGCGAGATTGGGATACCAAATAGTACACTCTAAATATATGCAGTCTATTATATGTTACCTGTATCTCAGTAAAAGTTCTTAAAAAAAAAAAAAAAAAAAGAGTAAGGTCTCAGATTCTCTAGCAGTGGACTGTGACTGCTCTGTTCCTAGGGTGAATCAGGAGGGTTTTTGTTTTTGTTTGTGGTTTTGTTTTTGTTTTTTGTTTTTCTTCAGTGCTTCTGCTCTATCCTTAGCCCTTAGCAGGCCCTGCTTCATGGTGGGGGCCTTTCTTTGCGCTGTTGCCCTCTCCGAGCAGTGAGTGGATGGCTGTTGCTTGTTACTTGGTGCAAGGCTTGGGGGGTGAGGAGCAGGATTGTTGGTTTGGGTTTTTTCCCTGGTTCCCTTGCTCCTGCCTCAGTCACAGGTAGGAGCTCTTGGAGGTGGGGCTTTCTCAGCGTTCTCATCTCTCTCTTCCCCACCCCAGTTGTAGATAGCCTCTTCCTTCTCAGTAAGGTCTAGAACTGGGGTTGGTAAACTTTTTCTGTCAAGGGCCAGATACTAGCTGTCCTCATGGGCCTCGTGGTCTCTGTTGCAGTGCAAAAGCAGCTGTGGACAGTTCATACATGAATGGGCCTCTGTTCCAGTCAGACTTTATTTATAGAAACAGGTGCTGGGCCAGATTTGGCCTGCAGGCTCTGGTTTGTTGACCCCTGGTCTAGAGCTCCAGAGGGTTTCTTGCTTTCTCCCCATCCCTGCACCTCTTGTCCCCCGCACCCTGTGGCAACCAAATGTTGCCTTGCATCCATGGGGGTCCTTGGGAGTGAGCAAGTTTCCTGCACTTCCTTCAGAAGCAATATGCTTCTGTTTTGTAGTAGTGCAGAAACCTGGGCATGAGTGGGTTTTCTATCCCCTTCCCAGTGATGGCTGACCTTTGCATGTGACAGGAGGGCTAGAGGATTCCCTGTCTATCCCCCCGCAGTAGACAGCTTTTGTCTCAGGTAAAAGAAGGGTCACTAAGGTGCAGGTGCATCTCTTACCCCTTCCCCTCAACAAATGCCTTTTGCTTTGTAGCTGAGTAGGGTCCAGCGTAGAGGCAGTTTTCGCTCATGTCTTCCATTGGCAGCTAATCACCAACTGTTTACTCATGGGGGGCTCCCAGTGTGCATGGGCATCTTTAGGAACTCCTGCCCCATCCTCCATCCTTGACAGGACTAGCACATCTGTACCACAGAAGGTGGCTCTCTGATCTGTTTCACTGCCCTCAATTATTCCTCTCAAAGGCCTGGTGGAAACCCATGGAGAAGAGCTGGGGAGTAGGTGTGGACAGCCCTTGTGTTGAGGCTCCCAGTGATTCTCTACTGCTAGTTCACACTTGGCCTTTAATGGTTTATCTCAGCTTCTGTTGTTCTCTTACCAGTGTTTATGGCTGTCATCACCAGAGGGAAACAGTTTATGTGCTTTTTCTTCCCTTAGGGGAGCTTGTCTCTCTTTGGAATTCACTTCACCTGGTTGGACATGGCGATTGTACAATATAGTGACCTCAGGTCTCTGATGAGCTCAGAAAATTGATTATGTAGGTTAACCAGCTTTTTCTTATCATCAAGGCAGGACTGATGTTCTCTCATGGCTTTCTGCATTCTAGGTGGAGTTGGAACTCCACCATTGCACTTTAATAACTTCGTAATCACTGAAGTCGGTAATAATCAAGACGCTATTAAATTTAAAAGACCAATTCACCTGTAGCCTTAACGCTAATGTTAAAATGTTTGTGTATCATATTTTTTACTGATTTCAGTGTAGTTTGCAGCTGCAGTGTCACTATTGTCATGCAATAAATGCCTTGTGTAAGGTGGATAATTACTGTTCTGCCCTCTCTTGGATCCTCTCGACTTCCTTCCCATAGAGCACCTCTCTTTCCTTTGAAGTGGTCTAAGGTACAGGTTTCTAAATTCTTAACAGCTGTTGGGCCAGCTGTTTAAAGATTCCGCTGAAGTTCTCATTAAAAATACACACTTCTGGAAAGTTTCTGAGTCTGGACTTTGGAGTGTGACGAAGGAATCTGCATCATTAACGAGCTCTTCAGGTGATTTGGAGAGCAGCATTCTTTGAGCTTCACTGGCCTGGGGAAATGAACCATAGTTCCCAAACCTGGTCTCTCTCAAGCAAGGAGTGGTGTTATTTTTTGTTTAAATATAAGATTGTATTATTGCTGAAGACATGCAACACATTTGCACCACTGAAGTGCTAGTCTGGAGTAGAACTACCACGCAAACCTGGATAATACAAACAGCAGAGCTTGGTTTAAGAAACTAATGAAGAGGGACTGCTGAAGTAGACAATGGTGGGGCCAGACAGTAATTATAATTATGTTGTAGAAATATATTTGGTCTGGGAGGTGTTGATGATATATATAGCTGAGTGATAATAGCAGATTACAGAATAATCCATAAAAAACACACGCAGAAGAACAGAAGAAAATGTTGATGGTAGTTTTCTACTGTTCTTGGTGGTGGTCATTTTTCTATAATTGCATTTTTTTAAAAATTTTATTTATTTATTTATTTTTTTGGGGGTACACCAAGTTCAATCATCTGTTTTTATACACGTATCCCCGTATTCCCTCCCTCCCTTGACTCCCCCCCCACCCTCCCTCGAGTCCCCCCCACCCTCCCCGTCCCAGTCCTCTAAGGCATCTTCCATCCTCGAGTTGAACTCCCTTTGTTATACAACTTCCCACTGGCTATCTATTTTACAGTTGGTAGTATATATATGTCTGTGCTACTCTCTCGCTTCGTCTCAGCTTCCCCTTCACCCCCCGCCCCCTCCCAAACCTCAAGTTCTCCAGTCCATTCTCTGCACCTGTGTCCTTGTTCTTGTCACTGAGTTCATCAGTACCCTTTTTAGATTCCGTATATGTGAGTTAGCATACAATATTTGTCTTTCTCTTTCTGACTTACTTCACTCTGTATGACAGACTCTAGGTCTATCTACCTCATTACATATAGCTCCATCTCATCCATTTTTATAGCTGAGTAATATTCCATTGTATATATATGCCACATCTTCTTTATCCATTCATCTGTTGATGGGCATTTAGGTTGCTTCCATGTCCTGGCTATTGTAAATAGTGCTGCAATAAACATGGTACATCTTTCTTTTGGGATTATGGTTTTCTTTGGGTATATGCCCAGTAGTGGGATTACTGGTTCATATGGTAGTTCTATTTGTAGTTTTTTAAGGAACCTCTAAATTGTTTTCCATAGTGGCTGTACCAACTTACATTCCCACCAACAGTGCAGGAGAGTTCCCTTTTCTCCACACCCTCTCCAACATTTGTTGTTTCCAGATTTTGTGATGATGGCCATTCTGATCGGTGTGAGGTGATACCTCATTGTGGTTTTGACTTGCATTTCTCTGATGATGAGTGATGTTGAGCATCTTTTCATGTGTTTGTTGGCCATCTGTATGTCTTCTTTGGAGAAGTGTCTATTTAGGTCTTCTGCTCATTTGTGGATTGGGTTATTTGCTTTTTTGGTATTAAGCTGCATGAGCTGCTTGTATATTTTGGAGGTTAATCCTTTGTCCGTTGTTTCATAGGCAACTATTTTTTCCCATTCTGAGGGTTGCCTTTTAGTCTTGTTTATGGTTTCTTTCGCTGTGCAAAAGCTTTTAAGTTTCATGAGGTCCCATTTGTTTATTCTTGATTTTATTTCCATGATTCTAGGAGGTGGGTCAAAAAGGATGTTGCTTTGATGGATGTCATAGAGTGTTCTGCCTATGTTTTCCTCTAGGAGTTTTATAGTGTCTGGCCTTACATGTAGGTCTTTAATCCATTTTGAGTTTATTTTTGTGTATGGTGTTAGGAAGTGTTCTAATTTCATTCTTTTACATGTAGCTGTCCAATTTTCCCAGCACCACTTATTGAAGAGGCTGTCTTTTTTCCATTTTATATTCGTGCCTCCTTTGTTATAATTGCATTTTTAATTTTTAAGAATTTCAGTGAGCATGTATTACTTCCACAAAGATACATGTTAGTAGTCTTGTTACGTTTATTAGATCTTCTTTCCCTTTCTTTCTCCCTATTCCATTATAACACATGAAAATCATTTCTTTATTTGAAGACAACTACAACGTTTTTGTGAACATAAGGGCAAATATTCTTAATTTTTTTTCATGTTTCATTTTGGTGGGACGGGTGTGGGACGTAGATAGAAGAGGAGGGATATGATTATGAAATTGTGGAACTTAATTGTATTTTACATCAGCAGTGTCCGATTTGGTTGCCACTAGTCACATATAACTTAAAATTAAAATGACATAAAAATTCAGTTTCTTAGTTTTATTAAATACATTTCAAGTGCTCAGTAGTCACACATGGCTAGTGGCTGCATATTGGACAGTGCAGACAAATAGGACATTTTCATCATCACAGGAAGTTCTTTTGGCCAGTACTGACCTACATCATAGTTTGTCTGTTGGCTAGTAAAATTGTTTAAACAAGTCATGCTGTTCTAAAAATTAGTACACCCCTAGTTAGAGGTGTGTGTGTGTGTGTGTGTGTGTGTATGTATGTATGTATGTGATATTTAGCAGATTGGTTCTGTAAAACTACAGGTACCAAAATCATTTTGTTTTTTTGTGATGATACATGATTATCATCTAATTCTACATTTTTTTCAACTTAGTTTTTCTTTAAAACCACTCTCTACAAAATAGCATCTGTGTGAACTTTGTGAGAACCTTGTTGCTTGTTTCCTGATGCTCAAGCATCTCCCTGCAACCTATTTTACTAGTGTCTGACACTTTATCTGGTATGTCTCCCGGGTCCATTATCCCTTTCTATCTTAAGCTAAGGTCGTGAATTTTCTTATCATCCTTCTAGGCTATAGGTACCCTGAGGGCACATTTTAAACTTGACTTATCAGTGCCTCTCATAATACTTAGCATGTGACTTTGTATAGAGTAAGAGTTTTACTGAACCACAGAATGTTGGGATGGATTCACACTTGACCTATACATATATTGGTCTTACACAGAAATTTGAATGACATAGAGAACATAATTCTAGAAAAGAACTAACAAACCTTGCTGGTGGGAAAGTAAAATGGTGCAGCTGCTTTGGAAAACATTTTGGCAGTTCGTCAAAATGCTAAGTATAGGTTACTACCTGCCAAGTCCACTCCTAGGTATACACCCAAGAGAACTGAAAATGTATGTCCACATAGAAACTTGTACGCAAATGTTTGTAGCAGCAGTATTCATAAGAGCCAGAAAGTGGAAATACCCCCTCCCCATAGCATCTTTGTGAAGTAATTCATTGCAACATCTCCTGGTAATAAAAGATTAGCAACAAGCTATCAGTATGGGGACTGGTTAAATAAATAGTACATTCAAACATTGTACTTAAAAGAATAGATTTCTTTAAAAAGTGGTTTGAGGACCTCTAAGGGTCCCTGGAATCCTTTTAGGGCATCTGTAAAATCAAAACTGTTTTTCTAATACTGCTAAGATCTTACTTTCCCGTTTCACTGTGTTGATATGTGGTCCGATGGTGCAAAAGCAATGGTGGGTAAAAACTGCTGGTGCCTTAGCGTGAATTTTCACTTCTACACACTCACAGCAGGAAACAAAAGCATTTCACTTAAGAATGTCCTAGATGAAGCAGTGAAACTATTAATTTGATTAAATTGTGAATTTGAGTATACTTAGAAAAATATTCTTTGTGAAGAAATGGGAAGTTGTATACTAAAGTAACCATAATTGTTTTGAAAAATAGCACTTGGGTGGTTATATGAGTTTTGAGATAAACTAGCTGTTTTCCCCTATAAAACACTATTTTTATTTGAAAGAATGACAAACTATGATTATTTAGACTGGTGTTTAATAGACATTTTCTGAAAAATGAAAGAAGTGTGTCATTTCAAGAAAACAACTGAAGGCATTTGTTGCCAATGATAAAATTCGAGCTCTGAAGTGAAAATTAGAATTTTGGAAAACCTGTATCTACCACAATGACCTTGATAACATCCCAATACTTAAAAAGACTTTTCTGATGAAATAGGTGGTATTAATTTTTTTTTGATGTATAGTGAAATGTGTCAGTGTTTAGATCTACATAACTCAGTGAGTCAGTATTTTTCAGATGACCAGTTTGTAATGCTATAAAACATATGTGTAAAAGACCCATTCAGGGGCTTCCCTTGTGGTCCATTGGTTAAGAATCTGCCTTCCAATGCAGGGGACACGGGTTCGATCCCTGGTCGGGGATGTTAAAATATTTGAGAACCACTAGAATAAAACAGTCGCCAAGATACAGTGTTAGTAAAAGTGCAGATCAGTATGATTGTAAGTTAGCATTTGTGTGAAAAAGAATATAAATGGGATTCTTATTTTCTTGTATATATGTAAAATTCTTCTAGAAGTTTATAAAGGAATTCGGTGTTGTTTGGTGTGTTCAATGAGGAAGGAATGAAAGGTAAATTCTTTACTCTAAACCCTTTTGAACTAATTTGAATTTTAAACCAGATGAATGCATTACTCATTAAAAAAAAAAGAAGAAATTAAAGCATTCCTACCAGTTTTATTACAAAATTTCAGGAAATCTAAGTCTCTTATGAAAAGTTGGAGCAGGTTTGGAGAGATGGTTGTTTTTCTGGTGACTTGCTTTTTCTTATTTTATTTGAGAAGAAAATGAAGCTTGCCTATTTTAGGGATGAAAAATTTCATTTAATGTCCAATCCAAATACATTCATGGTGAAATTGTGTAAATCAAATTGGTAGCAATTTCCCCAATGGAGACCAAAGTATGTTGAACTTAAGTTTTAAGGAGGAACAATTTGATTAGTTTTTTACTAACAGGTATTTCTAGGTTTCTAGTAAAGAGATTGGATTTATTTTAGAAGACTTATAATTTGTAGTCTGTCATTTAAGAGGTTTTGAATAAGTGCTGCATGAGATGTGGAAGTAACAAAGCTAAGTAAATGTTCTGACATTTGATTCAGTACAAAAAATACTTTTTAATACTCATAACCTTTGAGGCTTTGGGAATTCTTGAAAAGAATAAGGAATTCAGTTTTATTATTCTGTCTGCTGTTAAGTGTGGCTTTTGATCAATGTTCATACTTTTAACTTTTGGATAAAGTGTCCTTTTGTGAAAAGAAAATCATTTTAATGCAAAAAAACTTCAGATTTTCTTTTTTTATGTAAAATTTATAAAATTTTTTTCTTTGAATATTGAAATATCATTTCCAGAGTTCTTTGAAGCAGTTTAGAGAAAGATATTACATGTGATTCTGTTCATTAGTTATAGTGAAAAGTTTGCCCATAACGTGGAACCATTTTCCCCAGTTTTTTTAGTTAACAAAGAATGCCTTTAATAATATTAATAGGTTTTTCTGAAGCATTAGACAAATAGGTAGTTAATTCAGAAAGGAGTTTACTCTTACTGCTTGCATGTGCATGTGTAATAGTTGACATTTTTCAAAGCACACATTTTCTTTGATTCTCAGCACATCTTGGAAGTAGCACAATTAATATTTTTCTTATTTTTTATATGTATGGAAATTGAAACTCAGAGGGCTAAATGAATTGTCATATAACCTTGTTAAATGGTAAAATAGCAATTTAGATTTAAGCAAGGCTAGATTAGATTTAGATTTAAACAAGTTTAGATTTAAGCAAAACTGTCCTAAATGCAGAAAAAAAAAGCATTTGTCTATACCTATTATGTTCAGGTTCAGTGGTCTACACGAGAGTTATAAAGATAAGACACAGATCTTGCCCTCTAGGGGCTGAAAGTTTAGTGAGGGAGACCACCCAGTGGAGAAGTGAATAAGTGCAGTGGTGCCCTGTTGAAGGGCCATATATCTCAGATAGTTTTGAGGAAATGAAACAGATCTTGAAGGATGTATAGCAGAAGTTAGCCAGGATGAGTCTGGTTAGAGGGTGATGATAAAAGATGCCAGATAGAAGATACAATCAGGGAGGCCTAAGCAGCACATGGATGTTGTTTGGGAACTGTTAGTAGTTCTATGTGATGGCTCTGCTGGGATACATGGGAAAAGGAGCAGGATGTGAAAGCAGAGAGGTGGATTGTGCCCTAAATTGGAAGTTTGAACTTTTTTCTAAAAGTTTCAGGGTGCTAAAAATTAATTGTGAATAGATGGAAGGACTGAGTTTGAACAAGGTTTGAGTCAATTCTTGGGCTTATTAGCTGTAGGACTGTAGTCAAGTGACTTAAATATTTCTGAGCCCTAGTTGCCACAGGTGTTAAATGGAAATAGTGTTCAATTTATTGCAGTAGGAGGACTAAGAAAAATAAATGTTAAAAAAAAAAGCACCTAGTGTGCACCAAACCTGTACGTAAGAACTCAGAAATGGAAAAGGAATTAGAAGTAAGGACCCCTTCACTACACGTACTCTAAGCTTCTAAGTAGAACTGAAATAAATGAATTAAATTTTATTTTAAAATATTATTGGACTATTTGGATATTTCTAAACAGCTTAGCTGATGAAATGGTTTTATAATTTCAGTGTTTAAACTTAATATTTAGGAGTCCTTCAATGTGATGTTTCTTTATATCCTTGTTTGAAAGCCAGACTTTCTGTATATGATATGGTTGTCAGATTACGAGACTATCACGAGTTAGCCCTTTTGTGGGATCAGTTTAGTTAGACCTTGTGTAGAATCAGTTTTGTTTGTGTGATGTTTTGTGCCATGCCTATTCTCCCAACTCCCTGGCCTAGGAATGAATTCATAGCTGGAAAACCTGGATCTGTCATCTTCTAACGTTATAATTTTAGGCAAATCCTCGCCCATTTGTGTTTCTTAAATATTAAAATGGTACCTAATTAATTTAGCTTTAGAGAATAAAATGAAATAGTACATGGATACATTTCTGTAAAACACAAACTGTCTTGGGCTGCCATAACAAAATACTACAGACTGAGTGGTTTACACAATGGAAATTTATTTCTCAGCATTCTGGAGGCTAGGAAGTCCAAGAGTAAGGTGCCAGCTGATTCGCTTCCTGATGAGAGCTCGCTTCCTGATGTGAGCTCGCTTCCTGGCTTGTAGACAGCCATCCTCTTGCAGTGTGCTCACATGGCCTTTCCTCTGAGTATGCTTTGAGGGGGGAAGAGAATGAGCTCCTTGGTGTCTCTTCTTATAAGGACACTAATCCTATAGGATCAGGGCTCTACTCTTATGACCTCATTTAGCCTTAATTAGGTCCTTACTCTAAATATAGCTGCACTTTTAGGACTTCAGCTTATGAGTTTGTGTGGGGACACACACATACACACACACTCCACAACACATAGTAAAATTGGAAGTGTTCTCTTTTGATGGCTTTATGACATGATATTTGGTGACAATAGTTAAATGTCAGTCATGTATTATATTTATTTAATTGCTCTCTAGAGCTGCAGATGTATATGGACCATTTGAGTCCTACTTTCTAGTCAATAAGGTTTATAATTGGTTAGCTACAGGAGTGATTTACAACTAAGTTAGAATAGAACTCAGAATATTACTGTGCCTAAGATAATTATAAAATTTCAAAGCCATTCTCATAGTATATTAAGCCTATACCACTTCCTAGAATTTCCCCCCCCATTCCAAGCCCTATATTATAGTTCGGTTCCCATAGTAAATGCCTATAGTTTAGTGATAATTTAAAAAATCATGTCATTAATCTTAATTGTGAATTCACCTTTTTACTTGTTTAACAAAGCAAGCCTTTTAACTAACATGGTATGGTTACACAAATTTTAAAGGCAATGAAATCAAACCTCAGTTTTGCATAGCAGGTATTGGAATAGAGATAGAAGTCTTAACTAAACTTCAGGAAGTAAGCCTCCTCTTTTTCTTTGTTGTGAATTTCAGTATGAATGTGGGTTGAGTTCTAAGCCTGTTTGCATTGTAGACTGTAGTGGTGGATCTGTATACCTGGTTTCCCGGAATGATCACATTTATGTTCTTCCTCACAGGCCAGCCCTCCAGATCTCTATATTGAAAGATTTAATATAGCTCTTGGACAGTATATGGGAGCATTGCAGAGCATTGTGCCTCTTTTCATATATATGGTAAGTTAGGGCTGTTTCCCCTTTTCCAAAGTACCTCGGTTTATTGGTCTAAGTGCAGATAGGTGCAGAAAGTTAAGCATATTTTGTTTTTCTTTTACTGTGTATTATGTTAGAAATGGAAATTAATCTATTTCAGCAGTGTTGATAGTGTTGACAGAGAAGACTTAGCCTTTTAATGGTTTAAAATTTCATAAATACCATTGCTGAAATAGGCATGAATAATCAGCAGTCACCCAATTAGCACTTATTTTATTTCTGCCATATGGAAGATACTGTGCTTGGAAAATAAAGATACATAAAAAAAGACTTTTACCTTCAGAAAGTAGAGAGTTAAGACATGTACCTAAAAACATGATGTATAATAAATGCCAAGTAATTCACTACATGAAAAGTAGAGTAATAAAATTTGCTTTCATTCTGATAATCTCTTTCGTTTGGACAGTTGTGCCATGACTATAATTTGTAGTCTGTTGACTTTGTTGAAGTACCACCCCCCTCCCACTGGCCTTTTAAATATATAAAGTTATAGGATCTTAATGTTAGTGTTCGTATTGAACAGAAGAGCCCTTAGAAACCATTATCCCACTTTCTCTTTGTTGATTAGTTTAGGGAATGGGTTGTTTAGGGTTGATCCTACGTTCTGTAACATAGAGATAACGATGTGTATAATGTCAGGCTTCAAAATGATTTATTCTCCATAAGATACGCTTTACTGAAAAAAAAACAAGATTGAGAGGACTCTGTTATCAGTGGGAGACTACTATTTAATTTATGGAGGATATTGATAGTAGAAAAATATGCAGTTAAAAATAATGACGTGTCTGTATGTTATTTTAGAGAGAAATCTTTTCAAGGTATAATGTCAGTTGATAAAGCAGTGTGTGTTATATGAGGTATTTCTTCATTAGCAAATGTTTTCTTCTTTATTTTAGGGGGGGAAAGCATTATCCAAAAGATGCAAGAACATTTTAGAAAGAATATACAAAAAGTTTTGCAGTGTAGAATGGGACCTTTGGGAATGGGACGGAAGGTCTGTTTGGGGAGACTTCTTTTTATTGCATACCCCTTTGCATGGTTTTATTTTGTAATTATGTACATCCTAGTTTTATAATTTTTTAGAGAGAGGAAAGAAATGTTAAGAAATGAGAGAATCGGTGAGCAACTTGTTAACATTCCTCTTTGTGTTTTCCTCTCCTATGCATTAACATTTAAACAGGAACAAATTCAATCTTTTTGACTTGCCAGTCATTCTGATTAGTATATTTTTGACTGCAAGAAACAAAATCTGATTCAAAGTGATTTAAGTAAATTAAGAAAAGTATCAATATTATCTCTTGTAATAAAACTCCAGAAATAAGGTAGTTTCCAGAGTTGGATGAATCTGTGGTTCAACAGTATTACCAAAAGAAGTCTCAGGTTCTTTTTTGTCTCTTTGCTTTACACATCTGTTTCATCTTATTCTCCTCATGGTTGTAAGATGACTGTAAGATACTTTTCACTGAAGCCTAGATTCCCCTTAGTCTGATTGAGCTACCTTAGGTCACTTGTCTACCTTTGAACCAAAGACCATTCATCCCTAAGGAATGCCATAAGCAGAGTGACTGAGACTAATCATGGAAGTGGAATATAGGGGAATCAACCAGTGTGTGCCCACTGCCTGCTTTCAGCCTAGATCATTGATAAATGGGGTACCTTTCACTAGTATTTCCTGGTGTTGCCTTTAGATGATGATGTAGTCATTTAAAAGGGCATATAAGTGCCTGTCATACAATGCAGTCCATTACGTCCCTGTCAGGTTAATGTTGGGTATCTTCCCCTGTTCTTTTTTATGATTTACAGCATTTTATCTTTATGTGCTTTTAACCCCATGTTAGGAAGACTGTAACTAATATTGGCAGGGCTTCTGTTTTCTGATGTTGGGTTTTTATGTTTTAATTGATGCCTTTATGAATTGTTTCCTAAAATAATTTATTTTTTAGTGCTTCAGTTCGTTAGACTGATCATTTCCCCCTAATTGATGCACTGAAAAGTAATTTATTTTCTTTTTCAGAATAAGTTTTACATCGAAACCAAGCTTAACAGAGATTTAAAAGATGACCTTATAAAGCTGTTTACGGAACATGTTGCAGAAAAGCACATTTACAGCCTAATGCGTGAGTAATTCAACTTACAGGGATAAGACAACGCTAGCAATGGTTTGTTTTGTTGTTGTTTTTTGAATCAAAGAGCATTGGCATCTAAACCCCAATATTGATGTCTTCTGAATCATATAGCAAGAAGTGTTGAAGCCCAATTCTATAGAAAGAGACATTGAGGAATTGAAAATGTGACTTGAAGGTCACCCGGTGAGAGGGAGCAGCCAGGTCATTGGACAGTGCCTTCATATCTGGCATGATAACTTGCTGACTTTTTTTTCCTCTGACGTTGGGGGAAATATTATTAAAGAGTTCACCCCTAACTTTGTTATTGGTAATAGAAGGGGCGCAGTGTTAATATCTTTGAAATGGTAGCATAGTGTCCTCTCAGTTTCCTTATTTGTATAAAAAAAGGTAGATGACAATTAAGCTTGTGACATAGTAAATCCTGAATTAAATAAAGCTTACGAGAATTAAATATATGTAAAGTACGTAGCACCTGTTAAATACTCAGTAAGTATTTTCTTCCCTCTCTGAAGCTACAGCTCCCTCAAATACCCATTTCTTTTTCCTTAAAGGGGAGTTCAACTAGAAAATTTTGCTTTTAAAGACTGTTTTTTTACAAAGAGTTTTAAGTGGAGCGAATTTTAGTGAAATGTTACACCTTCTTTACTTTTTGTTACTGAATATGATTATTTTCAATTAATTCATCCCAAATTAATTTACGTACATTTTATGTATAATTTCATCTGTGAATTTATCATTTCCTTATAGCTATCAAATTTGACATAGATGGTTATAGTTATGTGGAGGTTGTTTGCAAATGTATATATTTGACCACATAATGAATGTGTGATTGCACATGAAGAGTTAGTGGGAACAAGACTTATTGAAAGCCAAATGATTGGTCAGAAAGGAGGAAGACATAGAGCCTGGGTTTAGGGTACATGTTGAAATTAGAGAACCTTGAGTAGAAGAGACTCTAAGAACCTAAAGTTTAGAATTTCAATTTTTAAACATTGCATTTTAAAATGTGATTTTTCTGCAATGCCTAACATTTGTTATCCTTAAAATTTATCTATGCCATTCAAAATTATAACTACTGATGATAAAATCAGAGGGATAAATGTGAACAGTTTATCCTCTGGCCTTCATTACATAAATTCAAATGTAACTCACATTGCATGTTTGAACCTACAGAAATCATTGTTGGCCAAGAGAGATGGTGTTTCCATTTTTAAAAAAGCATGGATAGAAGAAAACAACTTATATAATTTTACAAGCCTGGCTTAGACTAAAATTAGGCCAAGTTTCATGGGTATTTGGTTATTAAATTACAGGTCTTTGAGAGATGAATTAAAAATGAGCTGTTTTGGGTCAGTAGTATCTGTCATATTCACTAAATGATGGAATTCATTTGTATATGTTAATGATGTTACCTAGAGGAAGTATTCCTATCCATTTAAACATTAATCTTATTCAGATTTTTGTGTGGCTGTAGATAACCTAAAAGAAAACTGACTGTAGTCATGTTTAGTCAGTGTCACATGGTTACCAGAGTCCTAAACTTGGGAAGGATGAAACAGTGTGATCTCTTGACTTTACCTCTAGTAAGAAAAAAATACCTGCAGTTGTAGTATTTGGGTGAGTTTCTGACTCTGATTGCAGTTACTAAAGTTGCTAATAACGTGTCTTTCAGAAAAATTCCCAGAGCCTCATATATGGGTGATTTGGGGGAAAGGGAAATGATTGAGGGAGTTTGAGGACATTTCATTCCCCAAATGTAAATCTTTTGAATCATGAACTTAAAGGGAAGTTCATAGCTCACTCACTAAGTAACCATGAATGCTGTTGCTTTTAGAAAGCTTCACTTATTTTCAGAACCTCCATCAACTGAATCATTGCCGTTAGTGTTTGACCAGACATGCACATATTTACTTGTTAGATTGAGCTCTACTGCATTGGATTTAAAAAAAAATCTTTAGCGTATAAATACTGGGTTTGCCCTCTTGGGGTGTTTTTTTCTTGCCCTTGTTTACCCTTCAGTTTTTCGGAGAAACAGTGATAGAAAGTGAAACCTCGAGAATGTGTTCCATCATTTTTATAACCCATTTTCTCTTTATTTCAGCTTTACTTTTAGAAGCCCAGTCCACACCGTTTCAGGTCACACCTTCAACTATGGCAAATATTGTGAAAGGACTGTACACTCTCAGACCAGGTAAACATTCATCATTTCTTTAGGGATTGGACTTGTTTATTTGTTTATGGCAGTTCCAGCTCTGTCCGTGAGAGGGTAGTGTTTCTTTGTATTTTCTGAGGCCTGATGGTATTTGGATTTGTTACAGCAAAAAAATTGAGTAGATGCTCATCGTTGTGAAATGTAAACTCAGGACCTCACTTGGAAATCTTTCTATACTAGTGAAAACCAACTAGTTTGGGGAGTACAAGAAATAGTTTGTAGGAGACACTTTAGATGAAGTTGAATCTTATGTCTGGCATTAATGTATTTTTTTTTGTTATGAAGTTCTCCTTCACTTCTACCCCATAGTGCACATATGTGCAGGCATACACATTCACAACTCCATATTGTTAGGCCTGGTATAGAACTTGCAGGGAATCTAGAAATGTTGGTATAGTTACAGTCATTTCATAAGGATAGTTTGAGGAGACAGATAGAATAGCAGAACCAAAAATCAAAGATCACTGTAATCAAAAGGCATGGTTTGTAAATTATCTTAATGTATCTGTCTCATAATAAAAACATTGTGAATTTAAAGGACTCTCAAGATGCTTTTGTATATATCTTTCTGTTTGTAACCCTGAACCTCAAACTTATCATAAAGTTGTCTAGCCAATTAAAAAACGTCTATAGGAGAGAGATTGCAGAAGTTCAGGGTAGAAAATTGTTTTTCAATCTGAAACTTAAGGGATGTTCTTTTGACAGTAATTATCTTTTTGTGAAATTCTTTTGTCATTTGAAGACTGAATGAAATAAAACGTGATCTAAAGAGCTTAACATAGTACCTAATAATGTAATAAGCATGCTAATATTAACTGTTGTTACTATTATTCAGTTGGGTCCAATGATTATTTTATTTTAATTAATTGATGTCTGGATTGTTTGTTTACTTACTTAATTTAAAAGATATATCAGAATTTAGCTTGCTGAAATGGAAACCAAGTAAAAACTGTGATATTAGGGGTAGACTGTGATGCCAGAAGTACCTTCTTTCTCAGGCTACTTAAATATCAATAGTTAGTCACTTCTAGAGTATTCAGATATAATATTACTTAAATTTGAATCAGTCCTTGCTCTATTCTTCATAATTTTTAAACAAATTATTCCTATAAAGTAATTATATAAAGTAGCAAAAATATTACATGTGTCCAATAAACTGATACATTTCTTTTTTTAGTTTCTTAGAATTTTGGATTTCATTTTACTAAATATGATGAAAGTAGCTCATGAATTTTTCTTTTAGTGCTAGGTCATGAATGATTTTTTTCTTTTTCTTTTGGAAAACATCCAAGTACAGTATGACAAATTTCTAAATTCTGCCTCCCAAGTGGGCAGCTTTGTCAGCTCTGGCTTTTATCATAAGTAACAAAACTGCAGAATAAAACTAGTCACTAAGGGTAGAAAAACATATAGATACATGTTTATCTAAATGCTATTTTTAGCCAGGTTTGAGCTCTTGTAATAGGATTCATACTACTTGTGAGGAGAATTCTGTGTTTGAGAAGTGTCCTTTTGAAGAGGTGGATTTTATCACAGACTCACCTTTTGCTGCCATAATTATTTTCTGAGATACTATTAAACATATTTTGACACTTATTTGTCTTGCCGGTACCCATTGTATTCCTAGTTTGTTAAAGCAGTTTTATTCACCTGACAGATTAAGATTAAAATATTTTGAAAGTTGAATTTTAAATGTGGAATTTTCTTTCATTGTAGTAGTTCTGAAGTGCTGATTTTTACATCAATATAATGAATGCATCTGAATCATCCAAAAAAGTTTGTTAAACTATAGATTCCTGGGCCTTAATCCTTGGAGATTCTGATAACTATTATCATTTTAGATGTGTTCCCACCAGTCTTTAGAAGCTGAGTCTAAGAATAGTTCCTGTCATCCCATCCTGCCTGTCTTCATTTAATACACACATTTTTCATTGTTTCACCTTCATTTTAATGATTGCCTGGAGTTCCATAAAATGTCAGACTGGTTTGACTCCTTGCCAACTCTGACTGATGCGTTAGTGGTTTCCCAGGGCACTGAGCTGAGACTCTTTCTAAAGCCATGTTGAACTATTGAGAACATTCTGACATGAGTTTGTTCAAAGGGTGAGTGGATTGGCCTTGGTGACTTTGGTTTGTGTTGCTTTTTGTTTGTTTGCCATCTCTAATTTAGCTATTCTCTTGTTGGGCATTTTTTTTTAACTTGCCGGTGATCCAGGATTGCATAGCATTACATGTGGGTTTTTTTGTTTTTTTGTTTTTTCAGATTTAGAATTATTTACCTAGATTACAGTTTTTAAAGTGAGCATGCTGGATTAAATATAGCATTGACATTTTATGGGTTTTGATATATACAGCCAGGATATTTTCCAAATGGGAAAATTTGAAAGGGCTAGGTGAAAAGAATCCACAGTGGCGTAAAGGTGGGCAGTGTTTGTATGTAGTGTTCACTGACTAGGGGGAAGCATCTGATTTGTCAAAATGATTTATAATAAAGATGGTAATTTATCTTTGTCATGTCTGATGTAGATATTTTCCTTAGACTTTGTCTTTTTATTTTGATGAATGAGTTTATTTTTCTATAGATTATCTCTTGATTTTTTATCTTTTCCTTAATAATTTGATAACCATTTAATTCTCTTTCCTTTCACTGTTATATATTTTTAATTTGCTATAATTTATTGTGAGTCAAAGTAGATTTATATTTTAAAAGTAGTTATCAGGTATGTCTCCCACCTGCCTTCACATTATTGTGACACTTCTTTTATATGTCCGCTCATTACTGCATATACTGTTCTCTTCTTAGGCCAGTATGTTGTTGTAATTAATGCTTTATAGGACTAAGTATTTCCACCAAATCCCTTCCCTCTAAGTCCCCTCCCACTCAGAATTCTTTGGTCATTTCATTCATGTTTTCTTCCATATTTAGAATTTCTGGTGAAGTTCATTCAAAAATTCTCTAGGGATTTTTAAGTTTTGTTAAATCAGTAAAATGTGAAAATAGCCACTTTGTGTAAATTCTATTTAGAGAGGAAACTTAACCTCTTTATCAGAAGGGTTGCACTAATTTTTTCCCCATTTTAAGTTTGGTTTAATATATAATCTTGTTCTTTGAGAAGAAAATGTCCCTTTTCTATTTAATTTGTCTATATGATTTCCTTAATGAATCTTTTCCTTCCCTCACAGAGTGGGTTCAGATGGCTCCGACTCTATTTTCTAAATTTATTCCAAACATTCTCCCTCGTGCGGTGGAGTCTGAACTTTCTGAATATGCTGCTCAAGATCAGAAACTTCAAAGAGAACTTATACAGAATGGTTTTACGAGGCAAGTTTTCTTTTCCTTTTGTGACAAAATATGTCCATTTCCTTTGGCCAGTTTGGCTTGGCAGGGGAGGGAGGCCAGGGTGCTTAGAATGGGAGACAGCTGCTAAGAGTCAAGATGGTACTGCTGGGAGAGGTGTGAGCTCCCTAGCTCTGGAGGTGTTGAAGCTGGGTTTTGATTTTACAGGAGCTGCTCTTAAGTGGAGTTTGAAGAAGGGATTTCTCATTGGGTGGGCAGTTAGGCTGGGCAGACTCCAAAGAACTCTTCCAACTTGGATCCTCTTATACTAGTTTTGAATATTTGGGAAAACCTTGTAGAAATTGTATGATCAGTTCTAATGTATATTTATGACTAAACTAGCAAACGATTTTATGGCTAAACTAACAAATGATTTTATGACTAAACTGGTAAAGAGGCTTTAGATTCTGTTTTTCATGTTTCTGCTTTTCCCTAAATTCTAGTTGTTTCTTCTTAAAAAGTAGGGTATCACTTATATGTGTCCACAAAATTAGCCTTCCTTGATTTTGATATAAAACACTTTGCTGATTTTTCTAAAATTTGCGATTCAGTATCATGGCTTTATCCCAGAAAATCTTTCAAAGTGCATATTTTCAACTAAAATTATGTAAAAATTTTGTGATTCCCTATTGGGAAAGCACCCTATTCTGTCACCAAATCACTGAAGGGTGCAGTAGTACTTTATATTTTCATAATCCTGGCCCTCTACTTAGCACTTTTATGTGTATCTTCTCGTATTTGAATCCCTCGCATTAAAGGAAGAAAGTTATGGGAAAGAAGACACCTGGACTCCTCACTGAGGGGTAGTTGTGACCACAAAGAGTGCGCTGGGTATTGACTCACTTATCTGGCTAGGGCAGAGGCCGCACTCTCTTTCATGGGCTGAGGCCACCCAATGTCAGAACACCAGCCTTGATCAAGATCACTATTTCGGAGTTTCTAATTTCAGCACAGGCTAGGAAAGAAAGCAGCTAATTTGTTCTTTGTTGGCCCACGGATTGGCATTTATTACCTTTTTGTCCTGGTGGCATCTTTATTCATGTGATAGAGGGGGCACTGAGTAATCCACGGGTCCTTTCCCCCCTCCCTGGCAGCTCACACTGGGAAAGCTCAGCCAGCCATCATGGGGGATGCTGTGTAGACAGGCCTGCTAACCCTGCCTTTCCTATGACAAGCTAGGGGAAGGAAAGGCCAGTGGGAGATTCTGCATGTAAACAGCTGACTTTTCCCTCTGATGTCCAGTGGTCAGGTGTTTCCTGACAGTAGTTGTAGTATTTCTAACAGTGGTATTATTTCCATACACTGAATGAAGCCATTTAATGCTGTAGCAATTTTACTCATTCATTTTTGAAGAGCTGATATATATTTATAGGGTTTAAAGAAAAAGATATAAAAAGTATACACTGAGAAGTTTTACTCCCATCTGTCTCCTTGTCCACTTCCAGCCATTAGGCAACCATTTTTTTTTTAAGCTCTTTATTGGAATATAATTGCTTTACACTCTTGTACCAGCTTTTGAGGTACACCAAAGTGAATCAGCTGTATTTACACATATATCCCCATATCCCCTCCCTCCCGCGACTCCTTCCCACCCTCCCTGTCCTGGCCCTCTAAGGCATTACCCATCATCGAGTTGATCTCCCCTTGTTATACAGCAACTTCCCACTAGCTATCTCTTTTACAGTTGGTAGTGTATATATGTCTATGCTACTCTCTCACTTCGTCCCAGCTTCCCCTTCGCCCCCCGCCCCCTCAACCCCGTGTCCTCCAGTCCATTCTCTGCATCCGCATCCTTATTCTTGCCCTGTCACTGGGTTCATCAGTACCATTTTTTTTTTTTTTTTTTTTAGATTCCATATAGATGAATTAGCATACAGTATTTGTTTTACTCTTTCTGGCTTACTTCACTCTGTATGACAGACTCTAGGTCTATCCACCTCATTACATATAGCTCCATTTCATTCCTTTTTATAGCTAATATTCCATTGTATATATGTGCCCCATCTTCTTTATCCATTCATCTGTTGATGGGCATTTAGGTTGCTTCCATGTCCTGGCTATTGTAAATAGTGCTGCAATGAACATTATGGTACATGTTTCTTTTTGAATTATGGTTTTCTCTGGGTATATGTCCAGTAGTGGGATTACTGGGTCATATGGTAGTTCTATTTTTATTTTTTTAAGGAACCTCCAAACTGTTTTCCGTAGTGCCTGTACCAACATACATTCCCACCAGCAGTGCAGGAGGGTTCCCTTTTCTCCACACCCTCTCCAACATTTATTGTTTCTAGATATTTTGATGATGGCCACTCTGACCGGTGTGAGGTGATACCTCATTGTGGCTTTGACTTGCATTTCTCTCATGATTAGTGATGTTGAGCATCTTCTCATGTGTTTGTTGGCCATCTGCATGTCTTCTTTGGAGAAATGTCTATTTAGTTCTTCTGCCCGTTTGTGGATTGGGTTATTTGCTTTTTTGGTATTAAGCTGCATGAGCTGCTTGTATATTTTGGAGGTTAATCCTTTGTCCGTTGTTTCATAGGCAACTATTTTTTCCCATTCTGAGGGTTGCCTTCTTGTCTTGTTTATGGTTTCTTTTGTTGTGCAAAAGCTTTTAAGTTTCATGAGGTCCCATTTGTTTCTTCTCGATTTTATTTCCATGATTGTAGGAGGTGGGTCAAAAAGGATCTTGCTTTGATGTATGTCATAGAGTGTTCTGCCTGTGTTTTCCTCTAGGAGTTTTATAGTGTCTGGCCTTCCATGTAGGTCTTTAATCCATTTTGAGTTTATTTTTGTGTATGGTGTTAGGAAGTGTTCTAATTTCATTCTTTTACATGTAGCTGTCCAATTTTCCCAGCACCAGCTATTGACGAGGCTCTCTTTTTTCCATTGTATATTCTTTAGGCAGCCATTTTTAGTAGTTTCTTATGATTCCCTCCAGTGCTTATTTTATTTACAGATATGAACAAACATAATATGTATTCTTATTTTTATTCCTTTCTTACACATTGCATTGTGTAGCCGTACTATAACTCATTCAGCCAGTCCCCTGTAGATGGCAACTTGAATTGTTTCCAGCCTTTGGCTGTTACAGACAGAATGCTGTATGCATAATTTTGTACCTGTTGTCAGTGTGTTTGAAGAACAAATTCCGTTAAGTTAGATTGCTGAGTCAAGAGTAAATGCACTTGTAATATTGATTAATATTTCCAAATTGCCCTCTGTAGGGGATTATGCCATTTTGCATATCCACTAGCAAAGTTTAAAAGTGCCTGTTCTTTATGGCCTTACCTATGGAGTATGCTGTTACACTTTGAATTTTTGCCAATCTGGTAGGTGAAAAATAATTCTTCAAAGTTGGTTTCGTTTGCATTTCTCTTATTATGAGTGAGGCTGAGCATATTTTCATATGTTTGTATTTCTTTTCCTATAAACTATTTATGGTTTTTTTTGCTCATTTTTCTATTTGATTGTTAGTCTTTTTTTTCTTGGTTTCTAGGAGCTCTTTCTATGGTGAAGAGATTGATTGTTTGCCCAAGATAAGACAGTTATTTTTCTCAGTTTCTTTTAACTTTGCTAATGGTGTTTTGTTTGTTTGTTTTATTTGAATCATGGAGAAGTTTTTTTATTTTATGTAACTTTATCTGTTTTTTCTTCTTTTTATGGCTTATGTATTTTGAATTATAGTTACAAGTTTTCACTTAAATGTTTTTAAATAAATGCAAAATAAACTGAATATACCTCATGTTTTTTCCTAGGCTCACCATGATTTTGAAGTCTTTTATGCTTTTTTGTTTTTTAAAGTTACTTTATCATCTTCCATGTCATCCCAAAAGAGTTGACTAAAAGGCCTTTTCATTGTCTTAATCTAGAATAATGCTTGGTTTTTGCATTTTTATGCTTCTTTTCTTGTTTTATTTGAATCTTTGCTTTTAATTTTAGAGATGGGCTTATTGATGCCTTTAACAAATAAACAGCCTTCTGAAAACTCCGACTTCTGTGAAGCAGTGTAGGAAAATAGCTCTTGTAGATTTCTCTGAACGCTCTGAATTCACCTTCCAGAGGAATGTGTGGAACTATGTAAACATATCCAGAGACGTTTTCCTAATCCTAATTTTGGAACAGGAATAAGAGAACAGGGTGCAGGACTGTTTGGTGTGTAGTTGCTTGGGATGAGATGAGGGACTGACTCCATAAACAGTCTCATGTAACGCGGCCTTTGAACATGAGGGACTAGTCTGGCACTGTTCTAACAAGGCCAAGTTGGTCATATTCAGGGAAATGCCTTGGATTTTTGGTGTAAATATGAATTTTTGTTTCTTTTAGTGGAATTCTTTCATATGAAATTTAAATGCTAGTATTCCAAAAGATGATAAAATGAAAATGCTTTGTTTTACAAACTGAATTGAGCCATTTCTAGAATTGTTAACAAATTATTATACGTTTACTGTGAAGATTAAAGGCTGCCTCATGACTTATTGTGATGGGTGCTTTGCACAGAGTAGGCCCCGCTTTAGCTAACATTCTGGACTCACTCTCCCCCACTGCTGGGCTGGCTCAGGCTGGTCAGAAAGGGTGTGCACACACCATATACTTAGCAGCTGAAGAAAGTTTGCCTGTTCTTCCAGCACTTGTGTGTGGACCTTCCATATTCTGCTCTGCCAAGCTTGAAGCTGCCTTTAATCATTATTTGGCTAGGGTTGTTTTGGAAGAAATGGTGTCCACTGATGCAAAAATGTAGTCTAAGCCATCTAACAAAAATTCTGTTACTGGCTGTCCTGATATGAGCAGGCTTTTTATGGTTTGTGTCTAGCCAATCCCATGATTCCTGTTCAGCTTTGCAAACTTTTTTATGTAAGGCTGTGTTCCATTTATGTGATGTAGGGAGTAGGCAGCATACAGCTTTAATGTGGATGAAATAGAGAAAGTCTTTGAAATGTTTTGAAATAATATGTGAATATTATCAAATGTATCCTCTTTTGCAGTTAATGAACAGATTCTCATTTGAGCTGGAGTTTATGTGAAACGTCTTTAGGTGCATGGAAATACAGTGTGGACTTATTTCAAAGCTAGAAGTAACATACAAGCTAAGAGCAATATTTTCTTTTTGTGTGTTACCTGCATAATTGAATAGCTTATTGGGGGAAGGGCAGGTTGGTGTCTGTTGTTGTCAAAGATTACATTATGAAAGATAAGCTCATTTGGGAACTTCTAACATGCAGGCCCTCAGATGGCAAATCCTCATTCAAACCAGCCTATGGGCCTCTTCAAAGTGTGTACCAAGTAGCTTTTAAAGGCAAGTAAACTGCTCTTGCTGAGCCATTGTTACATGGATTTCTGGAACAAAATAGAACCTTGTTAGGGGTATTGTTGGTCTTTTAGCTGAGAGGGTCACTCCAGGATTGGGGCTTTTTCATTTAGTAGCAGGGTCTGGTTTTGAGGGCAGCTTATAGCTTTCTAGACTTGTGGTATTATTAGATAATATCTTCAGCAGCCGCTCGCTTACATCACATTTACATTCTTTGTGCTTCCTGTTGTTTTCACATCTGTATTTTTCTCCTGTTATATTTTTGCACATTCCATTTTAAAAAAATTTGGGGGGAGGTAGGAATGAAGGCAGTCTCTAGAAGTTGAAGTTCCAGATACAAGCTCCACCCTCTATCTTCCTTTTTAATCTGCATTAACGTGTTTCAGAATATTTGGCGAATACTTCTGTGATGATGCTAGTATAAGACCCTCAGCAGGCTTTGACCGGATATTGTGTTAATAGAGGTGTTTAAAAGCGGCATTAGGGCAGATCTGTTTAGAGCTCTTTAGGCTGTCTAAAGGTAGTTCATGCCAAGTTTTTCTCTAAATACTCAGCCTAGGGAAAAACCCTCCAGAGACCATTTGGTGTGTCCTCTTTCTGCTGGTCCTTAAGACTCCTCACCCAGCCCAGCAAGAGGTTTCTGTCCTGGTCTTCAGCATAACCAGAGAAAGAAAGTGGGAAACGTTGGTAATCTGGAAGATTACACAAAAGCATGAAATGATTAACTGGGCTGCATTTTAATCCATCTGTAGAGGCTATTTATGAATTATTCACTAATTTGTTAATTCAGCAAATATTTCATATTTTCTACTACATGGTAGACAATGCTGTAAGTACTGGGTGAACAAGACAGGCAGAGTTCCTGTTTTTATGGAGCTTACGCTCTGCTGTTGGGAGATAAATAACAAACATGTAAACAGATTGTTCCAAATAATAATAAATGCTAGGCAGAAAATGAAACAGAGTATAGGATAGAGAGTGAGTGACCAGGGCATGCACCAGGGGCTGTTCCAGCTCACTTGGTGATGTAATGGCCCGAGGAGGAGAATTCCAGCTAAACCGTAAGGAGACAGCCACGTGGGTGCGTCGGGGGAAGAGTGTTGTGTTACAGGCAGAGAAAATAGTAAGTGCAGAAGTGCTAACATATCCAAAGGACAGAAAGAGGGCCAGAGTGGCTGAAGTAAAGTGAACAAAGGTAGAAAATGAGCATGGAGAGGTAGGCAGGAGCCATATTTCACAGGACTGGGAAAATGAATTTGAATTTTTTTTTTTTAACTTTAGTGGAAAGCTACTGAAGGGCTTTAATCAGAGGCGTGAAATAATCTTATATTTGCTTTTACATAGGATCACTCTGGTTCTTGTCTGGACAAATACTAAGACTTTTGCAGTGGCATAGAGGGGAGATAATAGTGTCTTGGATTGGGGTTATAGCCGTGGGGTGAGGAGAGATTGATTTTGGATATGTGTTGGGACAGAATGCTCCAGAGTGAGGGAAGAGAGAAATCAAGGATGAGCTTGGATTTTGGCCTGAGTAATTGGATGGGCGGTGGTGAGATTTACTAAGAAGTCTGAGGAAGGAGTCGGGATGGAGTGAGTGCATTCTGGCCATTGTAGAGTGGCCAGTACGTGGAAGTCATCCAGGTGACAATGGCAGTGAGGCAGCTGAATCTACAAGTCCGAAGTGTCAGGAGGAAGTCAGAGCTGGAAATAGAAATCTGGGAGCTGTTGGCAAATGGATTGTATTTGAAGTCACAGGACTGGTGTGACTGCTGTCCTAGACTAAAGAGAGTATCATGGAGAAGCACAAGTGGCCAAGGACAGAGTGTTGGGCAGAGCTCGGAGTGTTTCAGGAAGGAAGAGGTGAACTGCATAAGTGCTGCTAAGAGACCAGGGAAGAAAAAGCTGATGGATTGGTTATTATTACTCATCACTTAAGCATTTTAGTCATTTGTCTAGACTGTTGTCTGAGAAACTGGAGAGACAAAAATAGGATTTACAGGTAGCATAGGACTTAATCAGACCTCTATTTTCTTAACTCTAAAGTGGAACTAGAACTTCTGTAGGTGTTTAGGATGAACTGGTTACTATATGTAAAGGTTCATGTTCTTCTGTCTACAAGAAGGGTATTTATGTGCATTAAGATTCTGAGATTTTTCAATAGCTTTAAGCAGTTTTTAGTCCCATAATACGGCTTTTAGGGGAAGATTTTGAATTTTTCTATTTCATATTTGAAATTTGCCCTATTATATGTAGGTCACCAGGGATGTTGATAGTAGAGCCCAGATTTGTCCTCAAAGACATTTTAGTCAACTGATCTCTAGGACCCAGTGTAAACCATCTTTGTAGGTAATCCTTCCTTCATTTAATAGCTTTCTGTGTTTAAAAGATAGCATCTTTTAGCTAAGAATATTCAGGTTATAAATGACTCAGCTACAGTTTGTTTAATGTCTTTTAAAATAGGTTGTTAGAACTGTAATACCTGCTCTACTTGCATTATCAGTTATGCCAGTTCATTTCTCCTACTTTGTTGTGTGAAGGTGTCAGTCAGTTCTGTTGACTCCCTCTTCTTTTCTTATCCCCAGAGGTGACCAGTCCCGGAAGAGAGCTGGGGATGAGTTGGCTTATAGTAAGTAATGATGTTTCTTACCATCTTTGATGGGTCTGTGATGTAAGGTAGCCACTGGCTGTAATGATATCCACAGCGTTGTGGTCTCCAAGGGCACTGTGTGTGGTCAGGGTCAGACTGTTTTGTAAGCCATGGCAGCTCCGAAGCCCAGTTGCTGGTGGTGGTTCTCAGGCAGTTGTCAAGAGGCTGACAGTTCTGTAGTCTCCATTCGAATGAGATAAGGGCCCAGACTCGGTTCCTGATGATATGGTCCCCTTTCACTTCCTTCAGAACCACATGGTTTTGAGGTTTTTTTCTGATCTCCTTTTAGGGGGTTGGGAGAAGGCTGAGAAATACATGTCAAATAAACAGATTCCTACCATTATCAGATGCTCTCTGCTGTTGATACTTTTTCCTGTTCCGATGTTTCTTTCAGACAGCTCATCAGCATGTGCAAGTTCCAGAGGGTACAGATAGTGAATGTATTGAATGTACTTTCCTTTCTGAAAAGAGGACACACTGGAGCTGCAGAGACTGTATTCAGAGCACAGCGGGGTCCTGCAGACACTCAGGAGCTCTGTCACCAAGCTGTTCTTGGAAGAGGATGTTGGACTTCTTACTTTGGTTTGTAATTTTAAAAAACAAAAAACTAACAAACAAAAACAAACAAAAAAACAGTTGCTGCTAGACTTGGGGATGATTTCGAAATGGGACAATCTTCTAATGAGTTTATCTACAGATTCCGTGAGGAACAAGCATCATGAAGGGTGACCATTGCTAAGTGAGATCCAGCAGCCAAAATCAGCAGCTTCCTCCAAAAATATAAAAGCAGAAGAATCTTTTTTTTTTTTTTAAGCACTTGTTTTGTTCATTTGTGGCCTTGGCACTTTGGCATATTGGTTTCACACATCAAGATATCTTTTGCTTTGAAATCAAGCAGATCATTACAGTACAGTATTTTTCACCCCTAACCAAAACAAACCCCTTTAAAAGAGTTGGTCTTTGCTTAGCATTAGGCAGTCTTCTTACAGTAAAATGCTAGCTCTGCTTTCAATAACACTTCTCCCCTCACCCCCATCAGTTCACAACTCTTTCCTACTCTTGTGCCTTGAGCTTTGTGCACTTTGCAGCTCTGTGACCATGTTGTCTAACTCACCAGTGCTTCCTGAAAAAGCAGATGGTATCACAGACTAACTCACCAAGATGTCAGGTGTGATTTCATAGCAGGATGCTAAATAAGTGGGAAGATAGAAACATGTTGCACGTTGGTCAGATTTCCTCCTGCATCACCGTGGCGTGTTCATGTTGATGTTGGGGACCAGCTCTCATCGAGCATTTCCATTCCCTCTGTCACTTCACACGCTCTCACCGGCTGCTGGAGTGTTGGCATTATGCTCGTTTAGGACTGGGCGGTACGTTAGCACTAAAGCTCCCTTTTTAATATTGTTGAGAATTTCCCAACGGAAAAGCTGGTTCCTATGATGCTCTAGGAAGCAGATAACGGTTATTAAATTCGCACGTAATAAGTGGAGTGGGATTCCTGATCGATTTCATTTTAAATGGGTGAGATAAGTACTTAAGAAAAGTCTGCAGTCTGTGTCTTTTAAAACATTATATTCGAGTATAATGGAGAAGAAGTATCACTGCTGTTTTAAGGTTTCCTTCCGGCTGTGGCCAAGCTATATTTTCTGCTTCCATACACCCACAGTGCTATTTAGTTCCTTGTAAAAGACTCTGAAGCTTATTCCAAGTTGTTTTTGAAAGGCAAAGTAAAATAGAAAGATACAGCAAGGGAAAAAACATTTTTCTTCTCAGTTTTGCTTAAATCTAAATTGAGCGTATGCTTGACTCTGTGTGGCTATGTCAGCTATGTCAGACTAATATTTACCTCTTCAGAGAACTAAGGGCAAAAAAAGAAGATATATCGGGGATGCCGATCATCACACTTCTGATTTGCAGGCTGTTCATAGAGTTGTCTGTGCCAATTCACTTGGTCCTTTTTGGAGGAGTGGGCTGGGGGAGCGACTTAGAAGTGTGGTGTTAGGAGCAAGTCAGCCATCTAATAGAAATCCTCTTTTGTAAAATTAGTATTCAGAGAAGCAAAAGTGAAGGGTGTCAGATTTATTTTTTAAGTTCTTATCAACCAGAGTTGGTGGATTTTGAGGAGGGCTTTGGATTGGGCTCTTTTAACTCCGTGAACATCTTGGGTTGAACACTGAATTACTATAAGAGTACATACAGGCTCTCACTGTGCCCTGTACCATTTGATTTGCTACACCAGTAACATTCTAATATCAAGGAAGAGTTCCATTTTATCATGAAGTTCAAATTTTACTTAATGGAATGCTTGCTGCAGGCTTATAAATAACACCTGCAACTGAACTCTTGAGCGGTTTTAATAACATTTCTGAAAAGAATAAAATTGGAATGTTCCTTTAAATGTGGATGAATTCTTCAGTATCCTAGTAATAGATCCAAATGCTTTTTCTGGGAAGGGAGTATTCTTTGGCCCACAACGAAACTTTCCCTATAAAAAGCATTGTATTAGGATGTGGATTGGCATTAAAATCTTTGGATGCTTTTTGCATTATTAAGTTAATGGAGAAATATTTTCTATTGTCTTTTTAGTATTATGTATGTGTTAACAAAGTAGGCACAGTAAAGTCTGCAGAATTTAATTTCTCTAAATTTTTGCACAGTGGCTGCAGCTCGCTGTGGGTGAGGGCTTAGTGGTGCAAAGCCGTGATTGGAAGGCACTGTAGAAAGAGTATACACCTTCTCCCAGTGCATTCGACCTAGTTCTTACTCATTTTGGCCCCTTGAGGTACATTGCAGCATGAAGAACCTGTTTCTTTATTTTAAGTCAATATTGACCTTGCTTATTTAATTGGGATTCTTAACAAATTTCTTGGTTTGCAACATGAGAGGAAATAGGTTTGCCTTCATTTTGTATTGACTAAGCACTGTTTGCCTAAAAGTATTTTCTTCTTGTGTTTACTTGTATTCTCCTTGCCAGTACAGTATATAGTTTCTGCACCCCAGTTAAAACTGGCTTTTTGTGGGGCCCAAATCATCAAAGGCAGAAAATTGTAAGGCAGGTTGATTGTCTCATGAGTCAACACATGCAGTTGGTTTGGCCAAACTGACTAGTGTGTGTGCAGCCTGAAACCAGACCCTCCAAAGAAAACCAGTTCACTCACCTTGGAATGGTGACAGGGTAACATCAGTGGGTGATTGTCGTTTTGAGAAACGGCACTTATTTTAAGGTTGACCTTAAGCTTCAGTAACAGTGTCATCTCATATCCTCTGTTGTCACAGCTGCACCCTAACCCGATTGCTTTGTTTTCTGTGGGGCAGAGAGCAAAACCTGGTGTTGTGACTCTTAATCTACTAGTTCTTAGGTAGAGTTAATGAGAAGAAACAAAAACCTGGGTGCATGATTTGTGCATTATTAAATTTTGTGGAAAAGTTACCTTTTTTTCCTATCCCTTTTGCAAGTTCAAGGCGGTTCCCCTCCCTTCCTTTGGGGTGTGGGATGGAAGCCCATTTGTGAGTAAGTGAGATTGCGGAAGACTGGATGCCCACTGTGGTTAACACGCACGCGCGTCTCCAGTGCTACAGCCCAGGAAAGCTGTCACTCCCCGTGCTACGTGCTGTGCTTTCTGTCAGGTTGCAAATTTGCACACATAAAGAATTCCTCAGGAAGAGTTTGCACACGCATCACCTCGCAATAGTCTGTACTAACCAAACAAGGGATTTGAAAGTTTTTCAGCACAAAAGGAGAACTTCAGAGTGGTGGTCTGTGCACATGTACTAGCAAGGGTAATGGTGATCTCGCAAACAAGATTGGTTTCTGGAGTTAAAAAGTGAGCAGGAAGCAGTGCTTGTATCATAGTATTTAAATAAGCCTGTTTAATCTCCCAGGGTAACCCTTCCAGATTTTGCCATCTTCTTATTGAGACTGGCTCTGTTTTCTTCTGTGGTTTTTCTGTTTTATTGCAGTTTATTATTTCCATGATTATTATGCAAGAGGCATTGCCCTTGAACTAAAATTCGTGTCTAATAAAGCAGCTATTATTAGATAACATTGTTTTATGAATATACACTAATCTGAGATATTAAAAAAAAACCTTTACAATGAAAAAGCAAAACAGAACCCCCCCTACATTAGCTATCCAGTCATTGTTTGGATTTTTGTTTTTCATGGTGTCTCGTTGAGCTTCAGTGTATTGTTTACTTTAATCCAGGTTTAGGCATTTTAAGGGGACTTGAAAATGTAAGATCGAAATGTGAATACCTTGACTGACACCTAGAAGAGGTCTATAAGGACCTTTTTGGTTGTGATTACTGTTTTCAATAAGATTGCATAAGATGAAGTTCATGTTTATCAGAAGTTAAAATAGAGGTCATAGTAGTTCGTGGAGAAATGGCTTTCCGACTATTTTTATTACCTTGTTTAAATTTGCCCCAGTTTCTGACCACAAGGATGCATGAAAGGACCCTTGTTCTTTCCAAGGGAAATGACTCCTTTTCTGTCCCCACTGTTTATTAACTAAGTCATTGATACTTTCCCATCGCCACTGGCCAAGACCCTATTTTGAGCCTCTTTCCAGAGCCAAGTGGCACAAGTACATATAGTATTTCTGCTTACGTTGGTAGAGTGGCTGTGGGAGAATTAAAGAAAATGCTAATCAGAGGTACATTCTTATAGGACCCTAGTGTATACCTGTACCCCTGCTGATTGGAAATTAGCTTCATTTCTGGCTGGATTGCATTGTTTACAAATGCAATGTTAATGGCTTACAATTCTGGGAAATTTATATAGTGTGGCTCTGGGGTGAATTCTGTGGTTTGAAAAAATAAATATTTTGTATTGATTCTCACATGTCATTTCAATATTGTGACTATGTACTAAATGCAATAAGACTGTGGATATTCTCTTAGAAGGGTATGTTTTGTTAAGCAGATGGCAATTTCATTGCTCTCATTAGTCCTGTTTGTCAATATTACAGCCATGCAATTCAGATGTGATGTTGTGGGAAGCTATGGCTGGAGACAGGAATGCTTAATAAATGGGAGGCCAAATGCAGGCAAGAGGCTTTTGCCACCCACCAGCATAGCCAGAGCAAGGATGAAGCAATGAAGTCTAGTCCCTGGTGGTCCTTGTTTGTCAGAAAGCATGGTGGCGCTTAGAACAGGGTGTTCTGTACACCAGCTCATTTACTAATCCAAGAAAAACAAAATGGTGGATGAAACTTACTGACTGGGGATTCAAAGCCACTGGCTTTGGCTCTGACCTTTAACTCTTGATGGATTTTGAATCACTCCTTCTGTATTAGGGTGTATACCATCGCTCTAAAACATTGTGGTTAATGAAATAAATCTTGTACAGATGTCCTTGGCCTTGTTATGTTGGTACCTGGTTTGCCAGAACTTTTGTTTGAATACAGAATATATCGTTTTGCATACAGTACATTCATGCTGCCTCCTAAATGGTAACGACACTCGGTATTCTACCACTGGTCAGTTAGCCCTCAGGGTGAGTGTCCACCTTGACCCCTGTACCAGTGATTTAAAAAAAAGCTGTGTGTGTGTGTGTGTGTGATGATGATCAGTGATGACCAAATTGGATTTATCTCAGGAATGCAAATTGGTTAATGTTAGGAAATCAATTAATGTAACTCATCTATTAACAGGTTAACAACGTATGATCAGATTATCTATGAAAACCCAAAATATCTACAAGGCAGATTAGAAGATTTATGAGTTTATCAAGTTTGCTGGAACAAAATCAATATGCGAATGTCAGTTACATTTTCATGCAGCAGCCACAAGCAGTAATGGGTTTAAATTTTTTAAATATTATTGAGAAACAGAATTTAACAGTAGAAACAAAAAAACATAAAGTACCTAAAAGTCTTAATAAAATGTATAGGCGCCTTTTAATGAGAAAATGGTAATTTTAAAAAAGCACCTTTGTTGACCAGAATAAATGGAGAGATGGGTAAGAAGATCATCTAGGTCTCATCTCTTTCTCCAAATTTGTTAAGAGATTAATTCCAGCAAAAAATCCCAATGGTACTTGACACGCTGATCCTAACATATAAATGGAAGAGCAAAGGACCAAGGATATCCAAGATATTCCTAAAAAAGGCGAAATGTGAGGGGAGCTGGCACGACCAGAGTATAAAACTTACTGTAAAATACAGTGAGTGATTAAAACACTGTGGAGTTGGCACAGAGGTTATAAGCAGATGAATGGACAGGAATAAAGAACTTGGTAACTGACCTACTCATGTGCAAGAACCTAATTTTTTTAAACGTAGGCATTGCAGATCAGTGGGAGGAGGATGGATTATTTAATAAATGGGGCTTCAGTAATTCCTTACAAAGGAAAAAAATGAACTGGACTTCAACCTTGCACCAGGCACAAAAGTCAGTCCCAAGTGGATTAAAGATTTACTGGTTTAAAGTCAAAACTATAAAACTTAGAAGACGATATAGAAGAATATTTTTATGACTTTGGGGAAGGTAAGATAGAAAGTGCAAACCATTAGTTAAAAGGTAAATAATTTGGCTGCATTGATAGTAAGTACTTTCATTTACCAAACATGCCATAGAGTGAAAAAAAGAAGCCCAAACTGGAACAAGATACAGATAATCATGATATATACACAAACTGCTAAAAAGCACCTGAATGCAAATCAACAACAAAGCAACAATTCAGGAGAGAAATGGGCAAAACCACAAGTAGGCATTTCACAGAAAAAGAAGCAGAAATGGCCCATAAACGTGAAAAAATGTCCAACCTTATTAGTAATCAGGAAATGCACATTAAAACCATAAATATAATACCGTTTCCTAGTTACCAAATTGGTAACAGTTAAGTCAGAAAAGGGGGGAGGGATAAATTAGGAGTTTGGGATCAGCAAATACAAAATACTATATATAAAACAGATTAACAACAAAGTCCTATTGTGTAGCACAGGGAACTGTATTCACTATCCTATAATAAACCATAATGGAAAAATATGAAAAAGTATATAATTTATATATATATACAAATCACTACTGTATGTCAGAAATTAATGCAACATAGTAAACCAACTACAATACAAAAATAAAGAGGGGAAAAAAGTCAGAAAATACCAAAAATTGGAGAGATTATGACAACAGGAACTTTAATCTGCTACTCTTGGCATGTAAGCCAGTACTACCACTTTGGAAAACTATTACCTAGTGAAGTTGAACAGGTATATCTTATAGCCCAGGATTTATGCTTTTAGAGAAACTTAGGTGTATATACCCAGGAAACATGTACAGGAATGGTCACAACAGCATTATTTGCAATAACCAAAAAGGAGGGAAAGAGAGAGCCAGCTGCCCACCTCCAGTAAAATGAATAGATGAAGTTATATGTGTGCAGTGGGATTCTGTGGAGCCCTAAATGCAGGGTAGAGCTTTGTGCATCAGTGTGGGTAAGCCTCAGAAATCATGTTGAGTTAAAAAGAAGCAAGTCGGAAGAGTACAGTCGGTCTGGGTACCTTTATATAAAGTTCACAACCAGGAAAAACAGTATGTTGTTTAGGGAGTCATAAGTAGTAAAACTGTAGAGAAAAGAAAGAATTATTAACATTCAAGATCATGGCTTTCTTGGGTGTGGGGTTGAGGGGAGCGGGAACGGAGAGGAACATGGGCTTATAAGCACTCGAGGATAGGAACATTTTGACCGTTGTAAACGTGTCAGTTCTTGAGTTAATATCTAAATTCAGCACAAAGCCAGTCCAAATGCCAAAAGTATTTTAAATATAAATTAAAAATTCATATGGAAGTATAAGCAGATGAGATTAAGAAAATCTTCATTGGAAGAAGGGGAAGAGAAGAGGGACTTGCTCAAAAACCATTTTTTTAATTGCAGTTAAATTTTTACACTGGTATAAAAATAGATGTTAGCGGAAGATGGTTTAAAATAGACTCAAATGCTTATAAGAATTTTTAGTATGTAAAATGTGGCTTTCTTAAATGATTCTGATCATGATGGATTATTCAGTCAAAGGTGCTGATACAACTGGAGAAAATTCAGTCATACCGTTCGCCAAAAAGAAGCTCCAGATGGACTAAAAATGTAAATTAAAGTCATGAAAACTAGAAGACAATGCAGTTTATATTTTCTTGAGGTGAAGTTTGTTCTAAGAATGTAAGCAATGGTCTGAAAACAGAATCCTGTGTAAACCAGTCACCTGACTGCACTGTGTAGAGCACCACCCCCAGTATTTGTATATGCATATATATTTTTAAATTGATGTCTGTGTACTATACTAATACATGTAAGAAAAAAAATAGAAATGAAAAAAAGATGCGGTGAAAATGTTTTAAAATATTTTTTGTGTGTATTGTGGTAAAAAGCAACCTTTTACTTTTTCTGAAAATTTTAGTGAGAGCCATATGATTAAAGATGCTTCATTATTTTTGAAACTCCTAGCTTTAACCCGTAACGATAAAAACAACTTCATGTCTGATTCTAAGGTAAGTTTATTTTAATGCTAAGTTTTAATGGCTGTTGTAGCTGAAAAAGCCACTTCATTAAGATCTGTGGCTCCGGATGACTCTGCTTTCTGAAAAATACAGTTTTCAGTTCCATCTACTAGTCTTAAAAAAAGTGTTTGTTGAAATCTTTATAATAAATTTCCATCTTTCTCACTGTCACTAACTTGTTCTTGCTCAGTAATTGCGAGTGTGGTATTTTTATTGTTAACAATGGGTTCAAAACCTACTGAAACTCACTTTTGAATTTTAGTGCCCAAGGTTGTGTGTGCACTTATGAGTTTTTACAGGTGAGAGTTTTTGGCAGCATGTTTTAATAAAGCTGGAAACATGTCTGTCTAGCCATTTTCAAGATGCTCTTAACATGACTTTCTTTAGGAAAAATAACTACTTTCTTACTCATTGCTAGTATATCATCTTTACCTGAAAGGGTCAGATAAAGTCTAGTTTTTTGTTTGTTTTTTAAATACCTTCTTGATTGCATATTACTGACAGGGACTTGTCACCACAAAAAAAGGTTGGCAAATTGCAAACATTTATGTTTTTATCAATAAAAAATATATAACATACTTAATATCGACAATACTTTTTAAAATGTTGCTATGGAATAACAACATACCTCTTTTGGGATTTAAATTTCTCCATCTCATAAAATACTGTAAAGACACTCTTAGGTAAGAGAATAAAATCTAAGCCTGGTTGCCTTGTGGGGGGCACACAGACTACAATTTTCTGGAAGAGAGTGGTGTCATTGTCGGTCCCTCAGCTTTGTGGAGTTCCGCCGCTCCTTTCAGGATACCTCACTTTTTTTTTTTTTTTTTTTAAACCAACCGTGGGGGAATGGGAGAATAGAATGAGGGAAATAGAAAATCCACTAGAAAACCGCAGTAATAGTTGCTATAGACAAGATCTGCTGATGAATGCTAAATTAGTGGATGGAAGTTGTTGAAGGAGAAATAAGATAGTTGCCTAAGCTCAAAGTTATCCCATCCCCCAAATATTTATTAGTTACATTTTAACACATGTATACAAATTCTTTGATATTCCTGCCTTCAGGAGGTGGAGCTTAATTACCCTCCCCTAGGTGTGGGCTGGATTTAATGACTGGATTCTGAGTATGGAAAAGGAAAAACAGTAACTTCATCACAGAGAAACCTGGGGGGCAGCCCCCTAACCAAGTGGTAACAGTTCACATCCCAGCAGTGAGTCATGTTGGTATCCTACCCCCTGATGTGATTCCCTGAGAAGGACACTTCACCTCTGGTATTTTCTCCCAAATCCATAACCTAAGTCTACACATGAAAAGTGTCAGCCAAATCCAAAGTGGGGGACTTTTTCCAGGACACCTGACTGCTCCTTTTCAAAGGTGTCAAGGTCATGAAAAACCAGGGAAGACCAAAAAGCTGTCATGGGTGTAGGTAACTACAGAGTTATAGTGACCAAATACAATGTGGGATCCTGGGATCAAAAAAGGATGTGAGTGGAGAGATTTGGACAAAATCTGTGACTTAGTTAATGGCGTTGCTCCGATGATGATTTCTTAGTTTCTATGAATGTACCATGGTTATGTGAAGTTCTAGCCCTAGGGGAAGCTGGGGGAAGGATTTATAGAAATGCTGTACTATGTTTGCAACTCTTGCATATGTAAATCTAAAACTTTCCCCAAGAGAGTTGTTGTTGTTGTTAAACCATGGGTTTCTCAGAGAATTTATAAGGGGGCATGAAATAATAGTTCTTGCAGGAATCTGAGCATCTAGTTCCTCTTAGAAGCCGTACAGGGAGCCACAGTAATTCCAATGGGCACGTGGCTATTGGGGCTGGTGGCTCATTTCTAAGGTCTGTCATCAAAGGTCTGTTTTGAGATGAGTTAAAATGTTCATCTTCAAATTGAAGGGTCTGAGCTTAACAAGCTGTCATGTGAATCACTTGTGTTTTGTTCATAGCATCCTCTTGCTGTCGTTGATGGTACATGTTGGCTTCCAGTCAGGGTTAGAGAACTGGAGTGACATTGGTATCACCGGCTTGACTTTGGAGAAAATGTCATCACAGCCCATCAGAGGAAGTTTTGATGGGGGAGCAGTTGAAGTCCTCGGTGCCCTGTCTCTGAGCTGGATGTTTTCCCCGGGCTCTACAGAGGCCCCCTCTCTTCTGGGTTCCTCGCACTCTCTGCTCTCGGGCTTTCCAAGGATAACCTGGTTAGAGTCAGACCCTCCTGAGTTGCCACAGACCTGGAGTTCTTGAGTCTACTGAAAATCATGCTTAAATCAAGCTAATCCAAGGTGGCAGTGTAAAGTGGGGAATTGCTTCAGAACTACAAGTACAGCAAGAAGGTTAAAGTCACCAGGCCCATCTGCTAATATAGGAAAGGAGATCAAAGAGGAGAAAGCAGGCATGAAAGGGCTTTCCTCTGTGGGGTGCCATCTTACCGGGGGTGCAAGGGGACCTTGGAAAGAGAAATGGGAAAATTCAGGTGCAAGGCGGTTGCTCTAGGGAGGGGTGATGTAAAAGCATTTTTAAGAGCCGAGACCGCCAGTCACATGAGGCCATCTCTGGTCCGGGCCCAGGGTGAGCCCTTATGGGCAGGAGACACGGAGGACCTAGAGACACAGGCTAGAGGGCAAGTGCAGAGCTGGGACAGGGACCAGACTTCTGAGAGGCTGTGTGTTGCAGTAGAGAGAACATAAGCTCCAAACTCAGAGATGTGTTTGGGCTCAGTAGTTCCTGATCCTACCTGTTGTGTGTCCCCATGCAGGTCACGTCAGCTCTCTGAGCCTCAGTTTCCTCTGCTGTAAAACCAGAGTGCTCTCATCTTCACTTTTTCCATGGCTTTGGTGTTTCTCTTCCTCGGGTCTCAGAATAACAAGTTCCACTGCTGTTACTGCTTCTGTGGTTACATTGACCAAGTCTTCACTGTGTGCCTGGCACTGCAGGAAGCACTCTATTCCTCTGTCTCAATTGACACTCGTGACAGCTCTGTTTTCCAGTGAGAAAACGACCTCACAGATGTGAAGTGACCTGTCCAAGGCCAGCCAGCTGTCACAAAGCAGCTGGTTCTTAATGATCACACACTGGCAGGAGTTGATGTAAGGGCTTCAAGATGAAACCATAACACAGGGCTTGGTACAGAGCGGGCGCCCAGCAAGTGCTCCCCTCCTCCTGTGGAGCTGCCCGGATGGCAGGGGTGTCCAAAGGGGCATGAACTCAGCCTCCTTGTGACCAGACAGTGTCACGTCAAGAGTGCTGAGCCCTCAGCCAGCAGGCCGTCTCAACAGCATTCTCTGCTCCTATGCTTTGAGTGGCCTCTGGACCTGCAGACGGTGCCCCAGCTGGGTGCCCCAGCTTTCAGGAAGATGGGACGTTTGGGGCACACAGAGAGGTGTCCAACAGATCTGTCAAGAGTGGGCACTGTCAGCAGGGCCAGAGACACCCCACGCTAAAACAATTGTCCTGCCTGCACAACCAGAAAATACAATTGAGTGGCTAATCATTGCTGTTTGGAGGGAGAGAGATGTAGGCCCAGGTCAAAGGTACTCGGGGAGGCTGAACCCTGTTGTAGGATCTGGAAGATCCTCTTCCCAGACTTTGGATCCAGCTGGGAATTTTGGCTCCACCATTAACTCACCAGGCAAGTAGCTGAACCACTCTGACCTCCAGTCTCTTCATCTGTAAAACAAAGAAATTGGCCCACGGTGGCACAAGCTGTTGTTTGGGTTTGCTCAGCCTCCATTCCCCTTCTGCATATAATTTCCTTCAAAGAATTGCTCCTCCCTGTTCAGCATAGTGTTTGGATGGGGCTGGTGAAGGTGTCCTGCCTTCCTCAGCCTTTGGATGGGCATGTTACCTGAGCCAATCAGCTTTCTCCCCTGGAGATGGAATTGTGAATAGAGCCATTTGAAGCCTGAAAGAGGCAGGAGCTGGCCCTTCCCAAGCGTGGAGATCCCAGGGACCGGGCTAGGTTTCCAGCTGCTGAGCTCCTGGAGCTGCCAGGCTCCTGTCCCCCTGAAGGCTGGCTCTGCCTTCCACTTGGTAACCACCCTTCCTTCACTGTAAGGAGTGAAGGTCAGTGTTTGCTACCAGCCTCCCAAGTGCCCTAAATTCCCCAGAAGGTCTCTTGGGGACTCTTGTGTGATCCTTTCCCTATAAATGGGGTCTCTGTTACCCACTTTGGAGCTTTTCTGAAATAAAGTGGTGAACAAATAAATGAACACATTTGAAAGATGGAGACGACGATTTCTTCCTCTTCTGCATTTTCTCTCTGGGGAGAAATGGGAGATATCTCAGCCGATCCCAAATCCAAGGTTCCCAGAATGGAGTAACCAGGCACACAGTCCCTAAGAGCCCCCATCCTTGGTCACCCACCTGCAGAGAAGCCCAGGTGTAGGCTCACCCCAGGCCGGGACACTGCGTGTCTTCTAGCCCCGGTCAGTGCTGTTAATAAACTGCAAAACACTTCCAGCCACGCTCTCCTCCAGCTGCCCATTTATAAATTGCTTTTGCCCAGGTGCCTGACAGAGTAAAAAACGCATTTTGAATCTCCAGGCAGCGATAGGTGTATTTCTATCCCAGCATTTCTGAGCTCGCAGGGGCGACCTGACATCCTGAGAGGACAGGTGATGTTCTGGGAAAGTGGGAGCCAGGTCAGTGTGGGGGTGGGGTGGGGGGGGTGGATGACAGGCACCGTTTGGTGACCGATGTCCCCAAACAGCGGGCTCTAACGGCCCTCCCATTCCCTGCCAGGCGAGATCTGGAAGGAGCCCCACCGGCCCCGGGCCTCACTATGTTCTGAGCTGGGATGCTGAATTGAAGGCTTCAGTGTCCGTTCTTGAAATGAGGCCATGCAGGGAGAAAGCCCCCCTTAGCAAGGGCTTGCTTTGTGCAGCACCGTGCCTGGTGCTGGCACACTTTGTGTCTGTGTCCTCCCTCTGCTGCTATTAGTAATACCCCTGCTGTCCGCAAGAGGCTCAGGCCTGGGGTCTGACCCGGGCCGTCTGGTTCCAGAGCGGCTTCTGTTACGCGGTGGCCCTGGGAAGCCAGCTGGCAATAAATCCAGTTCCCCCCACTTTCCCCCAGGGCCATCACCTCCTGACACTGCCTCACCCACGCACCTGGGCAGAGCTGGCACCTGCTGTGGCAGTACCGTGGTGTCTGTTCACTTCGTGAGTGATGTTGGAGGGCTGCTTGGGGCTGCGTCCTCTGTCCCCTTCCCCCGGGGAGACACAGAGGTGTGAGAACTGGTGCTGCATCAGCCGCCGTTGCGTTTTCCTCCTGACATTCAGTGCTCAGTGCTTGCTAGGAAGGAGCATGGTTCCAGGGAGGCAGGTACATTTCAGCTCTGCCGCTGCGACTCTGCTTGGCGTTTCCCCACCTGTAGATACACTGGGCTTGTACTAGAAGTGGGGCTAGTAACAGTCCCGGGGAGAATGATAGCAGCCACAATTATAGTGGATGTAAATGACTTTTCTTCTTTAAGGGAAAGCAGTTATCACACGGTAAGTGCTGGAAACAGCAGCAGCTATTATCATACTGTCTGGCCAGAGCCCATTACTCAAGTTGCCGTTTAACTTTCTCTTCTTTGGGCTAAAATTAGATTCCTGTTTTCTTTTAAACTCAATAAACAGCCCCTGAGCAGGCTCTACAGATTAGATTAGACGATCTCCATGGTAATCTGAACCGTTTCCATCTTATTAGCGCCATACCTGGGTGTCCAAGGCTGCGGGCACAGGCAGGACAGCCTTGGGTAGTAACAGTAGCTTTCAATTATTGAGCCTGATAGTTGTCAGGCTGTGGGTGAAGCACGTCATATCCACGGCGGCACTTAATCCCCAAGGCAGTCCAGGATGGAGCGATGAACATCTTCAGCCCCATTTTACAGATGGGGTAAATGAGGTTCAGAGAAATCCAGTAACTTATTCAAAGTCCCTCAGCTGTTAGGGGTCAGAGCTGTGGTCCAACCTGGATCTGTCCCCAAAGGCTGTGCTGTCAGTCACGGTTCACACTGCAGACCCCAGCTTGGGAATGAGGCTCTGAGCCACCTTAGCATTTTAGGACGCTCACTAGAAAGCAATCCTCTACCCCCCAAAATGCTGCTTGGATTGGCTCATTTGTCAGCTGGGACGCTATTAACTCTCCATGGCCACCTTGGCAGCCTCACTGTGGTCTCACGGGTCCTGGTGGGCAGTTAAAGATGTGATTAATAAAACAGAGGATGAGTTAGCACTTACCTGCAGGGTGGGCAGGCAGCCTCTTCCCAAGCAAGGAGTCTGGCGGGGCCAGGAACAGGGAAGGAAGGGGTGGGGGCACTGCCCCCAGGCAGGAGGGTTGGGATGCTTAGGGCTGGGAGCAGAGCTGGAGCTCCTGGCTCTCCCTCCTCCCCTTTGTCCGCTCAGAAACAGGGAGCGATGAGGGTGGGCCTCGGGGAAGCAGCAAGGACCTGAGAGGAAAACCCAGCTGAGCGGCTGTACCACCTCTCGGTCCACCCCGCACGCCCGCCCTCAGCTTGCCCAGGGAGCAGGAACCCCAGCTAGTCCCAATTTTCGGAGGAGGAGCCAGGACTCAGAGAAGTACCCAGGGTCACACAGCCGTTGGGTGGCAGAGACAGATGGCCAGACCCGAAGCAGAGCCCCACTGAGCCATTCCCTGCACTGTCACCTCTGCTGCTCAGTGGCCGCCACGCGGCAGCAGGAGCCCAGCCCAGTAGATGTGCTCCTTCCCGAAGACCCTGCAGGGCTGAGGCTCTGCCTGCCAGGTTGAAAGAGCTGCCAGAGCCCGAGTCCCCTTAGGTCAGAACCTTCCATCTACCTGCCTCCCAACGAGCTAAGGCCTGGCCACCACTCCTCTCCCCGCCGCTCACCCCTCAGCAACAGCAGAGTTTCTCCTCTCCCCAGGCCCCCTGCTGACATTACCTTGCTGGGGGCCTTTGGCCAACCGGCTGCCCGTGTTCTTACTGGTGAGAAGGGGGCATTCCTGAACTTCAGGGCATGCAGAGCTATCGCCCAGGGAGATTGTTACCTGCTCTACCTCTCACCTCCGAGATTCTGATTCTGTAGGTCTGGAGCAGGGCCCAGAAACCTGCATTTCAGCCTCCCGCTCCAGGTGACTCAGATGCACGTGGGGCCCGCCCCACATGGGGACACAGGCTAGACCAAGTCCAAGGTTCTAACTTCTACGAAGGCTAATTCTTAAGTCATTTTTCAACTTCTCTCCTCTAGGGCTAAAATAAGAATCCCAAATTTAGTTGATCTTTTAAATCAATTCTGTCACTGTTCCCTGAGCACCCACACTGGTGCCAGGACCTGGGGTGGGGGGCTGAGGGGGCACGTCCTGTATAGGTTCACACACAGAGAGCCCTTGGTGGCGGCTGGGAGGAGCTGAGCCTTTCAGTGGGGGCCCAGCCTGCAGGGTGCATTTTCTGAAATTCACAATGGCTTTCTCCCTGAGCCTTCTCAGCCTCCCCAGGGGGGATCCCCCTCTCCAGCCAGCCCCTCAAGCCCTGCGGCAGCTTAGTCCCAGGGAGCCCATTGTCTGCTGGTCCAGTTAGGGTGGAGTGACTACCCAGCCAGCTGGGGGTGGTTAGGACGGAGGGGAGGAAGCTTTGGTTTGGACCCCCTCCCCCAGAGCCCTCTACAGTCCAAGGCTTTATTAATATAGATTAATGGGCATAAACAGAATTCTTGATTTCCTCAAATGAATGGATTTTGAATGGTTACTCTGGCAACCAGGCCTGGCTGCGTTCATTATGCAGGGGAAGGAGGGTGAACTTGGTGGCATCTCTCTTCTTGCCCTTGTATTTTGCAATCTGTGAGTTTGGGGTGGGCAGAGCACTCGGTGCAGCCTGGATGAGGTGATACAGAATCTTGCAACCACTACATTTGTTAAGGTCAATGCATTCTCTATGCGATGCCTGAGACAGCAAGGAGACTGCTTCCTTCCCGGCAGAGACAAAGAACTTACCTCTTGGATGTGGCAGACCCCAAGCCATTAACCAAGAGTTGTTTAGACTCTCATCCCTGGATGTTACCCACGTGGCCTTGGTGAATAAACAGATTCTGGGGTGGCGAGAGCAGGGTTGTTATTCAAGGGGCTCCACTGGCCTCTCGGTATGAGGCCAGGCCCTGAGGGGAAATAAGCCAGGTCTGGTGCGGACTCCTTGGCCTCCAAGTTCTGGGCTAGTGGGCTCGTCACCAGGGCCCTTGAATGCCAGCAGCAGCGATTCTGACATATGAGGACAATGTGGAGATTGTCTCTGGAGCACTGATCTTGGACGTGTCCTACTGAGAGGATTTGAGGCCGCCTGGCAGAGGGGAGGGCCCTGGCCAGGAGTCAGGATGCCTGAGCAGCGACTCCCTGGTGCTACCCCACCCTTGGGGCCCCCTGTTGTGACCCTCTGGGGGTGTGTGTGGGGGGGGGGCAGAGCAGGAGCTGGGGCGTGTAGACCAACAACGAGGCAGGACTCCGGGAGCACTGGGAAGGGGACCTCTGGCAAGCAGAGCCGGGGTAGGTGTCGAGCCACAGTACCAGCTGCTAGAATTCTCTCTGTGGACACATGCTGACCCAGCATGGATGACGAGACCAGGCCGAAGTCAACGGCCCGTCAGATGGAAACCAGTCTTCCAGGGGCAGGTGGACTTTCACCCTCATCACAGCTGCCACCGTTTCTTGAGCACCATGTTACATATGCTCTCTCTTTACCTGCGTGATCTCGGCTTATCCTCCCAGCAGCTCTACGAGGCTCAGAGAGGTTAGGCACTGGTCCAAGGTGGCACAGCCAGCGAGCGTGGTACAATCTCAGGTGGTCTGGCTCCGGAACCTGCACCCATCAAGGTAGTTGTTCATTCAGCAATTCTTTGTTGAGTGTCTATTTTGAAACCCTTGGGAGTCCCAGAGCATCCGAGCATAAGTCTGGGACTCCTGCATCAATCGCCTTCCACCTCGCTCACCCCCGTCCCTGGGGAGGCTGCCAGTGTCCCTTTGCCGGCATCACTCACGCACCGCACAGGGAGGAAAATGGCCCCACTGCGGGTTATGGAACGCGGCAGATGAATGGTCTTCAAAGGCCTCCTGTCAGGCTCAGACGGGGAAGTTGCTAGGAAAGAGGTAATTGCCACCCACAGCTGCCCTCTGAGCCAGGCTGCCAGGCAGGCAGGAAAACCAGCAGAGGCAGGAAAACCAGCAGAGGCAGTTCTGGCCCCTGCAGAGGCTGGAGGATGGGCTTCTTGTCTGTTCTGGTGGAGTTTCTAAGTCTCCCCCAGGCAATATTTGGGCTCTTGCTGGTGGGGCTGTGAAGGGCTCTCATTGTCTTAGCCTGACTCTTGCTTAACCCTCCCCAGAGCAGCCTCCCACTCCCCTAGCTCAGGAGGAGACACAGGCATGCTGACCTGCAGCTGTGCGGGAAGACAGATGACCCCCAGAGCAGACTACTCAACTCGGGCCCCCTCCCTCCCCCCTCCCCCTTCCCTTCTTTCTCCCTCTCCCTCCCTCCTTCCTTTCCTCCCCCCCCCCTTTTTTTTCTTTTTATTTAGGAAAAAATATATAGGAAAGTGCAGAGAATAATTAGATCAAGGTTCTAAAGCAGTGCTGTTCAATAGAAATTTATGGGAAGGTTCTAGATTTGCCCTATCCAATACGGTAGGTAGCCACTGGTCACGTGTGGCTGTTGAGCCCTTAAAATGTGGTTAGTGCAAATGAAGAACTGAATTTTTAATTTTATCGTTAGTGAATTTAAAATCAAATGTCAGTAGCCGAGTGCGGCTAGTGGCTACGGTATTGGACAGCACATCTCCAGGAGCAATGAAACTGCTGATGACTGGAGGGCCCCATGTCCTAGGAGATTCTGAGCCATTCTCCATATTTCCAGACCCTGTCGGACACAACTTGTTTGTACCCAGTAAGTCTGCACAGGCTGAGGTCACATTAGTTCACTGGCTTGGAACAGACGGCAGGAGGGCAAGGGAGGCAGTAGCCAGGGTTCGAACACAGGCCCCCCTACTTCTTAGCTGTGTAAACTTGGACTTACTACTTGGCCTCTCTGAACAGATGTCGTCATCTGTAAACTGAGGGCAGGGGCGGGTACTGCTAGCATCTGTTCCTAAGTGTAGTTTCGAAGATTAAAAGAGATAATTTGGAAAAGTACACTTGAACACTGAAAGGGGACAGGCTCACAGGAGGTATAGACGCATTTCTCCAGACCCTTCCTGGCCACAGCTCAGGTAAGGAGTGCTCCAGGCTCCATGCAGGTTTTCCTTCTCTTACTCCTCCCTATAACCCTAAGGCATAGCTACTGTCCTTGGCTCCACTTGGCAGTTAGGCATAAAGAAAAATAGGCACAGAGAGGTTAAGTAACTTGTCCTAGGTCGCACAGCTGGGAAGCGGTAGAGCTGGGCTTCCAGCCCAGGTTTGGTTGACACCTGAGGCTGCTCCACTAACCATAATGCCAAGCAGCCTGTGATTGAGGGGCTCCTTCAAAGTATATTCTCAAAGGCAGCGGTTCTCAAAGCGTGGCCCCTAGACCAGCAGTATCACCATCATCTCAGAATGTCTTTGAAATGCAAACTCTTGGGCTTTACCCTAGAACAACTGAATCAGAAACTCTGGGGGTAGGGCCAGCAATCTGTGTTTTAAGAAGCCCTCTGGGTGAGGCTGGGGTGCTAGTGCTTGAGAAAAGTAGTAGCTCCAGGGGCCTTCAAAATCTTGGCTCTGAACTCCGCCATAGCCTGTAGCTCTGCTCCCTCCCCTGGCCCCACACGACCCCCTCTCCCAGCCCAGCCGCCTCCCTCTGGCCCTGGCTGCTCCCTGGCCTGTGTCCTCTCCAGACCTGCTCATGGGCCTGAGAGCAGGCCAGGAAGGAAGTGGTCAGTGAGCACTGGCCCTGCCTCTGTCCCCCAGCTGCTGGCGAGGCTCCTGATTGGGTCTCATTGATCTGTAATCTGCAGGGGTTGTTTCTTGAACTGTTATCCTGCCAGTAATTAGTCCCATGGGAAGTGGTGTGGACAGGGATGCTGCCCGTGGGTTGTTTTGAAAGGGATGCATCTCCCTGGCTGATGCCTTGTTGTGACTGACTGTCAGCTTCAGATGACAGAAATCAGGTCCCCGCGAGAACATCTGCCGCGGCTTGGAGCTCCCAGCTCCCCCGGAGGACGAGAGGGGAGGGAGAAGACGGAGAAATGTGGGCCCCAGACAGCTGCGGAGCTTGAAAACAGGGAGCCCAGACCTCACCCCCGGCCAGTGAAATCAGACCCCCTGAGCTACTCAGTTGATTCTTTTTTCCCTCTTAACTTTATTTAGATAGAATTGACATATAACATTGCATATAAGTTTAAGGTGTACAGTGTGATGGTCTGATGCATGTATATATTGCAAAGTGAGTACCACAAAAAGGGTAGTTAACAAGTCCATCACTTCTTATACTTACTAGTTTTTGTTGTGGTGGTGAAAACACTTAAGATCTGCTTTCTCAGCGTCTTTCAAGTGTACACTACAGTATTGTTAACTACAGTCACCGTGCTGTACACGAGATTCCCAGGACATGTTCATCTTCCAACTGGAAGTCTGTACCCTCTAATGGACATCTCCTTTCCCCCACCTTCTGGCCCCTGGCATCCGCCAACCTACACTCTCAGTTTCTACAAGTTCAGCTTTTTTAGATTCCACGTATAAGTATCGTACATTATTTTTCATTCTCTGTCTGACTGATCTGACTTATTTCACTTAGCATAATGCCCTCGAAGTCCATCGATGTTGTCGCAAATGGCAGAATTTCCTGACTTTTTTTATGGCTGAATACATTATATATATTATATTATGCATAATATATAGATTTACATATATATCTCACATTTTCTTTATCCATTCATCTGTCAATGATGAATACTTAGGTTGTTTCCATGTCTTGCCTATTGTGAAGAATGCTGCAGTGAACGTGGGGGTGCAGATATCTCTTTAAGATCGTGATTTCGTGATTCTGGTGTGTAACCAAGGCTGAAACTCATTTGTTCTAAATTAGCATTTCTCAAACTTGAAGAGCAGTTGGACTATCCCGGAGACCTTGTTTAAAATGCAGACCCTGATTCAGTGAGTCCGGAGTGGGACCCAAGAATCTGCATTCTAAGAAAACTCACCAATCAATTTGCCAGATGACCAGTGTATCTACATCATCAGATTTCCTGTTTGATTTGGTAAGGGCAATATTTAGTAGCTTATTAAAGGAGAGTTTGCTTGCTTAAAATACTTCGTCAGCAGAAAGACTATTACCAGGATTGCATTTCAGATTTTTAGCATTTATGCTCATTTTTCATGTAAGAGGTTTTCAATTCCTTCACATGATTTGGTACTTGGCAAAATGATTCTTGGTGAATGGGCTGCTTTTAGTGTCCACAGGGGAGTCTCTCAGCCAGCCTTAGGGAGAGGAACCACAAAAATAGGTCTTTGGCTAAGCCCCCAGTTGTTCCAAAACCCCCCAGATTTATCAGGCTCTGCCTTCACTTGTATGTTTGAGGGCTCTGCTGCTAAAAGTGTTTGAAAACAGAACCTTTTTAATCTAAGTGCTGCATTTGACAGTTGAGATGCATGAGGCTCAGAGAAGTTAAGGAACTTGCCCAAGGTTGCACAGCCAGGCCATCAGAACAGAGAGATGCTGCAGGCCCTACATTATCAATTCAGGGGCAGGTCCTGGCCCATGGCTAAGCAGATAGACTGCCCAGAATGAGGGTGGGGCTGGGAGAAGTTAGGATACAGCGCCTTCACTCCCCTACTCCCCTAGCGGCATTGACTGTCTGCCCCTGAGGGTTCCCCTGCTCCATCTCCCTCCACGGCAGTGACAAGAAAGGGGGATCAAAGGCTTTTTCTTAAACTTGAACCCATCAAGGCCTTTGGAGGCCAGAGAACAGAGGCCTGCGTTTGCTGCTCCTCTGCTGCCTGTTCTCTAAAGGAGAAGGTCCTCCTGCAGTGCTGAAGGACCATGTGCTGGACGGAAGGTGTCAAGGACACATCAAAGCAGCCATGAAGGCAGCGCTCAGGAGCCCAAGTGTGAGCTACGCACCTGAAGGAGAAGCACTCCCTCCTGTGGGGCTGGGCTGCCCCACCTCCTCCTGGCGGAGCCTCCTTAGCTGGGGAGGGGCTGCTGAAACTCCACCCCAGGGCCAGTGTCACAGTCCGGCCAGACAAGCCCCGCCCTGGAAACCAGGAGAAAGATTAGATCCGGCAGCCTTCTCTGTGTACCTGAAGATCCCCAGTGCTACTTGAGACCTGGGAGGGAGGCTACCAGGCCCCAGGATCAGCCCATCAAACCATTGGGGAGCAGGCCACACCTTCAGGAGTTCCTGTGGTCCAGGCCTCTGCCTCCGGGCAGGTCAGTAACTTTCATGTCCATTGCATAGTTGAGGCAACCGAACCCCAGGGCTGGTCAGGATGGGTGGGAGACAGACCCACACAGGGACTCCTGCCTTCTGATTTGCGGATGGAGGGCTAGGGCTGGACTAGTGTCTCCTGGTGTCTTTCACATGTTGTCATCCCTTCCCCCTCCCCGGTTGCCAGTGGACAGCAGCGTGAGGAACCGGCTGGACAAGCAGGTGTCAAGGAAGCCAGGAAACTGGAGTGGAAACAAGCAGGAACTTTCTGCCAGGGTTTGGGGGACGGAGCAGCCCCTGGCGGGTGGGGCTGGGCCTGTACCTCCCACGGCTGAGCTCAAACGGATAGGCTTGGGAGGCTCCTGGGATGGACTTCCGCTGAGGGCCCTCAGCCTCCTGGGGAGGGGTCAGGGCCAGGCCTGGTCCCAGCCCAGCTGTGGGACACTGGGGACCTCTTCAGTGGGTGCTGCATCTGGGCACGAGAACTCAAAGGGGTGTAGAAAGACCCACACCAGGCAGTTCTGCCCGATGCCCTGTGCCCTCTGAGAGCTGACAAGGAGTGTGGAGACCCCCTAGCCCCCTCAGGTGGCCATGGCTTGATCAAAGTGTCAGACACGGGTGATGCTAGAGCAGTGTTCGGGGGGTGGGGCGGTTGCTGCTCATTCCCGCCCCAGTGCGATGCTCGCAGCCCCACCATCAGGACCTTCTCCACCTCACCCACCCGGCCAGGCTCTCCTGCATCACGCTTGAGAGGGCGCGCGGTGGGTTCAAAGCCCACCGCCCCAGCTCCTCGCTGGGCAATTCCTCAAGCTCTCTGGGTCTCCTTTCCCTCGTGGTGGAGGAGGGCAGCGTTAGCACCTGCCACACACGGATACACTGATCGTTAAGTGAGAAAGGCTCAGGATGATGCCCGGGCACAGCAGCTGTTCAGGGAGGGCTTCTTTGTCCTCCTGCTGCCTTAGGGAACCGGGAGGAAGGTGCGATCTTAGAGGCGGCCCAAGGGAAGGGGTGGGGGTGGGGCTGCCGTCTCAGCCACCGTCACAAGGACTGAGGGACCCAGCTGGGGAGGGGAGGGAGGGAGGGAGAAGGGGGCCTGCATCCCATATTTCCAGGCCTGCCCTTCTTCCCCCCGTCTTCCAGCCTGGGGCACCCCCTCTGGAGGCTGCAGCGTCCCTGATCCCAACTGGGCCAGGCAGAGGCACCAGGGCTTTGAGAGCAGGTGGCCTGGGAGCTCAGCGGACCTGCCTCAGCATGGGCAGACTGTCGTCGACAGCGCCCGTGGATGGAGCGGGGCCTCTCCTGCCCTCTCATTGGGAGGGGGCACTTGTGCTGGGAGGAGGGGGGAGGGGTGGGTACGGCAAACAGCCCGCCCGCGTGGCGGTGAGAACGCTCTCCCGGCCCTAATTTGAAAAATTGAGCCGAAAAGCAGCCAGACCTCTCGTGTGACTCAGCACCATTATCCCTAATCACACCGGCAGCGCACCAGCCTCTGCCTGGCAGTTCCCGTGGCAGCAGCTTGAGAGTGATGGGCGTGCTGAGGGAGGGGAGAAGCGCCCGCAGAGCAACTGGACAGGGAGCCCTACCCTGGCTGCTGGAAGGAGGTGTGGGGCCGGGGGTCTTACCCAGGTGGTGTCTCCACTTCTCTGCCCAAGGCTGGTCCCGGCCCTTGCCCAGCTCAGGATCCTGCCCTCAGGGAGTCACTGCCCCAGGGCAGAAAGGTGTTGCTTTGACACATCAACAGCCTCGATGTCAGAAACGTTTAATAGAAGCTGAATGTAGGCATTAAAAATGACAACGTGGGGACTTCCTAGGTGGCGCAGTGGGTAAGAATCCGCCTGCCAGTGCAGGGGACACGGGTTCGATCCCTGCCCCAGGAAGATGCCACATGCCGCGGAACAACTAAGACCGTGTGCCACAACTAAAAAAAAAAAAAAAAAAAAAATGACAAGGTAGCCCTTACAGGGAAGGATCCCAACCGATGTCCACTATATACAATCAAGTGAATAAAGCAGTTTATAAGATCGTGTGTGGTATGTCTTAGTCAGCTCAGGCTGGGCGGCTCACACAACAGTTTTTATTTTCTCTGAGTTCTGGAGGCTGGAAGTCCAAGATCAAGGTGCTGGCAGATTTGGTTGCTTTGAGGACTCTCTTCCTGGCTCGCAGACAGCAGTCTTGTCACATAATCCTCACATGGTCATGCATATTGGGGGCTGGGGGAGAGAAGAGAGAGAGAGAGAGAGAGAGTCCTCTCTGGTGTCTCTTCCTGTAAGGACACTAGTCCTATCAGAGCAGAGCCCCCTCTATGACCTCATTTAACCTTAATTTTTCTTTAGAAGCCCCACCTCCAAATACAGCCACACTGGGGGGTAGGGCTGCAAGTTGGGGCAGGGAGCACAAGCATCTAGTTCATAACAAGGAGCAAACCCTGGGCTCCAACCAGCTCCTCTGTTTACAGGTGGGGTCACTTGGGTGTAGTGACATGACTTCCCTGAGGTCCTCAGTTTCCCCTCCTATACTCTGAGGGAGATTGTACCTCTGCCTCCCACCTTCTGGGACTATTACAAAGATGAAGAAGATGACCGCGAGTCTGTGAGAGAGCCTTGGACATAGTGAGGTGCCCTGGAATGAGAGGTAAGGAGAGCTGGGAATGTTATTAGGGAATCCCTAACCCTCAGGACCACCTCGGGGTTTACAGAGACGCTCAGAGCTCCAGGTATCTGCTGTAGCACGTGCACAGACCAGGAGCACCGCAGGTACACATTCCTGCAGGCTGGGCTGGTCCCTGTCACTCAGGCAAGTGGAAGTGAGCATGGGCAGGATGCAAGGTTGCCATAGTGACAAGGCACCTGGAGCCCCCACTTCTCTACCCTGCTCCAGTCGGAAAAGTTAGCTGTTTTTTCTAGCTTTTTGAATTCTCAGGACAAGTTGGAAATTTGACTTGTTCTGCCGGTAGGTAGCTGATAAAAAGCATTAAACGCTGGCAAACCAAACAAAACAGGCCCAATTTGGCCCACAGATCAGCAGTTTCTGACCTAGGTTATCAGAGTTGCTGGTGGGACTGGGCTTGGGAAGGATAAAAGAGCTGGAGAGAGGCAGGGGTGGGGAGCTACCTGCATCTAATGGATAGAGGCCCGAGATGCAGCTCAACATCCTCCAATGCACAGGACAGCCCCCCGTCACCCACAACAAAGAATTTACCAGTCCCAAATGTCACAGTGCCCAGGTGGGGAAACCCTGTTGTGCATTGGGCTGGATGATTCTTATTCGGGACTGTCCTGTGCGTTGTAGGACACACACACACACACACACACACACACGCTCTTAACTGGGAGCCAGGCAGTAGGGGACTGTCCCTTCACATTCAGCCTGATGCCACCTCTTTATAAGAAATACATTCAGGCCAGTTCCAAGCTGCCCACTCCACGTTCAGAAGGCAATTCTCCAACAGAAGGTGTTTCTACAAGTGTAGCCCTCCCTGCTTTTCCCCAGCGTCTCTGGGAGAAAATCACAGCCTAAATATTGGTTATTACCATGTTGACAAGATTGTGTCTAAAATGTTTTATCCCGGCTATGATTAACTGGGCTCTTCAAGAGAGAAAAAAACAAGCTCATTTCGTTTATGCCTAAAGCTTCTCATTTGGAACTCCATTTCCTTCCTCCTCCCCGCTCCCCATCAGAACGATGCGCCTCCTCATTGAGAGAGGGGCAGGCAGAGGGCATATGCCCAGGCCCGGCTGGCTCAGCTGTCTCAGGCTCCGCATCCCTAACAGCTTCCAGGGCTACTTCTCCATGAACCTGTGCTCTCAGAGTGTGTTTGCCATTTATTATTTGATTAGTCTCTCCAAGGGCATCTTAATTTGTCCTTCCCAGTCACGTACTCCAGCCAGATGGTTTGAGAAATTACGTCTCTGGGCCAGCTATAATAAGACAATTATTCCGGCAGTGTCCTGATCATGGCAATAAGTCCTGATCTTGGTCACGGCCTTAATTCCCTTCTGGGGTGAGAATGCACGGACATTTTGAGAAGCTGTAGCTTTCAGACGACCAGTGTACGGCGGTGAAAGCAGTGAAACTCAGGCAGGGCCTTGACTCTGGGGGTGATGCTTGTTCCTTTCTACTTACTGCGGTCTCTGGAGTCACGGGAACAGTGTGGGGAGCCATGGGCTTTGGAGCCCAAAGAATGGAGCTGGAATCATAGTTCTCCACCAAGGGAAAAATAATTTAACCCCTCTGGGCCTCAGTCTACTCATCTGTATAATGGGTGTGGTCATAACAGTCCTAAAAATTAGCTGTATATTGGCTGCTCAGCATCTCTTTTCCCTCCTTTGGTAACAGCTCCGTGATTTTCTTTTGGGGAATTACCTCCCCACCATGTGAAATCTCCGAGGGACATAAGTCAAGGTGTCCTGCCCTCCCCTGGCCAGAGTGATCACATGACCAAAAGGGGCCAAAGTGACTCCAGGTGGGGACACCCTCAGGATGACCAGTGCTCCTCATTCTGGCAGCCGAGCCCTGACGAGACCCAATGCAAGAGCTGCCTCCTAGACCCCTGGATCTGCCTGGATTCCATGTCTCCAGCCTTCTTGTCACTTCCATGAGCCCCCCAATCTCCTTCCAATAGACTCCAGCTGGCTTTCACTCTTCAGGGTGAATTTCTTTTGCTTGTAACCACAGACCCTTGTCACCCACAGGCTTGTTGGAAGATGAGAGAGCAGATCTCTCGCATAATTAAGTGCCTGCCTCAGAGTCCAGCGTCGGTGGGTACTCAGCCAGGGGGTTCTCAGTCTCTGCCCAGAAGAGCAGAGTTTCTTGAAGTGGAGGAGATATCCTGAGACGTGAGGTGGGGAGCGCCCCAGGGGCCAAGTCTCCATCTGCTGCGAGGGCTGTTTCCCTGCCTTGCTTCTCCTGCTCTCCTTGGGTGCTTTTCTGACTCCTTAGGGTGAGGGTAGAGCTAAGGGGAGGGGCTGGAGAGGGACCACGGATGCTGAGGTGTCCCTCCCTCCTGCTCTGCAGGGGGCAGTGGGCTGGGGTTCTGGTCCGCCTCCCCCCAGGCTGCTGAGCCTGCTCATCTGACCCCCCACCCCTGTGCCGGGTGGGGAGAGATGCACCGCCAGGAGCAGAAGCTGTGATGATTTTAAATTGCGTCTTCATACGAAGAGGTGAGTTGCTTCAAGCCCCATCAGCTTGCCTAAACCTGGGAGAAACAGGATTTGCTGGGCCCCACTGGACAGCAGTCACCAGGCCCAGACGTGTCAGGTAGAAACAAATGTTCATTGAGTTGCGTTAAATGTGCAAAACCACTTCAGAATCACCCACCTCCTTTTCTTTAAAAAAAAATCTATTTTGTGAGAAATTTAAATTGCACAGAAAAATAAGCACAAAAAGAATATACCAGCGGCCGTATTGTCACCACTTAATAGCTGTTAACATGTTATCCTATTTTCTTCCCCGCTTTTTAAAGAAATAGTAAACGTTAGCAATGGCTCTATCTTACGTGGTCCCATCTCTCCCATGTTTCACTCCTCCACACCCCCGTTATGTCGAGCGAGGTTGCTGTGGGCCCTTCTGCACTGCAGTGAGCTCACACTTGTGTGTCCATAAGCAGGTCGTGCTTTTTGTGTGTGTATTTTAAAAGATGAAACAAGTGGTATTGTTCTGTACGTGTCGTTTGTCTTCTTGCTTCTCTCACCCAACATTTTGTTTTTGAAATCTGCGCTGGTGTGTGTGTGACAGGTAACACACATGCTTCCTTTTCCCTTATGTAAAGTATTCACTGCAGAGATAAAGCGCCTTGTGCTGCCCTCACACTGGATATTCAGGTGTAATTTCCCCTAATTCTGTGTCCCTGTGCCTGCGCTTGTTTCTCTGAGCATGCGTGAGAGTTTCCCCCAGAAGGGTCCAAGGTGTGCTTTTCCAGCTTTCTGAGATCCTGCCAAGTGGCTGCTGTTGTTTTATTCCCTCCCTCCCAGTTCTCACCAGCTGCTGCCTCCTCCAATCTCACAGGAGCTTCCTGGGATCAAATCCAGGGTCCACTGACCAGCCTCCCCTTCTCCGATGATCACCGACCATGCCCACCTTCCTGGTTTCTCTCCTCTTCACTCCCACTCTTGCTTTTCCTGCTTCCTTTACTGGCTTCTCCTCTCCCCTCTCCCTGCCCCAGGCTCTGCTTAGCCTCTCCAATCTTTGTTTCTGCCTGGATTCTCATGCGTGCAGAGAGAGACAGGTGTGGCTGAGATGTGTCTTGTCTAGCCAGCATGATGCTCTTGAAAAGTTTAGAATCTGAACCCCCCAGCCTTCTGTTCCAACCTCCTTCTAGCATAACGTCCTCCATAGCAGAGACTGGAAAGCTAGGATCTGAATTTCCCCAACTCCCTGCGGGTATGGCTCCAGAAGTGATTCAGATTGCCTAATAGATGCATTTGCTGAATTCAGAACTACGTGAAGCATCTGTTTGCTGCTGTGGATTCTAGCAGGCACAGCGTAGCTCTGGAGCCAGTAGTGCAAGGGGCTGCTTCTGCCCCCAACCATCGGTGTGTAGACCTCTAGCCAGCAGTTGCTTCCTGCATCTACAGCTTCTTGACTGTAGCAGAAGCAGCAGTTCCTTCCCTTGGTGGACCAGTTCTGTGTATTTTGGGGTCTCTTCTCAGACTAGAAATCATTTATTCTTTCATCCCTTCCAATGACTCTGTAAGTACTCGATTAATTATTTAACTTCTGGAATTAAATTCATTTCTGCTTAAATAAGCTATAGTGGTTACAGTTATCTGCAATTGAACCCTGACTAATAGAACCCTAAATGAGCTGTTTGTTTGGTTTTTTTTTAATAAGTTTATTTGCTGCATTGGGTCTTTGTTGCTGCGGGCTTTTTCTAGTTGCAGTGAGTGGGGGCTACTCTTCACTGCAGTGTGTGGGCTTCTCATTGCAATGGCTTTTCTGATTGCAGGGCATGGGCTTTAGGTGCATGGGCTTCAGTAGTTGTGGCACATGGGCTCAATAGTTGTGGCTCACAGGCTCTAGAGCTCAGGCTCATGAGTTGTGGTGCACGGGCTTCGTTGCTCTGCGGCATATGGGATCTTCCTAGGCTGGGGCTCGAACCCATGTCCCCTGCATTGGCAGGTGGATTCTTAACCACTGTACCACCAGGGAAATCTCAGGAGCTGGGTTTTTGACCCCTGATTTATTCCTTTACTTTCCCTGAGAGCACATGCTGACTTCAGTTTCATTCATTTATTGAATCACCCCAAAAGATGTATTAAGCACCTACTAGGTACTTATCTACATGGAAGACAAAAAACTGAAATAGTACAGTACCAACCAGCACCTGTTCCAGTGTTTGGGAACACCATCCCCCTGTCTTTCAAACTCTGAACTGTGCATATACCTGTGACTTATCTTTTTACTCCCCTCATATCCGCGTGGTCCCTCTGTAAGTTCTGGGTTTGTGGTCGCTTCCTTAAATCGTTGATTTTATTCCACATGACTCAAGGCCATACCCCATCCAGGCATATCCCTGTGCAGATGAGATGATAGACAAGCCACCGAGAAGGAGGTTGTTAGCTGAGAAGGTCACCTATGTTCTTGAGGTTTTCAAAGAGCAGAATTAGCATCTGCCCCCCCAAAGCCCAGCAATTGAAGTCCAAGAGAGCTGATAAATTACTGCTTTTTCCCAAGACAAAGGGCCTTATCAGCCCATCTGACATAAACAGCTGCTTCCCCTGCAGCCAAATTGGAATCACATCTGGGAAGTTTTAAACCAAACAGACCATTTCTTTCTGTATAAATGGATGCTCTGAATGTTGAGATCTGTCAGGCTCCAAGAGAGGGAGTGAAAAGAACACAGACTGTCTTTGACTTTAAATAAGTCAGGGCTGCCGCAGGGTCATACACACTTTCCTGTCTTTTTCCTTTTCTGAGTTGGAAGGGAGCTTATGAATTATTTAACCTAGACTTCAAGATAAAGAATATTGCCAGAGATAAAGACAAGCCTTTCATAGTGATGCAAAGGTCAATTCTCAGAAGACATAGCAATCCTAAATGTACCCAATAACAGAGCTTCAAAATACAAGAAGCAAACCTGACAGAACTAAAAGGAGAAACAAATGGATCGACTCTTCTAGTTGGAAACTTTATTATCCCCTTCTCAGTAATTGATGGAGCAAGTAGACAAAGGATATGGAAGATCCGAACAAAACTATCAACCAACTTGACCTAGTCGGTATTTGTAGAACGCCCTCCCTAGCAAGCAGAACATTCTTTTCTCTTGCAGATGGAACATTCACCAAGTTAGACCATATGCTGGACTACAAAACAAGCCTCAATAAATTTAACAAGGTTAAAATCATACAAAGAATGCTCCCTAACCAAAACAAAATTACGCTTGAAATTAAAAAAAAAAAAGGTATCTAGAAAATCTTCAAATATTGGGAAAAGAAGCAACACATCTTTTTTTTTTTTTAATTTTTTTTTGGGGTACACCAAGTTCAATCATTTGTTTTTATACACATATCCCCGTATTCCCTCCCTCCCTCAACTCCCCCCCACCCTCCCTCGAGTCCCCCCCACCCTCCCTGTCCCAGTCCTCTAAAGCATCTTCCATCCTCGAGTTGGACTCCCTTTGTTATACAACAACTTCCCACTGGCTATCTATTTTACAGTTGGTAGTATATATATGTCTGTGCTACTCTCTCGCTTCGTCTCAGCTTCCCCTTCACCCACTGCCCCCTCCCAAACCTCGAGTTCTCCAGTCCATTTTCTGCACCTGCATCCTTGTTCTTGTCACTGAGTTCATCAGTACCATTTTTAGATTCCGTATATGTGAGTTAGCATACAATATTTGTCTTTCTCTTTCTGACTTACTTCACTCTGTGTGACAGACTCTAGGTCTATCCACCTCATGACATATAGCTCCATCTCATCCCTTTTTATAGCTGAGTAATATTCCATTGTATATATATGCCACATCTTCTTTATCCATTCATTTGTTTATGGGCATTTTGGTTGAAGAAGAAACACATCTTTAAAAAATCTGTTGGTCAGAGATGAAATCACGAGGAAAACCAGAAAGTACCACAAATTGAGTGAATAGTCATGTTCCTTGTCATTTTCAATAGCAGAATGACCACTTGTCCTGTGTTCTAAGAAACTCCTAGTCCCAGACAAACCAAGACAGTTGGTCATCCATTGAAATGTTTCTGTTCAGACTATAAGTTACGTGTCACCTTAGCTATAGGGCTTTTCTCTCTCTTTTTTTCTCAGCATTATTGAGCTATGATTGACAAATAAAAATTTTGTATATTTAAGTTGTACAAATTGATCCTTTGATATATGTATACATTGTGAAATAATTACCACAATCAAGCTAATTAGCATACCCATCACCTTATATAGTTGCCTCTTTGGGGGTGGGGTGAGAACTCAAGATTTCTCTTTCAGCAAGTTTTAGGTATACAATACAATATTGTTAACTATAGTCACATTGCCATATATGGGATATCCAGAACTTATTCATCTTAGAACTGAAAGTTGGTATTCTTTGACCGATGCCACCCCATTTCTTCTACCCACCCCCAACCCTTGGCAACTGTCATTCTACTCTCAGCTTCTATAAGTCTGACTATTTTATATTCCACACATAAGTGAAAGCATGCAGCATTTGTATTTCTGCATCTGGCTTATTACCGTTAGCATAATGTCTTCCAGGTTTATCCATGTTGTCACAAGTGGCAGGATTTCCTCTTTTTTTTTAATACTAAATAACATATTAATATAATATAAAATAATATCTAAAATTCCATACGCTAGTTCTCTCCCATTTTCTTCATCCATTCATCTGTTGGTGAACGTTTAGGTTGTTTCCTATCTGGGCTATCATGAACAATGCTGCAGTGAACATGGGAGTGCAGAATCTCTTTGAGATCCTGATTTCATTTCCTTTGGCTATTTACCCAGAGGTGGGAGTGCTAGATCATAAGATCGTTCTATTTTTAATTATCTGAGGAACCGCCATACTGGTTTTCATAGCGGCTGTACCAATTTAATTCCCACCAACAGTGCACTAGGACTCCCTTTTCTCCACGTCCTTCCTAACACATACCATTTGCCTGTTTGACAACAGCCATTCTAACAGGTATAGAATGATTGCTCACTGTGATTTTGATTTGCATTTCCTTGATGATTAGTTAGGCAGAACACCTTTCATATACGTGTTGGCTATTTGCATCACTTTTGAGAAATGTCTATTCAGATCCTTTGCTTACTTTTTAATTGGGTTATTTTAGAACTTTTTGCTATGGAATTGTATGGATTCCTTATATATTTTGGATATTAACCCCTTATTAGATATATGGTTTGCAAGTATCTTCTCCCATTCCATAGGTTGCCTTTTATTCTAATGAATATTTCCTTTGCTGTGCAGAAACTTTTTGGCTGGACGCAATCCCATTTGTCTAGTTTTACTCTTGTTACCTCCTCTTTTGGTGTCATATCCAAAAAAAAATCATTGCCCAGACCAATATCAAGAAGCTTTTCATCTATGTTTTCTTCTATTAATTTTATAATTTCAGATCTTACATTTAAGGCTTTAATCCATTTTGAGTTGATTTTGGTATATGATGTGAGATAAGGATCCAATTTCATTCCTTTGCATGTGGATATACAGTTTTACCAACACCATTTATTGAAGACATAATCTTCTCCCCATTGTGTATTCTTGGCACCCTTGTTGAAGCTCTGTTGACTACTGATGCTTGGGTTTATTTTCTGAGCTTTCTATTCTGTTCCATTAGTCTATGTGTCTGTTTTTTGCCAGTACCGCACTGTTTTAATAGGTCTTCCCTTCTTTTTCAGAGGTGGCTTCAGTGGTATAATGAAAAGATTTGGTTTCCAATCCAAGCTCTCCCATTTATTAACTGTGTACCCTTGGGCAAATTACTTCACCTCACTGGCCCTCGATTTTGTCATCTTCCAAATAGTGGCTAATATTACCTACTTTGCAAGGTGTTTATGAGAAGTCAATGAAATAAAGTGACTCCGGTGCCCAGCACATAGGAGCTTGGTAAGCAATGTCTATGATTCTTATTATTATATCAACTTCTTAAATACCGATGTTTTGCGCATTCAGCTATAAGGCAGGAAGGGGCCTTAGAGATGGGTCATTCGTCCAAAGTCCCCATTTGACATTATCAGTATCACCGCCATCATCAAAATAGCTACCACCCGTGGAGCATTTGCCATGAGCCTCTCACTGTGCTGCCTTCTATGTGTCTTGCGAGGAAAGTAAGTCCCAGAGAAGGACAGTAATTTCTCACAGTCACACAGCAAGTCAGAAGTAGATGTGGCATCAGCTTCCCAGTTTCTTTAGTGCAGGGAATCTTTCTACACTATCTTGGGGGGCCTCTTAGCTTTGGGGAGCATCAGAAAGCAGAGGGCCGAGGGGGTTGGGCATGTTCCTGAAGCCCTTGTGTGGGGCCCATCCTTTTCTGAGCTTCTCCTGCTGCAAGTTCCAAATTGACTGTATATTTGGGCAGCCATTTCTACCACACCCAGCCAAAGCCTGGGGATGCTCAGGCGTGAGAGGAGGTACATTGGTCCCAGGAGTTGCTGTCACCAGCAGGAGACTCTTTTCTGCTCCCCGATTCAGTGCAGCTGATTTGTAAGCCAGCTCTGAGCCCCCTGCTCCCCTCTGAGTAATGGCCCTATTGCTCAGAGGTTCCTTCTCACCATAAGGAGGGAAGAAGGCACAGGCCCCACTGACCTGCAGCTGCCTCTGTTGTGACCTCCCTGTTTCCTCCCAGGCGAAGCTTTTCACAAAGTTTCCATGCTGGCCTTGTGAAGGCAATTATGTTTCCGTCCTTATTGTGGAGCGGAGAAAAGAGCCTGAGTGAGGCCACTCCTCACTCCCATGGCTTTATCTTCCATCTGCACAGGAGAGTGCCCAGCAAACCTATTCATAAATCCATGCGGCATCTTCACCTGGTTGGATGACACCACCTCAAACTCAGCATGTCCCAAAGTGAAACAAACACCTTCCCTTAAGTGCACTTCTCTTTCCATCCCTCAAGCCTGAGCCCCTGGAATCTGCCTGCTAGCCTTCTCCTGCCCTGGGCCATCATCTGTTTTCGTGACAGGATTGAGTACATACCATGTATGTGATGTGTATTGGGTACATATCCAGTACACGATTGTGATATTGTGATGTAACTGTTGATCAGGAAGATATCCATTCTATAGGATGATAGAAAGGCATCAACATTACCTAGTAGAAATAGGAGCTCAACGGATATATTCAGGAGACACTCAGTGGTCCAGCCAGATCTTGAGGAGAGAAGGATTTGGAGGAGAAGGAAAAGAGAACGAGTGTGTGTTGGGGTGGGGGGATGGGCAAGAAAAAGGCAGACGGCCTCGGCCCCAAGACGCATTCGAATCTAATGCTTTTGAGTTTCTGGGAATGTTTGGGTGGGAACTGAGGCAAAGTCCAGCAGTTAAGAACAAACGGTTGAGCTGCCAGCCTTCAAGGTGGTCCGTGAGGACAATGAACCAAACTGAAAGTAGCAAACAAGGTTCACTCACTTATTGTGACAGCACAGGCATGTGGTGCTGGGTGAGTGCACACGGCGGGTGAGGGAGGCGTCTCGCCACTGAGGAGCCTTGAGCAAAAGGACAAGGGATGGCTGGAGAGAATGTGTCCGCTGAATCACCACCCCCTCCCCCCCCCAGTAAGGAAGCCTCTGCATGAAGGTACATTATGGGTATACACACACATGTATGGATTCATACAAAAGTTGAGATATTTGCACCAAAACTTCCTGTGGTTGTGACTTGTTGAATTTTGTTTTATTTTATTTTTCGTATGCCTCTCCAACCTCCTGGGGATGGGAGAAAAAATATGGTAATTATTTGTAATGATACTGGGAAATATCTAAATGTAAGGTCACTATGGACTTGAAACGGAAACACTAATCAAATTATTTCTTTGCCTTTTGTGGGTTGATTCTTGATTTGCACTGTATAAGTCAATATGGTGGAAGGCACATATGATATGGAGGTTGCTTTGTAAACTTCCTGGGTGGAAGTTTTAAAATTATTTACTAGGCACATGGGGTAGACTGATACCACCGCCCCGCCCTCCAATCTCAGTGGCTTAATATAGTAAAATTTCATTTCTTGCTCATGTCATGGTCCAATGAGGTATTGTACTGGTTATTGGGAAATGGGCAGCTGGGCTGAATCTGTTCTATTCTGTCATTTAGGGACCCAGGTTTCTTCCATGATGTCGGTCTTTCAGCGTCTAAGGTCTGGTCGTCTTTGCATTCAGCTGGCAGAAAGGAAATGAAAGATCATGAAGGAGGATTTGCAGAGCTCAGACCTGGAAGTGGTTTCAACAATTCCTCCTGCATTCCGTTGGCCAGTACTTCGTATGTTTATTTCGGTCTTCCTCCAGGGTTCCTGGCATAAAACCCCTAAAACCCTTGTAATTTCCTAAGAGATAAGAGCTACAGGGGCATCTTTTGTTATAATATTTCATTTTTGTTCCCAGTTCCTGAAATAACTCCGGAGTGATGAAGGTACAATGGGTGTCTTTTGTTATTCATAACAATTCTCTTTCAATCACACTTGAGTTCATATTAATGAGATGACTTTTGGAAAGCCCTAAGGTTGAGGGCTGGTTGCCAGGGGAATCAATGTTGTGATTAGATGGTTGAGACTGAAAGGGGCTGGAGATCAACTTAATTACCAATAGTGAATAATTTTTTTTTTTTTTTTTGGCTGTGTTGTGTCTTCGTTGCTGAGCGTGGGCCTTCTCTGGTTGTGGAGAGCGGGGGCTACTCTTCCTTGCGATGCAGGGGCTTCTCAGTACGGTGGCTTCTCTGGTTGCAGAGCATGGGCTCTAGGTGTCCGGGCTTCAATAGTTGTAGCATGCAGGCTCAGTAGTGGTGGTGCATGGGCTTATTTGCTCTGCGGCATGTGGGATCTTCCAGGACCAGGGCTCGAACCCATGTCCTGTGCATTGGCAGGCGGATTCTTAACCACTGTGCCAGCAAGGAAGTCCCGGCAGTCAATGAGTTAATCAACCATGACTTCATAATGAAGTCTCCATAAAAATCCTGGGTTGGTGAATATGTGGAGATGCTGGGGAGGTGGGGGTGGGGGTGTGGGTGGGGTTGTGCCTGGAGAGGGCATGGAAGCTCTCAGCATTTCCCCCCATGTCTTGCCCCATTCATCTCTTCCATCTGGCTGTTCCTGGTTATAATAGACCTGTATAATGTTCCTTTCATAACAGACCTGTAATCTAGAAAGTAAACTGTTTCCCTGAGTTCTGTGAGCTGCTCTACTAAATTATCAAAGGTGGGGGTCGTGGGGACCTCTGACTTATAGCCAGTCAGTCTGAAGCACAGGTGATAACCTGGACTTGTGATTGGCATCTGTAGTGTGGGGGGCAGTCCTGTGGTAAGCCTTTAACCTGAGCCTTTAACCTGTGGGATCTGAGGCTAACTTCTGGTAGACAGTGTCAGAAGGCAGTTAAATTGTAGGGCGAGTAGCTGGTGTCGCAGAATTGCTTGGAGTGGGAAAACACCCACACACCTGGTCCCAGAAGCGGGAGCATGGCAGAGGCAGCATATGAGAGTAAGGGAGAAACAGAATTTTTTCCTATTCAAAACCAAATTCATATACGAAGCTCCAGTGGAGAAAATTAGAGAAGGATTTAAAAACAACCTTCAGGAGCTAATATTTTCTGTTGCTCTCTCCCTTTCATTTTTATTGTTCTTTTAAGTGTATGCAAATATTTTAAAAAATAACACTGGGTGCTCTGTCCCTTAGGGCTGCTTGGTATTTCCCTGGGGGAGGCTTGTGTTTCTCTATTCAGATTGGCAGTTGGATCTCAAGTGATGCCCTAGGGCAGGGCAGGCCCACACCTACACACTTTGAAGTCTATTCCAGGCAGCTGAGCCAAGAGTCAGAAACAGAAATTTGTAAACGCTGCAGGAAACACAGTTATTTAAGCACAAATGCTGTTTGTTTAGCTAGCAGATTAACAGTACTTACGGGGAAGGTGGATTATTTTTAGCAGGGTGGTAAAAATGTAGATAGACACATGAAAAGGAGGAGGGTCATGAGTAAACTGTCCAGCGCTTGCTGTGAGCCTGTAGGGGACAGAGCTGATGGCCGCCTCTGAGGCTGACGGTGCTGCAAGATGGCATCAGGCACATGGGTCCCCACCAATCCTCTGGGACTGTTCTGGGAGAGCTGGGCCGGAAGTGGCGGTGGGGCTGAGTGCTGCCCAGCTCTGAGGATGCTGTAAGGAGAGTTGTGTCCCAAGACCCTGCTGGAGAAGGAAGCCCATCTTGCTTTTCAACGGGGAGCTAAAGCAGCGGCCTCTGGGGACAGATCTCAGATCCCTTCGGGAGGGCACGACAGTCACCTCTCTTCAACGCTGCATGGAAGCCCCTTGTTCTGAAGGTCAGTTTGCCATCGTTCTTTTGCCCTACACCCACCGGCACTCCTGCCTGGGGGAATCCTGGAGGGGCCCCAGTGGAAGGACATCAGGGATGGGGAAGAGTTTTTGTAGAAGAGACGACAGGACATGTCAGAGTGTCCCCACAATTGGCTGTATCTCTTCCTGTCCTGAGGAACAGGTGCTTTTAAGGATGTACCTCTCAACATCACAGAAGGCCCTGAACTGCAGTGGCAAAAAGGGAATTTGCCTTTTTGTCGTGAAAGAAGCTTACCTTCACAATGAACAACACAGCACTTAAAAAAACCATTGCAAAAAGTGGTGGGGTTACCAGCTACACAGAACAAAGGGACAAAGAAGGAAGTCAAAGCCCTCCATCTGCAGTAGGGGAAAAGAGGCTCCTGGATGCGGCAATCGGGCTGGCTAGAGGGGTGTCCCTCTGTAGAAGAAGGGGCCTAGGAATTGGTTATATAGCATAATGAGAAAAATTATAGTAATGGGGATGGCATTATTATATCGGTGTTATGTTTTCATGCAGAGCAACATGAGGGAAAAGTGAAACAGAAAGGGGAGATGGGAGAAACAATTACCTCTGAGCTCCCTTTTATGACGGTTAAGTTTAGAATGCCTCTCATCAAAAGGAGGGAGTGCTGTGTACAGCGTATGGGTGAGAGGGGGCAGCGCTGGTTTATGAGGAGGAATCAGATTTTGCCGGTCGATATAGGAGCTGAATTAGCAAACTCAGGAGGAACGTGCAGGTCCATCAGACCTTTTTTCTTTTTTTCTTTTTTTTACTATTTATCTATTTATTTAGGCCTCGCCGGGTCTTCGTTGTGGCATGTGGGATCTTCATTGCTGAGTGCAGAATCTTTGTTTCTGCAGGTGGGCTCTTTAGTTGTGGCATATGAACTCTTAGTTGTGGCATACATGTGGGATGTAGTTCTCTGACCAGGGATCAAAACCAGGCCCCTGCATTGGGAGAGCTGAGTCTTAGCCACTGGACCACCAGGGAAGTCCCTGGTCCATCAGATCTTGAGGGGAAGGAGAGAGGGAGCCTAGAGGAAGAGGGGGTGAAATGAGAGGAGACGGTCCTGGTAGGATGGGGGCAGTGGTTTGCATCCCGCCTGTGGCCAAGGACATGGCAGAAATCAGAACAAGTCCCAGAGTGAATGGATTCAGATGCTATGCTCCATCGTCCTGGCGACAGGTCTCCATGTTATCACCTGGCATCAAAATGAGGATAAACAAAGGTCAGGGAAGTGAACTGTATTTAGGGGCACGGCCCCCTGTGGGGTGGGTGGCTCCACTTTGGGAGGACTGCCTGGGCACAGGAATGTGGGATGGTTTGCGGTGTAGGCAAAGAGTAAATCATGAAGGGGATTAATAGGTTAGGAGTCTGTGTATCCAGGAGAGAGAGCACACCCTCCTGGGAGTTGCTGGTTCTCCCTTGGACTCTGATGGAGGCCATGGAATAAATATCAGGTCATGTAGCCATACCTGCTACCTTGTGTGTATTCGGAAAGATACCTAGCATTTGAGAAACCCAGGATGGGCGAAAGGTGGGCATATGTGCTCTAGATTCCTGGGGTTACAGGTGGAACAACCCAGAAGGCTGCTACATGTTCCCCTTCCCTTCAATTCCCCTCCCCGCTCCCCCCCCCGCAGCCACACTCAGTGGTGGGAAAAGCTGAAGGGCTGGTACTGGGAGTTAGCAGTGCTCCCGCCCTGTTTGGGGTCTCCTCCCCTCACACCTGGACCTCTGCAGCAGCCTCCCAATGGGTGCCCCAGCTCCCACCTGTCCTCCTTCAATTTTCCCTCTGTACTGTCACTGCCAGGAGCTTCATTCCCCTACTTAAGACCTGTCAGTGGGTCTCAGTACCTAGAGAGTAAAGCTTCAACTCCTTAGCCTGGCTCACAGGTTCCTTCCAGATCTGGCCCTGCCTCCCCAGCCTGCCTTTTCTGTAATCTGACCCTCCTCACCCAAACTCTGCTCAGCCACTGGCACCACTTGGCACTTCTGGGCTGGGTGACTCTGATCTTCCAGGTCTCTGTGTTTCTTTCTCTCTCAGTCTCTCTCATCTTCCAAGTCTCATTCCAAGTATATCCTGACCCAGCCCCTCACGTTGGAACTAGCCACCTTCTCCTGTGGGTAGGGCCAGGGTGCAGCTGGGCTTCAGGAAGAGTGGGATCCAGGTGCTTGGACACTGCCAAGACTCTCTCTTGCTCCAAGTTCTTAGCTACTCTCTGCCACTCAGCTCCATTCAGTTGGGGGCTGATTTCACTTAGTGGGAAAGAGGCCTGCCCAGGATTCCCTGCGATGGAGTTCATTTAGGACATACTATCCTGAGATGGCATATTGAATATGTTAAGCTGTAGGAATTAAAAAACAAACAAACGAACAAACAAACAAAAAGACAGAAGCAGGAAGGTCACTCTGACCCCTTCCACCCTCATTCTTCCCTGAAACAAAGAAATCTCCTATTGGGAAGTTACCCTCCCTGCACCAGGAGGAAGGAAGACATTCTCATCGCCAGAGACAGGAATTTGGGGCTGAGAAATCTGTGCAAATAAACCTTGTTAAACCAACCCTTATCTTCCTAGCTACTCCGTCACCGTTTATCACCCCTAACCCAAGCCTTTTTTCTTGTCAACTGTTCACAAATTTATTGTTTCTTTGTCTAAAAGGTATAAAAGGTTCCTGCTCTGGAGATTTCTTTGGGTCTTCATTCTCTTGTGAAGGCTCCCACATACATGTAAAAATTCAATAAAATGTATATACTTTTGTCCTGTTAATCTCTCAGTTTAATTTTTAGACCCAGCCAGGGACCCTAAGAGGGTTGGAGAAAATATTTTCTTCTCCTACACCTGTGTAACTTAAGGGCTCAGTCTTAAAGAGGGCTCCTTCCTCTTCTCAATTTCAATTTGAAAAGTCTTAGGAAAGAATTCCGATGGGCCTTACTTGGGTCAGCTGGCCACCTCTGACTCAATCAACTGTGGTCAATGGGAAGGGTCATTATTATTACTTATAATGTCATCTAAATATATGTAGCTTTTTAATTAGCCTACTACTAACTTATTTCTAATGACCTTGATACCAGCTAACACAGTGAGTTGATTGCAGACTTGGCTGAAAACTCCTCGCATCTTTGTATCTTTTCCACATGACCTGCCATCAGATTAATTCACAGATGGCCAATTTGCTGAATAGCCACCATCAATCTACCATATCGACTGAAAAATTTAAATAAAAAGATAAAACTTGGTAGTTTTAATTTACTGATTTTCTTTCTGTCTTCACGGAAGTATTTTAAGGAATATCCAGTTTGTTTCTCTCTTCACTCCCTGTTAGCAAAGTCAGAGCCTGAAGAACAGAGACTAATGATGAGAGAAGAAAGCTGGGGACCCCAGAGAAAAAGACGGGATGGTGAGGAACCAGGAATATATTTATAAGAACATATTCCTAAGACTATAGCCTTAAGATATCTATTCATTGAATAAAATTAACTCGTTCAAAGATATATTCAAGAAAAACACATGCATAAAGGATAGTCTTGAATAAAAGAATTCTGCTTGCTATATTATGAATAAATATGGCAATAATGAATGTATTTGTAGGAAACTTCATATTTGAGATAATCTTATTAATATATTTTCTTGGACCCCCCCAGTCTCTCCCCACCTCCGCCCCTAAGCCTTGTTTGTTTGTTTTTTTGTTTTGTTTTGTTTTGTTTCTGTGTTGGGTCTTCATTGCTGCGCCTGGGCTTTCTCTAGTTGTGGCAAGTGGGGGCTATTTTTCGGTTGAGATGTGCAGGCTTATTATTGCGGTGGCTTCTCTTGTTGTGGAGCCCGGCTCTAGATGTTCGGGCTTCAGTAGTTGGGGCACGTGGGCTAAGTAGTCGGGGTGCATGGGCTTAGTTGTTCTGCGGCATGTGCGACCTTCCCAGACCAGGGCTCAAACCTGTGTCCCCTGTGTTGGCAGGTGGATTCCTAACCACAGCGCCACCAGGGAAATCACCCCTAAGACTTGTTAATCTCTACTTTGTTTCTTTAACCTAAACCACCTTAGTGCCTTCCACTTTTCCTCCTAGATGTGCCTTCTTATCATATATACACTACTTTTCCCACTGTTTTTCTTCCAGGCTGGCTCCAGGTCAGACTGGGTGTTAAGTAAATAAGTAAGATCACGGGACAACCTTCTCCTTAAACTCACACCCTATTCTTCCACTAATTGTTACTGAGTCCACGCTCACTCTGCTCCACGCATGACAGGCCAATGAATCAGGGAAGAGGTGTTGAGGCAAGGAATACGACCTTATTTGGAAAGCCTGCAGACTGAGAAGATGGCAGACTAGCATCTCCCAAATACCATCTTCCCGGGGTCTGGATGCCAGTTTCCTTTATAGTATCAGAGAGGGAGGGACAGGAAGTAAAGTAACAAGGGTTATCAGTCTTGCAGAACATCTCTGTGGGAAGACTAGCCTCCGGGAAAGGATGTGTTAATTTCTTCTTTTCGGCAGCATTCACAGGGGGGTAGGGATCCACCCCCCTACCCCCACCCCCCACCTCTGCCCCTACGGGGGGGGGGGGGGGGTGTCTATTATGTATAATTATAACAAAAGTAACGAAAAGAAAAGGTCAAAGAAACAGACCCAACCGCCGAGTCCAATTTAGCTTTTCCCTGTTACATCATCTTCATCATTACTATTAATGTGGTCTAATAGGTATTTATTTTCTGGATAACCACCCCGCACAGTGAGTTCAGGCTGGGCTTGCAGCCAGATAAAATCCCTCCCACCTTTTTCCTCTGAAGTTGCCACTAGCCTTGGGAAAACATCCTCTGCCCTACAACTGGGGCCCTTGAAAACTAAAAATGCCACTCTAGGTTTGTTTTCCCTTATCCTTGAGGAGGAAGAAAAAAACCTGAGATCTCACCTCTGTTGAAAATGAGTGTTTGTGCACTGGTATTTTACAATTGTTTAGGAAGCCTTGGTCTTTTTACATGGTCCTAAAATGGGAAGAATGTGCTTGATACCAGTTTTGATGTTAATCCCAGCAACACCATGTCTTGATGGCTTGAATCTGTGTGTCCTCACTGTACTTACACAGTTTCCTCTTTATTGAATCACATCACTGCATCGTTGGAGCTCTCCAGGGCAAATTCTGTGACTTAATTAGGTTTTTGTTTAACCACAGAAAAGAAAAGCATATTATGTTTCCAAACAGTGTTTTCACCTGAACTTAAGAGCATTTCCCTACATGGTCTGGAATCAGAGGGTGCTTTCACCCACGCGCTAACCTGCTTATATTATTCTGATTTTTGTTGCTCAAGGCACATGTCAAAATTAGCCTTTAAATACTGATTTAATCTTTGTCGTAATTACATTGCTCTTCACCCCTGAGGCTTTAATTCTTGATTCTGTGCTAAAAAGCAACGAGGCTTCAGGAAATAAAAAAATACTTCTAGTTAATATTTTTAAAAGAATCCCATGATAGTAGAAGGAGTTATGCGTGGATTGAGTTAGATGGAGGTGGCTGACCATTTGGGCAGGTGACTGACACTGAGATGCTCCCGCTGGGTGGATCTGGCCTTGAGCAGATGGGCCGGGCTTTTAAGGGAAGATGGGGAGAATTCTAGAAACCGAGCTTCGAGTTTCTGCCCCTCTCACATGCTTCATCTGTAAATTGTGGATAGTTGCAGATAATATTTACTGAGTGCTTACTCTGTGCCAGGTGCTGTTCTAAGCACTTTAGCCATTCAATCTTCTGAGGTGGGTACAAAAATTACTACGTCCATTTTAGAGACAGGAAAACTGAGGCTACCTAGAGATGAAGTAACGGCCCATAGTCACATATCTGGTCTGTAGTGGAGCCTCTATTTGACTGCAGCAGTCTGGCTCTATAATCTACATTCTTAATCCTAAACTGTACAGCATGAGGGCTGTTACCCTCTCAATTTATGAAGGAACTAAGTGAGAGATTCTATTTGTGCTGGGTGAATCGCTTTGCAAGCTCAGAAGCTCCTTGGTGTTCTCAGAAGCACCCATGCCCTGATGCCTGTCGCCCTCACATGGAGGGGTGGGGTGAGGAGGCTGATGGACCAGGGTGCCCAGCCAGGTTCTGCCCCTTCAGCTATAGGATCTTCGGGAAACCATTCAATCTCTCTGAGCCTCAGCTTCCAAGTCTGTAAAATGGGTGTAATGATCTCACCTCCTTCTCTAGCTTACTGTGAGGTGGAAACAAAGCAACAAATGTTGGGGGCACCAAGAAAAACTCTGAAGGACGGATATAGTTGCTAACATTCACTGGGCGCTAACTACGTGCAGGGACCTGCCCAGAGCCCATCACATGGGGGTACCTCATTCAGGCTCAGGGAGCACAAAAAGTGAGGACTGTTATAAACCCGATTTTACAGATAAGAAGTAGGCTCAGAGAGGTAGATGACTCATCCAGCATCACACAGCCAGGCAGGGTTAGAACACTTGAGCCCATGCCCTCAACCCCTGACGCGGAGCTCCCACCACAGACCTCCCCTGGAAGTGGTTTTTTAATAAGGAAGAGCCAAATCTGACTTCATGTTGGATCTGTTTCTTTTACTTTAACCTTTGCTTCCCATTGCTTTTGTTCACTAAAAGGATACTGTCTATATACCATGGCCTGCCTCAGGGAACCCTGCCCCTCTGCCTGAGTTAAACCAGGCAGTTAAACCCGTTAAACCTTTGTTTGGGGAAATGTCCAGATCCTGTCTACCTGTGGATGGCTGCAAGAAAAAAGAAATTAACACATCCCCTCCCTGAGGCTGGTCATTCCAGAGGATATTTGCAAAACTTATGGCCTTTTTACTTTAGTTCCTCATATCTTCCCCCTCTCTGTGCTATAAAAGAAACTGGCATCCAAGCCCCAATAAGATGGTTATTTTGAGACTGTAGTCTGCCATCTTCTTGGTCTGCCGTATTCCTTGCCTCAACACATCATCTCAAATTTATTGGCCTGTTGTGTGGCAAGCAGAGCGACCTGGGACTTGGTAACAGTTTCAAAAGGTCTCTGCTGGCTCCTCCACGAAACCTTCTGGACGACCACCTCTGGGTGCCCATCCAGTCCCCCTGTTGCCAAATCTGGCTCCCTGTGCACTGATGCCAAATACAAATATGGAGACAGAGAATTGGAAGATAAGATATAAAGAGGCTTTTTATTTTCTTTGCCAGGCAAAGGGAAGACACAGTAGGCTAGCGCCTCAAGAACTGTGGCCCCCTCCTTGGGGAATCAGAGAAGATTTTATATGTGGGGCTCACAGTCCAGGGTATGTGATAAGGATCAAGGTATCGGGACTTCCCTGGTGGCACAGTGGTTAAGAATCCACCTGCCAATGTGGGGGACACAGATTCCATCCCTGGGCTGGGAAGATCCCACATGCCACAGAGCAACTAAGCCCGTGCACCACAACTACTGAGCCTGCGCTCTAGAGTCTGTGAGCCCCAACTACCGATCTCATGTGCCACAACTACTGAAGCCTGCCACCCAGAGCCCATGCTCCACAACAAGAGAAACCACTGCACTGAGAAGCTCGCGCACCGCAACAAAGAGTAGCCCCCACTCACTGCAACTAGAGAAAGCCCACACGCAGCAATGAAGACCCAACGCAGCCAATAAATAAATAAATGAATAAATAAGTAAATTAATTTTTAAAAAAAGATCAAAGTAGCAGAGGTCTTGCATTTTTTTTCTTCCGCAAGTTCATGGCCAAAGCTGGCATCAGGCAGCTCAGCAACCGGGTCTGGTGTCCCTGAAGTTATTGGCCTGTGACCTTCTTTCTGAAAATAAGATGCTACAAAGGAGTGTAGGGGGAGAAGTGATGCCAGGTGCAAAGGGTAATTTGTATGGAGTGAGAGAGTCATCAGCTTTGTGAAGGACAAGTCTAGCTACAAGTGTTTGTTAGTAGCAACAGCTAAAGAATAACCAAGGTTGTTTAACTCTTTCAGGCCTGTTTATGTTGTTTCCCGTCTTGTTCATTGTTCCCTTATTTTTCCTGGTTATCAGGAGAAGAAAAAAACCTCATTTGTTTTCTTGTTGGCAACACCCGCACCACAAGCTTGTTTCCAAGTGAAAAATGCCTCCTTAGCTGTCCTGCCAGGCCTGCCCATGTCTTCCACGAGATTTTAACTTTCAGAGCAGCTGTTTTTGAGGCGTTGGCAGTGTGAGTATTTTCCCACTCTCCCATTTCCCCTATTCCTGCCTCTGGGTTCTGGCCCAGAACTCTGCCCATGCTTGGGTGTTTGGAGTTAGTAATTCTGAGTGAGCTTAGGGAGGCCTGCTGTGGATACAAGGGATAACTACCCAGGGCAGGTCGAAGGCTCAGGCAGCAGCAAATGCAGGTCACGCTCTTGGAATTAATTCAGAGGATGTGATGCATGAATGCTGCTAGACCACGTCTCGGGACTCCTGGGATGGCAGGGAGGCAGCGGGGCAGAATGCAGCGGAGGTTAACTGGCCACCTGCAGGCCCTTCACTGCTCTCAGGGACTGTCCTGCCCTTTAAATATCTCAGGGCAAGCAAAGCCCACCCGCTCTCAGCACCAGGTCAGACTCCTCCCCGGTGGTGTTCGTTTCGGCTCAAAGGCTGTATTCAGTGAAAAAAAAAAAAAAAAAAAATGGGAAGGTGAACAGACATTGTGCAAATCAATTCTTCTTTCTCATGTAAAATCAATGCTCTGCCTTTAAGGAATTGAAGGAAAAAGGCAAAGGTCAAATTTATAAAGCAGACAGGATCCTGTCTCACTCTATCTCCAGGGAAAATTTTTTCTTGTCTCATCCCCACTGGCTGGAACCAACATTATGTCTTATGGGTCCGCTACTGCCCACGCTGCTTCCACAGATTTTGGAAGTTGTCAATTCTCCTTCACCTGGATGTAACCTAACCAGAACCTAGCACATGCTGTGGTGCGCAGAAGGATAAATCGTCATCCCTGGCTGGTCTCATGGGGGCAATCAGCCCAGCAAATGAAACCCCAGGGGAAGGAGAAAACAGCACATGTGGGAGAGAGACAGAGACAGAGACAGAGAGACAGAGAGAGGGAGGGACCCAGCAGTTGGCACTGGAGGACTTGGGAAGAGGAAGAGGTCAGTGTGGGCTTGAAATGGGGAGAAGTGGTCCATTTTTTCTTGGTTTTATGAAATAAACAGGATTTTATTTTTTTAATTTATTTGGGTGCGCCGGGTTTTAGTTGTGGCACTTGGAATCTTTATTGTGTCAGGCAGGATCTTTTCGTTGTGGCATGCGAACTCTTAGTTGAGGCATGTAGGATCTATTTCCCTGACTAGGAATCAAACCCGGGCCCCCTGCATTGGGAGTGCAGAGTCTTAGCCACTGGACCACCAGGGAAGTCCCAATAAACAGAATTTTAAAAGATAAACATGGTTGAGGATGCCCTTACTCACGGGATGGGGGTGGGGGGGAGGGCACAGCCCAGGCAAAGACCATGAGTTAGGAGTGAACAGACTTGGCCTCTGAGCACAGCTCTTTTCTCTATTTTTATTATTTTGTCTCCACAGCGAGCGTGGTTTTCAATTTTGAATGAGTAGAAGAGATAGGTCAGAAAGTTCTGGAAAACCAGATGGAATTGGTGCCTCTTTCAGGTGGCCACTAGTGTCACAAGAACACCTTCCACCCAGAGGAAAAAGCACTGAGTGTGAGTTCCAGAGAGCTGGGTCCATGGCCTGGCTGTGCTACTGAATAGCTGGGTGGCCATGGACTGTCCTTCAGCTTGGCCTCAGTCTCCTCACCTGTAAAAACCCCTTTTGCCCTGAGATCCATGTCTGTCTTTTTTCCTGGGCTCCTTGGGAAGCACCTGGGTGCCTTGGATGGATTTTGCTGTACCCAAGCTTGCTTAAGTGGAGCCGGTGACCCAGGGACATGGTGCTCTCAGCAGTGAGACGCAAAATGTGGGATCTTCAGTGGGGTGAAACATTTCCATTCAAAAGACCAGGACAAGGTCAGGGGAAACTCTAAGCAATTCAGGTCTTTTCAGAGCCTGATTTTTTGCCTGAGCTGCATAGAGGGGTTTTCCTAAATGGTACTGCTGTGTCGGCTCAGATGCAGAACGAGGGATAGGATTCCGAGCACCCAACGGACGGCAAGATGGAGAAGATTCTAGCACAGTGCTTCTCAAACTGGAACATGCACACTGATTATCTGAGATCTTGTTAAAATGCAGTTCTGATTCAGGAGGTCCAAGGTGGGGCCTGAGATTCTAATTCTAACAAATCCCGAGCGATGCCACTACTGCTGGTCCTTGGACCATACTTTGAGTAGCAAGCCTCTAAAAGATTTAAACCCATGTTTGACAGATCAGTAAATAGAATTGAAAAAATAAAACAAAGAAATGGAAGCAAGAAGGTCTCAAATGCTAATATGTTCCCAGGATTGCCAGCTGCTTGAGCATTTGATTTATGACAGGGCAGTTTCCAGGAAAACACCTTATTGCCTTGTGTCCTGTGTGTTTTCTTTTTTTTGGTAATGAGGAAACTTGCATAAGAAACATCTCAGGCAGCTCTCTAGCTGTGTTTAATTTTGTGGGTGTGGGTTTGATTTAAGGGAAAAAAGCCCGGCATATCCCTTAAGTGTATTTTTGAAATTTCTGGTGTGAAAGGAAAGTAGCTGGGAGAACAGTAGACAGATTATTACAATTTTTAAAAAATCTTGCATGCAAAAGCATCATCGAAAACAGCAGAGCCTTCACACGGCTGGAAAACGCATGGCGAGTGAGAATGAATACGTAATTCTTTTGGCTGGATCTGGTGAATCACGGGAATCGAACAAGACGCAACTTACTAAATGCTGAAGCCTGCAGCAATTAGGCTGACTTTCATCACGCTGCTTACGTCTTGAGAGCTGAAACGTTGTGAGGGGTACGCTTGAACTAAATTATTTCCTTCAGAGAGTCTTTCCTCAGGGAAGTTCGACTCCAAGGGCCTAAGGTTATCTGCTAGGTTTGTGAGAAGGCCAGAGGCTAAAGTGAAGTGCTGTAAAAGGATGTCCAGGTGCACTGGATAGAAGGTGGGCCATCTTTCATTTAGGAGGAACCAGGGACAAGTTGTGTCATCCAGGTGTGTGGACAGATAATGTCATCCAGGTGTGTGCAGACAGGTGATGACGTCCAGGTGTGTAGATAGTTGACGTGACTCTCTCAGGACCATAGTCTCAGGCTCCTGGATGATCAGAGCTTGCAGAGATCTTTGGGATCGTCTAGTTCTCCTTCCCCAACCTGCTTTACAGGTGAGGACATGGAGGCCCTGAGTTGGGTAGGGCTTGCTCCGGGTGACTCCAGTAGTTATTTCCAGTGTGGGAATTTGCACCCAGTGTCCTGATTCGTGGGTCTAGGAACATAAGCCTTTCCTCTTAGACCTCTTCAAGCTGTCTGCTCCTCCTCATCCCAGCTCACTCCTACCAAATCCTGGCTGGTGATGCTCCCAGCCTGTCCTGTGGACTCCACTTGGTCCAGGGTCCATTGGCTTAGATTTTGGCCTCAGATGTTTTATTCACCATGGGGTTATGAGCTTCAGTGATGTATCCCATGGACGCCTCATTTCAACAACACATTAAAACAGAGGTCCCTCTGCTGAGCCCAGAACCAAGTGGAAAGTAGTGCCTTACTTAGGCCGATACACGCGCTTTACACAGGTCCTGCTGGCTGAGCCAATGTCCCCCTACCCCACCCCCCCGCCCCAGGAGAATGTGTCCTCAGCAGCCATCGTGAGGCCCTGGTTGGCAATGGGCTGTAGGAAGGGGAACATGCAGGAAAAACCAAGTTGGGGGGTTTGGGGGTTTTTCCTAGCAGCCATGAAAAATGCTGCATTTTCTTTCCACGCTCACCTGGCCGTTATAAGAACTCATGCTATAGTTAATAAGCTGTTACAATTCATGAAGCAAAAGAGAGTCCCCTGCAGTGCTGATGAGTGTGAACTGGGGCATATCTTGTGACTCATAAATTTCCCTTTGCTGAAAGGCCCCTCGGAGAAATCTCTCCAAGAAGGCCTGTGGGAACATGTTTATTTTATTTTATTTTACTTTAATTCCTCTGAATTTGAATCTTAAGTTTTTGCAAAATAACTAATGAATATAGAGCAATATAGGAATATGTTGGTCAGCTGGAAAACATCATCACTGACCATATACTTTATTCTCAACCCAAATATAAGTATATGGAATCTTTTTTTCCAGCTTCATTGGGATAAAATTGACATATAGCTGTGTGTAAGTTTAAGGTGCAAAACTAGTTAATTTGATACACTTATATTTTGCAAAATGATTACCACTATAGCATTAGCCAACACCTCCATCATGTCACATAACTACCCTTTCTTTTTTGTGGTGAAAAAAAATTTTAAGATCTAGTCTCTTATCAACTGTGAAGTATGTAATACATAGGTATATTAATTATAATCACCATGCTGTACATAGACCCCCAGAATTTATTCGTCTTATAGCTGAAAGTTTGTACTCTTTGACCAACATCTGGAACATCTTTATTATGGTGAGATTTATAATAACAAAAGGCGGCAAACAACCTAAATGCCCATCAGTACGTTTCTCTGGGTTCAGATATACGCGTGTAAATGTACAGAGGAAGGACACATATAACCTCCGAGGGAGAGAATGGGATTTTAGGCTTCTCTGTTTTATGTTATTGAACAGGAGAATATGTTCAGATGCTGCTTAGGTCATTAAAAATAACTTGAAAAAGATGTAATATAGAGAAAGCACCAAGCTAGTACATTTGTCTTCCAGTATCTCTCGTGTAAGGAGGGCACGAGGGCTGAAATCCACTGTTGGGCTCCGATGGCAGGAAGCCTGCTGAACTTGGCAGCAGCTTTGTGCCCTCTGGCTGGCATCCCAGTCATGTCTGGGGAAGTAGGGGGCCAGGATTATGAATGGCAGATTGTAGGACAGTGGTTCTCACACTTGGGTATGCATCAGAACAACCCACAGGATTTGCGGTAGCTTCATTTTCCCAGTTCCCACCATCAACAATTCTGATGTAACGGGTCTGTCTTCTGGTCCAGCAGTCTGCGCTATTTTGTTTGTTTTTGTTTTTTGGCCATGCCTTGAGGCTTTCGGGATCTTAGGCTTTCAGGATCTTAGTTCCCCTACAGGGATCGAACCTGGGCCCTCAGCAGTGATAGTGCTAAGTCCTAACCACAAGACCACCAGGGAATTCCCTCAATCTGCATTTCTAATAAGTGCCACAGTTGATTCTGGTGAAGGTAGTCTTTGGGAGGAGAATAATACATTTCTGTTCCTTCCCCTTTGCCGAGACACTGCTCAGGATGTCCTCACGGATGAAAGCCAGGACTGTTTCCCTGGTGACAGGGACCCACTTGCTAAGATAAAACACAGGGAAGACACACCCATCCTAGATATTCTAACTGCCAGACTGCCATCCCTGAAAGCCATGTGTGTGCACGCACGTACAATGCACTTGAAAAACAGTGCAAGGACCATTCCAGTTCTGCGCTTTGTCTAAAAACAAAACAAAACAAAACAAAAAAAAACAGGAAAGGGCCCGTCACGTTAGATAGCAACGCCAGAATGAACTGAGATGTGAGTACATAATAATTCAGAGGTAGACGTAACGAGATGTGGTTTGGTTCATCACTGTGTTTTGTCAGGAGACATATATTAATGGAAACCCAAATGAGGGGCTTCTAGAAGGTCATGGTTTCCATGTAAATATGACCACAAAGAGCCCTTCACCGCTAAGTGGCACAATGCAGATGCAAGGTGATTTTTACCATCCACAAAAGCCATTTCTATTCAGTAATGAAACGGGATAGGAAGCAAAATGAGAAAGCAAATTGCCTTGTCCCTGCCTTTGAAAAAGAATGTAATAGAAATGGATTTCAAGTGTTTTGTTTTGGTCTCCATGTGTATCTATCATCTATCTATCAACTATCTACCTATATCTATTTATCGTCTATCTATCATCTATCATCTATCTATCTATCTATATCTATCTATCTATCTATCATCTATCTATCATCGAATCTATCTATATCTATCATCTCTATCATCTATCATCTATCTATCTATCATCTATCTATATCTATCTATCTATCATCTATCTATCTATCTATCTATCATCATCTATCATCTCTATCTATCATTTATCTATCATCTATCTATATCTCTCTATTATCTATCATCTATCTATCATCTATCTCTATCTATAATCTATCATCTATCTATCATCTATCTATCTAACTGTCATCTATCTATCTATCATCTATCTATCTATCATCTATCTATCTATATGTATCATCTATCTACCATCTATCATCGCTATCTATTATCTATCATCTATCTATTATCTATCTCTATCTATCATCTATCTATCATCTATCTATCTATCTATCTATCTATCTATCTATCCTACTATCTATCTATCATCTATCTATCTATGCATTTGTATATATTTTCTACTTCTAATAGACTAAGCTTAGGTATGCCATCCATGCTGCTAATATCTGGCTATTGTTAAGAGTACAATCAAAAGTTTAAAAATAAAATGGGCTGAGATCCTGACTTGGGCAGGTGGCCAAGCCGTGTGTCTTTTAGGGGGATCTTTGTACAGAGTGTCACTAAAGAAGGTGACCTGACCGTGTCCTGGATCTTCGGGAACTCAGTGAGGTCTAGGGATGGTTGCAGTGAGGCTGCCTGTGAAAAGAGAACCTTGATAAGTCAAGGGCAGGTACTAAACCTGCCCTAGAATATTGCAGAGAGGTCAGGTCCAGCAACTCAGCCAGCCCAGACCTACCCCCAGCCCTGGATAATCACATCAAAAATAGGCAGCTCTGTCAGCATCATTCACAGACCTCTTGGAATATTGTTAAAGGCATACATTTCAAAGACATACATGATCAAATCGAGGAGGAAGGAGTTGTGCTGAGTTGTGCTGTGCAGCAGCCTCACCCAGGTACTCCACACCAAGGATGCAAGGATGCAGGGATGCAGGGATCACTGGGAGCACCTCTCCTGGGAAGAAATGATGCTGAGTGGTGGCTGGGGAGAGAGGAGAGATGGATTCCTGACACAAAGCTTCAGCCTGAAGAACATTTTGATAATTAGAAAGATATAGTGAACACTCACTTCTTGTTCATTTCCTGCCACCTGAACACTTAACTTGTAGACATTCATAATGGGCCCTAAGTTGTTGTGTATGTCTGACATAGACATAGGAAGGGGGACACGTTTAAGCAACACGTGCAGTGTTGATATGGTTGAGTAACAAATGTTGTGAATGCTTTAAAGACTCTTGTGCATTAAAATAAATATCATCTATCAGGGTAAACACAGTTCTCATTTACTAAAGCAATTAGCAAAATTTCCCAATGAGCATTAATGTCCCCCTTTCATAACAGTTGTGCTGATAGCATTTTTCATGATCTTACAGCGTAGTGATTTTCATAGACTGCTCTCTTACTAGACTGCAAAATTCTAGATGATACTATCCTTTTGGGGGTCTCTGATTCTTCTTGCAGTATCTCACCCTGGGCTTTGTATGCCTGGTAAACAAGGATGAAAAGAAGGAAAGCATTTAGACCAAAAGACAGCAAATTCTTCTCACCACAAAGACTATCTTCTGGAGTAATGTTCAAGTGGAAGGGTTGGGACTCGCACCCCAGAAACCCTCTTGGACAAGAGGCAGTGACATAAAGCAAGACAAAGGGGTCCCCCAAAGTAGCCCCCATTACTGTGAGCTGGATGCGTGCCGTTTGTTCACACATATTGGATCTTCTCAATGTCCTTCAGAGATGGGCATTATTATGAATTTCTTATATTTTCCAAAACTAGGGTTCTTCCAGGATTAGGACAACTCACACTTAGTAGTGGCAGTGCTGTTACACAAGCCTGAGAGCTGTATGCTCTTCCTTATCTGGGCTTTGAGACCATTTCTCGCCTCCCTTTGGCAATCGACTTGTGCTTCTCTTAGGGTTTTCTTTTTTCTTGGACATCATCTTTCTCCATTTGCCCTGTTGCTACTTTAGGAAGCAGTAAGAGGACAACTTGATGTTTTCGAAAACACAGCTCTGGGGTCCTGGTGTCTGAGAGAGACAGCTGTGAAGGCTGGCAGCACCCCCAAGCAGAGTACTTTGGGAATTTTAAAAGTGCTGTATTGGTATAGGGCACTACTTCGCAACCAGGGGTGATTTTGTCTCCTATCCCCACCGCAGGGAAGACTTGGCAAAGCTAGAAACATTTTTGGTTGTTGCAACTAGGTTTGTGTGCAAGGGGCATCTAGAGGTCAGAGACCTGGCATGATGCTAAACATCCCATAATGTAAAGGACAACCTCCCACGACACAGATTCATCCTGCCAAAAATGTCACTAGTGCCGAGAATGAGAAATGCTGGTATAAGATTTTTCTGTGTTTCTTATATATCTGGAAGCTATTTTTTTGGAGAGGGGGGAGTACTTCTCATAAAGTGGGGCACAGTTAATTACATATATTAGGGTAAACTAAATTACTATGCTCTAAAAAATACATAATACTTTTACATCCTTAATTCTCTTATGTCTTTCTCTGACACTTTCATTCAAATTGATGGAGAAGCAGGGTAGCAAGTCTCCTTGCTACCTCATAGCTTTTGGTCTTCAAAACTGATGTTCAAGACTCATAATAGGGTAGAGTGAACATTTGTTATATCTCATGGCTGGTTATCATCTGCTCATATTTGAGGAAATTCCTCATCATCTTCCCAAAGTGGAAGTCAGAACCCAAATTCCCAGCACACTTTACAATTAGAACTCAGGTATGGGATCCAGGCTCTGCACCTCAGATGCACCTGAGTGAAACTTTCATTTAGAAATGAGGGATGTGAGGGCACCTAAGGAAATGTTGCAGGAAGGGGGACCCCTTCCAGGGCCCAAGAGGGGGCTCTTTTCTAACACTTGGAAATGAATTGTCTGAGGAGACACATGTGCTGACAAAGCAAGAGATTTTATTGGGAAGGAGTGCCGGGCGGAGAGCAGGAGGGTAAGGGAAACCAGGAGGACTGCCCTGTCACGTGGCTCGCAGTCTTGGGTTTTATGGTGATGGGGTTAGTTTCCGGGTTGTCTCTGGCCAATCACTCTGACTCAGGGTTAGGGTTAGGGTTAGTGGCGCACACAACTGTTCAGCCAAGATGGATTCCAGAGAGGAGGATTCTGGGAGGGTTGGTAGGACAGGTGTCCCTTTTCTCCTTTTGACCTTTCCCGTATTCTTCCAGTTGGTAGAGGCTTGTTGGTTCCGTGTTCATTGCCAGGATCTCCTGTCCTAAAATAACTCATGCAGATTGTTATTGTCTTTGCCTGGCCAGGGAGGGTGGTTTCAGTCAGGGTTTCCCCTGACAGAAATGGGGACCCCATTTTGCTGGACACAGTATCTGCAGAGGTGCCTGGCTTTGGGGAGCAGCGATGGCTGCAAGATTGAGTTCTTGAGGCAGGATGGCATTGGTGGAGGTGACAGCACTGGCAGCAACTTTGCATGCGGGGTGGAGGTTTCTTCATCAAGGATGGTTTTGGAAGCCAGGTCTTGAGGCTGATCCCCCAGTCCTCCCAGCAGTTACGGGGGTGAGATGCCATTCTTTTCTACTTAAACCAGCCAGAATGGGTTCTGCTGTTTGCAAGGAAGAACTGTAACTGATGCACAATGTTTATCAGTGGTAAAGTTCTTTAAAGCCTAGAGTCCTTTAAAAAGCCTCCTTTCCTTTAGTAACATTGTAAGTATCCAGTTTAGAACCAAAGACTTAAGGTCCTCCTTTCTTTCCAGGATCTAGGTGTGGGGCTTTAGAACTTTTGGGAGCAGGTAAAAGATCAGGCAGAGGGAGAACATATCAGGCAGCTCTTCTCTGAGGGAACTGGAAGGCCTGGAAGATGTGAAAGAGAACAGGAAGGATTGAGGGCACCTCCTGACCCCAGCCAAGAGTAAGCAGGTTAACATTTTGTTTGCTATGACACAAAATCGGCTTAGAGAAGCCTTTTATGTTTTATTTTTACATATTGATCACCTTTTCAATGCGTGTTGGGGGTACGGAGCTTCGTGTTTGAAAACATCTTTTGTATTTATTTCATTAGTATTTGGATACTAAAGAAACTTGTCCAGAGGTGGGTGTAGGAATAGATCAGCCAGGATTGATGCAAATTTGCCCATCAATATGGAGTTCTTGTGTGAACCTCTTTATTCTTAATACCCTGAGTGCTAACTCAAGGTCTTATTTCCTTATTTCTAGTTGAGTGGGTAATTCATGTACAAACCATTATGAAAAAAAAAAAAGGAAAAATAAATTATTTAAAGAAACAGCTATAATGAGATACATAAGTCTGAAAAGAATTGGAAATCAAGACTTCCAGAGATTGCTAATGTTCTAAAGCCACAGGGCGTTTCAGTTTTAACATTGGGTTTTAGCAGCACCCTGAGATTATTTTCATAGTTCCTTCTGCTAGCTGACTCTGTTTCTAGAAAATTCTGCCCCAGACTGTGAGCTCTTTAAGAGCAGGGAATGTGTCTTACTCATCTTTTACTCAGTGCACCTTGTCCTGGGCTTGTCACATAATATATGAATCACACATATTTGTTGAATTAGCAGGTTTTATCATTCATTTTTACCATGTGGCAGGGAAGTTTCCTACCACACCCCAACTCCTCATATTACTCTGGGGGGTTACACTCCTTTCCTGGGGAGACAGCCTAACTTCTGGATCCGTGAAGGCAGAGAAAAGACAAGACTTTGTTAGTCTAGTTACAAAATTATATAATTAGCAGGAATCTACACTATAAAAGGAAAGTGTATTTGTAGGTATGCTACTCTGAGACCTTGCCAGCAAGGATCACCACTGGCATCTAGTGATTCTCTGGGACCTGTCCAGAGTCTGCCTGAAATAAGTATGGCTTGATAGGTGACGAGTGAGAAAAATAAAGGGCTGCCTTACCCCATCCTCTGAACTCTATGTGCATGTGAGATCATCTAATAGTTAGTTTTCTTTCTAGAAAGTTTCTGTGCTTTCTCACCCTTCCAGAGCTAAGGGCATAGTCAAGAGTTTGACTAGAGAAAGCCTAGAGGTTGCCTAGGCATCCAGGCCCAAGAGTAGGGACCCAGGATGGGGCCCTGATTAAAATGAGGCACACGCCACTTCAAAGATGATGCTGGGTTAGAGGACACGAGGTCATTTGAGGCTCCCTTCTGATTTTTCGGGGGGGATGCCTAGCAGCAAGCCTTGTGGGATCTTAGTTCCCTGACCAGGGATTGAACCCTGGGCCACCTGCAATGGAAGGGTGGAGTCCTAACCACTGGACCACCAGGGAATTCCCTCCCTTTTGATTTTTGAAGGGGTGAGAAGAAAAGTCCAATCAAAGAAAGATGATTTCTGATCAGAATAATAGCATTTAAGCCTCCACTCTGTGTTCGGGCAAAGCTGGATTGAAGAGTTAAAAAATGAGTAGTGTGTGTGTGACAGAGCTGGTAGCAATAATTAGTATGTCTGGAGTCTGAGATGAAAAGAAGCATTTTCCCAAAGTCATCTGAGGGAAGCACATGTTTTCTTTGCATTCGTATGTGATGCTGTGTCAGTTCTCACACTGACTGTCACAGGCTCTCCTCTCCCATAGGCGGCCAGCCTGCCACACTGAGTTGGCTCAGTCTGAGGAGCCAGGGGGTGCCTGGTTCTTGCAACACACACAGGACAGGCTTAGGAGACAAAACTCTTGTCTGAGGGAGCATCTATTCTGTTATCACCTGGACTTAAGTTTCAAAAACTGCTCTCTCCTCCCTAGCAATTAAAAAAAATGACCTCTAGTGGTTTCTCATAAGCTTGGGCTAATTGCCTTGTATTAGCATGAACTTAGCTGTCATAAACTCTTCAGAGCCCTTAAGCTGGTTTCCCAGACTCCTAACCGCAGTCCTCACCTCTGTTGTCTCTGTCTTCTGTTCTCTATTGTCATCATAAAGCATAATACCACCTGCTGAAGTTCATACAGCCCAAGGTTTTGTCTCCTACGTGGGACATAAGCAAGGGACGTTTTGGATAAGGCATAAAGATCTGTTTAACTTAAACACAATAAAGGTGGAGTTGTAACCAAATTTGTTAGAGCTTCCTTTAATAAACCATGGTTGGGGAGGGGGATCCTTGTATTTATTCAAGCCCATTGGAACCTACCTGTATTTTTCAGTGCATCTGTCATGGATTCAGAGGCAGTAAACTGCAGTGGTAGAGTGTTTGGCTCTGGAATCAGGCAAATCTAAGTTGAGATTCCAGCCCCATTGCTTATTAGTTGTGCCATTAAGGTTAGTTACTTAGCCTTGAAGTACCAGTTTCCTCATCCGTAAAATGAGCATAATAATAGTTTTGAGGGGAATTTCCCAGTGGTCCAGTGGTTAGGACTCCATGCTTTCGCTGCCCACAGCTTGGATTCAATCCCTGGTTGGAGAACTAAGATCCCACAAGCCCTGTAGTGCAACCAAAAAGAAAACAGTAGTTCTGAGGGGATCAAATGAGATGATGTGTGTGAAGTACTTAGCACAGTGCCTGGCATGTAAAATACTCAATAAATGGTGGCTATTTTCATCCATTCAATCAAAAGGGACATTTATTTGGTATCTGCTGGGTTCAGCCATGTTGTAGGTACAAAAATGCTTCAAGACATTGGCCCTTGCCCATAAAGAGTTTACATCATGATTGGTGGAGGCAAAGGAGGAAACACTTTCACAATTTCAAATGTAGAATGTAATAAAGGACAGAAAGATCATGAAAGGGAAGAGACTTTGAAGACACAGTAATGTTCAAGTTGGGCCTTGTAGGATGTGAAGAATGTGAAAAATATGAAGAATGTGAGCTGGGTAGGGATGAACCAACCTGTATTCTAGAGAAAGGGAATAAACCCCAAGAGAGATGTTGAGTGGAGAGGACATGTGTGTGTCCAACAGTCTAGTGTGAATATAGGGAGTGAGACAGAGGTGGGAAGCCAGACCAAAAAAAAAAAAAAAAAAAAAAAAGAGGGAGGGTCAGAATGGGCGGGCATGGTAATTGGAAATGCCATGCTAAAGGTTATTCTGGTCTTTGTTTGATGAGCCATTGAAGACTTTAGGGGAAGAGAAGGTAATACATTCCCATAGTTTGCTACTTACTATGAGAAATACAATCTTTCCTCTATTTGTCCTAAAAGTTTTTTGTTTATTTATGATCTCCTAGGTTTCTGGAGCACTATCAGTACAAGAAAATCTGAATACTGGTATGATTTAATCGTAATGTCCTAGCTGAGAGGGACACTAGCCTTAACTCCAGTGAGGACCAGAGAGAATAGAGATCTAAAATGGGCTACTCTATTCTGAGATGTTCACTTTTTTCCACCTTACAAAAACTCACGACGTTGAAACCCTTGCCAGATTTTATCTGGAGCTTGGAAAATGATCAACTTTCTTTTCTGGAGGGTACCCCAATGTTGAACTGTCGAATACTGACATTTGCATGACCTCTAGTTGTTGACAAGTTTGTCTTGTTACTATTTTTAGTATTATATAATCAATGATGTTGACCAGAGTGATGGCTCTAGTTATAGGTCTAAATACATCCCAAATCCTTTTTCAACTATGTTACCACAATTTCCTCTGCTAAAGGTATTTTGAAACAAAAGAGTGCCTCTGGTCTTGGGTACATAGAACCATGCTGGTGAACATGATGAGAAAATCACTGGGAAGGGATAAGGCAGCACAGATTGTGTTTTCTTTTGAGATTTTTTTTTTAAATATCGTACTTGCTTTAGCTAAAGTGATTGTAACTCAGAATATGCGGGTTTAAAATAAATACAGGTGCATAAAATTGGATTGCTTTTGTTCCAATGTTGACTTTCCTCCTTGTATGAGTGAATCACTTGAATTTGGAGAGGAGAATAATTTTACTTCTTTCCAGCCTAACAGGAATATCTGCAGCCAGAAGACAAAGTACAAGGGCTTATGAGAGGGGACCATTAAGCTCCATCCTCTAGGAAAAGGAAAGAAATGGTGAAGGGAGGAGATAGCATCAAAGGAGGGAGCCTGCAAAGTCTCCTTCCTGCCTTTGCCAACTTGGTCCAGGTTAGTTTACATTTCAATGATGACTTAGTACTACTAAAGATTTTATGTAACTTTTAAGTTTCTCAAATGTTTGTTATCCTGGTGGAAATCCTGCAATTACTATATATCTATATCTATAGCTATCATCTATCTACATCTATCTGTCTGTCTTATCTCTATCTATCATCTATCTATCTATCTATCTATCTATCTACTATCTATCTATCTATCATTTATCATCCATCATCTATCATGTGGTGCGTCGGCCTAAGGGTGATTATTTAAGGAGGGAGAGGGGATATTGTCAGGCACATAAGAAATACAGCTCGGTAGCCGAGAAAGAGAGAGCAGAAAAGGGGAGTAGTGGAGTAGTGGGAAGCAGGTATTGAAGTGTGCCTGTCTAAGGTAACTGGCACGAAGGCTGTATTTTCTGACCCAGGGAGATAAAAGACAGCGCCTGCATTTACACTCTGTGCAGTGACCCATACCAGGAGCACAAGTCACCACCCTCCGATGCCCAGAGACCCCGGCCCATCTGCCTCCTCTCCACTCTACTGCTTTTGGACTCTGCAGCCCCAGCCCAGGATGCAGGCGGCGAGGCAGCTCTTTGAACCACGCCAGGGACCAGGTTCCTTCTCCAAATGTGGAGGACACAGAGAGGGGCTGAAGTCCCTAATTGTCCTTCCCAGGCACGCACGCGCTGCGCCGCCTGGGCTGCGGGAGCTGTTCGTGGTGCTGAGCACTTTCTTGGGCTTGGTAGGACCCGAGACTCTCTAACAGCCGTCGCCGGCCTAGGCGGAGGGCTGAGAGGGTCCGGGGGGCGCGAGCGCCGGAAGGTCTGCGGCGAGTTCCAATCTCTAAATTTTAAATCCCTGACAGAACTCCCTACGCGACTTTGTTAACCCAAGCCAGGACTCTACGCAGGACTCAAGCCAAGACGCCAGCGCTTAAGGACGAGTCCCGTAGATATCTCAACTCCCACCCCCATTTCCTCTCCGTAGATATATCAACCCCGCACCCCCATTTCCTCCCCTGCGCCTTCTTTACTGAAAGGGCACCAGGTCATCCCGAGAGCTCAGCGCTTTACGCCCCTCCTCTTTGTAGCCGACTGCACTTTTCTCCGGAGCGGGACTCTCCCAGGACGCAGCAAGCTCCCGCAGTAGAGGTTCTCCCTCGTCCCTCTGGCCCGGGTTTTCGGCCCCTCCTTCCTTTTCTGTTTCTATTCTCCCCACACTATCCAATTCTCTAGTTCTCAAAGCAGCGAGTAGGGAGGTGCGTGCTCCGCCCCTATTTTCCCTACAAGGGCACGCTGGAGTGGGGGGCGGGGCGGAGGGGAGGCGCTCCCAGTCCCTCTCAAAAGCCGCGAGCCCACTGGGAACTCTTGAATCTGTTCAGCTCCGCGAAGAAGCGGAGAAGCCTGCACCACTGTCTTGCGTGGAGGACCCTTAGGGAGAGTCAGGATTCTACCTCTCTTTCCCCGGAACGCTTTCCAATCCGCCAAGCCCCAGCCGCCAGGTAGGACTGTGCTCCCGGATCTGGCCTGTGTGGTCTGCGAGGGCTCTAAATAGAGTAGAAGGCTTTGAAATAACCTGTGCACCTCTAATGCATTGATTTAATTTTACAGAGGTGGGGGTGACAGCACGTTTAACTTTGTTGTTATTTATTGTGGCCAGTCATTCCAAAGGGAATATTTGTGTAATTGAGGTTTGTGTGTGTGTGTGGGGGGGGGGGGGGGCGGCTGGTGTAGGTGGGGGAGGGGAGAGAACGGGAAGTGACCGACTTTGATTCTCTTTGGACAGGTGGCCATGGCCTCATTGCCAACTCAGGGTCCGGGAGCCCCTGACTTATTTTCTGGGCTGCTGCCGGCGGCTTCAACTCCGGCCAACCAGAGCTCAGAGGCTTTGGTGGGCAATGGGTCGATGGCTGGTCCAGGCGCTCAGGCCATCACGCCGTTCCAGAGCCTGCAGCTGGTGCATCAGCTGAAGGGGCTGATTGTGCTGCTCTACAGCATCGTGGTGGTCGTGGGGCTGGTGGGCAACTGCCTGCTGGTGCTGGTGATCGCAAGGGTGCGTCGGCTGCACAACGTGACCAACTTCCTCATCGGTAACCTGGCCTTGTCGGACGTGCTCATGTGCGCCGCCTGCGTGCCGCTCACGCTGGCCTATGCTTTCGAGCCACGCGGCTGGGTGTTCGGCGGCGGCCTGTGCCACCTGGTCTTCTTCCTGCAGCCCGTCACCGTCTATGTGTCTGTGTTCACGCTCACCACCATCGCGGTGGACCGCTACGTCGTGCTGGTGCACCCGCTGCGCCGGCGCATCTCGCTGCGCCTCAGCGCCTACGCGGTGCTGGCCATCTGGGCGCTGTCCGCGGTGCTGGCGCTGCCGGCCGCCTTGCACACCTACCACGTCGAGCTCAAGCCGCACCGCGTCCGCCTCTGCGAGGAGTTCTGGGGGTCCCAGGAGCGCCAACGCCAGCTCTACGCTTGGGGGCTGCTGCTCGTCACCTACCTGCTCCCGCTGCTGGTCATCCTCTTGTCTTATGTGCGGGTGTCGGTGAAGCTCCGGAACCGCGTGGTGCCGGGCTGCGTGACCCAGAGCCAAGCCGACTGGGACCGCGCGCGCCGCCGCCGCACCTTCTGCCTGCTGGTGGTGGTGGTGGTGGTGTTCGCCGTCTGCTGGCTGCCCCTGCACGTCTTCAACCTGCTGCGGGATCTCGACCCGCACGCCATAGACCCCTACGCCTTCGGGTTAGTGCAGCTGCTGTGCCACTGGCTCGCCATGAGCTCGGCCTGCTACAACCCTTTCATCTACGCCTGGTTGCACGACAGCTTCCGCGAGGAGCTACGCAAGCTGTTGCTTGCCTGGCCCCGCAAGATCGCGCCTCACGGCCAGAGCATGACAGTCAGTGTGGTCATCTGATGCCACTCCCACCAGGTCTTGGGGAACTCCACGTCCGCTGGTTTCTGAGGGTGCTCACCCGAGGCCGGACTGGAGAGCTTATTTTAGAGCTAAGTTAATACTAAACCAATAGGGGGCAAAACTTCCAGCCCAGCCTTCTTGTCCAGCTGTCTTGCCTTGTCCTGTGTCTTTGTAAAATGTTAAGTGGGCTTTGGTGAGAGTCTTGTGTTTTGCTTGGAGGAGGCCAGAGAGAGGAAAAGAGGATTTATTATTTCCTCCTTTTGCCCTTGAAGGCCAAACAAATCTCTCTCTCTCCTGTTCAGAACAGTATTTCAGAACCGTAGCTGTCTTCTTGCGTTCCCTTCTGCTTGCTCAATGGGGAGATGAAGGAACAGTGAGCATGGGATTTAAAACGACTGCGTTGGGGTTGGTAAAGTTTCTCAGTTTGCCTTCCAAAAGGGACTCAACTGAGATGTAATACCTGATATTGCTTAGTCAGTTTGAACCCATTGATTTCTAGGATGCCAGGGAAATACGTATTACAAACCTACGTCTAAGATTTCAGCATTTCCTGAATAAGACCTTTATATGCCAAAGGGGTTTTAGTTTTAAATCCACTTGAATTTATAGTACAAACACACTTACAAACCACCTTTCAAGAGGTTTTGCTATTGTCTCTCCTCCTCATCCCCCAATTTCTATTTGAAAATGTTGAGATGAATTAGTTGATGAAGAGATAGATAATTAGGGATAAAGAGCAAAAGGTTTAAATTGCTTAAGGGGATATACAACCACATAGGACAGACATCCTATGTGTGTGTATGTTTGTGTATACACACCCAGTGTTTGCCACAAGGTTTTCTGAGTCCTCAGTGTAAACTGTGTGCCACAGCATGCTCTCGCATTCTCTAATTGGTCTCGCAACAGATCAACAGCTGTCAACTGACTGCTCAGCACCTGCTCTGTGGTGACACACTTGGAACATGATCAACTCAGAATACAAGGACTGGGAGAAGCTTATTTAAAGCCAGAACAGAAAAATAAACTGCCACCTACAGGATGCACAGATCAAACACTTACTTCCTTTCAGGGTTAAGGGAACAGGTGAGGACTGTTGGGCCATGATACCAGGCTGTTAATCCTCACCTTAACATCCCGAGAGCTCTTTAAATGAGGAGAAGTGCCCTGGGACAAGAGTTTCCACATTGATGTTGGAATAGCGACCGTGGCAGTGAAGGCAGGAGTCTTGGGGAATGATACAGGATATGCAGCTGTCAGATTAGCCCTTGCAGCATATAGGCCATGGACTGGTGTCTGCAGCCATTCAGTTACCAACTGGAAGGTTCCAGTGCTACCCCAGCTCACTCAACAGCAGAATCAGTGTTTTCCCACCTCTCCCCTTCTCTTATTCTCAATGAGCTCATTCACTTATTAAAGTGTGCCCTGAAAGGAAGGGAGAGGGGGGTGATTTAGGGATGACAAGGATTAAATCCTACAACTCTGAGGTCAGTAACCACAGTGGAAGAGTGGTTCCATTCATGGCTGTGCTAGTTAGCAATATGTGTCTTTAGTACTTATATGACTAGACATTTCACAGCGTGGGGAAGGGCAGGAAAAGGCTGGAGAAAGGAAAAGGCAGGTGAACTTGGGAGATGCCAGTTACCTCTGACAATGGCGCTAAAACTAACTTTCAGCTTCATCTGTGGATGCGGAGAACAAACAGCCTGTGCTGTAAAAATGTGGCCCACCCACAGCATTATGTCACTCCCCCCGCCCCAAGTGAGCTCCTCTCCCAGCATCCCAGGGAACGGTTCCTGTGCTTCCAGCAGCTCTATTGTTTCGGAGACTCAAGGATAGACATTTCCTGTTTCTTCAGATCATTCTTTGGATGGGTATGTGTGGAGAGTGGAGGGGTGGGGGGAAGGGGTGGAAGTAGTTGGGGGAGGAATCTGATTAATTGTGGTTTCTTCACGGGAAGGTTTAAGTTGCTGGTGCTCAGCCCTGGCTGCTCCTAGAATTACCTGGGGAGCTTTCAAAAAACATTAGTGCCTCGGCCCTAGCCCCAGAGAATCCAATTGATTTGAGGTGGGGGCTGGGCACCAGCATTTTTCAAAGCACTTCAAGTGGTTTGTTTGTTTTTTTCTCTTCTAGATCCTGTTTCTTCTTATTGAGGTATATAATTTATAATATTTATAATATTATATGAGTTTCATGTGTACAACATAGTGATTCAAAATGTTTATAGATTATATTCTCTTTATAGTTATTATAAAACATTGGCTATATTCCCTGACATGCATCAAGGTTAAAGGCCTTAAGAATTATTCTCTTTCTAATGAACCTCAGAAACATCTGAATGAAGCTTTGGGAATACTTTATTAGCCTTTATTTTATTTTATTTTTCATAAATTTTATTTATTTATTTATTTATTTATTTATTTATTTATTTATTTATTGGCTGCATTGGGTCTTCATTGCTGCACACGGGCTTTCTCTAGTTGCTGCGAGTGGGGGCCACTCTTCATTGTGGTGCGCAGGCTCCTCATTGTAGCGGCTTCTCTTGTTGTGGAGCACGGGCCCTAGGCACGTGGGCTTCAATAGTTGTGGCACATGGGCTCAGCAGTTGTGGCTCATGGGCTCTAGAGTACAGGCTCAATAGTTGTGGCACACGGGCTTAGTTGCTCCGTGGCATGTGGAATCCTCCCAGGGCAGGGCTTGAACCCATGTCCCCTGCATTGGCAGGTGGATTCTTTACCACTGCGCCATCTAGGAAGTCCTCTATTAGCCTTTAGACAATATCTGATGGATCACACAGAGGTAAATCCTATAATTGGAATATATAGGTATCCACTCAATAGTTTTCTTACATATTTCCTATATGTAAGGCTCTGTAAGTATAATCATTTTTTGTTTGTTTGTTTGTTTGTTTAAGTATTGTCATTCAACTTTACATCAATGGCGTTATAAAGTTATACACCATGAATTATTCCAAATCCTGGTTGGTGCCTGTTAAAAAAATTGAAATGTTCCCTGATAGTTTGATTTAAGTCAGTTGTGAGAGGAAAGTGTCCCCATTAATTACTAGAAAAGCTCCCACCAGTTTCTATCATGCCTACACCTTAAGTTAAATTTTTTTTTTTAACATCTATGTGGACTTTATGGAGAGCCTAAAGAAGCTGGAGAATTATGCTGTGTTTATAAACATCTTTACAAATTATGAAAATTGGCAACTGAACAGCAACTAATTAATGCTTACCCTATCTGAAATCTATTTGGGACTTGTTTGACTACAAAACAAACTGACTAAACAAATCTCTCAGAAGTGAGTCCTAGAGAAATTCACAGAGGATTGAGGTAGAACTTTTTTTCAAATTTTAAAAAGTCTTTATTGAATTCGTTACAATATTGCTTCTGTTTTATGCTTTGGTTTTTTGGCCCTGAGGCATGTGGGATCTTAGCTCCCTGACCAGGGATGGAACCTGCATCCCCTGCATTGGAAGGCAAAGTTTTAACTACTGACTGCCAGGGAAGTCCCTGAGGTAGAACTTTTAATTTAATATAATAGTTCACTTAGTTAAGTATCACCAAGTATCGAGTCCTTTTCCTGGAAGGAACTGTAAAGCTGGGAATGGAGCCAGCCTGGTACTTGGCACCAGCCCTTTCTGAGGCTGATGGGAGGTTCTGTAATCCTCTTTGCAAACCTTATCACCAAGTCTTACTTTTGGCAGCCAACCAATAGATTTATCTCACTAAATCGGCTGGGGAGTGTTTCAATATGTGTTGGCCACAGTTACCTGAAAATGGCAACTGTGAGAGATGCTAAGGTAACTATTTCAATTGATGTAACCTTCCTGAATTTTTGTTCTTGGGGATTTTCAGTCTGCTTTCCTGCTGAGGATGCTAAGTTCCAGGTTTATTTTCTCAGGTAGGCTAGTTCGCCACCTCTGTCCTGTGGCTTGCATTCCTGAACATCTAGTAGTCTGGCAAATATAAGGCAAGGAGCTGACATCAGGGGGGCCCAGGCAAGAGTGTGGCTAGATCTGGGAGTGAACCCAGGGTCTGCCCTCCACAGATATGAGGTTAGGAGCCCTTTATTTCCCAAGGTAGGTCCCCGATTGATTTCCCTTCATGCGTTGATGTCTTTGTTATGTGCATAAGATGTGTCTGTGGCTAACTCACTGTGTGAAGCTCTTCAGGCTGGGGCTTGTACTGTGTTTCACACATTGTGGGTTCTCAATAAACATGAAATCTGTTGAACAGTCTCCAGCTGTGAGATTAATAAACCAAGCCAGTTACACATACATTGTAACCACACAACCTCAGGATGGCCAGGATCAGAGCAAGGATAAATCATGCCAAGGAAAACATGCTACACAATCTAGATTTTTCAATTCCAACTAATTCCAGGAATGAACTGTTCATTTGGGGCCTTCTGTGACCCCCTGGCCTCAATCTAAGTAATGATAGCATTTCAGTACATGGCACAAAGCTCTGTGTTCTCCAAGACTGCATGTGTCTAAATCCAATGGCCCATCAAAGGGAGAGTAGTGAATTTCATGCTTAATTTCTATATCATCATAAATCTGCATCATTATTTAAATGTCAGCATTTAATCACCCACTTCCACATATAACTTGAGAAATTTAAAAACACTCAACATATGGGTCTATAAATGAAATTTAATCGTCTAGATTCCAAAATCTTCATGATAGTATCATAAACAGAATTTTCTGGTACATCTAAAATGGATTTATGTACACCTTTCCAGGGATTTTTTTTTTTTTTGCAAAGTGAGATAAGCTAGTATACAGATGTTGAAAATGTAAAATATTTATTTGGATGGATGAGAGTTGCAATCTTGATTTGTTAAAAGACTACATTCTCAGCCTTTGGAAGTAGAAAGCCTTATTTTGAAAATTGAATGTGTATACTTCTAACAGGTTTTGAATTGTTCTCTCTTTTCCAAGTCAGTTCCTCTTCATTTCCCACTATGTTGTTATTCTGCCTTTTTTCTCCCTTCTACTTTTCCTTATCATCTATAAATATCTCTGATGTGAAGCTCCCTCCACCCCAGTGAAGGGGAGGTGGTGGGATTCAAGCATACATCTTCTGGTGAATCATGTTTGGGAGACACCCTGGCTAATTCCCTTGCAGGGGGCAGGCTGCCACAAATGAGGCAAGGGCAGCTGCTCGATGAATTTCCTGCCCACTATGGGGTCTTGGAGCTCATACAATTAATGTTTCACAGAAAAGCACCAGGCAGAGGTGGATAACAGGAGTTTGCACAGAATCTCCGCAGGGTCCTTGACGTGATAAATCTCATACAGAGCTCTCAAGAGGGCCTAACAACGAAAGGTCAGATGTGTTTCATTTTGATGTTTGGGGCTGTAGCAAGGAAACCTGAGCCAGGAAAAGCAAAGGACAGTCTCTTCTTTAAGCCTTCCCTGCCTCCCTACCCTCAGCTCTCATAAAATTCTCTTCTTGACTTGCTGATGACTAAATACCCTGGCTCCAGAACTCATCTCCTCCTTCTGGAATGACATCTAATGATGTATGGAAAGCTACACCATTTTCTCCCACCACACATACTCAGTTATTGCCAAGAAATGAAAAAAAGCTTTTGAGCTGGAAAAATGAACTAAAAACTCCAGGACTGATCTCTGGTTTAAAAGTCAGGTGCTGAAAAAAAAAAAGAAGTCAGGTGCTGGGTTTCTTCCCTAGCCCAGAACACCACAGTCACCTTTGGGTCTCCACCCTAGGAACCTGGCCCAGTCACCTGGGAGGGAGGCACACTGCTGTAGCATAACCTGCCCTGGGGCAGTCAGGTGGGTGGCCTGGCCATGCTAGCTGTGCCACAAGCCGAGTCCTGAGTGGAGCTATTTCTTCTGAGGCCGCTGCCCATTGCAAGGCAAGTGCTGGGGGCACAGTGACCTCCTCATTATTACAAAGAAGACCCAAGAGCAGTTGCAGATGGAAGGCTGGAGCACTTGTAAATGCCTTTAATGGCCGTAACTGTTTCTTTAGGACAAGCCTCTATTTATTCTTATTTCCTTCTTAGCCCAGTTTCCTCCAGCAAATCCCTTTTCTATCTGTGATGTAATTACAGAGCTTGCGGGCGTTTCCGCAGAAAACATTATTTTCTGGGAGATGGGTTCCTTTTTTTTAAAATAAATTTATTTATTTTATTGGCTGTGTTGGGTCTTTTTCTGCTGTGTGCGGGCTTTCTTTTAGTTGCAGTGAGTGGGGGCTTCTCTTCGTTGTGGTGCAAGGGCTCCTCATTGCTGAGGCTTCTCTTGTTGTGGAGCACAGGCTCTAGGCATGTGGGCTTCAGTAGTTGTAGCACATGGGCTCAATAGTTGTGGAGCACAGGCCTAGTTGCTCCGCGGCATGTAGGGATCTTCCTGGACCAGGAATCGAACCCGTGTCCCTGCATTGGCAGGCGGATTCTTAACCACTGCGCCGCCTAGGAAGCCCAGAGATGGGTTCTTTTAAAGGCTCAGAGTGAGACTAATAATAAGCAATCTCCACATGCAGCCAGCTGAGCCGAAGCCAAACGAACACGTTGTCCTCCTGCCTGATCTGCTTCCATCAGGGGCACCCAGGGGCCTGTCGCCTCGCACAGCAAGCGTCCTGCAAAGGTGGTGGTGGTCCAAGTGGAGGAGCAGGATCCCAGGCCTGGAGGAGAGCCGCGCGGGGACCCAGGAGTCCCGTCGGGGGCAGGGGTTAGAGGCAGGCTGGGCCCTGTGCCAGCACATCTAGCGTCACCACTAGTGCTCGCACCCTAGTAAGGCTAAGCTGGCTCCTGTGCCCACGTGGGTGCCGCTGACATTGGCCTACGCCTTCGCGTCTCGGCGCCGGATGCCCGGCGCCCTCCCTTGTGACCTCGTGGTCCTCCTGCAGCCCCGCGGTCCTCCTGCAGCCCCGAGGCCATGCCGTGTGTTTGGCTTGCTACCCTCGCTGTGGGTCTCTGAACGAGTGCGCAGCGTTCCCGCCGCAGAACCGCGCGCTGGCGGCGCTCGAGGGCATGCCTTTGTTGCTGACCTCGTCCTGGGCAAGAGCGCCAGTCCTGCATCGAGGGCATGCCGTGGTCGACTCCGGGGTCGCCTCCGTGTCACCTCCGGTGGAGGCCCGCCGTCCTCCCAGCCCCTCTCTGAGCGCAGCCGGGTCCGCCAATCGTGCGCCCCCGGGCGGAGCGCGGGAGCCCTGATGGCCAAGCCGTCCGCTGCTCCTCCCCGCCGCCTGCGACGTCTGCGGCCCCCTCCTCCCATCCCTTGCACGTCTTTCACCTGCTCCAGAGACTGGGAGCGTGCCTCATCCCCAGCGCTCTTCCAATGTCCTGCAACTGCTCTGCCCCTAGCGCCACTGGCATCCCCCCCGCCCCCGTCCCTGCCCACGATGCCGTCCAGTTCTTGCCGAACTCAAGGTCTTGCCTTCAGCCTCCACCCTCTGCCACTCTCCCTCGTCTACTCCTCGAACCCAAGGGAGGCCAGAAGCCATGTCCTGTATCTCAGCCCCTCTCCCTTGCTCTTTCACCAGCCCCGGTTCCTGGGCCCTGCGGGAGTAGGGGAGTGATGGAGACGGGCATGCAGCGCAGGTCCAGGCACCCGGCCGGCGGGACCAGGCGCATCTGCGGTTCTCCGAGAGATCCTGGCACAGGAGATCCTTGGCGAGGATGGACTCAGGCGGTCAGCGGGGAGCTTCTCCTGCCTTGAGCAGCTACAGGTCCAGCCCTGGCACGGAGGAGCCAAACTCTGGGGTTCCTCTTCGCGGCAGGTTCTGTCGCCTTATTCTGAGCGATCCACCCTTAGTTCCTTAGGCGTCCCATGAACACTCTGGAAACCAAGTCTGACTTCCGGGGAGGAAATCAGGAGCTCCGTGATGGTTGAGCCCTGGCCCACGAGGCAAGCAGGTGGGCATGCAGCAGCCTCGAGGTGGGTGGTTGGCTGTGGTGGGGGGAGGGGCTTTTTGGAGACTGCTGGGCTCCCTGCCCCGTTTCTGGCGCGATTGCGTCACCTGTCATTTTCGTATTTCCTGAGCATTATATCTAAGCGGATAGTAACACGAAGCCACTTATTGTGTGTATGTTGTTGGGGACTTCGGGAATCCGCGACCTTCCGACTCCCTGTCGAAATTGTCGGGACTGAGGGGCGAAGAAGAAAGGAAGCCTACTCGCAGGTCTAGAGGAGGAGTGGGACCCGCGCCTCCTGAAGCGGCGAGTTCGCGAGGCTTTGCCGGGTGCGCAGGGCCCGCAGCGCCACCGCTAGGCCCGCACGTGCTGGGAGCCGAGATTTCTGCAACCTAGCGAACACACACTTTCCGTTTCTGTAGAAGAGGTGAAATAAGCTGGTGGAACAAAAACAAAAACCACCTATTGATGCACTGCTGCAGGTAATTGCAGATCTAAAGTGATGCCTTCTGCTGAATAAAGGACCTCCCGGATTTAGAATTTTGAAAAAAATTACAAAATCAACAGATCTTTTCCTTTAAAAAGTCATTGGTGAAAATTCCCACCCATTATTCTTGGTGGAGTTAACAGTTTGTGTTTGTGCTTTTCTTTCCAGACCCTGCCAGGAGCATCCACAAACATATATGCATAGTTTGTATTTTACAAAAATGGAATGAAACTGTACAGACTCCTCTGTAATTTACTCCCCCTCCCCTTAAAATTTTTATCAAGGACATTAATGGAGTGTGACCTGTAAAAATACTGAATTGCTATGCTGTACACCTGAAACAAATAAAATATTGTAAACCAACTATACTTCAGTAACAAAATTATATCAAGGACAGCCTTCCATGTTCGGACATAAGGGTGGACCTCATTCTAGGCTGGCTGACTGAAGAGGCGTCTATGGTCTGGATGTATCACTGTTCAGTTACTGTTCAGCCACTGGTTGAAGAGACACTTCTGGGGCTTAGAAGGGTTCCCAGAGCCCTGCAGGACATGCAGAGCAGTTTCAGTTCATTGTAATCACAGAGGCTAAAAAGACGCCTCTTGGTCCCAGGAAGGATAAAGTCCTCTGTGGAGCCTTCCCAGAGCCCGCTACCATCTGGGTGGGGTGGGGCTCCCTCTCCTTGTTTCCAGATCCTGCACAGCATCTGATCGTGGCTGGTGGCACCCCAGCTTTCCCCCAGCAAACAGCGGCTGGTGTTTATAATGACAACCCAGAGTGGGATTTTCCCAGGCGTTGGGAGGTGAGATGGGAATCCTGCCTGTGGCCTTGACTCCACAAAGGTCAAAGGTCCATGGGGAGTAAAGTACTTTACCTTGTTTGACCACAGGTGAGGGTTTCAGCCAGGGTCCTGACACTGTTAGGAGGGTTCATTGGCAAAGGAACTGTTTGCAAGCATGAAGGTGAGGTGTAGGGAAGTATGAGGAGTGGTAGCCGGTAAAAGCAGAGGAGTCTGCAAACAGGAGGGGAGGGAGGGGTTGCTGAAACTCCATGGGCCAGAGTCATTGAGAGAAGACACCTGTAGAGGAGCAGTGTCCTCAGTGGAGGGCTAGAGCCAGGCCCGGGTATCTCACAGATTGGGAGCCAGGGTAAAAAGCAAGTTCACAAGAAACTAGAATACTTCCCAGACATGTCTAAGTGTCGCGAAAGTGATCCATAAGCAGGCCCCATGTGATTTCAGCAGAGCAGCCATACCCGAATGGCCTTGGTGATCAAAGAAGACTTCATGGATGAGGTAGCATTTGAGCCAGACTCTGAAAGAGGCCTGAGATTGCAAGCCGTGCAGAGAGTGATGGTGGGAGAGCTTGTGATGGGCAGGGAAGAATGTTAGCAAAGGTACTGACGCAGGAACGCGTAATGTCCTTTGGGAACAGTGTTGGCTGTGCTTATGAGAGCAGTGAAAGGCAGGCCGGCTGAAGCTCGATCCAGGAAGATGAATGATACCAGTTAAATGTGTTGAATTCTTACAATGTGCTAAGCACAGTGCTAATACTTCCCGTTACATCATTTATTTCTCAATATATTAGGAAGTAGATGTTCTCATTATTATACTCATTTTATAGCTGGGAAAACAGGGAAATGCGTTAGACAATTATTACCATCCTCTAAGAGAGGGAGAATAAGGATCAGAGCTGGGGCAGCTAAAGAGAGAATGGAGAAGAGAGAAGTGGGAAAGTGCCCTTGAGAGAAATTAGCATCAGATCTGAATGTCTTATCCGGTTCAACTTTTCCTATTTACGATATTTATGTTGAAGAAAAAGTAAAATGTGGGATCTATGCTATAGGTGCTTAATACCTGCATCAATCAGGAATGCTTTCTGTAGAAAGGAACAGAATACCCAAGTAACTATAAGGTGTAAATCCTAAGAACCTTTATTATCTGACTTAAAAAGAAGCCTAGAGGAGGGTGGCTTCCAGATTGGTCCAGTACCTCAGTGATGTCATTGAGGGCTTGGGCTTTTTGTCTTTTGCCTCCATTCATCCTTGACGGATTCCCTTTTATGCCCATGCCGTCACCTCATGTCTTCAAAATTGCTGCTGAAACTCCAGACACTCCTCCATGACCAATGCAAAAGAAGGAGGGGGAAGGACAAGTGCCAGCAGCTCGCCCTCCATGTGAGACAGCAGAGACCTTCCTGTAAACCCCCAGCATAATTCCCTTTATGTCTCATTGGTCAGAAATGGGTGACATACCTTTATCTGCAAGGGAGGCTGGGAAAGAAACCCTTTTCCATCTTCTGTAAGGGAAGGTTCACAGCAGCCGTTGGCTTTACCAGCCCACAGTGACTGCCGAAGTCCAAGGGCAGCATCTTCTTCAGGTTTTATTCCATATTCAGGGAAGAAATGAAACGGAACACATAATTTAGTGGGTTCTGGAAAGTGGTACCCTGCAACTTGGAGGGCATCTGCTCACTGGTGGCCCCCCACGTATTTGCTTGTGTTGTGATTCACCCTTTGTGAGTCATCAGCTGCATCTCAGCAGATTGCTGCCAGAAAGTTGAAGTTAATTTCTTTTAAACAAATGCTCGTAAAGTATTCATAAATCTTGGAGACATGGAGGCCATAGATATGAAGGAAAAATAATGTAAAGATACTTGATGTTCAAGGTTTCACTCTCTGGACAGCTCTGAGTTTGTTTTTTTTTTTTTAAAGCATGTTAATTCTTTCAGATGATGACAGTAGGGAGACACAGAATTTCCTCCTTTGACCGAAACCCCTGGCTATTTTAAGGCAATTTCACCAGCTTGGGTCTCCTGATCAGCCTCTTAGTTGGGACCCTGGGCAGCTATTGGCACTTGCCATGGTGTATCTAGACAGCCTCCCTTGAGGGCTAGGGGCTAGTATGTCTGGCTGCTGTGTGTGCTCCTTGCAGCTTAGGGTGTCAGAGCCTGGAGTCCTCTGGGAAGAAGCTTCTGAAGTCAATCTCCATCCTTCTGGAGGCATAGTCACTCTGGGTCATGCCAGAACCTCACTAGGCCCAGGATTCTGTGGCTAAGTTCCCAGAGGAGCAGGCCACGGAGGGCATGTTTATTCCAGAAATCTCAATTGTATGAGTTTACTGGTACTGCCATAACACAGTACTATAAACTGAGTGGCTTAAACAACAGAAATGTACTGTCTCGCAGTTCTGGAGGCTGGAAGTCTGAGATCAAGGTGTCAGTAGGATTGGGTCCTTCTAAGGGTCACAAAGCAGAATCTGTTCTGTGCTTCTCTTCTATCTCCTGGCTTGCTGGCAATCTTTGGTGTCCTTGGCTTGTAGAAGTATCATCCCATCTCTGCCTTCTTCCTCATAGGCTTTGTCCTGTGTGTGTGTCCACATTTCCTTGTTTTATAAGGATACCAGTTACATCTGATTAGAGCCCACTCTGATGACCTTATTTTAACTTGATTACCTCTGTAAAGACTCATTTCCAAATAAGGTCACATTCTAAGGTACTTGGGTGCTATTCTCTGAATGTTTATGTCCCCCCCAAATTCATATGTTGAAATCCTAACCCTCAAGGTGATGGTATTAGGAGGTGGGACCTTTGGGAGTTGATTAGGTTTTGAGGGTGGAGCTCCCATGAATGGGATTAGTGCCCTCATAAAAGAGACCCCACAGAACTACTTAGCTCCCCTTCCACCACATGAGGGTACAAGAAGTCTACCACCTCGAAGAGGGCCTTCACCAGAACATGACCACCCTGATACCATGATATTGAACTTCTAGCTATTTTAGCAGCTCAAGCGGATGAAGACAGGCGGGTTAGGACTTCAACATATGAACTTTGCAGGGACACAATTCAAACTAGAACTTGAATGTTATCTATGGCCAAGCTCCTCTTAGGAACCTGGGTACCCCAGTCAGTCCTAAATTTGGCCTGGGACTTTCTGGAATGTGGTTTATAAAAACATCCCTTTTCCTATTTCGGAGGCTTCTGCCTGGTCTGCCCCTCCCTGGCTCTTCTTCTGGCTGCCTATGTCTCTTCCTTCAGGTCTCAGCTTAAAGGTCACCTCCTCTGAGAAGACTGCCTCGTTTAAAGTAGATCTGACCTTTTTTGCTTCAGTCTAGCCCATTGTTCGCTCTCTTCATAGCACTCATCATGGTTTGTAATGACACATCTCTTTGTCCTGTACAAATGGGAGCTCTGTGGGGGCAGAGGCTGTACCTGCTTTATTTACCAGTGTGTGTCCAGAGCCTAGGGTGGGGCCTGGCCCCTCCCAAGCAGGGTTGAGTATGATCGTATCTGACCTGCACCATTGCACCTGGAGGTAAGTAGGGCAGGCATTATCCTCATTTGTGAAGAGGGCAAGGGAGGTGACTTACCTGGTCCCAATGTGAGCAGTGGGGACCTGGGATTCAGATCCAGATCCCCTGCTTCCAAGTCAGGGCCTCATCCACCACACCATACTGCTCTTATGGTTTACAAGGTCTGGTGGGGGATCACCGCTCCCCTTGCCTCTGCCTTCAGCCAGCCACAGTGCTTCTCAGAACCACTGCCCAGCTCTCAGAAAACTCAGGATCCCAGTCCCTACTTGAGCCCTACTACATAAGAGCCTCTCAGTGTGGAATCATATATTTAAAAAATGGTGTTTGGTAATCATTCAAAAAAAGTGTTGCTCTAGTAGCCTTCTTTTTTTTTTTTTTTTTTGGTCAAATCACCCTCGTCTTTATTTGGCTTCAAGCTGGGCCTTTCTGGAATATATGTGTCTTCAGGGGATTGAAACTCTTAAACAATTGTAACTTTGGCAGTTTTAACTGCACTGACACTGCAGTCCTTAAAAACCAGAGTCTGTTGCTCTCTGTGGTAAGCAGGTCCTGGCCAGGCAGAGGAGATAGAGTAACCATGGGGAGCAGGAGTGGGGGCCAGGGAGGAGCTGCTGTGCTCAAGGAGAGGATGCTCTTTGAGCACAGCAGCCTGGACTTCTCTGGTCCAGTGGTTAAGAGTCTGCCTTCTAATGCAGGGGGTGCAGGTTTGATCACTGGTTGGGGAACTAAGATCTTGCATGTTTTGGGGTGTGGCCAAAAATGTTTAAAAAAGCTTGACCTAAGAATGTCTCCCTCATTCTTAACTATTAGCAATTCACTCCTTTCATTCCAGCCCATTCAATAAGCATCATAGTAGAAGCCCCTGTAGCACATTGGTTACCAGCAGGTGTTCTGGAGTCTGAGAGACCTAAGTTTATATTCTAGAACTGCTGCTTTTTAACTGTGTGCCTTTGGAAAAGTTTCTCAACTTCTTCTTCTGTTTTCTTTTTTAAAAAAATTTATTTATTTATTTGTTTATTTTTGGCTGCCTTGGGTCTTCGTTGCTGCGTGTGGGCTTTCTCTAGTTGTGGCGAGCGGGGGCTTCTAGTAGCCTTCTTAAAAAGAAAAAATATCTTGCTAGGAAACATGTCCCTCTGTTGTTGAACTGAAATTCGTAGTCAATTGGCCAAGATGGGGGAGGTTGCTTCTCAGGTCTCAAATGTGTAAGGTACTGTCTCCTTTGATTATGTTCTCTGTCCAGCTTCTAGCAAGAGATAAGGACTCTGTCAGGGTGAAGGCAGCCCCACAGGGGCCTCAGTGCACCCGTGTTCTCTCCAGGTCCCATAGAGGCCATTACAGAGTATTAAGTAGAGTTCCCAACATGGTGATAGGTTGTCCTGAACGTGCTCTCTCTCTTCCCTCGTTGCTCTGTGTTTGCAGTATTCTTTTTTTTTTTTAATTTTTATTGGAGTAGAGTTGATTTAAACAATGTTGTGCTAGCTTCTGCTATACAGCAAAGTGAATCAGTTATACACATACATGTAACCACACTTTTGTAGATTCTTTTCCCATATAGGCCATTACAGAGTACTGAGTAGAGTTCCCTATGCTATACAGTAGGTCCTTATTAGTTATCTATTTTATATATACTAGTGTGTGTATGTCCATCCCAATCTTCCGGTTTATCTCTGGTAACCATAATTTGTTTTCTATATCTGTGACTCTATTTCTGTTTTATAAATGAGTTCATTTGCACCATTTTTTAAGATTCCACATATAAGTGATATCATATGATATTTGTCTTTCTCTGTCTGACTTACTTCACTCAGTATGACAGTCTCTAGGTCCATCCATGCTGCTGCAAGTTCACAGTATACTTTGACTCTCAGATAACTGTTCTCTTGTTGTGCAGAGGCTGGCTTTGAGACAAAGCCCAAACCCACAGTGTGTCTTCCGAGCAAACTCATGCCCTTTTTGGATGCTGACCAAGCGGGGTCTGAAATTTTATCATTGGATGGAATTCTCTTCTTCCCTCTGTCCCTCCCCCTTTCTTCCTTCCATCCTTCCCACCTGCCTGCAAACATTTATTGCCTATATCTTTGTTCTCTTGATACTGGTGATTTTCCATTTGGATGCAAGGATGGAGGATGCATTGGCTGCTTGAATGAGTGCCCTACTACATACACAAGTACAAGAGCAATTTGTCAGGCCATTGCTATTCAGGTGCTCTTTAGGATAATCAAGAGGTAATGACATTCTGGGACTGTAGCCAAAGCCTGAATAGAAATCAGCCTGCCTTGATTAAGAGAGGAAAGATTGTGGCAAGAAAGTATTTGTCCGTTTCTTGTGCTTATGGTTGAGGCAGTTGGGACCTCTGTCTTAATGAATCCATTAAGATTCATTAGTTTTGAGTGCATTTAATACTCAAAGCATACTCATCACCCTTTCCTCCCGTCAGCACACCTGCTCAGAGAACAGTAGCTTGCTATGCTCTCTTGCCACAGCAAACCAGACTCAGTGAACAGGCCAAGTCCCTGATACCCACAGCTGATGAAGGAGACCCTAAAAGGGGCAGGCATAGCTTACACATCACGGAAACAAGGCTGGTCTCTGTATTTGATTGCAGCCTGTCATTCTGAGACAGTCCAAGAACTGCCCACATTACAGAACTCTGGCTACAGTGATGCCAGCTGTGATTTGGAAAAGATTGAGGGTTGCCCACTGGCTGGTAGAGCTGCCAAATCAAACACCCTATTTCCGCGGGTGAGAGACTCTGAAACACACGTAGAGTCCAAGACTATCGGAAGGGCTCTGAGGGAGCATCTGGTCTGATCCCTGCATTCAACAGTTAAGGTGCCTGAGGTTCAGAGAGGGTGTGCGGCTCCTCCCAGGCCACATAACCTGTGCTGGCGGCACAGCAGGCATACGCTTCAGTGATCTTCTCTCAATCCTGTTGAAAAATTTATTATTATTTTTAAAAATATTTATTTATGTATTTATTTAGGCTGTGCCAGGTCTTAGTTGCGGCAAATGGGATCTTCATTGCGGCATGTGGGATCTTTAGTTGCGGGATCCCGGCATGCGAGATCTTTAGTTGAGACCTGTGGGCTTCTTAGTTGCTGCATGCAGACTATTAGTTGCAGCATACATGTGGGATCTAGTTCCCTGACCAGGGATCATACCTGGGCCCCCTGCATTGGGAGCTCAGAGTCTTACCCACTGGATCACCAGGGAAGCCCCCCTAATTTTTTTTTGATTTTGTAAATAATACAAAAATCTTATAGTTAAAACAATACAGAAATAAGTAAGAAATGGAAAAATATAAGTGATTTCTTAAGCTCTACAAGCATGTCACTGAGTTTACACAGAATCAAGATTATTTCAGACACATTAAGAATAAAGTAGCCAATGAGAATAGAACAACTGGCATGCAATTGAATAGCTAATATCCGCTGATTGATGGGTTTTCTTTTAAAGAATTTATTGAAGACACACACCCACTCACCCAGACTTTACAATGACAGCAGATCAGTTGGAATCAGTTCCAGGTAAGTCTTACTTAAGGCAAAGATGTTGATTTATATTCCATCATACTCTTTGGGGCATCGTGGAGCCCTGCACTGACTGTAGGATTCTGGGAGGTGTAGAGAAAGGTAAGGGCATAAAAGGACTCACATATGTTGAGTTCCTACTATGCAAGAGTTCCTGTGAGGTGTTTACTGTTAATTCTTATCTTTACAATAAACTTTTTTTAAAATCTTTATTGGAGTATAATTGCTTTACAGTATTGTGTTAGTTTCTGCTGTAAAACAAAGTGAATCAGCTATATGTATACATATATCCCCATATCCCCTCCCTCTTGAGCCTAACCTCCTACCCTCCCTATCCCACCCCTTTAGGTCTTCACAAGGCATCAAGCTGATCTCTCTGTGCTCTGTAATAGCTTCCCACTAGCTATCTATTTTACATTTGGTCATGTGTATATATCAATGCTACTCTCTCACTACGTCCCAGCTCCCCCTCCCCTCCACCTGCACCCCCCCCCCCCACCGCTGGTGTCCTCAAGTCCATTCTCTATGTCTGAATCCCTAATCCTGCCCTACCACTAGGTTCATCAGTACCATTTTTCTAGATTCCGTATATATGCGTTAGCATATGGTATTTGTTTTTCTCTTTCTGATTTACTTCTCTCTGTAAGACAGACTCTAGGTCCATCCACCTCACTACAAATAACCTTTGAAAGGTGGGTATTGATGCATGTGTTTACCATAGACTGAATATTTGTGTCCGCCTCCCCAATTCATATGTGGAAATCTAATCCCCACTGTGATGGTATTTGGAGATGGGGCCTTTGGGGGATAATTAGGTAACGATGGTGGAGCCCTTGTGAATGGGATTAGTGCCTTTATAAAAGAGGTTCCAGAGAGATCTCTTTCCCTTCTGCCATGTGAGAAGATGACCATCTATGAAGCATGATGCTGGCTCACAAATATACCACCCCCTTGATCTTGGACTTCCCAGCCTCCAGAACTGTGAGAAATAAATTGTGTTGCTTATAAATCACCTATGATATTTTGTTATCGAAAAATGAATGGACTAAGACAGTGTTTAATATGAAGAAACTTAGGTACCAGGAAGGGAATTTAACTTGCCCAAGAACTACAACAACAAGCTCATAGTAGGAATAGTCTGGGTGGGGGCCTCGTGGGGGTAGGTGAATGCTGCTTTCAATCTCTGTGTCCCTCAGCTCAAGCTTGACATTACAAGGAGGGGACATCTGATGGACTTGGTTTCGTTCCCTGGTCAGGGAGGGCAAGGAACATGAGTGTAGTCCTATCAGTCTGGAACCATGGAGAAAGAGCTAAAGAAGTGAGAGTGCTCTCAGAAGGGGGACATGGTGGATGGGCAGTCCCAAGCACAAATGTCCCTAGAATAATCTTCTTACCACAAGCAAAGAGAAGAGTGTCTTGCCTCTGTCAGCTGCTTCACTCACACACTCACCTGCTTATTTATTTATTGTTTGACACTGGCTATGTTCTCTGGGTTGTACGAGACGAAACATGGTCTCTCGGAACTTACAATTGTCCTCGGGTAAGACGCCAATCATGAAAACCATGATAAAACATAGAGGAAGGGGTACAGGCCCCCAAACTGGAGAGGACATATCCCAGTTCTAACTGAAGTCAACCTCCTTTGGATTTAAATAAAATTGATACATTCTGGCCAGTGGGCTCTCCAAGACTTCTGAGAATTCCTAGGGCATGTGTTCTAATGATCACTTGGTTATTTAGGGCTCTGAGTTCCTACCCCAAGTGAACTTCTACTTGCCCTTGAACCTCATCTCTTGTGGATGAATTCTTCTCTCTGCTTAGGGTCAGCCCTATGTGGACCTCAGCATCTCTTTTTTGATTTACCCTCAAGCCTCTCACCTAAAGAGGACTTACACCCCAATACTATAAAGTACTTAAAACATCACAGTCCCACAGCAACCCCCCAAATGAAAATTTCCTATTGATCTCATTTTTCCCCCTTGGGCTCCAGTCTCCAAACTATTGGTCAGCTCCTTTCCTTCAAGTTTACCCTCACACCTCATTATTTCTCTCTTTTAGGGAACCTCCTCAACTTAGTCCTTTAGCTGTCTGTATTAGTTTGCTAGGGTTGTGTATTAGTCAGCACAGCTGCCATAACAAAATACCATAGACTGGGTAGCTTAAACAACAGGAATTTATTCTCACAGTTCCAGAGGTTGGACGTCCAAGATCAAGGTGTCAGCAGATTTGGTTTCTCCTGATGCCTCTCTCCTTGGCTTGCAGCTGACTGCCTTCTTATTTGTCCTCACATGACCTTTTCTCTGTGTGTGCACATCCTTGGTGTCTCTTCCTCTTCTTATAAGAACACCAGTCATATTGGATTAGGATCCCTCTCTTGTGACCTCATTTAATTATCTCTTAAGGCCCTGTCTCTGAATACAGTCACATTGGTGGTTAGGGCTTCACATATGAATTTGGGAGGGAGACACAATTCCGTCTATAACACTCCCCAACTCCTACTTACCTTGGAGCTCATCTTAACGTAGTCAAAGATTAGTGCCACAAGTTAAGTTCCCTGAGAAACACACTCTGAGACAGAGATTAGCATGCAGTCTGTTTATTAAGGAGTGCTTTGAGGATCAACAACCTGTGGGAGGAAAGGGAAGGGAAAGGAGGTAATTGGTCAGAAGAAGAAGCTGAACTGCAAGGCAGTCTCAATGGAGGTCTCAGCCAACCCTATGGGAATATCTAGGATGTATGGTCTTGGAGACAGGAAGCGTGGGACCCTTCCCCATGTCAGTCAATCATTGTATGTGGGCTGACATGGGGAGGAAGTATGACCTTGAATGAGTTGACTCTCTTTAACTGAGGCAATCCCTGAAGGGGTTGATGGTTCCTGCATCCAATCAGGCCATTTAACACCACCTGTGAGTCCACATATATTCTAACCGGGGGCAACTTCACTTTCCACCCAAAGTGGATGATCAGGTATACTGCCTGAAGCTCTATTCATACCTTAATATTGTCTTTCAAGGCCATTACTAAGAGAGGCTATAATGCAATCACCACCTATTTTTGACTTCTACAAACATACTGAACTGACCCATTGATGAACACATGACCATAGGTGTGAGCTGAAGGAAAGGTGCTGATGTAACTGTGGTAGATGGCATGGGGGGGTCTGGCTACTTGCTCATAAAGCTCGGGTCCTCTGGGCCTGCTTAGCTCAAATCAAAATGTATCACTTTTATCTTGCTCATTTGGTCCAATTAGCTCATTAGATCCAATTAGCACAATGTCATTGATAGTGAGCCAGTATGATGTTTTGTTGGATGTTCATCTAGTTGAGCTTTTTGGACTATATTAAGTTGGAAAGCAGGAAAGTTAACATAGTCCTAAGACAAAACTTTAAAATGTAGATTAAATGCAAACAGTTTCTGATTTTTTGTTCTGATAGGGAAGGAAAAGAATGTATTTGCCCCATCAAAGACTATATACCATGTTCATCTTTTCTAGCAAGGATACCATATAGCAGCTGCAATTTAAACCACTACTTGGTTGAGTTTACAGTATTCCAATGTCATTCCAGGATCCACCTGGATTTTATAGGGTCCAGACTGGTGAATAAAATGGAGAAAATAAATACTCACAGCCTCTGCATCCTTCAGGCCTTTAAGGGTGGCATAAATATGTGCTATTCCTTCTGGAATACGATATTATTTTTGATTTGTCATTTTGGCTGAGGGAGGCTGTTTCGGAGTTTTCCAAATGGTCTGCTCCATTCTGATAGCTTTTACCCCACAGATCATGGGACAAGGTAGAAGTTATACTATCAAGTGAGTTTATTCTAATTATTTGGGGACCACAAAAATGAAGACCCAGTGAACCCATGGACCCAGTGGGCTACTATGAGTCAAACCCAACCAAGAGTTCATTTACTACCTGGCTCCCAAATAACCTCAGCTATAGCAGGGGGCAAAACGAAGCTTTGGGTCTCCAGGTTTCATGTCAACTTGGGTCCTATGCCCAACAATCTTGAACTTTTAGGATATTTCTTTTTCCTCAGTGTACAGTTATCCGAGTAAATGGCTGTAAGGTCCTTGAGGGAAAGTGAGATAATCACTACCATGTACACTTGCCCTGGTGTTGCTGAATCATTCATCCAGAGACCCAGGCTCTGCTTTCGTCAATGGATTCTGGGTCTAAAAACTGAACATGAAATCATGACTTTTTGTGGACGTTACTGTTCTTAACCTTGAAATCAAGATCTGTGCATTAGCTCAGATATCCCTGTACCATGTATCAGGATCCCGTTTTTCCCAGCATGCCTTGACCTTGACCTAGTAGACATGCTTAGGTTAAGAGCTTGGTTACTCTTACAGTTAAGTCCTGGATTTGGTCCTCAGCTTTCTCTGCTCTTTGGTAGCAGAAAAGAGCCTCCTCATATGCTACCAGGAAGACTCTCTGGGACTTCCCTTGTGGATCAGTGGTTAAGAATCTGCCTGCCAATTCAGAGGACACAGGTTTGATCCCTGGTCCTGGAAGATCCCACATGCCGCAGAGCAACTACTGAGCCTGCACTCTAGAGCCTGCGAGCCACAGCTACTGAGCCCGAGTGCTGCAACTACTAAAGCCCACATGCCTAGAGCCCATGCTCTGCAACAAGAGAAGCCACTGCACTTAGAAGCCCTCACATTGCAACCAAGAGTAGCCCCCGCTTGCCACAACTAGAGAAAGCCTGTGCACAGCAACGAAGATGCAATGCAACCAAAAAAAAAAAAAAAAAAAAAAGGAAGAAGAAGAAGACTCTCTGGATTCTACAAATAGCTTTAAATTGCCAATTAATCACTCTCAGCCTTTGTTATACTTTTACATGGTGACAATTAAGCTTAGTAATAGTCAACAGCCTTCCACTGTCTTCATAGTTAGTATTTCCTCTGTATTTCTTAAATATCTTATACACTGCACCATCTAGTGTAATCCTTCCAATTGGTTTACCATTCCAGTTCACCACCAGTGAAAGTTTTAACAGTTGCACCGCCACCTTGTGCCCAGAGCTAAGCATCACCTACCACCTGTGATGGGGTCTTCATGACAGCTGAGAGATTCCATGCACGTATCTGCTTTCTTGGGCCATTCTTGTCACCAATCGTTCCAAACTGGGTTACCAGGAAGCAGATTGGAGGTTATGACACAGGATATTTATTAGAAAGTGCTCTTGGGATCAATACCTGGGGAAGGAAAGTGCGGAAGTGTGACCGGCACAGGGAGGAGTTGACTTGTGATCGCTGCCAATAGAGGCCGCAGCTGATCCTACAGGTCACACTGAAGCTGGGATGGTCCTTCAGAGCTGTCCCAAGTTGGCAAGGGGCTGGGTCTTTATACCCTGGCACCAATTAGTCATTGGATGCAGGCTGTCCCTAGAAGGTGAAGGACCTTGGGCGAATCATCTTTCTTTCCAGCTGAAGCAGTGCTTGAAGGGGACTGCTAGCTGAGGGCTGTCTCCTGGCAGCCCTCCTAGCAGCTGCGGAATACGTCCCTTTTCTCTGAAGGCAGATCTGGGAGACATATCACAGTGCTCCGCCTACTTCGTGTGCTCTACTAAGTGAAGGGACTCTGCTCACCTTCAGACCCCTCCACTAGCATCAGAGGAGAATCAGGAGAAACACTTGAAATTTTAGAATTTCCTTTCTCCCTCCACCCTTCTTCACTGCAGGTGAAGGGAAACAAACAGAAATGAGATTTATTTTCTCATCTCTATCTCTCCACCTCTCTAGCAGACAAAAGAAAATATATTCAAATTTGTTCTAAATAACATATGTCCCCCATGCCTCTACACAGTTAATATGCATGAGAGGAAACAGAGGATTTATGTTATCTGATATTAACATAGCCACTCTACTCTCCTTTGATTGATGTTTGTATGATTGGTATTATTCAATACATTATATGTATATAACTTCTCACAGTCTACTGATGTCAGGAATTTACCAGTCTGAGTAGAATATAGAAAACTTACTTTATGTCCTTTTACCCTCTCTCATTTATAATTGTCTTAAATATTTTCTCTTTATACATCTAGAACCATATCAGTGTTATAATTTTTGCTTCAACTGTCAAAAGTAGTTCAGAAAACCCAAGGGTTTTCTATTTTTTCTTACCATTTTGGATCTTCCTAATGTTCCAAGAATCCTTTTATTGTTTCTTTTCTGTTTAGTGAAATTCCTTTAGCCATTGTTTCAGGGTAGGTGTGCTGGCAAAAAATTCTCTTAGTTTTCTTTTATGTGAGGATATCTTGATTGATTTCTCCTTCATTCCTGAAGAGTATTTTTGCTATGTAGAAGATTTTGAGTTGCAAGTTTTTTTCTTTCATCACCCGAAAAATACGATCTAGCCTCCATGGTTTCTGATGAGAAATCCACTGTCATTCTAATTGTTTTACCCTGTAGGTAGGTGTCATTTTTTTCCCCTGGCTGTTTTCAGGATTTTGTGTTGTTTCTAGTTTTCTGAAGTTTAATTATGATGTATCTTGGCATGGATTTCTTTAGGTTTGTCCTGTTTTATCAGCAGCTTGAATCTGTAGGTTTATGCCTTTCCAAACTTTGGAGGTTTTTAGCCAGTATATCTTCTACTACTTTTCAGCCTCATTCTCTTTGCTTTCCAGCACTCTGATAGTACAAATGTTAAATCTTCTGTTATAGCCCCACAGGTCCCTGAGGCTCTATTTTTTTTTTTTCAGTCCATTTTTCTACTTTTGTTTTTGTTTCATCAGATTGGCTACTTTCTATTGTCTGTCTTTCAATTCACTGATTCTTTTCTCTGCCTCTCCCATTTTGCTGTTGAGCCATCCACTGAGCTTTTAAATTAAACCTTTTAATTTTGGTTATTGTAGTTTCCAGTTCTACAATTTCCATTTCGTTCTTATTTACATATTCTATTTACTTGAGGAGACCTACTTCTTTCCTGAAATTTTCTATTTTTTTCACTTGTTTCAAGTGTGTTCATAATTGCTCATTGAAGTACATTTTATTACAGCTCCTTTAAAATCTCTGTCAGGTATTTCTTTTTTTTAAGGTTTATTTATTATTATTATTTATTATTTTTATCTTTGGCTGTGTTGGGTCTTCGTTGCTGCGTGTGGGCTTTCTCTAGTTGTGGCGAGCAGGGGCTGCTCTTTGCTGCAGTGCATGGGTTTCTCAGGGCAGTGGCTTCTCTTGTTGCAGAGCACGGGCTCTAGAGCGTAGGCTTCAGTACTTGTGGCACACGGGCTTAGTTGCTCCTCGGCATGTGGGATTTTCCCCGAGCAGGGCTCAAACCCCATGTCCCCTGCATTGGCAGGTGGATTCTTAACCACTGTGCCACCAGGGAAGTCCCTAAACCTTCTCTTTTGGCTGACTTTCCCTGACCCCGTTTTGGGAGGGGGAGGGGGAGGCACAGCTTCATTACTGCCAGGTGGAGTAGATGTTCAGGTTTTCCATTTGGCCTCTGTTGACACACAAGGGGTTTTTTTGTTACTACTGAGTGTCCTGACTCTTATTAGGCCTCCTCTGATACCAGCCCAGTGGGGAGGGGAAGGGATGCCTTATTACTGCCGGTGGAGGTAGATGTCCTGGCTGGGAGGCGAGGAGTGTGGTGGGCTTGTTAGGGTCTGGCTGGGATGAAAGTCCTGGCTCCCTCCTTTGCCTTCCCATTACCACCCCTGCGGGGGTGTTGAGGTGCCTCATGAAGGTGGAAGCCTCTGCTCCTCATTCAGCTTTTGCTGGTGTGGGTGTAGCTACAGTTTTCCTATGGTCTTTGGCTGGAGTAGAGAGCAGTTATTGCCTGAAAGTTAAGCTTCTTTCCTGAGCGTGGCCTGAAAGAATGGGCTTTTAAAAAAACTCATGTTTAGTGGCATGTTTGTGTTGCCAGCTTTCTCAGCTCCAGGTCTGCCAGGTTTTTTTTTGTTTTTTTTTGTTTGTTTTTTTCTTTATGAGGCAAAAAGAAAACCCAGGGAACTCACCACTGTGTCAGTCCCCAGATTCCGAGGTCTCTAGCTGGTCTGCCTTCTTCCTTCTATCTTTCAGAATCTCCTTATGTTTTTCTTTATGTATAATATTTAGGATTTTTAGTTGTACTTAGCAGGAGAAATAGGAAAAAGTAGATCTATTCTATCTTCCTGGAAGCAGAAGTTCCAAGGTAATATTCTTAAGTGCATAAAATAAAACATGTAGCTTTACAGAGGGAACTAATTGTGTTAAAACTTGGTTATCAGAACCCATTTTGGGATATATTAATATATCCATTTATTAATACATTAAATAAAATATCTAGGTCTAATGGTCACTGTAATATTGAAGTAGTGCTTTACATTAGAGCTATTTTGAGAATCTGCCATAGTCTCAGTGTAACATCAAATGATCTGTGATTTCTGCTGGGGACAGAGTCACTGATGTCTCTTATTTGACTCTGCCTCTCATAATGGAAGGAAATGCCACAGTTCAGTTATAGCAAGTCAGAAATAAAAGTCAGTTATTTTCTGATCCATTTCACAGACCCACTGAATTCTTGACCCTGGTTAAAAACCTCTGCTTTTAAGAATAAAACAGAGCAACAAAAGCAAAACTTATAGGCAGAGATTTCTGGCAGACACTTAAAAAAAAAGTCATTTGAGACCAGAAGCCCACAGTGGTCAATAAATAAGATGATGAGGCCAGGGCAGCCAAGAGCGCAGCTGGATCCAATTAGGGGATGATAGGAAGCCAAGTTTCTGGGTCAGACACGGGATCTCAGAGGTTCCTACTACCCAGACCCACGGACACTGCATCAGTCAAGTGGGAAAGCTCAGCAAAGCCTGGTCTTGCTTGTCACCCAGGAGAGACTCCATCTGAGAAGAGGATGGGTCTTTGGCAATTCAACTGGGCAGTTTAGAATGAAGAGGGCCCCCTCCCAACCCCTCCTGACAACCAGCCAGTTACCCACTCTGCGCCTGTTCCTGCTGCACAAAAGTGATTTTCTTCTGAGGACACTGTGTTCTGTGCTCCGGCATTCAGGGTCTGACTCCCACACAATGACTATCTGGGCAGCCCCAGATTGGATTGGCAAATGCCTGTGTTTTCATAAAAGGCAGGAGTGCTTTGTGAAGCCTTGAAGGGGTATGAAATGCTACGTGTGCAGGAAAATGAAATAAGCACCCCAATTTGCAAGTTGCCCATTTGATCCAATTTGTCTGGGGCAGGCCTAATGCAATTTGAAGGGTGATTGGAAGTTTCTTCTGCCTCATTCTTCGCCTTTCTCTCCCTTTCATTAAAGTTATAAATAACTGTGCCTCGCATTTTAATGAAAGGGAGTGGTGTGAATAACCAGAGGCTTTGGGAGGAAACCTGAAATAATGGTGCAGTTGCTAAGGAACGGGACTGGACAAGTTAATTTTGTTGGCATAACATCTCCTCGTTATTTAATCTCCTAGTGTATTCATTTCGTCCATCTGTCACCATGTCACTGAAGCTGGGAGGAACTGCTAATTGCAACCCCAGGGTGGAGAACAGACCTGTCCAAAGCTTGTGTAAATTTCAGCTCTCAGAGTGGGGCCCTGAGCTTTGATTTTACATTTGGAGAGACCACCCTTTGCTATCGCGTGAAGAAAGTTGGCCAGGGCCTCACCGGTCTCTGCCAGACGAAACTCTCCTGCCCCCGAGCAGCAGTTTTGTATCCTAGATGGACGGTGGTCACCTGGGGTGCTTTGAAAAAAGACCAATGTTTGGGCCCCATCCCCAAGGATTCTCATGTAATTGGTCCAGGGGCAGGGTCCAGGCATGGGATTTTAAAAGAAAGCTCCCCTAAGTGATTTTAATGGCTACCCAGGCAAAGAACCACTGATTTATAGAATTGCCACCTTTTCCATCGCTGTGTCTTATTTTCAAAGCTCCAGAGCCTCTCAGATTTTTTTTTTTTGCCCTCTGCCACATGCCGTGCAGGATCCATAGTTCCCCCACCAGGGATCTAACCCGTGCCCCCTGCACTGGAAGCACGGAGTCTTAACCACTGGACCGCCAGGGAAGTCCTCAGATATTTTTTTAAGTCTTCCAATCACTTTCTCCCCATCTCACATATAATAACTCTGATAATGAGCTTTTAATGAGCACTCCCGGGACATTGGGCGCAGCACTATGTGGTTTTACCTGCATGGTATCTTGGAATCCTCGCAATAATCTTGCAAAGTGGATATTTTTGTTAGTCCCGTTTTACCAACAAGGAAACTGATGCTTGGAGAGGTTCCAAGATTTGGGCACAGGTCTTACTCCAAAGCTCAACTAGTTGTGCCAGTGACTTCTGTCTGCATGTGTGAACCCGCTGGCCCACACCTGCAGGCTCCGCGTCCCCCCATGCTCAGGACCAGCTCTGCCCTGGTCAGGGGTTTGTGAGAGCCTGAGACTGTGGGTCAGATGACTCAGTAGCTAGTCTGTCACATTTCCAGCTTGGGCCCTGGGTCCCAGCTCTGAGAAGGAGATTCCCTTGGGCTCCTCACCTCAGCTGCCTAGATTCAAATCCAGCAGGTAACCTTGGCCAAGTCTCTGAGTTTCTTTAATATCCAGTTTCCTCACTGTTGGTGGGATGACAACACACTGCATAGAAGTGCGGTGAGGATGAAATGAAATAACACATGTAAGGCACTCAGAATAGGGTCTGGCACACACAGCTCACGAAAGGGTATTTGATCTCCACCCCCAGCTTTATTGAGATATAATTGATGTAAAACATTGTGTAAGTTTGAGGTGCATAATGTCTTGATTTGATACACTTATATATTGCAAAATGATTACGACAATAGCTTAGCTAATACCTCCATCATGCCCGTAACTATCATTTCTTTTTTGTAGTGAGAATACTTAAGATCTAACCTCTTAACAACTTTCAAGCATATAATACAGCATTATTATCTACAGTCACCGTGCTGTACATTAGATCCCCAGAACGTACTCATCTTATAGCTGACGATTTGTACCCTTTGACCTATAGCTCTCCATTTTCCCCACCCCTCAGACCCTGGTAACCACCATTCTAGCCTCTGTGTCTATGAGTTTGGTGTTTTTCAGCTTCCACATATCGTACAGTATTTGTCTTTCTCTGTCTGACTTGCTGCACTTAGCGTAATGCCCTCAAGGTCCATCCCTGTTGTGGCAAGCGGCAGGATATCCTTCTTGCTCGTGGCTGAATGATATTCATATATATCTCCACTTTCTTTATCCAGCCATCCGCTGATGGACACTTAGATTGTGTCCCATGTCTTGGTTATTGTGAATAATGCTGCAGTGAACATTGGAGTGCAGATATCTCATCAAGATCCTGTTTTTATCTGAAACACTCCTTCTGGTGTCATCATTAGCACAGAGCTAGGGCTCAGAGGCTGTTTTACTTTCCCAGTCTCCTCAGTCCAGTGCCCAGCATCATGTCTGGATTCCAGGTGCTGGGCAGCTCTGAGGTTGCGTCTGGGCTTCCTGAAGCTGATGCCTTGACCCCGTGATTCAAACACAAAGAGCTGACCTCAGAGGCCTAACCCTGCCTCTGCTTTTGGTTGGTTAAACCACAACAGGTGACAAGGACCTTTCTCCAAATGTATCAGGAAGAACTCTTTCAGCATCGAGAGAGAGAAACCCAACTCAAACTGGCTTTAAGCTGAAAAGGAATTTATTGGCTGACATTGGCTGATGCCGCTGGAAAGTCCAGAGCTGGCTTCGGGCATGAGGGATCCAGGGGCTCAGATGTGTCCCCAGGCTCCTGTCCCTCTCTCTTCAGCTCCCAGTGCTCCTTTTCTCTCTATTATCTTTGTGTACCAGCAGCATTCTAGAAGCTCAGGCTCGCAGCCTTATCACTAGCAAGCCCCCGAAAGGAACTTCTTGACCCAATAATTTCAATGAAAGTCATGGAATGTACTTGATCAGACAGATTGGCTCAAGGCCAGCAAGGCAGCAGAATCTAACCTAGCCCAAGCTGGCTCCGAACGGAGAGGCATGCTTTCCAGGCATCAAGAAGTCAGACCAACAGCACATTTCACAGCTGTCTAGAAAGTCAATTCAGCCTGGTGCCCAGGTAACACAGAAGACCATCTTATGGCTTATTTACAAGATTCTGGGTCTGAAGAAAAATTAGAATCTGAAGCTGTTAAGGAAAACCAGATTCTCTTCCATATACTGAAAAACAACCCCAAACCAAAAAATCTGGTGGGATTTAGAAGATCTTTAAGAGTACTTTCAGCACACAATACCCTCTCCCCAAACCAAACAAAAAAAGGACCCCACAACGGTGTCCAGAACTGTGTGAGCCTTGAGCGCCATCTTGTGACAAACTGTGGTATTTTCGTAGGATGAACTTTTCTCCAGGGAAAACGCATCAGGCACGGCACCTCCCCCGCCCACCGCTGATAGCACTACTGGGCTCAGTGCTACCATCACAGAAATGACAGCCCCCACCATGAGGAGCCCCCAGCCCAGATAATACAATACAACATGGTGGACTCTGTTTTAGCGTATGAGAAGTGTCCTATGGGGCCTCCAGAGCGGGGGCCGTTGTCTTTTCTTAGGCGCTGGGAAAGCCAGCCCAGAGCAGGCACAGCACAAACGCTGATGAAAGAGCCATTAACTGTCCCTTCCAGCTTCCTCATTAGCTGCTCTAGTTTTTCTTATGGACATTCCTAGGGCCTGTTGTCAACGTGCTCAACATAGACATTTCTTCCCTCACTGCTGGCCTATTAATTTGCTTTCCTATCCAGGAGTTTAGGATCAATACTTCCTCGGGGCCATCCACCCCTCAATCAATGAAAAGGTCACTATATATTTATGTCTCTGCAAAGCCTGAGGTCTGAGAACTCACAGCTTAACATAGGATGCCCTCCACCCTAACCTGTGCTCTCAGAAATGAGGTCATTTGTGGTGCAGCATCTTCTGTACACACACAGATGGCGAGAGCCGATGGGCCGCGCACAGCCTGGAAAGTCCACAAAGAGACCCAGAGCACCGGGGGTTTGCATTGCCATCAAAGCTGTGACCTTGCCTCTTGTTGACAAGCCGCCCTACCAAAGGGGCAGGGACCCAGGTACAAGGGGCCCACGCTTGTCAGTAATCATATAAACCCTGCCAGCCTCTCTTTTTCCCTCTGCTGGGAAAGACCCCATCAAATGAAGGAGCCCCTGGCCCTGACCTTCTCCCCTGGCTGACACACCGGTTCTTCTCACTCCCGTGTCATCCTCTGTCCCTCCCGCTTGGGCGTTGCATTGTCTGGCTGTCACACTTGCCAGTTGTTTCGCTTGTGTAAAGCTCAATGGGAAACAGCCTGAGTCATTGTAAAGGACAATTAATTATGGAAACGACTATTGATGAGCCTGTGGAGACACTGTTCCTGGTCTGGAGGGCAGAGCAGTGAACTAGATGAAAATGTTCCTTCCCCTCGTGGAAAGAATAGTCTAGTAAGGGATTAGGATTTTATTTTAGCTGCAATAGGTCACGATGAAGAGTTTTAAGCAGGGACGGACTCGATCTGATTTCCTTTTAGAAAGGATCAGCGTGGGAGGTGACGGGAGAGGGCCGGGGCGGGGTGGGGTGGGGTGAGGAGCGTGGAGGAGCTGGGCTGCTGCTCAGGCCCAGGGGGACCCTGAGGAAGGCGTGGTCTGGGTGGGAGCAGAACTGATGGAGAGGCAGCGGACTTGGGCTGTGTTTTGTGGGGAGCGCCGCCAGGGCCGGCTGATGGAGTGGATGTTAGGGACCGGGAGGGAAGGAGAGGATGCAAGGAGGGTCCCCAGGGTTTGGGTCTGGACACCCGGCAGCCAGTGGCCCCGCTGACTGAGATGGGGAGGATGGGGGAACAGCTGGTCGGTTCTGAAAACCAAGGGCTCTGGTGTGGCCTCATTAAGTTGGAGAAACCACCCACATGAGCGTTCAGGGGGACCGTGGGGCACTTTGGGAATGACTGGGATGAGAAGGCGCCTCAGCCCTGTCTCAGGCCCGAGGCTCTGGGGGGGCCATGCCAGGCCCACTCCTTGTACTTTTCACTGCTAGGCAAGCAGCATCTGGTGACGAGGGTTTAGCAAAACCACGGCCTGGATGAGGCCAGCCCCACCCCACCTGCAGGAAAGAGCTGGACCACCGGTTCCCAAACTAACCTGGAGGGACCAATCCTCTGGAATGCCAGTCACAATGCCGATTCCCAGGCCCCTCTCCTCGGGAAGGGCTCAGGGGGCCTGGGATTGGGCCCGGAACCTGTCTGTTTATCTTGGGCCCCTGAGGTCTGTCATCGTGGAAGTTTGGGAAAGTCTGTTAGGATCAGCTGCCTGAACTTTGATTCGGAACACATGTCCCAGGCTCCGTAAATCTCTCTCAGCTGAGTGGAGTGACGCGCCCTGGACCTGGAGTGCTCCCCACGAAGACTCCCTCCCCTTGGCAACCCAGTTGACTGTTACTGAGAGTCTGGAGGGCAGAGTCATTAAGAAGGTGTTTTTTTTTTTTTTTTTTTTAATTTTAAAATATTTTGGCCGCACCTTGTGGAGTGTGGGATCTTAGTTCCCTGACCAGAGATCAAACACACACCCCCTGCAGTGGAAGCGCGGAGTCTTAACCACTGATGGTTTTGACGTCCCAAGAAGGTGGTTTTGAAGTCAGACAGTGGGTGCTGTTGCACCTGTCTCCTCCATGTTCTGGCTGCTGACCTGGAGGAATGGCAGAAGCTGTCTTGCCCGTCTGTTCCTCATCCAGGGTAGGTCTCCCCTACCTCATGGCTGCCTGATAAGGATTTGGGGTGGGGAGGTTGCTAATGTAGGTGGATTGCCCGGCCCAGACAGCATCCAGGGGAAAGCCCCTGACTCACAGAGGCTTCCGGGCTAGCTCTCTGGAACCTTCCTTTCAGTCCAAGGAAAATCTCCTGCGGTGGCTGCCCAGGGCTCCAGCAGCCCCTTCCGGCCCATGGCTACCTGTGCTGCTTCACCTTTTTCCACCAGACATCAGGCCAAAGCGGTGGAAGGGAAGCCACTCCCGGGCTCTGCAAGGCAGCAACACTCCTAGTGTGGAAAGCTACCCTCCCAGAGGCCCTAGTTTGGAGAACTGGGAGGGGCAGTGAGGGGAGACTACCTTGAAGATTCAGAATGCGCTCCTTTGGGTTTGTCTGATGTTTCCTTACAAGGAGATTTAGAGTGTGCGCTTTTGGCAGGAATACTTCCGAAGCGATGTTATGTTCTCTGTGTGTGGTAGAGGCACATGCTATGATTTGACCCATTACTGACGATATTAACACTGATTATTTGATGAGGGTGGTACTTGCTAGTTTTCTCTACTGTAAAGATACTATTTTTTAAAAAAATAAGTTTATGTGTTTATTTATTTTTGGCTGCATTGGGTCTTCGTTGCGGTGCACAGGCTTCTCAGTGTAGTGGCTTCTCTTGTTGTGGAGCACGGGCTCAGCTGTTCCATGGCACGTGGGGTTTTCCTGGACCAGGGCTCCAACCTATGCCCCCTGAATTGGCAGGTGGATTCTTAACCACTGGGTCACCAGAGAAGTCCCAAGATACTATTTTGACATTTATAATACGAAGTATCTTATGGAGAGATTCTTAGTGACTATGTGACATGTAAAAGTAACAATTTCACTCTCTGGTTCAATCATCCATTAATGATTCTTGCCTTAATCAGTTGTTGTCATGAAGGTGATTTTCTAATTCCATCATTTCTTCCCCGTTTATTCACTGGCTTTTCTCTGTAAAAAGAAGCTTTTCCTTCTTATCTCTCTCTATCTATCTAACTATCTATCATCTATCTATCATCTATCATCTCTATCTTATCATCTATCATCTATCCATCCATTCATGTATGTATATATGTACGTATGCATTTGCTTAGTTACATCAGTGTGGACTCATGGATTTTATCTTACTCAGCAGGTTATAACTTCTTACTGTCATTATATATTTTGATGTTCAAATTGTTCCAGAGTTTTCCATGAGATCCCCTTAAATTGGCTTCCCAATCCTTTTCATATGTTTCCATCATTTTTAAGCATGTCCTTTCTTTATGGCAGAGGCTGTTCTAGGCTCAATTTGTACTTTCTCTGTCTCTGCCCTGGAATCTGCAATTTCTCCAAGGAACTCTGTTTCATTTTAATGGATAATGGTGTTTAGAAACTAATATCTGGATACTAGTAGCTTACTGATACTCAAATGTCATCGCTTATAGGCCCTCATGGTGGGCAGAGTTAAGAAATAGGTGTATGTGTACACACACACATGTATCTATTTTCATATTGAGTGATCTGTATTTGTTAAAACCCATTAGTTCATACTGATACCTTCAGTTCCAATTCAACCCCTCAGCCCCACAGGATATAGTCTAGCCTTTCTCTTTTCTGTATTTGTCCCTTTATTGTCTCAGTGGAGTGATGTTAGTTGTTAATCTGGGATAGATACTCTTTATGGTGTTAAGGAAATATCCTACTATTCAGTTTATCAGAATTGTCTAACAGGAAATGATGATAAATGTATCAGCCTTCGGAGAGATGACGATTGGGTTTTGTTTTATTTAGCAAGCCCTTGTATAAGGCTTACTAAACACCAAGCTGTGGTGTAAACAGATTTACAAATATTGATTTATTGATTTCTCACAACTCCCTAAAGCAGATAATGTGAGTATTTCCATTTTACAGTGAGAGAACTGAGGCACAGGGAAGTTAGATTGTTCGGTAAAAGTCACAACATAAGAAGAAAAGCCATGTTTCCAGTCCACGGGCTTTGTCTTCAGCATTGGGTGCTTGGCCTCTGACTCTCCTCTTGTCCTACTGTGGTAACTCCTTTGATCTACTGATGTGATAAATTACGTTAATAGCTTTCCTGACATTGAGCTATCCTTATATTCCAAATCATAGTTATGGTGTTACTGTCACTTGAAAATTGATTTGACTTGATTTGCAATTGAAATTTATATCTATATTCACAAGAGAGTTTGGTCTGTTGGAATTTCTTTTCATGGTGCAGTATCACGGTTATACTAACCTTAGTGAATTCAGTTTTAAACTTACTATCTTTTACAGACTTATGGAATTATTTACCTAAGACAGAAATGATAGTTTCTTGAAAGTTGAAAGAAAAAAATAGCATGTAAAACCATTTGGGCCCAGAGTTCTTCTAAACTATTTTTTTCAATTCTTAGTCTACTCTTTTAGCTTTTTGCAGAGTTGGTAATCTGCTCAGATTTCCTATTTCTTTCTTTTCTTTTTAAATAAATTTATTTATTTATTTAATTTTATTGGCTGCATTGGGTCTTTGTTGCTGCATGAGGGTTTTCTCTAGTTGCGGCGAGCAGGGGCTGTTCTTTGTGGTGCACGGGCTTCTCATTACAGTGGCTTCTCTTGTTGTGGAGCGTGGTCTCTGGGTGCTTGGGCTTCAGGAGTTGCGGCACACGGGCTCAACAGTTGTGGCTCTTGGGCTCTAGGGTGCAGGCTCAGTAGTTGTGGCGCATGGGTTTGGTTGCTCCCCAGCACATGGGATCCTCCTGGAGCAGGGATTGAACCCATGTCCCCTGCATTGGCAGGCGATTCTTTTTTTTTTTTTTTTTTTTTGTGTACACATTTAGTTTTATTGTAACAAAGCAACTTGTACACTTTTAACGTTTAAAACTGAGCATCATCTTTCCTTTCCAGTGAAACAAAAAGAAAAATTTAAAAATAAACAGGAACAAAATTACAATAGAGAATGTCAATTGCAAATAAGATCCTACAGGTTCTGCTGATTCTCCCATCGAGTGGCAGGGCTCAAGTCATCATTAGGAGAGAATTTTATTTTAAAAGTGTCATCTTAAACTGCAAGGATGTCCGTTAAACATCACAATTAAACATGCCAAAGGAGAAGCCATGTTGTCAAAATGCCCACTTAACCCACCCAAACATCTCAAACCCACCCTTTGCTGACCTTCTATAACCCCATTTTTTTAAGTTTTTTTTTCTTTTTTTAAACAAGAGAAAGTAGACAGATACATGTTGGTAAATGCTAACTGTCCATATTCACATAGAGACACAGTGTAATCTCTGAGCCCAATATACAGAGAAAGGAGGAAAAAAGCTAGAATTCTATGCACTACTACACAGGGGCCTAGCACCCTCCAGCTTCCAGCAGAGCTAAGGGAGCAGAAGGTTTTTCTTTTTTCCCACAGAGCATGGTGGTGTTGATTCCATAAAGTTTTTGTTGAGACAGGAAGGGATAAAAATGAATTTGGAACAGAAAGGGGTAGAGATTCTTTTCCCACTCAATTCTGGCAGGCGATTCTTAACCACTGCGCCATCAGGGAAGCCCTCCTATTTATTTCTTAAGACAATTTTGACAATTTACAGTGTCTTAGAAAACCATCCATTTTATCAAGTTTTAAAAATTTAGTATCATAGAATTATGCATATTATTTCTCCAAGATTTAAAATATCTTCCATATCTTTGCCTCTAACCCTTACTAATTTCTAATTATCAATATCTATTTTCTCTTTTTAAAAAAATTACACTAGAGAATCGTTTATTTACTGTGTTCTTTCTTGTGTTCTTATTAATTAATGTCCCCTTTTTATATTTGTTAGTGCTATTCTCCTGCTTTCCTTAGACTTGCTATGTTGCAAGAAACATTTTCCCCTTCCTTTAAGGCTAAAATCAGAAAGCGGATCTTTTTTTCCCTAGAAAAATTTCATGATGTTTTATTAACAAGATTATCAACACAGAGTGGCAAAGGCTTCCACGATCCTCTATCCATTAATCCATTTACACATTTAGTAAAGTAAATTTATTTTTTAGAAAGGGTGTGCTCCTGAATGGTTACATTACATGTCTTTAGAGATATTTGGGCTGCTACAGAAGATCAGTTTATAATGCATATCAAGTGTGGCAGGGAGCAGTGTCAATTTCCTGTCACCATCTGAACTGTCAGTTTTCATGTGCACACAGACAGGAGTCCAACTTCATTTGCAATTAAAAGCTCTGTTTAGCCTAATACTTCTCAATATGATCTTGTGTCCCACGGTGCTATTTCAGAATAATGACAGCTCAGGATCTAGAGCTGTGGAGGCCTATATGGAAATATTTTTAATAGAGAAAAAGCAAGTAAAACAACAAGCAAGTGTACAATCCTTGGATAGGAGCTAAGTGAGTTAGAAAAGTGGAGAAAGTAGCCCTGAGCTTGAGAAGCTCACAATTTGGTCCATTATACACTAGATGATGTGCAAGATGCTTTTCAAGTACTTTGTGATGATTCTTTTTTTGATATTTGGGAAGTTTATTAAAAATATCAAAAATATTTTAAAATACAACAGGATCATGGGTCACTGTGAAACAATATCTATTTGTTTAACAAAAGTAACAATAGAAGATTTTGAAGGCAGATACAGAACTGATGTGATAATTCTTATAACAACTTTTCATTAAAAACAAGATTGGGGGGAACTCCCTGGTGGTTCAGTGGCTAGAACTCTGTGCTTTCACTGCCGAGGGTCCAGGTTTGATCACTGATCAGGAAACTAAGACCCCACAAGCTTCGAGGCATGCCCCCCCTCCCTCCCCCCCAATAAAAGGGAGGGAGAAAAAAAGCAAGATGGGTATCACGGTCTCCATGTTGCAGACGAGGAGACTTTCTTGAGAGACGTTAAATCACTTACCTATGGACATATACCTAGTAAGGTCCGATATTCAAACTGAGGTTTCTCAGAAAACAAAACCCATTTCCTTTCTCTTGGTGGTTTTCAAACTTCAAGAGTCCCAAAGAATATGACCAGGTTTATGTTGCATTTTCTGTCTGTATGTGAACCTGGATACTTTCTACTGACCTGGCCAATACTGGACGAGCTTTCCTTTCACCTTTTATGTATTAGGCTTTCACATAAGACTTCATTTGAAGAGTCTTGTCGAAGTGTTGCCCTCTATTAAACATCGTTCTAACCAGAGTTCCAGTTTCAGTCAAAGTAGCATGTACTGGGTTAGTCGTTCCACTCATAGCAATTATAAAAGTGGGAGGAAAATTATACACATTATATATGTTACCTATAAGATACATTATATCTATATATCTGTAATCTATGGATATATCTGTTTGCAGGCACTGGAGAGCAACCCAAGCAGGTAGGAACTGGAGGGACATGAAAGACTTGCAGTGTGTTTCATCTTACATATTTACCTCTGCTTACCCCGCTGGGGGCATTTTCGGGCTCAGTAAAGCACTGAGTATTAGCCAAGCAGAAAGGGGTAATCTTACTGGGCTGAAGACAACTGATTTACCCTATGAGACAAGCTAAGAAGGGGTCAGAGAAGCAAGATTCTTGATGAAACTGAAGACTTGCTTCCCTTTGATTCCCAGCGCCCACCCTATTCCCTATATCATGTCAGCAGTACCCCAAGCCCAGCTCCTATGTATGCAGCTACCATGTGAAAACCTAACTAGTGATTCTCCCAGTCCAAGGTCAAGGATCAAACATTTCAGGGAAGACAGTCTTCATCTCAATGATGGCTTTGTGGACAATGTCTCCTTGAGGAGTTCCTGTGGTTTTTTTCATGGTCAAAAAGAATATAAAGAGTTGCATTCCTGGATTTCAGTTTTCCATTTGAAATGATAGAGTGAATGCTGAATTTCCACCAAAGGACACCTGGCCAACAAGCTGCTGGAGAGTCTTCTCTGGGCTAGATCTGAAACACGAGGGGCTCACGGATATATTACAACTAAGTTGTGGGCAGCCTGAGGGGGGCCTGCCTGCCCTCAGCCATGGATTTGGGGAGACAGAACTTTTGATGCCTGGTCTCAGTGGAAATTCCAAATAGATAGAAAACAGTTTAAAAACTGTGTTGGATTTCCATCATTTGAATTTTTGCTAAAATGGTCTAACATTTTGGTTGGATCTTTAAAGGGCAATTTGACAAATAAATATAAAAAATATTCTGGACAACTTTGTTCACATTTTTTAACTGGAAGAGATATAGATAGAAAAAGAAACAAAATAAAGTAGCTTGTGTACCCCACTATTAGTCAGTAATAACAATTGTTGTGTATTGGTGTCTCTCAGAGGCTTGACACAGATATTGTCAAACAAACTTGGTAAAGAAACAGAGACCCAGAGACAACACGGGGGTTGCTCAAGGCCTATCAGATTGTGAATGGTAGAGGGAGGATTTGAACCCAGGTTGGTTCACTCCAGAACCCAAGCACTTCTCAGAATGCAATACCGCTCTCACCATACACATGGTCATCTTCAAGACTGAATATCCACGGTCTCTTTGTTTTGACCTACTGGGTCCTCCTTGAAGACACCAGTTGGCTCTAGGAGCTGATATCTCTGAAGATAGAAGCCTTCAGTATCTAGCCTTGTACAAGTGATTCTTTTGAAATTTGGAAACTGTTACACTTTCATTGCTCAGAGTCTGTCCTATTTAAAAAACTACTACTACGAGTAGTAGGCATTTTTGGCTGGCGCTCAGATGCTACTGATAAGGGTTCCATCCTTCCTCTACCCTTGGGATCTGCTGGTATCCGTTGATACATCTAGGAGCATATGTTTTGTTACTGGGTAAAAGAAGGAAGACTTTCGGGAGAAAAGAGGACTCTGGGATAAACAGAGGAGGGAGAGGAGTTGATAAGATTTGCTGTTCAGCCAGCCCCTTGGTCTACGGAAGAGCTGCTGTGGTTGAGGGATGAGAGTTGGAGCAGACAGAACTGTTTTCATGAGAGGGCTGGGCTAAGTTAGATTCTCTGCAAAGTCAAAGCCACTTTGGGCCTCAGGTGACAAAGGACGGGGATAACAGTGTCAGAAAGTGCTCTGCTTCCTCTAGACCCGGAGACCTGCAGTACTCTCGGGTCATCTGGGCAGGGGGACCTGGGGTTCACGATGGCCGTGGCCATGGGGAAGCTTCTCCGTGGAGCTTTAAGGACCCAGATGTGGACTCGCAGGACGTGGCAGGAGGGGGAGGGGAGGAAGAGACTGCATGGTGACTACCGTGGACTAACAGTGACCAGCCCTTCACTCCAGGAGGGACTGTGGGACACTCGGAGGGGGGTAAATGTCCAGCTTTAAGCTGAGCAGAGATTGTGCCGTTGTCATTTGGGTGGAAGAAGAGTTCTAAGGTAATCTACAGGATTTTAGAGTAAAACATGAACTCAGTTTAATACATTCCCCCTTTTCAGATGAAAATCAGAACTCAGCCCAGCACAATGATCTATTATCTCCCTCTCCACCCCACCGGCATGCTCAGGACCATTAAAACAGCCCCGACACTGGGGTCCTTGCCTCTGAGAGTCGCTCTAGTCTCTGTGCTGTTTTGATGCCCATTTTTCTATTATATTTTCTCAGTTCAAAAATACTCAGTCCTTTCCTCTCCCCTCTCCCTCCCTTCCTCCCCCCCCTCCCCCAATTTGGTCCTCCATTCCCAGACAATTTGGTCCAGATGCCCTTAGGTGGGATCAGGCAAGGGCAGTGTCTGAAGATGGTGTCTGGGGACCGGCTACCTGGGCGGGTGTGGGTCCTGAGAGCACCGAGGGCCTTTGTGTCCGGTGGGGTGGCCTAGTGAGGGTGGCAGAGCTGTCCTAGAGAGTGGGAGCCTGCATGGCCTGGCGGGGTGGCCTCCCTCGGCGGGTGGGGAGAAGGGGGATCTCAGCATGAGCAGAAGGAGGGCAGCCCAGCACAGGGTGTTGGAGCCCCCACAGGGGGAGGGGGCGCCTGTGCAGAAGGTAGGTCAGTGGGTGTCAGGGCCCCAGTGGAGTGTGGACAAGTGGGGCAGAATTTGAGCTGCTTCCAGTTCCTGAGAGTCCCAGGACCAACCTTACTTCTGCTTTCCCAATTTTGGCTTATTTAGACCCCTTTGATCTGGGCATCACCCCAACGACGTCCTGGTACCCCTCCCACCAACCCTTTCCCACTGATGCCAGTTAGAGTTGGGCACAAGACTCTTCTTGCAACCAGAGGAGTCCTGGGTAACACACAGGGCTCACAGAGCCCCCCAAAATCAGCAAAAGTAAGTCTGACACGAGGCCTGGGGCCAACAGCCTGGCTGTGAGGTCTGGTGTCCTTGTGCCGGGACAATCATTTAGCTTTGTCTCATGCAAGTTGATGGAAAACAGCAGGAAATCACGCTCAGACTTCCAGAGGCTTCTACTGGAAATGCCCTGAATCTACTTCTCCATTTATAATTACATGTATTCACAAGTTCATGGTGGTGATACGGGATGAAGCACATTATGTAATCAGATTGTCTTTGATGGTATAGTTAATACTAATGTGATGATTATGTGTGAACATTTAAATATATGACACTCATTATCAAAAATTGATTTAAGGACCAGACACCAGTTGTTTTCTTCCCCCAAGATTCTTTTATGTTCTTTGTCTGTATGTTCTTACTAACTCAGTAGGATGGCACGTGTCTAAATCATTCTTTCGTGAAAGGACCTGGCTGGCATTCTCTTAGCTGCGACAGTCAATTGTCCTCCGTTCTTCTCCAGAATCCTTGGCACAGAAGCTGATCCAAGAGTCCTTCTCCAGGGCAGACCCTACTCCTGCCCTTGGGGACAGGGATAAACAAAATGGACACTCAAGGGGCTGCAGAGTAGGAGTAAAACCAATTTGTGTGTGAGGAGGCTTGAGTCTGGGGACTGCCTCTCAATATCCATGGCACAAGCCAGTTAACCCCTCGGGGATTCACTTAGAAAGCTGGGTGGGTAAAATGTCAGCCAATGGAGGACAGATTAAATAAATTATGATGCATGCAAGAAATACTGTACAACTTTTCGAAAGAATGAGGCAGGCAAATCTCTTTGCTTTGGCAGGTCCAAGATCTGTGGTTTGAAAAAAAGAGTTTTCACATATGGTATCATTCTATTTTTCAAAAAGTAATTAAAATATGCACACAGGCAAAAAAATGTGGAGAAATATGCACTCAACCATTATTGATATTTAACTCTGAGAGGTGAGATTATGGAGGACTTTTGTTTCTTAGAGCAAATATTTCTGCAATATTTTGGATGTTTTATAATACAAAAATATTTCTTTTGTAAGCAGGGGGAAAAGATAAATAAAAATTAAGCAATAAAATAGGGGAAAACCCAGATATTCGCTGCATTCCCTTCATGCTCCAAATAACACTTTTCTAAGGCCATTGTCCTTTCCGCAGTTCTGTGCCATCAGGGGAACTGGGAACCAACTGGGTCTTTGAGAATCTTCGAGAAATACATTACTTTCAATACAAAATCAGGACTGAAGCAATACGAACGAAGTGCTGGTGTGTGGTTTGTATACATCGTGCACGGAAAACACATCGGCTCTGCAGGTACCTGTGGGGCAGGTGATTTGTGAAGATGCTCGTTCCTATGCTGTTCTTGCAGTGTGAGTGGTGTTTTCCTTCTTCTGTCCTGCATACGCTCCAAGCCCCTCCCAGCTGGGACTCTCTTGCCCTAATTGCCTTGATGTTTCAAAGTCAAAGTGGCACCTGCCAGGCACACGGGTTGTAACTCCTAGATGCATCTTGGCTTTGTTTGGGGATCTAGTCTCTTGGAGAAGCTAAGTGAAGTTGCAGAGGTAGCTTGAGTCAGAAAATGAACATGAGCTTCCCCAGGACTGGGCAGGGGATGGATCTGAGTGTGGCGGGTGTGCAGTCCACAAGTATTGCTGCCCTGAGCTCCACTGACCTGCAGCAGCCAGGTGTGGAGATGGCTGTGGGTTGCCATGGAGAGAGAATACGAAGCACAAGATCTGGGTGCAGAGGGAGAGGAAGTCTCTAACGGAGTCCTCACTCCGGGTAGAGGGTGCTGGGGAGCATCTCTGGGCTCACCCAGGCTCTCGGGGCTGATGACCAGACCCATGGGAACAAAGCTTAGCAGAAGGAGCAATGATAATAGAGCAATCCCCATACACCAAGGGATACCTTGCACACCTTTTCTGGGTACCACATCACCTTCCTGGATGTCACGTGACCCTTATAACCTCCTCTCTTGAAACATGATTGTGATAGAATTTCTAGTTACCTAGGCACGTGGGGGGGCTCAGAGCCAAATTTAATTTGATTTTTTTTTAAAAAGAAAGTGATATGGCCTTTTCCTTTTTGTCATCTGAATGTTGTGGAGCAAATTTATAGCTATTCCATATTTTTCTTGCATTCCCTTGCAAAGGCCTCATCCTCTCCTGGGCACTTCCTGACCCTTGTCTTCTTATGTCAGACCTCAGCTCTTGCTCAGAATGGCAGGATGGGAACCCAATTGTTACTGCATTTTCCAACCAGGTCACTGCATGTGACATGTGGAGATTAGCAGTCGTGTTGTGTATGTTACCGAATGTTTGACATCAATAGCTAATACCATAGCCCCTCCTGGGGTTTCCTGTCACTCTGTGCCAGGCACTGTGCTCACCATAGAGCTTGACATGGATCCTTTCACTTCAGCCTCAGCAATTCTATGAGGTGGATGTTGCTACTGTGCCCTTCTGTCGATGAAGGAACTGAGCCCAGAGAGGCTAGGTAACTTGCCCAGTGTCACACAGTCTGTGAGTGGCAAGCTGAGGTTTGTACCTAATTTGATTCTAGAGTCCAAATAACCTCTATTATATCCTGTCTTCTAGGGATCACATACCAGAAACAAAATATTCTAGATACAGGGGCAAAGTCAAGTTCTGATGGGAAACATGAGGGTGCGTCAAAAATTATGTGCACTCTGGCCCTAGACTTTATTTGAATTAACTTTTAGAAAAGACAAACACATCATTTTTTCAACATCATTTCCTTGCTTTTCGATACACTTTGTCCGTCTGTCAACAAGCGTTCACATTCCCTCATTAAAAAATGTTTTAGGGGGCTTCCCTGGTGGTGCAGTGGTTAAGAATCTGCTTGTCAATGCAGAGGACACGGGTTCAAGCCCTGGTCCAGGACAGCAGGAGGTGAGGTGCGGGCGAGTGAGCGAAACTTCATCTGTCACTCCCCATTGCTCCCCATCACTCGTGTTACCACCCGAACCATCCCTGCCCCCATCCGTGGAAAAATTGTCTTCCACTAAAATGGTCCCTGGTGCCAAAAAGGTTGGGGACTGCTGCGCTAAGACCTAAGCTCTTTCAATTGATGTGAGGGATAAAGAATCAGAAAAGGCTTCTTTCCTTTCTTTCCACAGAGATGGGGTAGGGAGCAAGGAATGACTGGAGAGGGGCTGGATGAAAGTACCCGGCATTTGCCACTTTTTTCTGGAGGTGGCATCTGTTTGCAATAACACTTCATACCCGCAAAGCCTGCTTTTCTCACCAATGCCCTTGTTGTAATGTTGCTGGAGAGGGACACGGAGGCTGCCTTCTCTCAGGCTGGCAGGCGTCTTTCACCTTGAGCTTCCACTGCAGCTGAGTTTCAGTCTCCGACAGCAACACACCAGAGAGGGGATGCTCGGATGTCAGTGACCTCATGGCGAGGCTGATGTGGTGCTGAAAACAGCTTCCTTTTCTTCCCTGGCCCCTCTCCAGGCCAGAAGTGGTCCTTTCTCCTCTGAAATCACCCACATAACGTCGTCCCTTCTAAGGCTTTCTGTGATATGTCTCAACCTCTTCCATTTAGGTACCCTGACCAGGTGGATGGGATGAATTGGGAGATTGGTATTGACATGTGTACATCACTATGTATAAAATAGATAACTAATGAGAACCTACTGTACAGCACAGGGAACTCTACTCAGTGCTCTGTGGTGACCTAAATGGGAAGGAAATCCAAAAAAGAGGGGATATATGTACATGTATAGCTGATTCACTTTGCTGTACAGCAGAAACTAACACAACATTGTAAAGCAACTATATGCCGATAAAAATTAATAAAAAAAATAGATACCCTGAACTCAAAGGGGCTGCAGACGTCTCCTGACATGCAAAATGTCTTTGAGGTCAGCTGTGTTGTCTTTAAAATATTTCAGAATTTTGCATTCTTCTGCATAATATACATGCATTTCATTTAAAATGTCTTCAAAATCATTGCAATTTTCCACACAAGTCTTTGAGTAGAATAGGTCCTCCAGAAAGTGTGCTATGTTTTTCCTGGGGTTTTGTGTACCCCTGGCCCTCCACGAGGCACACTCTGGGGTACTCAGACATGTTGATACCCCAAATGGTTGGTTTATCATTCAAGGCCCTTCTCAAGTGGTTTTGATCCACATTTCCCACTTATTCCCCAGGACACCTCAGCTGGTACATGCCTTGATTTTCCAGGCAGCCTGTGAAGCTGGGACCTTGTCCCGCATCTGCCTGGTACAGAGTGGTGATCCTCGAAGTGTGTGTGCCTCCCCAGCCCCTTTCCACAGACAGCTTAATCTCCCAGGGTGCCATACTGGGGATGGCCAGCAGATGGCACCAAGGTGTCTGCTAGCGTTGCCTGGCAGGTCTGTGGTTGACTCTGGACTGATGACAGCAGTGTGTGACCATCCCTCTCCCTGGGCCACATTCCACTACTCTCATCTCAGCTCTGCCCTTCCTGGCCACCCATTCAGCCCTCCGGGAGTAGAGTAAATGGGAGTGAAGAAAGCCAGGTGGGTTATCCCTCCATGATTCCTGCTCTTGTGGGGATGGAGCAGAATGCTGGCTGAGTCAAGTTTCCAGGAAGAGTCCAGGATTCCCCTTCTGTATCAGAGAGGCTCCAGGAAATGCAGAGAAGGTGGTTCAGCACCAGGCAGTGGGAGAAATTTTTCTCTTAAGCAATAGTGTACTTTATCAGAGGAATATGGGACTGAAATGAAGAAATGATAATATAGTGAAATACTACCATGGTGGCTACCAGTTCCACCACCACCACTGCCATCACCACCACCACGGCTACCACCACCACCACCACCATCACCACCATGTGTGTAGAGCTTTACAGATTCGAGAATACCTTATGTGTATTATATAGTTTGTATCACTTATTCTTTATCAGAGACACTTCAGAAAGTAACTGTTTTCTGTCTACACAGCATGCTTGTCCCTTTTCATGTCTTCTGGTTTCTGTGGGAGGACTCCAGAAGACCAGAAAAAGAGTGATTGTATAGGTGCCCCTAATGTGAGTAAAAAGGCCCATTATGCTTCAGAAGGAGGAGAGAGAGCAGCTGAATAGGGGAGAAAGGCCACGCCGGCCCTCCCGCCTTGGAGGGCTCCACATGGATAGCTATCAGAGCGTAAAGAATGGATGATTTTGCCCCTCCTTGGGCACTGCATACATGGCTGACCATGAGCAAGACCTTTGAGGTTTACTCACGGGCCCTCAATTTGATATTTATGGTGAGATAACAAGACTGCATGAAGTCACTCAGATGTTCATAATGGTGCCAACGGACATTTAAGGGGGTCACTATAGCTTCTCCCAGGACAAGATAAAAGACCTGGTGCAGCCAGGCTTCCAAAGGCAACTGGTGCAAGGAAGGTTTTATCTGAACATTAGCAGAAAACGAATGCCAGTCCCTCACTGCAGAAAGACCTAAGGTGTTCCTACCGGCCATGTCTACCCTCCAGCCTCTGAGAATTCCAAGTGGGGAAACATCCCAGGCTCAGCAGAGAAGCTCCGCATTTCTTGCTCAGAAGGCCAGCTTTCTCTGGGGAAAACCTGTAGAAAGGAGAATTTTTTTCCCCCACATTATCTGCTGGTGTGGGTGGCTGGAGGCCTGTCCTTATTTAATGTCCTGTATGTATGTCAATGTCAGCCCAGCTGGCATATGAACAGATTCTGTATGACTCCGCTGTGAATGAACCCACTGGAGAGGCAGAGCTCAAGAAGGAAGAGAGACAGTATATGTCTATTACCCAGTTTTATGCATCTAATATCACAGGCAAATGTGGACACCTGGAGACTATCAAACCAAAATTAGAAACTCATTGGAAGAAAAGGACAGTATTTGCACAGATCGCCCATAAATCTTCAATAACTAACTCTCCTTGGGCATAACATCAAATGTTCACTTTCTTTTTAGTGTCTCATTAGGAAGAAAATTTATTGTCCAACTATTGAACTATGTCAATTTTTAGAAAACATTGTGTGAATATTTTCAGGAACCACACACTTGATTTTACATTAGCTTTATGCCACTGAACAGGAAAAGTCTTGGTCTTTCCAATGATGAAATGACACTAATCACAAAATTAAAGGAGATAGCATGTACTCAGTTGGAAGTGACAGCGGTTTCCCATAAATGTATCAGAGCCCTGGCTCCCTTTGATAAGTTAGAATGATGTCACCTCCTCCAGCCCAGACCAGGGCACAATCCACTTCCCTGTTCCCCTGCCCCCAGCACCTTCTTGCTCTGTCTAAAAGTGGGTCCAAAGGGAAGGCTTCAGAGGAAACAGATTCTTATGATGGGGTGTGTTTTCCAGCTGTGTTTGCTCTCCTGCCTTGGTGGGAATAGCTTGCAAAGGACCAGGAAGGAACAGAAAAACGTTAAACAAAAATCAATGAATTGCATATGGTGCCTGTTAAAAATAATAAATAGGCAGAAGATGAAGGGCTGAGCTTACATGTGTGAACCTGTCTCAGCCAGGGCGCTTGCATCCAGAGCGAGCGGGGGTGGCTGCTTCCTGTTCCTATTGTCCTGCCTTGGACCACACTAGACCAGGCAAGAGCTTCTCTGAACAGTTGGAGAGAGGAGGGTGGGGTGCAGGGAGGCAGAGGGAGCAGGGACACTTGAGGGTGTACCTGGCCGTAGTCTCCATCTTCTCTGTGGGCTCTTCAAACAGGAGGATGCCTTGGCCGTGGGACCTCCAATTGAGCAAGAGGCAAATATATGAGTGGCTGCAAAACTTTGGAAAACTAGGGGAACATGGGAGCAAGATTCTGTAACCTTGAAACCCAGGTCTCCACTCATAGCTGAAAATGAGATTAGCTCAATATAGTTCATGGCCCAATGTATGGCTCTTCTTCCCAGTTCTGTCATGTTGTCTATCTATCTATTCTATCTATCTATCTATCATCTATCTGTCTGTCTGTCTATCTATCTATCGTCTATCTATCTATTATCTATCACCTATCTATCATCTATCTATCTATCTATCTATCTATCTATCTATCTATCTATCTATCTATCTATATCTATATCTATCTATCTATGTATCTATCTATCATCTATATATCATCTATATCTATCATCTATCTATCTATCATCTATCAACTACCTATCCACCTATCTATCTTTCCATGCATTCGAGACCCATAACACTCATACGGAACTGGGATGGAGAACAGTCTCTTGAAGACAACCTAAAGGATGGGGCATGGAGTAACTAGACATGAGCTTCATTTTCCCTTCAAACTTAGATTTATGATTTGCAGCTTTAATTAAGTATTCCTTGGGTGAATGCCCTTTTTCCTTACAATAATCAGTTGCCTCTATCAATATTCTACTAATATTGATTTTTATTTATTAGTTAATATTTGAGTGTCTACTTGGTTAAAGGAGCTGAGGGGGTATGAGAAAAGGGTTTACACACAAATAACCAGTATTTGAATAGATGCAGGATGCTATTTTGAAACTATATGTGTTGCAGTTTGTGTTTATATATGTGTTTACAAATGTGCTTTTATGTTTTTTAAAAAATCCTTTTGTTGTAACATTAAAGATACAGAAAACCACATAAAACAAATATTGTTTTAATGATTTGTTTTAAGGTGAATACCCTTAACTATGACACAGATCAAGAAATAGAATTTTGCCATCTCCATGTTGTGCTTTTTGATTTTTAAAAAGTATTAGTTTTTTTAATGCAGCAAAGCCTAAAAAAGGCTCAAATATGACTGCCCAGGTAATGCCGAAGACCTTACTAAGAAATAAAAGTTACATATGTACATGATTGGAAAGTACCAAAACACATGCTTTTAGACATCTTAAATATACACCCCCAAACCCAAATTCAGTGTTCTGGCAAGGACACAAGGCTCGTTTCAATTAAAAAACCCTAGTATATTAGTTTCCTGTGGCTGCCACAAAAAGTACCACCAACTGGTTGGCCTAAGATGATAGCAATTGATTCTCTGACAGTTTTGGCAGCTAGCAGTCCAAGGTGTTGGTAAAGCCTTGCTCCCTTTCTGAGCTTCTTCTCGTGGTTGCTGGAAATCCTTGGCATCACTGCAACCTGTGCCTTCGATGTCACAGGTCACATGGTGTTACTCCTTTGTGTCTCTCGGAGTCTCTTCTCCTCTTCCTGTAAGGACATGGGTTATGATTGATTAAAATCCGCCCAACTCCAGTATGACCTCATTTTAACCCACTTCTGCATTACATCTACAAAGACCCTACTTCCCAATAAGGGGTGTGGACATTGGCATATTTTTCTGGGAGACATAATTTAACCCACAGCAGTTAAGAAAACTCAGTTTCTTCCTAGGGTTCTTGTATAAATTGCATACCTAACATTTTATTGTTTCAGAAGAATCAGGTGAAGAAAGGCAACCAACATGCTTCCCTGTGTTTATTTTTCCCTACCTGTCCAGGTAAGCATAATAATCCAAAGTTTGGGGATCACGAAACCAGTCTCTCCAACGTTTCCCCTCCCATCTTCTGAATGAACCCTAAGAGCTTGGGCGTGAGGACTGCAAACAGCGTTTTTCGCCACGTGGGGGCAGATGGCAGAGGCTACAACTGTGCACATTTTCTCAGCATCCTATTTGGGTCAAAGCACTTGCCGCTGCTTTCTGGACGAGGCTGAGGAAATTCCTGCTGCTGTTTGCATCGGGGAAAAAGTGAGCAAAGGTGATTCAAGGGCTTTTTGTTCTACATGAATCTGTCATGGGGAGAGCAGGAAGGCTATTGAGCTGCAAAATATATCTTGAAGCTATTCATCCCTCTCCATTGCCCTGGCTCCAACTGCCATCACCCAGCTTCCTCCATTCTTCACACAGCAGCCAGACGGACTCTTAAAAGCCTCAATCAACTTGTTAAAACTTTCTGTGATTCTCACCTCTTCCCTTTGCATTTATAATGAAATTTGTAAGGTGTGGTCAGCACGCCTCTTTTTTTTTTTCACAGTTTGCACAGACATCTTGGAACGGAGTTGATTCTTTTGGCCTGGCTTGGATTATACACCTACCCCTAAACCAATGCCCACAGCCATGGGAGATGTGACTTTTTGATAAGCCAGATTCCTAGAGTGGGGGGGAGTTCAGCCCCACTCAGCTCACATGCAATGTGGTGATGGAGCCCTGGGATCTCAAGGAACACCAGTGAGCCGTTCCTAGAAGAGAGGATGCTGGGAAGGCTGTAAATACAGAGGTCCACCCCGTGACAAGGGGGCTTTTTGTGTCCCTTTTCCACTGTAACATTCTCTGGCAGCAATCTAGACAAGTGTAGCAGCCCCAGGTTGAGAGGGAGGTGGCTGGACATAAAAGAAATGAGAGGATAATGTTTATTTAGGAGTACACCACAAGAAAGATGTAGGAACAAGGAAGAGAAGAAAACAGCCATTTAAACCAGGGGAAGTGGTGTTACTCCACTTTCCTGGAGATTCTGCAGCCAGGGTTATGGAAAGTTCAGCCATTTCTTGTACGAGATCACTTCCAGGGTCACTCAGATAGGATGCTAGGGCTGTGGTCCAGAGAACCAGGGTGTAGAGATGTCCTGCCTTTCTTTCTGCTCGATTCATTGTATCCACTTTTGGGGGCTCAGCGAGAGAGGGTCAGACAGTTCTTTGGGTGGGAGGATAGAAAGCCTCTGCACTTGGAGGATAACTGCCAACCCGATTGGACCTAGGGCTCATTGATCTGATGGGTGGAGGGGTGGAGTGGGGGCTACACCAGGCTGAGGGTCCCAGGGTTATTCTGGTTGTGGCTTACCATTTCTTGGATTGCTGCTCTCCATGACATGTTCAAGGTTGGCTTTATAGAATGATATTTGCATTCCGGCCCCTAGGAAGGGGCAAAAAAGACTGGAAGTCAAGTCGTCTCCTTTGTAATGGGCATGACTCAGAAGTTGTATAAGTCACTATGGCTCACATCTCATTGGTCAGATCTTAGTCACATGGCCTTGTCTAGCTGCAAGGGAAGCTGGTAAATGCAGTCTCTACCTGGATGAATAGGTGAGGATGGGGTAGGGAGTGGTTTTTTATTAAAAGGAAGAAGGGGAGAATGGATATCCAGTAGCCATTAGCAGTATTGACTGCATTTTTATTTCAGCTGAATGCATTCTCTAATCAAAACATTAATTATAATAATAAAATCATTAAATTTATTAAGCTGTGATCATATAGCAGGTTCTATTCTAAGTGCTTTTCATTCAGTGTCCTATTTATTCATGATTTCTAAGAATGGCTAGTTTTAGAGGATAATCATTTCAGAATTTTTCTTTAGAGCTAAATTCCTGGAAATCAGAGAAAGGATTTACAGGTGGTTCCATTATGACCTCAGCTCACTAGGAATTCTCCCGAGTGTTATGAGCATGAAGACCAAGGGTAATATTATTTCAGAACTAGTTAAATTATAAGGCTATGTGAGTCACAAAAGGCCTACTCTGGGTGATTCTCAAAGAAGGCCTCTGCCAGGGACCTAGCAGGATAGCACCAGGACAGGAAAGTTGGACTTTCTGAAGGGGCTCAAATTAGATGAGGAAAATCTTAAGAGAGTGGATTGACCCAGTGGTTATATAAAGAAGGGTTCTAGGAGTTCATGTGTCTCAGGACCACCAGTGAAGACTGTTGTATTAGAAATGCTGGGCACCCAGCATTTGGCTAACTACTGTGCCAGGTCTTATGGCCCAATTGGAGAGTCAAGAGCTGCCCTGGAAAACCACACGTGGACATCTAACACAGTGTCTAGTTGGGCACTGGGATGTGTGGGAACAAAAGATAAATAACAGTGTGGGTCATTCTCCGTTTGCCCCACCCAGATTCACTCTCCACCCCCTACTGCTTGCTCTGCGTCCCAGGAGGCTGACAGGTGACATCACCAGGGTACACTTCTTGGCTGGCTTCCACTAGGGTTTGGCCAATGGGTGGTTCTGGCAGGAAATCAGAAGGAAGGAAGAGAGAGATGTTGGGATGCTTCTCTACCTCCTCTACTTTGGTGCCACATCTCTAGAAATGGCAGCCTTGTGCCATGACCACAGCTTCTCCTGGGGAGTCCCTTCTCCATGGCATCAGCTCTCCCTGGACTTCACGGGCTCTACTTCCTCTCCCTGCCATTGTGGCTTCCAGGTGGGATCAGTGTCCTGCTTTTGCTGGTCTCTGGGCACCTCAACATCCTTGCTGGGTTCCTTAGCCTGCCTATATGTCTGTATAATAATTTCTTCATTAACATCTCTTTTGTTGAACTATCTGAGTAGAATTCTGTTTTCTGCCTGATTTCTGACTCATAAAGTGTAGAATTCAGATAAAGAAAAGACCATGTAGAAAGTCATAAGGGGCTTTCAAATACCAGTTGATATAAATCAGGGGCTGGCCAGCTATAGCTCAGGGGTGAAATCTGGCCCACCACCTATTTTATAAACAAAATGTCATTGGAACACAGCCTCACCCATTTGTTTATGTATTGTCTATGGCTGCTATGGTGCTACGATGGCCAAGTTGAGTTGTGACATAGATTGCATGACCTGCAAAGCTTAAAAATATTTATAATCTGGCCCTTTGTAGAAAAAGTTTGCCAACTTCTGGCACGGAAGTTGGATTGGTAGAAGGGATGAAAAAGGAAGCATAATCTAGTGGGAAGAGTAAGTCAGATCTGGATCCAAATGTCAATTTGGCCTCATCAGTTACAGGTAAGTTAACTTCTCAGAGCCTCAGTTTCTTCATCCACCAAATGGAAATAAGGGTAGCTCCATCTCCAGGTTATCATGATGATTAAATGCAATAGCATGGCACCCACAGGTGAATAGTGCCTGATTTTTTCCTACTCTCTACCCTTGCCCCGTCAGATATCCATAACAATATCTGGACAAAAGGAAAGACACAGATGTGGGTCTCAGAGAGGCAGCTAATGTGATGGGAGAAAATGATGCATCAGGAAAATGTTGGAGGTGAGGTTTGACTATACCTGCAAGCAGGACCAGCTATGTAATTTGCTGGCCCTGTGCAAAATGAAAATGCAGCAGTCTTTATTCAAAAATTATTATTAAGAATTTCAAGACAGCAACAGCAGAGCACTAAGCCAAGTTCAGCCCTCCTAAGGGACCCATGTGACTGCTCAGTTCATATGGCCATGAAGCTTCTAGTCACCAGAGGAGGCCCCACCATCCTCAGGGCAGACTGTGGAAGAGCAAAGGGAATGTGGGCCCTTGAATGGGGAGATTTGGGTTCTAGTCTTGACACTGCTGTTTCCTGGCTAATCAATTACATGTTCTCAGTGTCCGTGTCACCTGTAAAGTGGGAAGGACCAAGGGAAATCATGTTAAGCCCAGTGCATGTCACTTAGTGCCCTTAGTAAAGGACACTTCTCTCTCCTTTGGTGAAGGTATTCTTTCTTGGTTAATATATTTGCTTTACATACTGTGTCAATCTGGAACCCCAAAGAGAACACAACAGCCTACAGGATGGGGCTGGACAAGAATTTGTTTCTCAACATGCATTCGCATTTGCAGAGCCATGCTGGTACCACATCACCTCCTCCAGGACAGCCCAGTGTTTTGGAAGCTGAGAAAGGTGCTAATGGAAGGGAGAACAGCATCTTTCTCTTTGCCAAACTCCCCGTCGCTCCATGCCTTTGGATTTTCCAAAAATGCTCCATTTAAAATAAAAATTCACTTGTCTTGCATCCACTTGGTGGTAACACAATGAAATGATTGAGAGTCTCTTAGGGGTGGGGCCCTGGGTCCTGCAGCAGATAACGCAAACAGCCCCGCTCTCCCTGGAAGCAGCAAGGGCTGCAGGCGGCACCTCCTGCGAGATCTGTATAATGTGCATCTGTCAGGCGGTAACTTGGAATTTGCAGGTTAGCAAGTGACACCTGCCTGCCCCGCCAGCCCAGGAAGCCGCGCCCGCTCTCTGGAGGGAGGTGGTTGCTGGGGTAGGAGGGCCCAGGGCGATGGAGGTGTTTCCAGGCACTTAGTGAAGCTCAGTCGTGGAGCCAGGAATCAGCGGGTGCCACACATTTTGCTCTGTTTTTGTTTTTAATGAAAATGGTGGCTTTCTGTCCTAGTTAAGGAATGTGTTCTTTCCATTATTCTGACACAGGTCTTGGAGGATGCCAGGCTTCCGCTATCCAGGTAGAGAAACGGCATAAGGCATCTTCAACAATCAGTGGCCTTGGCCGCTGGACACAGTGTACAGTCAACTTAATCACGTGCTGAATTTTGAATCTGGCAACAGGAGCATAGCCTCTGCCTGTCAAAACAGAGAGTGCTTGAAACCACCTAAGAAAACTGTTGACTAGGGGTGTAACAAATAATTAGGGGATGCTGTGTTTTTGTTTTGTTGCTGTTGTTTTTTTCAACGGCATAGTGTGATGAAGAAGACTTGGAAATGAACACAAAACTCATTTCTCCAGAATCCACCTGGGCAGACTATACTTTGGGTGTCTAGGATTCCTGTTTCCAGTTCTGCAGTTTATGCTCGTGTATTGGCCTTGGCGCATGCGCGCTGGTGGCACTTTTGGAGACAGGCTCCGAGCACACGAAGAGTGAGTTAGATGACCTCACACAGCTTCTTCTACAAAGGGAGGTACACAAGAAGGGCACTTCTTTTGGTTCAAATGTACAAACAAATCCAAATGTCTGGATAATCATTCTTCCCTCCTCTTCCCCCAGGCTCCACCCCAGGGAATATACAGCAGTAGGCATTACACTTTGAACTTCTTCTTAGTCAACAAAAGTCAATTGTTCTCTCCAGGCAGTCCAGGCTCCCTCCACAGGTCTGATTAAGGTCTCCAGCTGCTATTTAAACGGCAAGTCAGAAACTCAACATTTACCAAAAATAAACGTTGAAGTAAAGATTTGACATTTATTTTTGAAGGGAGAGGCTGTCTTCCCACCACAGCATCCAGTTTGTTAGATATTCTTTTTATTAGACCAAATAATTCATGTTAGCAAATAAATATAAATTAGCTTATTAGGCCAGCAGGCTAACATGGCCTCTGTTCACTAGGCTTCTATTGAAAAGGTAGATTCTGATATTTTCCGTGCAAACGTGAGCTCTCTCAGTAATAACCTATCAGAGTACAGGAAAACCATAGCCTTGTAGATCTGATGTGTGAAGTTTGTGGTATCTTTAGTTTGTTAAGCTTGAGAGAGTATGATACCCAGGGAAAGTAGTAGAAAATGGAATAGAACATTTTAATGTCGGACTTAAATCCAAGTCATGACTATAAATCACCCCCCCAAACAGCTCATCATAGTTCACTGGTGGGGTTTTGGATACCAGGTGAGTTAGTATGAGAATAGACCAGCACTCCATCTGCAGAGTTTGGATACCGAATAGCATTCTGGTTCTGCTTTAAGTGGCTGTGCTTCTGCTCCATTGTTTCTTTGTGGTTTCACACTGCCAAAACACCCAGCTTCTCCCCCTTCTTGGTAGCAAATGCTGTTCTACTACCCCTTTCCTTCCTTGCTGACCACTTAACTGAGTGGATAGGGCTTGGCTGTGGTTAGTCTGGTAGGGGGTCATTGCTATGTCATAATCCTCAGGAATGAATTCTGGTCAAGCCTGGTCATATAACTTGTGGGGTCCAGTGAAAAATGGTTATTTAGATCCTATTCAAAAAATTATTGAGAATTTCAAGATGGTAACAGCAGGGCCAAGCATAGGGCCCTTCTGAGCACAGGGCCCTGTGTGCCTGCACAAGTCACACACCCATGATACTGGCCTTGCCTCTGGGGGTAGTGAGCATGGGGGGATTAGGGTGAAGGAAGTCACCACAGTCCTACGTTTGATGCCTCTTCCTGAGAAACTAGAGGGGAGCACCTCTTAGAACTGGAGGTTCAGTCTCCCCCCCTCCCTGCAATGGGGAGGGACCTGGCCCTGATGGAGTGGACAGATGCTCTAGGAAGGAGCATCTCTCCAGAGACTGCCACATTAAGGTCCTGGAGAAAACCAGATACAGCGAGCTGGTCCTGTGTATGGTTGCAACAGACTGTTCAGGGACAGAGGAAAGCCACTCAAGGACAAAGTTTTCTGCTGGGACTGCTCCAGCTTTTAGCCCGTTGCCTGCTCCTTTTTTCCCTCCCCTCCCCCAGAGACTGATGAATGGTGAAATGGTACTAAAAACCAGCATCATCCAACCTTCTACCTTACCTACTAATGACAATTCTAACAGTACTCAGGGATCTAGGGAGGAGATCCAAGGAATATATATCATCCCATCCCTACTTACTTGAGACAAATCACAGGCTTGGGGAGACCTGCCTCAAAGCAGGAAACCAACAAGGAACTCATGAAAAGCTTCTACAGGGCAGGCAAATGGTGATGAACATATACCTGAAGAAATAAAGTTTAGACATGAAGTCCTTTTAAGAATAGGAAAACTATTTATCTGAAAGAAGAGATGCTAATTAGTTAATTAGACCGACTGAAGTAAAAAGGATGTTGAAATAGGTAAAAAATTTTGTGGAAATAAATAATGACAAAATAGAATCTAAAATAATACTATGATCATTTAAAAGCAGGACCGACACTGTTGAAAATTTGTATTAGATGTGGAAATCAGGCTTAAGAAAACTCTCCCAGAGTTCAGAGGAAAAGGTCAAAGAGAAGAAATCAATTAGGGGGATGATAATTGATATAGAGATGAGATTATATAGCTATATATGTCCAAATGGAGTTGCTGAAAAAGAGAAAAATATTCATAGATATAATAATATAAAACTTTTCTGAACTGAAGAAAGATCTGAATTCATAGATTGAAAGAGTGCTTGGTATATAGGTAACATTAATTTAAAATTGCCAAGACCCAGATCAGTATTCATATCTTGAATATTCTTGAATTTTAGAAGCATTCCTAGTTACCTAGAATTGGAAAAAAATGTCAGTTTGGCTCCATAATATTCTGCAACGTTAGATTTCATAACAGTGGAACAAAATTCATGGAGGTTTGTGAGTCAAAAGGGCTTCAGTGCAAGAATTGTATGGTCAGCTTGTAGCACGTGCTTTTTGTGCTCTGCACCATGTTCTCAGGCCAGCTGTGATTTCAGCTGCCTGTGGTGGTGGTTCCCAGACATGCTGTCACATCCCACCTCAAGTCACTCTGGGAGCTTTTGTGCCTAAGCGCTTTATCCAAAGCTGTAAAGGCTGGAAGTGAAAGAGAGTTGGTGTTTCTGAGGGCAACCCTTTAAAAAAAAATTAAATATTTCTTTATTTGGCTGTGCCAGGTCTTAGGTGTGGCATGCAGGATCTTTGGTCGTGACATGCAGGATCTAGTTCCCTGAGCAGGGCTTGAACCCAGGCCCCCTGCATTGGGAGCTTAGAGTCTTAACTGCTGGACCACCAGGGAAGTCCCCTGAGGGCAACTCTTGAGCAACTGGAGATGTAGTTGGTGGATGAATGCTCTAGCCTCCCATCCTTTGTGGAACAATTTTGAGGCACATTCTACATGGCTCCTCACCCTGTGGCATTGCGCCCCAGGTGCCTGCAGAGGTCATCAGCTCAATCATATGCCCATTACTGGTTTTCCCATCTTCCCTGTCTCTCTCTGCTCCCTCACAAAATAAACTGCTATTCCCAAATTCTTGACTCAGGCTATTTTGGGTACACCCCCAAACTAAGGCCCCTCACATTTCTTATACTTGTATGAAAGCAACAGAAAGAAATTCTCACATATTTAAAGACTCAGAAAATATACATCTGTTTAATTTTTGTGATAAAATGAGAGTTTAGCAAAGTAGACCTCATGAACAAGGAACTGTGTGATGAAAATTTTAAAAAGACCAACAGTGAGAATAGAAACCAATTAAGCATGGAATTATCCAAAGGTCTGTGGTGAATGTGGTTTTAAAGTAATGTAAAATGTAAATATTATAACACTTAAAAAGACAGTGGAAAAACAACATAATAATAAACATCAAGATATATTGTTTCTTGATGCTCATTAGTCAAGGCAAGTAGCATAAAATATAAATTTTAAAGTCTAAAAGCTGTATCGTTAAGATGAAAAGCAACCTGATCCCTTCTACCCCTGTTCCTGAGTCATCCAGTTTCCTTCTCTACAGGCAACCATTTTACCAGTTTATTCTACATCTTTCAGAAATATTTAATTCACATGCCAGAAATTCCATATTCACCTCCTTTTTGCACAAGTAACATACTAAATAAAGAGCCTTGGCTGTTTTCACTTAGTGAATTTTGTAATGGTGCATTTTGGAAACCATTGCTTCTTTTCTACAAGTGCAGAGTATTCCTTTGCACGGTGGGCCTCAGGTTGTTTCCTCAGTCTCCCATTATGGGCTTCCACGGTGTTGTTTGTCTTTTGCCATTACAACAGGGATTCAAGAAATAGCTTTAGTACGGGTGTCAGGTTACTTGTCTCCTTCCCCCTTGAAACCGTTTCTCTTATGCTTTGCGTGATACTGTGCTTTCCTGTTTGTCCTGAGATGTCTCCGGTTGCACCTTCCTCTCTCCTTTGCCAAGTCCTCTTCCTCCACCTTGTCCCCTGAATGTCAGAGTCACTTGAGGCTTGCTCCTGGGTTCTCTCTTCTCTCTAACTTCGTCCTAGGTGTGCTTATTCATTCCAGGGCTTCAACACCATCTATATGCTGATGTTTGCCCAAATCCCAAATCCAACCAAACCTTACCTCTGAACTCCAGTACCTTCATGATACCCTCCTTCACATCTCCCATAGACACAGCAGTCTTTTTTTTTCTTTTTTAATATTTATTTATTTGGCTGCATCATGTCTTAGTTGTGGCACGTGGGCTTCTCTCTAGCTGTGACGTGCAGGCACTAGATTGTGCGGGCTTAGTTGCCCTGAGGCATGTGGGATCTTAGTTCCCTGACCAGGGATAGAACCAGCATCCTCTGCATTGGAAGGCAGATTCTTAACCACTGGACGACAGACATTGCTATCTTAACAGATCCCAAATAAGACTCTTGAGATTTCCCTCCAACCTGGGTCATCTCTCAGTCTTCCCCAAATCAGGTGACAGTGGCATCATTTTTCTAGTTTCTCAAGCCAAATCCTGGATACACTTCAACCTCCAAAATATGTCTACAGTCTTTCTACCCTTTTCTTCTCTCCAGTGCCACTGCTACTGTACTGATCACCATCATCTTTCTCATGGGCCACAGCAATAACCTGGCTGATCTCCCTGTTTCTACTCTTGCTTCCTACAATCTCCTCTCCATTCAGCAGCCAGAGGGACTTTGTAGGATGCAGGTCAGACTTTTGTCTCTATGTCATAGCAGTTACACGATGTAATGTAACAACTTGTTTTTGTGTTTGAGCCCCTGCAAGACTGAGGTTTCCTTGGGACATGATTTGTCACTGACTCTCCAGCTCCTAGAACACTGGGTACACCTACTAAAGTAGGAAATTCACGTGGAACTGAGTTTCCAATTTACAAAGAGGAGTACATTTAGGTCAAGTTAAGGAGATATTTTGTGAATCATTATTAAAAAATCAAGGGTCCATTAGAGCAAATGGAGGCTGTCTTGACCACTTCCCATCTCAACGTCCTTTTCTTTTCTTTCATTCTTTGGCCTTTAGATCATTTGAAAGCGTGTTTTTGGAGAAGAAAAGATCTCCATGGGCTACCGTATTTCTGAGTCCTTGGAAAGATTCCCTGTCAGTGTGCAGGGAGCTCTAACAATAAAATAATAGTCCTGATAGACTTTCAAGATTTCATGTTATTGTTCTATTTGTGAACAATAATGATTATTATGATCTATTCCTCTGTATAGACATTTTAAAGACTGGTTAAGCTACTGAGAGTTAATTTATTGGTAATGAACATTTTCAACTTCATTAGATACTCAGAAGCCTACTACATTATCATTATCTGGAAGCTAAATTTTAATTGCATGCAGCCTGGTCCCTCAATAATTAACACATTGTATATCCCACCTAATTCACAAACTAATTGTCATTTCTTAGATCTTAATATTACTTGCTAATTTTGCCACGGATAAAAAAAAATCTGACTGTCAAAACTCCAGAGAAAATGACATTATACAGGCACAAAAGTGCCAAAACAAGTTAATTTATTGCAAAGTCACTGAGAGAAGGAGTTTTTAATTGCATATTTGTTACCTTCATAAAAGACGTAAATGGCTTTTTAGTTACATATTTGCTTATTTCTTACATATTAAAAAAGTGTTAACAAGCCTGATTAAAATTAATTGCAAGGTCCAAGATCTGAGTGGAGATACCAGCGTTAGCAAACTTCTAATTGAAGCTGAAAGAGAAAGAACGGAAGGAGATATTGAGTGGAATGGGAATCAGAACAGATGTTTGACTGTGGAGGTGGAAAATAATTAAGTGACCCACCAAGAAAAAATAATCTAAAGAGAAAATCAAACTTGATAATAAATAGGAAAAAAATTATCGTAATGGCATTAGCAGTTGGTAACAGTGCTTTGCTTCCAAAGGCTCAAGAGGGAACAATAAGCAATGTTATTACACAGCTTTAAGAGAAGCACACTCTAGTTATGGTATGAAAAGCTGTAAGAATGCAAATGTTTCTTGTATCACAGAATCACTTGGTAAGGTTCAAAATCAATGTTGATTTCATCTATAAGTAGCAAGTTCTATACAAGCTTCTACTGGCAAAACTTCTTTGGCATCTTTTATGAGCTGGGGCTGCCATATTATTTAGAGAGATTGACAGATGGGAAAGACTCTTAACTTTTAATTTTCATGATTGGCTGACTCTAACAAGAAAGAAGACCACCCTTCTTGATGTGACATTTTCCTAGTACTGCTTACATTCAAATGTCCCTCAATCAAGCCATGATCTGCACAAAGAGAAGATGTCTTTGAGCACTAACACATTAGATATGTCTCCAAAATTGAGAAGGAGCTTTCCTAATTACTGGAACAAGCCTTCTAAGGCAGGATTTCCCAGGATAGCTATTTTGTATAAGAGAGAAAATGGCCATTTATACCATATATAGAATGAGAAGTAGGAAAATGCCCATATATCCCATAAATCACTTAAACTGTTTATGTTCAGTTTGGTGTGTTTGAACCAATGTGGCTCTTCCTTGTTTCAGCAACAAATTAAAGATGTCATCCATCCTGTTTATAAAGATTTTTTTCTCACAAAGTTATTCACTGATAGGAAATCCTCTTATCCGATGTTATTGAAAGTGGTTATCAGTCAGTCAATTAAAAAGTTGGCTAAAGCAGGAAATTATAAAAGATGACGTATGAGGTCTATGCCTGAAATATTTTATTTTTACTTGAAACATATACATGTGCATGAATTCGCTTGTATTTTGATATGAGGCAAGAATGTTCTTCTTACATTCAACAAATCAATGAGGCAGTATCAATAAGGCATCTATCATTTCCAGAGTTAGTTTACTTAAACTGGAGCAAGAATTTCAAAGTGATTATAAAGTAATTTAAGTACAAAATCATCACAGATTTAATTTTTGTCCATTTTCCTCTTCCACAACTAAGTGAATGTTTTTATTAATTGCCTCACCCTTATCCAGCCTTTTCAAAGGATGCTGGGTTTAGCTCATAAGTCAGTCCATGCGCCTGGGGCATTTGCTAAATATTATATAAACGAGTAAGAGAGCTTCTACTTTAATAGATAAATTTGGAAATAAATGTTGGGGTTGATTTTTTTTAAAGGTATATCTAGGTGATGGAATACTATAAAGGCATCAAAAACATTTTTGTAACATATTTAGTGACCTGGAAAACAGTTCATGATATATTAAATGAAAAAGCAAGTTACAACACAGCAGGCATATTACCCTATATTTTTTTCAAAATAAGTGTGTGTGTGTGTATGTGTATATATGTATATACACGATTGGATATTAGGTTACAAAAAACACACTGAAATATTAACAGTTTACCTCTGAATGGTGAATTAAAGGCAACATTTAATTCTTTGTACTCGTCTGTAATTTCAAAATTCATCTATGATGAATAAGTTTTACTTATGTATTATTATAAAAATGTATATTTTAGTTCTAAGCTAAAAAGCACATTAAAGTCATAGCCACTATGTATTCCAAGTCTGCTACACCCAAGGTTCTCTGCTGCTCTGTTGCACCTTCCTAAAGGGATGGTCTGAAGACGTGACAGTCCCATTAAGGGAACTGAGGCCCCTGAATGAACAGTCTGCACCTTTGGAAGTTAAATTCCTAGAGCGGATGGATGACCCTCAAACTTAAATTCTCTCTTGGTACCAAAGACTGGAGGCTTGGGTGGTGGATTTACTAGACTTACTGTTCTGGAATGCTGTGGTTCGAAGAGCACTTGCAGCTTTCAAGGCAGAGAACCAGTTCTTGGCATTTGAAAAGTCTTTGCCTTTTGAGACGGAAGTTCAGGGTCCACCCCTCTTCATTCCAGGCCCCAAAGGGAGAAATGTGCTTTACACATTACCTATGGCGGTTTCTCTACAATGTCCAGAGTTTGGAATAAAAAATTTACAGAATTCAAGGCTGTTTTGATTGTAAAATTTCAGTAGACCCAGTCTGTGTGTGAGTATTCCCCAAATGTGTTCTCCCCTCCCCACCTCTGTGTCAGGGAATGAGTCCTAAAGAGGACATTTTCACATACTGCTGTGAGAGAGTAAACCGATAATCTCTTCCTGCAAGAGATTTCTGAAACGTGTATCAGAAGCTCTAAAAATACTTATTTGCTTTGATTCAGTAGTTCAACTCTTCTTCTTCTTCTTGTTATTTTTGGCCTCATGGGACCTTAGTTCCCTGACCAGGGATTGAACCCAAGCCCCTTGCCTTGGAAGTGCACTGGACCGTCAGGGAAGGCCCTCACTATTTTCATAAGATATACCCACAAGCTATAACGTATGGAAATAATCAGGAGGATACAGAGAGAGTCAAGTACAAGAATGTTTTCTGCAGATCCATCTAGATCAATGGAAATGGAAGGCAAGTTGAATGCTTAACAAGAGAGGATTTAGTTAAATAAATGATGCATCCAGAAATGAATGCTCTTAGTTTATTAATAGCCAAGCTTCAGCAGAATGCTTAATAACACAAGAAAAGCTCAGAATATGTTATAAAATATACAATCATCCTGATTTTGTTAAAGAGAAAAGGTATGTAAGTCTATAGAAAAATATTGGAAGTATACCCCAGTGTTAACAGTCTAATCTCTGGGGAGATGATGGATAATTTCCTAAAGACTTAATTTAATTTAATTAAAAAATAACATCCTAACATAATAAAAGGTATTTAGTAAAAGCTAAGGCTCCTCTCCTCCCTACCTCTCCAACTCCCCTCCCCAGATGCAACCATTCTCCTTTTCTTGTTTTCTTCAAGAAATGTGCTATACATATTAGGATGGATTTTATTTGCTTCCTCACACTTTTCTGTATTTTCCAAAGCAAGAAGTAAAACAAATATTTCAAAAGTATGTTTCACTTTACTTGTTCTAAATCTCCATCAATAATTTCTACTAGAACTTAAATTACCATTATATCATAGAAATGAAAAGATGGAACAGAAGTTATTCAACATTTCATTTAATTTCCATTTATATTGTGAAATGAAAAACAGCTTCTCACAATTTTACTTAAATAACCAATTTTGATACTGTTCTATTAGTCTTCTAATAGCATGAAGACCCAGAAATTAAATTGTTCCACTTTCTTATCCATAATTATGTGCAATTAAAATGGCTACAGACCTTAAAGTTTTCTTCCAAGCTCCAGACTCTTCAACTGTCATTCTTTATTATCTTGAAGCCCAACACTTTCTAGTAACACTTTGTATACAGAGAGTTAAGTGAGAGAGGAAGTATTATATTTAACTGATGTGGGTGTTTAATTAATCTGAATTAGCTTTTTTGATATGGGTACTAATTATTTTCTTTGAAAAAAATCACCATCAATGTGTGATTCTTCTATGTCTGTTGCTCTTTAAGAAAATAAATTGCAGGAAACAGGAAGATTATCTTTTTAAAATAAATAATCAGCATCGCATCAGAAGAGTTGCTCTGAATTCAACTTTCTAACTTGCATTCACAGGAAACCCGCAGTATTTGTGACGAATAGCGTTCCCTCTGACTTTTTTTTTTTAATGTAATACTGTTTATTTAACTTCGAAAACATTTCAGCATTCTAAACATACAAAAAAAAAACCAGAACGTTGCAGATCGTGTTTAGTACAGAAGGTTCTTGAACTTTCATCGATGCGGTGGCTCTTGGCTTTGCTGACAATGAAGAGTTCTACGGTTTGTTTAAAAAACAGTTTTAAAACTACCGCACTTCAACTAAAAAGGATCCAAAACACTTCTCATGCCAGCTGATCCCCGCTTTTCCACAGCTAAGAATGGCAGCGGGATGCGATGTCTCTATATACAAAACAAGACAACCTGAAGCTAAACGGATGCCCACTGCAGTGGCCACAGGTCCAGCCCCACAGTGCACGCCCTGAGCTACGGCCCCTCTGGAAGACATCGCCCCCACAGCCTCTACGCCAAGCAAGGAGCGTCAAGAGTGTGTCTCGGTTGCTTTGTTCTTTTTACAAACTATAGATTATGTACAGCTGAGAACTCGGGATTCCTAGCCAATGACCATAGGGTTAACACACCACCTTACAAAAATTAAAAAAAAAAAAGCCAGAAACATCTTTAAATGCCTTGTCACACCAACAGCAAAGTGCACAGAGTGAGAAGAACACGAGAGCCTTTTCCTTTTTAAAAATGTTTGTACAGCCACTATGGAAAACAATTTGGAGGTTCCTTAAAAAACTGCAAATAGAACTACCATATGATCCAGTAATCCCACTCCTGGGCATATACCCAAAGAAAACCATAATCCCAAAAGAAACATGTACCATAATGTTTATTGCAGCACTATTTACAATAGCCAGGACATGGAAGCAACCGAAATGCCCATCAACAAATGAATGGATAAAAAAGATGTGGCATATATACACAATGGAATATTACTCAGCTATAAAAACGGATGAGATGGAGCTATATGTCATGAGGTGGATAGACCTACAGTCTGTCACACAGAGTGAAGTAAGTCAGAAAGAGAAAGACAAATATTGTATGCTAACTCACATATACGGAATCTAAAAATGGTACTGATGAACTCAGTGACAAGAACAAGGACGCAGGTGCAGAGAATGAACTGGGGAACTCGAGGTTTGGGGGGGAGTGAAGGGGAAGCTGAGATGAAGCGAGGGAGTAGCACAGACATATATATACTACCAACTGTAAAATAGATAGTCAGTGGGAAGTTGTTGTATAACAAAGGGAGTTCAACTCGAGGATGGAAGATGCCTTAGAGGACTGGGACGGGGAGGGTGGGGGGGACTCAAGGGAGGGTGGTGGGGGGAGTCAAGGAAGGGAGGGAATACGGGGATATGTGTATAAAAACAGATGATTGAACTTGGTGTACCCCCCAAAAAAATAAAAAAAAATGTTTGGAAATATGTACAACTTTGATACAGTTTCTGGGTGCTTCAGACACCCATGGCCACTTCATGTAAAGCTCTGACAATCGCTAGAGCACTCTGAGAGACTACGATATGGTCATGATCCATTCGGGCAATTAAACCTAACGAGGGCAACAGACACGTCTTGGCCGAGAGGTGTGTCAAGCACGGCGCTCCCTACTCTAAGGTATCCACAAGGAGACAGGTCAACAGTTTTTTTAATTCATCCTCCTCCTCCTCCTCCTCGTCCTCCTCGTCCTCCTCGTCGTCTTCATCTTCCTCTTCCACCTTTTTCCGGGCAACTTTGGCAGGACTCTTGACACCATCAAACTTCCCTTTAGACTTATAGTCTGCGACATCCTTCTCATACTTCTCCTTCAGCTTTGCTGCCTTGTTGATGTATGGCTGCTTCTCGCTGTCACTTAAGTTATTCCACATCTCACCCAGCTTCTTTGCCACATCTCCAATAGAGATGCCAGGGTTTGTAGATTTGATCTTGGGGCGGAATTTGGAACAGAACAGGAAAAATCCAGACGGTGGCCTCTTGCGGGCCTTAGGGTCCTTCTTCTTCTTGCCTCCCTTAGCTGGTCTGTAATCCTTCATTTCCCGATCATAGTGCACTTTATCTGCCTTTGCCATTTCATCAAATTTAGACTTCTCTTTCCCAGACATCGTCTTCCACCTCTCAGAGCACTTCTTGGAAAACTCTGCAAAATTGACAGGAACCTCAGGGTCTTTCTTCTTATGTTCCTCTCTGCATGTCTGCACGAAGAAGGCATAAGCAGACATCTTGCCCTTTGGTTTCTTGGGATCACCTTTAGCCATCTTGACTGTATTGTTCGCTAGTCTGGGCAGTGCAGGGCACCTGCCTCTGACTTTTGATGTTTGTTTTACATTTATTCATACGGTAGGAGGGATAATTACGACATGAAGTTGGAATAACAAGGGTGGCATTTGTTTATTTTTTAACAACTTCTAATGGCTGTGTATCGAAAGAGCAAAGACCCTTATAAGGGAGCAAGGCCAGAAACAAGTCCCTATCTGCAACTATTGAAAAACTATCACTTTTTCAAGATTACTTGATTCAGTTTATTACCCAAATGTAAGTAGCTTCTACTAAATAGATAGATTTAACTGCAATTACCACTCTCCGCCCTCATTAAGACACCCTTTTCAAGATCTAAGTGTTTTGAGCATTTATAAAGAAGTGTTATCCTAACAAGAGTGATGATGCTAAGAGCACTTGGGGGTCAAGGTACAGCTGAATAACTAAACTTTAAAGAGATCATTAAAGCAACATTCTCCTTTTTGAAATGTGTTCACAGTATTTTCAGATCACTTTTTAATGAATATAGAACCTTATGCAGGATACTGCCAAAAAAAAATTGAACCTTTAAAAAGCAATGACTAAAACTTGGTAATGTATTACACACTCTCTCTATTTACTTGGTATTTTTTCCATTAGGAAACAGGATAACATCTTTGAATCTAGTCAGTTGTGGCACGTGCCCGTGTATAATCTGTATTTTTCATCCAAGTAAGCAGGGCTCTGCTTGGGATTAATAGCCATGTGGAACACTGGTGAATTATGCATGCCTTCCCCCTAAACAGTTCATGTATTTTACTCATTAGAGCTCAAAATATCTTCTTGTGCTTGACTTCATCATTTTGGGCTTTGGCTTACACCTCTCCCACAGACTACAGAGTTATTCGTTCACACGTGGTGAGCAGAGGTAAAATACTCTGGGAAAGAAACCAACAAAGCGTTTCAGTGATAAAAGCATGCCATAAGCCATTTCCACTAGAAACACGAAAAATGATTTTCCAAACACTCAGTATCACATGAACTTTATTTTAGCCCCAAATCTTCTTTGAGCATCACTGGGTTGTGTCATCACCCACTGAATCAAACCTTTAGGTCCACACATATTTATTAAGGGCCTGTAATATTCATAGCATAGTGTTAGAGGAATAACTGATAGGCATTGTGCTGGAGCGGTTCAAGCTCTATCTGGGGATGCAGCTCACAGACGTGAAAAGTTACGTGACCACGCCGGCAGACCTGAGAGATGCCACAGGAGAGTCACTGCTGGGGGAGTCAGAAGAGCCAGAGGTTGGGTGAAACACCAGTGAAAACTTCAGGCATGACTTGAACTGAGTCATGGAGGATGGAAAAGGTCTATAAAGGTGGGAAGGAGCAGGAAGGGCCTGGAGGGCAAGGGCTAGGTCTGAGCCAAGGCCCAGCAAGGGATGCCAGGGAACAAGACACTAGCTTGGGCAAGAGAGAAGGGGTCAGTTTCTTGGATGTGGGAAGGTCATTACTGAAGACTCTTGGGCTATATGTCTTTGGGGTTGGTTTTGAAACCGTGCTGGTGGATTTGGCTTGTCTGCTCTGACTGATGACATCCCTACAAGATGATGGTTAATGATGATTGAGGGCTCCCTGGGGCTCCTGCCCAGAGCAAACAATGTGACCCATGTGGTTCAGTCCAGTTTTTGTCTTACCACCCACTGGGCTCCCCAGCATCAGGCAAGAAGAAGGGTTCAGTGGTGAAGAGGACAAGGTCACAGGGATAGGCCCCATTCAGGTTTGTGCCCTTCTGCAACCCTGGGATGCATCACTCCTTGGTGCCCCCAAGAACTCTGATGGACAGCCCAGCTGAGAAGCAGTGATGGGCTCTTCCATTCTTTTACTCAGTTCCATCAAAGGCAAGTTCAAACGTTTTCTAAGTTTAATTTTATGAATTTGTATTTTTACAGTGTTTTAATTGAGTCATTTCGTTTTTTCCCTGGATTTACAATTTGGATGATTTTTCCTTAGGTAAGGCAAGAGTGTGGACTTTAAGGCCAGAGAACCCTGGGCTTTGGAAAGCTCTGGCGGGTGCAGCTCTGATGAGGAGACTAGTGAGTATGGTAAAGTAAGATTTCCTACTCTTCACTGGTCTCTTGATACATGCCAGGCACGGCTCTAAGAAGCCTACTTATATTACCTCATTTAACGTTCAGAACAACCCAGTGAGGCAGTTGCTATTATCTTCATGATGATGAGAGTGATGCCCAGAGGGGTCAAGCTCCTTGTCCAGGGACACCCAGCTAGTGTAGAATGCAGAGCCAGATCTGTACCAGGCAGCGTGCTTGCAAGTGTGTGCTTTACCACCATGGTGTGTGACCTCTACATGACCTTGGGAATGCATTTGTTCATTTATCTATTCATGCATGGGTGCCCTGTTAGTCCTGCCATGCATACTGGAGCTTAAAGTCCAGTGGGAAGGCCATGTGAGGGTATCGATGATTCTAATACAGGGGGAGCAGATTCTAATACAGTTCCAGGAGCGGATAAGCAGTCCCTGTGCTGTGTGAGCCTAAGACGGGGCCTCCAAGCAGGCTGTGGTTTGGAGAGAAGAATGGGGTGTCAGAAAACACGTCCCAAAGTGATCCTTAAGTTTTGGTAAGATCAGAGGGTGGAGAAGGGCATGAGATGCGAAATGAGGAAGTTATGTCAACCGTGGGAGTCTCACCTTCTTCTTTATAAATGGAGGGGACAGTTAAGGATTGCTGAGAGAATTAAATGACATAGTATATGTCAATTGCCTGGAATGGTATCAGGCACACAGTAGGCCCCAGCAAGTGGAAATCCTAATAAATAGGGAAGAAAAGAATTAAGCAAACAGGAGTAAGGCCTGTTTGACCCTCTCAGGGTTCAAATGTTACAGGGAGTAGCAGAAAGTGGGAGACCGGGCGCAGGGGCTGCACTGTCACCAGAGGCCAGAAACGTGTGGATGACAGAGCCTGGAACGGGTGCTGTCACAGCTCTTTGGGTTTATTTTTTGGCTGTGTTGGGTGTTCATTGCTGCGTGTGGACTTTCTCTAGCTGTGGAAAGCAGGGGCTACTCTTTGTTGCAGTGCGTGGGCTTCTCATTGCAGTGACTTCTCTTGTTGTGAGGCACAGGTTCTAGGTGTGTGGGCTTCAGTAGTTGCAGCACACAGGCTCAGTAATTGTGGCACATGGGCTTAGTTGCTCCGAGGCATGTGGGATCCTCCTGGACCAGGAATCGAATCCGCGTCCCCTGCATTGGCAGGCAGATTCTAAACCACTGTGCTACCAGGGAAATCCCGGTCTTTGGGCTTTGAAGAACATGTCCAGCAGAACTGAGCAGTCTTGTGGAAGTTTCCACCTGTTTCCTCTAAGAGCTGATTGGTAGGCATAGCCCAACTGGAGGGAAATAAAACATCCCCCACAAAGTGAGCTAATGGACTTGGGACAAAGTAATTTACCAGCGAAGCCTGGTGTTCTGAGTGAAATCTGTGTAATACTGGAAAGTCTACAAAATAATCAGCCTCCTGCTTAACTGTGATAAACCTATGCTTTGTTTTGTGTAGACTTTGGCTAGAAAATAATGCATTCTTTTCCCTTAATAACTGGGAAATAATAATGATAATAATAATAGTTAAGTTAAGAGATGAGATTGCCTAGGCTGGACCTCAGTTCTGACCCTTGAAGTCATGTGATCTCTGGCAAGTTGCTTTCTTCTCTATGGCTCTGTTTCTTCATGTGTGAAATAGAGAAAAAAATGGTGATGAATAAATGATATTTTCTGTAAGATTCCATTTAAATACTTAACACGTGCCTACTAGATGTCATCTCATGGTTCATTTACTGAGCGCTATGTGGAGCCAAGCTTTGCATTGGGCACTAGACTTGAGCTGGCAGAAAGTTCTCACTGCAACCTGGGGAGGGAAGGAAATGGAGGCTCAGAGAGGTGAAGTAACTTGGCCAAGTTCACACGTGAGGAAGTGTCTGGACCGAGGTCTTTTTTGCTTCCATGTCACCATCACTGGGCCAGGTTTTCATACCGGGATTTGATACAGACTCTCAGGACACAGTGTGTTAATGATTTGAACAGGGGACTCAATGCGGGCTTAAAAAAACAATCTTTTTGAATTATTCACTTGTCATTTTAAGTGGTAAGAACGTCATCCGTAGCGTGCAAGATACTTGGCCAACATCAGTGAAAGTGTGTTCACTTGTCGTTTGTAGATTGTTTTTAGGTTAATGAAGATCCAGATTAAAGCATTGGAGTGCAGTCACCCCGATAACCCTCATCACGTTTTGCTCACTGACACTTCATTTATATTTATGATGAAGAACAGATGGTCCCAATGTCATATTTCAATGTGTATCATATCCAGCTCAGAAGAAATATCTCATATTAGCTGCACTTATCAAAATATTTGTACTTAATAATGACAGAAATCTGAGCTTATGTACTATCTTGTCACCATGTCATAGCTACCATTTAGAAAAGACCCTTTAAATTAGATGTGGGAGGGAAAGAATGCATCATTCGTGATTCTTGAATAAACGTGCTGAACTCTGAACAGCAATTAGGGGTTTGTTGTAAGGAGAGAATCATTAAGCTTGAATGGAGAACAGCAATTACATTCTGTGGTCTCTGTGGCATGCTCAGGGTTTTTTATTTAAGCTGCTGGCGAGAGCACCAGGAAGGAAAGGGACTACTGGTGCTGATGAAACAAGAGGACTAGTGACAGATAGACAGTATCATGGTGGCTGAACTTAGGAACCTGCCTCCTTTTCTAAATGGTAACTCGAAGGAGACTGCCAAGAAAAACCTGCTCTCAGAGGTGACCTAGAAAGCCTTTTAAATAATATTCATGTTGTAGAAAGTCCCAAAGGAATGAGAAAATGTAAAAGTCTCACGTTCCCTGAAATAACGATACAATCTTCGTGATCCCTTTCTTCAAACAAGTGGCTGATCGACATGTACTGAGGATCTGTTATGTCCCAGGCAGTAAGAGGCATAAGACATGCTCCCTGACCTTGAGAAATTTGTAGTCCCGTGGGAAAGCCAGACACAATAGCAAATAACTCCAATGATCCAAAAGAATAAAAGGTGTGCACAGTGCCAAAGTGGCCCAGAGGGAAAATCTTCCTCCATTTGTGGGAGTCAGGAAGAATTTCATAAAGTGGGTGATTATGAAGCAGGGTTCTGAAGGCTGAATAGAAGTTCCATAGTTGGATAAGAGGGTAGGGATGAGGAACCCTCAGTTAGGCAGGAGACTGGTCAAGAGCTCAGTTTTGGGGTCAGGCCACACAGGCTTCGAGTTTTAGTTCTAACTGCTTACTAGTTGTGTGAACTTGGGCAAGAGATTTATTACTCTGCACCTTGGTTTCCCTGACCTATCAAGTTAAGCTAATAACAGTATCTATCTCATAAGGGTTTTATGACATATTTAGCACAGTGCCTGGCATGTTGTATGTGCTCAGCTAATGTCAATTCTTATTAGCATTCCAGGCACAGGGGAAGGCATGAGCAAAGGCTCAGAGGCACAAAACAGCTGCGGTGCTTTTATATTTTCTTAGGACATTCTAGCAATTGCTTATAATTATGTAACCAAAAAGGCCCAGAAAAGATGAAAAACTAAATAGTATTACGAGATCTTTAAAGTCTTAAAATGACATTAAAGCCAACTGCACTGGATGATGTAATTTACTAGCAATTTGTCAGAAAACAAAAAGAATAGGAATGATATTTACCCTGAGTGAGGTTGTTGGAGACTTTGACCAGGGGAAAGACTTCTTGAAAGTGGGAAACTGTAGCACCACTTGAAGAAGAGGGGTCTGGAGGAGCCAAGAGCCTGGCACTGAACCCCAAGGAGCCAGATGCTAAGTGGCCCCATGAATCTCAGGCAGGTCTGGGTTCCTTGTTGAATGACAAGTGCCAGCCACCCTGGGCTGACCGCTCTCCAAAAGGGACGGATGGTTCGTGGGCAAGCTCCACATGTACAAACCAACGAGAATTTTGCAAAAATATGGTTTGAGAAAATATAATATTTTTAACGTGAAAAACAAATTTGACACAAAGATGCATGTAAAAGGCTGGTAGTGGTAATTTGGTATTCAATCGGGGCACATTTTCGGAGGCAGGCGCATTCTGCTTGTGAATCAGACTCATGGTTTGCTCGCCAAGCTGGCTGTCTTGGTCTGTGACAGTGAATTAGCAAAGCCACCCTTTGGGGAGCTGAACAGCGGGGCACCGTCTTGGGCCCTCACCCACTCATGGACATTTTCGTAAATGACTAGAGTTCTTTTGCTTTCATTTGCTCCTTTAGTGAATCACCCTCTGCCTTGAACTCAGCGTGCGCGCCTGGTCGCAGAGGGTGAGGAGGGAAGCCTCCTGAGTCACACAGGACCGAGCTCAGATTTCTCTCCCCCCTCCAAGCCAAGCTTGGCTACCTGCACTCTCTCTCCCTTAGGGCGAGTCATTTCCCAACAGGCCGCTGGTCCCTCATGTAAACAGACCCTGGGCAGGCCTGCCACACAGCCCTCCCCAAATGTCTGGACTTGCTCGAATCCTACAGAGACCCCAGCTTAGGCTGCCAAAATGGGACTCCTGCTACACAGCGGCCCTAAACACTCCAAAAATAATAACTTGACACGGTGGGGGAAATCTGCAGAGCACAGAAGTGGTGAGAGCTCAGACTCATGGCCATCACCACGTGCTCCCAGCCAACGGGCAACTTCTGTAGGGTTTTGATTTGTGGGCCTTGCTCCCATAAGGTGATGGCATCACGGCCACTCCCAGAAGGACCACGTAGGCTCATTGGCTCAAAGCAAACACCCCAGGAAATTGCTTATGAATCTCAATCCACATACTCAGATAAGCCAAGACTCCATTAGGCGAGTCTTTTGGGGTGGTCTACCCAAACCAGGCCAGGTCCTGAGCAAGATCATGGCCATAGGCTTTGGGGTCAGACCAAGTGGGGTCGACATTTGTTTGGCAACTTACAAGTCATGTGACCTAGGGCCATTTAGTTATCTCTGTCTCGGTTTTCTCATCTATGAAAGGGGTAAAATCATATGCACTTCTGGAGTCTTATGGGTAATTCTATACGATAATGAGTGCAAAGGGCTTTGCCCAGGGGCTGGCACTCAGGAGACTCTCGGTGCGGAAGCTGTGACTGTGACCAGACATCTGGGGAGAAGAAGGCAGTGCTCCAGGTCTGGACATGCAGACGTGATGAGGTGGAAAAATGGGGTGGGGGTGAGAGGAAAGGGGAATAAGAGCGTTTCTGACTGAGGAAACAGCAAAGCAAAGGCATGGATAAATATGAAGTTGGGTGCAAGGTGTCAGAAGGCTCCCTATAGAAAAGTCTTTCAGGGACTTTTCTAGAGGGAGAGGTCTGGGCTCAGAAGCCTCCCCTTACTCTCCAGCCTCTGCACAATTCCTGGTTAAATCCAGGCCCCACTGGAATGTTGAGTCAGGTCTAGATTAGATGGTGAGCCATCGCCTGCTGGCCTTGTGGATTTCGTGCACGTCTGCGCTGCCGCTGTCATTTTTTCTCATCACTGTGGTGTCAGTGATAACATGCCAAGTTTGATCACTGCGTTCTTTTCACTGTAAACCATTCTTTTTACCATGTTAAAAAGTAATGAAAGGCTAAATTTCAACTCAATTCACTCTAGTAAGGATTAAGGATTTATTAAGCATCTACTATGTGCCTTAGACTATGATGGGCAAACTTCAGTTCTCTCATCTCTTAAGTCAAACTTGGACTAAATGGGCTCTGAGGGCTTTTTTTCCCCCCTTAGTTCTAAACTTAGAGTAAGTCCTCAAAGAGCTTAGAATTTTGCTGGGAGGATAATTTTACTTTTGCTGCAAGGAAAATTGTGTAAAACAAAATATGAATGTAACCAAGGATGTGTGTGATATTAACAATCAGCTTAATTCCGAGTTCAAAATAATCGCTGTTAAGCAGAGGTCAGCAAGTCTGGTCACAGTATATGTCTGAGCACCTAGCATGGGAAAAGCATTCCAGAATGGGGTTGCAAAGAAGGCAGCTCCATATCAGACCTCAAATCACACGCAACTTTGAACTGTGAGAGAAGAGAACGTTCAGATGCCGCTTCCCCTCTGAAAGTCTGTGAACCCAGCATTTGCTCGACTTGAGATTATTAAAGGCGAGGTTTTTCTATTTCAGGTCTGGTGGGAAGATTTCTATGTTTGGCGACGGTAATCACAGATGGATCGAGACTATTCGTTCCCATTCTGCTGCTATGAACAAGCACAATTAGAAGCTGACAGCAAACACGCTTCACAGAAATTATCACATCTAGTGTGATTCCCATAATAAAAACAGGAGCAAGCACAGGAGTCTTTTCAATTTACACAAAGAGCCCTGGGGTCTCTTGACAGTCAGTGCCGATTCAATGTTTCTGAGTAAACTTTATTAGGAAAGCAGATTGAAAACTCCTGAGGTTTAGTGAAATCTTGGTTTAACACACACACACACACATACACACACACACACGATGCCTGCCTTCACGCCTTGTTTATTCTCTTTCTGTAGCCAAAGCGTTCATATTAATACTACCCAGGTGTTAGAAGGGGTGTGGAGGTCCTATTGCCACCACATTCTATGTCCATACTGATGTGCCAAGTCTGGAAGGGGCTTCCTAGACATGGCTGACTTCCAATCTCATTGTAATTAGCAACACTCATTTGTGTACTGTTGTACTTTAAGAAGCCTTTTATATATGTTATCTGATTTAATCCAGATAACAATCCTGAGATCGATAGAAATAGGAAGTATTTTCTATGTTGTTTTATAGGGAAAAATGGGTGTTCAGAAAGGAGAAAGTAATTTCTTCAAAATCACCCTGCTCTTAGGTGCTGGGGCGAGCCTTGAGTCCTGGGATGCACCTTGCCTCCACATTCACATCCTTGACTCTTCAGGCATCAGGGAGGCAAGAAATGGACGTGTAAGTTACGTATTCATTCTAAAATATGTGTTGAGCGCCTATGTTGTTGCTGCCTCCTAGGCATCCTATTTAGCGGAGTGGAGTGGTGCTTATTACTGTTTTTGTCTGATTAGCACCGTTTAGGAAACTGCCTCTCACTCTCACCCATTCCATAGTAGTCCTGTTCTCTCTACTCCATCTGGTGAAGGTTGACTCCACCTTCCTGCCACAAAGTAGGGGGTGGTGTCTGTCCCTGACTGGCCAGTTAGACGACGCCACACACCCACACCACTTGTGATTGGTTCAGACATAATCATGTGACTTCAAGTGGGCCAATCGGAATCTGCCGTAGGACTTTTCACCAGAGATCTCAGCAGAAACGTTTACCTCTTTCTCTGGAACTTCCAGGGACCACATTGCCTCCATGGGGAGAAACTTATATGACGATGGAGCAAAGAAAAAGCAAGTAGAGCTGAGAGATAAAGAGTGCAAGAGCCCTGATGCGTTCTTTGGAACTCTGGATCCAGCAATTCCAACCCAGACTTCCCAGTCATCTGAGGTAATACAGGCTCTGTTCTAAAATGTAATCTAATTAGAGTGATTCAAGTGATGGACAAAACAGAGAGGAGTCTTCCATTCTATCAGATAGAGAGAAGACAGACAACCAACCAATAAAAATATGTATAATATTATGTGTATATATATAAAATTTCAAACTGTGATATGTATTATGAAGGTAAACACAGACAGAAAGGCTTTTATTCAGACAAAAATACTACGGCCAGAAGAGGGAACATTAACTACAGTGCAAGAAGGACACATATGACTTGTTAGTGCAGGTGCCACTCATGTTGGATTTTGAATAAGGAATAATAATGATAATGATCTTGGCAATAACAACGACCTTGACAATTGCAACAGCTAATATTTATTGACTTGATATATCTTAAGTTATTTCATCTAATTTCCACAAATCCTGCAAGGTGGGAATGACTAGATCTGTGTTTTACTGGTGAGGAAATGAAAATGAGAACAGTGAAGCAACTTGCTCAAGGGCCATAGGTGGTAAATTGCACAGCCAGGCTTGAACTGAAGACTGGCTCCAAAGCCCCTGCTTTTTAATTTCTAGGGTGTGTTGCCAGCAAAGAGGGGAGTCACGTTCCAGATGGGAGGTACAATCCAGAAATTTTCCATAGAAGGAACAAAAGGGGAAATCTGGGAGTGTACTGAGGCTTACGTCAACGCTGTTCTTTAATATCTTAGTATACATCTGTTGATACAAAGCGTTTATCAGCTCCTGGCACATGCCTGGCACTGGGATACAGAGTACACAGGACTCAGCCCTTGCCCACAGGACCTCACCCCTCACCATCTGGAGATAACACAAACAATAGAACCCAGGTGCAACCCTGGACTGAATATAAGTTTAATTTCCCTTCACTTCTTGTTCAGTCTTCTCTTCTGCTTGTCCCACCTCTTCGTCACCCCTTATTTCTCATTTCTTACGTCTTATTTCTCTTTCTGACTGGAGCTGAGTTGGAAATGGAAGCTTTAGTGGTGGACAATTAGACAGTAAATCCCCATGGCTTATGTGCCGCTCCAGCCATCACCTGCTATTTTGCTTTCTGTGAGTTACTACGTGTGAATTACATATGAGCTCGATGTGAAAATCCAGCCCCAGCAAATGCAGACCTTTCCCTGTTCACTTTCCATCCCCCCTCTCACTTCACTGCTTTTATTCCTTGCTATTCCTCTCCCCCCTCCCCAGCTTTGACAAAAGCAGATTCTTCAAAATTGTCCTTTTGGGACTGTCTATTTCATTTTGAACTTGACACAAAATTATTATTTTTGACAGTTGAACTTTTCAGCGTGCTTGATACAAATATTTTAATATCCTGTTACCTGAGCTGAGGGAGAGATAAAGTTTTACACCAGACACCTACAGTGGCAAGGGAATAGGTTTTCTGGTGACTGATTTAAAGGTACAGTAATAGCAAAATGGTTAATGAGCTAACCATGCTTTTTAGGGCAAAGGTCAACAGGGAAAGCAAACCCGGTAACTCAGCCAGAGCTATGGGGCTCATATGAGGGAAGAAATGCTGCTTGTCAGACGGTGCAAGAGTTTCACCCCAAGTTCATTCCTAAGAGGCTAGTAAGGAAAAAAAAATCAGCTGACATCTAGAATGTTTCCTGACTTACTCCAAGGGATGGAGGACAGGTGGGGAGAAGTGGCTTGGGTGACAAGAAAGGAAGGCTCACGAGTGCTGGTGTGTTGGACGTGATGGAATGGTGGCTGCTCTCATTGAAGAAGTGTTGTGTGGTAGGTCATCTGGGTAGAAGAATCGATATCAAAATATTGGATATTATTTCAAGTCCATATCATCAGCCAACCAGAAAAAGATGAAGAGTTAGGCGTGGGAAGGCAATAATGCTGGCAGGGCAGAGCCTCTGAGAAACCAGCCCCAGGAACGCCTAAAGCAACACTAGCCAATGGAACTTTCTGGAATGATGGAGAGTTTTCTTTTCTACACTAATTTGGTAGCCATTCCATGGTTATTGAGCACTTAGAATGAGGCTCGTATATCTGAGGAACTGAGTTTTTGACTTTAATTAACTTTAAGTCCAGTCACCACTGTGGCTAGTGATTACTGTATTGGATAGCACGGCTCTGAAAGGTGGGAGCCTCAGAGGAATCTATACGATGCTGGCTCAAGTGCTTCACGCTTAATGGAACTCAGCTTCTCACAAGTTTCTTGCTTTTCTTTCTGCCAACGGGTGTCTTTATCCTCTGTGATTCTTTTTTCCACCTCAAGTTTCTGCTCTCTCCTAGATTCTGCACCTTGATGATTCTAACTTATGTGGACCATCTGCTCTCTATATCAACAGTATTAATTTTCTATTGTTGCATAACAATATCACCAAAAACTTAGTGATAAAAAGCTTAAAATAACACAGATTGATGATCTCATGATTTCCATGCCACAGGAGTCTGTGGGTGAAGGTTCGCTGTGTCCTGCTTTAGGGCTTCAAAGCTGCATCCTCATCTGAGGCTTGACTGGGGAAGGGTCAGTTTCCAAACGCATATGCTTATTGAAAGAATTTAGTTCCTTGCAGGTGTTGGGCTGAGAAACTCAGTTTCTTGCTGACTGTTGGCTAGAGGTTGTCCTCAGCTCCTTGCCATCAGGGCCTTCCAAAGGGCTGCCTGCTTCTTCAAAGACAGTAAGAGAGAAGTCTTCTTTCTGGATGGGTAGTGCAATCTCATGCAATATAATCAGGTACCCAGATACACATAATCACACACATTCTGTCACCTTTGCTATATTCTATTGATTAGAAGCAAGTCATAGATCCATAGCCCATGTACAAGGGGAGGGGGCGACACAGAGGCACAAATACCAGGAGGCAGCATCGTGAGGCCACCCTGGAGCTGGTCCTCTGTACCATTTCCAGTCTAAGCTCTTATTGCATTTGGTTCATTTTCTTGGTGTTTCTGTTCAAATTCCAGAAAGAAAGAAAGAATCAACCTAGCTTATTCCTTTGCACCTGGCTACCTAACACATCCCAGCCTCAGGCTGGGTGGGCCACCTCTCTGGGTAGATCAGCTTTGTCCAGGAGTGAGGTTACACAGTGGGCATGGCTGGGTCAGGCAATGACTGAGTCCCTTGTACAGAAAGTCAAATGGGGCCACGCCCAGCAACGTGGGTTTGTGGTCAGGTCATGCCCTGCACATGTCAAAGGCATAGGAAATTCTACTCCCAAAGCCTGCTAGGGGCAAAGAGGTTTTCTTTATTCTCCGTCTTTTGCCCACAGCCTTTATCTGAGGTCCAGAGAGAAGAGGAGAGCTAGAGGGAAAGGGACCCTTTGAAACTGGATCCAGTTGCATTTTAGACAAATTAAAGGAAACGTTACTTTACAGAGTAGAAAATAACCTCACGGAATGCCTCTTTCCAAAAGCAAAGAGGACTAGGAATATAAATGGATTAAAAGATATAAATGACATAGTCATAAATTATGTCTATGAAAATAATCCAAATGATTAGCAATATGGGAACAGTTAAATTATGGCAAATTAACATCATCAAATGTTATACAACTTTTCAGAATGATTATATGAAAACTAAAACAATGCAGAAAAGTAGTTTTGATCCAAAGCTGTGTGAAAAACACCCAGAATACAAAAATTTAAATATGAAAAATTATAACTTTGTAAAATTATACATGCATGGAATGGAGCATGGAAAATGTTTGATTACAAGAGTATGGGTGGTTTTTTCCCTTTAAATGCCCTTTATTGTTGTTAGAAAGCTTATTATGAGAAGGAAGTTTAGGAGTAAATGATTAAGAATAACAGCTAACGTTATTTGACCTGATTCTGTGCTAAAAACTTTCCATGCTTTTAGCAGCGTGGTCCCAGCTATTATCCTTAATTTGCAGATGAGGAAACTGAGGCTTCAAGAGGTCAAATAACTTGCTCAGCCAGATGGCGGGATTTGAACCCAGGCTGACTGGCTGTTGAACTAGGGCTGTTTAATCAGTCTCAAGTACTATGGGCAAAGCATGTGAGCCTGTAAGTTCTTCAATGACTTGTAGAATAGTTGAAACTTAACAAAACAAAACAATGCATTCAGGCCAACTTCAGACTCACACTTTATAAGTGTAGGATGACATGTCCCTAGAGGATGATATTAACATTATTGTAAAGTTTAGGATTCATAACAATTAAGTTTCTCACTGTGCAAGAATTCTTGACGGCCTGTGGTGATTGTTGTAAAATGATAGCTAATTGTAAATCAAATGAGTTGTGTTTGGCCAAATCATTTCACCAATAATATTAGAAAAATCATTCCCCCAATTTTTGCAGGGACTATAGGGAGTTGGTGCAATTAGAAATATTTGATATGGTGTGGGATCTAAGCCCTTAAAGTCTCAGAATAGACCTGTCCAAAGCCCATGCTGTCAGCTGTTGTCTATTCTACGTCTTTCATACACAGGCATGACCTTTGGGGTAGTGGGGAGAAGTGGAGAAGGAAGACATCAAGGACCAGGGATGAGGGTGGGGGGAGTGGCAGGAGGGTGAGGAGGTGGCGGTGGTGGAGAGGCAGCTCTTAGCCACAGGGCAGTGCACTCCATGCATCCCAAAGCTGACTCTGTATGATGTAACACCTGAGTTCTCATTCTCTTGCCCTCATGAGGGTCCAAACTTTGTGTGTGTGCATGTATGTGTGTGTGTATATGTACATACATGTGCACCCCCACGTGCACATGGGGCATTTCTGTGTTATTGCTCGGGGGCTGTGTTTGTGGCAGAAACACTTGAGTTAGGATACCCCTACCTTTCTTTGCAATCGCAATGTTGTGGATCTGCATTTCTCAACAGGTTGCAAACCCAAACCGTAGCACTTTCCAGAACCAATCCTGTGCTTTAGGGGAAACTGAACTGTGCACTGTCTTTAAATAATGAGCTGCCAATTGTTAAACAGTCAACCGGCCAGCACTCCTGAGTGAGTGCTTAGTAAAGTACTAGAGCTTGCTTTAATCTTTGCAGCTTATCACACCCATTTCAAAGCAAGTTGTAACCCAGGCTTTGCTCTAAATGAAAATCATATTCAGGGGGATTTTAAGGGCCCATCCCACCAGCATCCTTGGTTTTGGGGATACCCATTAGGGCACTAACGTTCTTTCCTAAAGCAAGTGAACCAGAATGCTTTGGATGTCGAATTGCTTGAAATGTCATTAATAGGTTTTCCTCCCCCTTTTCCGTCCTTTCCCCAGACTTCTTTCTCTACCAAAATATCATTCTCAATTTACAGGTGGCTTTTGAATATAACTTTTCATTGAGTCACTCGAAACGAGTTTATGAGAGGAGGCCTCTATGCCCTAACTGTGAGGCATTTAGGAGTCCAAGATAATATCTTGGGACTGGGACCTCTTACATTTCTAGCCTTGCAAACTCATTTTTGATGACACCCTTTAAATAACATTCATGGCCATTTTTCTCTTTCTGACCAAGCATTGGGATCTCGCTGTGATAACTACCGGCTGTATGTTACTTGATCTGGGTAATGTAGAATAATTACTGGCCCACTGCACTTCATTACACCTGTATAATCGGTGGTGGGTGGGTGTTTCAGCCACAGCTGCTCTGAGAATTGAGCTGACGTCGATACTGTGATAGGAATGATAGGGCGGGCGGGGGGCATGCAAATGGCAGAAATTAGCATCCAGCCAGTAGGCTCTGAAATGCAATATGCAACTTAGCCCAGGACACCGGCTTTGCTTCTCTCATTTTCTCCTGGACACAATATGCTGATCATGGAATAAATGAGTCCTTCAGCTTGTATTATGCCTCATGAAAGTCACTGAAATGCCAGAGGATGTTAAATGCCACAGAAATGTCCGGAGAATAACATTCCATGGTACCTCGTGTAATTGTTTTTAATGGTCAGTTTCATGGGCGCAGTTGACACCCTGCTTCAGTCTAGATCAGTCCGTAGATAGCTTTTTAACATTTACCTGGTAGCAAACAATGATCAACAGTCCGGAGTTGTGAAAGGACTATAGAGTCACCATATCTTTTATCATCTGAAATAGGGCACTTTAGAGAGAATGGAGTGATATTAATAATTACACTGGGACAGGGGCATAAACTTTGTTCCCAGGAAAATGAGGTCTATGGCACCCAAGACATAGGGTATAGCTATGATCTTTGCTCACTATCCTTTTTCTTTTTCTTTTCTTTCTTTCTTTTTTTTGGCGGGGGGGGGGCGTTTGCTGTGCTGGGTCTTTGTTGAGGCGCACGGGCTTCTCTAGTCATGGCACATGGGATCTTAGTTCCCTGACAAGGGATCGAACCCGTGTCCCATGCATTGGAAGGCGGATTCTTAACCACTGGACTCCTGGAGATGACAAAGGTTATGAGCTTGGCCCTTCTTCACCCTGGCTGGGTGAGGTGCATCCCACTGGCCCTTCAAGTCCAGCAAGGAGATGTTAGCACAGGCCCGGAGGCTCTGAGAGAAATCTAGGATAAATGTGTAGAGACTAGGGAGTCATCCCTGGGAAAGCCCCACTGTGGAAAATATCATCATGGAAGCCACGGACTGAGGAGGAGGAGCCTTGGAAGCAGGAGAGGGAAGAGTCTATGCAGGATCGAGGGAGGTGAGAGAAGGCTGCATAGACATTCATTGGATCTGGCAAGAGGAGGGTGTGGCAGCCAGCTTCCCCAAGGTGGCCTCCAGTGGTCCTGCCTCCAGGTATTCATGTCCCGTGTGGTCTCTCCCCCACCGCTAGGGACAACCTATGTAACCAGTAGGGTATTGCTGAAATGATAGTGCAACTTTAAAAAAATATATATTTATTTATTTTATCTGCACCAGTTCTTAGTTGCAGCATTCAGACTTCTTAATTGCAGCATGTGGGATCTAGTTCCCCAACCAGGGATTGAACTCAGGGCCCCTGCAATGTGAGGATGGAATTTTACCCACTGGACCACCAGGGAAGTCCCTAATAGAGTGTAACTTTTGAAACTAAGTCATTGAAGACACTGCAGCTTCCCCCATCCTTTCCCTTTGATCACTCCCATATCATGAAGATGCTCTAGCCGTCCTGTGGTGAGATGCTCGTGGTAAGGAGATGAGGGCTCCTGCCAAGAACCGTGGAAGGGAGCCATCTCGGAAAAAACCTGCTTCCAAAGAACATGTTCATTTTAGGTTTCCCACAAGCAACGTCCACCAGCTTCTTTGCACGGAAATGATACTACAAGATGCCACTAAAAATATGATTTAAGACACTGTGTGCAAAAATCTGCCTTATTACTTTATAGCTACCCTTCTTGTTTTCCAGGGAAATAGTTTGAGCCTCCTTTTAATGTTTTGTTCCCCCACATTTTTCTATAGATAAAGTTTTATGGCGCAGGACAACCCGTATAAAATGCATCCACAATAATTCCTCTAAGTCGGTCAGCTTGTTCAGGCCACCTGGAATTACTGGATGATGTCCAAATGGCATAAACCTTTTCTGAAAGACAACAGCAGTGTCATCGCATGATCTGAATCTGTTTGATTGAAAAAAAAATGGAGGCCTGGCCGCCTGGCCCTGCCAGAGTTTCCTGACATTCACTTCCTTTGAAGAACAAAACGGTGTGTGGCATATGCAGGGTGAACTGAGTTTTCTCTATTAGCTTCGTCCAGATCCAGACCCTCCCTTTGCCCTGTGTTTCCCTGGCTAAATCACATCCCTGATCCACTCTAAGTCATGAATTAATAAAGAACCAACCAACTGTCCTATCTGGAGAAGCCTGTTTAATCTTTCATGGTTGGCTCCAGGAAGGATGCCCTTTGAATGGTTGTTTCTTTCCTTTTTTCTCCATCCCCCTGAAGAATTGATGCAAACAAGTGCTGTCTTATTTTGTTTTGTTTTGTTTTTGTTTGTTTATCAGGTAATTTTTAAAATGCTTGGTTTTACAAAATGAGAAAGGAGGGAAGGAAAGCGAACATTCAGGTCTGCTGTGGACAGCTGTATAGGTTGTGCACTTTACAAGATATGCAGCAAACGAGGGGAGTGCGGCTAAAATCCAGACCACACTCCACTTGCCCAAATATGGGCCCTGGCCTGGGGCCATGTCCATTGAGAGGAGAGGCACCTGTTGGTAAGCCATTCCAGGCCTGTCTTGGCTAACACTGGTCCCACCAACATCATTTTTTCCCTCCTTCTTCTCTTCTCTTTTTATCTTAGCAAAAATGCTATATGAAGTCTCTTGTAATTTGTTTTTCTCCCCAAGGAAAGGTTAATTCTTGTAGCCGTAATTCATTTACAGGAAATTAGACACAAGAGCATTTGGACGTCTGAGATAATTTGAAAAGCCCCTTTGAAGCTCTTTCCTCCAGGTTCGCTAAAGCTCCTTTCCCCATCCTGAATTCGTGATGGGGCCCCAAGGTGTCACACAAGTGGGTTTCCTGTTGAGATTGGTATCCCAGGAGGGGTTGACTGGGGCAGGATACCCACGTTGGGACGTCTGGGGGTAACTAGACAGGACTGGGGTTTAGAACTGATTCTTCTCAGACTTCCCTGCTCTTCCCATCCTCAAACACTTCCTTCTAAGGGTTTTAATCAAGCTTTTTAATGCTTGGTGTCAGCCCAAGACGTTGGGTCTTTTTTCATATTCATATAGCATCACTATCTCCAGTTTCTCTGTCATTAACAGGACCAGAAGACTGAAATCCACAGATAATTCAAAAGTACTTTATAAAGGAAAGTTTTCATTCTCTCCTAAATTTTTTTAGTTAGAGCAGGCACAAGCCATGCAAATGATGCATTTGAGTTTTGCCCTGGTCCTTTTCCATCACCTGCCCTGACAAGAGCCATGGGCTAATTTGGGAAGGTTGCTGCATTTTATTGTCTCCATGACATTATATTTTCTTCTCTTCAGGGCAGCCTTATGTAGGATGGTTTGGAGTCAATTCCTCATTTTAATTTTCCTAACAGGCCTGGAAATGTGAAGAGGCTTGACTGTGACCAGGTGCTGGGCACAGGTAGCACGGGAATGGGAACCCAGGTCTGCCTCACTCCTAAGTCTAACTCCTAATCTTGTCACAAAGCAGAAATGCAAACTCTAAACCCCATGCGATGTTGCTGCACTTTGTTTAGTCAGCCCCCTCCTTCCACTCCCCCATTTTTCCCTTTGTGACTGGAGTTGCTCTGAGCAAAGGAATCGCCTTCATGAAATCCTTACTGTCCTGTACACCATGACATAGTAGCGTGGATGGATGGTTTGGTCTCTCAGCCAGTATCTAAGGTTGTGCTGGCTTCAGAGCCTTATTTTGGGGTTAGCATTAGTAGTTTCTCATCTCTTTTCTAAACTGACTGCTGGGGAAATTATTCTTAAAAGTTCCCAAGGACATCCAGACATTGGAATATTATTCAGCACTGAAAAGAGATGAGCTATCAAGCCATGAAAAGATACAGAGAAAACTTAAATGCATATCACTAACTGAAAGTAGCTGTATGATTCTAATTATATAACATTTTGGAAAAGGCCAGACTACAGAGACAACAAAAAATCAGTGGTTTCCAGGGGTGGGATGGGGGAGGGAAAAACAGGCAGATCAGAGGGGATTTGGAGGGCTGTAAAAATACTCTGATATAATAACGTATCCATGTCCTCATACATTTGACTAAACCTATAGAGTGTACAATACCAAGAGTGAACCCTGAAGTAAACTTTATGAACTTTGGGTGTATATCATGTATCAATATCGGTTCCTCCTTGGTAAAAAATGTACCATTTTGGTGAGTGGTATTGATAGTGGGGGAGGCTTTGCCTGTGTGTGGGAAGGGATGTACGGGAAATCTCTGCATCTTCCTCTCAATTTTATTGTAAACCTAAAACCACTCTAAAATGTTGTCTTAAAAAAGGTATTCAAGGAACTAAAGCTAAAGGCCATCTACACTGTGACTCAGCTCTAGGTACATGATAACAGAAGCTAGTGCCTGTGTCCACAAGAATGTTTGCAGAAACTCGATTCATAAGAGCCCAAAGCTGGAAACAACCCAGATGTCCACTGACAACAAGAAATTGTGCTAGACGTGCAATGCAACCCTACACAGCAGTGGCAAACAGACCGCTGCTATGAGCAGCAACGTGGAAACGTCTTGCAGACACACTGTTGAACAAAATGAAACAGACACTGAAGAGTACACATCATATGATTCCACGTATATAACGTTCCAAAACAGGTCGAACTGATGGATGATGATAGAGGCCAAAATGATGGTATTGACTGGGAAGGGGCCCGAGGGAGCCTGCTGGGTGTTGGGGATATTTTCTCTCTCTCTCTCTTTTTAATAAATTTATGTATTTGTTTATTGATTGGCTGTGTTGGGTCTTCGTTGCTGTGCGCGGGCTTTCCTAGTTATGGTGAGGGGGGCTACTCTTCATTGTGGCGCGAGGGCTCCCCATTGCGGTGGCTTCTCTTGTTGCGGAGCATGGGCTCTAGGCACGTGAGCTTCAGTAGTTGTGGCACACAGGCTCAATAGTTGTGGCACATGGACTTAGTTGCTCTGTGGCATGTGGGATCTTCCCGGAGTAGGGATGAACCTGTGTCCCCTCCATTGGCAGGCGGATTCTTAACGACTGCGCCACCTAAGAAGTCCCTCTCTCTCTCTCTCTCTTTTTTTTTCTTTTGGCTGTTCTGCGTGCCTTGCTGGGTCTTAGTTCCCCAACCAGGGATTGCAGTGGAAGCACTGGGTCCACCAGGGAATTCCCGGGATATCCTATATCTTGGTCTGGGTGGTGGATACATGGGTGCACACATATGTAAAGATCGATCACCTAAGATTTGTGCCCTTTATGTATGTTACACTTCAGTTTAAAAATTTAGTGAAGAAAACCCCAAACCATTCAAGGACATGGAGTTGCTGGAGTCAGTGCTGGCCCTTGTCAGGTGGCCCAAGGTCTCTGAGGTTGCCCCTTGTAGAGCCCTCCCGCTGCATTGTTCTGACGTCAGCTCCGCCCCAGTGAGCAGCCTTGGTCCATCAGGAATGTATAGAATCAGTCACACAGCTCAGGATCCAGGAACTGGGTGTTTGTGGCTCGTTCTTGGCGTCTTCGTGCCCAGTGACCCCTTCTCACCGTGCTGTTCGTGGCCTCTTTTCTCGTGAGCAGATTCCCAGTGGGTTTGTAGCTTTGCCTGGAACCCGGGTCCACTGCTGGAGGCACTGATGCCATGCCTTTCGCTTACCAGCATCTTTCCTCCAGGTGCCTGAGCCCCCTCTACTACACCCACAGTCATGGGACAGCATACGAATGCTCTTCTTGAACCATCTTGGTGTGACCTGCTTATGAGAACGCCCGTTACTTGGAGCCTCTTGTTGTCATGTCCATTGCTTGATGGACCCCCTGATCCCTGGCAGGCCCCTCTGACACCATAGATGCATATATCGGACTTCTGGGCCTCTGAGAAACAGCCCTACAGGTGGGTCACTTCACTTATGTACTGGCCCCAGCTTCCTCTCATTCCTCACCGGGTCATGTTGACAAGCCCCCAATCACACAGCACACTCCCCCAGCCCAGATTGAGACAATTAACCCCCATCAGCCCCTGTATTTCTGATATGCCAATATCACTCAGAATACTAAAGAAAACCCAAATCTTTCTTTAAACACTGTAAGACCTAGAGTGTACAGTGAAATGGATATTAATACTTTCTTTTGAGCTCTTTCTTGTGGTCTTTCTTTGGAGAGGAAAATCTCCTTTGCAATTGCCCATGAACCATTCATGTTTTGAGGCATGGTGAGAAAAAGGAGAAAGGAGAAAAGATAGAGGGATAATGCCCATGGGACTGTCCACCGGAAAGGTTCATCACGACGTGAAGGGTTTCAAACATGTTCGATCTTTCTCTATAATTTTGTTATTCACGAGACATAAAGGGAGTGAGAGAGCAAAGTAAACACAGCCACTTAGGAGATGGATGGAGCACACAAAGAGAAACGAAGCCACAAAACACAGCAAAAGAGCAGAGCATCGTAGGCAGAAATATTACATCTGGATTATTCTGCTTGAATAGAAGAAACATAAATCACACCGAGGGGCTCATGGTAATGTGCTTTGGAGTCGTAATGAACAGAGCAGCCTGGTCTGCCCTCTCTCTTCCTTGCTGAGTTGAATCTTACCCCTCCTGTGTGATCCTGCAGAAGTCCTGGGAGCCAGCCACAGTCCCAGTTCTCCTGCTCAGTCCTGCCCAGTCCTGCCCCATCCATCCCTGTCCAGTCCCATCCCCTGTGGTCTTGGTCCTACTCTGTACCCTGTCACCAACTATTTTCTGCCCCTGCTGTTATACTTCCCTACTCATTCCACTTGTTATCTTTGAATATGCCTTTGTCTTTGCTTCTGTCTCAGACTGCAAGCCTCTTGAAGGTCCCCGTGTCTTTGTACCTTTCTTCTGTGCCCTGGGCTAAAAATTCTTCCATGTAGCAGGTATACAATATATTTGTATACTTAAATATATACTCATATATTGATTGGTAAATTAATTTCAAATGCTAGTGACTAAATTTTTCTGCAGTTGGGACTGTGAGCAGAAATTTTGCATGTACAGCACTTTTGGAGGCAGATGGCTAATTATCACTGAGCCACCTACTCTAGGTGTCCATTTACACGTGCTACATGTCCAGTTATAGCAGCTGTTTCTCTTAAAATACCTTCAATATATTGACAAAGACAGTGCAACAGGTGCAAAGATTTTCAATAGTAAATATTTTTGTCTAAATGTCACCAATGAAGTATATTTGGAGAATCACTGAGATTTGAGAACTGATGTCATTTACCCAATAAGGACATCACAAAATTAGTGATCTGTTTACTCAACTAATCTTTTGAAAAGTCTCAATTTCCTTTGAATAAGAAATAGAAGAGGGGGTTGAGGTGGGATGAATTGGGAGACTGGGATTGCCATATATACATTACTAATATGAAAAAATATATCAATTGTACACTTTAAATAGATGCAGTTTATTGTATATGAGTTGTATCTCGATAAAAGTTCTTAAAAAAAAGAAATAGAAGAAAGGCTGAACTGTGTGTAAACCCTATTCTATCTGGGTTCTAAAGTCATTGTAAATCAGAAATATATTCCTCCTCAGTCTACAAAAATTGCATTCATCCACTTTTTTTAAAGATTTATTTTATTAATTAATCAAGTAATTAATTAATTAATTAATTTATGGCTGCATTGGGTCTTCGTTGTTGCACATGGGCTTTCTCTAGTTTCAGAGAGCAGGGGCTACTCTTCGTTGCAGTGTGTGGGCTTCTCATTGCGGTGGCTTCTCTTGTTGCAGAGCACGGGCTCTAGGCACAAGGGCTTCAGTCGTTTCAGCATGTGGGCTCAGTAGTTGTGGCTTGAAGGCTCTAGAGCAGAGGCTCAGTAGTTGTGGTACATGGGCTTAGTTGCTCCGAGGCATGTGGGATCTTCCTGGACCAGGGCTCGAACGCATGTCCCCTGCATTGGCAGGTGGATTCTTAACCACTGAACCACCAGGGAAGCCCTCATCCAGTTTTCAATTTGAATAGTCAGTGATATCTGGAGAGAAATGTGCATTTTTGAATTCTAGACATGGGTCACACTTTGTATTCATCTCATGCGTATGAGGCCATGAGTGTAGAACCTTTTCTGTGCCTGCCTTTCCTCATTTATAAAATGAGGATAATAGAACATCAAAGTGTTGTTAGGAGGGTTAAATTAGTTAATATGTGTAATATGTAGTCTTAGATTAATGACTAACACGTGGTAGGCACTATGTAAGTGTTTGTTGGAGAAGTAAAAATAAAATAAATTTAATTCTCCTGGCAAAGCTTTGTGGTCAGTGCTTTCCAAAGTCCTTCTGCCAAGAATAGTTAAAAACCAGCTGATTCATTTATTTTCTATCCTTAGATTTACAAACAGTGGCTATTACCAAGCAATCTTCTCTAACCTTTGGTGGCAATTATTTGTATAGCCTAGCTGTCTCAACTTTATTTGTTTTGAATAAATAAATATAATTATATCCGTTCTCAAGGCCCCTAGTTTTCCAACACCAAGAGTAAAAAGATACACCACTATATATATATTTTTTTGGTAACTAAGTCAGTTTCACACTTGGCAAAGGAGAAGCTTAGTGGAATGGGAAAATGTCTTAAAATATTAATTATGTATAACTGAGTTTCATAAATTTTTTAATTTTCTGAAAGGCACTAATAACAAGAACCTGTAATGACTCAAGGGAAATGACACATTTGCATTTTATTAGTTAAAATAAGTGCAGTAATACTCGAGTTATCTGATTGTCACTGAAAAACGGGCCATTTGATATGTGCACATTTTTCAGACAACTACACCTTGGTCCTTCAGTTGTAAAAACTGATCTTTTTAACTTTATTTTTTAAATGATGGGGATAATCACTCACCTATTATTCAAATCGCATTGGAAAATGTAAAAAATGCTGAACTTAATGTTAGCTTTTTTGTATGGGAAACAAGGGTCAACATTTACTTTACTAAATAGTATTACAGTAGCATGTTCAGCTGTCTTGAAGGATGAGAGAACTCTTTGCCTTTGCACTGAATGGCCCCTCTACTGCTGCCTTATTAAATGTTGTGCTGGGATTTTATTAGTTCACAGAGCACTGTGAGGCTGTTGGGTTTCACTTGTGAGGTACCTGCTATTGAAAATAATTAAACCTATTAGTTTCTGGAGATTAAGAAAAAGAAAGAGTAGATCAAGCAGGTATTAGAAGGGTGTATACTTATAACCAGCTGCTCAACAGCAAGAGTTGGTGCTGTTGGTGATGAAAAAGAAGGAAGATAAGGGGGGAAAGAGAGGCGAGAAGGAGGCGGAGAGGCAAAGAGTATCTGGAAACTTCTCTTTCCATCTGTGACTGGTATAACACAGAGGCTGAGCCTGCCCCACAGCTGGGAGGTCGGATGGATACGATGGAGGGTTCTGGGTTCTGGAGAACCTGGAGCCAGAGGGGCACCGACAGCACAGACTCAGTTCCAGAGAACATGTTCTGGCTGCTGGCGGGTGCACCCACGTACCCTTCCTTGGTGACACCATACGGATTAGGAAAATGAAGCTGCCTTATCCTTCCATCTGGAAGGGATTCCAAGCTATTTTAGACATTCTAGAATGTTTTCACGAAGAAGAATAGTCTTGCCCAGGAAAGCCAAATTCTGCCAACCTTCTAACACGGTTGCTCACAAAAGCTATTTATTGATCAGGCTGAGTTTTAAAAGTTAAGGGCCGTGAGTTTTTTGAGTTACAAAAGATACAAATAAATGCGTAGATGGCCTTAAATAGTATAGGAAAAATTCTGAGCATCTGACCTTGCTGTGTCCCATTAGTTAGCAAAGCCGACTTAGTAAGGCTTCATCATTGCTCTGGGATACCTGGCCGCGTATCCCCTCCTGTCTCACTCATACAGTTATCTCTGGATTTCTGCAGCCCTTGGAACGGACGGTGCCAAGTCAGGAGCACACAGACATTACTGGTGCCCCCAAAAGCATCTTGAGAATTGAATAATGATGAGAGACACATCTTTTGGAGAAAGATAAATGTTAACAGTTGATTCTGACATTCATTTTTATCCGGTATGGTGATTATGGTCATGGTCTGTCCTAGTATCTGATCTAATTACCTCCTAAAGCCTTCCCTGAGTGCTAATTTCTTAGCATGGGGCAACTGCTTGGGTTGGAATCAGCCAAAGTCTTCTCCTCAACCCACCCCTCTTATCCCTTCAAGGAGAAGGAGGCAGATTTTTCATAAGAGAAGATTTTGCTAAATCTATTCCAGGCATCTGCTTCTGTGACCATATCAGAGCTTCACGACAAAGAAACTTTGCCAGGTACTGAAATCCAATTAACTGTTATAATCATGCTAATGGTTAACATGTGCTGGACACTCACGCAGTAGCAGGCGCAGCTCTGAGCAGCGGACGTGCATGAGTTCACCAGGTGCTCCAGCAATTCCGAGGTGCTAGCGTTGTCTGGTCCCAGGAGAGGAATGGAACCCAGAGCAAGCAGTTTGCTTGGGGGGTCACAGGCCCTGGACCTGCCCTTCTGCTGCCTCTTCATCATGTCTTTTAGGAGTTGACCTGTGTCTCAAAATCAAATCCATGACAGAGATGAGAACCCAACTGCAAGTTAAAATTACCCGGGGTGAGGGGAGCGGTGATGCAGAGTGTATAAAACTTCATACACGTCACTCCGTGTCTATAAAACCCTGTGCTTTGCTGAGTCTGGCATGCAAGACAAAGTGGATTGTGGGATGACCCTACAAGGGCAGGAATTTTGCATGAAAACGACACGTATGTGAAAGAAGCCAGTCACAAGGGACCATGTAGTGTATGATGCCATTTATATGAAATGTCCAGAATAGGCGAATCCATAGCAACAGCAAGTGTATTAGTGGTTGCCAGGGGCTGGAGGGAGGGGACTGGAGATCGGGATTAATTGCTGGGGGGTTATGAGTTTCTTTGGGGAATGATGAAATTCTAAAATTGTGGTGATGGTTACACAACTCTGTGAATGTACTAAAAGCCATTAAAGTGTACACTTTAAATGGCTGAATTGTATGAGATGTGAATTATATCTAAGTAGTTACTAATAAAAAACTCCCAAAGTGTCATCTCCCAAGTGTCTTGAGGCAGAAAGAGCTCTGGAGGACTCAGGCACATGCGGATTTCATAGGATTTGCTTATTAGAGGGAGAAATGGCTGATTAATTAATTTTATATAAATAATTTATGTTGATCATAAAAAATTAAAAGCAGCATAATCTTGACACTTAGAAATAATCATTGTTAATATTTTCAGGTTTATCCTTGAGGATTTTTTTCTATATATAAGATACATAGAGATCATGCCACCTCCACTCGGTGGTAATTTGCTTTTCTCACTAAGCAATGCGCTACCATGGGGGCTCTCAAAGTGTGTTGCCTGGGCCATCAGCATCACCATCACCTGGACACTCAGAAAGCAAAGTCCAGAGCCCCATCCCAGGTTTGCAGAATGAGACACTCTGGCAGCAGGGCCATCAGTCTTGTTTTGACAAGCCCTCCAGCTCACCCCGATGCACACTCAAGCTTGAGAAGCCCTGCCCTACCATGACTGTGTGTGCATGGAAATCCACATGGATGTCTGCCACCATTTTTTAAGGACTAATATTCCACTCTTTGGCTACTATAAGCAATGCTGCAAAGATCATCCTCGTACTGTCCTTGTGCACGTGTCTGATTATTTCCTCTGATCCACTCCCAGAAATGTGTTTACTGGGTCAGAGTCCAAGACTTAGGATCCTTACTTCCAAACTGCCCTCTGAAAGACCTTCTTAATTTATGTTCCTACCTTCAACATGTGAGAATGCCTATATGTTGTCCCACATTTTGACAATTCTGGCTATTCTTTTTTAAAATTGGTAATAATAAAATAAGTAAAAAAGGTAGACTGTTGTGTTTTAGCTTATATTTCTTTGACTACTGGTGATATTGAACATTTGTATTTACGTGGTTATTGACTCTGTATCTTCACTTGTGAATATCTTATGTCCTTTATCCAAGTTTCTGTTGGACTTTTTATACATATATTTCTGGTGAAATTCAATATATCTTTAAATAGTAGGGATACTAACCCCTGAATAGTGCACATATTGAAAATATATCTTCTGGGTTTTTTTCCTTATAATTTTTTTCCTAGCATTTAGAATAAGTTTTAAATTTTAATGTCATAAAATTTTATTTTGGTGCCATTCTTTCAAAGGAATTTCTCATCAAATTTTAAAAAATATGTATATATCTTTTTGTTGGTACTTTTATATTAAGCTGCCTAATCCATGTGGAATTTATGTTGGTGTAAATTGTCCTTTTTTTCCAAATGGTTTCCCCTAGATCCTTTATTGAATAGTGCTAGCTTTCCTGCTTAGTCTGAAATTCTAACCTTATTATGTATAAATTTTTTTTAAAATGTTTGGATCTGCTTCTGAATTTCCTAGTCTAAATAATCTGTCTCTTTTGGAGTCAGTTTTGATTACATCAGTCAGATATCCTTTTGTATTCCTGAGTAGAGGTTTATGGCTTTTTTTAAATTTTTTTTTATTCCGGTGCTTTTGCAAGAGGGAGTCACCTCATTTAATCTTTTTTTTATTATTATTTTTTTAATTTTTATTTATTTATTTATTATTTTTTGGGGGGTACACCCAGTTCAATCATCTGTTTTTATACACATATCCCCGTATTCCCTCCCTCCCTCGACTCCCCCCCCACCCTCCCTGTCCCAGTCCTCTAATGCATCTTCCATCCTCGAGTTGAACTCCCTTTGTTATACAACAACTTCCCACTGGCTATCTATTTTATAGTTGGTAGTATATATATGTCTGTTCTTATCATATAGATTGTAGTCATTTCTTTAAAATTTTTATTTATTTATTTATTGGCTACATTGTGTCTTCGTTGCTGTGCACAGGCTTTCTCTACTTTCTCCAGTTGCGGACAGTGGGGGCTAGTCTCCGTTGTGGTGCGTGGCCTCTCCCTGCGGTGGCTTCTCTTGTTGCGGAGCACAGGCTCTAGGCTCGTGGGCTTCAGTAGTTGTGGCACGTGGGCTCAATAGTTGTGGCTCGCAGGCTCTAGAGAGCAGGCTCAGCAGTTGCGGCGCAGGCCTAGTTGCCCCGTGGCATGTGGGATCTTCCTGGACCAGGGCTCTAACCTGTGTCTCCTGCATTGGCAGGTGGATTCTTAACCACTGAGCCACCAGGGAAGCCCCTGTAGTCATTTTTTGATAAATTCCTTTTAGGCATTACATTTTTAGGACTGTTATAAAGCCTGTCTTTTCTAAGTGGTTATAGATACATTATTGATTTCCGTAAACTAAGTTTATAACCACCCACCTCATTGAAGCCTCTTATTAGTTCTCATATTTCCTCAGGGGTTTTCCAAGTAGAGAGTGATGATAATTTTTGTCTGCTGTTTCCAGCATTTATTCCTTCGGTTCCGTGTTATTTTCTATTGGTTGGTACTTCTAGAATGATATTAAACAGTCATAACGAGTAGATTTCTTTGTTTTGTTCCTTCCTTTTAATGGCAGTCTTCCATTTTAAGGTAAATCATGATGCTGGCAGTTTGAAAAAACAAATTATAGATATAGGTATATGTATACGCACATCCATGTACACATACACACATACACACATCTATCCATTCATCATATCTGCTACTAGCTTACATTTTTGGTTGACTAAGAGTTTATTTTGCAAAAACATTAAAATGTAATGGACATTATCATCAAAAGTCCTTCAGGATCTATTGAGATGATAATGTGCTTTGCTTTCATTGTCCTATTTAACACATTTTCAATTCAATATTTGTTGAACATCTACGATGTTACTAGTCATTTTGCTAGAAAACAGACAGACACTATAAACCAGAAAAGCTAAGTTGTCTGGTTTCCCACTCTTAGCAAGTTAGAAGCCGCCAAAGAGAAATCAGATTGGCTGTCCGGGAAATGCCAACGGACCCACACAGAATATGGATTTCCATGGTTCCCACTCTGGTCACTCACTGGTATCATTTGAAGGATCTCTTAAAAAAAACAAAAACTATGCCCAACCCACTAAATCGGTTTGAGTGTGTATGTGTGTTGGAGGGTAGGGGGTAAATCAGGCAGCTGATTGATAAACACAGTAGTTAAAATGATGGTGCAATTTAACTGACTGACGTCCTCAGCTTTCCTGCAGTAGATGCTATTAGCTAGTCGTTTTACAAAACTGGGATGGCTAACGTGTGCTCAGTGACATTAGTCTTATTTTTATTATTGCTATCATTATTACAATTATGTTATCCATATGCAACCACCAATTTCATAGGTAAAATATGGTCAAATATCAGCAATTTCATGTGATCCAACCTAACATTATTATTAGTGACCATTTATTATTATATACCAGCAACAGTATTAGTATGTTCTACAGGCCATATAATTTTATTTCTGTAACAACTCCGTGAAATAGGAACTATCATTCCAATCTACAGATGAGACAACAAACTCAGAGAAGTTAAGGAAGTGAATAAAGTCACACAGCTAGTAAGTAGTAGAGCCCAGAGCCAGATTTAGGTCTGTCTGACCCCAAATCTTATGTTTTTCTCTTTGATAAAGGACGTGTTAGATCTGTTTACTCAGTTGTTTTCACTGCTGGGAAACTGACCCAGGAAGGGGAGTGAAGTTTGCTCAGTGCTCGTTTTAGGGGACAGTCCTGGGCTGAAGAGAGTGTGCATACCCCATCTCTTCATGGTTGTAATTTCAGTTTCCACTCCGCTGAGCAGCGGCTGTCAAAATGTGGTCCAGAGACCAGCAGCATCACTCGGGACCTTGTTAAAGATGTATATCCTCACTCCACCTTAGACCTACTGAATCAGAGATTCTAGGGGGTGAGGCCAGCAATCCGCGGTTTAAGCAGCCCTCCAGGTAATTCGAATGCAGGTTAACATTTGTGAGCCACCGCCCTATGTAGCAGTAATGACTGCTAACCTGCACGGCACTTGCTCTGCACCAGATCTGAACCTATTCTCCGTGGGGGGGTCCCCACAGGTAGGGGTTTATAATCATCTTAATTCCAATTTGCGCAGAAGCAGCTCCGGAGCCTGACAGAGGGTGAATGGATTGCCTGAGGCCCTTCAGGGAGCGGCTAGCTGGGTCTGGGTTTGAACTTGGCTGAGAAGGATGAGTCAACGGCCTTAACCACTATGCTAAACCGCCTTCTGCTCATCCCATCCACAAGTCTGGGATGTCTCATTCTCTGTAGAGGGTCTTCAATGAAGGCTGGAGGCAGAAGAGACGATACTGATGTCAGACCAGGGCTTTGGAGGAGGTGAAGCAGCTCATGTACCATGCAGCATCCTTAGGGTGGGGAAGAAAGGGAGGCATGGTTTCGGTATAAAAGTTTTCATTTAGGAGGCTGGGGCGTTCCAGATAAGCTGCCCTTGTTTTCTTTCCCACAGGCCAGATGCCTTTATTCAGGCACTTTGCAGTGGCTGCACTTCGTCTGCAGAGCGCCCAGGGTGAGTCGAGGGCTTTGTCTGTTGAGGGTCTTACTGGGGATTATCACAAGGCAAGAATAATGGTGATATTGTTTGCAGAGCCAAGGTGGAAAATCAGACCCCGGTGCAGGATTTATTTTTCTGCCATAAAGCTGACGGGGGGCTCTTCAAAAGTTCACCGACTGTGGCGCTGAAGTCTGTCCATTTGGAAACACTCCTGGATGACATGGGCAGATTCCCAGCTAATACTGTGCACACCCCTCTATCACCAGGCATCCAATTCCCAGCGAATTTTGCAATATAGTGACAGTAATGGAAAGCAAAATGATCTCTAAATAATGGTTTAAGATGGCTACTTGATAAAGGGCACTGCAATAATTATGATCAATGGAGCATGGATTCAATATATATTGCCCATTTAGATGCACCAGATTAGCTTAACAGCTTTCTTTAATGTTCTGAGCATTTTGCGTGTGTGTCTGTGTGTGTGGGGGTGTGTGTGTGGGTGTGTGTGTGGGTGTGGGGGTGTGGGTGTGGGGGTGTGGGTGTGTAAGAGAAGGGAGAGGGAGAAGAGACGCAGAGGGAGGGAAAGAAGAGGCAGCCTGCAAGCTGCTGTGAGCATTACTGGGCTTCACAGTGATCAATGTGGTCGAGGTGACACAGTGCTGGGAGAGGAAATTGAGATTCCGAAGTCCTGTGATCCATTACCCAGAGAACGCACTCAAATGTCCTGTGTTTCAGATGGGGGCTTTGCATAGGGAGGAGGGAGCAGGGGAAGGGGTGGAGGAGAGACACCTGATATGAGTTTAGTCATTTTGCAGGGGCCACTTTCTGGACGACGATTTGGTGTAATCACGGAAATTAGGCGTGCAGGCAGCCGGCCAAAAGAATCCCTCAACATCCCCGAAAGCAAGCTCCATAAACTAAGTGAGCTGGACAGGACTCGTTTTGGAAAGCCGGGCTAGCCGTGGAAATACGTTTTACCAGGAAGGGGGGGAAATGATTTACTTGACATTGGTCCTAATCCTCCCCTCCCCAGCACCTCCCCGCCCCCCAAAAGGAAATTTTCTGTGACAGCCTGTCTAGAAATCTGGGTCCGTTCCCTACCTTTCATGTTTCTGGGTTGATCCCAGGTAACGCACAGGGTCTGTGATCAGCATGTAATGATGAGGGCCGTGCACCAAATGGGCTGAAATTCCTTGGGATAATGAGGATAAAATGATTGCAGTCTTAGACCTGACTTGCTTTGATTTGTCAGTTAAAATAAAGGCCCCTGTCTCCACCCTTTCATGAAAGGACATCGGGAGGACGTGTCACTGCTCACAGAAGGAGAAGCCAGTCCCCTAAACCTGATAATCTCCGCTGATGTCCCTGCTGGGTGTGAGTTGTTGAGGCGCAAGTTGACTGGGTGGTTTCTAAGCCTGGAAAGGCAGCTGGCGTTTAGAGGATAATAGTAGGAGCTCATGTTCCCGGAGCATTTACTCTGTGCTGGGTGCTCTGGTGCAGTGCTTCTGAAACTTTGCAAACTCACCCAGAGAGCTCGTTAAGAGGCAGATTCTGATCCAGTAGGTCCAGGGTGGAGCCCGAGGGTCCATATTTCTAGCAGGATCTCAGCTGGTGCCCATAATACTGGTCAGCAGACCACACTCTGAAAAACCTCATTTGACTCTCCTGTGAGCCCCATGAGGCGGGTGCTGTGATAAATTCCGCTTTACAGAGGAAGAAACAAGTTGACACTTAAGGGGTCAAGGGTCCTGCAGAACGTGGCACCGCTCTTCCAGGACAGACCTGAGATTCTAAACTAGTGTGATGCCTGGGAGGGTGGGGAGATGGGAGCAGCCCGATTCCTGAGGGGCTGGAGGAGAGACGTCTCGCAGAGTCACCCGACCCAGACAGCATGAGGAAGAAATACACTTAGCGGTGTAAAGCCACGAGATGCCAGGGCTCTGTTGCAGCAGCCAGCGTTCATTATGCTGGCAAGCGCCGTCAGACTCTTAACCGCTCACAGTGCCTTTCACGATTCCCATTTGCCCCTGGTCATCAGGCATCCAGATTTGCCCAGAGCAGCACATTGTGAACGAACCGTCCAAATGGGGTCATGATGAAAATGGATGGAAGGGAGGCCCCTGGGAGGGGGGGAGCTGATGGCTGTGTTACTTTCCAGCCTTCAGAGTGGTCATGCCGGGGCTGGGCCGTAGGGCTTCACTCAACTCATCAACACCTCGGACCAATTTTCAAATGCTCCAGGCTTGATTAAACCTCAGGCGCAGTTTGCCAAGTGCGTCCTCCCCCACCTTAATTGTTTAGATTGTGTAGAATTTGAGTAAAATGTAATCCAGATGTTTCTGATTCGTTTAAGTTTAAATCACCAGAAAATGCTCTTAGGTTGCTATTTGATGTTGAAGAGGTTTTTCAAGCGTTTTCCCCCTTCTTAATAGGAGAGGTCACATTTGGGTAGGGGTAAAGCAGTCCCGTGCACCTAGAGGTTTCATTTGATTTGATTTGAAAACCCGTTCTTGTGAAATCTGAGTCAGAACTCAATTTTACTTTGACCTCCTCTTCAAATCCCCACCGTGAGCATCTGAGAGAGCGAGCTGGAGTAATTTGCATGCAGTTGATATCAGGGATTCTTGTTTGAAAAAATAATACCCTTGGCCCTGGCTTCTCCAGCGTCGTGACATAATTGGACCTGGCAAGTGGCCACTCCCTTCTTGAACTACAGGAGAAACAACTGGGCCAGGTAAGCACACTGATTTCACTTTATTTCACTACCTGGGCACTTGCTAAGCTGAAGTCAGTCAGTCTGGCACCAAGTGTCTGAGAGCTGATAGATGAGAGCTTGTTCAAGGTCATCACCCATAGTCAAGGGCAGGGATGTGGTCCCCGACCAGCAGTATCAGCATCATGTGGTTAGAAACGTGCATCTGTGAGCCGTGTCTCAGACATACCGAACCAGGAACTCCAAGGGGTGGTGGGGGGTGGGGGGAGCGGTCGTGTTGGAAGAAGCCTTCCAGGTGATTCCGATGCACCCTGAAATTTGAGACTTGCTAGTCTAGGCCCTGGGTAATACTTGTCCTCTCACTCTTAGGACTTTGTAGGAATTAATGAGATAACATTGTCACATGACTCAAGACACTCAGACCCAGGGCTCTAAGAGTGATGTTTGTGATTGAGTTAGAAGATCAAAGAAATCAAACAACCACTTGAGTTGACTTTTCCCCTTCTGAATTAACTTTTTTTTTTTTTGAACAGTGTCTGCATTGAATGGTTGTTCCGGGGGCAGTGCAGATACAGCCAAAAGGCCTGTTTTTAACAGTGGAACCACGTCTGTTGCTTAAGCCCCGCAGTCTATGGTATTTTACGAGAGGAATCCGATAAGACTAAGATAGGACCTCAAGAACAAAATGATCTAAAATCTGAGAAATAGACCACAAAGACCCAGGTTGATTTCACTGAATGCTCCTCCTGCCTGTCCTAAAAGATAAAATACATAATGGTCCCCCATAGATGCTCCCAGAAACAAAGTCTACCCACCACTCAGGGAACCTGTATAAAAGAAGAAGCAAAGTGATGAGCCCTTGAATCTGCCCGGGGCCTGCCTCACGGAGCCTCTGTAACGGAGCAGGACCCTGTGGGGCCTTCCCGGGACAGACCCCTCCCCCACATCCTTGGCTGTAGCGCCTCCCTGAAGTGTCTAGGTAATAGTCTCTGATACACATTTCCTGATTTGTTTTTATGGACGCTAAAACCCCCACCAAATGTAAGAAATTAACGACTTGGTGACCCTGAACACTAGCGCCCAGACCTCCTGGTGCCTAAGGACTGACAATATAACCATCCTATTACCTCACCATCAACCAATCAGAGAATTGTGCACCAGCTGGGATGCCCACCTTCACCTTGCCTTTAAAATGCTTTGCTGGGTGTTCAGACTTCTTGAACACTAGCTGTTCGAAGTCCTTGCCTGACACCTTACAATAAATGTTGTACTTTCCATTACCACCAAAACAAAAAACTAAAAAACAAAAAGAAACAGTGGAACCCTCCAAGTAAAAATTCTTCGGGGAACAGATTCTGGAGCTTGAAAAATGCAATTGCCTGAATATGCAGGTTTTTAGGTTGGGCGTTTAGAGGGCTCTCTGGAGTTGGCAGATTGATATAAGGGGATCCCCTTCCTCTCCCTGCATTAATTCGTCCAGTCTTCTACTTGTCAAACGTTAGTCGAGTTTCTGCTGTATTCTGGTGCTATCCAGGCAGTCTTGGGGATTGCCACTGGAGATCAAGTTCTTGACCACTGTGCTTAACCAGAAGGTTCCCAGAAGAGAGGCTAACTAGAACAAGTAAACAAAGCTCTATAAGGAGCATTTCCCAGCAACAGTGGGAGTGGAGGAGAGCAGCCTGGGATGGGTGGAGGGGTCAGCATGCGGGACTACCTGGAGAAGGTGATGCCTGGGTCTTAGAGCGAAAGATGGGCTGAGTAGGATGGGGTGGTGCATGAAGAGGCATGGAGCCAGGAGGGTGACTGCACGTGATGGCGGGGTCAGTTTACGAAGTGTCTCCCGTGACCTGCTAAGTTCCTCCTACTCCTTGGCAACCTGTTTAAACCTGTCTTGCAAAGAGCATTGTGGTATGTGCATCACTGGTCCCTCCTTTCTCTCGGGCTCTCCCAGCACTCTTGGCAAGTGGAAAGGCAATGAGGTGTGGTAGAAAGTAACAGGGCCCAGAGTCAGAGACCGGAAGTTAAGAAGTGCCCTGTAAGCGCCATCCACGCCGGTGTTGGGGTGCTGCCACTGCTGCTGCCGTCACCCGAGTCCGCCACCCACAGGTTTGAGACCCAGATCCTTAGCTTTGCATCTGATACACAGGTACTCATTTTGACTCTCTCCTGCTGGCATCACCATTCGCTGACCGATTGATTGTTCCTCTCTGCTCCTGTGTTCATTTCCACCCTGCCCCCCTGTTCATGACACCCCTCCTACTCGTCTCAGAACATGTCACCTCCATCAACCTTTTAGGGCCACCTCAGTTCAAGTTCAAGCCATCTCATGAACTTCCAGAACTTACTGTCTGTCCCTTAATTCCACGGGACCTCAGGGGTCTTACATTTATGTGGATCTTATTGGCGTATATATTTCTCTCCAGGGTGAGGGAAGGGTCCTTCCCACAGATGCCGAGGCACGTGTGTGCCCTGCTTGAGCATTTGAATCCATGAATATTAGCCTGAGATGGTTAGTGCTCCACTGCAGCTGGGCAAGAACAACACAAACAGCTCAGTCTTATTTTTCTCAGGGAAAATAAATCCGCAATCATGGGGCTGCAGTAACCATATAAATCATAAACCGTTAAGACTTAAAAAAATTTTTTTCTGTTGGTATAGTAGAGAGGGGTTTGTAGAAAGTGTTATATGTATTTCCAGAATGCAAATCTGATCACATGACTCCTCTGATTAAAACCTATGTCTCCACATTCCTCCCAGGATGAAGTTCAAACTCCTCCTTACGGCTTCAAGCTCTGCACACAGTCTGGGCCTGTCTTCCCTCTAACTTCCTCTTCCAGCTCTTGGTCCTTGTGGTCTAGGCTCCTACCATCCTTAAGGGCTCCTAGGGCCTGGGATGGGCATTTTCTCTCACCACTGCACATTCGAGCAAGGTCTTGCCTTCAACTTTCAAGCTCCTGTCCTCTCCTTAGTCACTTGGTTAACTCTCGTTCCATAACATGAGAGCTTACGCATCACCTCTTGCAGAAAGCGGCTTCCCTCAACCTCTTTGTCTGAGTTCAGTGCCTCTGATGTGGTCTTACAAGACATGGTCCTCTCCTTTCATTGCACCCATCCCTGCTGTTGAGGGTCAGCGGCTTTGGGGCACTAGAGCCGGGAGCGCCATTTGTACCCATTATAAAAACATGGTTTACTGAGGGTTCTAGCAAATCCTCTTAAATGACTCCATTTCTCTGCCTTTATTGACGTATATATCTTCTCCTGAAAACGTGTCATGACAATTTCACATTTCAAAGCGCTGAAAGAATGTGCCTAGGTTGAAACTTTCTGCCGTTTGCCAGGATGTCAAGTTTTATTCCTGGATGCATTTTTTTCCCAGCCAGCTTTTCTCTTCCCGATAATAGAGGGTTATAATGGAAATGCTGCCGGATCCATCAGCTGCAGTGTGGTGAGCACTGCCGGTATAATACAGCCGGCGATAGTCACCTGAAGCCCACGGAATGACTCCTGCCTGCACAGAAGAAGCAATTTGGAGGGAGTTCTAACGCATCCCGTGCTGCTGAAGGACGGCATCGCTCCCCCTACAGAAGAGTGCGAGAATTATGATAACGAAGCAGGGCCACCTCATTCTTTCAAAGTGCCCCTAAACAGTCCTGATACTGTAGTATCTGAACTTTTAATGGCGCTGAAAAAGGGCTCGCTGTTGTTGCGAATGTTGGCCAAAGCACATGGAGACAAAGAGTCCCAAAGAACTTGCTGCAAAATAACTTGCCAGCCAACCATTTGCCAAAGGTACTAATTAGCCACATTTACCACAGCAGTCTCTGCCTAAGAAATGGGATGAGGATTTCTGAGATGATAGAAGGGGTGATATACAAATATTTTGGGTGAGACATAATCAGTTAATTGGTTTATTAAATTATAAAACCATTGTTTGCCCGAAAGAGCAATACAACTAAATGAATAGTCACCTCTTTGAAGACTTCTCACATTAATTATGTTTATGCACCACTAGCAGCAGTCGTGTTAGACAAAGGGCTCTTTATCTTTACATGCCATAGCTACAGTGTATTGTGGTTCGAATGATGGCCCCGACTTTATGTCTACATAATTACAGAAGTCTTATCCCTTTTGTGTTTGCACATCATTTTCAGTTTTTTGGAATAGTTAAACTCCATTTTACTTTTTAATAACATTTTAGAAATCATTGTGATTCAGGTAAACAGAATTTGATTGCTTTGATGGATTGAAAATGGTTAGCTCAGCCCGAGTTTATTTGATCTGTTTCTTCAGGGATTACAAAGAATAGGATTTTATCTCCAGACTGACAAAAGAGACAAACTCTGCATTTTTTGCTTGTGGAGTGGCAGGGCTGCTAAGCCACACAGCTCCTCCACAAGGGAAATGCATTAGGCAGGAGCTGGATTTTTATCCACCATCTGAGTTTTCGTTCCATCAGACATTAGTAGGGGATGAGGAAGGGGAGGCATGCTTTACTCTTATTTTACTGAGAATTTTTTAGTTGGAGGCAACCTGGGTTGTGGCCTGGCACTAAATACAACAGATCCCACGGAGGTAACCTGGTTAATCAACACCTGTCCTTCTCAGCCATAGTCAACATTTAAAAAAAATTGAGTAATTAATTTATTGGCTGCGTTGGGTCTTTGAGGCTGCGTGTGGGCTTTCTCTAGTGGCGGTGTGCAGGGGGCTTCTCTTCATTGTGGTGCACGGGCTTCTCATGGCGGTGGCTCCTCTTGTTGTGGAGCAGGGGCTGTAGGTGCACAGGCTCAGTAGTTGTGGCACACGGGCTTAGTTGCTCCGTGGCATGTGGGATCTTCCTGGACTAGGGCTCAAACCTGTGTTCCCTGCATGGGCAGGTGGATTCTTAACCACTGTGTCACCAGGGAATTCCAAGCCATCGCCACCTTGGGCAAAGGCCCACCTGCTAATTGAATGCATTTTGGAAAGCAATGTGTCGATTACTTGCTGAGTTCACCTTGAGACACGTCCCTGGGGGCTTCCTGCATACTCTGATCCAAGACCCAGGTGGATTGCATGGTGTTTCTGACACTGCTCTTCATTTTATCCGTGTGACCTGACATATGTGTGGCAGGAAGAGTCCAGGAAAATGTCAATGGACAGTGGAGAGAAAAGCAACAATGTGCTGTGAAGTCCCCGTGCTCCACCCAGCCCTCTGGCTCAGGAAAGTGGGGCCCCCTGAATTCATGGTTCTTCAGGAGAGCACGATCCTGTTTCTTTCCTCAAACTTCTTTAAGCCCTGACTTCTTGGGGGACGGGGGGCTATGGAGCTGTGCCGCTAGATAACTTTGAGTTGCTGCGCTTCAGAGACCAGTGCAGACGCCACCATGGGCAGTAACAAAGTGCTGGGAGAAAAAGGAGCAGGGATTTGTGAGAAAACTTGGATCCAGATTCCTGTCCTGTCTCATCACCTGTGGACCTTGGACAGATTTCCAAACCTCATTCACCTTGGTTTCCTCTGGGATCACTGGAAAGATTAAATTAGTCCACCCACAGGAGCCGCTGGCACAGGGTTTGGTGTGGAGTAGATGTCCACGGAAAGCTCACTGATGCTCCTAAGTGTCTATGGGAAGCATGGCCATTGCCATGAGGTACTTGCTATATGATTGAGAAGGTCGTACACAGATGAGGGACAAATATTTCAAACACACTGGCACCTTTTTGCCCGAAGGGTCCCGAATAAGGGATAGCATTTAAAACAGCCTATATAGGGTTACAGGTAATCTTGTTACATCATGATGGGGTCTTTTGATTGCGACTGAAACAGACCAGTTTCATACAGATTCCATGCTATGAACAATTGCAAATGTTCAGCAAATAACCACATGCAAATACCCACCAGGTCAAATCTCATTACAACAAATCGAGCTTATGAAAAGCAAAGAACAACCCCTTAAAGTGTCTTTAATGGCACTAAAACGTTCCCTAGCCTTATTTGCTGGTTAATTGATTTAAGAAAGGAACTGATGCAATGAAAATCATAGCTTGGGTAATGCTTTGAAATTTTATACAGTGCCATTTGGTTTCAATATAAACCTAATCCTGGAAATATGCAGAGTAAACTCATAATCAGAATTAGGAGATATTAATCAGAGAAGGCTCTCAGGTGGAGGTGTTTTATTATTTGTTTGTTTTTTTGTTTGTTTGTTTACTGTTTGCTTTTGGAAAGGCAAGGAAAATTGAGGCTGAGAAAATTGTCTCTACAAGAGGCAGGAATAATTAAAGTCATTGTGAAAAGAGAGGCCAGCGATCTGACAGGGGAGGAGAAAGGCTGGCTGGGGGTTAAAAAAATGACTCCCAGGCCAAGGACTCCAAGAGATGGGGTGAGTTTTGGGACTGGGAAACGAGAATGATATTGGAGGAAAATCAGGATTTACTGAACACTCAAGAAACTGGCCGCTCAAATGATTTTCCACGGCCTCAGAAGTTTTTAATAAATCACAGGCCCCTGAATCTCCCAGCTAAAGTGATTTCTTTTAGCATCACTTGCAAGGAGTTGAAACTGTCTTGCAGATATTGGCACCTAGAACCCAATTCTCTTTCTTTTACTGTTTGCCCCACGATGTGTCTGCCTTGTGGTCGAGACTATACATGTGGGTGAGTCCATCTTGGCATGGAAACAATCTCTCTCCTCTAATCTCCTTTCCTCCACTGGAAGTTCTTTGGGAACACCAACAAGCAGCTGGACCCTTGGTGCAGGCAGGACTGGGCAGGGGAGTGAGGGAATGGGGTGAGGCTTGGGGTGGGGATGGACCACATCGAGGGGCATTGGAACTGACAACAGAGCTTTCCAGTCTCCATGGCTGCAAAGGGCATCCTTGAATGAGATTCCAGGTGATAGCACGACAATCCTAAGTTCTAGGGATTGAACTGTAAGACAAAGCTTCTGTGCTAAGACACCAAAGAGAGCCTGCAGACAAAGATCAGATGGGTCGGAGACCCGAGGAAGGCAGATTTGTGATGTCAAGGCCAGCAGGGGTCTGTGCTGAAGGTGACAGGTGTCCTAGACATGAAGATGTGCCACCCAGACCCGCCTCGATGAAGGATTTGCTGCCCAGCTGCAGGGAGTGGGGTCAGAAGACAGCCTCCACGTGTGAGTGTCTTCAGGGCTCCCTCAGCTGACACAGTGCCTTGCCCAGGGTCCCACCCTTCCCTGGGGAAGCTCACCTCCAGTGACTGCATCTTCCAGGCAGGAGTATAAAGGCCAGGACATTTTGCCTCAATACAGGACAACTCTACAGGTCAGTATTCCTTCCAGAGCTCCTGCCATCTAGATGGGGTGTGTTAGGACTGCATGACTTACCCTTCTGCCCAATCCTAATTCCTTCCTTTCCTTTCACAGGTGTTGATCCCAACAAACATCTTGCAGCCCAAACTCCATCACACATCAGCATCTAGAAAACTCAACCCGCTCCAGTAGGAAAGGATTGTGAACATGCCAAGAGGGAGAGCAAGAGAGCTTTGCAGACAACAGGTGCTCACAGTTTGGTGGCAGCAGAATTAAGGAGCCATGGGCATCTGCTGGGCAGGAGAGCAGGCGGAATTTGAGAGAGTCAGGAATTCAGGACAGACCTGGGTAACCACATGGGGTGATGAGCCTGAAACGACACCACTAGGCGCCCCTAACGTGCTCCCTGGGGCAGGTTTCAGGTCCAGTGTGGGCAGCCTGGAGCCAACAGGTGAGAGGGCATGTGAGTAGTTTCAGCTGGAGAGAGAGAGGGACATGTGAAGAGATGAACCTGTGGAAGGTAAGTTCCGGTGATGTCCTGAGCATCCCTTCCTTCTGAAGCCAAAGTGTCTGATGGCAGGTACCACATCTATGTGTTTGCATGTCTGACTGCAGTATGAACCCATGAAAAGTCATTGGTGAAGAGCGCCTGCAGTCTGCCCAGGGAGCAGCAGAGGCTGGCACAGCCCAGGTTCTTGGGGACTATACATACTGGTTGCTGTGCAAGAAGTGGGTTTGTTTTGCGGTGTTCGGTCTTGTCTACGGCTTTGAATACTCCTTAGTGTTCAGGCCTCTGGGACAGAAAGCGACGGCTGACAGGCGCGTTTCCAGCCAATTTACATATATGTAAAGTTATTTAACTTGGTACTGATTTCTTTGCTTGTCAAACATTCCCGTTAGTGTTGGCATGCGGTGTAAAATTCTACATTCTTTTTGTCAATCTGCTCTTACAGTCGACTCCACCAACTGTCCGGGAAATGTATTTCAGAAACAATGGCCAGTGGTAGAGAAGGGTGTCTTTGTTTGTAGAGGGATGGATACCTTGAGCACGGGTCCTCCACAGGGATAACCTTGTGTCTGAACCTTGCTGGAAGGGAAACTGTGCATTTAGGTTTTGAGGAAGAAAAATGACTTCCCTTCAAGGACAAAGTTCTGGAATTTATATGACTTAGTACCCAAGGCAATCACAGCTGATGATTAATTCCTAATGAAAGCAATTTTGCTTGATGTTTCCATTTCTTGTTTGCCTTCACTATGATTTTAAAGGGACAGTGAACATTTGGGGAACCAGGAGACAGTATCTCATGTAAAATATTATTAGGTTCAGTTTCTGGTAAAGAGAGGTAGAAAGGTCCTCTAATTATCATTTCATATGTAAATATATCTTTGATTTGTAGAGGGAAAATTCTTCACAGAGTGTAAAGTATAGTTCCTTGTGCTATTTCTATGCAGCTTTCAAATTCTGAGAGGACTTTGAGTTTTGACCTCTGAGGACAGCTACTGACAAGAAAAACGAAGTCAATGGCGTGGTTGTTTTCTGTCAATTTAGCAAATTGATTCTAAAAGAGCCTCAGCTCATAGCAGAGAATGGGACCAAAAGAATTTTACCTGCCTTCCCCTGCACTGGCCTGCACCTTAACTGGGATGTGTTTGATGATGCGAAACCGCATTCTCCATTTTATGCAAAGTCCTTTCCTGACTTCAGTCTTATTTCTTTGAATCTGGCCCACCATCCTTCAGATTTCAATCCTGTGGGCAGGTGCCAGCCCAAGAACTTCATGCAGTGCGTTTGAAATCTTAGTCTTCCCTTGGGCCAAGTCGGAGATTGAGCATCGAAACAAAGTAAATGTCTTATTTCTTTCCTTGGTGAGGAGTGGGATGTCTCACAAACTTACTGCCAGTATCTTATTGATGATCAGAAACCAGGCCTGTCAATGACTGAGGAAATATGATGAGTTTCCATGTCCTGCTGGTCTCCACTGCCAGGGAGAGGGGTTTGTCATCTCCAGCAGGATAATAATTTGGTGTTGATGAGATTCTTTGGTTTGTCATCTAATGGGTGGTGGTAGTGAAACTGTTCACGCAGCTCTGGTTATTTCCCCAGTGGAATGTTCTAGCTGCCCTAAGAATATATCATTGAGTGCTCTTTCTTTCTTTCTTTTTGTTCTTTAAATATTTATTTATTTATTTATTTATTCATTTATTGGCTGCGTTGGATCTTTGTTGCTGCATGCGGGCTTTTCTCTGGTTGTGGTGAGCGGGGACTACTCTTTGCTGCAGTGCACAGGCTTCTCATTGTGGTGGCCTCTCTTGTTGTGGAGCATGGGCTCTAGACGTGCAGGCTTCAGTAGTTGCGGCTCGTGAGCTCTAGAGCGCAGGCTCAGCAGTTGTGATGCATGGGCTTAGTTGGTCCGTGGGATGTGGGATCTTCCCAGACCAGGGATCGAACCCATGTCTCCTGCACTGGTAGGTGGATTCTTAACCACTGAGCCACCAGGGAAGTCCCGAGCGTTCTTTCTTGATACCTGTCTTCCTATGCAGAAAAGATAATTTCTCCTTAATCAGAAATGATTGCTCCTCAGTGTTGCAGTCAGGATAATGAAAACAATAGCAGCCATTTGTTGAGCATCTACTATGTGCAAAAAACTTTATAGACCTGTCATTTTATTTCCCCATGATTTTAAGGATAGAGACATTACTATCCCGGCTCACAATTGAGGAAACTGGAGTCTAGAGAGATTATGCAATTGTTGGAGGTCACAAAGCATAAGAGCCCCTAGGTTTGTGTGACCTGAAAATGCTTGCTTGTAATCACCAGGCTGAACTCTGTCAGAAGTATGATGGGAGCTCTGGGGTACCAGGGGTTTGATTGTATAATGATGTCCCATCAATCTCATTACTGCCAACTCCTGGTGCATATGTGCAAAACTTCATTAGACCCAGAAGAGCTTGGCTGTAAAGAACGTGTGTCACTAGCTTGATTAACTATTACTTAGATGTTAATGTATGTAAATTATATACTTATTAGATATTCATCAATTATTATTCAATGTCCATTAGATATTAACTGGGTATTTATAGTTAATCAGTTATTTATTAAATACCAAATAGCAATTGTGCCAATTTCAACTTCCACCAGCAAGGTAGAGAATCTATACCTTCTCCACATCCTTGTCTATATCTGGATCAAGTATTGCCAGCTTTTATAAGAAATGTCCAGTATGATGGATAGTGAAATTCCAAACTCATTGGAATTTTGATCTGCATTTCCTTCATTACTAATAGGTTGTGTATTGTATTGGCTGTGTGGGTTTCCTCTTCTGTGAATTGCCAGTTCATGCATTTTTCTTTTTTTCTATTGGGTATTTATCTGTTAAAAATTATTTTACAGGAATTCTTTACATAACCCGGATACTAAGATTTCATTGATTGTGTCATGTGTGCTGCAAATATTTTCTTCTAATCTTTTCTGTTAACTTTAAGGTGACTTTTATAAAAGTTTTATGCAGTATAATCGTATGCATCTATCTTTGCTTTTTTTTTTTGGCTAGGTGTTTTTGCATATCACTTATAGGTAGTCTCCTAAAAAACTTTAATTTTTTTTTGTTTTCACACTTAAGCATATAGTATTATTTTTTCTTTAGTTTGAAGTATGGTCTAAATTTATTTTTCACAAAAGAATAACCAGTTCTCCTAGTAGCATTTATTACAAGTGCATCCTTTCTACCCTGATCTGTAATACTCTTCTCTCCTATATCGAGTTTCTATGTGTGTGTGGATTTGTTTCTGAACTTTGTCCTTGTGCCAATCCTGATGTAGTTAGCATGTCTTTATAAAAAACAAGTCATGGGCTTCCCTGGTGGCACAGAGGTTAAGAATCTGCCTGCCAATGTAGGGGGCATGTGTTCAAGCCCTGGTCCAGGAAGATCCCACATGCCGCAGGGGAAACTAAGCCCATGCGCCACAACTACTGGGCCTGCAAGCCACAACTACTGAGCCCACGTGCTGCAACTACTGAAGCCCGTGCGTCTAGAGCCCGTGTTCCGCAACCAGAGAAGCCACTGCAATGAGAAGCCTGGGAACCTCAACAAAGCGTAGCCCCCCCGCTCATCGCAACTAGAGAAAGCCGGCGCACAGCAACGAAGACCCAATGCAGCCAAAGTAAATAAATAAATAAATAACCAAAAAAAAAGAAAAACCACACAAAAAACCCACAAACAAACAAGAAAACAAGTCACGCTTTTTATTCTTCTTTAAATGACTTATTGTTACACTTGGCTATGTGGATTTTAGCCTCAGTGTGCCAATACTCTACTAAAAAATGAACTTGTTGTCTGATGAACTAAATACACTAATCTTTGAGGTGTTCAAAGGTTTGACCATATTGTGTGCTGGCTTTCACCCACCAAGACAATCCATTCACTAAAAAAAAAATTCATCTGCAGCTCACCTGAACTAGCTTAAACCTGAATATTGAGACACATTTTAAAGCCCCCATTCTATGTTTAATTAAATAAAAGTCAGGGTTTAAGCCAACTTAATTAGAAAACTGAATCTGAGGTCTACAGGTCAGAAGATAGCAGCTTTGGGACACGGTAATTGTAGATAAGAATTACATGAAATCATGTGAAAAAGGAAGAAAGTCATCCCTGCTTACAAGGTAGCCTTTCTGTTGCATTTTACAAAACCAGCCACCAGAGGGCAGAATGAGCATGAGAGTCCGACTTGCTTCCCTTGGAAAAAGGAAGATAAACGAGTTCTCATTAGTTCCCACTAAGACTATGGTATGTTCAGTGTGTCGAGAGGTTAGAACGTTCTTTGGGAGAGAGATGTTTTTCAACTGCTATTCAAGATGGCGTTTCCTGCTGGTCTTATCTCGGTTGAAGTATTTTTTTCCCCCAGCACGGTGAAAGAGAAGCTCACTTCCTAATTGTTGAGATCAAACCTTTGACTTTTGTCATAAGGAAATGCTGTTTAATGAAATTTGAAAGGAAAAAACCCACTCCAACCACTTATCAGAATCTCAGACACCGTAATGCAAAGTCAAGTGACCCACCAAATGAAATAGGGTAATATTTCCAGCTGGGCTATTTTCTAGCTGACCATACTATTTTGTTTCCACTGATAAAGGGTCTGGTTTATTTAACTGAAAGTTGATGGGTGTATATTTCAGGGCCTGAGAATTTTTTTTTTTTTGGTGGCAGCCAGTCCACATTTGCTTGTATCACGAACACAAATAGCATGCTTTTCTAGAGTACTGGTTTCATAAATAGAGTAACATATAATTTTCTTTGCCAAAGGAAACAAGCCAAGGGACAAGTATAGTTTTTCCATCCAGGCTACGTAGAAGGGAAGAGATACTGAGCCTTCTGTGGGGTGTACCTTCAGTTCAGCATGGCTTGCTGAATACCTGTTAGGTGTTCTTCTTTGTTTGAGGCATCATGGGGGCCACTGTCTCACCTTTAATGAACTGAATCTCATTTGGGAGCGATGTCTTCAAATTGGGGAAGTCATTCAAACAGCTGGATGATAAGATCATTTAAATGAAAGAACGGATGTTTAACATGGATCTTGAATTTGACCAAATGCACAGTATCTAAGATGATTATGATGATAATTATGATTGTTATTTAGTTCGAAACTTCTTATTGGTTCCCCAAGAAATTCTTCCATATTTGTCTCCAGGGCAAACCCTAGCTGGAACCTCAGCTCCCATTGTTCCCTCCTCTGGAATGCTTCACCAGGTACCATCAGCTCTTCTTGCCCTAGGTTTCCCTCTTCCTTTCCTCACTGGTGAGATCAGTGCTGGTTTGCATATTCACATCCTTGTTGGGCCATGAGGCCATCGAGAACAGAGGCCATGGGTTGCAGGTCATCTTTGGGTCCCAAGCACCACACAGTTTTGCACAGCATAGCCTAACCAGTATATGTTGAACTGAAGTGAAGGTCACGCCTCTCTCCCCAGCCCTAGTGCATATACTTTGGAAGACATCGCCAAGCTTTCACTTAAGCAAAATAGTGAAATCCAACATGCTGGTTTAATGCTAGAGCTTCAGCCACATGGCTCAGCTCTGTGCTGGCGTCCTGGTTGTGCATTTTCTCCAGAGTCCTGAGATATCTGAAAACTGATTTACACTAGCTTAAATCCAAAGCTTTTGACACTTCAAAAAGTTGAATTTTTCTCATTCAACATAATAAATGACTTTCCCGTGCCCAGGAGTTTAAGGTTTATGTCCTGGGAGGGCAAGGAAAGGTAATGAAAAGAACATGGTCTTCCGGGTCTATTGATAGGCACTCAAATACTCGCTGCACGAATGAAAAAAAAAAAAAATGAATGAATGATGCATAGGGTTGGAAATATTGAATACACTAAGAATAATGCATGCAGTAAGTGCTTACTATATGCTGGGATCTATGCAAGTGGTTGCTTTAAAGGTTTATCTCACTTGATCTTCAAAACTCTTTGAAGTAAGTACTCTTAGCTCCATTGTATAGATAAGAAAACTGAAGCTCAGAGAGGGTAAGTGAGTCTCCCAGTGCCACAAGCTAGTAATTATCTGAGCCATGATTTGAACCTGTGCTTTTAACCCCTGCACGTAGAGCAAAATTCCTGGCACATGGAACACATTAGATAAATAATAGATGGACTCCCCTTTCCTGATCCTACCGCGCTGCCTCCTAAAGCTTTAAACAAAACTTTTATGGAATAATGAAGGTCTGAAGAATGTTATACACATTTCTCTTCAAATCCAGATCCTTCTGATCTTTCTCTAGTAAGGAAATGTCTGGAAGTTACTGTATTAGATGAAAACAGGACCCCGAGTCTCCAAGGCAGTGGGCCTCCTGAAGCTGAGACAAGAATCCAAAGCAAAGGGGTCTTTCAAGGAGAGAACCGTGGTTCAGCCATCACAGTGACTTTCTTCTCCTCTCCTCCCAATGGCATCAGACTCACCTTTAAGAGCCCCAGTTGGGAACAACTTCAACCAGGGGGGCGTCACAGGGGATGGGACGGAAGCCAGAATTTGCCCTCCTAAAGCTGGCCCAAGCGATAGAAGGCATCTTTGGCCTGAAGAAGTGTAATACAAAGAAAATCCTAATTGCTACAGCTAAGTAATTAGAAGATCCAACCTATAAATCATAGTGCAGGCAACCCCTTTAATTATGTGCACGATTAAATAGGTGAGTAACGCACATTCTTCCCTAGATGAGCATATTTAATATCCTGTAATGGCAACAAGTTTCGAGCTGATTTATCGTTATTTTGTTTGGTCAGATGATTTTTCTGCATTTTAATGTGTTTTGTGGTTACATATTTGCTGTGAACAAACAATGCTTTTCCCAGGTAGCGTGCTGTAAACGACTGGCTGCATGATTTGTTTACAATTCTTTTAGGCCTCTCAGAAATCAAACAACATTATGTACTTATTTTTAAGTAGCTGCACTAAAATCTTACACAGCCTCCTTAGAGTCTTTCTTTCTCTGCCAGTTTGTACACACAATAATACAATATTTGAAAAATGGTCAGTTTCCTTGGGTCTCATTTTTGACACGTGGATGTGCAGTTTTGACATGAAACTAATGCGTCCAATTAGCAGCATCTATTAACTCCAAGATGGTATCTGAATTCAAAGGAGCTAAAGACACCGCACTGGAGTGTGCACATGGTACCACATTAGGCACGTCACTGCATCTTGAAAGAGTGATAATAATAATATGGCAGGAAATTCTAAACATGCCCTCTAAAAGCCTGTGTTTGAATTCCGTGGAATGGTGAGAAGATTCAGGTAGATTTAGGTTCCAGTCCCAACTCTGCCTCTCATTGGCCTGATGAAGTTATCTGTCTTCACTGGAACTCAGTTCCAGGAAGGAAGGAATAATCCCACCTGCCTTGCAGACTTGCCGTGATTAATCCCACCTGCCTTGCAGACTTGCCGTGAGTATTGGAGACAATGCGTGTGAGGCTCCAGCGTGGCGCCTGGGGTCTGGCAGGTACTCAGTAAATGCTTGCTGCTGCTACAGTTGTACCCTGAATACATTTGGGCCTTTCTGCTCACAGGATCCCAAAGAAACTCAAATCAGACTCTAAAAGCCTTAACGATAATTTGTATGTCTCTACAGGACTCTTTCTTGCCCTCAGGTAGTAGAGGGAAGGTTGTAGACACAGCACAAACTTCTTAAATACCTTGTTAATTCACCTTTCTCCCCAGAGTGCCCCAAATCATTTTTCTCCCTCTTTCCTCCCAAATTCCAGCCCAGCTCAGTTTCTTGCCATCTCTCTGCTCCCTTGGGGGTCCCTCTCCCAGCCTCCCGGGTGCTTTCTTTTCTCCAGGTGAAGCTCTGAGCCTCCCTGACTCAGGGAGGTCTTTGTGCCCTTAGCTTCCTCTGATCTGTGGTCCCAGCCGTTGCCTCAATCAGCAGAGCCAGGCCCAGGAGCCAAGCACCAAGGAAACTCTCCTCCTTAGGAGAGAGGAGGAGAGCTAAAAATTCTTGTGCTCTCACATTTGTCTTTGCCTGTGAAACACGATCAAGTTGTTATGCTTGACGGACATCATTTACAACAAGTAGGTTAGAATATTGGAGTTTATGCTTTTGGTGGAGGAGGGGATGGAAGAGAATGATTTGGAAGAATAAGAAAATTGTTGGCTAGGAGAGAAGGTGGGAGAAGTTGGCAAGGATGATAATAGAAGAGCTGGGACAGCAAAGGGCAGAAGAGAGGAGAGGGAGGCTTTCATCAGCCCAGGAGCCCATAGCTGTGCCTTCTGCAACTGAATGCACAGCTGATGTATATGGAGACTTCACCACTGTTCTGGACCCCGACATGTGTGTCAATGAATTCGCAGAACTCTCAGAGGTAGGAACCTTAGTAGCCCATACTGCGGATGCGTCAACTGAGGCACAGCAGGTCCAAGTGACTTGTCTGAGGTCACAAAGCCAGAACTCAAATGCAGGCAGCCTGGCTCCAGAGCCCAGGCTCTCACCCCCATGATATCTGGCCCCATGGTTGCAGAGAGGGGAACCCAAGGAAACTTCAACACTGCTGATTAGTCTGCATCGAACAAAGCCTTTTAGAAGAAAAGAAAGGAGGCTTTTGGCTGCACAGTGGTGTCCCTGGTGCCTAAAACTCTGCTGGAGTGTGGCTGATAAACATCTGGGGACGAGAGTCTACTGGGTAGGGAATAAACCCTCTCCCCTCTCTCAGTAGGGAAGAGAGGCGGGGGTCTCTCTGCAATCATGCAGTTGAGCATTTTCCTGCTGACGGATCCCAGACTTAGGTGGCCAATACTAGGGTTTCATGTCACAAAATAACCAGAGATCCAGAGAGACACAAAGCTATTGAAAGTTTGAAAAGCTGCCTTGATGGTGGGGGTGGGGTGTGAGAAGAAATTTGTTTTTTCCTTTAAAAATGTGGCCTGGCTGTCCAGTGGTTAGGACTCCATGCTTTCACTGCTGAGGGTGCGGTTTCAATCCCTGATCAGGGAACTAAGATCACGCAAGTTTCGTGGTGCGGCCAAAAAAAAAAAAAAAAATCTGGCCTGGAAGCATAGGGAGTATATCCTTAGACTAAGCTCTCCTCCCAATAGCATAAAAGGATGTGAGTGGAGGCATCAGGAATGGTACCTGGCAAAAGAACAATGTCCCCCCAGAAGGACGCGGCAGAGAAAAGAGCAGGGATGTGTCTAGACACTGTTGTTTGGCTTTTGTTTTAAGACATTTTGTCAAGGATAAGGAGGACTTCTCTAGGGTTCTGGCTTAGAAGCCCCATTGGAACAAATGCTTTCTTGAAACTCAGTAATACTAACCCTAAGTCAGCTGCAGCCTCGAGGGACCTCTTTGCCCATGTGGACATGGAAATTGTCACTGTGTTTATTGATGGGACTGGAAATAAAAGCAGAGGAATCAATGCAGAAGGTCGATTTTAAAAAGATTTTCTAATGTGGTTTTTCATACCCAGTGCGAGGCTTTGGATTAGCATCCAAAAATGAAGGTTATTCCTTTCTACCCAGCTCTAATTCTGAATCCGTTGAGGGCTACCCGTCCTATTTAGTGCGAAGAATTTCACAGGAGGTAAACAGCATCTGGGCATCACTTACCTCCTTTGATGTTTAACACAATTTACAATGAAAGCTTTGGGAGACATTTAAAACCGTGCAAGGTCCTAAATCATTAAAGGAATGTGGTGCTAGACTTAAAAAATGATAATTGAATGCATTCAACAATAAAGCTGCCAAATTTTAGTGGCCTGTTTGCTAGAGGCTCTTTTGGAGAAACTGAGCTAGATTAAAAAAAAAAAAAAAAAAAAAAAAAAAGCACATGGCAGGATTTCTCAAATAAGAAATTATTGTTACACAAATTAAATATGGATTGATGCAGGTAAAAATGACAATAAAATAGAGTAGCTAATGATATAAAAAATGCTAAATGATCAGAATATAATCATACCAGACACTTTTGGGGTGTTTGGCAGGTCTGAAACCTGCATCTCTGGGCCCCTGCAACCATGTTTGGACCATTTTCCTGGGATAGTCCCAATTTATGTCTGCTATCCTTGTATAAAATTTTAAAAAAGTTTTTCTCATGGAAACCTTTCAAAATAAACAAAAATATGCAGACTAGAATACTAAAGCTCCATACACCCTCATTTCCTCTCCTATACTATTTTTAAACAAATTCCAGTCATCATAATTAAAAAGATAAGAACTTAAAAAAGGTCTAACCACAATACCATAATCACATCTAAAATAAAGAACTGTTAATTCCCTACTATAGTCAAATATCAAGTCAGTGATAGAATTTGTACTTTTATTTTTTTCTGGTTTTTGTTTGTTTGTTTGAACTGGGACTCAAATAACACACACAATGCTTATTAAGTCTCTTTCCATTTATAGTTTCCCTTTTTCCTTCAATTGATTATTTTTACATCAGTGTTAATTCATGGATTTAAGTATATTTTATGTGTTTCAATTAATTATGGTCATCTTTACTGGTGCTCAAATTGTCCTATATTTGGCCAGTGGGAAGTTCTTCAGGTTGGCTCTTGAGTTCTTTGACAGGATCCCAGTAGTCTTTGATAACATCCTTGCTTCTCATATAAGAGGTTCCAGGTTCACCTTGTATACTTCCTGCTCCAGTACTGGGATCAGCTATTGCTCCAAGAAGCCCTGTTTCCTTTTAATGGGACATAGTATTTAGAAACCACTAGGGTGCTCATTCCTGTCGTTTGGTCATAATTTCTAGGCATTTTCAGGGGACACAGCTAGGAAAGATTTAAAGATAGAGCACATCATGTGTTTACACTGATACTTCCAATTCAAGTTTGGGGATTGCAGGATTTCTGCTTAAAACTTTTCTCTTACATTTGTGCCTCCATTTTTGCATGCCAAGAATACTGAATCACCAGTCCTCATGTTAATGCCTCTCCTGCCATTTTGATCATTTAAAGCTTGTTATCTGGTAGAGTCCTCAGGAGGAGCTCATGAGAAAACTACTTTGGGCTCTTTCATGTTTGTGACAGTTTATCTGCAGTATTTATACTTTAATGTAAATTTGACTGGCTAAAAATATATAAAGCCACTTTTTTTTTTTTTTTTACCCTCCATTGTGTTAAAGATATCATTCCATTTTCTTCTGGCAAAAGCATTTCTGTGGAGCAAACTGATGATAATTTTAGTTTCTTTCTAAGTGACTTAGCATCTTTTGGATGCCCAAAGGATTTTCTTTTTCTTAAAGTCCAGTCATTTTTAAAGACTACATTGCGATGTTGGTCTTTCTGGGTTTTCCTTCTTCCCTCCCTCCCTCATTCTCTCCCTCCCTCCCTCATTCTCTCCCTCCCTCCCTTCCTTCCTTTCCTTTCTTTTTCTTTTCCATGGCACGTCCTTTCAATATATATTTTCGAGTGATTTTCATTTCAGGAAACTTTTCTTGAATTCTTATTTTCAGTGTTTGATCAGCTCTACTACTTTGGTTACCTTCTTTGAGTTGGAGGGAGACCTCTTACTATGCATATGTTGCTTCTTCTTTTTTCTGACCCATCTCCTATATCTGCCATTTTCTTCTGAATCCTATTTATCTATTTCTTTTCTTTTTTCTTTTTTAAGATTTATTATTTATTTATTTCTGGCTGCATCGGGTCTTCATTGCTGGACATGGGCTTTCCAGTTGTGGCGAGTGGGGGCTATGCTTTATTGTGGTGCACGAGCTTCTCATTGTGGTGGCTTCTCTCGTTGCAGAGCATGGGCTCTAGAGCACAGGCTCAGTCGTTGTGGCACACGGGCTTAGTTGCTCCAAGGCATGTGGGATCTTCCCAGCCCAGGGCTCAAACCCATGTCCCCTGCATTGGCAGGCAGATTCTTAACCTTTGCATAACCAGGGAAGTCCTTTATTTCTTTTTAATCAAATTTTTTGGCATTTTGCCTTTATCTTGTATGGCATTATATGATGTTTACTCATTATTTACTTCCTACAACTTGGTCTTCATTTATGAAATGATTTATCATTTTATTTCTAAATTTTTCCTGAGTTCTATAACTACATGTCTGAGTTCTAAAAATTCTGACTTATGATTTCCTTTTGTATTTTCCATAACTTTGTATCATCTTTTTCATTTCTTTTAGCTCATTTTGAAATATTGCTTGCATTCCTTATGTACTTTGTGGGCATGACTTTCTGACATGCTACTTATTCTCTTCCTTATTCTCATTTTAAAAAATGATAACTTCGTACTGGATTCAACTGCAATCATATTTGTTGGTAATTATCATGTAAAATGAGTTTTCCTTTACTTTTAGGTGAGGGGGAGTTAAAACATTGTTTTCCCTAACTCCAGAACTCTCTTTTTTCTGCAGAGTGATACAAAATATGGCTCCATACTTTGGAAAACTGCCCCCTTCATTGCCTACCCACAGTTTTATCTGGATCTTACTTTTTTCCTTGCTGTCCCTGTCCTACTTTCAATCATACTCCCAGAGAGGAGATTTATCCTGGAAGGAAACTTTGGTTTGTTTCTTAGACAGTTCATAGGGCCCAGACTACTACAGTCCCTTACGGTATTTTCATGCACCTTTGCACTCACCTGAGAATTCAACTGTGCAAAAATCTCTCAGTTTCAAATGTTGTTTTCAGATTGGCCTGCCATATTTCTAGTATGGACTTATTGGGGATTTGGGGGAATCTCCTGTTCTCAGGTCCATTCAATGTCCCCTAGCTTTCTTCTGCTTCCTCCTACACAGATGATAAATACATAGATCTTGTAGGTCTTAAATATTTAATTGCTTTTTGGAGTTTATGGGGATACCCACCGCTTAGTTTTTGTGGCAGATATTATTCATGGGTTTCACTTTTGCTGTCCTAGTTACTCTGACTGTAATTGTGGGAAGGTTGCAGAGATTACAAACTGACAATTCCACACTGCATCTTCTCAGCATTCCTGTCCAGTGCAATTCCTAACAGCATTCCCTTTACTCTCAGAAGTGAGTTTTGGACGATAAATTACCTGGTTACCCTACTTATCCTCAATCAGAAATCCAAATGACTTTGAAAATTGAAAGATTTTCCAACTCATTTGGGGCAAATTCAAACCTGACCTGAAGTCATTGGATAGCAAAAGCTGACCTGGTCTGACCTAGAGCTATTTATAATTTTTATAGGTTCCATTTATTATGAATATCCATACTTTTTTTGTAGAAATGTTTATGTCTTTAATTTTAGAATATGGCCCCAGACCCAGTGATGATGTTATGTAATATACAGTGTAGGAACCACATTACTATTTTAAACTATGAAAAGATGTAAAATCTGAAACATTTCTGGAAGCTACAAATTTCAGATAAGGAATTACAGCCCTGTAAAGTACTTCACCCCCATTGCCATTGAAAATTGCAGTAGGGTGAATTTCTGTTCCAGGTCAGCTGCAGATGTTTCTCCCCCGGGAATTAGGTGTGATTGACTAAATCATTGGTTATTGATTTAACCTCCACTCCCACTGTCCTCCCAGGAGGTTTTGGGGTGGGGCTGAAAGTTCCAACCCTCTAATCACTTGGTTGCTTCTCCTGGAAACCAGTGCTCTGTCCTTAGGTGCTGTCCAAAAGTTACCTCATTAACATAATAAAAGACACCTTTGTGGATCTCCTTAGGAAATTCCAAGGGTGTTAGGAGCTCTGAGCCAGAAATGGGGACAAAGACCAAATATTTATTTCTTATTGTAAATCACAATAGCACAGAAGGCAGGTGAAATCAGGGAGAGAGAGTAGTGGCTGGTCCTGGCAGGTGGATTGGAGGGGGATTCTTTGCTCAGCACCACATGTCTTCCTTTTCCATCAAATATGCCACATACTCTTCTGGAAGTTTTAAATGTGCTATTTTTACGATAATTACATGTTGCAGGTTTATAGGCATCCCATGTTTGATGTAGCAATTTGTGAAACAATGACACCATTTCACACCTGTCATCCTAGGGTTTTGAAGAGGATGACACATTTTCTGCTCTGAGGAAGCCAATTAATTAACCCGATTCCACCCTTCCCACGGAAGAGTGTGTTCCATGCCCATTTCAGAGCTGTTAAACTGAGGCCGGGCTGCACTGGGAAACCACCTTAGATTCTCAGTTCTTCCCTGTGCACTTAGGGAACAGAATTTCAGTTTCAGAATATCCTCCTCCAAACTTTTTTGAACCTTTGGAACTTACATGTTGGCAGAAATGAGAATGATTCTGGATAATTCTAGAATCTTCACGGTGAAGAAAGGGGCAGGAATTCTAAATAGGAAGTTGAGCCCCCTTCCCAGCTGTATTTGGAATGAAGATTTATTCTCAAACGTGGGCAAATTCAGCTCTGGGCTTGGAGAGAAAAGGCGGGAAAGAGGAGGGCGGGCAGAAGGACGATCCTGGGGAAATTGAGTCCTGTGTGTGTCCACCTGCTTCTGCAGTTCTTTGCCCCACTCCACTCGTGGACATCTGCCAGAGGGACGTTGTGTCCTTAGCGGGTCCAAGTTCCACATTCTAGCTTCTTGCTTCTCTGAGGCTAAGTCTTGTGTTAAAAGATTTGCATTTTGTGTTCCTTAATGCAAGCCAACTTCATCTGGTGCGCAACCAAAGTGATGGCGATTTGTCCCAGTGCTGAGGGAGAAATGCCTGTGCTAAATGGGCTGATGAGCCCCAGTGCCTTCAGGAGGGGCTTGATACAGTGCTGTACTTATGGGGGACTTCAGTCATCTTCAAGGGTAATAGGGCTTTACACTATTTCCACTGTCCATGTTGACCATAGACGCTAACTTCTGTGTGCTCCTCTCCTGCCTACTTCTCTGCTGTGGGTTCTGAGGCTGAGTCAGGACGCTTCTGCCTGGATCTAAGAAAGCACGGGGCACTCCCGGGGAGAGTGACCCATTGTTTATAACTGGAACTGGTTGTGCTCGTTTGCCAAGAGGCAGTCAAGTTTACCTTGGCGTTTTTCTTCCAAGGTCATGTTCATTTATAACTGTGTGGGTTGATGCACCTCTAGGAACTTCAGAACTCAGGGTAATCAAGAGTTCTTTGGATTCAGGGCACATTTAATCATCTTTCTTTACTAAGTGTGAGAAACTGCATCCCCTGTCTTTCTTGGTGGAGGAGAGAATAAGGCAGTACCAGCCACATATGCATGTGTGTCTTTTCTGATTGGTCTTGGTTTCAGCAACAGGCCAGCTGGCTGTTTAGGAAAAAATAAAGAGCTCAATGCACATGGCCTGCATTGGTCTGAATTCTGCTGCTCTGCCAAGGACTTAGTAGGGGCAGCATCTGCGTCCACGGCTGTCATGGGCATTCAGGCTCTTGGATAACAAGATAAAGGGCAAAAGCTGAATTTTCTTGTGCCAAGAGAAGGAAGAGTACCAGAGCCAAGAAGATCAAACCAATGCTGCCGAGAGTGGCTAAATGGTACCCATTAACCTCTGTCAGTGCTGGAGTCCAGCAACGGGAATTTTGCCAGAAATCAGCCCAGAGTGAAAAATGAGGTTTGGCTGGCTCCCTCTTACCATAGGATGGAGGCCTGGGAATTTCCAGGAAAAGAAGCTAAGCTGTTCCATCCCCAGTCTGCAAGGAGGAACCCAGGGTTGGGATCAAGCATTCTGTGAACGGATGGGATGCATGTCCATGCCTCTTCCGGTGGAGGAAGTGGACAAAGGGAGTTCCTGCTTGTTGTGGTCATGCTCCTGGAACGCAGCCACCTCACATGGGGAGTGGACGTATCACCACAGGCCAGGAGTTGGCCCATGTTGAATGTCTGTCTTCTGAGAACTGCTTCCATGTTTCCTGTTCCTGGCATCCGGGGGACCTGCAGTTTTCTACCGCCGCTCAGATTCTGTTGGCTCTGTGCTTCACCCTGGCGAGCGGTCTTTACTCCTCGCCACGTGTTAAACGATGGCTATATGGAAACTAGGATTTCATGTACTTTGCTGGAGAGAAGATTGGAAGCACTGATCACCTGAGAGCATCATTGGAAAACCTGCAAGCAAACATCTCAAAACCGCTCCGGAGATTTCTCCTCCTCATGCTTTGATAGGTTAGCAGCCTGGCTTAGTTTCTTAGCAAAAACCACCTTCTTAGCAAATGCCAACTAATGAAACTGGATTAATGAACTTAGGTGTTTACCACAGTCACCCAAATGAGCCAAAACTCTGCACTGAGTTTTATGGAACAGCTATGAATAAAAGCCATTTATTCTCAGGTAAAGAGATCTAAAATCTGGCTAAGAACCTGAACGAGCATCTCTGCAAAGCAGTGGCCTCCTTTCAAACAATTCACATTTCAGTTGTTGCTGATCAGGGTTGCTGCTTCTGACATCTTCTGGATCTTGTATTATTTGGGTTTTCTTTTTCCAGCCATTCAAGCTTTTCCAGTCACTAATATTAAGGAAAAAGTGGTAACTTATTGAAGGAGATAATTTTGTTTCTATCAAATGCAGGAAGTCAGCAGAATTCTAGGCTTGGATGAGGAATCTCAGTCTACTCTGTCTCTTGGACAGGGAGGTAGAATAGGAGCTTATTTGTAGAAAGTCTTTCTTACAGGAAATCCAATAAGCCATTTTTGAGCAGAGGTATTCTAGAACAGTGATTTAAAACTGTAGGTTATAACCAAAAGTAGTTCATGACTACTGTTAAAAGAAAAACCAAGTGAAACAGAATGGAAAAGAGTGGATCAGAGCACAGCCTACATAATAAGGGTAGGAATTATTTCTTGAAATTTTGTTTCAATTGCTTGGCTGTAACCATGACTGCATTGCAATGGAAAATATGTTGTGTACAGTGGTTCATAGTCAAGAAACTTTGAAAGTCACTGTTGGGTAGATGAGTCATTGGGTTCTAGTTCCACTTCTGCTGCTGCCTCTATGACCTTGGGCAAGATATTTTTCTCTGATGGGTTTCAGTCTCTCACCTGAAAAATGACAATTGTCTATAAAGTCTCCTCGGTTCTGAAATCCAATGATTAAGTAAAATTCCCAAAGGAATCAATTTTATCATTCCACAATTATCCATTAAAAAAATTCTCCTGCACAATCAACCTCTATCTTCCATGTTTTGGGAAGGCATGATATCCCAAAGAGCTCAGAAGAGTGCAGACCATGGAGAGGAACACAGCCCATGAGGATGGAAGCTACTTTAATGAACTGGCTTGGCTTGAGGACAATCTCTTTGAGTTTCCAGCAGACGTTTGGTACCAGATTTCTCTGGTTACACTACAATTATATTTCGGTTACATTTGAAAAGACATACAAATCCTCTTTTGGATGGTAGGGGAGGACAGATGGGAAAGGACAACTAATTGCTCAGGAAATGCTGAACTTGGTTAATTCGGAAACCGCTCCCAGCTAAAGTTGAGTCTTGGGCCACTCACAGTTCCTGCTTTGTATTATGAGTAATGGGACGTCAAAGAAGCATTGATCTCATAGGAGTAACCAAGGAGTCCCAGAGCAAGCTGGGCCTCTGGGGGGTGGGGGTGGGAAGCAGGGTACAGCAGTGATTGAGAGCTTCTTATTTCTGGGCTGGTTCTTCCGAAACAGTCTTTTAAATTATTGGTCCCATCATTCATAAGAACCTAATTTGGAAGGCATCTCACACAATGACTTGGATCTCGTTATGCTTGTTGGGTATCAATCCTCCAAATTCATATCCCTCTAAATTCACATAAAGAAAAATCAAGGCATCACGGGTACAACCAGAAGTCAGCTGTGTTCTGGGAGTTAAAAGGTCTAACTTTAGGAAGGGGTTCTACCCTAGAGCTGGTGTATGGATGCCAGGAATGACAGGCTTCTTCGGGTTCTTAAATCTTGGATCTGAATCTAACTTGTTTGCAACAAGGAAGCAGCATAGGTCATTGCTGTCATCTGTGTTCATTGTCCTTTAATCCCCCCAGGGAACTTTGAAGCCTCACCAAAACGTCAGAACCGGAAGGAAGCCTGGGACCATCTTGTTCAATGTCGTTATTTTCAGCAGAGGAAAACAAGGCACTCACTTCTAGCTATCTTTTCTGTGTGAGGCGGCATTCAATGCTTTTGTTTCTTTACATAGACTTTAAGGAGATATTATTTTGCTTTTGAAGGTTGACTATGCGTAACCAATTGGCTAATTGTGGATGTAGCTTTGCTTCACATTGATTTTTTGCGATGTTGAATTTCAGTAATTGGTAAACACAGTGCCTACTTACACCATATAGCAATCTAACATCCTCTACTCATGACCCAGTCCTCTCAGAACTCAAAGCCAGAGACGCCTTGACATGTACAAGAAAAGTTGGGGAGGCTTTTATTAGCTTTGATTTTGACCCCATTTTCATAAATTATGCAAAATGTGTCACTTCTATGAACAGCCCAGAAGAGCAGTTGCCAGCTGTAATATAAAAAATGATACCACGGAAACTGAGACCTGGTTGTGGCAGATACTCTGTCAAAAGAATGATTTATAATCTGGAAATACAAGCAGCAAGAGAGGCCCACCAGCCAGGGCCGTATCATCTAAAGCAATCAAATCCCGCAAATATAAAGCAATTTTGTATTACCATTTCCAAGTGCTCCCCACAATAAGGACCCTTGTATGCCCAAGTTTAATATTCAGAGCAGAAACCACAAACTCTAGCAGCCGCTTCTGGTCAAGATAGTTAATAACAGTTCCCAAGCAAAGGCAGGCTGTAATAGCATCGTTCCAAGCAGCTGGGGATTTGCTTGTATGTCAGCTTCTCTCTCTGAGAACTAGAAAACGATGGCAGGTCAGACATCCATTTGCTTTATATATTGATATAATTTCATCAGAATTTATGATGTGGGAATTATTGCACAGGCAAGAAATGTAATCTAACCTTCATCTCACACAATGCAGAAAAGATATTATGTTTTTGAGAGAAATATACTGACTTGTTGAATCAGATTACGCACGTGCAATCCTAATGGATTTCAATATTTCCTTGGACGAGTCATTGCTATTTGCATCATGTGTATTAAATTGGCTTGTGTAGAAGATGTTTTTGCGAATAAAAAAAAATTCTAATGCCGTTTCTTCTTTCATTTTTCTCAAGTTCTGGCATGTGAATTCATTACTGGTAAATTTTAAACATCTGTGTGTGTGTAATAGTTTATCCTAATTTCTCTAGCCTATATTTAGACTTTTAATATCCAAATATTGCAGTAACATATATGATTCTCTTTCATCCTTAGGAAGAGTTCCTTGAGCGTCAATTGTCAAATGTAGTCAATACTGACAGCCTTCAAGGACCATTTTACAAATGATCACCACAGTGAGTCCATATGTTCTATTGTTTGGCCCCTGGAACCATTTTGATTACCTTGAGTTCTATAGTTTCCTTACAATGGGAAGGACTGCTTTAAAATCAAGGACTTTCAAGATGGCACTTGTCTTGTGTAAGAGCTAAACATTCCTTGAATCAAAAGATCCTTTTCATGTATTTTTTAGAAAGGAATGGCAACTTACAGATTTCTGAGTAGTGCCCCAAACCTGTATGTTTACAGAAGAGTCTCTTTGTAATACTTTTTGATATCTGCTAACGACATGAGCAGGTGTATAAAAGACCATGGTTAATCCAGACAGCCGAAAGCCACTGTTTAATTTTTCTATAATGCGTCTGTGGAATTGCAAATACTTTGTAGCATTAAAATGTACAGATTCCAGAACGTAATTTTTGAAAGTGTGTACCTAATAGAAGGCATATTTTATCCAAATAAGGAAAAAAAAACCTCATGTTTAATTGGCTGGCATCTGCAAATAATAATCAACACTCTTCATTTTGTACCTACTGTCACAGACTGTGCCAAGTGCCTAATGTGTAGTATCTCTGATCTTCACCTCCCCTCCCATTCTGAGGTCACCACTATGACTCTCATCATTCAGATGAGAAAAAGGGGGTTCAGAAAATTTAAGTGCCTTGCTCAAGGACACATGTGTCGTGAAGGGTAGGGCCTGCATTTGAACCAAGGTTTGTTGGACTTCAGAGCCTGGATTCTTTACGGTGCTGTTTCTTCCAGAAGGCTGGCTGGGTTATGGGAGACTTTCACCTGTTTTTTGACCACTCCAAAGCCACTCCTACTTTCTTCTTCCTAGTTACTCCCATTAGAGAAACTCAAAAATCTTTTAAGAGATATAACCAAAAGTCTGCTGAGGTGGGCAGAGTTCAGACAGATTTTTGTTGCCTTAAGAAAAGCAGAATAGGATAAGAAGCAGTTGAATGGCTCTACCCTCTTCTCTTTTTTCCTGCCTTGAACAGGGATGTGGTGGCTGAGGCTATGGCAGCCATATTGCGACTATGAGGCAGAAACCTAGAGAGCATTTCACTTACGAGGCCTCGATGTTGCTGAGCAACTAAACCAGCGCGGAGAGATTTCTATCTTCAAATGCCTTGTTATGTAAGAAAAACAAACTCCTGTTTAAGATGTTTTAAGTAGAGGTTTGCAGCCAAATGTCCCCTTTGGTACACCCCCGCTACCATGTGGAAAATTCATTCAGTCCCTTGTTTCTCACAGGAGAGACAGAGGAAAAATTTTCTTTCTGAGTCCCTGGAAGGTAGAATCTGGATCCTGGAAAGAAGCCACAGGTGGGATGTTTATAAGTTCAGGTGACCCATAGGCACAAATGTGAAAGTCTCAGGAGGAAAAAAAACCCCAACAATACTTGCTATTACTGGAGAATCACCTTATTATCTTATGAAATCCATTATCATCTTTTGAGAGACTTCTTGATGACCTAATAATGTTTGAATAAAATTGCTAAGTAAAGCCTCATGGGATTTAACTTTCCACAATCTCACTTCTCCAGACTTGTCCACCCTTATTTCTATCCTGGTTGTTCTACTAAGATAGCATTGCCAGATTCAGCAAATAAAAAAATAAAAGATGTCTGATAAATTTGAATTTCAGAAAAACAATGTATCTTTTTTTAGTATGTTTCATGGAGTATTTGGTATAAGATGTCCCATGGACTATTTGGGACATAATGTATCTGGCAACTTTAAGACTCTGTGTTCAGCCCAAAGAGTTTGTGCCAGGCCACCCCATAACTGTAATTCATGTACTCAGCCACCCCAAGTCATCTGCTAGCCTTATTTTATTTTCTCGTTTTCACCATCCTTTATTGTTTTTTTTATTCCTACCTTTGCTCAGTCCCTCCAATCCTGATGCCTGACTGATGACTTCTAGCTTTCAGCCTTTGGCTCTTGCCTGAGGACAGATGCATCAGAAACTCCCCTTATACACACACACACACACACATCTTTCAAGACTTTTTGTGGCAGGCATTGTCCTCATAGCAGTTCCCACTGCCATGGGGGAGGGAAACCAATCTCTCCTATGTCAATGGACATGGCAGATTTATTGACACTTTGATGATGAAATGTTGTTCATTCATTTATTTATTGGACAAACAGGGATGGAACATATACTACATGCTAGGCACTGTGGGGAAAAATGAGTAAGATATGGTGCCTGACTTTGAAGAGCCCACAGTGAGTTGCAGAGATGGCCTGAAAGCAAATGATTATAATGCAGTGCTATCAATGCTGGTAGACAAATGGACAATGGATCATGGGACCAGAGAAGGAGGGCCCTCTGCATTTGCCAGGGACACGAATGTCAGCGTCTCACACGGCTGCTCTTCTTCCTTTCCTCTATCCAAATCCACTCGTTCCTATTGGCTCCGTTTTCTGCACTTCCCACTGGCCTGCCTTGTGGCTTCATGGTGTCAGCCCGGCACCTCATCTGTGAATTCCCTGAGGATAAGCACCGGGGCCCTCATATTTGCCTGTCCTGGCATCTCTGGCACAATGAAGATCCTCAAAAATATTCACAGGGTAAGACATTGATGTGATTTTTAAAGCAGGGCTTTTGAAAAATAGAGGAAGTGAGAGGATTATATGGCTTCCATGGGGCTAGAGCACAAGTCAGTGGCTGAGCAACAATTAGAGGTCACAGCTTTGGAATTTATGGTCACTTGTCAAATTGGTAAAAGTGGTATAGACATAATTCTCAATTCCATCTGAAGTAGTATATCTTGGGAACTTTTCCTTCTAGTTACCCCCAAACAGACCTGATGTATTGCATTTAAGCATTCCTACACAATACTTATATAAATAATTGCAACATGGAAAGCCTTCTTCTCTTCGGCAGTGTGTCATCACATACCTTTTAAAAAGGGTCCCTGTTGGGATTCTTTTCACTGGCCAAGGCCTCTGCATACTGTATATATTTGGAGAATCCTGTCTGCCTTTTTGACCGTTTCATGGGTCTGTTTTTACTTAAGAGCACGCAGGGATGGAAATGTAGCTGCTAAATTAATCTGGCCTTGGTGAAATATGTCTGCTTCACTAGTGAGATGACTGAAATTTACATTTTCGTCACTCTTCAGAGCAGGCAGGCCTTTAACTCCTCTTTGCAAGCTCTTTCCAGAACACACCTCAAGGGACCCAACTACTCCAATAATGATGTCAGTAATGTTGAGGCAACGTGAAAGGAAGAATTAACTCTTTTACTGTAGTTTACTTTTAACAATCAAGCAGGGATGAGGGGTGAATGGGGGCTTGCAGTAGACCGGGGCAGGGAAGTGTGGTCGCCTCACTTTCCTGCAGCTGAAGCCCTAATCAGATTGTCATGTTGCATTGCGCTGTCTGCATGACGGGGTGCTTGCACAGAGAGAGCTGATGAAAAGGCAGCCTCTTAGAGATTTTCTTTGGGGGATATGTGTTCTCCTTACTTGTGCTCAAAACCAGTACTGATTGTCATTACTGTGCAAGAAAAGTGATAGCTGTTAGTCCACATTTTGAATTTATTCACTATCAAATGGGCTACATGACAGACTGATGCATTTATTTAGTGCATGTTGCAGCACATCTGATTTGAATGAAGTCAGTTAGAATGTATCTCATGGCCGGTTTGGTTTTTTTTTTTTTTTTTTTGGTCTATTCCACTGTTATCCTAATCTAAGCTCATATTGCTACAGACACAGTTTATTACAAAGCTTCCTAACTGTTCTCTTGCCTCCAGTCACTCCTCCTTAACCAGCCTATACTTTAACTCCTAACCAGCCCTTTAAAGATATCTCCTTTACAGGGACAGGTTTGGAATGATGGTTGAACAGGAACAACAAGAATCTTCTCGTTTAAGTTCTATCAACAAATCTTTAACATTATCTGAGATACAGGCCATTTTCAGAAGTTTCAACAAAGTTTGGTGGGCAAAATTTAAGAATGCATGAATAAACAGATTTAAAACTAGCTTGGAAAATAGGTTTGAAATGTGAAAGAAGACTACATCTGAAATGGATGTTCATCAAAAGGACCAAAATATTTCTGAGAGTGGCTGGAATTTATATTCAAAGAGATAACAGAAGATGCAGAGTAATTAAACGTGCACAGCCTGCTATGGGAAGAAAGAGAGACAGGGAGGAAAGGAAGGAGAGAGGGAGAAAAGAAGAAGGAAAAGAAAGAAACTGAAAAAAGAAAAAAGAAAGCAGAGCACTAACTTATCTTTGGAAGTAATAAAAATTAGGATGAAAAGACTAAAACTAGATCATGAATTAGAAGATAAACGTACGTCCTATAAGCTGAATATATAATAAAAAATGACGGAACTGCAGGATAGAGGTTAGACCCAACAGGTGAGTAATAGAAATTCCTGAGGAAGATAGACACTGTCTATACGCATGGGGCTGGAAATTGAGAAGGCTCCTAGAGTTAAAAGAGATAGACTGAAATCAACATTCAAATATAGCCTCATGGAAAGAAAGGGAGCTTGCTAGTTTACAAGTCAAAAACTGAGGTTGCTTATAAGAGAGAACACTCTGAAGAGGCGTTTTATCCTTTCCCTCTTAAATGATCAAAACCAGAAACAATGGAACAACATTTCAAGGAGAAAGAATTGAGACTGAAGAATGCTTTTCATTCACATACCAACTTAGTAATTCATTTATTCAGTTAACCTCTCTCCCCCAAATCTGCACATTTATGTATCCATCTACCTATCTACTTGCCTGGGGCACTCAGTTCTCCAAGGAAACGTGGAAGGTTTCTGGGTTGTGGTAGTGCTGGCAGCTGTGCAGTGGCCTGCCCACTCACTTCAGGCCTAAGAATTATGTTTGGTCAGTGACAAGATTCTGTGGCAGAGATAGTTACCTACCAACTAGTCTTCTCTTTCAAAATAATAAAATGCAATTTTAGCTGGACACATTGCTGCTGGGTAACAAGATTGCATCTTTCATGCTCCATTGTACCAGCTAGATGTGATCACGTGCCTAAGTGGTGGCCAAGGAGCTGTGACACTTCTGGGAAGTCTCATTAAAATGCAGAAAGTGTACCTTTCTTTCCTCCTTCTTGCCCTCATCCTGCGACTTGGAATGAGGTTATGATGGCTGGTGCTCCAACAACCATTTTGGAGCATGCAGGTGAAGGCATATATCCCTGTGGCTTGGGGCAGAAACCTATTCCATATGGGTCTCAGCTTCAAGAAGCCTTGGCCTTGAGGACTGTGAGACTTATGAATCTGTGAGACTAACTTGTTTTAGCCATGATTTTCTAGGTCTCTATTACTCACACCCAAATCTATCCTAAGTGATAATATTCTAAGAAAATTTTTTGAATTAGCTCTGATTTATAGGTATATAACTGATCTAGGTCCCAAAGTCCATGACCATCATAATTTTAGCTTAGTTAGTTTTTAAAGGAGTAGAATCTTTTTTTTAAAATTGAAGTATAGTTGATTTACATTGTTGTGTTAATTAAAGGAGTAGAATCTTAACAACCACATTGGCTAATTAAAAACTAATCCTCTATGTTCAAAATCAGATAACTAAGTAAGATAACTTGCTATGGGAGACTTCTAGCTATAAATAACTTAAGGGTGAGGAATGCTCACTGAGATGATGGCTGAGGTTAATGTTTTATAATAGTTAATCTATAATCCTTCTTTCTGTCAATAACTACATATACATAACATATATGTACTATATACTGTATGTGTGTATATATATATATATATTTAGCTAAATGCAAATTAAACACACAAAATAAATTACATTCTTTTATACCAAGAAAAAGTAATTAGAAATTACACAGGGATCTTGTTGACAATAACATTAAAAAATATAAAAACAAGAAATAATATATTAAAAGGTATGAATGACTTACCCAAAGAAATCTTTGTTGCAAAATACAAAAAGTTAAAATAAATGATCTAGAAAGGTCAGAATAAATGAGGCATACAATGGTGTTAATTTGTCCTAAGGTTGCACATAGGCTAAAGAAATCTCACTTGAAATTCCATGTTATTTTAGGAAAAAACAAAAAATTTTCAACTTTATTTGGAAAAAATAAACTAAAAATACTCTCAAAAAAATAAATTTTGCAAGTGTGGCTCCCAAGAAATGTTGTTTAAAAAGGCCAGTCCTATCAAATATAAAACCATGTTATAAAACAGCAGTAGTAAAAAAGGAGAGTAGACTACTAACAAATAAAACAGCTCAGTGGAACAGGATAGAAGCCCATAAATTAAATAGAAAAATGTAGTATGTAATAAAGAGTCACAGGTAAGAAGGAAATGAAGAATTATTTAATAAATATTGAGAGTGAGGAAAATTGCTGTATTCCTTCCTTCCCATAGAGCAAAAATAATCTCCATGTGGGAAAAAGATTAAGCTGAAAAATCAAATCAATGAAAATCGGCCAAAAATAAAATAGAATCTTAGATATTTGGAAGGATTAGAACTTTCTAAAGATTGAAGCAATTGAAGAATACAAAGTAAAAATTGTGAAGAAATTTCAAAATGCCTCTCCAGTGAAAATACAGAAATTAAAAATAAATTAAAGTAGTCTGTTAGAAAATATATTCATATCAAAAATGACAAACTGTAGTACAATTATTTATAGTATTTAAAAATCTCAATCAACTTTGTAAGAATATTAAGATTCCAATAAGGATATGGGCCAAAGCCTTGCTCTGACAATTTAAGTATGAAGAGATACACATAATTTATTTTTAAAATGTTTAAATTAGGACTTCCCTGGTGGCTCAGTGGTTAAGAATCCACCTGCCAATGCAGGGGACACGGGTTCATTCCCTGCTCCAGGAAGATCCCACATGCTGCGGAGTAACTAAGCCCGTGCACCACAACTATTGAGCCTGCGCTTTAAAGCCCATGAGTCACAACTATTGAGCCCATGTGCTGCAACTACTGAAGCCCATGCACCTAGAGCTCGTGCTCTGCAACAAGAGAAGCCACTGCAGTGAGGACCCCACGCACCACAATGAAGAGTAGCCCCCACTCACCACAACTAGAGAAAGCCCACGTGCAGCAACGAAGACCTAACACAGCCAATAAATTAAATAAATAAATATTTATTAAAAAAAGAACATGTAACAATATGGATGAATCTTAAAATTATCACATGGAGTGAAAGAAGCCAACCAAAAAAGAGTATATACTATATGGTTGAATTAGAAAATTCAAAACTAATCTATAGTGATAGAAAGGAGATTGGCCACTGCTTGGGAAGGAGGGGTTACAAAAAAAAAAAAACGTTTAAATTATCTAGTAACAAAAATGCAAATGAAAAGTACCATTTCATTTTATTAAGTAAAAATTGAACCATCTAACGGCAGACAACTGTGGGATTTTTAGTAAAACTGGCAAATGATAATTGTTGGCATTAGTAGAAGTTAATACAACCCACTTGGAAAACAATTTGGTAATACAATTCAGGACCTACAAAATAGTCATACTCTTTGACATAGTGTAATCACTCTTGGGAATTAATTGAAAGGAAATAATCAGAAAGCAAAATATGATATGTGGAAAAACATGTTTATTGAAGCATTATTTATAATAGCAAAAAACCCATAACAGCAACAGAGGAAAAAAAGGAACTAAACAACCATAATTACAAATTATAATGATAAATACTATGCAACAGCAAAGTTTTACTTGATAACTCGGAAAAAAAACCTCATAAAATTGTATAATAGCTGCAGCTGCAATTATATAAAATGATAATGGCAGCCCCTCCCCCCCAAGGTAAGAAGAAATTATGAGTGGTGTCGTGTTGAAATTATGGGTAATTTTTCCTGTTAAAATATTACTTAATTTTGTTAGGAAAGCCATGTCAATCAGCGTGGGGGCGGGGCGGGGGGAGGGAGGGCCAGGGGCGGAGGCATATGGTGTAGTGGTGAGTAATTATGTGACCCTGAACAGGTCACAGGAGATCTTTAAGCTTCAGTGTGTCTGTTTGTAAAAAGGAGATAATAACAGGATCTACTTTATAGAGTGGTTATGAGAGTTGAATGAGGTAATGCAGGTAAAACACAAAGTACTGATGCCCGGCCCTGAGGAAAAGCTCATCAACGTCATGCAAAGTAACAATGACTTTGGAAATGCTGATACGGAGAATGAGGTTGTCACGGTACCCTTGTTGGTGTGTTTTCAGTGGTTCTCCGCTATTCACAGAAAATTGTTCAAATTTCTAATCATGATCATTAAAGACCCCCATCATTTTGCCTATCCTATCTAAAACCCTGAGATGAGTTTTCTGCTTTCTCAGGCTAATCCGAGACTTTTATACACTGTTACTTAAACATTCAGCCACTGAATAAATACTTACTGAGAAACAGTCATGTTCAGGCACTATCTCTGGTGCTGCGGGTGCATTTACATTATAGAGGAGGGAGACAGACAGTGGACAAGCGAGCAAACAGAAGAACAAGAAAGACGTGGACCGTCCCAAGCCAGGCTCATCCTCAACTGGTCTTCACTCTCATGGCTGTGATGGTTGTTGATGGCAGGCGGTTCCCTCTCTGATTGGTTGGTGTCATACCTGCTGTTAACGAGTTTTAATATCACACCTGTTGTTAAATATCTTAAATATTACATAGGCAAAGTGGCATCAATGTTCACCCTTCGGCTTGATGATTATTATTGTTCAAAATGTTTTCCCAGTCCTTTTCACCAACCCAAACTCTCACCGTCCATCAAGGCTCAACCCAAACTCTACCCTCTGCAAGATACCTCCTCCAGCTATCCCACCCACTTCTCTTTCTCTAAACATTACTATCTGTTTCTACTCGTATTTCTCTAACTTGATAGGAAGATTCCCCAGGACAGAAAGAAAACTTGCTGTGTTGTCCATTGATTGGTCGGTGGTGGGTTTTTTCTACTCTTAAGAATTTCTCACAATATTTATTGCAATGCTGCACATGGCGTAAGCACATTTTTAAATACGTGTTTGAATCAGCAAAAAATTTTAACTCAGAAGAGACCACTTGTTTGTCATTATTTTGGGTTACTTCAAGAGGAAGTATCAAAATTGTCTCATTAATAACTCCCAAAGGAGATTTTCTGAAATTATTTTCCCTGGGTCTGAGACCGGTTCTGAGACCTAACTGTTGCCTTGACTTATATCCTGGCCAGAAACAGTGACCAACATATAGTTTTATGGTACATTAGGTGATTTTCCTACAACTAGGTCACTCAAAACTAACCTGTATATGAGCAAGATCTAAAACCTTGGAGCTGTCTTGCCTAAATGGAGTGCCTTCTTTCTCAGGTGGTGCCCTGTTGCCAGTACCTAGACATCCAACTCAGGGGGAAACACAAGACTAACAGCAGTAGCTTAGTGTTCAGCTCAGCGGATCGAGATTCTAACTTAGAGAGAAAGCTGTGCCCTCACCTTGAAAGTGCCCTGTTGTAAAGAAATCAGTCAGCTTTATGCTGGCAATGCCCCAGCTCTGTATTAACTATCCAGATTAATGTCAGATCATAGCCCACGAATTATTCATGAAGCCCCTCTGTACAATATAATTGCAGATTTTGGCATCCAGAGCGAAGCCTCATTGTTTTATAGATTAGCTTCTCTTCCTGTACTACGGAAGAGACAATGATCTGAAACAACTTAGTCTACGGGGAAAAGGAGTTCATGTATTTCACATGAAAAAGCATTTGTCAAATGGGAGATCCCAGGTCTCACTTACACTCCACCTTAAGAGTGGGGACCTGCAGCCACACGGAGGAGGAGGAGATGGCTGATGTCTGCTCCAGGCCCATGAATGGCTACTTTCATTGTGGGTTTTTCCCACGTGAATGGCATGGCTCTTTATCTTTGCTTAAGAATTAGTTTTACCAAACCGTAGCTCTACTAATCTCTACTACAACATCACCAAGTGTAATTTATGCGTGTGGATGAAGAAACGGTAGGTTTCAGTTCCAGCGAAGGGCACCAATCAGCCAGCTCCCTCACTGCAATTAATCATTAGAGAATATTCAATGCAATCAAAATATTAATACACCTCCAAAGAGGTTTAATATTTTACTACAAATGTCAAGTTACCCTAGTAATCAGCACACCTTAATTGTGAGATTTCAGGCTCTAAATCTTTCAGATTGTGACTTTTAAAGGTGAGGCAAAGCAGCTTGTTTCTTGTTGAAGTGGAGTCGGCTTATATTATTAGGTTTACATCAAAGGTAATGGTCTTGGGCCATTTTCTGTGGGTCCATTTGGTATATGGATATTTTGCTTTCTGTGGGATAAGTACGTGTGTGTGTGTTCATGCATGTATAACTACAGATATATAGGTGCACGTGTGTATAATATGTATGTATACTATATAATAAGTTTTATATAAAAATAAATATCTTCTTTTGGTTCTAATTACAACCTCTTCTGGGGAAATTTAACAAAATGTTAACCAAAATAGGTGATGTGCTAACCTAACATGAACTTATATTTTTCTCCTCATTAAATTACATTAAATTAAAGCTGTCAAATAACCCATTTATCCTAGGTTTCCACCAGGATTAGCAGGTTAATAGTTTTGCCTAATTATAAAATTTTCTAGTTACACAAAATTTTTCTGTAAGAATAAGTCTCTGAAATACATTTTCTTTGAATCTGAATGAATTTTCTCCCTGTTGTTTCCACATACCACACCAATTATCAGATCAAGCATTTTTTTCCTTTAGCTGTTTGTTTCATATATACATATGTATATATATATATATATATATATATATACACAGAGTATTGGGAAATCATCTGGATCATTGAATCCAATGATTTAGATGCTTGAGCAATAATCTTCTCATATGTATCTCATCTCAACTTGACTGTATATTTATAGCTTTGACCTGAAAATGATTAGTTACTGAGGCAGGAGATTAAGGGAGTGAGAAAAATCAGCAAGAGCAGAGGTGGGCTACTAAAAATAGGGGTTTCACACACGCTGATGAAAAATAGGCCATCATTATGGGCTTATTCTGCGACACAAGAATGTTAACCACAAGTTGATTCCTTCCATGGAAATTCATTAAATAAAGAAAAACACAATCTAATATACAGTAGATCCTAATAATAAAATAACTTGTCATTTCATGCAGCTATGATTTATCTTAGTCTGATGAATGATAGGCAATTAATTTTCCTCTTATATTCAGTTATTTGGAAGTTTTGATAAGAGAGGGGATTCACTGTATACAGTGTATACATCTGTATCTTATACCTACAGATGCTCCACTTCTTAGCAAAGAAAAATGTCTCCTGGCAGCTCTGCAATGTCCCCAGTTACTCTTCAGCAGCCCTTAAGAGTGTTCGAATTAGCACCTGCACAAGCCGACCAGCCCACTTTAATTCTGAGAACCCTTCAAGAATATTCCACAATGCAGTGGTATGCAGTTTTATCAAACACTGAAAATGCAGTTCCACTTCGTATAGATGAAACCTTGAGCGTAAGGATGCAATGTTTTGCTCTGGTGTATTCCTGAATTGGTGTTGCAAATCTCATGTTATTTTCTGTGGGCAAATATGTCCTTCCAATTGTTGGTTTTCCTGAATATAAAGTCTGCCCTCCCAATAATGAGGATTTATAGCTCTTTGATCGGCTTTTAAGAACACTATGACTTTTTCCTACGTAGAGATCTCTCCATGCAAAGGAATCTCGTGTAAAATTAGGAAGTGGATGTCCGGATGAGGCTTTGTACTCCATAGCTCCCAGTCTTCCTCCTTTCACATTCAGTCACTTGTTTACTCTCTGTATTTCCCATCAGTCTGTAATGTCCATATTTTGGGGTCTGTGCCTGTCTTATTTACATCTATATCCTCTCTACTTAGCCCTGGGCTTATAGGTACACAGCAGACACCTGACTAAATATTTGTTGAATAAGTGAATGGATGGAGAGTCTACTCCTTAATGTGTGCTTAATACTTTAATACAAAAAGTCATTTCAACTTTTAACCTTCCTTTACAAAGTCCCCCAAAGCGGAGATCAGCAATTCCTGAGAAGCTATCCGTCCCCCCCCCTTTTTTTTAAGTGAGGGCTTTCTCTAGTTGTGGCGAGCAGCAGTGTGCAGGCTTCTCATTGCAGTGGCTTCTCTTGTTGCAGAGCATGGGCTCTAGGTACGTGGGCTTCAGGAGTTGCAGCACGTGGGCTCAGTAGCTGTGGCTCGAGGGCTCTAGGGTGCACAGGTTTCAATCGTTGTGGCGCCTGGGCTTAGTTGCTCTGTGTCATGTGGGATTTTCCCGGACCAAGGCTCGAACCCATGTCGGGTGGATTCTTAACCACTGTGCCACTAGGGAAGTCCCCCCCTTTTTCTTAAGAATTATAATCTAAAGAGTGTTGTCAATTGCATACATCACTTTCTTACTTGCAGAGAAGGCAAAGAAGACACTTCTCTGAGTAAAGTTTCACTGAAAGTTCTATTTCTTTTCTTGGGGATGTGTCTATTTTCAATTTAGGAGCCCTGGCATTCATCCCCTTTGAGTGAAGGTAAAAAAAAATCCTTAAAACAAAGATCTGGAAAAGCTCTACTTCTGTCTATTCTACTATGAGCACTGAACTTAGAAGTTTTATGTTGTGCCATGTGTATGACATTATTCAACATTTACGTAGTGCTTTCTATGTGCCAAGCACAAGTGTAGGTTATTTATATGCATTCACTCCTAGCAACTACCATGGAAGGCAAATATTATTATAACTTCATATTACAGAGGAGGACCTGGAAGCTGGGAGAGGTTATGTACCTTGGCTAATGTCATGCAGGTAATGAGTGTCAGAGGAGGATTTGCAGTCTGTCCCGTGATCCTCACTCTCGTGGTATTCCACTTCTTAATGCTGTGAGAATACGATGAAAATGCCTCTGTTTTGGTATTATTTTTTCCCCTCATTGCCAGATGGTTGGTGCCCTAGTGGGAGCTCATAGAACACTTGCATGTCAAAGATTGAGGTTTGAATTCCTTGAGGTTTTCCCTGTAATTATCTCCATGTTAAAAAAAAAATGTAGTTATGCTTCAAAATGAAGAGGCAGAATGAACTGATGTACCAGTACAATTAGAAGGAGAAAGTGCATTTCTAAGGTGCTCTAGCAGAAAAGGCTGTTTTATTTCTTAAAGCAGCTAATTGCTTCACCGTAGCTTAGTGAAAACCTCAGCTGCCTTAACAGGAAACCTTCCAAGTTGGGTTCCAGGCTCCTGTGTGAGCAGCAGCGGATCCGTCCAGCAGAGGGCGACAAGGTAACAAAACTCTGCTGGTTTCCAATTGTGGGGCTTAGGCTTTGGGCAACTGTGGTGCCCTCAAGCCACAGTCTGAGGATGCCCTGTAAGATGGTTGTTGCCAGGCACTTAGTACAGGAATAAAAATTCCTATGTGTACGGAAAAAAAAATAGAAAATGAAAAACCCTTGAAAGAAGGACTTGGCATGTCTCTGGCGTAGTCTGAATGCTGTGCATGTGAGAAAATTTGGTGCTAGTGTGTTAAATTTGGAATCAAAACAGAGTTTACTCCAAGGACACTCTTGATTCCATTTTCATTAAGGAAACTGAGAGTGAGAGGGGAGGGGAGAGCTGATATGAAATCACAGAACTGAGATGTGAAGGGACCCGGAGGAAGTTTCAACCCTTCAACAATAAGCTTAAGGCATCCTAAATAACAACAACAACAAAAAAATTGATCGTTAGTTTATTTATTTATCACCCTTTTTGCCATTTCATATACAAGGTGGGAAGGCCAGGGGATTCAGAGTTAAAAGACCGAATTTCTGCCCTTCTCTGCCCTTTTCTACATTTGTGCCCTGGGCTACTTCACTCTTTCCTGATGTTCTTGCCTCTTGATGCTGTTACTGAAAGACTGGATTCCTTAAATCAGCATCTACTGTATTCACAGAAAAACAGTCTTCGGAACTATGTATGCTGTGCTGGGAGTATACAATGTTATCACTGGGGAACTCTTTTGAACTCCAGGTTATTTTGAAAACATGTGTGTGCTCTGAGACAAAACTAGAAATTCAAAATGTTCTGGTGAACTGGCAGGGGTGAGGCAAGAAAGCTAGGGTGACTGCGCACAGATGGGGGCCAGCAGAGTCCACAGAGTGTCACACACCCTTTCTTCTTGTGTCCCTTTGAGTATGTCCTGGGCAACACAGACCTTCAGGCTTCAGAAGTTACATCCAGAACAGGATGACGATACCATCATACCTAGTTGTGGCCTTTTCCCTCTCTGTATTTTATTTTTACCATTGAACAATGTGGAATGGGCAAAGGGCTGCGTTTTTCTCATTTTGACAACAACGTGGGAATAGTAACAAGAATAAATAAATAAAATACGCTCTCGACTAGAAATCAGTGGGCTTAATTTCGGAGCAACGCCAGTTTCCATGGCTGGGTTATCAGCAGTGCATATTTATCATGGAATTTCCTGCAGTTTCCTTAGCAGCAGTGGCTGCCTTTGACAAACACACAGAATTGGGGTGAGACAGTCAAGGGTCTCTGGTCCCTGATGTCATGATTTTTGCTTTCTTCACTGGGGCAGGTGAACTCTTCATCTGGTTGTTATCATGTTGAGTCCTCTTCAGAATGGACGCACCCAGAGGCCGATTTGTCCTTCAAAGGGCCTGCTTCCTTTCTGTGCAGAAAAATAGAAGCAGCGGCCAGAAACTTCAATCAGTGCTTTCAGATTCCAAAACTATGACACTGTCACACTGGTGTCATTAAAGCTAACTAACCATATTAAACGCATATTAAAATATGGGCTCGTTTGCATAACGTAATGAGCAAAACTGCTTTTAAGTTTCTCCCTGTGCTTTGAGGTGAGGTGGCATTTATATTCCCAAACTTTGAAGTTGGAACAAAATGTACAGGTAGAGGGTACTAGATCAAATAATAATCAACTTCAAAAAGCATTTTGGCTGTTGGATGTCCCAGGGCTAATTTCCTCTAGACATTTTAAATGTAAATGTCTAAACTCATTTAAAAATTGTAAATTGGTCTAGGTTCAATCAAAAAGCATCCTGACGCAGAACGGGGAGACCAGGCTAATTGTCATTTGTTTGTCAAATGAATTCCATTTGGAAAGCAATGAAACCTCCAAGCTAATTCTTTTAAGGTGAGCTGGTAGTTGTATTATCAGTTAAATGCAGTAAAATGCATAATCATACCATGATAATGAAAACTGAACCTGTGTTAGCGGCTGGGGCTTTGCCTGCCACAGGGCATGGAGTGATGAAACTTAAGTACTGTAATGTTGCCTTGGCCACAATGGCACCAAGTCTGGTCTTTAGCCTTACAGACACTTTCTTTGCATTTTAAAAAACTTTATCAAAGCACCGTGGCAATATAGAAAATGTCAAAGTGAAATGCACTGTAGGCAAATTGAGATTTCATTAAGTTTAAATTTATTGCTTTTGACTGATGTATTACCATGCTTGTTAAGGACTAGTAATTTGGAATATCTGTCTGCCTGGTAAAATAGCTTTGTCTCCTTGCATATTACTTCGTATAGACTTCGAAAGACCACAATAATTCAGATCAAGTATGCGCTGTTTTTGAGTCGTGTTTTGAAGATTGGAAGGCATTTGGCCTTGTGCTCTGAGAAACTTCCACACACTTCCTGAACGTCTTGTCAAGGTATTGGGGCTAATTGTAGAACTCATCTTTCTGGGACTTTTGTGAGTTTGGCCAAATGGTGTGATGGGCCCCAAAGTGGAGAATTGAAAGTGACTCTTCTGCTGAGGCTGTCTCTTTCACAAAGTGGGCTTGGGTGGAGGATGACAGCAGAGGACCGATGGGAGATAGACCGTGTTCAGTCAATAGAGATACAGAATTGAGTGGTTCAGGGAAGGAAGACTGTGTAGTTTAGCCCAGAGGTCGTACAATCAAGGAAGGGGAGACCCAGAGGTCACACCGCTGGTGGGGGCAAAAGTAGCAGGTCTCACCCCGATATCAAGTCATCAGAGAGGCCTTCGCTCATGGTTTCACCACCGTTGTCCTCTCCACTCTCATGCACCTCCCCCCCACCCCCCCACCCCCCCATTCGTTTCTAATGTATCAGTCAGCAAATTCTTTTTTAAAACGTTCTTCTGGTGTAATGAATACACAAAACCCTGCAAATTTGTAATGTTCACTTTTCAAAAAAATTATTTGTTGTTTTGGCTATGTTGAGTCTTTGTTGCTGTGTGCAGGCTTTCTCTAGTTGCAGCGAGTGGGGGCTACTCTTTGTTGTGGTGCATAGGCTTCTCATTGTGGTGGCTTCTCTTGTTGCAGAGCACGGGCTGTAGGGTGCATGGGCTTCAATAGTTGCGGCGCACGGGCTTAGTTGCTCTGCGGCATGTGGGATCTTCCCAGACCAGGGCTCCAACCCGTGTCCTCTGCATTGGCAGGCAGATTCTTAACCACTGCGCCACCAGGGAAGTCCTGTAATGTTCACATTTTGATGAGTTTGGACATGTGCATGTGTCAGTGAAACCATCCTCACAATCAAGGTGCTAAACATATCTGAGATGTCCTTGTGTTCTTTTGTGTAGGGGGTTTCTTTTTGGTAAGAACTGGTAACATGAGAACTATCCTCCTAACACAGAGTGCACGATTCCACACTGCTGACTCTACAGGCACTCTGGGGTACAGCAGATCTCTAGAACTTACTCATCTCGCATGATTCAAGCTTTATACCCTCTGAGCAACATCTCCCTATGTCCCCCTCCCCCAGTGCCTGGCAATTACCATTCTATTCTCTGCTTCTGTGAGTTTAACTATTTTAGATACTTCATGTACATGGAATCCTGCAGTATTTGTCCTTCTGTGACCGACTTATTTCGTTTTGTACCAAATGTTAGGATTTCCTTCTTTTTTGAGACTGACTTTTTATGTAGAGAGACACACAGTAGGCCAAGAGGCAAAGCTGAGGATAGTACATAGGTATGTAAATGACAAGAGGGAGAAGAAATTTGCACAACTTTTTGTTGATGAAATTCAAATTAGAACATAGCACTTGAGTGCAATAGTTTTGTAATGTAGGTCTAATGAGAAGAACGGAATTCTTTTGGGGGAGGATAGCATTTCACTTGATTGGGGTTCACATGTAGAAACCATTCTTAGCTCGCAGGACTAATAACCACAGGTAAAGGGCTGGTTTTGCCCACAGGTCATGGTTTGCACATGGTACTTTTAATTTTCTCCACTGGACACAGCAGTCTCTAGAATCACCTTCAGATTGTTTGCTGTTTAGTTATCGTCTGTCTGCATGAGGAAAGCAAGGCCTGTGAGAACAGAGGCTTTGTCTGTTGGGTTTTCCTCTGCATCTCTAGCTCCTGGAATAGCAGGTATGATGGATACAGGGCTGGCACGTGGTAAACACTCCCGGGATGTTTGGTGACTAAGCAGTGAATCCAGATCCTGTCACCAAATTGAACAGATGAGACAGTACATAACTCACCAAAGACATAGGGAAGGCTCATTGGTTCATCAGCACATCTTACCTTCTAGCAACGGTATTACTAAAACAAATAACAAACTTCAGGTTATTTCTGATTTTGTCATTATTTCAGTCCCTTGATTCCGTCCTGATTTTGCTAAGACAAGAAATGATAACCAACCAGACCATGGCATATTTTAACACCCTTACTATCCTGTAGTCTTTGGCTGTACGTAGATACCCCAGTACCACTTTGGTCATGATCATAAATACACTGAACTCTGTGTCCAACTACCCTGCCACTTCTCTATCCACCCAAGTCCAGGCTTCTCTGCAGGTGAGAGCAGCACCTGTGCAGCTATTCACATGAGCAGCTAATCAGGTGAGGTTGGTCTGGACTGTGCTCAGTAGAAATGTGACCTTTTCAGAAATCTGTTGTCAAAAAATATTGAAGCAATATTTATTTCCTGAGGGACTAGCTCTAAAAGCTCTACCATAAATATATTTATATCTGATATAATAGATATAAGTCCATTCCATAAGACTGTGGGAATGAAGTAATCTCTCTGCTTTGCTTGCCCAATCAAAAGAAGTAGTAGGAAGAGAGGAAGGGCCAGAATCTCAGAGGAGTCTCTGCATTTCCATGTCAATTAATAGAGGGAACAGCAGGGAGAATGTCCTATTGCTATTCAAACCCAGGGCTGGCCTTTAAGGCCCTGTTTCTCAACGGGGGGGACCTTTTAAAAATTTTTATTTTATTTTTTTAAATAAATAAATTTATTTATTTATTTAACTTATTGGCTGTGTTGGGTCTTCGTTGCTGCACACAGGCTTTCTCTAGTTGCGGTGAGTGGGGGCTACTCTTCATTGTGGTGCACGGGTTCCTCATTGCCATGGCTTCTCTTGTTGCAGAGCACAGGCTCTAGGCGAGTGGGCTTCAATAGTTGCGGCACACAGGCTCAATAGTTGTGGCTCACGGGCTCTAGAGCACAGGCGCAATAGTTGTGGTGCACAGGCTTAGTTGCTCCGTTGCATGTGGGATCTTCCCAGAGCAGGGCTTGAACCTGTGTCCCCTGCATTGGCAGGTGGATTCTTAACCATTGCGCCACCTAGGAAGTGCCTAGAGACATTTTTGATTGTCTCCACTTGAGAAGGGGGATATTGCTGGAATCTTGTGGGTAGAAGCTAAGGATGCTGCTAACATCCTTCAATGCACAGGATGCACCCCCTTGCCACCAACAACAAAGATTCATCTGGCCCCAAATGTCAGTAGAGCCACTGTTGAGTATCTTTTTTTAAAGGCAGACTCCAAAGTGCAGATGGGGATCTAAGGCTTCTTGCCTTAACATTTGGATCATAGGTAGTGGAGGCCAATTAATCCCAACTGTAAAGAGATCAAGGGAATCTGAACTTCAGCATGGAGAGGTGCATAAAACAGTGTCTGTCTTCAGAGGACATTGAGTTGATGGATTTGGAGGAAGAGGTACACCAAAACGCCACTTCCTCCATGAGCAGCATGACCATCCATTGCTTGAACAACTCATATATCTTTATTTTAAACATTTTTTTAAATTGAAGTATATTTGATTTACAATGTTGTGCCAATCTCTGCTGTACTGAGCAAAGTGACTCAGTTATACACACATAAACATTCTTTTTTTAATATTCTTTTCTATTATGGTTTATCCCAGGAGATTGGATGTAGTTCTCTGTGCTATACAGTAGGACCTTTTTGTTTATCCATTCTACATGTAATCATTTACATGTACCTCCCGCCCCCCTCGGCAACCACAAGTCTGTTCTCTATGTCAGTGAGTGTTTCTGTTTTGTAGATAGGTTCATTTGTGCCATATTTTAGATTACACATATAAGTGATATCACATGGTATTTGTCTTTCTCTTTCTGACTTACTTCACATAGTGTGATAATCTCCAGTTGCATGCATGTTGCTGCAAATGGCATTATTTTGCTCTTTTTTATGGCTGAGTAATATTCCATTGTATATGTGTGCCACATCTTCTTTATCCATTCATCTGTTGATGAACAGTTGGTTTGTTTCCATGTTTTGGCTATTGTGAGTAGTGCTGCTATGAACATGGGGGTGCATGTATCTCTCTGAATTACAGTTTTGTCCGACAACCCATATATCTTAGTTGAACTGCACATTTTGTGCTCCTCCAATGCCCTACGAAATATTACACCTTATTGGTTTACTAAGCCCTAAGTAAGTTACTTACTTACTAGCATGTTTTCAGTGCTCTAGATCTGTGTGTGTGTGTGTGTGTGTGTGTGTGTGTGTGTGTGTGTGTGTGTGTGGAGGAAGGCATTTACAAGAAGTCTAATTTATAATAGGAATTATATATATTTTTAAAATCCAGGTTATATTCTAGAATTATAACTCAGTATACTTCCCATTATCTTCTTTGACTACAATGTCAATTTGATGTACATGATGACTCTGAAGAATTGCATGTCCTTAACTCAACAAGGAAAGATTATTTGAAGATATACATTGCTTTATAAGGCAGGGGAGTTAAAAGGAATTTCCACAGGGTAGAAGAAAGAAATTTTGAAAAATTTCTACTAATTAGAAAATTAAGTCAGCCTTCATATTCTAATTAATCAATACTTTATGGAAGGTCGTAACATCATCTAATAAGGAATTGTAACTTCATAGCAAACCCCATGGCTTTCTCTGAGATCTCTGTGGTTCTCTGAGTTATCTTCAGCTCTCTGAAGTTATTAGAATTGTACTGAATTGAATGTTTTGAAATGAGTTGATAATGTGTTGCCACTGTGCTAGGTGCATGAAATAGGGGTTTTATATTTACAGTTCTCACAGCAATCCACTGGGGTTTGTATTATTAGCCCCATTTTATAGATCTGAGGACTGAGATTTAGAGCTATTAAATGACTTGGCCAGAGTTATATAGTGAAAAAGACATAGCTACATATAAACCCAAGTCTTTCTGGCTTAAATGCTTCATGGATATGTATGTCAGTGCAGATGCTGGTCAAGGGGTGAAATTTTTATGACTCCATATTAAGGTGGTTCAAAAGAAAATAAAAATCCGTTCATCTGATCAGTCTGACCAGCCTATGTTTCTTAGGGCACAAAAAGGATATCTATGGACAGAAATATTTGAATTTATATTAACTTAATCAAGTTAACCGAGAAAAAAACAAACAAACAAGCAAATAAACCTTCCCTTGACTCCAGAGCAGTGGTTCTCAAAATGGGGTCCCCAGACCAGCAGCATCGGCTGGGAATTTGTTAGAATGCAAATTCTTGGACCCCACCCCAAACCTACTAAATCAGAATCCCTGAGGGTGAAGCCCATATACTTTCAACAAGGCTTCTCTTATTCTCTATGCCTGTTTGAGACCTCTGCTCTGGATATAACCTCTGTTATCTACTTGTGCTCATTTATACGACTATGTCTCCAGGACTTTAGTTGGATTTTTTCACACTCTATGCTCCATTTTTACTGGAAAAAAACCCCATAGTTGACAACAATAAGCTAAAACCTTAGACTTATTTAAAAGGCCAAGTCCCTCAGGTGTAACCTAATGCATTCAACATGTGGTCAGTGCAATTGCATACATTTTCTACCACTATAGAATTATGGGATGTTAATGAATTGACCCAGCATTAAGTTGGCCATACTGCAGATTCCTGAATTTACGTTAATTTTATTCTGGATAGTTTAAGAATTTGATGCTGTTTAGTTTGCTAAAATTCTTTTAAAAATTGGTAATCCATATGTGATATAGAGAATAACTCTTTATGCAGAATAGTTAAATATTCTTAAACCATTCTGAATAAGTGGGAGTTTGCTATTTACTTGGTTTTTTACTCTGGAGCTAGCAAAAATTTTAATAGAAAACGAAGTGCCTTCTGTGAGTGGTCATTATAAAAAGGAAAAACTGGATGAATCTTGGAGAATTCCTGTTTCATAGACACAACTTCTAAATTCAATAAATTGTAGGACCATAAGTGGCTCATAAAAATTATTATAGCTCCTGTTTTCAATAGAGAGTCCTCATTTTGATCCTTTTCTTCCCTCCTAAGATGTCTCTTGGGAACTATCCCAGGTTGGGAGGCTGGTGAAAGAAAACTAATGTTCTTCTCAGCAGGCTACTGTCACTCCCTCTGCAGGGACATTAAACACTTGCTTTGAATGCATTTGCCAAAGATCATACTTATTAACTTAATTCCATTGGATTTGTAAGATCCAACGAGCAAATTCATGTATGTCAATACACTCATTCATGGAAATGTGTATTTCCAGGCAAGAACCAGTCAAAATTGCCAAGAAAAGAAGTGGGAGTTCTGTTCTAAGTTATCCACCTGCCATCCAACTTGCTGGAACCCACTGAGATGATCTGAATTTAGGATTAAAAAATACCATTTAAAAGGGAAATGCTTTCAGTCCAATTTAGAACATGTAAAACTGTGAATATAAAAATTTGTTTACCAGAGTTGATAGTCACGTTGCCCTAGGAGGGAGGCAGGAAAAATGGGTCCTCTTGAACTTGTTACCTTTTTCACGTTCTCTCTTAATATGTTACTGAGTAATGAGTGATTTGTGGACCATGTTTATTTCAGCTCTAGAAATAAGGTCTGCAACTCAGAAGGAGAAAAAAAGAGGTTTCAGACCACTAGCAGTGATAAGTGGCCCTGCGCGAATAAACTTGAAAGAAGGAGGCTCTACAAATCCTCTCATTAGCATCATGACACCTTACAAGAGAAAACTTGTACTGGAGGAAAAAGTTGGAAGCAGTGTGACGCTTAAGAGGAAAAAACCCTAACAGACTGCCCCCTCCCCCCCCCCCCCGCCCCCCCCAGGTCTTTCATGGTCTAGAAGCAACAGGCCCATTCAGCTCAGAGTCTCTAAGTCCTGTGAAACTGAAGTCAGACAGCTGTGGAAGTGTAGTCTGCAGGAGGGTATTCCATGGATCCGTAGGAAATAGCACCCCTCGGACAAAGATATTGGAAGCATTTGCATAGCAGCCTCGGGAGTGTGAAATCACTTTTGGTGGAGGCAGACGTTTGGAAACAGATAAAGCCCATGAAGAATGCCTCTTTTTGACTTCAGAGATTAATGTAGATGCGAACACATTAGTTCTGTTTTAGGGAGACTCTTCTCTGTTACAGATCACGGGGATTGAGGCGATTGGATTACCTAATAATGGGTCGCTTTAGTTCTGCCATCATCACTTATCAGGTACATTAGTTTAAAACCTGCAATTTTGAACTTAGCATTATTGAGCTTTCCAAAGATTAAATTACTGAACTTTTGTTGGTGAGTGTCTCTGTGAAATTTCCTGAAAAGAATAGTCCTCCTTCTTTGTGTGAAAGTGAAGCCAAATCACATACTTTATTTTTATTTAGAGACATACAAATGATAGTGCTAATGTACTTTAATGTCTGTCTACTTGACTGGAAAAGCTGTGGGCTATGCTTTGGGGCTTTTGTTTTTCTTAAGATAATGTGGAGTACTGTAGTCTCTTTGTGAGCTTAATCAGAGTGGGTAGCTTTTTTTTCTTCTTCTTGTTTTCCCCTAAGCACTATTTCAGAAGAAGGCTCACACCAAAAGTCTTTTTCAAAAAAGGCTCCATGTTCACCCCTGATATGGGTACGGTCTCTACCGTGTTCTAGGACCAAAAACATATCCCCATGCCTGTTAATAGCTTAGGTAGAAAATGTAGGAACATTGATGCTTTAGCAAAAGCAAGCCTATTTTAACACTCAGTACTCAAAAATACCTCCATTAAGGGGGAGAGTCTTAATCTCCAAGCCATGAAGATTTAATGTTTTCAGAGTAATTTTATAGGCATTCTGCCTGCCAGTGCCCAGTAGGGTTTAGAGTTCTTGAGTCACCACAGGCTTAACAAGCATCCAAGCATGAACCAACTTTGTAGTTTTGAGCAAGAGTAATAAATATTGATCCGTGGTGACTGAGCAGAATTAAGAGATAATTTACCTGTCCTCTCTTTAGGGAGTTTGCATATACCTTCTGCCCATCATAGATGGATTATAAGCCAACTTCTGGCAAAGATAGGAATGGAACCCGAATATCCTAGCCAAAATGGTTGATGACATTTTGAATTTTTCTCAGAAAGAAATGAATGTGCAAGGATGGTGGTAAGTGATCTGCACATATTACTAAGATACTGGAGAGAGAAGTAGGGTTTGTTTAAACTAAAACCAAAATAAATATCAAGCGCACATCAAAGTCCGTGTCTGTTCTGGTCATTCTGACAAAGCTTGGGTTTCTGGTAGTCATTGTTAAAATGAATTTTTGGTCACTCGTGTGTCTATGTTTGATAGGCATGGTTAAAATATATTTTTCACCTGTATAGCCTCTAGGGTTTGGTACTATATTGATTTAAAAAATGAACTTACTGAAAAGTTTGTAAGAAATATAAACAGCAGGCAAAGATGAATATGTTGCTTTATTCTTAAATTTTTATGTTGCAAAAATGGCAAAGCTCAAGCTATTTCATGTCGTTGTCATAATCCGCAAGTATTTAGCAACCTATGTAAGTGATATTTGCCACTCCAGTAACACAAAGAAATGTATCTTAATTAGTCAGAAAACTGTAAGCTGTTCTGTAGCATTCCTGAGGTCTTGGTAGAGGGCTCAGAAGATACTTTTTAGCAGTGAGTTGCTTTAAATGGTGGCTCTAAAAGTAATACTCATAGTATTCCACTGGCATTAGAACATTCTGAAACACCTCTCTCTGTTGTTGGTTCTGAGTGCTAAATTCGGACATAGAAAACTTTCTAGGAGACTCTGTTTTCCTGGCCTGAATTAGAATTCAGAGTGGGCTGAGATGTTTTCCCCCATCTTTCTAGACACCCCCCAAGTTTGTATTGCTCACTGGTCTATTTCAGGGTGTTTATTACACATATTTACTCCCAGGTGTGGGAATGCATGCAAATACCAGTATCTCCAAGCTTACAAACGGCTCTTCGGGTCTGGCCAAATTCTCTGAAGGGACTCTGGCTGCAAGAGGAGCTTTAAGTAAATAGTTTATTTTATTTTTAGTTTAAGTATCGGGAGACCATCTACCAAGGCTTTTCCCCTAGCCATTTAAACCACATGTGAATTGCGTATTTCTCTTTAAACAAGATATACTGTTTTCAACTGCAGAATAAAGCCAGGAGTTAGATTGTGCCTGGAGGCTGAATTCTCCTGGAGCACAAAGCAGTTCAGAGGACAAATGAGTGTGGGGTACACGGATGGAACACAGAGTTCCGCAGTTCCTTCTTAGAGGCGACTCCAGAGAGGCGAAGAAAGGAAAAGCCGGGAGCAAGAGGTCATCCCCGATAAGTACAAAGAAGTTGCTTCCAGTGCTTTCTCCCATTGTGCCGGTTACACTTATTGGTGTGAATAATGTTGTTTTGTTTTCAGAAAGACAGTCAGGAGCAAAAAGAAGAGTGGTGAGTGATAAGCCGAACTCAGGGAATTTGAGAATGACACACTTGTGATAATATATGGTAATTTAGTTGGATGGATGTGAATATTTTCGTAAAGAACAAAGAGCAAGACGGACTCTAGCTTAGATTCATCCATTTAGACTTTTATATAGGCATTACCCGTGTTCCAAATGCATAAATCTCTTGGAAACATTTTTTTTTTAAAATGCATTTTGTTGTGGTGGCTTATTTATTTAAAATTACCATATTTTTCTTGCTGTGGAGATAAAAACTCTAGTGGAGCCAGACTTCAAATAGATGATGTTCTGAGCACATCAAAACAAAGAAAGTGTTTCTGAAACCAAATAAAAGCATTTTTTGAATGACTCCCTCATCCATTCAAGGCTCCTTTCAGCTTAGCGGCACTGGCTCAGATAAAGTCCCGAACACCTCACAGCCTATTCAAAAGTATCAGATTCAACTGAAGGTGAAGAAAATGGGCTATCTGCAATATTCATGAGTTGGGAACGTCCCAAGTTTGACCATTGTCTGAATGACTTTACAACTGCTTGGGGGATGTATTACATAACAGATATTCACAGGCACCCAGCACTCCTATCAAGCCAAACCTTGTAAGTGAGTCCAAGGCATCACCCCCACCCCCAACCCTGCCCCATTCTTTTCTAATTCAGGTCCTAAGGAAAGTAGTGCCCAGGCTTTGAAGTGTGGTATCCTACTCCTTGGTTTACCAGACTGAACTAAAAGCCCCGATAACCCTTCTTCAAGTGAAGTAACTGAACGAAAATGTTTTGTTTTCAAACATTGGGGGTAGTTTTTTTTTTTTCTCTCATTGGAGCAAAGCTCTGTTTAACACAGCAAAAAGTTCTGAAATCAGGAGATGGATACATTTTACTGGGACAAGCTGAGTCCTCAGCAAGAAAGTACTAAGCAATTTGAATAACCCTGGAAGGAAGGATGGAAGGAAGGGATGGAGGGAGGGCGGAATTGAGGTTACATTCTGCCCAACAGGAGTGGCATTTTCAAGGTTCTGCTACTGGGTAAGCAGTTGCAAGATGAATGGTACCTACTTTTACTATTTCCTCATCAAAGTAACTGCCCTCTGCTTAATAAGCAGCCTTTAACAGAGATCAAACATAAATACCTAGAATCTTATACCTCAGAGCATGGGGTGCTGGAAAGAGCACCCAGATTTAGGTCCTAGCTCTGCCTTCAACCATGACCTTGGAGAAGCAACTGGATTTTTCTGGCTAGTTTTTCCATCTAAATATGAAGATACTGAAGCTGGTCTCTAAAACCACACCATTATCTCCACTGTTTGCTTTCTACCCCAGAACAGCATCCTAGCTGGATGACAGGCCAAGTGTGACATCTAAGACTACCCTCAAGGGACTTCCCTGGTGGTCCAGTGGTAAAGAATCCATCCTGCAATGTAGGGGATGGGGGTTCGATCCCTCGTTGGGGAACTAAGATCCCACATGTCGCGGGGCAACTAAGCCCATGTGCCACAACTGCTGAGCCCATGCACCTCAACTAGAGAGCCTGTGTGCCACAAACTACAGAGCCTATGCACCCTGGAGCCTGTGCGCCACAACTAGAAAAGAGAAAACCCACACGCAACAACTAGAGAGAAGCCCATGTGCCACAGCAAAGAACTCATGCATCGCAACGAAAGATCCTGTGTGCTGCAGCTAAGACCCAATGCAGCCAAAAAAATAAATAAATAAAATAAAATAAAAATTAAAAAAAAAAAGTCTGCCCTCAAAGCAGGTGGAGACAATTGGGAAACAAAGGCCTTGGGAACACCAGGGGAGCCGATGAAGCATCTGTAGTAGGTTGAATTATGACCCGCCCCAAATATGTGTCCACATCCTAACCCCCAGAAACTATGACTGTGGCCTTATTTAGAAAAAAGTCCTTGGTAGAGGTAATTAAGTTATGAATCTTGGGATGAGATCATCTTGGATTATCTAAGTGGGCCCTAAATCCATTGACACATGTCTTCATAAGAGACAGAAAAGGAGAAAACACAGACACCAAGGAGAAGGCCATGTGCAGGCAGAGGCAGAGGCAGAGCCTGGAGTGATGCGGCCACAGCCGCCGAGCATCTGGAGCTGCCAGAAGCGGGAAGACACAGGAAGAAATTCTGCCCGAGAATTGAAACAAACCGAGACTCAGGCTAGAAAGCACTAAGTATTGACATCTGTTTTTTTTAAAAGATTTTTTTTAAAAAATGTGGAACATTTTTAACGTTTTTATTGAATTTGTTACAATATTGCTTCTTTTATCTGTTTTGGTTTTTTGGCCAGGAGGCACGTGGGATCCTAGCTCCCCCACCAGGGATTGAACCCCCACCCCCTGCACTGGAAGGCGACGTCTCATCCACTGGACCACCAGGGATGTCCCCTAAGTAGACATCTTGACTGAGGACTGCTGACCTCCGGAACTGTCAGAGAACAACTTTCGGTCATTGTGAGGCACCCGTTTGTAATAATTTGTTACGGGAGCCCTGGGACACGAAGGCAGTGCCAGCGTGTCTGCCCCACATTTTCCCTCGAGGGCCACAGGCCCAGGCTGTCGCCAGGCTGCGTGGGACCATGCCAGGCACACAGCATCACATCTCATCTCTTCAGATACCAGCTTTTGACTCAAGAAAAAGCAACTGTGAGACACAGGAAAGCGGCAGGGCTGCCGGGCACTACGAGGTGCTCCTTCCGGGGAAGGCAGTTCCCGCTCCTGCCTTGACTGTGTGTTTCCCTTCCCCTGGGAGCATGGCAGCTCCGTGCCCTTGACTTTAAGTCTATGGGACTTGAAGGAATGACTGGTCCACTTGTAAATTTTCAGAGAGGTTTCAGGCCTCAAGAAGGTGAAGTTTTCTGGGCAGGGGTTAATAATAGTCATTGGCTGACCTCTGTGGAAGGCAGAGAAAAAAGGTGGAGAAAACATTGTCTGCTCTGTTGTCCTTACCTTCATCTTCTTGGCCATCTGCAGAGAGCATCTGGGTATCTGGTCAGGTGTGAAAGAGTGAAGGTGTCCTAGGGGTGGCCAACAGGCCAGACCGTGAGAGAACAATGCCAACGGATGACCTGAAGTTCAGAGACATTTTTCGTAGCCACTTCCATGCAATTTTATCAATTCTCCTAGCTCCGGGGGTCTAATTGGAAGAAAGCTGGCTGTGAGAGATGAGCTAGATGGAGGTGCTGCTTCCCCCAACGCCTGGCTCTCACCTTGGGTTCTGGAGCTCTGACACCCACTTCCTGAAGCGGGAGGCTGCAGGAGATAAGGCATGGCTTACAAGGACCTTCAAAGCCTATCGGGTCCCCTGCTTTCCATTCATCTGACCAATGCTACCCTCCCTCCAGAGTTCAGCTTAGTCATTGTGGCTTTGGGGAGGCCCTCCATGATACAGGCTGGGTTGTGTGCCTTTTGGGAGGTGCTAAGCCACCTTGAAATGTCAATCCTAGTTTTCCTACCTGCATGTATCTGCCACATAAGCTTCTCAAGGAGGGCAGCACATCTGCTTTTGTTTTGTTTTTTTCCTTTATGTATCTATAATCCCATACATGACACAGTAATATAGTGCTCATGAGAGTTTCAGGCATTGCATAAGCATAACAGTAAAAAGTGAACATCTCCCTCACCCTAACTGTACCCCCACTCTCTGTCCTAAAGGTAAATTCTGATAACCATTTGGCAAGTGTCCTCCCAGACCATTATCTTGGCATTGACAAATATATGTCTACCTATCATCTATCTATCTGTCTATCTATGTATCTATCTATCATCTATCTACCTATATCTATCTATCATCTTCTATCTATCTATCTATCTATCTATCTATCTATCTATCATCTATCTAATCTATCTATCATCTACCTATCTATCAATCTATCATCTATCTATATCTATCTATCATCTGTCTATCTTCTATCTATCTATCATCTGTCTATCTATAATCTATCATCTATCTATCTAACATCTATCTAGCTGTCTATCATCTATCATCTATATACTATTTATCTATCTGCCTATCTATTCATCTAATCTATATATCATCTATCATTTAATCTTTAATTTTACTCTCTTTTTCCACAACTTGCTTTTTCCCTTTAATGTCATGTTTTGGAGCTCTTTTCATGTCAGTACATAGCGATCTACATAATTTCATAGTAACCTGCTCACCCACAGACAGGCAATCAGCTTGCTTTCTCTGTTGTGAGCCAGGCAGCAAGGCCCATCCTCATTCGCATGTACCAGTGCATGAATGCGAGCGTTTCTTTTGCACAGATGCAATTGCTGAGTTACATCTTTAAACACGCTGGTGATTTACATGAGGACCCTTCCTCCCTTTATCCTTTGCTTCTGCACTTGGAGCTTTCCCAGAATTGATCCTATTTCGGAGACAATTTTTCCCTTTTTTGAGCTGTAGTTTCTGTTAGACCCTAGGTTTAGTTCTCCATAGATTTGATCCCTTCTTTCTATCTTTCAGAAATTCCTCAGGATCCCTGGTCGGTCTCTTTTATTTCCAGCACTATTGTAAAGACACACACACACACACACACCCCACCGCTCTTCTGATGAGTTACAGAGCTTGGGACAGGAGGTAATAGACCCCTGTGCTTAGCCTGCTGTCTGGAGCCAGGCTGTAACATCTATTCTACGTCCCCTGCCCAGTACAGGACAACCGCTATGCACGGACAAAATATGCATTGAGAGAATAAATGAATTTTTGCTTTAGGCAGGTACCAACATTTGACCAATGACAAATGTCTCCTTCCAGGGACTGATTTGGTACTGATTTCTGTGTTGGTGGATTACCCTTCAACTAACCACTCACAACTCCAAAATGTTGTGCTGCTGACTACCGATGTGGGGCTAAAAGTGGGATTGGTTTGTGGGAAAACATTTGCATCTTTAATTTCATGTGAATTTACCGTACAAGACGATGATTCCACGTTGTTCATGAAGGTCTTGAAAATTCCTACCAGCCAGCAACAAGTAAATTTAATGGAGCTCAATCTGATGACTTGTGTCCGATAAAAAGGTTGGCATACACGTCAGGCACTCAGCTGCTTTTTAAATTTCCTTTAGAGACGTAATACCACTGAAATGTAAAGGGATGCCTGACTGTTAACGGGGCAGCGTCCAAGCATGCTTAAAAACAAGGACCTGCCCAGGATACTTGGCTTAAATTTTATACGTTCCACTTGAGATTCATGGAAACACTCCAGCAACCTGGTTTCTACTGATTGAACCCAAACCAGGCCCTCCTCAGCAGCCCTGCACCGCCCGCGTGCGCCCCTGCTGGCAGGTGCTGCAGATGTGAGCCCTGCTGGGCCCTCCTCGGCAGCCATCTGTCAGCGAGGCCTTCGCTCCTCCAGGCAACAGGCGTGTTGATAAGAATATACACTTTCTGCAGTTGACAGACTTTGCTATTCAAAACACTGTTAAAAAAATGGCTATAGGAATTTAATTAGCAACTTCCATTAAGAGATTAGATGAGAAGAACAAAGAGAAACCAAGGGAAAGTCTTCTTAATAAAACCGGAGAAGCTGCAGAATATTCATAGCATCACAAAGGAAATGGAGAATCTGTTCCGTGCATTGCTAGAGGTGACAGAGAAGTTCTGATGTTTTCTCACGGCCCGGTTCGTCTAGGACTAATGAGGCGCAGGGTGGAGGGCAGAGCACTGATGGGGCATCGCATTCTGGCTCCAGCAGGTAACAGGTGTGGGAGCCAGCAGCCCCGCGATGCAGCAGAAGCTGTGCATTTTCTCCTGCTGCTGTTTGGCCCCTGAGGTCTGCGGCTAGTTGACTTAGCACCAACATTCGGGGCAGACCCTAAATGGGTCAACTGGCTTGTCACTGTGCTGTGGCTTCTGGCCACCTCTGTGATTGGTCACCTAGCTCACAGTTCTGTGTTGGGTCAATGGAGGCGAGAGAGTATAAATGGACCAGAACAAATCCTTCCCTTCTACTAAGAAATCAGATTCCTATGAGGTATTCAGCAGTTATCATGGTCGTGTGTGTGTATGTGTGTGTGTGCGTGTGTTGCTGGGGAGATGGAGGTACGCAAGGCTTACGCAAGGTCAGGGCAATTGCAGGGCTCATTTTGTTTATACCCCTTAGATTGGCTAACAAAACACATGGTTGGCTTGAGACCCTAAAGTGAAGACCCAAACACAAATTCCTGTGATTCCTTAAAGCCAATATTCTTCCTAAAGGATGTACAGTAAAGGAACCCAATGATGAAATAGGTCAAGTAGAGTGGCATTTGGGAAAGCAAGTTTCAGTCCTAAATGCTACCAACCATTCCTGGCCAACAGCTACTTCTATCAGAATCAACTGTTTCCCTATGCCTCTGAGACAGAAGCATGGTTTCTGTGTTACAGAGTACATCTTGATTTTGATCTGATTCAAAGGGCTGATAAATAGATTCAGAGGGGAACCCCCATGCCATTATCAGATAGAAAACAATTAGCTCATAGTTTTCATTTTTAACTGACATAAACTCACATGTAGTAAGATTGTCTTTACACTTTCCAGAGGAAGACCTAATATCCACAGGAGATTTGAAAATATAAAGATTTATATAAACTTGGGTTTGCATAAAAACCTATCCATGCTGGACTTCCCTAGTGGCACAGTGGTTAAGAATCCGCCTGCCAATGCAGGGGACACAGGTTTGAGCCCTGGTCCGGGAAGATTTCACATGCCACGGAGTAACTAAGCCAGTGCACCACAACTACTAAGCTTGTGTTCTAGAGCCCGTGAACTATAACTACTGAAGCCTGCGTGCCTAGAGCCTATGCTCTGCAAGAAGAGAAGCCACTGCAATGAGAAGCCTGCGCACTACAACGAAGAGTAGCCCCAACTCGTTTCAACTAGAGAAAGCTTGTGCACAGCAACAAAGACTCAATGCAGCCAAAAATAAATAAATACCACAAAAACCTATCCATGCTGTAGTTCTGCCAAATGTATGTGCACAAATGCATGCACTTGCACACACACACAGACACACACACACACAGATATGACTAGGAAAGTTAAAATGAAATTCTTACGAGATTAACTCTTCTTAGCTCCAAAGCCAAAATTAGGTAAGAAAATACATTAATTCACCACGGAGTCACAGCCTACAAACTGTGAATGCAAGATATCTCTGTAGTGGGTTCTAGTTACTAAAAGGTTAATTGATTTTTTTTTTTTATTTCTAAGAAAAAATAAGGCTAATTCAAGATAATGAGATAGATGGGTGGATTTAAGTGGGGGAAAAAAGCTAGAAAATTGCTGATGGCTTGGCAAAAGAGCCAAAGGAAATTATCTTTGCTGTCTTTTGTTCTTGTGAACTCAAAGCCGTTTCTTGTAGTTGTTAGTGTAAAATGAACTAAATTAGAGAATGTGTGATTTCAGTGGCTGCTAAATGTAGTTGGCCCCCTTTACGTGGGTCGTAAGTTCTGCTCTCAGGCTTTTGGAGGTTGACACAGTGATGGCCCTGGACGTTTCTGGGGATTGGACTTCCTCTTGGGCTTTCCATCACTTCTGCTCCCTCCTGCTGGTCCTCCCTGGAGCCCTTCCTTCATCTACTCTGAATAAAATTCCCTTTTGACTCATGGCTCTTAGTTATACAGCCTTTGTAACGCCTGTGGAGAACCACTGATCTGTATCTCCATAGAAAGAAGGGGCTAGAAAGGGCCACTGGCGATAAACATTATTTCCTGAAACTGTTGGTAACAAGAAGACCCCCACCCCTACCCCGTGGTCTTCTCTCCCGTGTGTATCATTACAAGAGACTGGAAAACATCTCTTTCTCTCTCTCTGGACCTGCTTCTTTAGGCCCAACTTCATTGTTGAACAAATTTCCATCTTTCTTTCATGTACCTAGGAGGCAAATGTGCTTTCTCAGTTACTTCTGGTGTCCTGGAAAGTCCCTGCTCCCCTTGGGATTTCTCTACCAGCCAGGTTGAGGCTCTTGAGCTTTGTACTGCAATACTGGGAAGCTCTTCCAGCTTCGGCTGTGGACAAGAATGCATTCATTTCTCAAATCTTTCTTGAGCACCTACTATATGTCAGGCTCTGTTCTAGACACTGGAGCTAGAGCAGAAAAAAAGAAGAAAAGAAAAAGAAAAAGGACACAGGGGACTTCCCTGGTGGCTCAGTGGCTAAGAATCCTCCAACCAATGCAGGGAACATGGGTTCCATCCCTGGGCTGGGAAGATCCCACAAGCTGTGGAGCAGCTAAGTCCATGCGCCACAACTACTGAGCCTGTGTGCCACAACTACTGAAGCCTGTGTGCCTAGAGCCCGTGCTCTGCAACAAGAGAAGCCACTGCACTGAGGAGCCCATGCACCGCAACAAAGAGTAGCCCCCACTCGCCATAAGTAGAGAAAAGACTGCGTGCAGCAACAAAGACCCAAATGCAGCCGAAAAACAAACAAAAAACTTAAAAAAAGAAAAAAGGACACAAATGTTTGCCCTCATGGAGCTTACATTATAGTGGAGAGAGATAGGCAATAAACAAGTTAAAAATAGTGTTAAATGTCGTGGAGTTTCCATTAACTAAGAAAGATTGGGAATTCTTTTTGGACGTGGTAACCTTTGTGGAGAGAGGGAGTTAATGTGTGGATCATTGAGTAGGCATCCTCCACTCCCAATAAGGCAGGGGCATCTCTGACTTGTGTGCTTCAGGCGTCTGGTAAAAAAAATGAATATCAGACATAAACAATGGCTTCCTTATTGGGGGGGGGGGGCTGTGATTTTTTTTACCAACAAGGAGAAGCTCACAGAGTTAAGACTTAAACCTATAGTCAGTTCAAGAAGTGCGCTCAAGAAAATTAAACACCTCCTTAGATATTTCCTCTTTTTTAAACAAACATGGAACAGAAAATTCTTGGGATGAGGAAGCATCCTTTGGCCCTTGATCTTGAGAAGTCAGAGGTGGCCAAAGCTATTTAGGGGTGAAGAGGACTATCTGATCTTTAGGGAACAGCCAGCCAGCTTTCCCCAAGATTATCCTCATAGGAACAACTTCGTCCCTCCATCCTGCAGTATCTCTTTTAAACTTATGTTTAAATGGCTATACTTAAATGATAAGGCACTAGCCTTTCACCTCCAGGATCCTAACTGGATTCAAACTCTAGTCTTCTGGGAAATGAGTTTGGTCACCTAAGCTGAGCCTGGTAGACAAGAGTCCTTATCTCTAAACTCCTACCATAATTCAGTCCATCATGGTAGGACTGGAAGTCTGCTTCTGGGGAAAGAAAGGGAATGAGCTGGGGTGGAAAGTAAATTATTGAGGGAGTTAAATCAATCCTGAATTCAAATCCCAACCATTTAAGTCATAGTACCTTTCTGTTCAGACTACAAAACTGCTTTTCACACCACGCTTTCTAGCTGCATTCCGAAAGGAGGAAGTCAGTTAGAGCCGTTAAGCCTCCAAAAATGAGGTCAAAGCTGCAAAGAGGCAGAAGTTTGGGCACCTTAATAAATTTACATTTTCTTTGAATGCGAGTTTCCTTATCTGCCTCAGAAGAATGCCCCACATCTCTGCCCTGTACGCATGCTGCCAGTGACAACTCTGACTTTTATCTTTCACATACTTGACGATGTCTAAACACGTCAGGGAAATATCATGTGTGAAGATTGTGTGTTCGAAAGCAAATTCGGTAAGTTTAGAATAACACAACCAGTGTTGTCCCCAAACACTCTAAAAATAAAAATAGAATTGAGCCAAAAAGGGACTTCCGAAGACCCGATCTCTGGTTTACTTTGCTCAGGACTCAGAAAGGAATAATTACAGGCAAGGAGCTCTGACAGCTCAGCCTATTGATGAGAAATTAGACGAGGGGGGGATACTTTGACTCTTTTGAATAGTCTGCTTTCCAGGTATTCAGAGGACGGCATTTATTTCCCCCGCCGCTGGCCCGCTCCCACCCCGCTGCTCTCCTCCCCTCCGTGCGCCATTTATCAAGTTAGCATTTTGCTCACAATAAAATGGATGACAGTTTCATTACAGAATGGCATCACTTGTCAAACTTTGAATTACTGATCATAAAAATATCTGTTATGCTTTGAAGGATTGTTGGAGGACTTCCATTTTATATATATATATATTTTTATCAGTAGGACTGTTTAGTGCAACATGCACAAGGAGAGAGCAGGAGAGGGGGGAAGAAGAAATCAAACCCAGCCGAGGAGCCCAGGGTTGGCTGTATCCTACCCATACCAACAAGCTTCTATCACAGCTCTAGACAGCAGAAATAAAAGGGAGCTTTTTGGCTCACAGCTATAAAAAAAATTATCATAGTGATGAAGTTCCTCAGCCATCAACAGAGCTGTGATAACGCTGTTTGATGATGATTTTCCCATGAATGTTAAACAGCCGCCACTGCGGAGGGAAAGGAGCTTATCTGCACCTAATACTGATCTCTAATTCCTGCCCTTCTTGAACCATCCATTTTCTAACAGCATTAACTGGCAAATTTACATCCCATCTTAATGCTGCTAAAGAGGACAGGAGATGAAGAGTAAATGACAGCAGTGTAATGAGGGTGGCTTTTTTCTCCTTTCTCTTTAATGGCTGAAGATTTACACAATTGTCTGTAAGCTTATATAGAGAGCTTACCTGAACCTTTTCCCAGCATGGATTCAACTTACAGGAGCTTTTGTTAACTAAACACACATAAATATTTTTAAGGAGGTTTAATAGTGTGACTTCAAAAGAAAGCCAAAGGATGGAAAAAGGAAAAAACAAATTTAAATGTCATAAATAATATAAAAGTCTTAAAGGGCTAATGATTTCCAAACAAACAAGGTGGTAAAAATAACATTCTCTTAGGTTAGCACAGAGCTAAAAAGATTTTGAATATTAAGGAATAATTAATTAAAACAAGGATTTAGAGAGAGCTATGTTCTGCATGCCACTAAGACCCGGGATTTCTCTGATCATATAACATTCATCAAAATACTACCTGTTCACTAACAGGGTGTGAAGAGATAGCAGGTGATTCCAATGGTAAGTCTGAACATAGGGAACTACAATAGTTAGATGTGGGCAAATCCCATTTGCGCATCCAGATGATAAAAGGAAACCAAATAAAAATCACCATGGACGAGCCATTTAACATCACAGGCTGGAATCCTTGAAGTTGTCTTTGACTCTTCCCTCTCTTTCATCCTCTTTATCCAAACCATTACCAATCCTGCTTTTCCTTCCTTTGAAATGTTGTTTGAATTTACTCCCTTTTCTCTCCCTCTACTCTAACCCATGTACTAGAACCTCTCATTTTGGATATTGTAGATTCCTCTTGCTTTTCTCTTCTTCTAGCCTCTGTGGGCCCTTCCACAGTATTCTCGAGATAATTTTAGTGTTTTCATGTAATCTGACTCCTTAAAAAAAGAAACTTAACTATTATGGCTTCCCGCCCCCCACTACTTGCAACAATGGTTCTTAAAGTGTGGTGGTCCACAAGAATAAATGCTTAGGCATAAATTTCTTGAAAGATGTGTAAGACCTGTGCATTGAAAACTACAAAATACTTTAAAGGGAAATTAAAGAGCTAAATAAATAGAGAGCTATGTCATATTCAAAGGTTTGAATAGAGGTTGACAAGCTTTTTCTGTAAAGGGCCAGATAGTAAGTATTGGTGGCTTTTCAGGCTACACATCTCTCCGTGGAGTATTTTTCTTTGCTTTGTTTTGTTTTGTTTTACAACACTTCCAAAGTATAAAAACCATTCTTAGCTTCAGGGCATACAAGAACAGGCTAGATCTGGGCTACAGACCATAGTTTGCTGATCCCTGGGTTGGAAGATTCAACATTGCTAAGATGGCAATCCTCCCCAAATTGATCTAGATTCAATGCAATCCCAACCATAATTCTACCAGGCTTTTTTTTTTTTTTTTTAAAGAAATAAATAACTGTATTTTAAAATTTATATGGAAAAGGAAAGGACCTAAAATAGCTAAAACAATTTAGGAAAAGAAGACCAGAATTGGAGGAGTCATACTCCCTGATTTCATGATTTATCGTAAAGCTATAATAAGACAATGAGGCATTAACGTAAAAATAGATCAAGGAACAGACTAGAGTGTCCAGAAATAGACCCACAGTTACATGGTCAATTGATTTTCATTAAAGATGTCAAGGTAATTGAATGGAGAAAAGATAGTCTTTTTAACAAATGGTGCTAGAACAAATGGATATCTGTGTGGAAATGAAAAAAACCTTAGCCATTATCTCATACTGTATATAAACATGAACTCAAAATAGATCATAGATCTAAAAGTAAGAGCTAAAATGATTAAACTTATAGAAAAAATATAGGAGAAAATCTTTGTGATATCGGCGCAGGCCAAGATTTCCTAAACTGGGTGCCAAAACACATAAAGAAAAAAAATGATAAAATGGGTTACATCAAGATTAAAAATTTCTCTTCTTTGAAAGACATAATTCCAAGAAAACAAAAAGGAAAGTCACAGACTGGGGAAAAATGTTCACAAAATATCCAACAAATGCTTTGTATTCAGAATATATAAAAAAGCTCTTACAACTCAATAATAATAAAACAAATGACCCAATTAAAACATGAACAGAAGAATGGAATAGAAACTTCACAAAAGAAGACAGTCCATAAGCACACGTAAATATGTTCAACATCACTAGTCATAAAAGAGATGAAATGAAAAATCACTACACACTTACCAAAATAGGTAAGGTAATAAAGATTGATAATGCCAGGTAATGGCAAGGATGTAGATCTATTGGAGGTCTCATGTCTGGTGGGTTGGAAGGTTAAATGATGCAGCCACTTTGGAAAAAGTATGTCATTACCTTATAAAGTTAAACATATATTTATAATATGATCCAGTAATTCCACCTGCAAGTATTTACCTAGGGGAATGAAAATATACATCCACAGAAAAATGCATATGTCAATGCTCATAGCAACATTATTGTTCATAGCCCTCAACTGGAAGTGGCCCAAATATTTAACAGTTGGTGAATATATAAACAAATTGTGGTATATCCATACAATGGAATACTACTCAGCAAGTAAAAAGAACACAGTAGTAATATATGCAACATGAATAAATCTCAAAAATAGGTTAAATGAAAGAAGGCAAACATAAAAGACCACAGATGATTCCAATTAAATGAAATTCTAGAAAAGACAAAACTACAGTGTGCAGAAAGCAGATCACTGATTGCTTGAGGCTGGGGGTGAGGGGTGGGAAGTGCAAAGGCACATGAACAAATTTTTTAGGGTGAGGTGTTATGAAATTTGATACCAGTACTAAATTTCATCACACTGTATGTGTGAAACAGATTTTTTTCTTATATATAAATAATACCTCAACAAACAAAAAAGAGGGAAGGAAACTACAAGTTTTCAAGTTTTAGTGTAGTATCAAGATTATCCATAATTATCTAAAAAGGCTATTAAGCTACTCCTCCCTTTACCAACTACATATCTGGGTTAAAGAAGACTTGATTTGTTTGCTTCAACCAAAACAACATATCAAAGCAGATTATTTGCAGAAGCAGATACAAGAATTCAGTTGTCTTCTATTAAGACAGATATGAAAGAAATTTGAGTATATGTAAAATAATATTACTCTTCTCACTGAATTTTTTTGTTTTGAAAAATACAATTATCCTCCATAAAAGCATTATTTATGTTGTATGTAATGGGTTTATTATTGTCATTTAATATTGTCATTTAGCCACTTTGGGCTTCTCAACAATTGTTAAGAGTATAAAGGGGTCCTAAACCCAAAGACTCAGAGAACTGTTGGCTTGTATGACTCAATCCAAATGAAGACTCGGAATTCTATACAACTGGGATGTTCTTTTCATTTGGGCTTTATTCGATTGGAATCTATTCCTCCAACTGGGCCAGCGTCTCTCTCCAGTTTTGATTTCCAGGCCAGGTTCATGACTAGCTTATATCATTCTTTCCTTAATCCTATCAGCTGTGTGACTTGGCAGCTTTTTAATCTTTTTTTTTTTTATCCTGCAGGTCACAGTTTCCTCACCTGCAAAATGGGGATTACAATAGGATCAATTTCACAGAGTTGTTGCGAGGATCAAGTGAGTTTATGCAAAGCACTTCCGCCAGTACCTGCCAACAGTAAGCATTCAGTCCCCAAGAGGTGATATTGTAATCGTCATTGCCACTGTTACCTTTCTTGCTTCCCTCCATCTTTGGACATGGCTTTTCTCCATGTTGCCATACCCTCCTCTCTCATCCCTAAACTCTGACATCCCTAATAAACAAGTACCACTTGGGTTTGCTCTCTTTCTTCTAATTGCTTGAAACTTTTTCATTTTACTTCCCAAACTATATCTAAAGTTCCTTTAAACCAAACTCTTTCTTAGGCACGGAACTCTTTACTTAGCACAGAACTGGGCAAACAATAGATGCTCAACAAATTCTTACTGAGCTGTTAGTTTCCAACTCTGTAGGATGGGAACAATAATAGCGTCTTATTTACCTCTTCATGGGTATGTTGTGATATCATATGTGAAGAGGTTGAATTGCCTTAAAAAAAAGTCCGCAAGCCAAACAAGGCCTTTTTCTTTATGTCCCAATATGTCTTAGGGGCATGATAAAGAATCTTTTCCAAAACCAATTATTGTTAAATGGATGCCCTATTTATGTCTTCCCTTAGTACTCTGAATTCCTTTAGCTTATTGAATTTTTTTTTATATCTAACAATGCTATTCTGTCAGAGAAGCATTTGGGGAAATATAAAAACTTTGGTTTTATAGGACGTGTGAAGATGACACTTTCTCTTGACCCTGTTAAATATGTTCTCACTTAAGATTTACATTGTCAAGTCTCTGCCCAAGGTAGTCTCAGGAGGGAAAGGATTAATCCATTAAAATCCTAAATGAACAAGACCTCACTGGCATTTTGAATGCATTTTTGCAACATTATCAGAACTATTTTAACTGGTACAGAAATTTTTTCAGAAAGGGGGGGTCATTAAATGTTAGCCCAAATTCTAACTTTTTTCAATGTTGAGTAAAATAATTTCATCTACACCAAAAACAGCATGCTGTAAGATACCCTGCTGAATCGGTCACAATGATACTACACACAACAGAGAAAGAATATTAATTCCTTTAAGAAACATTTATTGAGCATTAGCTATGTGCTCAGCCCTGGGGACATTCAGCGGGGTTTAATTCTAGCAGCAGGAGACAAAGAAGATATAAAAACTAAATAAATGAGATCATTTTAGATAGTGATGAATGCAGTGCTAGCAATAAGATAGGATGACAGGAAAAAGGATGACTGAGGGTTGGGGATGCTATTTTGATAGAATGAGCAGAAATTATAGATAGTGGGAATTCCCTGGCGGTCCAGTGGTTAAGACTCTGCACTTTCACTTCTGAGGGCAAGGGTTCAATCCCTGGTTGTGGAACTAAGATCCCATAAGATGCCAAAATAAATAAATAAATTACAGATAGTTATTTCAAAGATATTAAAAATATATATCTAATGAAAAATGCTAATGGGAGTTATCTCTGTGAAGGGTGATTTTACTGTCTTTTTTTTTTTTTTTTTACTTTTTGTATTTTCCTAACTTTTCACTTGAAAATGTACTATTTCATAGTCAAAGAAAAATTGTATATACAAAATGTTACTCTGATAGCAAAATTATGTTGACCCTGTAACTAAAGACACCAAAACGATCTAAAATTCTAAAGAGAGACTGTTATCTGAGAATTTTTTATATTCATGATTTGGCTGCCTAGTCAATAAGTCACTATTTGTAAAGCACTTGGAAGAAGGTTTAGCACCTGGTTAGTGCTATGTATGTGTTTGCTAAATTAATACATTGATGTGTCGAAATGATCTCTAATTCGGTTTAACAAGCAACTTGGGGAAAAACTATCGTTTGCAAATCTGTTTTCTAAGCACTAGAATTCCCAAGTATAGAATAATGACATGGTATGAAATTCAAGTCCAACTGAGTGTCTTTGTATCGCTTTTTCTGTCTCTCTGTCTCTCACTCTCTCCCTGAAAGATCTAGCAGCCCTGCCTTCAAGAAACTTAGAAATCTACTAGGATAAAAAAAAACATGCACACAACTATGTTTTTATGATAGCAAGATTTTGCTTTTGCAGCAAAAACTAACTGACCTATAGGTTCTAGTCAAGAAAGGGAGAGTTGATTTTTTAGATCCAATCAAATTCAAAGAGGGGATTTAATTATCTCCCCTTTATTATTGAACTTCTTCCCCTTATTGGTATGAATCTAAACATTTATCCTTTCAAAGATATTTACTGAAGTCCATATACAGACTTCATAATAAATATGTGGTTTTTTTGGGCAAAGCATGGTAAGTTATCATAACGTCCCCCAAGAGGAGATGCTTTCAGCCTAGGCGTGGTGGATCATTTGCAAACACTACATGGTCCTTGATGTTTCTGGAAATGATCATCACACACTTACACTTGCTTCACTTTGTCATGTAGACATAACCCACACAAACAATGCCAGAAAACAGCAGCTAGTGACATTAACAAAATGCATACGTTTGGCTCCTTATTCAGTTAAGGTATTTCCCATATGAGAGCCTGGAATTAATGGATTTCCATCCGTGGATGCAGAAACTATCGACAGCTGTGAGCCAGTTGGAAAGGGTTTTTGAGGACAGCCTTCGAATACCTTGCATCGAGATCTCTGCTATTGAGCTGGAGGAAGGAAAATGTTGATAACATAAGATTTCTTCCCGTTGTTACTACTTGTGAGCCCTTAGCCCAATAAATGTTGGCTTCTCAAAAGCCCATCTTGAAGGTACTTTGGGGAGGAAAAAAAACCACGGAAAACTTTAATCTGGCATATACAGGCACTTTTCACTTTTCGCTGCCTCATTCTTCATCTCTGCTTATTTAGCACTGCTTCATATAGATCTAAACAGGAAGCCTCCAAAGTATGAATGTGCCTGGTTCTAGAAATGCACCTTTAGGTTTGATTATGTGGTTCTGAGAACATAGTTTCTCTTGGGGAAAAAAATGTTAAAAATGGTAGTCAGGCAGAAGTAGAGAATGGATTTGAGGACACAGAGGGGGAAGGGGAGACTGGAACTTAGTGAGAGAGTAGCATTGACATATATACACTACCAATTGCAAAATAGATAGCTAGTGGGAAGCTGCTGCATAACACAGGGAGATCGGCTTGGTGCTTTGTGATGACCTCGAGGGGTGGGTTGGGGAGGGTGGGAGGGAGGCTCAAGAGGGAGGGGATGTGTGGATATATGTATAAATATAGCTGACTCACTTTGTTGTACAGTAGCAACTAACACAACATTGTAAAGAAATTATCCTCCAATAAAGATGTGTTTAAAAAATGGTAGTCAGGTTCCCAGATGGGCCACTGTAAGTTAATATTCCTGACCTATTACCTTAAAAATAATAACCTAAACAAAGAAAGAGTGAGTGTGAGTGTTTACTTATTTGTGTATGGTTTATTCACCCTTAAAAGGATCCCCAATCACGTGGAAGTGGCTTTCTGGAGGTGCCTTTTGTACCTTTTGAATTTTGAGCCATTGGAAATGTTATTTATTCCAAATTTTTTTTTGGGAGAGGGGGCCTTTGTTGCTGTGTGCGGGCTTTCTCTAGCTGCATCCAGCAGGGGCTGCTCTTCATTGTGGCACAGTGGCTTCTTTTGTTGCAGAGCATGGGCTCTAGGTGTGCGAGCTTCAGTAGTTGTGACATGCAGGCTCAGCAGTTGTGGTGCATGGGCTTAGTTGCTCCACGGCATGTGGGATCTTCTCGGCCCAGGGATCGAACCCATGTCCCCTGCATTGGCAGGTGGATTCTTAACCACTGTGCCATCAGGGAAGCCCCCCCAAATTTTTAATTAAAAAAAAAAGGAAGCCCACTCACAAATGATAATAATTATATCAGCCTGGGCTCTGATCTCAGGAACAGGAAGTGAAATGAGAGGAAGAGAATTTCACCTTCTTCCTGATTCATAGCTAGTCCTAAGTAAAATTTGGAGGATCAGTGACAACAAAAAGAAACTTTTTCTTCTTTCTTATGCCTCTAATCTGCCTGCTGCTGTACCTGAGCCCTGGCCTCTGGTGTCCTTAGAGCTCCTCTAACCTCTCTCCCTCCTCCTTGTGGCACCATCTATTTCAAGAGAGTTTCTTCTGGCCTCCAAAGATCTTCAGTTATATTAATTATTTTGCCGCCTCACCACAGCCCTTCAAACTGCATATTTAGCCTTACAACTGCTCTGTGCTAGATATTGGGAGGAAAGCGACTGTGTCAAACTATTTTGCCATAGAATGTGAATGATTGAAAATTTCATAACTTTCAATGAATTATTTGCATATTTCAAAGAGACGATTCTGAAAAGAAAATTGAAAAGCAAGAGTGAAACATTGCAGGTAACATGGGGGTGGGCACATTTGGGCCTTGTGGACTATTCCTGGCTCTGTGCCTCCTCTAAACTTGCTTTTTTCTTCCACTTCTGAACAGGCAGCTCTCCTACAAGCTCTGTATTTTCCCTAAGGTCTCTCACGGCAGTGGCTGCAGGATCCCAGTAGAGAGGCTTTGCTATAGACCCAGCTGATGGAATGTTTCCCTCTTTGGGTGGCCTGAGTGGGTCCATCTGGGGGCTGGTCAGGCTGATGGAGGCTGTGTCTAGTTCTAGGGCCAGAGCTTGAGCAAAGCATTCCACCTGAGATGTCTGGGGGTAGAGGAACCCATAGGCTGAGAAAGCCAGAGTCCTGGGAGTGCACTGAGGTCGATCTAGGAAAACATTTGTCAACACTGAAGGACAGGAGAGCTGGAATGAGAAATAAAGTCAAGTGTGAGGATCCTGGCAGAACTGGAATAGTGAGGGTGATGAAAAGGCATCCTGGGGAACAGCCACAAGCCATGTTTGATTTTACCTCGTCTCCCTTTCTGACTATCAGCTGGGTGGTTATGGACAAAGGCAGGGCTGGGAGAACAACGTGTACAAACAAACATTGTTCCTTGGTCTGTATCTATGGCCTTGACTGCTTGATGTTTTTTTGTTTTGAGTAGACACTTGGAAAATTGTGGATATGCCTTGAGAATTTTGCTTTATGATACTGTGCTTTAAGATGTCACAAAGTACATCCATGGTTAGTCCATAACTGTTGTCTCCTGTCACTTCATAGCAAAAGCAACATCCTTTGAAGGTTTTAAAAAATAGCTTTCCTATGGTTAGACTTATTGCTAACTATCAGAGAATTCAGACCTTCCCATCTGAGCTACCGACAATGCTGTTTGGCCCCTGTGGGCTTAGCCCCATCCAGGTCTGCTGGTACATTAAGAACCTGTGATGTCTAGGAGCCTGGAGTGGACAAAGCGCTGGATGTCCCATGAGGACTGAGACAAGCCTGCCCGTCTGGTCCTTCTACCCCAGCCTCTGCTGCCTCTGTATCCTGGTGCCCAACAGAGCCCTGATTTCTCTCCTCTTTCCTAGGATCTGCCAGCTCCCTTCCCTCAGAACTAGCCCTGGTTTCCAAATGCATGCACCTAGTTCGAGGAATAGTTGTGTCTACCAATGACCTAGAATTCTCTGGATACTGATAACTACGTCCATCCAGAATTCTCAACACTGCATTTTAATCCACTACCTGGACTAGTTATTATAAATATATCCTCAGCATCTCATATTTGGTATAACTAACTTGAACTTCTGCCCAATCCTGCCCTTTTCTTGACTGCTTCCCCTGCCCAGCTCCTCCAGCCCACTTTGTACCTCGTCGTGGGCTGTATTGGTTTCCTTTGCTCTTACCAGGTTGGTTCCAGCTCAGGAGCTATCCAGGTCGTGGCTCTCAGCATGCACTTGGCCAGGGCCTTTCATCACATTGGAGAGCTTGCTTCTGCCACAGAGTTCCTGCCTAAACTTTTCTGCAGTAATAAAATGGCTACATCTCAGAGTCCATTTGCTGATAGTAACAATATCCTACAGCACTTTAGAGTTTGTCGTACACTATCTAAATTGATAGGCATTAAACCTTATGAAATAGGTAGGTCCAATATTATCCCAGTTTACAGATGAGAAAGCTTAGGCTTCTGAGTTATTTGCTCTTAGAAATACAACCGAAAAAGTACTTGGCTGTGATAATATAAGTAAGTGACCCAGTGAAGAGCCAGATCTGAGTGCTCCTTTCACTCACATTGCCAACCCTGGTAATGTAGGGCCACATGGGAAAGTCAAGTCTGACACCTAGCTGGCTTATGACCTTGATCGCGAAGCTGATATTCATTCAGTAAATATTTACTGAGTGCCCACAAAGTGCCAAGCACTCTTCTGGAGGCTGAGGACACATGAGTGAACAAAAGGGACAAAACCCCTAGTATGCGTGACGCTTGCATTTAGTGGTCGATTCCTCAGGAGTGCTGGATTGTTAGTCCTGAGCTCAGACCTGACTCTGCCCCTAGCTTAAGGTTTCCAGATGGAGATAACTCTACCGCTGACTCTAGGCTTTGCATCTGTGACTCTGTGGCTGCCTCTGAGAACCCCTTTCCGTCAGTCGCTGACAGTCTGCATGTGAGTCTCTGACTTGTTCACTGCAGCAAATTTGGACAACACTATCGAAAATCATCTCAGAGAAGAAGCAAGAAATAAAATAACACGATTACTTCTTAGTGCAGCTGTTAGAACAGGTGATGCAACAGCTGAGGCATCTCTTAATGTCAATATTTCAAGTGAGGAACGAAAAAGCAGCTCTATGATGTTGCTTGATTTTCAGCTGGTTTTACAAAACCTGTTTCACTGGGGAAAATCATTTTAGAGGAAAAACATAAAACCTATAGCTGGGCTTAAAATATAGCATTGTTGCGGTCATATTGAACTTAAGCGCAGAAAATAATACACAGTTGATTTGAGTCACAAAATAAACCTTAAAGACCTGTTATATGCTATATTTATCTCAGGATTTTTTGTATGATGGGAGCATGAAAACCCAGCTCCGTGCTGTCAGAAATATTTTCTTTCATTCCTTTTTTTTTCTCTAATCTTCCTTAAAATATTGGTGTGAATTAAACTCATCGAGGAGGAAACCAGCGAGCATCTTCCATGATGCAGTTATAAAAATAAGAGCAGATTGTTCTTACTCCCATCTGGGACACCAGATGTTTTCAGGCTGGTGTGGGACGTGCAGCACATTTCTGACCCCCAAACCAAGAGCTGGTTAAACGTGTTTAAAATGTCCTCTTTCCTGCTCCAAACATGTACATGCAATTAAGCAACAGCAAAAACAGAAGTAATAATACTGATAACCTATTAAGAAGGCATGAGAAATAATCCCTGACAAAGTGAAGTGGCTTAATGGGAATCTGGTTGTATATAGTGTTGACAATATAGAAGGAGGGTGAAGAGTTTGGACTGTGCCATGCCGGCCTTCCTCGTTTGAATAAAACTGTACCCTATCACGCTACTGCCAAGAGCAGGAAGTCCAGTAAAGGAAGTGTCCTCAAAACTTTTATCTTGAAATGTCAGAAGTCATATACATTTTCTTTATCTGTATATCTAGAGGGTCAAGAGTGGACACATGCAACAAAACTGAAAGTACTTTAATCTGTTGTAATATTTCTTTGTCATCTGTTGAAGGCCAAATGGTCCACCCATGTATCATCTTAACGCTAGAATCTTAAGAAAATGCCCTCATCTGGGATGGGTTCTGTTGCCCATCAATTTGTCTGTCTGTAATCATTGGACAGCGGGGCTCCGTTTGAAGTCTGTAATGAGAGATGGAAGGGAAACTGGGATGTCTAGCTAAGGACTGAACTTCTGCTATCAACCAATGGACTTCTAGAAGTTTCTTCTAAGTACCAAATGTTTGAGAAATGCTCTCGACAATATATGTGGAATTTGATAGGTTTATAATATGGTTAGTTCTTCAAAGTTCAAAAAAAAAAAAAAAACAACAACAAAACACACACACACACACACACAAAACAAACAAACAAAAAAAAACCATACAGTAACTGTCTTGACCCAGAATGGAATGAAACAGTTCTCATGACAGTTTGATGACAAGGATATGAGGAAAGACTTTCTGTGCAGTAAGATCATGTGTCTACTTAACTCTGTTGACAGTAAAATGTGGATTTCAGATTATTCTATGGCTTGGAAAATACACTTTGTTGAAACCATAGTTTTATGTCTTTCTTTTATAAGACTGTATAAGATTACAGTATGACTTGCACAGAAATACCTCAAAAATTTTTAAAAATAATTGAACTTTAAGGAAACATAAATACATTAGAAAAGAACTTGTATCAAATCAGCGCTAATGAATTTTTTAATGTTTATATTTATAACCAGGTACCAGTATACTTCCCTTCTCACTTGAGTCATAGAGCCTACATAGAATTTTTTGATGCAAATAATTTTTATAGCCTAGATTTTTATATACTAGATAGGTTGTTATATGATTAAATCCTGGAATGGTCAGTTTTGTAAGGCAGGTAATTTATTTGCAATGTAAAGAATCATCCCTTAATGTACCTGTTTTGGAAGTTTGGACTTTCATGTATCATCTTTTCCTAGAATGACCCAAATGTGTCACATGGCTTCAATTTTCTACTCCCTGTGCTTTATAATTCACAGTTAACCAGGAATGGGGGAAAAGAAAGAGATCCTTTTCCTTGCCTAACTGTGTAGAGATAAACTACAGATTGCTCTAATTCAAAGGTTTTATAATAAAATTTTATTAAAAGCCAATGTTCATTAAGACTTTTAAAAGACTAAATAATTCTTCTAAGCCACAAAATATTTTTCATCTTCATAAATAAGACTTTTGTAAAATCTTCATATAGTGTATATGCAATGGCAAAGCAACTCTCTACCTTAGTTTCCTCACTGGCAAAATAAAAAGCTTAAAATGTTGTACCTATGACTCTAAAACCATATGATTATAAACCATTCCTAGCAGGTAGGAAAAGTGACTAAAAGAAAGTTTGTGTTGTGCACTTTACAATGGGCTTTGGGCCTCAGAATTGAAACCTTCTCTTCCTTGTAAGATTATTCTGTATAAGGACATGATGTCAATGTACGAAATACTAATAGGCATTTACTTATTCATAATTCATTCAGGGGGGCTCATTATTACGTATAGCCTTTTACAGTCTCTGCCCAACATACTGTAATTTTCATCGTGCATTTAAGACAGAGAAACCTGCTCCTCACATCCCTTGTGGATAGAGCCAGGAATGAGACTATGACATCCAAGTGCTCAACTATAAAATCTGAAACACATTCAGTGGGCTGATCTTAACAGATGTCTTCGTGAGCGCTTCTAAGTGGAGCCAAAGAAGGGTGGAAAGCAAGTTCACACTGCTAGGAGAGAAGTAAAGAGAAAATCCTTGCCAAAGAGTCAGTGCAGAGAGCAAGAAAAAGACCCATGGGTTTATTGGTTGGGTGTGGGGTCTAGTTCTTTCTCTGGGCACTAGACAGCACATGTTCCCTCTGGCTTTATCCTGGAGAAAACTGCTGAGCCTTGGCATACTATGCAGAGGAATCTTGTGACCTTTCTGGAACTACAAGATGCTCCAGAGTCATCTTTTAGAATTGGTCATTTCTCTCAGGAGCCCTGGTTCCTTTCATTGGAGAATGAAACAAATATCCAGGTACTAGGTGAACTCACTGCTACTGAGGTATCATTGCTTCTAGTACCTCTCAGTTGCCAGAGCAAAAAAACATGTATGTATACAAACCTGTGTATATACATAGATCTGTAAATATTTCTATGTGTATGTACGACACCTTCTTTATCCATTCACCTGTTGATGAACACTTAGGTTGCTTCCATGTCTTGGTTATTATGAACAGTGCTTCTATGAACATCAGAGTTCATGTATGTTTTTGAACTGGAGTTTTCATCTTTTCCATATATATGCTCATGAGTGGGATTGCTGGATCATATGGTAACTCTATTTTTAGTTTTTCAAGGAACCTCCATACTGTTCTCCACAGTGATTGCACCAATTTACATTCCCACCAACGTAGGTGGGTTCCCTTTTCTCTACATCCTTTCCAGTATTTATTATTTGCAGACTTTCTGATGATGGACATTGTGAGGTGATGCTTCATTGTAGTTTTGATTTGCATTTCTCTGATAATTAGCCATGTTGAACATCTTTTTCATATGCCTGTTGGCCATCTGTTATGTCTTCTTTGGAGAAATTTCTATTTCGGTCTTTTGCCCATTTTTTGATTGGATTGTTTGTTTTTTTTTGATACTGAGTTGTATGAGCTATTTGTATATTTTGTAAATTAAGCCCTGTGTTATATACATGCAATGGAATATTACTTAGCCATAAAAAAGAATGAAATATTGCCATTTGCAGCAACACAGGTGGACCTAAAGCTTGCTAAACTAAGTGAAGTAAGTTGGACAAAGACAAATAGTACATATCACTTAATCTAAAAAATAATACAAATGAACTTATTTACAAAACAGAAACATACTCACAGACATAGAAAACAAACTTACGGATACCAAAGGGGAAAGGCTGGGAGGGATAAATTAGGCATATGGGGTTAACAGATACCCACCACTATACATAAACAACAAGGATTCACTGTATGATACAGGGAACTGTATCCAATATCTTATAATAACCTATAACAGAAAAGAATCTGAAAAAGAACATATATACAAAATATATACATATGTGTATGTATATATACACACACACATATCTGAATCTCTTTGCTGTACACATGAAAACTAACACAAAACTGTAAATCAACTATAGTTCAATAAAAAAGAGAATAAAAAGAAAAAATTTTTCTATGTGTAGACGTTTGTATCTATATTAAACTGAACATGAGTTTATACTTATCTCTCCATGTCTAGTCCATTACCACATAGATTACCTAGTCTGTTCCCATTGATTGTCTGTAAATTTCCACTGCAATAATGGGGTTTCTCATACGTTTGTAATTTGTTTGGCTATATTCTGCATTTTGTTGTGACCTCCTAAATTATTTTTTGAGTTGCATACATTAAGATTACTCTTTGTGCTGTAAAGTTCTGTGGGTTTCAACAAAAGTACAGTGCCATGTACTCACCATTAGTCTATCATATGACATAACCTTACCTCCTTAAAAAATTCCCTCTCCTTACATTCCCCATCTGTTCTCACATGTCTACTTTTTGCATTAGAACCATTGACATATTAATCATAGTTATTTTAAATTACTTCTCTGATAATTCTAATACCTATTTCATATCTGAGTCTAGTTCTGATGCTTACTTCATCTTTTCAGACTGTGTTTTTTCTTGCCTTTGGCATAACTTTTTGTTAAAAGTTGGACATGTTGTACTAGGTAATAGAAACTGAGGTAAATAGGCCTTTAGTGTAAGGATTTATGGTAATCTGGTTAGGAGTTGAACTACAACAAAAAATATCATTGACTAGATGATAGAAACGGTAGAAATTTATTTCTCACCGTTCTGGATGCTGGGGAGTCCAAGATCATGGTGTCGGCATGGTCAGGCTCTTGTGAGAGCCATCTTCCTGGTTTGCAGATGACTGTCTTCTTCTTATAGCCTCAGATGATGGGGAGAGAGGGAGAGAGAGGAAGCAAGCTCTTCCCTGTCTTTTCTTATGAGTGCACTGATCCCATCAACTTAATAAGTATCTTAAAAGTAGATTATCCACCAGGAACAAGAAAAGGATACCCACTTTCACCACAGCTATTCAACACTATACTGAAAGTTCTGGTGGAAAATGGTTACAAAAGCAAAAGAAATAAAAGATATCCAAGTTGAAAAGAAAGAAGTAGTAGAACATTCATAGATGACATGATTCTATATAGAGAAAATCACAAAGAATCCACATGAAAGCTATTACTAAACAAATTCATCAAAGTTGCAGGATACAAGATTAACATGCAAATATCATCTGTTTCTATACACCTGCAATGAATAAGCTGAAAAGGAAATTGAGAAAGTAATTCCATTTTCAACAGCAGCTAAAAGAATAAATTATCTAGGAATAAAGTTAATTACAGAGGTGAAAGAATTATGCAATAAAAACTATAAAATATTGCTGTAAGAAATTAAGAAAGATCTAAATAAGTGGAAAAACATCTATGTTCATGGATTAGAAGACTTAATATTGTTAAAGGTAGAAATATTCCCCAAAGTGATCTACAAATTCAATGCGGTCCCTATCAACTTGCCAAGAACCTTTTTTTTCAGATCCCCAAATTTATATGAAATTGCAAGGGGCTCTGAATAGCCAAAATTCTTGGAAGAGAACAAAGTTGAAGTCCTCACATCTTCTGATATCAAAATTTACTACACAGCTATAGTAATCACACAATATGCTACTAGCATAAAGATAGACATATAAACCAATGGAATAGAAATAAAGAGTCCAGAAATAAACCCAAAGATATAAGGCCAATTGACTTTTAACAAGGACGTCAAGTCTATTCAATGAGGAAAGATCAGTTTCTTCAAGGTGATGGGCAACTGAATCCACGTGCAAGAGAATGAAGTTAGGTCCCTACTTCACACCATATACAATTAACATAAGGGTCAATTATCATGACCTTGAATTTGGCAATGGATTTTGCATATGATCTAAAAGCATAAATAACAAAAGAAAAAAAATAACTAAATTGGACTTCATCAAAATTTAAAACTTTTGTGTATCAAAGGATACTATCCGAAAAGTAAAAAGACAAACTACAGAATAATAGAAAGCACATGCAAATCATTTACATCATAAGAATTTAGTATCTAGAATATATAAGGAACTAAAGCTCAACAGCAACAGCAGGCAAAACAAACAAAATCAAACAATCCAGTTTCAAGAATGGGCAAAGGACTCGATTAGACATTTCTCCAAAGAATGTATAAATGCCCAAAAACTACTGAAAAGATACTCACTCATTAGTCACTGGGGAAACGTAAATCAAAACAACAATAAGATACTACTCAAATACCTACTTCAATGGTTATAATTTAAAAAAAAAAAAGGAAGAAAAGAAAAAGAGAAAATAGCAAGTGTGGGCAGGATGTGGAGAAATTGGAACCCTGTGCATTACTCAAGAGGAATGTGAAATGGTACAGCCACTGTGGAAAACAGTTTGGTGGTTCCTTGTAAAGCTAAACATGAAATTACCATTTGACCCAGCAATTCTGCTTCTAGGCTTATACCTAAAAGAACTGAAAACAGGGACTCGAACAGATACTCTTGTGCCAATATTCATTGCAGCAAAAAGAAGAAAAAAAATCCAAGTGTCCATCAACAGATGAATGAATTTTAAAAATGTGGTATGTAAATACAATGGAATATTATTCAGCCATAAAATAAATGAAGTTATGATATAAAGTTCAACATGGATGAGTCTTGAAAACATTATGCCAAGTGAAATAAACCAGATGCAAAAAGAAATATTGTATGGTCCAACTTATATGAAATACCTAGAATAGGTAAATTTATAGAGACAGAGAGTAGATTAGAGGATGCCGGGAAGGGGGAATGAGGAATTATTGCTTAATGAGTACAAGGTTTCTGTCTGGGATGATGAAAACGTTTCGGCAAAAGATAGTGGTTGTGGTTGCTGTGGTATAATAAATATTTGGTCTTTTTCCCTGTTCCTGGCACAAAGCAGCTAAAACCCTTGTAATTTCCTGAGTGATAAGAATGTCTTTTGTTATTCATGACAAGCCCCTTTTGACAACACCTGAGTTTATGCTAATTGACTTAGGGTGGGGCTCCTAGGTAGTTTCAGGATGGGGATGCATTTCCAGAAAGACTGAGCCACTATCAGAGGGCTGGAACTTTCAATTCCACTTCTCACCCTTCCTCCTATATCTCTGGGAAGGGAAAGTGGCTTTAAAAAAAAACTCTTCAACAAAGAGATTCAGAGAGCTTGTGAGTTGGTGAACACATTGAAGGACAGTGTATCTGGAGAAGGAAGGGGGAGTTATTGCTTAATGCGTCCAAAATTTCTGTATAGGGTAATGAAAAATTTTGGAAATAGTGATGATGGTTGTACAACAATATGAATGTAATTAAAGCCACTGAATTGTACACTTCAAATAGTTTAAATGGCAAATTTTGTTATATATATTTTACCATATTAGAAAAGCAAAAAAAAAATAAAAAATGCTAAAGATCAGAGAGGTTGGAGAACTTGTAAATGAGTAACTGGTAGGGATTGGATTCAAATCCATATCCTTCTGATTCTGTGGTCTATATGTTCTTAAATACATAACAGCTAGATTAAACTGTACAGAGCCGTCTTTCACTTAGAATTTGTGAGCTAATAAGTAATAGAAGAAAGGTGGCCTTTACAGAATATCACTGTCAAGGGATAGATAGATTTGAAGAAAGAGTGGATGCCAGGTGATCAGCTAGAAGACTAGTGCTGTAATACTAGTAGAGAGAGAACTAGAGTCTGGACCAGGGATGTGGGTTATGAGAATGGGGAGGAAACATAGTTAAAGGGAAGAAATGACAACACTTGATGATGCCTTGTAATAGACAATGAAGGATGCGCAAAGTCAACCCTGGGAAGATGAGAGTGGTGTGCAGCTCCTGGCAAAAATAAGGTATTTGAAGAAGACTTTTCATTAACCCAATACGTTCAGGAATGTGTTGTTATCTCCCAACCACATTAACCCTGGAGTCCCCAACAAAATTTAGCTCATTAATATGGGCTCTAGGACACTGAGTGCTGAAAACATAGACCTCTCTGTGGATTATCTGCCTTGCATGGGGACAAGATTAAGTTCACACAGTGGGGAACTAGAAAGGGGAGAAGACAAAGGTAAGATACAAAGGATACATTTTGTCTATCTTCTGCCCAACTTAATCCAATGATAACTAACACATAGTTTTATTGTTTTCTCTCTCTAGGACAAAGATCAAAGTTCTACCTGCCTTTTGGTTAAGGGGCCAGGTTTTGTTATTGTTGTTTGTAAATGTGGACAATAACATAAATAGAGCTAAATGCCTATCAGTGTATGTGATTAGTGATGGGGAGGGAAGGAATGTAAGGCCAGGCCAGGGGGGTGATGTGGCAGGAGTGGAGGGGATGAAGGGATGTGGGGGGAGTCTTAAGTCCCCCGCCGACCTCCACCGCGTGCCTCCATTCTCTAGCTTTGCCAGCTGCTTCTGCACATCTACGGCTAGAAGAAAAGTGAGTCTTCTACCATAGCTGCTGCAGCTGATGTTAAGTTGACAAATCATCTTTTGCAGCCCTTGGAGACCCAGCAGAGCTATCTAGAGACACAAAGACTACTGATGCTTATGCTGTAGTCCTCCGTTCTCGCATTTCCCCCCAAGAGACCTAAGTGATAGAGTTTTAGAGAACTTGCTAGATTTTTATATTTTAACAAGCCGAAGAGGAAAAAAAAAAAAAAAACACCCAAAGCAGCTCTATTAATTCAATGAGAATTTTACATATATATGCGCTTGATTGCCATCTCTTAGGACTCTCCAGGCTTTTCACTACAGGAAGGAGTATACTGAAGCTGAAAGAAACTATTCCTAAAAATCCAGCACAGAAGAGGTTTTTGATCATTTCCTTGTGTGGTTATGTAGCAAAACAACGCACAGACATGCAAATGTAAAGGTTTATTGGTCTATCGCATATAGTGTGATTACAAAGATGAATCAGAGTTTAAATGTTAATAACACTTAGGAACGCAGCTGGAAGTGTGATGATTATATTTGATCTCATAGACTTGAAGGACCGTGAGAGCAGTGACTCCATCAGTTACGTTCACTGTTGTAGCTGGTGTCAGCACAGAGTAGGGGCTCAATGTATATTCACTAAATGGAGGAATGGCAGTACCACTAGTTGATTTTAGTGATGTCATATGATCTTTTTAATTGTACTATGGGTAAAAGATACCCTACATACTGACGTCAGAGTAATGGAGGAGGATTTTAATGCACTGATGGAGGAAAATCTTGCTTCGGTGCAAAGGCGGTGCAGTTATGAATTTAAATCTAAAATAATCAAACTTGTAAACATTTTGAGTTTTCTTGGTGAGTTTGAGGTTGATGTCAATTGGCTACTCATTTAATAGGGAGTGGAAAGAAATCAGAACTTACAACTCTCAGCTGCTTCCCAAGGGGGCACCTCTGCCACCTTCACTTTTTTTGGAATCAGTTTTATTGTACTTACCCAATCTAACCTGCAGGAGGATGCCAATATCCCTGGCTATCTTGGCCTAGATGTGGCAAGATCTCTTCTATTTTTGGTTTGCCTGAGGAAATAGTTCAAAGCTACCCTCACATACTCCATTTCCGAACATGTATCCCATATCCATTCCATATTCCATGGTCACAGATGGCTCAGGTGACACTGTCTCCCACAGGAGTGCATCTCAAACTGTCACGCACATAGGCATCTCTAGGGAACATGTTAAAGGTGCAAATTCTCACTCAGGAGGCCTGGAGGGGTGGGGGATGGCCTCCAGGTGAGGCTGACGCTGCTGGCCCATGGACCACGTGTCCAGGAGCCAACTGGGTTTTACGCCTCTCATTTCTTTCATCTCTACAAGAGGTACGAGATGCTAAATGAAACTACTTGGTCTTCTAGCCGGAAACAATTTTGAGTTAGTGACACTGCACTTCTGATAGAATTCTCAGTTCCTTCCAGAATTTTCTTCCAAGTCTCAGCTCCAGAGATGAGCCCAAAGACTACCCCCCCTTGCCCTGGGCTACTCTGCAGCTCCTTCCCCTGTAGGAATGACCACGATCACTATTCTCCAAAGTGTGAAGGAGCCCTCCTATCTAACCCCAGTAATTCTTCTCTTGGCCCTGGTTGTCATGCATAAACTTTGCCAAAATCTCCTACAATCAGGATCCTGCCAGCCTCTATTCTTCCAGTCTCTGGAAGCTGGACCCTTGTCACTGATCTGTTTTGTTTTTCTAAGTCATTTCATGAGCTCCTTGTTAAGTTCCATTCTTCATTTATGAGGACAGTTTTGGACCTGGAATTAATCCTGCTACCAGTCACATGGATAGGCTCCACTGCCACTGCCCTTGTCAAAGTCACCAGACTGTTTCACCTGAATGCTGAGTGTCTTAACTGACATGCGTGTATCACCTTTGCCCTCCTCTAATCTGCAGCTAGAATGATATTTTTGAAATATGAATCCAATGATCTCTCTCTCTTTCCACCCAAAAAGGCAGACTACTCCCTCATTCTGTGCTGGTGAGTGAGTTTTCCTAATCCACGCTTTGTATGTCTCAGCTTCATAAAGGGCATTTCAGCTCCAATTTCCTCTCTCCCTCAGCCCCAAACCTCATCTTTTCTTAGCCAGACCTTGGCATTACTGACATCAATAACTCCTAGAAGGGCAACCATGGCACTACTCACTGGTTTACCCAGTTTCTTAATCCATTGCAGCCACATGAGGGTTTCCCATTCTTATGAGCTCTACTCTGCAGTGAAAAGGATATGTTTTACTGTGTGCAGCATTGCAGGTCTTTTAGGAGGAACATTTTTAGGTTGCCTACTGCTCCATGGGCCAGAACACCTCGCTCTCTGCACTCACTCCAGACATCTTTCAGATTCTCCACTGTTTACTTCCTCATTAGGGTTTTTAGTGCTGTTCTTTCCACCAGGAAGCCTCTCTCTACCCTAACTTTCAACCACAACGAAAGGTCATTTATAATATAAGAAATACTCCCTGGTTCCTCGATATAGTCGGGCTCCTCTCTTAACATATGTTTCTACGGTTCCTTGTACTCTTCTTACATAGATAGCACTTATCGCAATTGTACTTTAAAGTCTTTGTCCTCCTCCAAGGCTAAGTTCCTAGATGGGAGGGCAGAGGCCATGTTAGTCTCATTCCACTGTACGCAGCCCCCAGTGCAACCTGGGAATTAATGTTAGCTAGCCTCCACTGAGCACTTTCTGTATGCCTCATCACAACTCCACTGGTATCCACGTTTTACAAAGGAGGAAACTGAGGGATAAAGGGATTAGGTCATCCAAGGTTACAAAGCAGATCTGAAATCACATCTAGGCAGTTTGACTCTAGAACCTACTGTCTTAACCTCTATTTTGTGATATATGGTTGTTGCTCAGTAAATTTGGGGGAAATGACCCTTCTTGAGAGCCCATGAGCTCCCGTGCTCCCTGCCAGAGCCAACCAAAGGTGTTCCCTTTCTTCACTTTTCACAATATGACCCTTCTCTGAGAATCCTCTATGTATGTATGTCCTAGGTGAAGAATCCCTTACATTTCTGCCCATTTTCGTGGCAGGGATGCAGCCATCCAAGCCCTGAACTTGGTTACATCACCTGTCTGCCTCCTTAGCCATGTTCTTGATGAGAACTTGCCCAAGTGACCCTTGGAAGACATCTTTCAGAACTCTGAAGCTATTCATGGAGGCAGGTTCTGATTCAGTATCTGAAGCTTGAGGGTCTGATTTCTAACCACTTCCCAAGTGATGCTGATGTTGCTGGTCTGAGAACAGATTTTGAGGGGACGGGAGCTAGGTCAGCATAATCTACTCTCAGAGCTTTCATCTCCTAGTTTGTTTTTGTCTTGATACCATCTACCTTGGAATATGAAAATAAGAACAAAAGAATGTGTGTGAAGTACTTAGTACTGTGGTTGGAACATGTTAGGTGTTCAACTAATAGTTTTGTTGCTTTCCCCACTTTAGTTTTCTAAATATTAGTCAATATTAAATCTGCAAAGATCTTATCATCTTACCTTACAATATTTCCACTGAAAAATTAAAACACACACACACACACACACACATAGAGCTCTTGGACGATTTTTTAAAAAAGCAATCCAATCAATGCATTTAAAATATTCATCTAACGTTATGTAGTATTAAAAAAAGTCATCTTCACCCATTTGAAACTCAAATTCACTCTGTAACTACCTGACCTCCGGATATTCTCTGCCTGACTATTAAAAGCTGATGATGAATCACACTAAGAAGAAACTCTCATTGCTTCTGGGTTCTCACCGTTACTGCAAATCCGTAAATTGCCCAGACCTGTAGCTTTGAAGGTTGTTAGCTCCCAAGATTTCTATTCTGAATTTGCCCTTAATCTTTGATCCTGACATATCTTTTAGGCTTACTTATTTAATTATTTACTAAATACACATTTAAAAGCCGTATGAACCAGCCTTCTCCATGGCGGCCGTTCACCGCTCTCACCTCCCCACATGTGCTTTTGACCTCCTTCCCAGGGCTCCGAGCTGTACCCACATGCTGGTGTTCCCAGGGACTCTGCTAATGGATTGATCAAGGAACTCCTCTTGGTCTGGAACTCAGTAACTGACATTCTGACTGACACCAAGCATGAAAATCACATTACCCTGGTTGTAAAAAACCTTCACCGGCTACCTGTAAAGTACAGGATTATGTGTAAAGTCCTAGTTATTAACTTACAAGTCCTTAAATTGACTTGGTTTTGAATACCTCAGAGACATTCTGGAACCATACATCCCCAGTCGTTTTCTTTGGTCTCAGTCAATTGGATTAGTTCTTTTTGGCTGAAGACATTGAGCTACGGGGCATTTTTAATGTTTGCTCTCTACTTATGGAATTTATTAACCATGGAGGTCAGGCTGTCTTACTCTCTGTCAAGCTTTCAGTCCAAATTTAAGAGGTACCTTTTCCAGATTGCTGATTTGGCTAAATAAGCCATAAATCGATCCACAGTTGTTTAGTTTTTAAATCACTGTTCTTCTTTGGTATTTTTATGTATCTGCTCCAAGAGTTTGTTTGACATGTCACAGTTAAATTTTATATTATTCCACTTAATATCTTTTTTTTTCACATCCTGACTTGAAACACTGTCAAACTGAATTTACTAATTAAATGCTTTGTATGACATACTACCTTTTTGCATCTGCCTCAGAAGGATGTCACAAGGACAATGAGATGTGAAAGTACTTAGATTGTGAAACATCAGGTCTTATATCCAATTGTGTACATATAGTTCACCTTATTTTGGTTATTAATCAATCACTCCACTGTTACCAGTGCTCAAAAATTAATCGTTGAATGGACGAACGTATGCCAGACATACAGTGGGGCTGGGGCATAGGTCATGGCTTTCTTTAGCAAATTTCAACCTAGCATCTTTTGATAAGTACATATATGTGTAAAGTTAACTAATAATAAAATATTTATATATCAGGCTGGGACAACAAAGAAAAATATGACACAGGATACTACATAATTAAGAGCAAAATATATTCCGCATATAATTGCAGCTCTATAATTTCTGAGCAGAGAGACGTTCCTCAGGCTGAGGCAGTGAGGAGGGAAACCTGACTGAGACATTGGATTTGCAGTGGACCCAGGTTTGTGTGTAGCAATGGGGTAGCCAAGGAGGGGGTGGGTATGCTGTAGGGTATAACACAAAGATGACATGACAGCAGGAAAAAAACCAATGTTATTTTTCTTTTAAGTGGGAGGAAGGGCTTTTAAATTCGAGCCATTTGGCTGGACGATGATTCAGAAAAAAACATATAATACATAGTGCTTTATGACACATTTATCAAAATAAGAGCTTCTCCATTTTCTTTTAATGAGGAGAAAAGATTTTTTTTTTCAGAATTTTTCTTTGAGTCTCAAGACACTCAGCTGGGGTCAGAGAGATGGGTAGACAACAATGGAGAGGTCAGTAGAGTTCTTCAGGGAAGGGAAATTAAAGATTCTGTTATTGGTGGTATTTTACTTCCTGTTTTGGCTTGTTTGTTTGAAGACGGTGGTAGGGTTGGGATGGGGGAGGGCAGGTTCTGAGATCCAGTGCTAGAACTTGATTACTTCTTTGAGAATCACTGCTCCAGACATTTTAAAATACGAACTCTCCCCCAAAGCTGTCACGAAGTCTGTGAATCCTGTTTGGAAAGAAACATTCTCAATATAGCATAAGAAAGCATCGCCATGCTGGAGAGGGCATGGGGAAAAGAGAACCCTCCTACGCTGTTGATGGGAATGTAAATTGATACAGCCACTATGGAGACCAGCATGGAATTTCCTTAAAAAACTAAAAATAGAGTTACCATGCCATCCAGCAATCCCCCTCTTGGGCATATATCCAGAGAAAAACCACAATCCAAAAGGATCACATGCATCCCAATGTTCATAGTGGCTCTATTCACAATAGCCAAGATATGGAAGCAACCTAAATGTCCATAGACAAAGGAATGGATAAAGAAGACGTGATACATGTATACAAAGGAATATTACTCAGCCATTAAAAAGAATGAAATAATGCCATTTGCAGCAACATGGATACAACTAGATATTATCAAACTAAATGAAGTAAGTCAGACAGAGAAAGACAAATACCATATGATATCACTTACATGTGGAATCTAATTTTAAAAAAGATACAAATAAACTTATTTACAAAACAGAAGCAGACTTACAGATATTGAAAACAAACTTATGGTTACCAAAGGGGAAACTAGTGGGGAGGGATAAACCAGGAGCTTGGGATGAACACACATACACTACTATATATAAAATAGATAACCAACAAGGACCTACTGTAAAGCACAGGGAACTCTAGCCAATAGTCTGTGATAACCTATGTGAGAAAAGAATCTAAAAAAGAATGAATATACGTATGTGTACGTTCTGCTGTACACCTGAAACCAGCACAACATTGTAAATCTACTATACTCCAATAAAATTAAAATATTAAAAAAAAAGAAATCATAGCCCATTCAATCTAATCCGATTCAGTTCTATTCAATGAGTAGTTACCATGGTCTCTGTGCTTCCAGTGTCATCATTGTTGCTGCTGTGAAGAACCAAAGAAAGAGGAAGCAGAGAGTAGAATCTACTTGTGAAGATAAACCTTACTCAGAGGAAACATTTATCCATCAGGCGAGACCAAGGCTATGTAAACACCAAGATTAATACCAAACACTGTTGCTCTGTGCTCCCAGATTTCAGAGAAAGACCAAGGAGGAAGAGAAAGGATTTATTTTGGGGGAGAAACGTCCTGGAGTTGGCTCAGAGGAGTAGATGCCTTGCTACTCCACGTAGGGCCCACGGGCCAGCCACATGACCATCATTTGGAAGCTTGATTAAAAATTCAGAACCTCAGGCCCCATCTTTGAGATACTGAATAAAAATCTGACCCCAGGTGATTCATACTTTCATTCTAGGAAGCACAGTGTTAGAAGACACCAACTAAACTGCAAGAATAAAAACCTCAGATAGACACACCTGGAAAAAGAAACCCAGGCCTGCGAGGTATCCCACTCGTAGCTGAGTGCTCCCCGGCTCCCTCCTCCTGGCAGATCTCCTAGACTTTAACGGACCTTGCGTGGAGTATCCAAAGATAGAATTGGCCTCATGTGCAAGGAAAGTGCTGCTTAATAGCCAACCCTGTTGAAATATACTCCTGAGCGCTGACAGAAATGTAGAAATACTTGGACGGTGGGCGCAGGCTTGGGACTAGGCAAGGACTGAAAATGCCCTCTCTAGCATGTCTGGTCTTATGTGCAAGTGCCTGCAGGTATTGATTTGAGCCATTGCTTTCAAAAGTTAAAAAAATTATACACATGCCAAAAACAAAAAACAAAACAAAACCCCAAAACCTACCTTTCTGTTTCTGTCATATAAGTTCATGCTTGTCTGGTTTGAATTAGTTAGAGTGGTTCATTATGGAGCAGGGAGAGAAGAGACATTTTAATGGAATTGGCAAAACCCAAGCCAGGGTGCCCAGCAGAATAGGCTGGAAGTAAACAGCTGTGCCCTGGCTTTCTACATATGAAAAGGGTTTCTCATGCCTAGGATTAATGGAGTGCTTAAACAGCCATAGAGACATTTTTATAATTATTACAATTCCTCCTTCCCTCCCTTCCTTCCTTCCTTCCTTCCTTCCTTCCTTCCTTCCTTCTATAAGGTTTTAAAAATAATGTGGTTTCCATGCAAATCAAAACCAGCTGAAAGTTTGCCAAGGCCAAGATGTAATTGAAGATGGCATTTAAGCCTTTGTGTCTCCTCTGTCTCCAGAGATACCATCATAAAATAAAAGACTTCATCAGGTAATGTTTTCTTCATTATTCAACATCACAATTCTGAAGCGAAAAAAGATAATTAGACATGTGGTGCTGTCGACACATCGTTTACGAGGAGCTTCTAGTTAATTAGTTATGGTAAAAGGTTTTTATATAGTCATAATTACTTTATATTTCAGAGGAAAAGAAGCAAACATACATGTATTTTATTTTACCTGGTGACAAGTTTATCAAAGTGATGCTGGTGTTTTGATGATCCTTCGGCACCTTCTTCAGACTTCCCAGGATGTAATGCAAAGTGTCACAAGCGGATTTTCATAGCACAACCCTTGTCAACTTTAATAGGAGCTGCACATCTGAAATCCTTACACAACAGCTTGCTAGATTCTGTAAGAAAATATCATCTTCTTGGTGTCCTGAATTTCCTTTGTCATGGATGGAAGGTTCACCTCTGGAATAATTTGGAGACTGGTTACAGTAATTTTGTATAAAACATGAGGCAAGCCACCTTCAGGAGAATACTGTATCTATTCTAATTTCTGGGGGCAGCCACTGAAGAAAAGATGATGGCAAAATAATATGCTGAGAAATGAAGAGTTCTACAATTTATGTGTTGAAAATAATTTCAATCTTTTATAAACTATCTTTTTTTCCACCTGCTGTTTCTGCTGGATCGGTTATTCAAGATCTCAACCCAATTAAGAAATGAAGAGAGATTGGGAGTTTGGGATTAACAGATGCAAACTATTATATATATGATGGATAAACAACAATGTCTTACCATATAGCATAGGAACTATGTTCAATATCCTGAGATAAACCATAAAGGAAAAGAATATGAAAAAGAATATATATATATACATATATATAATTGAACTACTTTTACGTACAGCAGAAATTGACACAACATTGTAAATCAACTATACTTCAATACAATTTAAAAAAAAGAAAAGAAAAAAGAAATGAAGAGAACTTAAAGATCGATATTCTTAGTTTTGTGTCTGCACCAGGTCCAATCATTTCTTGACTAAGGGGAGAACAAGAACAGCTCTGTCATGTCCTATGCCCACTTGGGTGTCCTGAGCACAGATTGTGTAATCTCTAGTGATGCCTACCCGTGAGAGAAAATTAATCAGGTACCAACCTGCCCTGACTGTTGATCTCCCTGGATGTCACATGGCTGATGTATGTCTGAGTATATGTACAATCAAGGTATACTCAACCATGGGGCTAGAACCCAGTTTTCCTCAATCTCAGTCCACTGCTTTATTTCTCAGAACAGAAGGAAACCTGAGTTACGTGTTAAAGAGGGCAAATGGATAATTCTCAACAGCATGGTACCAAATGCCAGTGTCGCCTTCTACACGGCTGAGTTTGCCAGCTGTCCAACCCTGAGAATCAAAACGGCAGGCTCATGCTTTCCTCTACTCCTGCCATCATATTTGGTGTCGCAACACTTTAGCAAGCTATATGGGAATAATCACGGTTGCCATTTCTTGAGTGTTTCACCGTGCTTGCACTGTATCACACACTACACTTCATCAAGGACTTGCTGCCTCCTGGGTGAATACGCTTGGGCAAGGTAATGAATCTGTCCAAGCTTTAGTTGCCTTGTCTATAAAAAGAGAGTATTAACAGGGTTAAGATAGACAGCAAATGTCAGGAGATTAGCACAATGCCAGACACATAGTAAATGCTTAGTAAATCTTAGCTATGGTTAGTTTTATTTTAAGAACAACTCTGTGATTTAGATACTATCGTTATCCTCATTTCATATTTGGTAAAACTCAAAGAGGTGAAATCACATAGCAAGCATATGGTAAAGCTAGGATATAAACCCAGGCTCCAAATCCAAGCTATTAGCCTCATCAGAAAAACTGTAACAACCCTGGACCATGATCATCTTCTTGTTTGACTTTTCCCTTTCACCCTCCATTCTGGTGGGCATCCTGGAAAATAAGATCTAAAATTTTTGGTTTCTGAGACTCGGCATTTGGCTGCATGTGGGACATCTCGGAGCCTGGTCTGAGTATCCCAACATTGGTTCCTTCAACTTACCTAGGCTTCAGTGCCTCCCAATTTACTTGCTTATTTACAGGATGGGTGGAGGGAGGAGGAAGACCCAACTAGCTCTTCTCCCACATCCTTGTTCTCCTGGCCAACCTGACTGGTCTCTTGTGATGAAAGACAAGGCTCTCACCACTCTGGAGTTTTCCTCTATAATTCTCCCTGCATGGTTTCTGTTTCCAACCTCATTCTCCAGGATACTAAGATTTTTTGCCTGGATAAATCAGGGAGGGATCTCCTTATTTTCCTAGCCAGGGAAAAATCGGTCTTTGCATTCAGCACCTCTACTGTTTATCCTTTCCACTTTCTCAAGTGAACCAAGAAAGGGAATGCGTCTTTAGTGCAGGTTTCCTGGTGGCTAAATGCAATTCCAGGGTGTGCTGATACATTACATATGAGGGTATCTCCTTAGTTAGGAGTCATCTCATAGCCAAACTGAAGAAAGTCTATTTAGGAAGACGAAATAAATTATATTTGACATGGGGCATGTTGAGTGCCTGAATAAATGAGATCATTAATGTGTTGTCATTAATGTGAATCATACCCTGCATCCCTACTTCCACCTTGAACCTAAACATATGTATTAGCCCCAGAACTGGAATTATAACAGAGAGGCATGCCCTAGTAAGGAAGAGCCATCTTTACTCTCATTTCCTTGAGGTAATTAAGAGAATATTTACTATTTCTATGTATTTTTAGTGGGATGCTTTTAGCTATGATTCTAATCATTAATCATTGTCCCATAATCTAGGGAAGAAATATAGATTTAGAATGACAACATATTTGGAAATAATCTCTCCTTTTCTCTTCTTAAAGGAGTAAACGATAAAAGTTTTAGTATGTCTAAGGTGAATGGTTTCTAAAAGTTGTGATACTTCGAGTTCAATCAACATCTTTAGCTAATTTATGTAGAACACTATAATATTTTAAATTCTTGAATAAATAATTCCCAATTAAGTGTGCTAATTAATTCTCAATTGATTATGCTAATTTACACTAATTACTAATGTAATTACCAAATTGAAGATTAACCTGGAAATTTGGAAGAGCAGTGTTTCTGTTAACTAAACAGGAATAAATTACATAGGCGAGAGCAGAGGCAGGGTTCTTTTTATTTTGTTTGGCTAGCTTGATGCCTACAAAGTACAATATAATCTGGGAACATCTGACTTCAGGATCTAATCCACTTGCAAAACCATGGAATCCTGCCTACCCACCACTTCATTCCCACGTGAATCCTTTGTCTTCAACATTCCTGATGATTTTAAAAGCTGTTACTGATGATGAAAAGATCATCTATAACTACAAAGGGGAAAAAAAAAACTAGGACTTTTTACAGCATTTTGTCATTGTCTGCCAAGGCTGTTGGAAAACCACAGAATTGTTAGACCTATTGCCTATTTAACAGGACTAAGAAAGTATCAGTGACCTTTGTTTGCTGAACTCAACATAAAGACTCTACAGGACATGCTCATTGGAACTGTGGCTTGAATTACTTTCTTGCTTAGGTTCAGACAGATGTAGAAGAAAATTAGGGTGGGTTCCAAACAGTAAGAGCTAGGCTCTTTGAGATCATGAACAATATCATTTTTTAACCATTACCCCAGATTTTAGGTATTGCTATACTTCACATACTGTTATTTACAGTGCTTAAGGGGCTATATTTCTCCATGATTTGTTGATATCCATTCAGTCGGTCAATCAGTTGGTCGCTAGTGTGTGTGTGTGTGTGTGTGTGTGTGTGTGTGTGTGTGCGCGCGCATGCGCGGCAAGCCAGCTTCTGTTCTTGTCCTCTGTGCCCTGTTCTAGATCTTGAATATACAAGGATGAAAAAGTAAAACCTCAGCTTTCAAGAGGCTCTCGCCCAAGCAGAGATAATGTCCGACAGTTTTCTCGGCATAAAATTACAGCTTAAAGAGCACAATTTATCAGCAGGGGGAAAAGCCCGTTTTGAGAATGACCGAGCCTAGACTCGTGGACAGAAGGATTTTCAGGGTTTGCATATGGTGGAATAATTCACCTCATTCCCAAGTGGTAAGGAAAGGGTCAGCTCTGCTTCTTCCACCTCTAGGCTCAAGGAGAGGTATTTCTCTGAGAGCTGGTGGAGAATCCACTGGAATTTGATCTAATCCTCATTTCCCCTCCTAAAGGCTCGCTGACTTATATTAGGTCCTAAACCTACTCTTAACTCCTAAAGAAACAAATTTTCTTCTTCTGAGGTACAGCACTCATGGCCCTGGAAGGCCGTGAAGAATAACAAACAAATGACTCTAAAGTACTTTAAACGTCCAAAATGAAATTTGCCACATGAAAGCCAAGTATTGTTATTAATGACAGGAATTGCCAACATGCTAAGAACAAAGGAACGCTCCAAGCACTTATCATTCATCTTATGCTTTTTAATCCATTGTGCTTTTCTTTAACAGCAAAACCTATCTTGTTATAAATTATTAGTTGTAAATTACTTATTTAAAATCTCATGACTGTTCATTTGAGTAAACCATGAGGTAGATTTCTGCTGTAACTTAAAAAGCTCCCAAATGAGCTATAATTCATCTCCTATTAACAGCCAAATAAGAGCTATAAACCATAAGAAGAAAATGAGTCATGGTTGCATCATAAGAATTAACTTCAGAGAAATATTAAAAACTAAATATTATTTTCAGTATGTTGGGATTAACTATTATTTGCAACCCAACCACTGGTAGCACTTTATTATATGATAGAAAACACAAAAACACATGATTAATCCTGACCTGCTATCTATTGACTTTAATCTAGATTAGTGTCTCCTAACCCTAGTTTGTTTCACTCTGGGGCATTTCCAACTATCTCAAGGGATGTTATGAAATTCTTCCAAATTGCCTAAACAAAATTAATTTTAATTCACATTAGTATTAAAAATAAATGTATACCATATGGCAGACTAGAGGAAAGAAAATACTAGAAAGTCAAACTAATAACTTAGAAAAAGATTCCAACTCATTAGCCAACTTAAGTGAAGATTTAGATAACACTTTTGAAGCCACAAATTCTCAGCAAATAGGAATGTGGTTCTGGAAACCAAGAAAACACCACTGAGTTTTATGTCCTCAAATTGCATTTTCGAGGGCTCTTGAAGAAACACTTTTCTTTACCATGAACTAATTCTAGCTTCAAAAATGTCTACGGACATCCCTGCTCTTTCACAATTTAGGTAAGGATAATGTTTTACTCCTACGTACTGTTTCATGGTTTATAATACGCTTCTATACACTGTATCTCAGCTGATAAGAAATACTGGTGACCCGCACGATCACAGAGAAAGACAACACAAAAAGGCTATCTCAGCGATAGATCTTCAGCAACTAAATCTCAAGTGGAATAAGGTTGTACTTCACCACTGCGAGTTTAATATTCTCTGTGATGTACTTGGGGATAGATGGGAATAGTGAAGGCTGCTATTTTGCTTTTACTTTTCCAGCTCCAGTGCCACATGTAGAAGCTAAATGCTTGTATGAACTTGACTTCACTCTCTCCCATTCTCTAATAAGGTGGAGGAAGGGACAGTCAGGAGTCAGTGGTAGAGGGGATAAAAGAAAATGATTGCTTCAACACAAACTGAATTTAAAGTAAGTGATGTGTGTAGTGATCTCGTGGGGAAACTGGGAAAGCAGGTAGCTAGACCACATGCGTAGAAACCGGAAAGCTCAGATTGGGGCACTTTGAAATAACACCTATTGATGAAGGCATCTGAGATTCAGAAGGAGATCCAGGTAGAGGTTCACTCACTCTTCAAAAAAGACCAGCTGTCACATGCAAAAACAAAGATGTTGTGCTTGTTATAATACTCGGGATACTGAAGAGTATCTTTTGTTTGTTTGGCCATGCTGCGTAGCAAGTGGGATCTTAGTTCTCCGACCAGGGATCAAACCCGCGCCCCCTGAGGTGGAAGCACCGAGTCTTAAGCACTGGACCGCCAGGGAAGTCCCTGAAGAGTACTTTTTAAGCCAAAATACACCCCCATTTGTGATAAGATGGACCTATCTCATATTCTGATTTTAATGCTTATTCAGAGGAAGGTCATTGGCAATAATACCTGGACAGTTTTTGTGTGTTGAGCATGAGTATAAATTTTAGTATACCTAAAACTGAACGAATTTGCTGGGAGCATCATTATAAGAGCAAAATGCTAAGGAAGCTATTAATAATTTGAAAATTGTGGTTCACATAGGAAATGTTAAATCTGCCTGCTAAAGAACTGTTTCAGACTACGTTTAACTCATTGATCCTAATATTAAAATGCAAAGCAGGGTGGATATGAGTTTTCATGCTACTAGTTTATCCTCTGAGTATCTTCCTGCAGGTGGCAGGCACAGAAAGGTATAAATAGACTTTGAAGGGATTTCTGGTCCTTGTATGAAGGCCAAGAATCATAGAACTAGTTCTTCTTAGCAGTCTAAGGTCCTGGCCTTCAAGAAGTCTCAGTTCAGTGGGATAAAGAGATACACAAATAAATAATGTTAACATGTTATAGTAAGGGCTGCAGAAGAGGTACGTTCAAAAAATCCTAGACATTCACAGAAGGGAGTGAAAATCTCTTTCTAGGGCAGGTGGAAAAGTGGCATCTGGGCTCCCAAATGAAAAGCGGAAGTTACCAAGTATGAAAGGAGGGCATTCAGGGCAGAGAAAAGAACAAATGAAAAGTCATGAAGGTATGAAAAGGTGTGCTCCAGGGAAGAGGGAGATGGACAGTGTGCCTGAGGCGTGGCGTATGTGGTCGATGTGTAGAGAACAATGTGGAAAGGGCAGCTGTACAAGATGGCAAGAGGGAGATGTCGAAAGTTCTGGGGAGCTTTCCAAGGATAAAATTAAAAAGCCCTCACAATGCAAAAACCTCCAGGAAAACAGTATTGGATTTGGCACTCTCCAACTTATTCCCAATTCTGAATCTTCTAGTAGATAGTTTATTCAAGAGAAAACCAAGCTAATGATAGAAATCAGCGAGGAAAGATTTGTTTTCTAAAAATAGGCTTTAATTACTTGCTGGAACACATTTATTTCGTGTTGAACTCATGGTTGTTATTTTAATATTTTAAAATATTCACCAAAAAAATTAGAAAGGATCTGTGCCTTGAATATTAAGAATTGCTAGATTCCTACAATTCTATTGGAAAATTAAAAGACTTCAAGAATATGAGTTTAATGAGACCACAATCCACATTTACAACTGAACACTGAGAAATGAGACCAAATTTTCACCTCCTGTGTTTCCTCTGGCTATAATCTTCCCAACTCTACTAAGAAGCTGCTGGGAAGTATGCCTATCATGAAAATTGCTCAATTTTCAAAATGATCTATGAATCATAATGGGACTCTTGGTAGTTAAGTGTCTACAATAACATAAAAATGCCTCCCAGCCCTTTAACAGGTGGTAGAAAGAAGTCAGAAATGATTCTCACAATGGTCTTTTTTACTCCATTTAAATCCCAGTATATCAGACAACATTAGAAGGAAAAAAAATACCTAGAGCATGGGTATAATAAGATATATAAGCTTATAGGATAGTAACATGATATGAGAGATCGGTCTGGTGCAGTGGAGCCAGACTGCCTGGGTTAAAATCCTGGATCCATCATTTACCAGCTGTACAATCTCAGGCAAGTTATCTAACCTTCTTTCTTGTGTGTCAGTTGCTGTAAAAATGCATGCGCCAATATCATCTATGAAATAGGGTTATTGTAAATGCTCTATCTTGCCTCTCGCCCATAGATTCTCCTCCAATCTTTCTCCATCCTGCTCTGTACCCTGGAAGCTGGCCCATAAAAGTGGCAACAATGAGCTCTTCACCCTCTGGCTTTCAGTCCTGTTTGGCTGATGGGAGGCACAGGCAAGAGAGCTGGAGACAGGAGGAAGAGTGATGTCGGGGTGTTTATTCTCCTTGTTCCTCCCTGCCAGGTTGCCATGGTTGTCTGCAACCCACCCTCTCTCTGGGTACATCTAACCACTCCCTCTCCACGTCCCTTCAGGCGCGCCTAGGGTGGTAAAGGCTCCCTGCTGCTGTCAGCCATGGGGTTGTGCAAATCCCACTCACACCTTTGTAAATATTCCTTTTATTCACTTCACTTCGATTTACCCAATTTGAGTGTGCCGTCTGTTTCCTGCCAGCATCCTGACTAATAGAATGAGTTCCGCTTTGTAAAGCACTTATAATAATAGCTGGCCCATGATAAGCACTATATAAGTATTCGATAGATAAATAAAATAAATGAGATTTAGAAACTTTTTTGTAGTTGATTTAAGCATCTCTTTCTGTATCCTGTCACACAAAGCAAAATCTTCAGAAACATTTTCCCAAATAAAAGTGTTTTCTTCAGCAGACTTTATGTATGTGAAATAACCATCATTCTATTTCTAATCACGTTTTTAGTGCTTTGGTTAAAAAAAATTCTAAGTAAAATATTATTAAAGTTGTTTTCAATTCAATAGGAGCCCATGGGGAATTTATGTAACTATATTCATTATAATTATTACGTGTAATTATTTCCCCCTTTTTAATACTTTGTTGTCTTTTCTCAATATGTCTTTTTTCACATATACAGTATTGTCTTTTTTGGTGCTTTAAAACAATTTGGAATACAAACATATATTTTTACTCAATTGGTCAAATATAACAGTATTTTACAGTTTCTAAAATTATAAACGTATTTCATAAAAGCAATAGGTTTGTTACCTCTTTGCATGAAAGACAAGAGATTTTGTATATTGGATTCCACCTTTCCCATCCTTCATTCTTAAGTCTAAGCTTCTAAGACCCTCGTCCTTCCCCATTTTATTCCAGAAAGTTTATCTACTTTATGTGCTACTATTTTTTTTTAAATAGCTTAAACCAGACAGTGGCAGCAGCCTTCTAGTTTGAGCTCTTATTTACTTATTTCTGTAATGACTGCTGGTTCCTCTTAGCATAACATCTCCATTCAGTATTTTTGTCGTTGTTGTTCTAATTCATTTCTTAAATGGCCTCGAGCAAGCTACCAAAAAAAAAAGAAAAAAAGTCTGAAACTTTGTAGATCTCAGAGTATTCTTTTTTTTTTTTTTGCTTCCTATATGAATGACAATTTGACTAGAGTATTCTAGGGTCTCAAAGTCTTTTTCTAAGTGGTGTACAGATTTTATTCCAGCATCTTGCAATAACTGCTCTAGTAGAGATATGTGAAGATTGTCTGGTTTTTATCACTTTGAAATTAAGCAAAGTTGCTGGCTAGGAGACCATCATATAAAAATCAATTGTGTTTTTCTACTCCAGCAGCCAAGGTTTAGAAAAATATAATTTTACTGTAAAAACATACTATTCACAAAACAACTAAATGTATAAATTATGAAACTTCATGGACATACATTAAAGAAGACCTGAATAAATGGACAGGTATACTGTACTCATGAATAGGAAGACTCAGTCTTATAAAGATGTCAATTCCCTTCCAAAATCTATACATTCAGTGCAACTGGGACAATTGGTTATTCATACGGGAAAATGGATTTCCATCTCACACTATACAAAATGAAGTCAGTGTGGATTCCAAATCTCAATGTGAAAGCAAAATATTAAAATTTTTAGAAGAAAAAAAATTCTCTATTATCTCTCCCGGTAGGGAAGCATTTCTTAAATAAGATACAAAACCCACAAACCACATAGAATCAATCTGACTATATTGAAATGAAAATCTTCTGCTTATCAAAAGATATCACTTAAAAGTGAAAAGAAAAGTCACAGACTGGGAGAGATATTTGCAAACCATTTTACTAACAAGGATAAGTACACAATTCAATGAGAAAAAAAGATGATCCGATAGAAAAATGGGCGAAAGACAGGCACAGATATGTTATAGAAAAGGAAATATGAATATCTAATAAATGAATAAAAAGCATCAACTTTATTAGATTCAAGGAAGACTAAAATAAATTCACAGGGGAGACCATTTTGTACCAGCTGGACTGGCCCAAAAGTCAAAAGTTCTGAAAACATCAAGTGTGGGTAAGGAGGTTAAACAGCAGAAACTTATTTATTGAGGGATGGGAGCATAAGGATACAAGCACTTTAGACACATTTGATGTTATCCAATTAAGGTGCATGTACCCTCCTATGATCCAGTTCTCGGGGGCAGTGGTTCTCAAAATTGTGCATCAGCATCTCCTGGAGAGCTCATTAAAACACAGAGTGCTGTCCCCATCCCCAGAGTTTCTGACCCAGTAATTCTGTGATGGGATCCAAATATTTGTCCTGCTAATGAGATCCCAGGTGACGTTGAGGCTGCTGCTACAGGACTACATTTTGAGAACCATTGTTCTGGAGAAACTCTTCAATATGTAAATATGGATTTATGTACAAGAGTGTTCACAGAAGCATTTTTTGGTAATAAAAAAAACCCTGTAACAACCCAAATATTCATGGAAGAGAGAATGAAAAAGTAAACTGCAATATGTTCATAAGATATTGTAGAGTAGTGAAAGTGAATGCACAGCAGCCATGTGCATCAACCCGGATGAATATCAGAAAACACAGCCTGGAGTAAAAAATAACGACTTGCAGAAAAAAACATGTAGGATAATATAATTTACTTAGAGTTCAAAATCATGCAAAATTAAACTATAATTGCTTAGCAATAAGTGCACTTACATAAAAAAAAAACCAAGGTAATGACAAAACTCAACATAGTCTATAGAGAAATACATTCAAAGATGGGCAAATAGTGGACTTTAACAGTACTGGGTAAGGCTTTATTTCTTAAACTGGATGGAGAGTACATAAATGTTTGTCTTATTATATTCAAATTTTTCTTGATATGTGCAATATTTCAAAATAAAGTAAAAATAGCAATTATGTTTTAAAAGGAAGCTAAACTTTACCTTTCTCTTTGAAAGTTGAAAACTCTCATGTCCTTAATTTAGGTGGGTGAGATGTTTCTTCTTTTATGACATTGTTTTTCAATTCTGAATAGTTTTATTTATGTGTGACTTTATATTTTGTGCCTTTACTGTTGTTTAAGTTCCGGAACATCTATTTTTTCATACAATTTGGATCTCTCTGTATCAGTCATCTTTTCTTGAATTTTTCATTTCTATCACATTCCAGATATATTTCTCAAGTTTATTTTCTATTTTCTTGTTGTACTTTCTAGCATCATCCTCTCATAAGAATTTTAACTCATTGGCAACTAGATTCCAGCTATTTAAAGTTAGTTTTTCCATGGGAAAAAAAAAATCTGTGGAAAACACGAAGTTTACTTTCAAGTCAGAGATTCTTAACTGAGATTGGTGAAATATCCGAAACCATATGCGACATTTTTGCTTGTCATTTTTTATCTGGGGAGGAAATTCATAGTTTTATCAGATGTCATAAGCTGGTCTGTTACTGGAAAATGTTTAGCTCTAAGAACAACTCTGTTTTTTTACGTTGGAGAAAAATTTGCTCCAAGTCATGTTTCTGTTAATTTATACTCCCTTAAATTTTCCTTACTGATAAGAATCTTGTTTTATTTTACAGTTATCCTAACAGGGCATCACAGATCAGTTTCTTAGTTAAGATTTTGATTAATATCCAGATATTTTTGTTCAGTTGAGCAAAAAAAATTAAAGGCTAAATTTTAAATTTCTGACCATAGTACTACTCATTCTATCAGCCTGGGGTTTCAGGTTCATGACAAGTTATCAAATGTTCTCTATATTCTTATCATACAACAGACATGAAAGTGAATACTGAAATATGTGTTTGAAAGGAAGAGGTTATTTCCAGTTGTCAGAAATTTGGAAAATGTGTTGGAGAAATTGACGTTTGCCCTGAGACTTTGGACGGGTGGGGATAGGAGGAAAAAGTGCCGTAAGGTTGAAAACAACAACAACAACAACCCCCCCCAAAACAAACAAACAAAAAAACATAGAAAAGACAAGGTATTGGGAAAGTGTGCAAGAGTATTGATCCTTTCAAGGAAACAGCTTTTGGCTTTGTTAACTTTCTATTTTTTGGTATGGTTTTTTACTTCACTATTCTCTGCTCTTTAGTTTTTCCTTTCTTCTATTTCATTTGGGTTTACTTTCTCTTATTTTTATAGACCAAATATAGGTCATTAATTTTATTTCATTCTTTTTTTTCTAATAAAAGCATTTTAAGCTATAAATCTTCTTGTAAGCACTGCTTTAGCTGCATCCCACAAATTTTGATATGTTATGATTTTACTATCATTCAATTTAGAATATTTTCAGTTCAAAATCTATGAGTTACATAGAGTATATAATTTAATTTTAAAACGTCAGATGGAGAGGACCTAGATGTATTTTTGCTACATTTTCTAATTTAATTTTTGCTGCATTTTCTAATTTAATTCCACTGTGGAGAGCACATACAATCATTTTATATTTATTTAGGTTTGTTGAATGACCCAAATATGATCTGCTTTGCTGAATGTTCTATGTGCATTTGAAAAAATGTGCACTCCCTGATATTGGGTATAGCATTCTACAACCATCCATTAGATCAAGATGATTGATAGTGTTATTTAAATCATCTATATCTTTTCTCCCCCAGATCTTTATTGGAGTATAATTGCTTTACACTGTTGTGCTAGTGTCTGCTGTACAACAAAGTGAATCAGCTGTATTTATACATATATCCCCATATCCCCTCCCTCTTGAGCCTCCCTCCTATACTCCCTATCCCACCCCTCTAGGTCATCACGCATCGTAGAGTTGATCTCCCTGTGTTATGCAGTTGCTTCCCACTAAGGATCTATTTTACATTTGGTAGTGTATATGTGTCAATGCTACTCTCTCACTCTACCCCAGCTTCTCCTTCTCCTCATCCCCGTGTCTTCAAGCATGTTCCCCACATCTACATCTTTATTCTTCTCCTGCCACTGAGTTCATCAGTATATTTTTTTTAGATTCCATATATATGCATTAGCATATGGCATTTTTTTTCTCTTTCTGATTTACTTCACTCTGTATGACAGACTCTAGGTCCATCCACCTCACTACAAATAACTCAGTTTCATTCCTTTTTATGGCTGAGTAATATTCCCTCTATATCTTTATTGATGTTTTAAGTCTGGGTTTTTCAAATCAATTGTTGAGGAAAGAGGGTTTCAACCTCCAACTGACTGTGGATTTGTCTACTTTCCCCACTTAATTGTCAATTTAAAAAGTGCATTTTGAAACTCTGTTGTCAGACACGTATGTTTACAATACTTGTCTTCCTGATGTAATATATGTGTAATCTATATTTTAATATATATTCATATATAATATATATAAAATCACACTTAAAAACATATGTGTCACCACCATGACATTTGTTATATATATTACACCTACATATACTAAATTTCCTCAAAGTTTTTTCTATCCCATTTTCTCTCCCCTCCCCTTCTAGATTCCAATTATATGCAGATTAGATATTTTGATATTGTTCCACAGGTTCTTGAGGCTCTACTCACTTTTTCCCCATTTTTTTTCCCTGTATGTTCTTCACATAGAATTATTTCTATTGATCTATCTTCAAATCCTCTGCCTATTCAGTCATCTCCATTTCTGTCAGGCCCATACAATGAAATGTATTTCTAATATTGTGTTTTTTGGTTTTATCATATCCATTTGGTTCTTTTTTACAGTTTCCAGTTCTCCATTGAGATCTCAGGAGAGATCTTTTTGTTAATAACACAAACATATTTTCCTTTACAGTCACGAGTGTGGTTATAATGGCTGATTTAAAACTCTTGTCTGCTAATTCCCGCCACTGAGTTCTCTCAGGGTCAGTCTCCACTGACTGTCTTTTGGGTCCCATTTTTTTTCTTCATATGCTTAGTATTTTGGGTGGCATCCAAGAAGTTATGAATGATATATATTGTAGAGCCCCTGGATTTTGTTGTGTTCCTCTGAAGAATAGTGATTTTTTTTTTAAGGCAGGCAGTTAACTAACCTCAAACTCCAAACTGTCTCCCTTGCAGTGAGCAGCCACAGAGATCTCTGTCCAGTTCCTTTAGCCTTAGCTGGGCTGCTTGCACAGACGGTCAGGGCTCAGCAATGATTTTGCAGAGTTTGTGCACAGAACACGTTGCCCACAGCATTCCCCACCCCCCCCCACCACTTACTTTGGCGCTCTTCTTCCCAAGATTCCCCTCTCGCTTTCCAGTTCAATCACCCTGGGCTCTATCTCGTGGCTCTTCATGCCAGTAAGACGTCAGGCTTTCTATCCAAGTTTTTAGTCACTCCTATTTGGCAAGGATTGGGTCCTGCTTTCTGGCAAAAAACAGTGATCATGGGAAACGCCTGTTGTCATTCCCTTCTTCCAAGTGCAGACTTCCCTCCAGCTCTTGTCTGCTCAGTTACTCTCTGGTGCCTTTGGACAGCTGCTTTTTATATTTTGTCCAGAATTTATTGCTGTTATATGCACGGGGATTACCAGAAGCCAGGAGCCCATTCTGTTTCTTTTTTGAGTTTGTTCGTATCTCATGTCTTTTTCTTTCCTTATTATTTATCACTTTTTTCCTCCCTGGGCCCCCGGGCAGTTCTTCTGATGCCCAGAGTCTCACAGCCTCTTCTGAAAGCAGCTCCAATGAGCCTCATCTTTCTAATCACAGAGGCTCAAATCAAGTCCAAGGGGACAGACAGGGGATGAGAATAAGCTATCAATGGCCTTGTCTTATAACCACACCTGAGCATTCTCTTCAAAGCGCATGGTCTCTAGACCTGTGGCCATTTACTCAACTCAGCAAGTATTTACTGAGTGTCTACCAAGTATGAGGCTCTGTTAAAGGCCTTTTGGATACATTAATAAACAAAACAGTCAAATATCCCTGCCCTTGGGGAGGTAACATTATGAAGAACAACACAGGCAATAAACAACAGACATGATAAATAAGCATTATAGTAAGTTAGAAGATGGTAGCTGGTCTCCTTCATTCTCATTCCCAAAGCAGTCTTGGCTCTCTGGAAGCACAATCATTCCAACATCTTCATTTCCCTCAACTTTACCAACTCTTGAGTTGTTTTCCCAGAGCTAAGAAACAGGCAGTGAGCCTTGAAGGGAAAGCACTTGGCTTCAGCTGCTGCAGTGACTCGTTTTCGCCACTGGGTGGGAAAAAAAACGAAAGGAGCTGAAGAGTATTTGCAAAGGGATAGACGGCGAAGGAAAAGCCATTATTCAATTATGGCTAAATTCCACCTAATCTCGACTCTCCATGTGACCTCTCTTCTACCTTTAGAGCAAAGACCACACAATCAGATAGAATAATTTCATCACAGAGTGGTTGTTTTGTACCTGAAACTGAGAAAGTATTTTTTGTCCAGCACAGGACTCTGTGTGTGTGTGTGTGTGTGTGTTATTCTATTTTCATTAATTGTTATTTTTTTCACTCTTCAATATATATTATATTCACTATAGGTATGTATGTGTGTATTCTATTTATACTGATACCTATATATATGTTTTTTTTCATATTTATTACATGTATTTATAAGTATGTGTGTCTACATTTTATATATAGGTATATATCACATTATATTATAGACCTTCAACAGGCCACTTTTAACCCTCTTTGCGGTGTGGTGTTTCTTGCTGCAGGGAGCATGTATGTATGGTAATTTTACATATATGCTCACCATCGTTGCTCACACATAACAAGCTTATCACAGTATGGGTACTGCGCTAGGTACGCGGAGGTTGTTAATGCTCACGGTAACCCCACGAAGTAGATATTGTCATTACTCCCATTTTACAGATAAGGAAACTGAGGAGTAAAGAGGTTACATTGTCCAAGTTGGAATTAGGATTTAAACTCAGCTTTGACTGACGAAGCCATTATTTTTAACTAGGGTCAGCACGCTTTTTCTATAAAGGGCCCGAGAGTAAATATTTTAGGCTTTGAGGGCCAAGTGGTGATGGTGCAATGACTCACCTCTGCTGGGTGTGACAGCAGCCAGAGATAATACGTAAATGAGCAGGTATGGCTTTCTTCCAACAAAACTTCATAAAAAGAGGTGGTGGGCAGGATACAGCCCCTGAGACGAGTTTACTAAGCCCTGCTCGTAACCACTAGGCTCCACCGCCTTCCTGACGCCAAAGATTCAGATCAAAACTGAAAACTCCTTCTCTCGCCCGCTCCATAACCGTGTTCATCAAAGACGTATCACTTGACTACTCTGGGCTTCAATTGCTTAGTTTCTGGTGGAAACAGAAAATCTTGGCTTACCTTGCAGTTCTGAAATCTAGAATTCTGGGTTTTCAAGAATTAAGCTTAGCCACAAGGAGCTGCTGACACTCATAGAAAAGGAAAGAGGATGTCAGTGTTCACATGAGTGGCTGAATCTGTCTAAAGGAGACATTCAGATGAAACTTTGGAAGAAACTTTTCTTTTACCTCCAAAACAGCACAGGGAATGGTGTACCATGTCAGAGCCAATGGGCAGGTAAGTCAGAAACTCCAACGTTTAGGGGAAAGAACACATTCGGTGAATATTAGTATCCATCTGGCGCAATGCCAGGCTCTTGACAAGCCTTGTTTCATTCACAGTATCCCTATGTGGGTAGATGTGGCATTTGGGGAGTGGAGGGGGAGAACTGATAAAATATCAATATTCAGAGCATGGCCGGCAAAAGCCTCTCGGGACAATACCTCATTTGGGAACCTGGCAGGCCCAGAAATGAAATATCATTGGTATGTCTGCTGACGATAAACTCAGCTACTGAATTAACAGACCAGAGTATCAATGTATTCATTTATCCAGGAGTATTCACCCTTATGGAGCGGGGGGGTTGGCTTAATAAGCATTTCTGAGACACCCAACACGTACTAAGGACTTGGGAACAAAGATAGGGAAGAGGACATGGCATTTGAGTGAAGGAACTTTCAGATTGGTTACTGCAGGCTTGTGAGGGATGGGAGGAGTGCTGGGTGGAGATGGACCAGGGACCACCTGAAAGTAGGCTGCACCCCAATACAGACCGACCTTTTGAGGAGCACTCCTCTAGAGCCCACATATGGGATAGGACGAAGGACACCAAACTGGCTCCCCAAGAGACCATTAGCCCTTGCTCTGCCCCATCTCCTTCTGAGACCCTGGACAGTAGTACTAATGCCTTACACATACTGAGCACTTACAGTGCATGGGTTCTGTGTGCTAAGTGCCTTACATGCAAGACCTCGCAAACTGAATCTAAATTCCCGAGTGTGACAGTGTAGGTTTCCCGTGATTTAGCCCCAACATAATGTTCTAGTTTTTTCTCTTCCACATGCACCCTAATCTGCAGCCACATTGCATCACTTTCCATCGCTTTTACTTCCAGCTGCAGCTGACACAATCTCTTCCTCCTGCATTGCCTTTTCCAACTCAGTCCATCATAACGCTGGCCATCCTTCTAGCCCCAGCTCACAGGCTAAACTTTTCCCTGAAGATTTTCCTTGGCAGACATCTCTCTTATGAACAGTAGAAAACTTCACACCTCATTCATTAACCCTTAGGTGCCTTAAAAAAAATCCGTCTTAATGCTCTCAGTTCTGATTACAAAAATAAATAAAACATTGTGCATTGTAAATAAGTCAAACAATAATGGCAACATTTTGGCAAACATGTCACACGTCTCTCATGATCTTAAGTTCCTTAGGGACAAGGGCTATATTGCATTCATCTTTATATTCCCCCAGAATCTGTCCACTTTAGTTCTGGGATGTCTACCCCAGGCTTGGTTCATAGTGAGAACTAAATAGGTCTTTATTTGAATGAAGGGATTATGGTTTGAACTTTTATAGCTAAACCTAGAGCTGAATTTCAATTTATTTTTATTTTTTAATTTTATTGGAGTGTAGTTGATTTATAATGTTGTGTTAGTTTCTGCTGTATGGCAAAATGAATCTGTTATACATATACATATATCCCCTCTTTTTTAGATTCTTTTCCTGTATATTGTAGATTATTGCAGTCTATCGAGTAGAGTTCCCTGTGGTATGCAGTAGGTTCTTATTAGTTATCTGTTTTATATCTAGTAGTGTGTATATGTCAATCCCAATCTTCCAATTTATCTCCCCCCCCCCCACCTTTCCCCCTGGGTTACCAGAAGTTTGTATTCTACATCTGTGACTCTATTTCTGTTTTGTAAATAAGTTCATTTGTACCATTTTTTTAAGATTCCACATATAAGCCATGTCATATTTGTCTTTCTCTGTCTGGCTTACTTCACTCAGTGTGACAATCTCTAGGTCCATCCATGCTGCTGCAAATAGCATAGGTTCATTCTTTTTTATGGCTGAATAACATTCCACTGTATACATGTACCATATCTTCTTTATCTGTTCCTCCGTTGATGGACATTTAGGTTGCTTCTATGTCCTGGCTATTGTAAATAGTGCTGCAATGAACACTGGGGGCATGTATCTTTTTGAATTATTATTTTCTCCAGATATATGCCCAGGAGTGGGATCATTGGATCATATGCTAGCTCTATTTTTAGTTTTTTAAGGAACTTCCATACTGTTTAAAGCTTATTTTTTAAATTTTATGTGAGATTTATGGTCAATGATGTTATTAACATGTCTTTCTTCCTAATATTATAATGCTTCTCTAAAAATTACTAATAAAATCATTTTGTTGCTAGAGTAAGGTAATGCCTGTGCTTTCTTGGAGTGCAGGCCAAATCCACCCCTGATCATCTGTTAGAAATCCTATTGCCTCTATCTGCAGACCACTTTGGAGATGAATTATTTAATTCATGCTGAGCACATTTCAGTATTTGAGGTTGCTCACCTTTCAAAGTTCCTCAGGTATCTGTAAGAATTTGTGGGTTAAAATATTCCTGGGTTATAGGTCTTCACTTCATTGGAAATTGACTGCACATTTTTATCATTAAATCATGAGCATCACAGATGACTTTCTCATTTCTGCTGAAGGCATGTTTCTTATTAGGCTAAAGCTTTTCAGTCTGTACAATTAATGTTTCATAGCACACTAGGGAACATTGATTAATTTTCGTTTTACTTGTTTTTTGAAGGTTATGGGGGTTAAGGGTTCTGAGTTAGAGTTACTGAAATTTTAAAAGGTGTAAATAGGTAAATATTATGGTTCCTGGAAAAGTGAGACATTTTTCCCTTTAAGCAAGTGATTAATATTACTAATAAAAATGTCATCAGTCTTCCCCGCCAGGTTATGCAGTGAGAGAGATATTTTGTATGTATGTGTGTGGTTTGCTTTCCATATTTAATAGGACAATTTGAGAGGATGCTGATATAAGAAAATTACTTTTAAAAAAAGATCCTTGATGCTTTGTTGATCAAATACAATAATTCTAAATGAAAAGTAGTAACTCCCTATGCATTTTTTTCCTATGCATTTATTAAAGATATTTCTTGACTATACTTGGAGGCTCATATCAGTGTTTGAGATGCAGGGAATTTTTTCTTCTCTTATCAGATCACCTAACATGAATATTATTCTTGCTGAAGGCTGGATTTCTGAAAGGTAGGTCTACTTCCCATACTTTTATGGATAGATCACTTACTTTATATTTCAATTGAGTTTCATTTACAAGCTAGTTTCCTAAGTAGTTATTTCCTTATGCTACTATTTATAGTACATGATGTTGGTTATATATAGTCAATATGTAATTTTGGCATATATCAAGCAGTACATTAATAGCTTTACTGAAATATAATTCACATACCACACAGTTTACCCATTTTTGTCACCCCCCCCCAAAAGAAACTCTGTGCCCGATAGCAGTCACTTGCCATCCTCTGCACCTCGCCAGCCCTAGGCAACCACTAATCTGATTTGTCTCCATAGATTAAGTAGCATTTTTTTAAAAAACAAATTTTAATTATCTAAAAACGTTGGTGATTTTATGACATAATTAAAGGCAATACAGTCAATACCATACTCAGGTAAGGGAATTTTTCTTTATCTTCTCACCATTGTTGTCTCCAAAATGAAGCATCTGGTTTGCAAAAATTTTTAAATCCTTGGTAAGTTACAGTAGTATTATGTTTGCCTGCACTGCCTTTCTATTTGGTTGGTACTAGAAAGTTCTATATCTATACCTATGCCAATGCAGAAATGGTACATTAGAAAAATGGTGAATACTTCAGTGGTTAGCATGAAGCACACTCAGAGCAGAACAACTCAAGCAACTCCATTGTTCCTCCGTTTCATTCTCCAGTTCCTGCTACCTTACCAACACATATCCACAGATATGTGCGTGCACATGTGTGTGTGTGCGTGGGTGCACACACCCACGCACAGAGTAGCCATGGTCACAAATGGTGGAAGATGCCAGTGAGCAAACTTTATGCAGTAACAACCAGAAGTAGCAATACGTGTTCAGTACTAGTACATTCCTATGCTTCCCATAAAAACAACACGTGTTGTGTACTGTGATTGCACATACATATAGTTTATTTCTATATCATCGTGGGAGTCACGGAACATTCTCTAGAGCTCAGAAATACTAAAGCAGAAATGTATAAAATAGTACTCTAGATCATGCGTGTTTCTACTGATTTTGCTCATGGCATTATCAGAAAAGCAGGAGGTCATTCCTCTCTTCCCTCATTCATGCAACATCTATTTCTTTGGCTAAAGACAATGTGAAGGGCACAGTGTGAGTCCCCAGGTAATAATGAACACCTAAAAGCCAGCTTTCTTGGGAACTGTAACCCAACCTCTGCACATAGAAGGATGGGCTGTCTTCTCAGAAGGAAAGAGCTCAATGAATCATGCATCTTTTTCTTTTTCTCGAAAAATTGCAGCCTATATTTTGCAGGAAAATTCAACATAATTGGTATATACCCATCTTTTTAGGTGAATTAGGTCTTAACTGACAGCTAGCCCATTTTGTTCTAAAATTCAACAAACTCTTGGAAAATCTTATTCCATACAATCTTTTGAATATGTCATTTGCCATTTATATTTGATGGCCTTAAGCAAAAAAAAAAAAGTTATAAAAGGTATTAATGCAAGTAGATAATAAAGCTGCATTCTATAAATCTATAGCAGCTTACAGTAATCATTAAAGCATGCAAAAGTCTTTCATCTATTCAAAAATATGCAGTGCACAGAATGTCTGCTAAGGTGCATGACAAGTCAGAGTTAAATATATATTAATAAATGAATTAGCTTCATAAATAATAGCCATAATGACATTTTAGGAGACAATAAGTCTGAGGATTGTCAGAAAACGGTTGATGTATGAGCTTCACGTCTCAGTGATTCTTCAAAATGAATAGGCTTTGCGAGATAGTTCAGACCCGCGACCAGCCTATTTCCTTGAATAATTTACTTGTTGTCAATTTGTACAGCCACATTACACATGCAAATTGTGCTGCCTGTGCAAACACCACTTGGAGATGATAAAAACAAATTTACGAAGGCTATAGAAGAAGGATTTATTTCACTTTCTCGCCCAGGTCAAGCAATACATGTATCTGACGATTGTGTGTACCCAATTTTGTTGTAATTATATCAGCAAATTATTCCTTATAATCTTATTATTTTTAGCAGTCTCCTTGTGCTTGGGATAATTAGCTTTCTTCACTCAGTGTAAAAACAATTCAACTTGCCAGCCAGGCAGGGCATAGCTCCATTATCTGTTTTGGGTTTAAATTTATTCCCTATATTCTTGGACACTTTGTGTAAATTAAAAATTTCATAGTCCCTAATACTGTACACGCTGTTCATTCAGTGATGAATTAAGGCCCCTAAACCTCTCCGTTTGCTATTAGATATCTCACCCACTTTATATGTTAATCTGTGCTAATGAATTCCACAACCCCTAGCCACAGCGAGATGACTAAAATTATTACCACTTACAGAGATATGCCTTTTTCATTTAAAGTTCAATTCAAATTGCTCCCATAAACAGTCTGCCACACAAAGATACCTCCTATAAAGGAGAGTTACTTACCTATAAGTAGAGTTCTCTGAAGGTAGTATTATCTTGGGATGCACATTCCTAGGTCACGTGCCCTCAGGTCTCTGGTGTGGGGGCGGGGTGGGGAGGGCAGAATTCATAGCTGATAGGTAAGACTTTCTTTCCTTGGGGCACTTCATTAGCTCTGTGGCCTGTATTCCTAAGCGGGTATTTGCGCCACACCCCTTCACGCAACCAATCCCTTCTTGGCAGAATGGGCCCCAAGTACAGTAGGAGGGCAGTGTAACTCCCAAATGAGGAGTGAAGGACTGGTTACCATAAACGATTGCGGATGATCAGGAAGCACATTTTCCATTTTATTTTTTTTAAATTTTTTTGTTATAAATTTATTTATTTTATTGGCTGTGTTGGGTCTTCGTTGCTGCACGTGGGGTTTCTCTAGTTGTGGCGAGCGGTGGCTACTCTTCCTTGTGGTGTGCAGGCTTCTCATTGCAGTGGCCTCTCTTGTTGCAGAGCACAGGCTCCAGGCGCGTGGGCTTCAGTAGTTGCAGCACATGGGCTCAATAGTTGCGGCTCATGGGCTTAGTTGCTCTGCGGCATGTGGGATCTTCCTGGGGCAGGGCTCGAACCCGTGTCCCCTGCATTGGCAGGCAGATTCTGACCCACTGCACCACCTAGGAAGTCCACATTTTCCATTTTAAAAGAAGTTGCCTATAAGGTAATACGCCTAATTACAAAAAAAAAAAAAGTTGGCATTTTTGCGTGTAATATGAAATTTAAATGTATATTTACTTTTTATATAAACAACATTTTATTGCAGAAAGGATACATTGTCATCATGGAAGAACTAGAAAATAGAGATAAACAAAAAGAATAAAAATCACACATATTTTCACAAAGAGCCCCACCACCCAGGGATAGCCACTGCTAGCGTCTGATGCCTATTTTTACAGACTAGTTTTCTATTTACATACACTTACAAGACGGCAGCAAAATCACTAGTCTTCTCATATCCCTCTTCACCACATTCTGACCAGATGTCCTAGGACAGTGCACCGCCTGCTCCATTTGCCCCTAAGTCTCCAACTTAACCCATTTCGAGACATTATTTGCTGTGTTTCTCTAAAGTTGAGTGATTCCCAGAGTTTCAAGGGATGAGCCCTTCGCTCCTTCCATCCCTCTTTCCTTAACAGAACATTCAAGCAAGTTCTCATCCTGCTTCAGCTCTAACATACTGTCAGTAATTGCTATCTTCCCGAATAAGCTTTCATAAACAGCACAGCAAGGCACAGGAGTGTCAGGCTCGGTCTGGAGGCTGGGTCCCTGCACCAGACTTCACTGGACCTTATACACAGGGTATCCTATTGGTTTGGGTACTGCTTCCTGTTCATTGCTGCCTCTGCCCTTGATCTTCACAACCACCATGAAAACAGGCAAGGCAGGTGTTTTTGTTCCTGCTGCACAGACGAAAACATCTAAGGTCCCGGAGTTTAAGCCACTGCCTGGGAGAAAAAAGTTAGTCCCCAGGTCTTTGTGACTTCTAGAACAAAGTGCTCTCCATTTTTAATTCTTGCCCTTAATTGTCTTGTATGACTTTGGAATTCAGGGTATTTGGTGTGTTTTCAGTATTTCTCTTTAAGGACAGATGATTTCCAAAGGTGAATCTTTGGAAAACCTTTTGGTTAGAAATTCAGATCTTCACATATTATTTTATTTTGAGTTTCCTTAATTATTTATTACCTTAAGAAGGCTATTTACATAAAGCAAATATTTTGCTTCAGGAGAGTTTGTAATAGTCTATCTTTTATAGTAGCCTCCGCTTAAAAGTCAAAACAACTTCTTGGGAGTGAGACGTTTTCAGTCCACAGTTAAGAAAATACTCACAGATTAACTTAGTTCAATACTGCGCCTGGATGTAGTATGATTGAGGCTCATGGAGCCCTTCCCCACTGTTTGTGCTTCTGTTTTGGCCGCAGGGTCACTCACGGTGGTAAACACCCGAGTAGTTAGCATGGCATGTCACACGTGACATACACGATGGGAGGAACATCAACCTAGAAGAACAAGTTAATCTATCATTTTCAAGTTTGGAACTGTCATGTGGATGATAGATTGGGCAGCCTGCAATTAACCTGAGTTAATATTTGGCAGAGCCAGATGTACAGCTCTTAACATCTAATCTCACAGAAAGTGCTGTATGTTCTTTAGTTAATAAAAATCAAATGTACTTCTGTTCAGCATCTTCTCTGGAACACAGTACGTTCACCTCATTATCTCGTCTCCACCTGTGAATCTCAGATGCAGGTTTGGTTCTACAGTGACCAAGCCCAGGAAAGCGTGAAGTGGGCAAGGATGGGATTCTGTGCCTCAGCCATCCCCAGAAGTGTCTCCTCCCTTCCTCCTTCCAGCCTGGCCCTGCCCTTCTCCCCGTGTGCCCTGTGGCCTCCTAGCCCTCCTTTTCCCTTGGTAAATCCTCCTGTCCTGAGACCAGCTGGTCATTTAGTCACAATGCCGTGCCGTTGACTAATAGAGCTTCCTGTGTTTTCACTCCCAGGATCATCTTCATTTTGATTGGGACGAATTCTGGAGAAAAAATATTTAGGCACCAGGTAAATGTTCACAGTGATCATTAAATGATGTGACTTTGATCCAGGTTCTTGGGGATTAGGGATATTTTAGTTGCAGAATTGTTGAATGCCACGTGGAAGATCCAGGTTCCTTTTCTGATCTGTGACAACTTATTCTCTCTTTTTTGGAATAGTTTACTCATATACAAAATGAGGATACAAAAGAAATCTCTCTTCTATGATTGCTGTAATGATTTAATTAGTTAATAGGTGTAAAAGCAATTAAAATCGTTCTGGCACTTAGAAAGTACTACTTAGTGCATTTTGTAGATATTCTTCCCCTTCTTCTTCCTCCTCCTCTTCTTCCTGGGGTAGGCAACATGGCATAGAAGAAAGTGCATGGCATTGGGAATCAGGTGATCCTGATCTAGATTCTGCCACTTGCTAGCTGTGTGATTGTGCGTACATAGCCTTCCTGAGCTTTAATTTCCTTTGCTATAAAATAAGGATGATAACGGTGCTTTACCTCATTGTCATGAAAATTAAGTGAGATAGTGCATATGCTATGCTTAGCAAGGTGTTTTGCACCCGGCAGGTGCACATTAATGAACTGTTATTTTTGGTGCTAATAAAGGCAAAAGATATACATGTATTTGAGGTCAACAGCACAGTTTTCTAAAAATTAAATTGCCTCTTACAGTCACTTAACTAAATATGAATGTCAGCTTGTTTACATTTAAATAGCGAAAGTTTCCAGGTTTATGAATCATAAATACCATTTCCTTTATGTAAATATTTTTCCACTATCCAAAACAAATAAACAATAACAAGAAACCACAATAGTATTATTTGAAAAACATTCTAATGAAGTGCCAAGGAGGTGCTAGCAAGTGGGTTGTTACTAAAAAAAAATTAGTGTATGTGAAAGTAAGAATGCTAATTATGGTAAGTAATTATGTTAATAAGACTTTAATGAACAAAAAAGTAGAAAAAAGAAAATACAGAAATTCTATTCTTAAGCAAAACTGTGGAGAAAGTTCCTTGAGTTTCTTTTTAATTAAAAAAATTAGAAAACTTTGAAAATTATTCTTTCTCTCAATATCTTTAAAGTTCCATTACCATTTAAAAATAGTTTACAATTATATTAACATATGCATCTGATAATTGCCTTTATATCAGCAAAAAGGAGCCCTACGTATATACCATACTAACTGTAATCTACAATCTGGTTCTACTAGTTTCCATTAAATCTATTGCCAAATAATCTATTGCCAAATCGTTTATATTTGTACCCTCATTTTCATTGTTTTCCAAAGTCTATGTTGAAATAGCAAACAAAGTCTTTGGTTTTCAGGTTCAGTCTACTTGCAAGTACTTTTCCCCTAGATTATTGCTATAGCTTCCTAACAGCCTTCCCCAACACCCGCCTCTATCAACCTGTCTTTTAGCCTCTCCACAATTTGATCTCTATTTGACTTTCCCATTTTTTTTCCTGGTGATGAAACAGGTTCAGGGAAGTTTAAGGAGTTGAACAGAGTCACACATATCTTTGTGACTTCAAAGTGCAAGGTCTTATCACTAAACCATGCTACTCTTCCCTAAACATGACCTATAATGTTCCAAATTTACTAAAATGAGTTTCCCTATCAGGTACAGGATGTAAGTTCTTTACATCCTCCTAAGGCCAGTATATATCCTACCTTTACCAAGAAACTGTCCTGAAATTCCAGTCTGATTTCATTGCTTCCTACTTATTGCAATCAAAACTCTTTGTTTTCTTCTTGGAATAGCACCAATCACTGTCTGCTTTATATTAGGGTTATTTATATCAGTCTATCTCCCCAACAAGGTTTTGGATTCTTGGGTGGCAGGGACCATGTCTTATCTGTCTCATTTAATCATCCTTCCCTTTCATCCTAAAATAGTCAGTTTCCCACAGTGCCTTGCATCTGGTAGATAGTAAATCAATATTGAGTAAATTGCATTAAAGCTTCATTTTAAATTGTAAGAAAGTAGGTTCCTGTGTTTTTGAAGGAAATATAAGGGATTTTGTTTCTGATAGTAATTTTTATGAAAAATAGCTGTTATTAATTAGGTGTTCTTGGATAGAACAATTTTTCTCAACAAGAATGTATCTGTATAGGTAAGGAAAAGTTTATGCTACATTGACTCATTATTCATTATGTAATTATTGACTGAGTGACTAACATATAGGACAACAGAGCATGCAGATGTTGGGTGGTGCTGAATATGAAAAGTATGTCTTGATCTTAAAAACCGTAACCTAAAATGAATAAACTCTAACAACAACAAACAACAATAAGATTCCATGAAAAACATGAGGATGTTTAAGAAGATACGCACCTATCTGAATTAGAAATGCTTGTGTTTCCAGTCATGGCCAGGTAAGCTCCTGTCTGACCAACCTTCCTACTGAGGACAACTCTAGACTCTGGAAGAGGCAAAATAATTTCTTGAAGGCATCGCAGAGTGAACAAAAGCAGTCAGATACTGGAGAGTTCAGATACTAGAAAGAAGCAGACTGCAAGGGATGAATTTACCATTGTTTTCCACTCTTATCCTGAGGGAGGTTTACAGCCAGCATTATATAGGAAAGCTAGAAACTGAATGGAAATGCATCTCAATGGGGAAAGAGTGTGGGTCAATCACAACTGCTAAAAAATGAAGAGGTGTCTTAAAAAGAGGAGAGAGAGAGAGGGTGAGCCTAAATTCTACTTATAAACTATGCCCTAATCTTTGGATGACCCTTGAACTATGCAAGTGAAGGACAGACTGCCAGCAGCCCAGCTAACACTAAAATAACTGAACTTAGATTTGAACTGCCACCTGTCACAGGGAGACAGAACTTGTACTTTGGGCTTAGCCAAGTAACCACCGGTTTCTTGAAAAAAAATGTTCTTTGGGGGAATAGAAGAGGATCTAGAGTTTCTACAACATGTCATTCACAATTCCCAGGAATATCAATAAGGAAACAGAAAACCTGAATAACACTGTCCAACAACTGGATCTAATTGACATTCATGAAACAATCCACACAACAGGAAAATCCACATTCTTTTCAGGTGCATGATCAAAATTTTAAAATTGTGTTTCTATTTAATAACAATGAACAGTTGGAAATTGAAATTAAAAACAGTACCATGTACAATATACCACAATGAAATACTTAGGCAAAATCTGTAATATGTGCATGACCTCTACGCTTAAACCCACAAAATATCCATGAGGGAAATTAAATAAAATCCAAAGAAATCAGGAGATAAACTGTTCATTAATTAGAAGACTCAATAATATTAAGACATCAGTCTTAATATTATTTTCCAAATATTATTCTCCAATTCTTTCCAAATTGATCTATAGATTCAAGGCACATCAAAATATTGTCAGTATTTTTTAGTAGAAATTGACAAACTAATTCTAAAATTTGTGTGAAAAGCAGGCAAACTAGGATGGTCAAAACAATTTTGTAGAAAAAAAGAATGTGGCTTGGAAGACTCAAACTATCTGATTTCAAAACTCACTGTAAAACCACTGTAATTAAGACAGTGTGTTATTAGAGAAAGGACATACACATAGACAAGTGGAACAGACTTTCGGGTCTACAATATAGATCTACATATATACGATCAATTTGATTTTGAACAAAGGTGCAAAGGCAACTCAATGGATGATGGAGTTTCAATAAATTGCCAAAAAATAAACCTTGACTTATACTTTGTACCGTATACATCATTAACTCAAACTGGATTACAGCACTAAAATCTAAAACTGTGAAAATATCTAGAATAAATCAGAGGAAAATATCTTTGTGACCCTGGGTAAGACAAAGATTTCTTAGACATAACACAAAAATCACAAACCATAAAAGAAAATATCAATAAATTGAACTTTATTAAAATCAAAAATTTCTGTGCTTTGAAAGACACTTAAGAAAATCAAAAGACATGTCACGGACCTCAGTAGTCATTAGGGAAATTAAAATTAATGCCACAAGGGGGGGGGCGTCAAGGAAGGGAGGGAATATGGGGATATGTGTATAAAAACAGTTGATTGAACCTGGTGTACCCCCCAAAAAAATAAAATAAAATAATAATAAAAAAAAAAAAAAATTAATGCCACAGTGAGATATCACTAGACACTTACTTGAGTGGCTAAATTTCTTTTTAATGTCTCTGCCAAGAATTTGGAGCAACTGGAACTTTCACACATGGCTGATGGGAGTGAAGAGTGGTACAACTACTTTGGAAAACAGTTGGCAGTTACTTACCTAGTTAAACACAAATTTACCATATAACCCAGCAATCCTACTCCTAGGTATTGACTCAAGAGAAATGAAAACCTTTGTTCACACAAAAACCTACTGGTGAGTGTTTTTAGCTGTCTTTGTTCATAATTCATAATTGGTAAAGATGAAAAACATTCCAAATATCCTTTAACTTGTGAATGGATAAACAAACTATGTTACAGCTACATAAGTGAATAGTACCCAGCAATCAAAAGGAACAAACTGCTGATAATTCAGCGTGCATGATCCTTAAATCCATTACGTCACATGAAATAGGCCGGACTCAAAAGACTACACACGGTTGGATTTCACTTATGTGACTTCATTCCAGACAAAGCAAAACCATGGGGACAGAAAACAACTCAGTGGCTTCCAGGAGCTGAGCGTGGGAGAAGTGGTGTACTTCAAAGGGACATAAGGGAACTTCAGCCGTTGGCAAAGTTCAGTGTATTGATGGTGCTGGTGGTTACATGACTAAATGCATTTGTCAAATCTCATAGAACTTACACTATAAGGGGTAAATTTTATTGTACTTAAATTCTACCTCAATTAACCTGAGTGTAGAAAAAGGATGAAGGTGAAGTAAAAATGTTTTCAGATAAAACTAAGAAAATTCATTGCCAGCAAATCTACTCTGACAAGGCATGCTAGAGGAAATTCTTTAGAATGAAGGTAAAGGAAAGCAGATATAAACTCAGATCCACAGGATGGAATGAAGTGCATCAAAAATACTAAATATGCAGGTAGATGTAAGAAACGAATTCCACCTCTCTGTTCCTTTAAAATACATACGTGGTTTAAAGGAAACAAATACTGCATCTTGGGACTCACAATGTATGTGGCTATAGTGTATGTGACAATATCAAGGTTGTATCCACAACAGTAAATGAACCTGTATAGTTCCATGGTTTCTACATTTTTCATGAACTGTTAAAATACTAACTTTGTTGTCTGTGAAAAGTTAAGGATGAATACTGTACTCTCTGGAGTGACCACTAAAATATGACAAAGAGATAAAAAGCCAATATATAAATTAAAATTAAATTCCAGAAAGGACCTAAGAAGTGCGCTTGGGAAGAGGGAAGACATTGCTCTAGGGATGGGCAAGGCTCAGAGCTGGGAGGGAGGATGTCAGGGTCTGTGTGGCTGAGTTGCTGATTTGGTTGGATGGGGTGAGAACATAATTGTAGAGTAAAATGTTCTTTTCTTACATTTTTTATTGGAGTATAGTTGATTTACAATGTTGTGTTAGTCTCATGTGTACAGCACAGTGATTCAGTTGTACATATATATACACACATATATATGTATATTCTTTTTCAGGTTATTTTTCCCTTGTAAATTATTACAGAATACTGAGTATAGTTACAATAGATCCTTGTTGAAAATGTGCTTTTCTTAACTGGAATTAAATAAGTAAATTTACCCAAAGTTTATAGATAGAAAGAAATTCAAAAAAAATCCCAAGACAGAACTTAGCAAGGCTAAGATGGTACGAGGCAGGGCATTCAGAATGGCCTCAATTTAGCAAACACATGGTTTCAAGTGTTTATTTCCCAATAGTTACAAGAAGTTCAGAATAGTCATTTTGTTAGAGACAGACAATATCCTAAATGCCAATTAGATTCCCAGGTCATAGAAAATAAAGCCACATGGCAATAAAAATAAAACAAAATAAATAATAATACCAAATAAGAAATGATTCTCCCTTACTTTGAATGGTGGAAACTTTGGAAAACATCCTGAAGGGTTCTTTTGGACACATTCAAGGTGAGATGCTAGTTCTTTAATTAGTTCCTTCACTTTAAACTTCCAGCTTTCTTTTTCTTCTCCAGCACATCATCACCTTGTGCTTGACAGTTAGGATGAATGTGGTGGGTAGCGGTGTTTTATGCGTCACACACACACAAAAGACAATGGAGAATAAGACACCAGAATTACTGGGCTAAAACTGGAAAAGAGGTTTCCAGATGGGGTACTTGTATCTATGAGGAAGAGATTAGCTGACATGGAATTTCCATCCTGTGAACTGTAAGAATCAAAGGGGAGGCAGAGCACACTTTCTTTGTTCTCTGTACCAGAGGAAAATGTGTTGGGTCAGCCTTCAAGCAGACCACCAGGAGGCCACTTACATGACCACCGCTCACCTGGAACAGTTTTGCTATTTTTTAGAATAAATTGAGGATGTGGTGCCGAAGGTGGAAAGGAGGTGAGAGGTGGCATACAACAGGTTGTTTGAGGGGGTTATTTGAAAGTCAGATTTGATTAAGGGAGTTCCTAGTGAAGGGTATCCTTGAAGGCTGGGTTGAATTTACAAAACCGAATGCATACGCCCGAAATTAACTCAACATTGTAAATCAATTATACCCCAATAAAAATTTTTTAAAAAGAGGCTAGTAAAATACAACCTCCCCAAAACCAAAACAACAAACAAACAAATGAAACTGAATGCACAGTATGAATGGGTGGAAAGGAGGGAGCAAAAGCATGAAAGCAAGAATGAAAGGGAATGAATGAATGAAATGGGGAAAACAGTAGACTTGATGATCAGATTTGTTCCTTATCCTCCATTACCACCGCTTTTATCCAGATACTAATCATTTATCCCATAATGGCCTTCTAGCTAGGTGTCTTTCATGTTGGCTCAACTACTTCGAAATCCATCTTTCATATTCACAAGACTATAATATTAATCTCCCTGGAGCACCTGCTTCCTTTAATTACTCCCTTGATTAGAATCCTTTCATTCCCTCCACTCTATCAAGGTAGACATTGTGTGATTGCCTTAGCAAAGTCCCCTAGAGTCTGACCCAAACTGGCTTCTTCTTTTTTTTTAAAAAGAAATTTATTAATTTTTTTTATTTTGGGCTGCATTGGGTCTTCGTTGCTGCATTCAGGCTTTCTCTAGTTGCAGAGAGCAGGGCTATTCTTTGTTGTGGTGTGCGGGCTTCTCACTGCAGTGGTTTCTCTTGGTGTGGAGCACAGACTCTAGGTGCATGGGCTTCAGTAGTTGCAGCACGAGGGCTCAGTAGTTGTGGCCCATGGACTTAGTTGCTCTGGGGCATGTGGGATCTTCCCGGCCCAGGGATCGAATCCCTGTCTCCTGCATTGCCAGATGGATTCTTAACCACTATGCCACCAGCAAAGTCCCAAGCTGGCTTCTTATGTCTTACCTACACTGCAACATTCCTGCCACTCTGCATTTGTTCATGTGATGCTCCTAAACCACCTTCCCCATTTCTCTTCATCTCATGCCTTATCTCCACTTCCATCACCCATTCATCTTCTCCACAAACATTTCCTGAGTATCTGCTCCAGGACAAGGACTGTGCTTTCAAAGGAGCTCACAATCCATTGGGGGTAGACTGACCTATGACAACTAATTGTATTTAAGTGTGATAAAGCCCTAATTGTGCTGTGTATCAACTAGAATGATGGCACAGAGAAGAAAGGCATAAACTGTATGAGTCAGGAAAGCTTTAACTTAGAAGGTGATATTTGATCCAGCTTTTGAAGAATGAAAAGAATTCCACAGCTATAAAAGGGAAAGGCATTCCAAGCAAAAGAGATAGCACATCCTAAATTCCATTCTGGGACTTCTGTAGTTTCTACTTACATTATGGACCTGATAATTTTAGTAGTTATCACTCAAAATGTATCATTTACTACCACATTACATGTCTCAGACTACAGACTTCTTGACAGGCAGTTTATATACTTCATTTGTATTCTCCGCAAACCTTAGTGAAGTGTTAAGCATTGGGCCCATAGTAAAGACCATGAAGATGTTGATGGATTAATCTGATAATCTTTCAACATTTATGTACTCAATCTTTTTGTGTCTGTGTTCCCATAGAACTTTATTTATGGACACTAAAATTTGGATTTCATGTAATTTTCACAAGTAATGAAGTATCATTCATATGATTTTTTAAAAATATTTTTTAGAGCAGTTTTAAGTTCACAGTAAAATTGAAGGCAAAGCACAGAGATTCTTCCCTATAGGAATTGCCCCTCCCCCATGACCAAAAGACCCCACCAGGGTGGTACATTTGTTACAACTGATGAATCTACATTGACACATCATAATCACCCAAAGTCCATAGTTTACATTACAGTTTGCTCTTGGTGCTGTACCCTCTATGAGTTTGGACAAATGTTTAGTGTCATGTACCTATTATCATGGTATCATACAGATTATTTTCATGACCCTGAAAATCCTCTGTGCTCTGCCTGTTCAATTCCCCTCCTCCCAACACATTCGCACACACACACACACACACGCCTCAGTTTCTGTGTGTAAGTGAAGGAAACTAATATTTATTGGCCATTGACCACATGCCAGGATGAGTGTTAAAAGCTTTATATGTGCTCCTTCATTTAGAGAGATAAACCAGACAAGGGCTATTTTGGAAGATGAAGGTATTAGGAAAAGGGAGAGTAACGTAGACTTCAATGCAGCGATCCAGGAATGATTGAAGAGAATGCCTCTGATGGGATTTGATCACTCACTAGGTAGCGAGAGGGATGGAGCAGGAAGACACATTTTGCTCCTGAAGCCTCTCTTTCCATGAGCTTCCACCCAGCACACAGCCCACTGGGTAGTAATGATGTTTACACTTTATTAACTGCACTATGCTGAGATTTATCAGAACTTCACCATAAGAGGGGCAGTGTGTGACAGCAGGAAGAGCAGGAGCTTCAGGGTCCAGTGAAATGTCCCCACCTTAGTTTTGCATGTTACTACCTGTATGACATTAGGCAAGTTTCTTAAACTCTTGAAGCCTTAATTTCCTTGTTTGTCAATTGGATACAATAATAACTACCTCATAGGTTTATATGACATTAGTTGCAAAATACCTAGCATCCAGAAATGCTTTGTCTCCTATCTTCCTACATACAACCTATTGGATCTGAAGAATTTGAAAGTACAAGACACGATGAATAAAGAAAAAGTACTTTTCTTTGGCAACATCCTATATTACAGAAATTCTGTTTCCTCAAATGTCAGCTGTTGCCAATGTTACAGTGTTAGTTGTTCAACATACTCTTAGAAGATTGACATTGTTTAGTGATGATTTAATTTGCAAATTAAAAAAATTCAGATAGAGAAATTGTCACACAATTCCTAAAGTTGAGAACTCTCTTGCTTCTATTCTTTTGCATAAGTCACTAGACTACTTTTTCTTCAATGCAGAAAATGAGGCCTTTTGTACAGATGGAAATAACTATTCTCTTTCTCAGTTTCAGCAAGAAGTATATTTATCATTTGTTCAACAAAGTTGTATTCACTTTTTCCAACTGAGAAATATTTAAGGGATTTCATTATATTTGGGGAAATTTTCATCAATCAGAGATTTAGCAGTTACCAAAAAAGACCTCCACAATTAATCTTTTATAACATGAGTGTGACTTGTAATCTCTACACTAAGGATAAAAATTACTAAATATAAGGAAAAATGATTCATAAACTATAATATTTCTTGGCAAAGAAAAACTGCTTTATGATTTTTAAGATGGTTGAAAATTTAAATGAAACTTACATGTTTGAAATTAGTGCCAGATGCAATGCAATTCACTAGCTGCATCACATTCTCTATGATTTAGTAAAAGATATTCAATAATTCTATGTTTCATAGAAATATCACAAATACAAGTATTTCATTCACAAAATGCATGGTTTGGCAGGGTTCCAGGGCAGGAATTTGCTGGAGGGAAGGTAAATTTATTGATTAAAATAAATCAAATGACTGACATTTCCTCCAGAAAACTGGCAAAATAATAATATTCAGAGACCGAAAGTCTTACAACTAAAACCAGAAGTAAAGTCTGAGCTATTTACATTTATTATAGGAGTCCAATAATGTCATAAGAGTAAATAATCAGAGATTTGAGAATTCTCAAATTAACACAGAACATTTTAAACTACATGTTTTTTTGGAGTAGGACTTTCCAAAAACCTTTGATGTGAAATCTGGTGGTTGTAAGTCTTTGGAGTACTTATAATTGTATCCCCCCTCTATCCTTTGCACATTTATATGCACTAAACAATGAGTATTCTCTGATGGAACATATGTAGAAACAATCCAGATAGTTCTTAAACAGGCCAACAATATTTCCTTCCTACCCCATGTCTCAGTTCTTCCCCCTTGGTACTCTCTTTCTCCATTTTGGTTACACCATCAGCATTTGTCATGGACCGAAAGTTCGTGTACCCCTAAAATTTATATATTGAAATCCTAACCCCAGGGTGGCTGTATTTGGAGGTGGGGTCTTTAAAGAATTCATTAAGGTTAAATGAGGTCATAAGGGTAGGGCCCTGATCCAATAGGATTAGTGTCCTAAGAAGAAACACCAGAGAGCCCTCTCTCCCTCTTCCTGTCCTTACATACACAAGTGCACAAAGAAGAAATTTTATGAGCACACAGCAAGATGGCTGCTGCCTACAAGCCAAGAGAAGAGGTCTCAGAATGAAACCTACTTTGCTAACACCTTCATCTTAGATGTCCTGACCTCCAGAACTGTGAGATATGAATTTTTGCTGTGTAAGCTACTTAGGCTGAGGTATTTTGTTGTGGCTGCTCCTGCAGACTAAGACTGCAAGTAAAAGGTTTAATGTAACAGCCACAGCAGCATTTTTGTACACGTCCTCTCTGTAACTGCTTAACTTTTCATGGATTTGGATTCAGGGAAACCACTATTGAGAGGCTGGACACACTTGGCCAGGAGAGTTTCATACAGATCCTGAAATCACTCAGCCCTGCTTCTATCTGGGAAGCAGAGAATGTGAGCGTGAGAAGGGACCTTAGTGACCCCAGCTTGTCAATTCAGGTTTTGCAGTGCTTCTGGGTTCACAGAAAACTCCTCCATACATCTGGCACATCTTCTGGAAAACAATGGGGGTGAGGGAGTGGATAGTTAAGTACTAAACTTAAACATCTGTGTATACTAAATCGTGATATGTTATTGAGTGCAATACAAAAATTTTACACATTTTTAGAATGCTTCAAAGAAAAGCATTATAGGTAAGCTTAGTGACAATGACAAAAAAATAGCTGAAAGACTGAAAATTACTGTGGGCCAGGTAATGCCTTAAGGGGTTTATGTGTTATTTTGTTACATAATCCTTACAACACTGGAAAATAGAAATGTATTGTTATTATTATTACAGACCGCTATTTCAGAAAATGGAAGCATTTCTAAAATAGCCCCATTCCCATCCCGTATCATGGTGTTTTATTTTCCTTACAGGCTACCCCCCCACCCCCACCCCCGCTTCCTTATTTTCTACGCTGCCTTAAGCCGCTGCTCAGAGCCTAAGCCAGTGGCTGCCACGGAAGAGGAGCTCCATGAGCTTTTGGCCAAGGCCACACAGCTGGTCAGTGAAGCAGCTGCCACGATCACATGATGGTAAGCGCCACGAGAGCAGGAGTAGGGACTATTTTGCTCTAAACATAGGCTGGCAGGGTGCCTGCTCAATAAATATGTACAGAAAGAAAAAAAAGTAAGGAAGGAAGCTACGGGGAAAGGATGAATGAATGGAAACGTTTCCAGAAAGGTCCAGAGAGCTTCTCAAGCATTCTCCGTCCTTGGGGCACCAGAGGACGGCAGGGGATGGAGAAAGAACAAAGTCTTAAAAAAATATTCAGAAGAAAGGAAAAAAACGGCGAGGGAAACTCGGGAGAAAAGAAGTAGATAGAAACGAATCGACACCTTCTCTCCTATTTTAAAACAGAGCCGAGCGCGGCCGGTTGCCATGGCGACCCCAGGCCAGAACGGCTTCAGTCCATTGGCTGAGATGCCGGAGCCAATGAGAAGGCGCTATGTTGGCAGGTCTTAAGATGGCTGCTGGGCGGCCGGCTCCGGACCGGTGAGTACGGCTGGTTGCGGGGCTGGTTCTCGGCCGGCCTGGGTTCCGGTGTGACGAATCTGGGAAGGCCGGGTGCGGGGAGCGAGGGAGCCAACGTGGGCGTCCTCACAGCCTCTCGGCGGAGCCCACAAAGCCTTTGGCCCTCGGTAGCGTCGGCGGAGCTGGCCTCCGCTTTGCTCGCTTTGCGTGGACCGGGCGTCGCAGCGCCTTCCCCAGCCTGTTGGTGGGAGAGGGGTTCTCCGTCCCACTCCAGCCAGAGTGAGAGTGGGTGAGGAGGCTTTCCATCCGGGATACAGGCTCTTGTTGACAATTGCTGTACCCGGAAAAGGGCTGCAGTTAATGCGAGTGTCAGCAACCTAAACATCCTACATCGGAATCTGCGGCGCTGAGTTCTGTGCCAGGAGGGGATTCTTCCCGTTTGGGGATCGGAGTGTGGCCCTGCTGCCGGAGAGTCTGCAGAGTTCCGGGTTGTGCAGCCAAGCAGGAGAAGGTGTACCTTTTTAGAGCCACCCTAAGTTGCAGTCCTGAACCCTGTAAGTATTCTCACAGCGGCATCCGATTTAAAATGAGCCTCGAAGTGTTATTGGTTACCTGTAAATCTTTCCATGTAGGGTCTTGAGTCTGGGGAAGTGTTTTCTAGCCTTGAGCTAAACAAAACACTCACTTTGATGAACACATACGCATGCATGCAAAATCCTGCTAAATAGTTTATCTGGGTAATCAGATTGGTAACTTAAATCCGAAGTCAGGCCTGTGATTCAGTTGTACTTTCTCTCCCTTTTTGAGGAGAGGGAGCACATTTATTTCATCAACGTGAAAAGGACATGTACGTTAGTGTTGGTGATAACATGCTATAAATATTTCAGTTAAGTAACTAATTCCCAGTCATAGAAACTGATTACTGTGTGAAGTATTTAACACGATCTTCAGATTGGTTGGTGGTGGTTTATGATTGTCCAACGAGTAAGATTAAATTCAGATGAGACAAGATTCAGATTTCTGTGATTATTTCTAATTGAATACAAAAGCTGGGAAATAAGACAGCTTCATTTAGTAAAAATGGAATTGAAATTCTGAAATATTAGAGGCAGGAGACGTTTACCCAGTAAACTGCTCAGATTGGGTTTTGGTTATAAACAGTTGCCCGGGCGTCCAGAAAATGTAACATTACCCAGATTTCTGAATATGACTTTGATGTATGCAGTTTAGTATAGCATTTTACATAGCTTTCTGCCCTTAAAAAGTGAGAAAAAATTCTTCTTAATTAAATTTTAACAGAATTACAGGCTGGAGACATTCTTCGGACCCACTCTCAAATCTTTGTCACCAAGAACATATTACTATTTAAACTCTGCTCTCTATAGAGCTTTGACGCCATGGAGTTCTATTTTTCTAAGATAAGTGGATCACAGTGCATTAAATGAGTCAGTTACCTTATCTGTAAAGGGGGTTTCGATAATAATTCCTAACGGAAGGGTCATTGTCAGGATTAAGGATAAAACAGCGCCTCTCACGTTGTTTGTGTGCTGTGCATAGCAGTGACCTGCTTTGTTTTTCTTTTTGTTTCTGTTTCTTCTGTCATAATTGGGATTTCTTTCCCTTTCTCCAGAGCATCTTTTAGGTGTTCTCTCTGAAGTGCGGAGTCTTACTGAAAACTAGCAGGCTTGGCTATGGTGACTGGGTTAGGAGAGAAACCTTATCTTGTGGGATGTTGGGGCTTGGTTAGTATTGTGCTGGCTGAGAGAGAATAGAGTGCTACAGCAGAGAATGAGGTGATTCTGGGCATTTGGGCACATATGCTATTGAGATACATAAAGAAACATTTAGAGCCTCAAGACACCTCAGAGATCTGATCAAACCCGTAATGTTACAGCTTAAGAATGAAGACCCAGACAGTGCGGTGGCTTTCCCACAATTGTGTTGTTCAGGACTAGAAACCCATCTTCTGACTTTCAAAACAGTGCTTTTTCCCCCTGCTCTAACACTGGTTCCCAATTCTTTCACAACCTAGAACCCCTTTTATTATAATTTGATATCTCCATGGATGCTGTATTTTGAAAGATTGTGTCTACTGAACTATATTCATTAATTTTTTAAAATAAAAATCAGGTCTGTAGCTACCAGTCAGAGCCTCTGATGAATGAATACATGGTGAAGAATAATGTTTCATTTGAATTTGTCTCCTGACCTAAAGGTGGATGATATTGTTTGAAGGATAATAAAACATGTTGGGCTTTTTGAATATTGAAATTTAGTTAGAGACCTCTGTTACTATCTTCATTGAACTTTGGGAAAACCCTACCTGAGGAACTGCTGAGCTGTGTCATGTTCTTCTAGATGCATTGCCATCTGCCTGGGTGTGCTAAGTAGTGACTGTGCTTGGTTTCCAAGGGCAAAAGAAAGTCCAGCCATTCAGACTATGTGATACGTAAATATTTTTTGTTCATCATAAATCGTGTCAGCCCTGGACTAAAGATATGTTTGTTCTGCATAGCATACACAGAATTTTTTTTTGTCGAATAATTGTGGAATGGGAAAAATCTTCACTCCAGAGGTAGCGTATATGAAATGAAGAAGCTGATATTGAAAACCATAGAGAAAAAAGGGATTCAGAATGGTTTACACCTTCTTTGGGGCAAAATGATTAAATTAAAATATTTGACTTACAGGCTAAAAACATGAAAGTTTATGTATTAATATAATACATGGACTGTTATATAGACCTTGCTATTATCTACACTAAGAAACTTGTTTCTTGTTCTCTGATATGCCACGTCTCTTGCGAATGGCTGAGTAATTTTCACATTTGAAGGGTTATTTGGAGTGATCTGCTTTAAAGTGAGAGAATGCACTCTGAAAGCTGTGAGGTGAGAGACATGTCTAAGAACTAGAGAATCATAATCCAGAGCAACCCAACAGAAGTAACAGGAGGCCTGATGACACCAACTGGCACCATAGTACACTCGGAAATGTATAAATAACATGTATATGCTTCGAGTAGAAAGACAATGTTTTGGAACGTAAGCCTAAAGCAAGTCTCAAAGAAGCCACTCCATTTGGCTGATTTGCAGCCAAGCTGCTGTCCAGGTGGTCAGCTTTACTTTGCAGGCTCCTCAGTGAATTATTTGTGTTTGTTAGTGGCCACCAAGTTGCCCTGGGATTTGTGTGTGGTGTGTGTGTGTGTGTGTGTGTGTGGCCACAGGAGAATGGCACATCACTTTAAGGATATTTAGCAATTAAGTTCAGAAACACACCTTATTTGAGCTTTGCCTTGTTTTATGGATTTGGACACAGAGTCCACTTTTTTAAAGTTATTTTAATTTTTTCCCCACTGTGGGCACACGCAAGAAATTATCATGCCAGCCAGTGGCTTCCTGAGGACAGTTCTTAATGCCACATCAGCAAGCACTTATTAAAAATAGGTGATTTTGAGAAAGTCCAAAATTGATCAGAAGTGATTGAGGGCTGATGAGGAAGGGCATGCCTTCTCCCCAGCAACTAGCACTGCTTCCCAAGGTGAAACCCGTTCGGGTGCCCAGAGCATAGACTCACCCTGTGGAGATACTGAAGCAGTGGCCCAGTGGAAGAACGGTGCCCATCTGAGCCGTCCCAACTGAAGGCTGGGCTGAGTGGTGCTTGGCTGCTGATGGACAGAAGCTTGCCATTTGTGTGGAATGTTGGTTCCGTGAGGTTAGACATTCTTGCCTGTTTTGTATACTGCTGTTCCTATGTCTTGAAGAGTGCCTGGCACACAGTGGGCATGCAAAAGATGCTGTGGACAGGGAAAAGAAGCAGTGGCTTCAAGGATAGAGCCCCAGTTAGTGCTAAGAAAGCTAACTCTGAAACTTGTTACTGTCCTTAAGTCCTGAAATGGATAGTGAGTCTGAAGGTATATTATATGCCAGTGGCAAAGTCATGATGGAGCTTGCTATTACTCCCTTCTCCCTGCTTCTCAGAACAGTAGAACTATTTTTATTAATAGCACAACACCTGTTTTTCAATATTGGCATGTTTTACACTATGTCCTTTATGCTAACAGACTATCTCAAGATTGCCTCCATTCCAACTTTTAAAATCCTTAGGCCAGATTTAGGGATGGATCCAGGTTTTATAGGGCTTGGAGCTTATGTAATTTGAGGTCTCCTTTTTAAAAAAGAAAAAGGAATACGAGATTCAAAATAGAAAATTAGGTATAGTGCTTTGAAAGGACCTGTGAAAAAGAAGAGCCTTGAAGCTTAAGTTCCATTATCTTCCTGGTAACTTGCTTCTGGTTTTATTGTTCCATTCAGAAAACCAGATACCAGCATTTTTAATTGAAACTTCATGTCAGAATGTGGAAATCAGGGAAATAAATGACTTGAATCAGTTGCTAAGTGAATGCACCTCGAACATTAGAAACTTCAGAGCTACCTTATGGATGCTGTCACCCATAACAGAAATGATAAAAATGCAGTACATGGCCACAGAAATAATAATGGCGAAAAGAACTTCGTGTTGATAGAGTCCCCAGAGCCTCCTAAACACTATGTTGAGTGTTTCAGTAGCTTATCTCATTTCATCCTCAGAGTAACCCTGTGTGCAGTATGATTATCCCTGTATTACAGATGAAAAAACTGAGGATCAGAGGTGTTAAAAATGATTTCCTCATACTGCTAGTTTATGGTGGAGTCAGGATTACAGTTGAAGTAGTTAGATGTTAGAACCCTTCCTCTTAAAAATCCAAGAGAATGCTTTGGTGAGGATGTTTCAGAGAGCCAGCAACTGTTGAGGTTGGACCCAAACTGTGAAAAGTGAGAGCTGTGATTCTTTGGACTTGGGAGGTAGTCCTTAAAAGTTATCAGGAATCCATTATTCAGAGTAACGCAAAATCCCGTGAGATTTTGCAGGTGGTTTTCTTACTAGGTTAACACAATAGAGGGGCAGAAAGCTCAGCAAAAAAGATTTCCATCCTTCCATTTTATTCCTTTAAGTTGATAGTAAATCATGAGCAGTATAACCAACTTTTTTATTCTAGGCATCTTTTGAATGAACTGGTTTTGGCTCATTACGTATGCTAAAATAGACTGTGCCATGGAGATGAATAGTGAAAATGTACTAAATTATCATAATTTTAGCAAATGATTACAACCTCAATTTTTAAAAATCAATTTTATTAGGCTTAACAATAGTTAATGGTTCTCTCTTCCAGTGGGCTGTAATGATAGAAATTACCCTTAACTTTAACTTGTTTTCCCAATACAGTATTATTTTAAAAAGTTATATGGTTTTGTTAAATTGTTAGGATTATACTCCATTTAGCATTACTTTAGCAAGCAGTATAAAATGTAAAACTAGGACATCCTTTTTACGACCATACTTTTCTCAAACTACTTGCACAGCTTAAAAATTTTCCTTTGAGTAATAGTTTCCTACTCTGTAGTTAATAAGTCCCCTGAAGTTTTATACATTCAAATACAGGTGAAACATCCAATTTTATTTTCTTCTCTAATTGTTACAGCTTGAAATATAGTATTATAATTCTTAGATTACCTGCAGTGTATATTGTTAGGCTCTTAACATTCTTAAGCAGTGAGTGCTTTTACTGAATTTCCTTTGTTTTGGACAGGATTATCCATATATTAGAGAATCGAGATTCTGTTGTCATTAAGTCATTCATCTGTAGGTGTGTCTTGTAACAAACTTGCTTAAACTACTTTATACTTTTTAAAAATTTATACAAGCAAAATATTTATTTTAATATGGAGGGTACATCCCACTTTGTACCAATTAAAAAAAAAGTTTGGATGGACTGTTCCCAAACCATTGGTATAATTAAGAGCTTCCTGGGGTATCTTTTAATGGTTTTAAAATTCTTTGCATGTCTGTTTTATATGTCTTAATTTTTTTCCCTTTAACAGAAAAGATGTGGAGTGGGCTGTTACCTCCTGGCCTAAATGAAAGTGATGTTGAGTTGAATTCTGATGATGAAGCCACAGTAGAGAGGTCTGAACTTAACTTACAGGAAGATAAAGAAGATGGGACCATTACAAAAACAGACATCTCAGATATCCTTACAGATGGACCAAAAACTGAAGCAGAGGCAAATGTAAATGCGTATGAAGAGTGTCCCTCTGGAGTTCCCTTAAATATGTGGAACGTAGGTTTTCTCTGCCGTGTTCTTATTAAAGCCTGTGTCTGTGTGTTTGTGCATGGTCCTGTGTGTGTCTCTCCCATGGTCAGAATGTATATATTCTTGGGAGGTAAATAGATAGGAAGATTGACTCAGGATACTTTTATTACTCTGTGGGTCTGTGGCCAACTCATTGGCCACTCAGATACTTGTGTTCATTTTTGTTTTGTTTTTCATAAAAAGAGGAAGGAAAAAAAAAACATTTAATAAGATTAGCTACTTTGCCTAATGTAATACACAAGGAATTTTGGTCTTAATCTCTTTGTTGTCTACGAGCCATTGACTTTTACCCTTAGATTATCAGATTGACTTATTTGGAAATAAATGAAGATAAAAACTCAAGTTCTGAAAGTCTCAGACAATAGAGTATCTCAAGAAGAACTAAATTACTTTCATTAAATTTGTATTTTTATAAATGTTAGATTATAGTTTTTTATTACTTAACATGTTATTTTTCAAATGTATGCTTTTTTTCAAAATGTATATGCTACTTTTTTGTTTTTACTTTTATGTAGAAATTTCAAGAACTGCATAAAAAACATTCTGAACAGAAAACCTCAACTTCAAAATCCAGAAAGAAAAAAAGAAAACGCTCCAGAAAAGGTGTTTTAATTCAGGTTAATTGTCAATAGTGCTAGTGTTAAATTGAGACCAGTTGAGCTCAACAGTTTTTAATAAGCATAATTTTGAAATAACCAAATACTTAGGTATTGACACTTTGTGAATTCTTTTCAGGTAAATTGAAGAATGAAGAAGAATCTCGTAGGTAGGTGGAGTTTAAAATATCTGTCTATCCTCGGCAGTATTGTAGAACTTGTACAAATAGTTGAACTACTTACCTCTGAAACGTAAGAACTAGTTGATGTAATATAATTGTAGTAACCAATTAAAAATGGTAAATGTAAAAATGAGTACATTTTATGTAAAACATAAGTTATTGTCTTCTTACAGTGAACAGTCCTCAAGTGAAACCCGGTTAAAGGAGCTTAGTCAGTATTTTGGAGTCAATGATAGGTTTGACCCCCCTGTTAAAAGGAAAAAAATTGAAAAGGTAAGATCTTTTTTATTTCATTTTATATCAGCCAGTGGGAAATGTTTGTAATGAGCCTTGCCTAAGATATTTCTCCTCATTAATTTGTTCAGAGACATTAATGTGTGCAAAATGCTAGATAATCGAGTAAGTATATTGTTACAAATCTTAAAAAAAAAACTGTTAAGAAAGAAACAAACAGGGTATTGTGAAGAAATTGAGATGGAGGCCCCACTTTAGCTGAGTGGTCAGGGAAGGCCTTTCTTAGAAGGCGCCGTCTTGCCAAGACCAAAGGATGGGAAGGAACCATTTATATAAGGAATGCTAGCATAGAAGTGATAACCTGGGTAGAGATCCTAGGGGAGGAAGAGCTGCCATGGGACATTTGAGTAGCTGTAAGAAGGGCAGCCTGGCTGGATGGAGGCAGCGAGGAAGAGGAGGGTGGGTGGCCTTAGATAAGCTTAGAGAGTCAGGCAGGCAGGCACCAGACTGTGTAGGACCTTAAAGGACACAGTAAGGAATTGGGTTTTAGCTGCAGTGCAGTTGAGAGCCATTCAAGGGTTTTAAGTTAAGGGAATGACATGATCTAAGTTATGTCCGAAAAGACTGCATCTTATGTGGAGGATGGACCTTGGGGCAGCAAAAGTAGATGACAGGAGGACAGTTAAGAGACTTTTCTAGGCATGAGATGATGGCAGCTTGAACAAGAATGGTGCTGCTGAAGACAGAAAAGTGGATGGATGTGAGGTACACTGGAGAAGTAGAATTGACAGTATTTGCCTCCGGATTACTTATGAGGCGGTGGGGAGATTTGGGATTATGTGGATGGGGAGAGAACCATGCAAGGTTTTACTTAAGCAATGGTGTGAATAGTCACATTAGTTGCAAAGATGCGACAGCTTTGGAGGGGAGAAGATTTAGAGTGGGGCCTATCCAGAGTTAATTCTGGGGCCCAGGTAATACCAGCATGCAGAAATAGAGTAGACTGTTGGTGAAATGAAGCAGGAGCTTGGAGGAGAGTCTGAACTCAAGATGCACGCTTGGGACTTGATGGCGTTAATACTTAGTAGAGGCTTGCATGAATGAGTAACTTACACATTCACATAGGGAAATGCTGGCAGACTCCAGGGGCATGAAAATTGAGCTCGGGGCCATAGGGGTATGGGTGTAGAGGCCTGCTGATTGAGCCCAAGGATGTTGTGTCCTGCATGTATGGACAGGGTCATTGCTGTATACTACTGTGTGTAGAGATCATTACCATTTTCTGGTTAATCAGTCTTCCTTATGAAAAATCTGATTTTTAAACCCATTATTGGGTGGAATTGCCTCATCGAGGGCACATACATTAAGGAACTGACACAGAGTTTTACATGTGAACCTTTTGATTCCAACTTTGCCAAGAATTCCTGTCACCTAGTCCCTAGAACACTGGGGAATAGGAACCAGGATCACCTTCTGCTGCAAATAACTAGAGCTATTGAGCAACCTCCTTCTTCCAAATGTTCAAGTAGGTACAGAAATGCTAAATTTCTTACAAAGAAAGATCACTGGTAGAGGTGAAACCAAAACCCAGGCTTTATTCCACCATTCGCAGTTCTCCAGCTTCACTGCCCTGGGGCTGATAAGCATTGTAGAGGGTGATTGCCGTACTCTTGACCCCTGTGATTCTGGTGGGCTGGGAGGAGGGGTCATGTGAGGAGGATGCCCTCGACTGTACCAAACCTATTCCACAGCATGAGGGAGGAGGCTTAGTTGGTGGCAGTGGTCCACAGGCCATCTCTGGCCCACCTGCCTTAGAGTTCTTTTGAGGGAAGAAATGGTTAATTGTTGGTTCTCATAGGAAATATTTTGTAAAGTTTCACTTGTAAATAAGGTGGTCTTTGATCTTCAGCTGTTTACAGTATTTGTTGTGTTTTCTCATAACTGTATTGATTTTAGAATATCTAAATTGTTTCTTAGTGAAGTTAAAGCTGTGAAATTCAGTTTTTAGCCTTTTTAAATGGTAGAAATTTTGATGTCTTTTTTTTTTTTTTTACAGTCTATGTGTATTAGAATATTATTATTTCCCTACATACATGAAATTATACCTTCTTGATACTGGCAAGATATGGCTAACTTATTCATTGTCTAAAGTTTGGAATTTGTCAAGAGTAACTTTAATAAAGATACTGTGATTCCATGTGCAAAATCTTTATTTTATTTTATTTTATCTCTTTTTAAAGCTCTTTATTGGAATATAATTGCCTGCGAAATCTTTTAAACAACTGTTTTAGAACTGGTGTTCTGTTTCACATTGTACATTAGGTGTATTCTAGAAAAAATTATAAGTCAAACACCATTTTAAAAGGAAATTTCTGTTTAAGGCAAGACCACTCTAAATCCTTGTATAATCACCCATTGATCTGTTTTATAAGTTTGGCTTTTCTTCATGGTAGGCATTCCTCTGTATGAATGACATCTGACTAAGAAAGTCATGGCATCTCCTAAACAAGGAAACTGATGCTGGCCAGGCTTGTATCTGCCAGCATCAGTTGTTGTATGTTGCCAGCACTTAATATTCTATAAATAAGTGCTAGCATAAGAGGAAAGGAGGGATTTAGTAAAGCCAAATTATTTCATATTCTCTTGGTAGTTCAGCTTAATTGCATGCCAGCAGGTTCACACTCATTCTTTGGTTTGGGATCACTGTTTTACATGCACCCCTTTTGCTGTCATGCTAAAGTGTCTACTGTGAATCCAACAGAGTAAATAGACATTAAAGAATGTCCACATTGGAGGCACCAAGATAAAAGCTAAGAATAAATGTAAGTTCAGTAGTTAATAGCTCCTGCCCAAGAAGTCCAGAGAGGATCATGGAAATCCGTGAGCAGTATGGACAAAACCAGCATGGATTTCTAGTCCATTATTTTATTTCTCTGGAGCAGAAGCTGATCTGTTACCATATCTCAGAGACCCTTTTTAGTCTCCTTTCACTCAGTCACTCAACTCTCAAGAATGAAAAAGCAGAACAAACCTCTTGTGTCTATTGTATAGTCCTTTTTCTTTTCCTTCTTTTATTTTTTTTTGAACACTGCCAAGCTAAAACTATTGCTTAACCAAGGATGTGTATTTACAACACTGCTGTCAGCTACTTCCCTGACAATGCAGAGAGGCTTATATTTTTAAAAAGTAATCTTCCTAATATCCAAAGCTGTTTTAAAGTGTTCTTTGTATTAAATACAACTATAATTGTGTTTCTGGCAGCAGTTCTGGGACTTACCAATAGTTCTGTAATCATAACAATTATTTTGAATCTATGTGGGAATTTCTTTAGAATAAATTTTACTCATTAATTTCATTATAAATGTCTCAAGTCTTCTTTAGTTGAATCAGTTTGATTAGTTAGCAGTCATTTTTGGAATTAGTTTTATGTATTCTTAATGGATACTTTTTGGCAAGGAAAACCAGAGGTACTTTTAGTAATTTTTAGAGTCACTGCACAATGTCTTTGATAATTTTTTTTAGTTGTTTATGACAGGAAGCTGCTATTGTATAGTTTGGCTTTTTTCAAACTTATTTTTTTAGCAGAATACTTTTTTATTACTAGAATCTTACATGGAGCTCCAATATACAGATCACAGGCTGGCTGCTTTGAGTGGGCAGGAGTAGCGTGGGTAGGGTGGGTAGTGGTGGGTGAGGTGTAGAAGTACCATGATGTTCCCCTGGCATCAGGTACAAAGCATTCTCTCTGGATCCATACGTGATCCCCGTTGGGTGGGTAGTAGGACCCGTATTATTCTTACAATACAGATGAAGAAACTGAAGCCCAGCATGATTTGTCTAAGAAAACAGTAGGTGAAAAGTTAAATGGTCCCAAATTGAGATTTTTCTGAAGTAATAGTCCAACTTAGTTTTTACTTACCTAATTCAAATAAGTTAAGTAGGTGTGATGTGTATAAAAGTAACGACACCTAATTCTTAGTTCTTTTTTTTCTTCCTCCTTTATGGGGAGATTACCAAATTTTTTTTCCATAGATATTTAAATCTAATTGTAGAACAGCAAACTTGAGTGGACAGTTCATTTGTATTAAGGTTTAAGAATTGAATATATTGTTTGAATAAATATTTAGTAGCAAAATTTCTGTAGAAATATATTGTGTTAGTTTGACTTAAAGTTTTAATCGGTATATTAAAAGAGATTTTACTACACACATAGGGCTGGTTAGTCTTTAATATTAAACCTAGTACCCATAAATTTCTTAGATATTTATAGTACTGCCCTGACATCTGCAACGAAACTTAATTAGCGCTTACTTATTGCCTCATGGGAACCTGTCAGATACTGGCCTTAGATGATTGTCCACCTGTGACCAAATTGCCATCCCTGAATTTGTCTGTGTTGAGATATATCTTAAGTTAAATTCTGATTCTTGCCATAAGGCATCTTAGGAGCATACTGAGGCCCTGCAGAGTATCAGCAGTGCTTCTGTGCCTCCTGCCACTCCTGTGGTGTAAGAGATGCTCTAGATAATTCCAATAAAGGTTACTCTAGGGTCCAACTTAAGACTTTTAGAAGGCCTTAATGCTCAGATCTTTACTTCATGAGACTACTTACTGTCTCAAAGTCTTATGCTTGGATCTGAGCCCTTGACAAACTGTAATGAGATCCGTAGTTATACAGAGCTGAACCTTGTCTTTGTTTTAATGGTATCCTGGTGGACATAATGTGAATAACTTATTTATTGAGTGACTACTATGTTCTAAAAACTTTGCTAGGTATTTTACTTTTTTTTTTCCTGTACCTTTACCATAACTTTCAAAGAGTGTGGTATTATTCTCATTTTATAGGTGAGATAACTGCAACCTGTAGAGGCTTAGGAACAAAACCCAGGGTTTCTTGGCCATAAGTAGGGGAGCTGGAATTTGAACCTAGGTGTGACCTCAACAACCATGTTCTTTGTAAACTGTTATTAACTTTTGGTCTTACGGTCATGGAAATGTTTTACCTCAGTGGGTTTTTTGTTTGTTTGTTTTTCACGTAAGCATTTGGAAAATATTTGGAATGTTAATATCTTCTTACAGAAGCAGAGAGTTTGGGTGTGTATATGGAACCAGAAATTTTTCAGAGTCAAAAGGAACTATTTTATTTAAATAAATTGCAAAAAAAAAATGGAAGAAAAGAAACAGTCATATCTAGTGAAACTTTGTTGAAATTAAAAATAAAACTTTTGAAAGAGCTAAAAACGAAGTTGAACATGTAAGTAAAATTCTAGGGTTTTATTTCTAGGAGAGAATTCTGATCATCCAAGCAGATTCTCTCATTTTCTTTAAGGAAACCGAGGCTTATGAGTTAAGTATTTCCTTTACCCGGCATTGTGACCGTGATCTCTGACTTCTGGTGCAGTGCTCTTTCCGCTATATTAGAGGCTGCTTGGAATGGCTGGAGGAATGGGAGTTAGCTGATGGTGAGGAGATAGATTTGTAATTTTAGCTGATTTGTTTTTAAGTGAAAATTATACCTATCAGCTCAGCAGTTCATATAAGTTTCCAGAAGAGGGGAATGCTCTTGTTTTCCATTTTTGGGACATTCGTTCTAAGCTGTGGCTTCATGGTAGTGAAAGGGAGGTAAGTTAGCCGGTTGATAAAGCAAAATGCCTTATTAAGCAGACCACTGGTTTATTCCTTGGCATTGGTGGTAAAAAGAGATCTCTGTTATCCTAGGTCCTGGAGTACAGGAGTACAGCACCCAGGTCTTAATTAATCCCAGGAAGCCTAGATAATTAGAGGGAAACAAACAGAGCTATTATGTGGAATAAGCAGGACAGGCTCGAGAATGGATGCTGTTAGGTTGCTGAGCTGAAAGTGCTGGAGAGAGATGTGGCATACGGACTCGGTACTGAGTGGGCAGCAGTTAAGTGCTGAGCATCAGGGAGGGTGCGGTGGGGTCAGTGGGTGTAGAGGAATAAGGGAACCTGCAGAGATAGTGAAGGTAACATTCAACGTGAGACTTACAAGGATGGTTAAGATTTTTCAAAGGGAAACACATCCAGAGGCACAGGGAGTATGAAGAGACTGGTAAATGTGGCCAGAGAATTGGGAAATACAGCCTCGCCCAAGATGAGGCTGAGAAAGCATTTGGGGACCCTGTTGTGAAGGGATTTGGGTGCTATTCAAAATGAGTAAAGAAGTGATCAGGTGTCAAGTGGTAATGACATGATGTTTCCCTTAGAAAAACAGAAGACTAGTTTGATGAGGGTTATAATCTTACAAACGAGACAGTGAGGCCCTGAAGAAGCGCAGAAGGGAGCCATGAGAAGCACTACAAAAACAGTGAAAATAAGGAAAGGAGTGGCAGCATTGAAGATAACTGAGGATTCTATCCGGGGTGACTAAGGGGGTGGTCACCTCTGAAGGAGAGTCAGAGCAGGAGGTGATGAGCTTGTTTTTCCACATGATAAAAATTGAAGACCCTACTTCTGCAGGGCCTTCAGCATGAAGAGGATACCCTTGGTTATCCTCTTCCCTCCCTCCCACCGCCTTGGTCTCTCATGAAGTAGAGGTGGAGTTATAATCTGCTGAAAAGGAAGGAGGTAGGGTTGAGGGTATTTGAAAAAATGAAAAAGACATGCAACAACCTCTTAAAGGAGTGTGGGAACTTTCAAGGGCAGAATTGGGAGCCCAACAGCTGAGTTGGAAAATCAGCGTTTCATAAAGCCAGTCATTTGATTTTCTCTGACGTTGCTGGGACACCTAGATCTTAAAGTAGTAGAAATGAGTGGTTGGGAATAACTAAAATAAGATGTGACATTGGAGCAGTTGAAGGTATTGCTTAGGTCAGTGGTTCTCACACTTTAGCCTGGAGAGAATCAGTGGATCGCTGGGCTCCACCCCCAGAGTTCCTGATTCGGAGAATTTGCATTTTTAACGAGTTCTCGGGTAGTGCTGGTCCAGACTCAAACTTTGAGAACTTTTGGCTTAGAATCTAGTTTGAAAAGGTTAATCATGGGTTGCAGGCCAGAGAGGGAGGATAGGAGACTCCAGGAAGGAGCTGAAGGACTGTGAGAATAAACCTGGTGTCAGGCTGTGGGGGTCCAAATGAAGACAAGGCAGGGTCATGGGCTCTGAGGACTTGGGTTAAGTGAAGGACAGAATATTGTGTTTACAGAGAATTCTCAATTGTAAAGCTCTTACATGTTCTAGGGCAAGCCTGTTCAGAGTATTGGTCTTCTAGGAGATAAAGCACTTGTGCCTGAGTGTAACTCAGTGTACTGCTTCCTTCTTTGAAAAAGTCTTGTCCTCATCCCATACCCTTCCTCCCCTAAAAAAAGTCAGCTAGACAAACCTGTGCATAGTCATGTAATTGATTTACATACTGGCACAAGCTCAGTTCCTAGCCTGGCATCATTCACAGCCCTGAACTGGTACATAGACCACACTTGGAGAGTCCCTGGCCTAGAGTATAGATTCTGGCGTGGGGGGTTATTTAGTAGTCCCTGAAGGAGAAGGATGTTGGAAGAGTGAGTCCAGGATGTTGTTTGGAGTATCAGGAGAAAAATTCTGCAGAAATACAAAAAAGAGAAATTTCTAGAGGCTGGTGGATGATCACAGGACCAGAATGGGATAAGGACAGTAGAGCAGCGTGGCCTGGGCTCAGAGACTCTGAGAGGCTATTGAATGACGGTCTCAGCTCCAGTTGGGAGCAAGGAAAAGAAGCCTAATCATCTTCATCAGTAAATGGGAGTGGTACCAACTTACCATATGTGCTTATTGTGAGAATTAAATAGTCAAAGTATGTAATGTGTTTGGTGTAGTCCTCTGACATAGTCTTTGCTAGCAAATGTTTGCCTTTCTTTCCTGCCTCTAAGTTTTAGGTTTCTTTTCTTTTTAGTCAGGTCTTGAGAAGAGCATAGACCAGGCTGTGGAAGAGTGGAACATTGAGAAGGCGGAGGAACTCAGCAACCAGCTAGCTACTCGAGAGGTGAGTTAGCCCAACTGATGACACTCTTCTGTGCTTCCAGATCTTCTTAAATGAGCGTACGTTCTTTTTGTGATCATGAGTAAGTTCAGTATTCAAATATTTGATCTAAGATTTTCCATTCGGTCCATTTTCTTCCTTCTTAATCCACCATTATTTCGAAATGTTGGGTTTTATTTTTGTCTTTAATGTTATTAAATTATTCTGATCTAAATCTTATGCTGGAAATAATCCATGATTGATATTCAACCCTAGATTTCATCTAATTCTGAGAGCATTTGCCAGTTATGATTAAAAGGCTAGCTTTCTTTTTCCATTTGCATCTTTAACTGAGTTTAACTCTCCCTGAGGGCAGCCATGTGCTCTCCTGTCACATCTCTCAATGTGTTCCTGACCCTTGCTCCCCAGAATGCTTTCTTACTACATATTCTAAACAGCTCCCTCGGCCCTAAATAATTTTCAGTCTTTTTTTTAAGCCTATACTCTCTAGTATCAAACTAACAGGTATATTGAATATTCTTTTTCCAAGTACCAAGACATCCTCACTTGCACCCTCTGGGAGGAATATTCCTCCAGTTGGGAATCACTGGCAGGTATCACTAGGCAAAGTCACACATAAAGAGCTCATAATTGGCATATGTTTTTTTGTCATTATATTGTAAGTCTTTTTTGTTGTACGTAGTTTTTAGGAAGAAAGCTTTATCAAAGCTTTCATTTTTAATGTGTCCCTACCTTCTTCACCTCATTCTTAAACTGTAACTACTCCATGATGTTTAATTACATAGAGAACATCGTCAGTCGTCTGTGTAAACTGTTGGCATGTGCACTGAACAGTGTTTTCTAAACCGAGACTAGTGGTGATGTTACTATTTCTGTAAATTCTGTGGAAACACCGTTCCACCCTTACACCCTCCGGTGTCAAAAAATCTACCATTGGTGGCTGTTTGCTGGCTTGTTTATTTTCTCTCTGGCTGCTGGCCTCAAGTATCTTGTGGGATTTATACTTTTATGTAGGGGAGAAAACCAGTTCAGAAGTGAGGCTTAGGGATTCACAAATTGTCTTTTCCCCCCCGCCTTAAACCTTTAAATCAGTTGTCACATTAGATATTGATACTTTGGTTTATAATGTGAATGTATATGCATGTACACTTATTAATGGCTAATCTAAAGGAATTAGGAAGCTGTGAGCTTGAATTTGGGACCTAGGCAAGAAGCAGCATAAATGGCAGTTATGTGGCATTTCAAAAAGTGAGATTTTTAAAAAGTTTTTGATGTTTGCTTTTTTTTTTCTTTTTGGTAAGATTCATTCATCCCTTCCTAGCCTATGATACTCTTGTGCTTTCAGTTTGAAAATTGCTCTGTTTCATCTTTAAAGTAGCCATATTTTGCTTTCATTGATTATAGCATTCATTGAGTATAATAGCATTTTCTAATTCTCTTTCCAAATAGAAGGATTCAGGTATTACATTTTTTTAAAGTGTTTATTTAATTTATTTATTTTTGGCTGCGTTGGGTCTTTGTTGTGGCACGCAGGGTCTTTCGTTGTGGTGCATGGGTTGTTGTTGTTGCGCCACATGGTCTTCTCTCTAGTTGTGGCACATGGATGTCTCTCTAGTTGTGGTGCGCGTGCTCAGTAGTTGCAGTGCGTGGGCTCTCTAGTTGTGGCCCGTGGGCTCAGTAGTTGCTGTGTGCGGGCTTAGTTACCCACCCAGGGATCGAACCCACGTCCCCTGCATTGGAAGGTGGATTCTTAACCACTGGACCGCCAGGGAAGTCCCTCAGGTATTACATTTTAATGCAGTGAATTTGATGGTGTGTTGAATGGTACCACAAACTCAGTAGGATTTCAATGTTAGTTGTTGGTTATTGTAGCAGCTTCTTCAGTCACTAAGTTTCCTTAGATCTTTGCCTTGCTAAAGCAAGAAAGAGTAATGCAAGCCCTTGTCTACAACATTAAAATGTGGGCTCCCTGTGATCCATCCATGGCTGGATGTTTTTCTTTTTGTCCTTTTTCTATTTGTTAGCTCCCATACCAGAGACCAGAGGAATTCAGAGAGAAGTATTTATTTTACTGCAGGCTCTGTGTTCCTTTTAGGCAAAGTTAGTAATGCTAAAATTTTAAGAGTTGAACAATTTGATTTTTTTTAAAAAATCTTTTATTTTGAAATAATTTCAAACTTTCAGAAAGTTACAAAATTTGTAAAATGATTTTCTGTTTACCCTTCACCCAGATATCTGAAATGTTAACAGTTAAGATTTGTTTTACCATTCTTTCTAGTTTATGTACCTTATTTAGATTTGCCAAATATATCACTGATTTCCTTTCTAGCAGAAGAATATTTTCTTTTTTCTGGTCTAGGACATTGAGTTTTGTTGTCACATCTTTTTAGTCTTCTTTAAGTCTGTCTTTGTTTCTCAGGACCTTAGTATTTTTGAAGAGTAGAGGCCAGTTATTTTGTAGGATATCCCTCAATTTTGGCTTGTCTGGTGCTTTTAGATTCAGGTTATACATTTTTTGGCAGGAAAATCACGGAAATGATACTGTGTTCTTCTCAGTGCAGGACACCAGGAAGCATGTGGTGTCCATCTGTCCAATTTATTGATGACGTTCCTTTGATTATTTGGTTAAGGTGGTGTCTCCAGGTTTCTCCTCTATAACATTACTGTTCTTCCCAGTGTAATTAATAAGTATCTCATGGAGAGGCGGGAGATGATTTGAGACTCTGTAAATATTCTTTTTCTCACTGTTCTTTAGCTACTAGTTTTAGTATTCACTGCTGGTTGTTTTCCTGCTTGAGACAATTTTTATTATAATAAAGATCTTGGAAACATTATTTGATTGTACTTTTCATCTTTACCTGGCAAGTCAGATCTAAAATTTGCCTTCAGTGAAGTACTGGATTCTAAAATCTTTCATGTGTCTGTGTTAAATCTCTCAGTAACCTGGACAATTGGGAGTTGGATATAGTTTCCCTAAGTGATGCGCTGGGAAGGCTGGGGTGGCAGTGGCCTTATGTCCACCAGGGTTACACGTTCGCTCTCTTCTGTCTGCCTCATCAGTGGTCACGCATGAGCTGTCCTTTCTCTGCTGCAGGAAGCTGCTTGTCGGAGTGAACAGAAGTAGTGCCTCCGAGGCCTCAGAGATGTGTGTTTCTTTTGAGGATATTAAGTTTCTGTTTCTGTGTTTTGTTTTAGTCATACTGCTATTTTAGAAGTGGGAATTGCATAATAGTGACTAGGTATTTTCCATTTTAAGAGTTATTATTTCCTGTCACACTTCATGACAAATGAGATTGCTTTAGAAATGTATACTATTTTCAGCACTTGTAAGGATAGTAAACATTTTCCCCAAGTGTTCTTTTTACTTCCATACAAGTATAATGCTTTGTTCTAGTAAAAGAACTTTATTTAGTGTGGGGTTAAAGAATTCTGATTAAAAGGAAAAACAATGATTTGGGACCTGTTCTTTGCCTTGTGTAAGTGGAAAAACATCTGGAAAGTTTTTGCTGGTCAGACACAGACGTTGGAGAGATACTGATGCCATGTTAATTAAGCACCCGTGAAGAATAAATGAAGTAATCAAGATGGAATTCTTGAATAGATAGTTTAGTTTGGGGTTTAAGTTTTCATATTTACCTCCTTGGTGCCAGTCACTGTGGATATGAAAGATGGGATTTTGAGATGTAAGTAATTGTGAGTTTGGGGCAGAAACCCTTTATGAATTAAATGTATATGTGCATGGCAGGTGTCCTTTTGGAAATCAGGTATATGGGTTTTTAATCAGTATCATTTTCTTTTTTCAAGAAGCAGTGACTGGGACCTGCTGATAAAGCCTTTGCTCAGAGGCACAGATCCCAGAGTTCTTAAAGCCTTTTCCAACCATAATAAGTGAAACTAATTTTTGATGTCTAACATTTATAAGCCTGTGAAATAGGGCAGCATCAGTATTGAGAAAAATGAAGCCAAAAGTAGAACCATGTCTGAAAATGGGCTTTGAAAACAGTTCCTCAAAACAGAACAAAACAAAACAAAACAAACTGGTATGCCAGAATAAAGCTGTCAGTGCACTAGCATCATGACAGAGCAAGCACATATTTTTCCAGAATCGTATTGTCTTAATGATGACATTAAAGACGTATTTAATTTGGTTTGGGGGATGGCTCAAGTTCACATGTTGGAAACCTAGATTGCTCTGTTGCGTTTGGTTTTGCCGTGTAGTAATGTGGTTGCTTTGGGACTGTCCCTCCTGTTGATGAAATCCTTCTTTGTTGTTAACAGTTTTGGAGGAGAGATAAAGTGGAAAAATACACTTGGGTTTGTGTCATACTGACGAAACTGTTCTAATTTGAAAAAAGAAGAGTTTTTTTTTTTAATACTATTTATGTATATACGTTATACATATACATGTACACACGCACATGCACACGTGTTTGAGCACATTTGTAGCTTGTTAACCTCAGACCTGAATTAGAAGAACATTCCATTCATTGATAGTGATCCTCGAAAATGCCATCCTTTGGAACTTGTCTTTTCTGACACACTATCTTTGTTACAATCCAGATCATACCAATTTGTAGAAACCAGCATAAACAAATATTTCAAAATTAAGTGCTACTGCCTAGATTTAATAAAGTAATTAAGCAGCACTTCAGTTGAATCTCACATTTTAGAAACAGAATTTTTCTCTAGGCATCTTCATGTTAGCCCACTGTAGATAAAAACCAACTTGGTTTGGTAGCAGACAGTGAGTTTCTACCATCAAATGAGTCACACCTACATTAGCTAGATATATTGCTTTCAGTTACAGCTGTACAATGTCAGGGCAGAAATGAGTCAGAAAGGGAGGTTGCCTGTGAATTTTGTTTGAGCTTTGTGTATCTCATGCCCTTAAAGCTTACCTTTTCTATAAGCAAATCAAATATGATAGTCTTTGGCAGCACCAACTAAACTTAATTCCTTGAAAACATCAGTACATACTTCATGTTGTAATGTTATGACCATTTTGTATAACTTAGAATAGTCATTTAAAAACGTTTGCAAGGTTTTAATATTCACATCTGAGATATTTTGGTTATAATCTGCTACCATCTTTGCTAAGGCCAAAACCCTTCAATTTGGAATAATGATATAAAATGTTTCACATTTTAAAGCTCTTTTGCTCCAGCTTCTGAATGGAGGCCTAAGGCAGTGACTTCAGCCTTTTGTGCTGTTAAGCATAGTATTTATTAAGAACCAAACCAAGGTATCACAAATATAAATGATAAAAAAATAGTATCTCACTTTGGTAGTATTCTTTTTATAGATATAGATAAATATTACATTGGCAGTATGAATTAAACTGAGAATTTAATTTTAACTTTATTAAATTTATTAAATAGACTAAGATTTTTGGATTCCAAAACATAGGTAAAGTTAATAATGTTGAAATAGTAATAGTTTGTTAATATTTAAATAACAAAGGTAGGAATGGCCTTTTTAAAAAACTAATGTTTGAATTGATTGAATTGTATTCTTTCCTAGCTTAATACATTAAATACTCTCTAAATTTGGGCAGATTATCAGTTTGTTGCCTAAGGTCTATTTTTAGAGCCATTTCCTAGAAAATCTGAAGGTATTCTCATTGCAGAGGGATATATATGTACATTTGAGGAGATAGCTTCTGTATTTGATGTTAACATGTAAGAAGTGGTCCTTTCGCAGAAATATTTCAGATGCTGTAACGCTTGGCTGTGGCATTTAGAACTTTTCCAATACAATTTGTTGTTAGGCTTTAGTTTCCCTGAGAGGATTCTGGCTACAGTTCCCCTTTTTCTTTTGGTTATTAATTCTGTGTCTATGTACATGCTGTGTTGTCTAGATGGAATAAGAGCTTGAATTCATCACCCCCCTCCACCCCTCAAAAAAAAAAAAACCTGCCCCAAATAGTACAATTTTGACAGATTTATCCATCAGAGTACCTGGAACGTTCTCATATCTAGAGTTCAGGATTGAAACATTTGTTTAAATTTTTGAGATAGAGATGCTGCCAAACTTGATCAGTTTGAAGTTACTTCTCATCAGTGCTATTTTCAGAGCTTTGATATTTTAGGAAAGGTGTTTGCATCACATACAAAAAAATAGTGGAATTGAAAGACATTATAGTGAAGCAAGTCATGTGGATCTAAACTCTTTATAATCCAGAGGGCAAAATTATTTTCTTCCTGTTTTTGTTACTACTTTTAGAACTCTCTTAACAACCATGATTCCAAAGGTGAAACAATTTGTTTGGATATGAAGCTGAACATATATTCCAGTTAGCTGTTGTAAGAATTTATCATTAGAACCTGGGACTCTAAGAAGGCTGGCAGGTGTTTTCTAGTTTTTTAATTATTGTGATTTCTAGCCATGGAAGGGAAGGTAAAGTAAAAGTGCATTAAATAGTACTCATTTGTACATATTAAGAATTTAAAATTAAGTATCTCAACATTTTATTTTTACAGAAAGGAGATTTCCTTTTTTGCTAGTACCAAGGGTGTATTTAAATAATACATTATTTGATACAAAGTCATCTAATGCCTGCAAACTCTCTGGCAAAATTTATTTTATGCCCCTATTTGAAATTTTACTACCCTGCCTTCCATCCCTTACTTTTTTTCTTCCTTCCTTCCTTCCTTCCTTGCTTGCTTGCTTGCTTGCTTGCTTGCTTGCTTTCTTTCTTTCTTTCTTCCTTCCTTCCTTGCTTGCTTCCTTCCTTCCTTCCTTCCTTCCTTCCCTCTTTCCGGTTAGCAGACTGTAGGGCCACTTTCTTTGTGGTATATTTCACTGGTTAGCATTGGGAGAGACGCTGGGACACTGGGGAGAGAAAGCCCTCACTGAATAGGCTCTTGCTAGTCGGCGTGATCAGCCACCTGGGGACGCTGGGTGCGCACTGCCTTCCGTGGAGGAAGGGGTGTGTGCCTCCGTTAAGGATCATCTAGAACTGACTCACTTGCATTAACTTTGGTCATTTCTCAGTGGTTTTTTAATTTAAATATTCCTCTGTGTGTCATCTTGTAGTCTGTGCATAGTCCGGGGGGCTTTTAAATGATGATTTTGATTCTTTGAAGCCTTATTCTCTTTAGTTCTTAAAAGTAATTCAGTTATTTCATATAGGTGAACAGTTGGCACAATGTATGGAAGATAAGCGATGCCTATCCAGGTGAGGGAAGGCCTGGTTGAATTCCTTTACATGGAACTTAAAGATACGTTCTTTCCTGTAAAGAATGGTGTACAGCCTTGCAGTTGGAGCATTTTAAGATGAGAAAAATGAAATGGTACTGAGTGATGGGTTTTCCTCTCAGGCTTTTAGGTGTGCTTTTTAGATCTCATTGCACTGAGGACATTTTCTTTTGACCTCTGGGGTGTGATTGGGTGATCACCTAGAATGGTGTTCCTTATGCTCTCTTTTAATCATGTTTATCTGTGCTTTTAACAAACCTTAAAAAAAGATTTCAGATGTTACAAGTCTAATTAAAGAGACAGACAAAGCACAGTTTATACTGTAGATTTTTTCTGCAGTTCAATTAATCAGCATGTTTTCTCTTTTAATTAAAACCATTTTAGTAAATTAAAGCCCACAGCAAAACACATATATAATTTGTTTGTAATTAGCTCTTAATTGGTGGTAGTTGAAGCTTAGCACCCTTGGTTTCTTTCTTCATGATTGCCATTTTATTAGCAGCCAGTCATTAATTAATCTTTTTCTAATTAGCTTATAAAACTGTTGATGGCACATTATTGTAAATGTGATTTTAAGTTCAAAGCTTGTTAATAAGCTTTCTTACTTAGAAGAACAGAGATAAAGAAATTGCTGAAAACAGTACTACAGTTCTTTAAAAAAAAAACTGTCTTTCTGATGGGGACTGTGTAAAGCATCTAACAGCTCATGGTTAATTTTTTAATGCTTTTTTTCCCTCATGAATGAAATAAGTTGCTTGAATATAAATGTCTCTATCCAGGAGTAATTTCAACAGTATAACGTCTTTTCTCCCCGCTTTGGAATACTGTAATCTACATATAATTTGAAGCCTTAATAGTCATCATTAAACCAGGTGTTATATAAACTATTTCACTATGAAATCAGAGTTGAGGGTATCAATCAAAGTCTATCTTCTCACACCTTATGGACCAAGTGCAGAATTTTTTTATAAATTGTAAGGTGAATCATATATATATAATATATATATACACACACACGTATATAAAATAATACACACACACATATATAGTGTCTGTACGAACATATATTTTAAAAACGGTTTGTTGGGTTATGCTGTGAAATAAAAGCCATTTGGCTTTAACTGATATGAAGTTGTAGGTATAAAAATAAATAATAGGTGTTTGTACAGTTGTGCACACAACACAGATATATGTAGTACACAAATATGCAAACCTGTGCGTGCACATTTTTTAAGATGACAGTGAAATTGGGCTGTTTTCTCTAACAGAGAGAAAAAGACTCGATTTAAGTCAGTGTTCAAATGACTGGAAATGGCATAGCTTATTTGCTGTCCTCAGAGCTTCGGCATCTCAGGTATGACTGTGGAGAGAAAGGTACCAATCCGAGTGGAGCCATCCTGAATTCACTACAGCACCTGCCTGTTAAAGTGCAGTTTGAGTGAAGCACAGTAGCCACATCATATTCTTTATTGAAACATACTACCGATTTCATAAAACTCCCTATGTTCTGAGCTGTTTATCAATATTCTTGCAAAGTTTTGAAAGTTATTAAAAAAAAAAAAAGTAAAGCATCATCAGTCCTTGGAAGTGCTTTTTCTTCTTTGCTTCTTGAACTTTGCATGTTATTTCGACTTTGGCTCTTTCTCTGCTTGTTTTTAAGAAGGCATTTTATGATGCCATGCGAGAGACACTAGAAAGGGATAGCTGACAAGGAAAAAATTAAAAATTGGATAAAAAGTAAATGAATAATGTCATATTACCAAAAAGATGAGAGGCTAATTTGTGCCGACTTCTTGCTAATTTTGTTCAAGCCTCAGAATGAGGAGCTGCCGCCCGTTCTGTGTGGCACTGATGACAGCGCCAATGATCCATGAAATAAGCTGCCGCCGGCTTTGTTCTGATAAGAATGAACAAATCTGCACAGTGTTCGGCTCCCAGAATCTCATTTTCATACTTGCATGCAGGCGAAAAGAAATAAGCTGTTTGCAGGCTTGATTAATCAGACATTGGAGGGGTTTTTGTCTCTTTGATCTCTTTCGTCTCCTAGGTAACTTGCTTGACATTAATGTTGAGCTTGAGTAAAGACAATCAGGAATTGTCGACCAAACTGATATAAAAATTAAAGACCTTAACACTTTAAGTACTCCAGTAATGGTTCCGCTTTACTTCAGAAAACATCTGTTTTCATTTAATTAAAGAACAAAAGAGAATGGCATAAATATTTTTCATAGAGACCTATTATTCCATAAAAAGTTAAAGTATGATAATTGGTATTTTTAAAGAAGTGCCTTGGAAGTGTTCAGAAGGGAGGAAAACTTCATAAATCTGTTACAAGCTAGTAATTTGAAGAGGAGTAAAATATTTTAGGAAATGGATAAGGAGTTTACAGTGATGCTAGATTAAGCTGTTTGAATCAGATACTTCAAATGATTATCGGCAAACTTTAGTCGGGGAAGGTTTACTGAGAAAAACTAACTTTATTTTGCAAGTTTGTCTTTTAAAAATCTCTCCTATGTTACAAGATGTGCCATTATGTCTATTTTACAACCCAATATGATTTACACATGCTAAACCTGTAAAATTGAAAGGAATTAAAAAAATGTCGCCGTGCATTTGCTTGAGGTTATGCAGACGCTTTTACAAATCTTCCAAGTGGCTGTAAAGATGAATGCCTCAAGGGTCCAGCCAGGGCCCTGCTTTTCCAACCAGCTAAAGCCCTTATCTTAAATCCAAGCAAAGTACCATTAATCTTTTTGAAAGACCTTTTATGGCTTTTAATATATCCCAAATTAGAACATTTTACACCCTTGGTTCCTGAAATATGGTGATAAAAAGCCTTTAGAGCTTAATTTTCCTTACTGCTTGCTCTGACCAATTTGCAGTTCTTTGTGATAATGTTTAGACACCTTAATTAAAATGCAGCAAAATATTGGATGTTCTATATGGAAAATGCTGATACTTTAGCTACACATACAAGAAATTCTGTATATATTTTTATTCGTTTAAAAAAATTTCTTCCCACATTGTGTTGCTATAGTTATCTGATGACCCGAAACAGTTTTTTAATATAAAAACCATTGACCAAGCTTTTGTGATGTTTACATTGGGCACGAAGATGCATTTTTGTTTTTAGAGAAGTGAAAGGGGGATTCTTGTGGGCCTATATTGTTTGTTTGTAATACTGAAACATAGCACGGTATTCTTTTATCTTCTGGAACTTGGGTTAGTCATCTTGTGTGGGAAAACACGTTTCTTCTCAACTGCCTCTTCTATAGAAGATCTTATGATCCTTTCATATTTCCAAATATTTCCATTCTTTTTACTTTCTCCACAGGAATAAGTGAAACACATTCATTTTTAACATGTGAAGGACACAACATTGATATGACTTTTCATCATCATTATAAGCTAAAAGATTCTAATGAAGTAAAATGGATAGACCAGGCTTGTTTACTGTTTATCAATTAAAGAACATTCCATTGAACCTAACCCCAGACAAAATACAGTTAGAAAATAGACCTTTCCTACAGACAGGTCTATTTGAACGTATCGTCTGTGTACCTAATTGTTTACTATACTTACTAGTCTACAAAATGATGGAGCCCTCTTCTGTAAATACATGTTTCTTACATTGTAATGTATCGTTTTTAACAAGTTTATACTATGTCTCATGTGGCATATGTGCTCTCAGTCTTTGCTGTGATGCTGATTGTGCTGGGTTTGTCCCCTGTGTTGCTAGAAAACTAAAAGCTTTCACACTGTAAGAGTATAGGACCTTGTTGAGGAGTCGCATTTAAATCAATTGACCACTGTCAATGTCCTGACACACTGAGATGCTCTTTGGTTTCTCTATCCCAAATCCAGAAAACCCATACTGGGAAATTTCAGTAAGCTAAAAATGTAAGCTACATTTTAATTTACAACAGTTTTAGGAAGTAATTTTGTCACGGGGTTAATGGTACATGGCAGATATAGTTCAGGTCATTTTAGTTTCAGACTCAAAGTATCGGCTCAATTTAAATATAAGATGAGCTAGCTGAGTGGGACTTTTGTTAGGGGGTGATCTTGGCAAAAACTATATCATAGATCAAATTTGCATATGATATCTAATACATAGGAGTGTGATTAGACAGCCAAATACTGAGTTCTGTGTTTTACCTTTTGGAGGCAGAGGACAGAGAAGAGACTAAATATCCTACACGAATGTGGAGAGACCCAGCGTACATCTTAAACCCAGGTGGCAAGCTGCATGTTATGACAGTAGACAGTTCATTAGGTGCACTTACTGCTCCGCTAGTGTCCCCCAGAGTCCCTGTGGCCAGCCCCTCCCAGTGAGGTGGACTTGTGAGTAGTTCTGACCAGACACCTGTGAGCAGAAATGCTGCATGTCGCTTCTGGACTAAAGCATTGAAGAGCCAGTGTGGGGCCCTCTGGCCGTCTCTTCCTCTGCCACAGCGATTTGAAAGCCACGTGTTGAGTTGCTGGCATCACAAGATGGAGAGCCCTGCCAGTCCACAGCTGACATTAAATGAAACAAGAAATAAAAGTTCAGCCAATGAGATTTGGGGGTTTGTTTGATACTGCAGTTTTGACTGGCCTAACCAGACAGACACTAATTTGATTTTTTTACATTTATGACACGTGGATGGTGTTTCAGTCAATAGGAAATCCATCTTTGTGATAAATGATGTCCCAGCATTCTTCCAGAGCTTCGTTTTCTCCTTAGGTGATGATGCTACAGCCCTTTGATTCTTAGCTTTTTTTCAGTTGACTTAGATGAGCTTTTCTTTGATAAAGAACTAGAAATGAAAAGAGAGCCCAGAGAACGCGGCCGGGTTCGAAGCAGTCAGATGTAACTGGCAACCCCTTCCCCTCACACCCCCAAGCCCTCTTTTTCAAAGCTGTATTTGCAGCGCCTACAACAGTGCCTGGCAAAATATATGCCTGGCATTTTTGCCCCCATGATACTGGTTGAATGAATGTCGTCCTTGTGAAAAAAGACGATGATGCCAGCAGTGCTGCCGGGGTTGGCTGGAGTGCAGGGAAGACCCCGGGTTGGTCTGCTTCCCCAGGTGGGCTCATGGCCACAGCCGCCCCTCCTTCCTTCAGTGGCTTTCCTTTTCGTGTCGACCACCTCTGCACCCTGGCTGGATTGTCACGTGGCTTCCATTTACTTACCTTCATGTGTGTATTCTTTCCTGGACTGAAAAATCAGATCTGTTCTTGTTCTCATTTTTAAACCCCAGTCAGTACTTGAGGACTGCTTGTTTGTTTCATTGTAAAGGAAACTGTTCTCCAAGATGAGCGGAAAGGAATGTCAGGCACGTCAAACCTCACTTTCCTGGGTTGGCTTCTCTCCTTACACACAAGCCCCATGCCTCACTGTTGGCAAGCAGGTCCCTAAACCTTGGGCTGTAATACTTTGACTTGAGAGTGGGTTCTGGGTCCTTTCCTCTCATTCATAAGTCTGCTGGCTACTGAAGTGCAGTGGGCTGTGTACAGAGAGAGAAAAGGAAAGAAACACCAGGGAGAGATTATTAGCCTTTGTTGTTTAACCTGGGTTCTTAACAGATACTTCTGAGCCATCCATGTAGATGGGCATTTTTAAAATCAGAGCCCACCAGAACTAGGGGATTACCATGCCTGTCCTGGAGACACTCGCCGAGGAACAGCTCTGCGGGCCAGAGAGCTGTGTAGAGCGCAGTGGGAACCATAGGTTATGGCATAGAAGCTGAAGGGCTGGAGAAATACAGAAATGAGAACTGTGTTGGGTTGAGTTAGAGAAGTCTTCTGGGGGCAGGGCTGAGAGGAGCCTTTGTTCTGCATGGACCTTCTCGGACTGGGATAGATGGGTGTAAGGAGGAGCAGGAACGGGGAGTTCTGGTAGAGGAAACACTTCGGTATTGTGGTCCTGGGGCCCTGCCTTTTTGCCTGTTGGCACCCCTTGTATTCTTTTTTCTATCAGTGAGTGCAAAGCGATTGCCCATCACACAGAATGTGTTTATGAAGTCGTAATTAGCTTTCCCCGTGTTTCATTAATCACATCTATGACTGCCAATCCGAACTTCTGATTAGCATGAGATAACGGGTGCTCCCATACCGAGTTGCTGTAATTCTAGCCCAGAGCAAAGAAACTGGATGTCTCTGTCAGCCTGTGCAGGCTTATCGGGGTAAATTCCTGTCTGGCCCACTGAAATGCTGAAAGCGCTTCAAGATCGTCATCCACAGCCCTCATGGACCCTCGAGGGGCCTTCCTCTGAGAAGGAGCTCCATCTGGGAGACTGGGAGGCTGGTACAGGTCTGGGGTAAAGGTCCGTGGGAGGTAGGAGAATAGGGGCTACATCTTTGCATCCATTGTCCTTTGGTTGTTTCTAGGTCCGAGCATAAGAATTTCTCTTCTTAGCATGTCTAAAGCAACACAGACGTGGCTTTCTTACCCACAAATTCTCGAGTATTTGTATCATTTTAATTCTTGTGTCAGTTAAAATAATTGATTTTCACTTTTCCTCCTTTGTAATTCTTAGCTTGGTGTAAAAATTGCCAAAGCGATTGCCTGCCACAACTTTGTAAAAGCCAAAAAGGATGCTGAAAATTCACAGGTTGCTCGAAAAAAGAAGAAGCTTGCCTGGGGGTGAGTTTAAGATTTTTTAAATTAGTAATTCTACTAAATTCATAGGAATTAGAGAAATCCTGTGATATATTTGGTGAATCCAGTTTGTGTGTAATTGTTATTCATTTTATTCTTTGTTATCTTTGCTGAATGTTTATCAGGTTATAAACATGGAGGCGTTTCTTCATCCTGTTTGATGTTTATTTTGTAATTGATGGAGTATATGAAAACTTTTTAAGATTATTTTACTTTGGCGCTTAGTAAACATGTTACTTCAGGAAGATGTTTGGAAGTAAATTGGGATTTTCATATTCTTCATTTTAGGTTTGAAGCAAAGAAGAGGTGGGAAACCAAAAGCAACATGGGGTATATGTGACTTGCCAGAGTTCTTCAAGACCTTTGAGACTTCACTTGCATCTTCAGTTGCTCAATTTACTGAAAAGATTTTCCTGCTTATGTTAACTATGTTGGGAAATTGATGGAAATAGAAAAAATAAGCATAAAATTTGGGAGTTGATTAGCAAATCTTTTCTCAGTCTTTTTCTAAAGAATTCATCCTATTGAAGTGAATGAAATGGAACAATCTATTATTTGTACAAGAAATCTAAGCATACATACAGGAAAAAAAAAGATAGGATTTTATTTATTTATTTATATAGCCCTTCAGTATAAAATCAATTTTACTTTTCATCCATTTGGTGTAGCATAGCCAATGAGCTCCTTATACTTTCTTATCTGTACTCAGTGTAACTGCGTTTATTCTGGAGTTGTGTTTTTAAGATTGGCATTTGTTTTTAATGGATTAGACATAAGCGCAAGAAAGATACTGTCTTTACAAATGACTTTATCTTAATGTTATAAAAGTAATTATCAGTTCTTTGTTGGAGACAGTAGAGTTGATATTTCAGTTACATAATAAAAGCAATTGATTAATTTTTGTGTATCTTCAGATTAAGTATCACAGTTTTAAAAAAGGACAGAATGTAGTATTTGGAGGATGATTTAAATTCAAGTTCTCTGCCTGGAAATGTCTTCCTAAATCTCTCTCTCAGCTGTCATTCTTTAAATTATGAGATGGTTCTTAGAAAAGAAGTTGGTATAATGGTATTAGACAGTTAGAACTCAAGACAATGTAACCCTGAACTTTCTCAGAACAAACATGGTTTGCTTGTTTTTACTCCCCTTCCCTGTTGTTCCTGGAAAGATTGAGTGAATGAATGAGGATAGAGGGGATTGGTGGCCTGGGAAGTGGTTTTTCCTGAAAGTGTGTTTCATAGTCCTAATTAGAAGGGGCTTTTAGAAATTGTCACAAGCTGACGGACAAGACCACAGCTGGATGTTGTGATTTTTTTGGCTGGCCTGGGTATTTTGGCACCTCCTCTTGGTGCTCAGTTGAGGTAAAGAACTGCTTATTGTGGTTTTCACCAGTTCTCTTTCCTTCCTCAGCCTTCATCAGAGGCTTTCTAGCCGTCTGATACAGACTGTGTGTAGGCTGATACTGTAAATTCAGGAACATAGAGAATGAGTCATGGTGATATTGTTAGTAATTTTATTTTGTTATTTTTAGACTTACAAATAGCAACCAAATTGTACTAGTTTACAGTGGCATGTTAAATGTGTTTTTCTGTGTTCTGGAATAAGTGAGCAACTGGTTGCTATTTAAGAGAACAGTAATCATATCTTGCTTCCACTTAGGTGACAAAAGCCAGTATAATAGAGAAAGCAAGATTTTACGAGATTGTGTACCTACTGATAGAATTCATCATGAAAGGATACTCAGACCAATATTGGAAAATCTTACATTTTATGATTTAATAGTCCCTGTTGGGTTTTGTAGATATAATCATACACCACTTACCTACAACATCTTATTTCCAACTCGTAATAGTTGAATACAAACTTACAGTGTAGGAAAGTTTCCTCTAAAAAATCCATCATGGGGGAATATCCACTACAGGCGGGTGGTTGTAAGTATTCTTATGCACAGGCTCCAAGACAGGCGTCTCCCCACAGTCTCTGCCTCATTTTACCCCCTGTATCCACTTCCTTAGAGCATTTAGTGACCCCTGCAGGCACCTTTCCCCACTCTGCTCGTGCTGAGGCTTTACCAGAGTGGCCTCTGATTTGGGAGCCCCTGAGCCAAAGTCCAGCTGTCAGAGCTCTTCTTCTGCCTGCTCTGGGACCAGAGGTTGCCCACTCCCCCGCCAGCTCAGGGGTCCCGCATGGATGGGAGCATGTTCCCTGAGTGGACAGCTTTATGGTGGAATCAGGTAGCAGGGGACTCATTTGATAAGAGGAGCCATGTCGCCTGAGTCCCCCCTCTTCGGGCCCTGGGCTGTGAGAGGCTCCGAAACAGTCCAGCAGAAGAGGGGGTGGGAGGGGAAAAGGATTGAGGGAGAGAAAGGGACTGGTTTCCTTGGGTTAGGCCTGCTGGCGTGTCATTTGGGACCACTTTATTTTTAATCTGCTTTAATTTGAATTAGACGTTTTACTCATTAAAGTGTTAAAATGGGGACATTATTCTTAGAAAACCCAGGTTGCCCCAAAAGTGTAGTCATTTGTCCTCTCCATCTGGTCACAGTGAAATATTCTTTTTGGATCAGTAATAACTTCAGTTCCCGAAGCTTTAACATGTGCATTTACTACCACCAGAGTGCCTGAATTAGATTAGTAATGTAAATGTCAGTTGTTGTTAACTGAGATTAATATGTTTCAGGCCATGGGTATGGCATTAATGTGACTATGATTTACTGTTTGAGTACTTCAGGCTAAAACACCTTACTAAAGAACAGTAATTTTGAGCTTTGCAGCACAGGTTCTGAGAAGTAAAGTTGATAGTGCATTCTTCTTTGGGAGCCCTCAGGATGTTTCTAATTTTCAGCAGAACATTCTATTTCTTTCACCAAAAGGAGAGTTTGAATATATAATCTCAGGTTTGCTATAATTAGTTCTGATGACAGACTTAAATACCTTGGCCAAAATTGTAAATCAGTGGTTAAACAGGTTTCTGCAACTGATCATAAATCTCAAACTCCAGATTTTAAACACACTTATTTTTTTCAGAGAGACAGCTAAAGGAGGAGCAGGCCAAGGACAGGAGGAAAATGTTACCTGAACTTGACTAACAGCTTAAAACCTCACCTTTAAAATCTGTGGATTTCCCTGATACCTTTTGTCTAAAATGTTATCTAAATATTTTAATAACTTAGCTCTTTCTTTGGTAAGACAGGTTTGAACTTAATTTTTAAACTATGAAGTTTCAAATTTTCATTTGTTAGGTAAAGATATCACCTTTTTAGAAAGGTATGTCCTGCTAAACTATAAAAAACATGAGGTTGATATTTAAATAAGATGCCAACTGTGAGTTGTGTTTTTTTTTTTTTTCTCTTTTTTTTTTTTGAGTTGTTTTTTTAAGAGGTAGAGTTTGAGGAAACAAGGTAACATAACATTAACGTCAGGCCCCATTTTGGAAAAATAACTTTGTGAAACCTGGTAGTCAAATTCAGAACCAACTGAAATAATTCAAGTTTTTCCACGCTGGCAGAAGTTGCTTTTATTTTTAGTATCTGGCAGAGCAACAAATGCTTTGCATGTCAATTTCATGTTTTTTGAAGCCAACTGTTTATTCATTGGCTTAAAATTTACACTCTACTAAAGTCTTAGCCTTGACTTTCATGAAACAAATAGTAATATTTGGACAAAATATGTACACGCACATCTTTTTCCAAGACCAAATGTCGATTGGTATTTGTGGCATCAGTGCCTTCTAACGTGGTAATGGATCTGAAAATACTTCGGAAAGTCTAAGTTAGACTTAGACTATGCAGGGCATGCATTTTAAGGAATTAATTTTTATTGTGAAATAGAGCATCTTTCTAGGTTTTCAGATTTAAATTAGAGACTTTCTGCTAGAAAGTAGAATCTATATAGAGTAAATTTCAATGAACTATCAAAAGATTATTTATCAATATATATATTTATTCTTGACCTTAGTAGCATACTGAGACTGTAAGACCCATTTTTCCATTTTTGAAGTTGGGGGTGCTCTGTAGATTTGTTTAAATGAATAGAGCTGCATTCTTTAGTCTTTATTATTTTATCCTCCCTCTACACAACTCACCGTAAAAGACACACACACACACACACACACACACACACACTCAGTGTTGTAGCTGTACTCAGCATGAAGAGATTGCGGAAGGGATTCTCACCCCCAGTCGAGAACGTGGCAGCATGTAGCAGATCAAGATGCCATGGAGAAACTTAGAGAGGAGTCAAACCATTGTGCTTTCGTGTTAAAATAAAGGGTGTACTTTCTTCAACAGCATCTCCTCCTACTTACTTGTGAGTATTCGGGAGGTAGGTGTTCATTTTGCTAGAATTTCTTCAAGTGCAGCAGTGGTGCCATGCCAGCTCTTGTGGCCTTGACCCCTGGAACGCAACTACAGGCCTTTGATGGGACTAGCCATTAAGTGCCACGCAGTACACTGGGGTTTTAGATGTGCTTGTAAAATCAAGAATTGGCTGAGGGATAACTATATTTTTGTTAGTATTAGTAACTCCTTTCTAGATTCAAGTAAAAAAGCATAGGAATTTTCCAAGTAGGATGGAATTTAGAAAAAAAATTGACTAGGTACATGCCTTTTATATCCAGACCAGGTTTCTTAAGGGAACACAGAGTAAGAGGGACTGAAAGGGGAAGGGAGGGTAATGTCCAAGAGAAGCCTCGGCTCCTGGGTGCTTCTGCCTGGGGTTTGTCCTGTGTCCTCACTGGCGTCATTCTAGAAAGCCCAGCCCACGCCTCCTCCAGGGTCCATGGGCTGCCTCTTGCTGAATTGCTGCAGGGGGCCGGCTGTGTTACAGGTATGGGGTGAGGTAATCTTTTCCCACCTCTAATTTCTGAAAGGTGTGTCTGTCCAGTTATTACTTGTTCATTGAACTGAAAGGTTTAGAAACCAACAACTATGGTACAAGCTGTAATTATTGATGTCTGTTTCATATTCATTTGTGAGTTCTGGCACTTGATCAAGAAGTTAATATATCACTTCATCTGCAGGCTGAATGTACCTCAGCTATAAACGTTTTCTTTCTTGACGAATAGGGTACAATTACGACTGCCCAAAATAAAAAGTGTTTTCATTTGTAATGTGAGCAATACTAGAAGTAATTCTGAGTGTCACGAGGAACAGTGAAACAATAAAGCCTTGCATTTCTTTAATTCCTCCCTACTTAACATCCGAGAGACATTCACTGACCACCTACCCTATGTTAGACACTAACTTGCGCTGATGCGAAAATGAATAATCACAGTCTGATGGGAAACGTATACAAAGCATGTTTTGGACAACTTGATTTTTAGTAGGCTGTTAATACAAAGAAATAATCTACTTGTACTAAATTAAATAACCTAGATGTAAAGCTTCTAGTTCTGTGGGTGTATGTTCTCCCCAGGCTGTGACGTGTCCTCGACGGGCAGCTGGCTGTAGTCACTCACTAGCTTAGTGCCCACCTCGCAGTGAGTGGGATTGCCACCCTGACTTTCACTTTTGTTCTTAGGCTCACGCAGAGGTGAGGGTCACTGATGGGGTGAGACTAGGGAACGAAAGCAACTGTTTTGCACAATACTCCATAATTTTAAGCTTAAAGTGTTTCTTAGACTGTATCAACTTGTGCTTTATACTACAATGGCTGTCACAGTGCCTGCCCATGTTAGGGAAATGTTAACTTCCACAAGAAACATGCCCCCAAACTACAGTGACTCAAACACAGTAGAAGTTTATTTCCTGCTCATGGGACAAAGGAGGATGTGCCTGTCACCAGGGCGGTCTGCTCCATGCAGTCATTCAGAGATCCAGGCTGACTTTCTCTTCCTAGTAATCCCTGGGGTCACCACCCCAGTCAACCGAAAGGGAAGTGACTGTAGAAGAGCACTCATCGGGGGTTATGGGCCTGGCCTGGAAGGGGAATATGTTACTTCTGCTCACTTTGTACCAGCTAGAACGTCATTACGTCACCTAACTGCAACCGAGGCTGGAAAATGTAGACTGGCTGTTTTCCCGGAAGGAGAGGAAATGTGTTTAGTAAACAACTAGCAGTGTCTGCCACATGTGACCATCACATGTAACTTGACTTGTAGTAACCAGGTGTTACTGAGGCATGATATGGAATACCATCCACTGCTATTTGTGATTTGATGTAAGCATTTTACTTGGATGTTTTGACAGCTGGTCAAAATAGCCACTCATATTGCCAGGTACCGTGCATGGTAGAGGTCCCAAGCATCTCCCACGATGTATGATAAGTGCTGACATAGAATCACATTTCCACGGGGCTCAAATGAGAAGGTAGTTGCCACCCATGGAATGTCAGTCAAGGTTATGGCGGGCGATGCTTAGTTTAAGTCATAAAGGGTAAAATTGGGACATCATCCAGGAGACTAGTTGAAGCAAGATCATCCCAGGCAGAAGGAGAAGGGCGACACATTGGAGGCACAGCAAGGAGTTTAGCAATGGGGTGGTGTGGGAGGATGGAGGCTGAGCTGGAGGACAGTGGTGCTGGAAAGCATGGCTGGAGCCCACTTGCACACAGACACGGACGTGCGGGGGAGTTTGGACTTGGATCTCTAGGGAGTGAGGACACATCAACATGTATTAAGCAAGCAAGAAATGTGCATGTTCACATATGAGAAATGGGTTGGGAGGCAAACCTGAAGGAAGGTCAGTTGGGTATTTCAATAGCCTGGGGAAGAACTGATGAGAACCTACACCAAGGCTGCGGGAATTGAGGGGAGAGCATGGATGCAGGAGTGTTCAGGGGGAGACTGGGCGAGCTACTAATGGTATCTATGTGATAGGACTGTGAGGATGAAAGGAATTGATGAATATGAAAGTGCTCAGATCCTGATACATAGCAAATAATATTCTCGTGGGGAGACAGTTCTCTGGGGTCTCTTACATTACTCACATCTTGCAAGCAAGGTGCTAACTACCCTTTTGTTGCAAACTGTCTTTGCGAGGACGTTTGTATGGAAACAGCCTTGATAGATGGAGACAATGTCTCCCTCTGGGGCAAAGAGCAGCCATGCATACTGTCCAGTATGATAAAAAATGTCTTGCTTTGGAGCTAAGGCAGCCATGCTTACTCGCATTATAAAGATCCAGTTCCCTAAGGAAAGTTCCTCTCCTTTAATGAAATCATGCAGGGAGCAGGTGTCACCTGGCCCTCTTAGTATCTTACTATTGGAATCAGTGCAAAAAGTGCTGAGCCAGTGCCTACTGTTTGTAATACGTTGTCCTTGGTCCCAGGAGTCTAATATCCTTGACCCGCATGCATGAAACAGCCGCAGGCGGACTTGTTGACTTTAAGTAGGGTGAAATCTCAGCCCCTTCACAGCTCTTTTTTTTGAAATAAATTTATTTATTTATTTACTGGCTGCATTGGGTCTTTGTTGCTGCTCACAGGCTTTCTCTAGTGGCGAGCGGGGGCTACTCTTCATTGCACAGGCTCCTCACTTTGGTGGCTTCTCTTGTTGGGGAGCATGGGCTCTAGGCGCTCGGGCTTCAGTAGTTGCAGCACGAGGGCTCAATAGTTGTGGCACGGGACACGTGGGATCTTCCCTGAGCAGGGATCAAGCCTGTGTCCCCTGCATTGGCAGGCGGGTTCTTAACCACTGCACCACCAGGGAAGTCCCTCATTCACAGCTCTTGATGATTCTTGTGTGAATGTCTGTGTAAGTGTGTGTTAGTATTACTATTATTACCCCCCCACCATGTGCCAAATTGCTGGAAGAAACAAAAATATAACTGGTGACTCCAGCCTTCAAAGAGTTTCCTAATGACCCAAAGAGGTTAAATATCTGTATGAAGATGATATGGAAGACAGTACAATGGGTTGAATCTAGGCTCTGGACTCTCACTTGCTATGGGAACTCTCTAAGTCTCAATGTCTTATTTGTCAAGTGGCGTTAGTAGTAATGCGTACCTTGTGGACTTGTTGTGGATGTTAAGGTAATGCACATGGAAAGTTTAACCTAAGGCCTGGTGCGCAGTAAACATTCAGTTACCATAAGCTCGCATTACGGTATTAATTTTGTGTGTAAAATATGGTCAGAGCATTGTCTTTCCTCTCCTTGGATCTTTAGGGAAGTCAGACTCCAATACCGTACCATATTCCAAGAAGGAGCTGCTTTTTGACTACCCAAACCCCAACTCAGTATATTCCTGGATTCTGCCCCCCAAAATTCTCCAAATTAAGCTCCTGTAGGTGGGGTAGGTAAAGGACTGACTTTAGAGTCAGAAAGCTCTCAGTTCATATATAATTTGAGGTTTAATATGATAGTATAATAATTTGAAGTTTGTATGGTTGTTTGTAAAGATTTTATTACTGTACATAGAACTCTAGCACATAATGTATATTCAATCAATGTTATTCAGTCCCCTTGGCTGCAACGGCATGGTTTAATGGACCATTCCCTTTTCACGACTGCATCCCTAGGACTTTTCACAATGACTGGCACATAGTAGGGGTTCAGTAAAAAATTCTGACTGAATGAACCCAACTACCTACTAATTAATTAATAAATTCTTATTTTCCCTTCCCTTGGTGACATTTCTGCTCTAAAATGTGTTCAGTCTATTTTTCTGAAACCAAAAGATTCTTGGCAAAGTCCTCAGCTTCCTCTCTGCCACTGGTTTTTAAACTTCTGGAGGTCACAGACAGACCCTCTCTCTGAAAAGACACATGTGAACTCTTACACTGTATTCTGATATGACTCCAGTGATTCTTGGATCTCCTAAACCCTTCCTATTGAGAGGACCCTACTTAAAAACTCTTGTTCTGGGACTTCCCTGTTGGTGCCAGTGGTCATGAATCCGCCTGCCAATGCAGGGGACACGGGTTCGATCCCTGGTCCGGGAAGATCCCACATGCCACGGAGCAACTAAACCTGTGTGCCACAACTACTGAGCCTGCACTCTAGAGCCTGCAAGCCACAGCTACTGAAGCCTAGAGCCCATGCTCCACAACAAAAGAAGCCACCTCAATGAGAAGCCCACACACCACTACGAAGAGTATCTCCTGCTCTCCACAACTAGAGAAAGCCCGCACACAGCAATGAAGACCCAACACAATCAATCAATCAATCAATCAATCAATAAACTTACTTTATAATAATAATAAAAAAAAGCTCCTGTTCTAGAATACCCAGCCCACTAAGATAAGAAGGCCAAGAAATCCCATCCCCTCTGTCTGTCCCAAATCAGCAAGCTAGTATGGACAACATATGACACATTGGCCATTTCATCCCTTTAGTCAAGGCCACATAAGACCTTCCAATCTACTTGTGATTTAGAGGAGCAAAGCTTAAAGCAGTTCAGATATTTTGGGTTCCTTAAAATAGACTTGGGGTTTTGAATAAGCTCATGGAAATGTTATCTGTAAAAATAGCTTCATTCAGTCTTACTAATGATGCTTATCATCCTGAAAAGTCTTAACATACTTTCTATAACTATATTGCCCCTCTCCTTCCATTCTCTAGTTGTGAGTATACCCAATGGTCAAAGAATTACCAACCTTCTCTGGGCCCTAGAAAACTGAGCGGTCAAGACCCTTCTGGAAGCAGAATGAAGGATTGGACAGGAGAAGATTTTCTAAAACGAAATCATGTCAAATGCCTTGTTTGACCTCACAAAAATGCTTCACCAGGGTTGGTAATTGATTGATAGGGAAACTCAAAGGGAGAAATGGGGAAAGAATGAAATACTTAAGTAAAACTGCCCAAAGGAAGAACCAGAAACGTTCAGGCATAGATTTGCTGAGAAGATGAAAGTCTAGGCTTTAGTGTATTCAAGAATGAGGCAGCGAGTTTTCTCCTTTTGGAAGCTAAAAAAAAAAAAAAAAAAAGAATGATCTGCTGCCCAAGACAAAGAGGAAAATGATTTGGGCCCAGAGGGATCTGTCACTCACACGTGCACTGTCCAGGGGGCTGGAGGAGGATTAGAGCCGCCATTTTGGCTTCTCTGGAGTGAAGCAACAAAACAATGTCTAGTAGTTGCTAGGCAACCATTAGCTCATGCTGCCCTTTTCCATTAAACATTATCTGCCTTCTTAGATTGCTTTCATTTATTTTTTTAAACAGGAAAGGTAATGCAACAGAGAATTATCAGTGTGACCTAACAATAAAAATGCATTTGAGGTAAAGGTTTTTGCAAAGGTCAGATTGCTCTTGAGTGGGATGTTGAAAATAGTGACCATTGACCGAAGCCTCTTCCCTGGAACATTTCATCACTTGACCTCATGTTTCCCGATGCCAAAAATAACACTGGAGACATAATGATAATCTCCGAACGTTGTAAAACTTAAGGTCAGAGATTTTTACATTGATCCAGTTTGAATAATCCTCTCAATGCTCTGCTGTGACCTACCCCAAGCTAGAGCTTGTCCTTTGGCAAGTTTCTCTATCAGCAAAGAGTGGTTGTTAGAGGTGGTGAAATGTAGCTCTGGCTCTGATCAGCTTTGCTGACAGCTGGAAGCATATTCACAATATCTGAGCAGAGACACAGGGAAATACCACCTGTTTATATAAGAAAGAATTTCTGGAACATAAACATGAAAAGTACCTGAAAGGAGACAACATGAGTCTTTGTTCAGAAACCCATGTGCATTCAAGTTTTAGAGATAGATTTGTGACTTTTATGACAAGAGGGTGAGGAGGGACCCAGCAAAAAGGTATAAAATCGGAATCAGGAGAGTTGCTGGTAGCCTGCCATGCGCTACACACATAGGGTCTTTTTTTAAATGCCAACAGGTTCACTGTCTGGCTCAGGAGACCTGTCTGGGAAGGGATTCAGGGAAAGAAGATGGGCCGATTCTATGGACTGGGACTCAACACTTAAAGTCACACTTAAAAAGTTAGCTCTCTCACTTCCATATACACCCAAGATGAGATGAGAATGGGTGTAGGGTCTGGGAGAGTGAAACTTGCAAATAACTAAGTCCCAAGCCTGGTTCTCTCGCTCACGAGTTGTGTGACCTTGGGCAACTTTCCTGGGTTCTTTATCTGTAAGTGAGGGTAATAATACCTACTTCATCAGGGCTGTTATGAGAATCAAACAATATAATGGATGGTTAATGGCAGTCAACATTATTATTATTATTATTACTTTATTGTTGCTAATAACACCACCTCCACTACCAATACCATTCCTCTACAGTAGAGAAACACGCTCTTTTCGGATGTCTGTTGCCCTTTTCAGATGTCTGTTATTCCTCCAGGCTGCATTTAGTGTTCTAAATGCAACTTCATCCGGACTGGAAGAGTGTACACACTATAGGATTCCAACTATATGACATTCTGGAAAAGGCCAAACTTTGGAGACAGTAAAAAAGACCGGGGGTTACCGGGGCCGGGGCTGGGAGAATGAGAAGAGATGAAAAGCTGGAGCACAGAGGATCTGGGGGGCCGTGAACACACTCTGTGTGATGTTATAATGACAGATACATGCATTATACATTTGAGTGTACAACACCGAGAGTGAACCCTAAGGTAAACAAGTGGACTTTGGGTGATTATGATGTGACAATATAGGTCCATCCTTGGTAACAGATGTCCCACTCTGGTGAGTGATGTTGATAAGAGAGGAGGCTGGGCATGGGTGGGGGCAGGGTATATGGGGCAGTTCCGTAACTTCTTCTCAATTTTGTTGTAAACCTAAAACTGCTCTAAAAAGTTTGTCTTTACGTTAAAAAAAAAAGAAAAGAAAAGAATGTAGCCTTCCCTCTTGCAGTCACTTTCCTCTGATAGCTTATAGTCCAGTGCAGGAGAAAAATGTCCTTAAGAGTCACCCAAATAGATAAAAGTAAACTGAGATAAATGGTGTAAAGGAGTTTGCTATTTCAGAGAGGCCATAATAAGTGGATGTGACTGGGTCAAGACCCAGGAGGGCCAGGGAGACTTCCCTGAGGACGGGAGAGTGGAGCTCATCTCTGAAAAGGCAAAAGCATGGAAGAGCGCTCTGCCCAGGGGAACAGACCATGCGAGGCCCTCTGGTGAAGGGGAGGTGGCACTTAGGGGCTCAAGAGGATTGGGGGTAGATAAGAGAAATCCAGGAGTGGGGAGGTCAAGGGCGAAGCTGCAGGTCAGGACTAGGATGAGCCTGGACCAACCACACAGCGTGTTGAAGACCCAAGCGTTCCCGTGATCACTAACATTAGTCAAGCCCACTTGCTATGGAGGCTCAGAGACCACAGGGGCTGCCAGCTGCAGGGGCCACATCTGGACCCAGCCTACTCCTGCTCCCCCGGCAGCCTCCTCCACCATGATCTCGGTCTCCGGGAGCATTGCTGGTGGCCCTCTGCCTTTCTGCATGTCCATCACCCGCTCTTAGCAACTTCTTTTAGTCCTAGCCTTTCTTTCCCTCTATGAAGTTTTACCTGGTGCTTTTACATCTGCTATGGTTCCCTATTGTCCCAAAGGGGATACTGGCTCTGGAAGAGGCTACTGTGGGTAGAAAATCCATGTTCAGGAATGCAGCAACTGGACCTCTGGCCATCTAGGGAAGTTGGCCCTTTCCATCTCAGAATGACCGAGCTCTCCAGAGCCTCACCGCCCTCTCCCTGGACTCTTTGGGAGGATGCTAGTTCCTTGGCTTTTGGTGCCATGCAGACATACAATACTTTAGGAGAACATCGACAGAGCTCCAGGAAACACCAGGCTGAAAAATAATCCCCTCTGTCATCACTTACATGTTTTTATGATCATCAATTATTTAAAAGGAGGTACCGTAGGTAACTCCTGAGTAATTATTTTATAAGTATGGTTCAATTGACAATCCATTAGCAAAATTATTTTAGAATAATGTGATACTTGTCAGCAAATATAGAAATTATCAATTTGGTCACTATAGTAAACCACCCAAATCATGGGTATCTATCAAGCCATTTCATTAAAGCTGAGATTTTCCTCTGGTTTCAACTTCTAATCAAAAAGTCATTGCTATGAAAACCATCTAAACACAAACCCCCCTCATTTTTTGGTTTATTAGAACTTTGAAATCAATACATTGCCATAATACATTGTCATTAAGTAATATTGGGTTGGCCAAAATGTTCGTTCGGGTAGAAAAACCTGAACAAGCATTTCGGCCAACCCAGCATTTTATCAGAAAAGGATAAAGCATTTTTGATTGGGAGAATCGTAGGAGAATAACAGCCCAGACTTTTGAATGGCAATAAATACATCCTGCAGCCTGAGAATTTGGCATTGAAGATCAATATACAAGGGGTTTCTGTAAATGGCAAGGGTCTGGAGCTACAAGTCACCAGCCTGCTTCCCAGAGCATCTCGGCTTATGTGCTGTTTGCCTGGAGAATCAAAGCCAGCGGCAACTGCTTGGCCCCGTGCTCACACCTGGATGCAGCTCACAGCATTCTCCATCTGATTGCAGACGTTAGTGCTGCCACTGTCCAGGCAAGCTCCACAGTGCGTGGTGACACAGGCCAAAGCCACCTTAAGACTGCCCAAGCTACCAAGAGTTTTTCTGCAAAACCAGACTTTGGGTAAGTTTCCAGAGTCCTGGTCTGGCCCTCAGTTGCGCAGATATAGACTACTGGCTTTGTCAGAGTCTCGGAAGTATCCTCATAAGGGGAAGTTGACTTGTGCTTACTTAACTTATAGGACGCTAATGTGTTCACTTACAATGAGTAACAAAACTACCCAAGGAACTGAACTCTTGCATCCATCAGTTAGCAGTTTCTCATACGAATATGACACAGGAAGCCAAACTATAACCTGCCATCTTTAGCCTCAGTGACCCCCTTCTCTATACTTCCACAGCTGGTCCCCACTGTCACCATTCTGATGGGCACCTTCTTCCTTTTGCTATGTCAATAACGTCCATCAGGTTCCTGTCCTCTAGGCCTTTCTAAGTGACTTTGCGTGTCTGTGTTTCAATCTCCTGTGCAAAGGGTTGTAATTTAATTCTCTGAGACTAATCTGAGAACTGTGACTAAAGAGCATTAAGGAAGTTGATGAGATGTAAAAGCTATAAGATTTGACAACGTATATATGAGACAGACATAAATTGGAAGGGGAGGAAGGAGGATTGCATATGCAAGAGTATATCCCCAAAATTATTGGGAAATGCAAATCAAAGTCACAAGGAGATATCACTTCACACTCCCTAGAATGACTAGAATTTTAAGAAAAGGAAAACAGATGTTGGCGAAGATGTGAGGACCTCCCTCATATATTATGAGTAGGCACATAAAATGGTGCAACCGCGGTGGAAAACAGTTTGGCAGTCCCTCGATAAGTTAAACAGAGAGTTGTCATGTCACCCTGCAATTCCACTCTTAGGTATCTACCCAAGAGAATTGAAAACAGGTGTTCACACAATCACTTCTGCGTGCATATTCCACACAGCATTAGTCACAATCGCTGAGAGATGACAACAACCCAAATGCCCATCAACTGATGAATGGATAAGCAAAATGTCATAGATCCATACAATGGAATATGATTCAGCCATAAAAAGCAACCAATGCATGCGATAACATAGATGAAACTTGAAAGCATTATCCTAAGTTAAAGGATAACCCTAAGATACAAAAAGGCCATGTAGTGTATGATTCCATTCATGTGAAATGTCCACAAGAGGAAAATCCATGGAGACAGAAGGTAGATTAGTAATTGCCAAGGATGGAATGGGATTATGGGGAGTAATTGCTCAGGGGTACAGAGTTTCTTTTGGGGGTAATGACAATGTTCTGGACTTGGATAGTGGTGATGGTTGTACAACTCTGTGGATACACTAAAAACCGCTGAATTCTACACTTTAAAATGGTGAACTTCATTTATGTGAATTATATCCGGATTTAAAAGAATAGTAGATATCCTGGCAGGCCATAAATATGGCAACTGTGTTTACTTTTTCTCAGCTGTTAGTACTATTGTTTAGACAAATGTTCTGCAGATGTGGTCATGAACCACCTGTACTTACTGAAATAACTGGTCAAGCTGCATTTTCCTGGGACCCCATACCAGACCCCCCCAGACAGAATCTCTTGGAATGGGGGCAACAAAGTCTGCACTTCTAATAAGCTCTTGAGTAGTTCTTTTGCACAAAAAATGTTTTAAAACTTTGCCTTAGTGGTTAGGATTTTGGGTTTAGGTTTTTAAAATAATTTTGTAATCAACAAGAGATGCCATTTGGGCTCTAAGCTCCTAATAGGAAAAACAACTATTAAGTGCAGACCGAAGGTATTCTGAAATCTCCCTCCATCATCATACTAGGAATTTCCCTTCTCTCCCTCCTGTGTTGAGCTCTCATTCCTGGTACCCCACATCTTCCTCTTTCTTAATCTTTTGTTTTGGTGGCACTATCTTCCAGACATTTCTAAGAAAAGGTGCAGAGAAGACAAATTTTTCTGAGAACTTGCCTGATTGAAATTGCCTTTTTCTACCCTGTAATTGAATAATAGACTGAGTTTGAAATTCTAAGTTGGTGTTAATTTTCCTTCTGAATTTGGAAAGTCTTATCCCATTACTCTCTAGCTTCTGATATTGCTGTTGAGAAATCTAAAGCATCATGATTCTTGATTCTTTGTGGATGAACTGCTTTTATTTTTCTTCTTTTTTCATTCTCTTTAGAAGCTTGTAATTTCTTCTCTCTGTCTCGTGTTCTGAAAGACATATCATGTTGATATGTCTTTGCAAAATCTTTTCCATCCATTGTCCTGGGTCCTATCAATTTTACCAACTAATGTTTGTCACTTATGGGAAACTTTCTTAAAATATGTTATTGATTTTTTCCCCTTTCTTACAGAAAAAAATCGACCTCTCTTTCTAGAATCTCGTTTTGCTTTTTTGCTTTTACTCTATTTTTAAGGTAATATTCTCATTTTCCAAGTTTTTAATTGAGGATTTCATTTCTGCTCTATTTTAAATTCTTGGAGCTCTTGAGCTCTTTTCACACTTCTCAGAATTTCCCTTTTTACAGTAATCTTTTCTTGTTTTATGGTTGCAATATCTTAGGTCTCAGAGGTTTACTTCTACTTGCAAATTACCTGTTTCCACCGAATTGCTTATTTATGTTCATTTGTTTTGTTTTCTATCTTTTGCATTATAATCCTTGGTTTTCAGGTTATATTTAAGTGTGCAGTGATGATGTGCTGATTTAAAGCTCTGAGAACATGAGGGGAGCTCAAACACTTTGGCCTTACCTATGGTAGGATGACCTAACTGGCCTGTGATTTCAATGACAGTGTTTTAGGTCTTTCCTTTCAGACCAGTCACATTCTCCAAAGACTTTATCATTTTCTTCTTAGAGGTTGAAGCCTTGGCTACCAGCTTCCTGCGACCTTAATGAGTAAATGGACTGACATCTCAGCTTCCAGCATGTGTACCTTCCCTTATCACCCTGGTCTGGTATGTTTTCCCTCCCTCTACCGTGTCCAGTATCTCTCAGTCCAAAGACATTCTGTTTGTCTTCTCCAGAGAGAGGGTGGGGAAAGATACCAGTTTAAAAGCTAGATGCCTGTAAACAGATTTTCAATTGGTTCTCCTTACTTGTCCGACCTCCCTTCACGCCCACGTCCAGAGGTAACTGGAGCCATTATAATTTCTACACTTTGTGCAGTGGGTGCGTCTTGGTTCTCCCCATTGGCCCCTAAGAATCCAATCATCTCGGGTTTACTTCATTCTTTCCAGCTTCTATTAACTTGGTTGCCAGTGACTCTGTTCCGATTTACTGACCTTGTAGATACATGCTTTTAAAAAATGATTTTATTATTATGGTGGAAGGAATGAAAATATATAAGTTCCATCCATGATTTTTGTCTAGAAGTCTCTCTTAGTTTTTTAAATCAACTTCATGAGGTGTAATGTATGTACAATAAACTGCATCTTTAAAAGGTGCAATTCATTAAAGGAAGTATTGCTATATACCTATAACACCTCTACCACAATTAAGACGTGAAACATTTCCATCACTCCCAAATAGTCCTTCTGCCCCACTTGCAGTCCAAACCTCCCTCCAGTGTCCCAAACAACCACCAATTTGTTTTTTAGCACTATAGGTTAGTTCGCATTTTCTACAATTTTATATAAATGGAATCGTGCAATATTTACTCCTTTTTTGTCTGGCTTCTTTCACGCAACATAATGGTTTTGAGATTCATACATATTTTGCATACACAGTTGTTCCTTTTTATTACTAAGTAGTCTTCCATTGTGTGGATATAGCTGTTGATCCATTTTCCTGCTGAAGGGCTTTGCTTCTAGTTTGGGGCTACTGTGACTAAAACTGCTATGAAAATTTGTGCACAAGTCTTTGCATGGAATCTCTCATTCATTTTTTTGTTTGTTTGTTTTTCTTTTTTTTTTTTTTATTATTATTATTTTTTTGGGGGTACACCAGGTTCAATCAACTGTTTTTATACACATATCCCCATATTCCCTCCCTTCCTTGACGCCCCCCCTTGAGTCCCCCCCACCCTCCCTGCCCCAGTCCTCTAAGGCATCTTCCATCCTCGAGTTGGACTCCCTTTGTTATACAACTTCCCACTGACTATTTTACAGTTGGTAGTATATATATGTCTGTGCTACTCTCTCGCTTCTTCTCAGTTTCCCCTTCATCCCCTGCCCCCTCCCATACCTCGAGTTCTCCAGTCCATTCTCTGTATCTGTTTCCTTGTTCTTGTCACTGAGTTCATCAGTACCATTTTTAGATTCCGTATATGTGAGTTAGCATACAATATTTGTCCTTCTCTTTCTGACTTACTTCACTATGTATGACAGATTGTAGTTCTATCCACCTCATCACATATAGCTCCATTTCATTCCTTTTTATGGCTGAGTAATATTCCATTGTATATATATATGCCACATCTTCTTTATCCATTCATCTGTTGATGGGCATTTAGGTTGCTTCCATGTCCTGGCTATTGTAAATAGTGCTGCAATGAACATTATGGTACATGTTTCTTTTTGGATTATGGTTTTCTCTGGGTATATGCCCAGTAGTGGGATTACTGGATCATATGGTAGTTCTATTTTTAGATTTTTAAGGAATCTCCAAACTGTTTTCCGTAGTGGCTGTTTACCAACTTACATTCCCACCAACAGAGCAGGAGAGTTCCCTTTTCTCCACACCCTCTCTAACATTTATTGTTTCTAGATTTTTTGATGATGGCCATTCTGACTAGTGTGAGGTGATACCTCATTGCGGCTTTGACTTGCATTTCTCTAATGATTAGTGATGTTGAGCATCTTTTCATGTGTTTGTTGGCCATCTGCATGTCTTCTTTGGAGAAATGTCTATTTAGGTCTTCTGCCCATTTGTGGATTGGGTTATTTGCTTTTTTTGCTATTAAGCTGCATGAGCTGCTTGTATATTTTGGAGATTAATCCTTTGTCAGTTGCTTTGTTGGCAAGTATTTTCTCCCATTCTGAAGGTTGTCTTCTTGTCTTGTTTATGGTTTCTTTTGCTGTGCAAAAGAATGCCTCAAAAATTCATCCTATGAATTGATGGATGGATAGAGAGCTGGAGAGCTGGAAAGCTACATGATAAAGCAAATACAGGAATATGTTAATGGTGGAATCTAGCTTCTGGGTATACAAGTGCTTCCTGTACAATATTTTCAATTTTGCCATATGTTAAAATTTTTTTTCAAAATAAAATTTTGGGAAACAAACCTCCCATGGAGATGGCTTTTGGCCTTCAGTCCCTCATCTTTCTCCTCCTATATGTGGAAAGTGCCATGGCCATCTTGTGACAGCAATGGCTGATGTGATGTCCACAGGACCAAGGAGCAGAATGGCAGAAGGATGTGAGTCCTTGATGAATTCTTTGAGCAGTTACACCAGGAATTTCCTTCTAGACCTCTTGCTCCATGGGGCACATATCCTCATATGTTTGAGACAGTGTTGGCTGGGTTTTCTGATATGCTCAGATACTCTAGAAAATAACATATTTGAAAAGTTTCAAACACAGGGTGTAGTAGTAGAGGGAGACAGCCCCACACTGCTTTCTCCCCTGGGTGCTGTTTGCAATGTCCACAGTGCATAAGTTGAAATCTTCCTCTGTGGTCCAGAGTCTGTGAACATTGTTCTCATTACATGGACTTAGAGAGCAGTGGCCTGATTCCCAAGGGAGGGTCTGAACTCTTGGGTGGACAACAGCAGCACAGGCTCTTGGGGTCAGAGATGGCCAGATTCCTTATTTTAGAGAAGCAGCCTCAGTCAAGAAGCTGAGGGGTCCTACTATGGACACAGTTGTGGCCTCTGCAAGGGGCAAGCCAAAATGGAATGTGAAAATGGATCCTCAGTCAAGGGCTGACCTGGAGTTAGGAATTTCCTGATCAGGGTGTTAACTAGAAAGAGTTAGTGCCCCTGGGGATCCCGACATAGTGCCAACATGGGCTAGTGTCTAACTTTAAAAGCAAATTCCCAAAGTATGGTCAAATAGAAGAACTCCAACTCCTCTTGTTAAAAAACAAATCACATTAAGAGTTCTAGTTCAAATAGACTCATTTTGAATATATATATAATATTTCCAGCATATTTTCTAAAAATGTTCTGGCTGAACATTTCCTCTCTTTTCCAGGCCAGGCAAGCTTTTTTTTCATCTGCCCCATCTCAGATCTGTGTCTCTTAAAGCCAGATTCACCCTGAGGAAAAAGATACCACTGGCCTTTGATTGTTTCCACATGGATGTGGTCTTCGTGCTTCCTGTTATAGCAGCTGTTGGAGGTTAATACTCCCATCTTCCATGTCAGGAGTGGTTCAGAACCCTCTGTGCCTCCACTGCTCCTCTCTCCCTGCCAAGAAAAATTACTTCACATGATGTTTCAGGTTGAGGAGCAAGGAAAGTATCTCAGGATCTTCTAGGATCTGGTCAGGATCAGCTCTATTCTGTGCCTGTTGATACAGCCAGAGGATGGTCTTCTCTTCACTCAGGCCTCTTGAACTATTGGTACCTGCACCACCATAGTGTTTGCTGCTATGTGATCCAGAAGACAGCATCACGTTGGGGCCCTGATGTCGTGGGAAGTGCAGCTCAACAGCAGAATGGCTCTTCCTGTCCTGGGGCTATGGGGCCTCCAGGGCGGCCAAGGCCATGGTCTGACTCTGTGTAGGTCATGTAGAATGGCTCTTTCCCCCAGTCACGAGGTTCTGGGATGAACCTCTTGAACACTGGTGGGTGTGAGTAGAGAGATCCCATCCAGATCCCCTCGGGACTGGGTGGCAGACACTGGGGGCAGCTGCAGCTTCTAGATCGTGAACCCCACCACCAGCCTTAGAAATAACAACCCTGGCCTCCAGGCATGCAACGGCATCTGATCTGGGGTGGGGGAAGGCCAGGGTGTGAGAGTCCCTTGGGAAAGCCTGCTTGCCCATGGAAAATTCTCTAATTTACCTGCTACATGCTTCTGATGCCCAACTCACTACCTTGAGCCCAGACCTCACTCTTCTGAACTCAGACCCTAAATCCAATTGTCTGCTGAACATCTCTCTCTACTCTCCTTCTCAGTGATAAGGTCTAAGGAACCACAGGGACTTAGCTTCCTCCTACTCATCCTCCAGGACTCAGATTAGGTGTCCCTCCCTTGAGAAGTCTTCCCTGACTCTATATCCTGACCGGATGTCCCTGTCTGTGCACCACGTGGTCCTGTACCACCTCCATCATGAGCCTTAGCATATTCTGCTGCTATTCCTTGCTCTGTGTCTGTTTCCCCCACTGGACTGCAAGCATCATGAGAGTAGAACAGGATCTCTGTATTAGACTGTATGGCCTTGGTCAAGTCACTTCTCTTTTCTGGGCCTCATTCATTTCAACTGTGTTTTTCCGATGTGCCAGAGTCTGAGCTGGGCAGTCACTGGGGTTATAAGATAGGTGACTCAAGGTCTGCAGTCTCAGGTTGCTTTTGTAGGAAGCCTTGAATATAAAAAAAAAAACCCCAACAAATCAACAAAACACAAGCAAGGATGATATTTAAGCTACTTCACAACCGGAGAGGCATGGGCACCCACCACTCAGCACACTCATGCTGGGGCATCCCAGCTGAGTGTAGCCCCTCCAAGAAACATGACACCAAAAGCCCATGGCCGCAGTGCAGATGTGCACCAGACTCAGTGATGATGGAAAAAGTAGCCCCAAGGTCTCAGTTTCCACATAAGTAAAATGAGGGCTTAGATTCGAGCAGAGGTCAGCCAGTGATAGTCTGGCCTATGGACCACATTTGACCAGGCAGTTGTTTTTATAAACAAAGTTTTATTGAGCACAGCCACTCCCAATTTTTTCCTATTGTCCATAGCTGCTTTCATGCTATAAGGATGGAGTTGAGAGGTTGCAACAGAGACAGGATGGCTCACAAAACATGAAATATGTACTATCTGGTCTCCTACAGAAAAGTTTGCTGGATGAGATAAGGTCGAATTTTCCTCCATGATCTCCTGAGCAGGTAGAACACAAAATTTGTATCATATGTGGTTTTCTTTGAAGAACTCAGTAGAAAGTCTGCGTGTCCCAAGCAGACAGTGAGTGCCATTCTCTGGGACAATGGTGAGTGGAGACAAAATCCTTGGGATACAGAATGTAGGCTGAATTCTGTCCTCCAGGGAGACTATTTTTATTCTGCACAAAAAGTTCTGCTCATTGCCGTAATGAAGCCCATTAGGGAGTTGCTCATTGTGCCGGTTGAGGAGCGTGTATTTGCAATTAAAAACAGTAAAGCTTCCAGGAAGTCACAGTCAACAAATGTGCTCAGATGTGTGAGAGTGGATCCACATGCAGAAGGAAGGGTCTAATGGGCTTGGTTGGACTGGTTTGGAAATCAACACTACATGGTTTTTCCTTGCAAGACTCCAAGAGAAAGAATCAGTAGGTTGGAACGAGGCTGGCTCCATGAGAGACCATGGTAATAGCAGGCTTAAGCATTCCTGGGAAGATGAGATGAAGACCTGAGCAGGGAGAGAGATCGGTGGAGCTTGGCTGGGCTGCTCTTCACTCAGGTCTTCCCCCTTGATACTTCTTCCTCTCAGACCATCCCTTTTCAGTCTTTTCTGTTGAATCCCTAAAGGCAGAGCCCAAGTCAAGAGATCTCTTGTTTATCTTTGAACTGCTGTGTGTGATTGCAGTATTCACCCCAACTCTTTACCCTTCCTGCATTCATCCTTTCCTAGTGACTCTGTAGTTCTCCTACCATCTCCATTAACAGAATGGTGGAATGTAGTTTCATGCTCCATGAATTTGGGCTTGGCCATGGAACCTGTTTTTGTTAGTGATATATGGGTGAAAGGACAGTGTGACAGCTCTGATCCTGAGCTTGTGTTCCTATGTGTTGTTTGGTATCTCTACTGTCACTATAAGAAAAGTGTGCCCACATTAGGCAGGTGGTCAAAGGAGGATGAGAGACATATGGAGTGTGGTTGCCATAGCCATCCAGGAGGGCTGCAGTGAGAGCTGCCAAGATGTCTGAAGCAGAGGCCTCAGCTGAGCCCAGCCTAGATCAGCCTAGTCCAAGTAGACCCATAGATGTGAACAATTATAAATCATTGATACTTTAAGCCACTGAGAGTTGGGTGATTTGTTACACAGCAGAACTAACTGATACCAACCTCCCACAAGCTCTGGAAGAAAGGGTCTATCAGAAAGCAAGAGAGCTGTTAAAGAAAGGGTCAGGACAAGTCCACCTACTGTGTTAGAAGCAAGCATGGATAACAGCTAACATGGATAGAGCCCTTCTTTATTCCTGGGTAAGAAAGGAGGAGGAGGCACAGGAGGAGGAGGAAGAAAGAAAAGGAGAGAGGAGAAGGAAGGAAGAAAGGAAAGAAGAAGGAAGAAAGGAAGGAAGGAAGAAAAGAAGAGAGGGAAAGAGGGAGGGAGGGAGAGAATTTGGGGCAATTTATTGAGAAGAAAAAAAGATGAGCCTATATAGCTTTAAAAAAAAGAAGGGAACATTGCCTGAAGATGCAGAAGAAGATCATTTTTTTTGAAAAAATATTTACCTAAGGAAACAAAACTTTTAGATAGCTTCTGCTTGATACTTGTAATAAAATTGGAGAAAATATGGACTTTTGAGAATAAGAAATTAAGTGTAAGATAAGACAACAATATTAACAATATGCACTCTCTCGGATCACTCACTCTGGTTCACTTGCCAGCTGCCAGGCTGTGGGGACACTCAAGTAGCCCTATAGGGAGGTCCATGTGGGGAGGAACTGAGACCTCCTGCAAACAGCCTGCATTCATTTGCTAGCCATGTGCATAAGCCAGCTTGGAAGTGGATCCTCCCACCTTCAGGTGATGGCTGTTGGAAGAGAGTGCAAGGTGGAAGGGGCAATGACATTTACAACCTACCCTCAGAAGTCACACTCCATCATTTCCTCAACGTCCTAGTGGTTGCACAGTCAGCCTTAGTGAATGCAAAAAGAACTATACAAGAACATGAATGCTAGGAAGCAAGAATCTTTGGGGGCCTTCTTGGAGGCTGACCACTACACTCAAAGTATGAGATACTTGCCTAGTGGATGAAATTTGTAAGTAAACAATAGTTGCTAATATTTATCCTGTCTTGCTATGTAGACACTGTTGAAAGTGTTTACATGTATTTAACCTTCCCAACAACCTATGAGGTAGGTGCTATTATCCTCATTTTATAGACCAGGAAACTGAGGCAGTAAGAGTTTAAGCAATTTGCCCAATGTCATTCACTTAATATGGAGAAAAGCCAGAATCGAAACTCAGGCAGCCTGGCTTCAGAAGCCATGCTTGTAAGCACTGTATTATCCTGCCCCTTGATCACCCTAAATTCTGCCCCCACGGTGTGCTTGCAATTGTTTTGTGGGTGTGGGAGTGGAAATATCAAGAACAAGAGGGAGCTAAGAGAGGTGAGATGGTTTCTTTGCTACTGTGCTAAGAATAGCAATTCCAGAATCCAGAAGCTTCTGCCCGACTGGAAAGATCCTGATCTACACAGTGACCTTCTCCACACTACGTGTGGGTGACACCTGGCTCCCTGTTTCCAGTCACTGCATGGGATCATCCTCAGGATGCCTGAGGATGGGGTGTATATGCCACAGCCAAGTTACCCAAGCATCTTCACCCCTTCCTAGAAAAGAATACAGTTAACTTTCCTTTTAAATAAACTTCCCAAGCCAGTCTATTAACAGTCGTCTGCTCTCTGCCGGGGAATGCAGACGGGTGGGGAGCATCTCACTCGCCTGTTTGATGAGTGTTGGACAGTAAGTTATAAATGAAAATTCATCCTGCTCAGAATGGCCCTCCCCTGTACACTTAACCCCAGGAGAATATGAGCTTGCACCAGAAGAAAGCAACTGGATTTCCCAGGTATAACCCGGAGTTGCCTCTGTGGCTCCCAAAGCAGAACTGGGCTGGGGTAGACCAGTTTTATATTGAGACACAATGGAGCTTCCGCACGAGACCACCTGCAAGGTCAGGCCACGTCCTTTTGGGGCCCCAGTCAGGTTTTAGTGTCTCAGAAGATGCTGCACTGCCAGCTTTGGAGAGGGAAACCAACAGGGTTTGTCACAAAGAAATAGAGAATGTGGCTCAAAGCAGGGTGGCAGGTATGGGGGAATAGCCTGCAGAGGACACTGAGTGGGCACACTGCCATTTTTGCTGCTCTAACTTCATATTCCTTCTTTTCTTTCTTTCTTTTGGCTCAGGAGATGACTTAACATGTGGCTCACAGCTGACTCTTGCAGGTATCTCAGATAAACGATGAGAAGAAAAATAACACCTGGGCACCTTTACACCGTTCATTCTCGGTGGATTGAGAATGGAGCCAGATGCACTTTGCTCTACCCGCTTTATCTATGGAAGGCTTCACTTGCTCTTCAACAGGAAGAGAGAGGGAGGGAGGGACACTAGGGTTATATGTTCAGGGACAGGAAACAGTATGTATGAGAAGGCAGCCCTGGGTAAGCCATTGAATATGGACCTGGTCACTGGGGCCCACCTTTCTCTTCCAGAAGCCCTTGGCTTGTGGTCCAACCAAAGACTGCTTGAGGTCATAGTAAGAGGAAACACTCACATAGTGCTTTCACTGAACCAGGCTCTCTTCTAAGTGCGATGTGCAGCCATCTCTTGTGGCAGGTGCACTCTTACTCCCATTTCACAGATAACGGAAGTGAGGCACAGAGAGATTAAGTAACCTGCCCAAGTTTATCCAGGTGTAAACGGCAGAGTCAGGAATGCAGACCCAGGCAGTCCAGAGCCAATGTTCATGACCACAATTCTCTACTGCTTTGCAAAACACAAGAATCCTCGGGGCTTATCTGACCCAGGTTTCCCAAACATCATTCACTCCTAAACTACCCTCATTATTTTGCAACATCTACATCCCACCTCTAATGTTATTTACCTAATGTTTTTCTCTGAATCAATCAGTATGTTTCACTAAACACATTTATTTTCAAAGGAATCTTGATATTGCTACTAAAGATGCAAAATCAGCATCGTTTACCATAAGTAGAAAGGAAATATAAACATAAACGCAGTGAAAACAGTGTTAATGAATGTTACCTGGGTACTGCTGCCCACCTGAGTTGAGGGAAGAAGAGAGAAGGGGGGTGGGTCACGCTCACAGAGCTTGCAGATGCTATGTTCTTTCAGGGAACTGCCAGGCTTGCCCCCTCTGCTCTGAGAAAGCTGGTCTAGGACATCTCTCTTTTCATCGCTGGGGAGACAGAGGCTCAAAGGGGGGAACTGTCGTACCCATGAGCACTTTGGTGGCTGAACCCAGACCAATGTTTGCAACCCCCAATTCCCCAACATTTCAGCCCCCCACATCCATTTCTAGAAACATTTTCACACAGGCCTCACCTACCATGTTCATTCCTGAGTGATTTCTTATGATTCACATTTCGACTGGAGCTGTGCCCCCTAAACGGGTCCTCCAGTTCACACGTTTCTGGAGGAATTCCAAGCCTCTGCTGTCGCAGCTGTCATTGTTCATTCTGGAGATAGCCCCAGGCCACGTGTGAACTTGGAGACTCAGGACCCCTCTACCTAGTGGGGTCTGCCTGTCACTGTGGTGTGAGTCACTTAGCTTCTTTCCATCTGCCAGCCCATCTAGAAATTGCAGCTAATAGCGCTTTCTCCATGATCTTCAGAGGGCTGTTAGAATCCAAGTGAGGTCATGGATTGGAAAATGCTCCCGTGAAAAACGTTGCTGTAAACAAGCACGCTTGTATTCACCCCAACACTCACTTATCTGGCACCCACAAGTGATGCGAACCATGAAGGAAGGGAAAAGGCATTTGAACCGACAAATATCTCAAAGGTGACTCATGCCTTCACGGGGCATCTACTTATCCTACAGCACAGTGTTCCAGGTGCTAGCAGGGTATGAGAGAACACAGATAGGGTACCACGTGGCCCTGACTTGCAGAGATTCACGGTGTAAAAGACAAACGGACACCCAGGGCACTTATGTGATGGAGTTCTTCATGGTCCAGACCCTCAACCCGGGCACCACCAGTCTTCCATGCACCCAAGTCTAACAGGTCGGGTCATCTGTTTTCCTAAATCACATGACTTCAGAACTAACAGATGAGGAGGAGGCAGGCGCTAAGATCTGGGGCAAGGAAAAATTGAGTTGATGTAGAAGGGAAGCTGACCTGGAGGAAAGAGATAAGAAAACTAAGAATCGGGAATTTATGAAATGAGTGAGGTCACTTAGTGGAGGAGCTCAAAACCTTACCCTGACCCTGAGGCTTGTTGTTTTGTAGAGTCGAGTCATGAATAACCAAAGATTCATAGTTACCTCCTGCAAGGAAGGCTTTGTTTCTGCTGTTCCCTCTGCCTGGAATAATCTTCCCCAGACCTCTGTTGGCCTGACTCTTCACGTGTTTCATGTCTCTGCTCAAATGTCCCCAACCTCAGTGACGGTCAGCCTGACACCCTATTCTCAGTTACTTCCCATCCTGGCTCTTGGAACTCTTCCTCTATTTTTTTCCATAGTACTTATCACCTTTGGACATACTAGTTGTCATCTATCTATTATCTATGTGTTTGTCTGTCTGTCTATCTATCTCTACCTATTTTCTATCATCTATCATCTATCTATCTATCTATCTATCTATCTATCTATCATCTATCTATCCATATCTACCTACTTTCTATCTATCATCTATCTATCATTTATCTATCTATTTTATATCTATTTATCCTATCTATCCTCACTTTATCTTCTATCAATTATCTATTTATCTACCTACCTATCTATCAATCCATCTATCTTGTATTACAGTTTTTGTTTGACTCCCACCTTTGGAATATGAGTTCGATGAGTGCCAGAGTATTTGCTTTTTCCCCCAATAGATCCCATGGCCAAAGCATGTATTAGGCACTCAATAAATATCTGTTGGTTAACCTCCAACTCTGAGTCATTAAGGAAAGGTCAAATTGCAGTTAATATATTTTAAAAAGAGAGCACTTGATAGCTGCTTTCACCCTCATCATCTGTCACATTAGAGTGTGTCAATGGGCACATTGTATTCATTCCAAGAAAGCGGACCCCATCTTCTTCATCTTTATATCCAGCCCAGAGCCAGGGTCCACACAGAGAAACCATGGCCCTTCTCCAGCCCCACCCCCTCTCATGGACTTGCCATGATGACTTCCCTGAAAGAGCTTCTGCAAAGAAACAGGTTTACTTTTTTTCTTTTTTTTTTTTCTTTTTGCCATTTGCCCCATTTACTTCACAATCTCCTTCCTTGTTTCTTACTAGTCTTTAAAAGTCATTTAGGAGATAAGTAACCAGGATCACTATGAAATGCCTGACATAAAGAGAGAGAAAATACAGTAAGTATTGCAATTTACTCCTCCATGGTCAGTCACTTAAAGAAAGAAGAAGAAAAAAAAACTATAAAAGGCAAAAGTTTCAAATTAGCAACCAAAAATGCCCCGCTTAACTTAAGTACTTTTTAGGCTACCGTTGTCATGGCAACTTGAAGCCCATCTTGGTGGTCACTGTGCCCAATTCTGTTGAAGCTAAAAATTACCTTAACCTTGTGCATATGCTTGGCCAGCACAGTAAGGTCTGGATTACAGAAAATTAAAACTTTTTAAACCAGTGAAATTACTTTTACTGAAGCAAAAGAAACCTCTCAAATCTAAGTGTTTTCCTTCTAAGAAAAAAAAAAAAGCATAATTTGTCGGACATTAAAATAACAAAAGGGCTTTGAGAAAGGATTATGGGTTTCTGATGTTTCACCACTAGAATAGATTTACTTTATATCCGACTGATGTTGTAATCTTGCATTCTGAGGTAATGTTTTAGCTCTTTCTCTTCCCATAAATAAAGATTTCAATGATAGCACTTCATTCCTTCTCTAGAGCATTCCTTTGGATTTTTTCCCTCTCAGACTTGTAAACCATTTCACCAGGATGGAGTACAAATTGGATGCAGGACTTCTGTCGGGGGCAGGGAACTCATTACCAGAGGTTTTCATTGCTAGGAGCTTAAAATGGAAAATGTTTAAAGTCTGGAGAGTTTGAATGGAGATGCTTCACATCAGATGCTTTTGCTCCCCACGAGGAGGAGGAGAAATTCCGTTTTTGAAACAGAGAGTTCAAAGTTCTCTTCTTAAACCCAAAGGCGCCTGGCCCTGGGATTTCTCTGCCCGGAGGCTGCCGGTGAATATGAACTCAGGGTAATTCTGATTTCAGAAAGAAAGCTCTTGTTTACAGCCCTGGCCCTCTGATCACATGGGTCTCCTTTCCCCGTTGCAACCTACAACTGTCTCCGGGCAGCATAGATTTAATTAGGGTGAAATCTCTTTAAAAATTCACACATATATTCCTTCCCCTGTAAAGCAACTGCAGAAACTACCCAGGCTTTGAATATCTTTTGAAACCCAACAACTGTATGTAAATAAAGGGCTGTTATTTACCAACAAGAGGACAAAGCCGCGGGCACCCCTTCAGCTCCAGGCCACTGCAGGACACCTCTCCCGGGCAACTTCATACTTATTAGCGTGATTGCCAACTTTGGTTTGTTATTCACAAATTCACCCTGAGCCAGGCCTTTGAATGCAAAGAAGAAGTGGTGTTTATGTTCCAGATTTTTTGCTTTATTCTCAGGACTGAAGTAAGTGATGAAGTATTTTCTGCCTCAGCAGAGCCAGCAGGGAAGAAATGCATGGTGTAATTACCTTAAACAAGCAAGCAATGGAGATTGCTTCTGGAGCTGCCTGGTAGGAGCCCTGTAAAAAGTGGGGGACACCAAGATGTCCTGTCTACACTCAGCTTTCCATGTGTCTGCTTACTTGGGGACTAAAGGACGGACCCACAATGTACACCTTCAAAGGTGGCTTGTGCCCAGTTTAATGACAGAAATGCTCTCTCCAGCCAGTAAAACACATACTATTAATTGGGTATTACTTTGATTTTTTTTGAAAGATGAAAATTGATGAACATATTTAAATGTTTTTAAAGGAAAACCATCGTATTCAAGTCACACAAAATGACAGGAGCAAATCCAAACTTTACTAAAAATAATCTATTAAAGGGGCATCATTTATGATAAACACCTGTGAGTCTGAAACAAAGGTAGCTTCAGACAAAGATTTTGATTGGGACAAATCAATCAGTACAATCAATATATACTTTATCAAAAGGACAAATGGTATTCAATGTTTGACCTTAAATAATCTCCAATTCTGGTATCTGATGTGGGATCTGGTTCCAATACAGTCAACTTCCCTTATTATCACTAAAAAAAGCTTCTCAGCTGTCTCTATTTTACTCTCAACAGCAACTGGAGTTGTCACCGGGGTTTATGCTTAAAAGAAATATTTTTATTAAACAGTCTTCAGAGCTTCTCTACCAAATAATGATGCCTGATTGTCCTTGTGGAAATTGGGGTGGGGGTGGGGTAACTACTGGAAAGGCCTGGACAGTGCTCCTTCCCTTCCCCCTCCCCCACCCCCCCAGGGAGCAAGGCAGGAGTGGGGGGGGGGAGGGGGCGGGACGGGCATGTCTCCTGGCTCCCCTCCCTGTTTCTCCCTCTTGAGAGGGCCGGCAGATTTATTTCTCCTAATTTCTCCTATACCAAGTGTGTGCGTGTTCCTTCTGCTACTAATTAATGTGAGAATAGAGAATCAAAGAGGGTATCCCTCCAAAGAGTTGTTTTTGAAGAGTGACAAATTAATCCCCTCGGATATGCCTGGAGGCAGGCAAGATATCTTCTGTTTTTTGTTTTGCAAAATTCTGCAATGAGATGCGCAAAAGTTCCATTTTTAGTAAAGATTTTGTTGACAAATTTCATCCGCTTCAGAAAACACACACACACACACATACACACCCTATTTCCGGGAAACAATTTTGAAGAGAATGTATTTTTGGACAACTGAAAAATTCCTGTGCCAAGTTCTGCTTTTTACCACCTCCCCCTAACCTGGCAGAGTGTCCTGGGCTTCCAAGTAGAGGATGAGCCCAGACACTCCTCAGGGTGGATGCCGCTTTAAACACAGAACTTGGACATCCCCTTCCTCATTTCAGCCCTAAATAACCCTGGGAGATGTCATTATTGCCTCCATTTTACAGATGAAGAAACTGAGGCTCAGAGCAGTTAAGTGATTTACTCAGGTCGCACAGAGAGTAGGTGTTAGAGAGAAGTTTCAAACCCAAATGGCTTTACTCCAAATCCCAACCTCTTTCCTCTGGGTTCTCCTGACTGCCTGCAGGTTTCATGGAAACGAAAATGCAAGTTGGGCACATAATGGTACTTCAAGCTTGATTGTAACCCCGATGAGAAATAATCTGTGTCTCTCTTGCAACTCAAAGATCGAAATGTGAAATGGATGATAGTTATAGGTCATGACTTAAAAGTGAATATTAGGTTTTGCTTGATGCCAAAAAATTCAGATATTAGTTTCCCATAAATCAATTCCCTTCAATCAGTTTTGCTCTTGGTCACAAATAAACCCTGGAGGTGAGTTGTAATCAGTCAGGTTAAATACACTGTCCCTTGAAGTCCTTTTCCCCTTCATGTCACGAAAGGGACTTACTTTTTGGAATGTCACTGACACCGGAACATCTTTTCCCCTTCCTTCCGCTACACTTTGTGCCAGTCTCCCTTCCCTCCACTACTAGTTCAGAAATTGGTGCACACAATTTGCTTTTGGGGGTTGTTATTTTGGGTCAGTTCTTTACATCCTTTGGCCAGGCTGCACAAAATAACATCAAGGTGTGCTTTCTCTTTTTGAACCCTCCAGGGGAAGGGAGGGCAGTGGACATTTTCGGGGCTCCTGTCCCGTGCCCGCACTGTGAGCTGAGTTATGGCACTTGGTCCACCCAACAGTGTAGCGTGGAATGACTGTGATTCCTGTTTCCTGGATGCACAAACTGGGTCTCTGGGAAGTTGAGAAGCTCAAGTGCCAAGGGCAACAAGCGAGTGAAGAGTACAGCTGTGTCTGTCCTTCCTGCCTCACTAACAGATCAGGAAATTCACATCTTGATGCAGAATGTCCTTGCTAGAGACAGCTGTCACAATTCTGGAAGATAGGCACTGTGTACAGTCACAAACCCCTTCCTCAAGCCCACCTTGAAGGTGGGACATCTGCGAGAAGGTGAATGATTTATCCAAGGTCTTGCTACATTTACTTAGCGGTGGAGTCTGGATTCAAATTGGGGTCCTTTTATTCCTCTTAACAGTTAAGACCGTATTTCTGTCAATATCATTTACATTAATTAAAGCTGGGTAGGTTAAAGAATAACAAGATTGTGGCTGAAGATGAGAGCTGTCTCACCTCTGAATCCAGTACCAGCATATGAGAGGGAAGGTGTCTACAGATCTTCATCTAATGCTAGACATTTAATGTTACTTTCTTACAATGCATCGGGGTTCTTCTCACCCCAAGAGTCCTGGTGAACACTGACTGCATTTCCCACCTGCAGCCCCTAATAACTCCATGACTGTTGGGGCTTTATGCATTTCTTCGAGTCACACAATTAGGCCTATTCTCTAGTTTTCAGGTTTTAGCGTTTGTGTTTGGGCAACACGAAAGAGGAAGCTGACAGGATATTTAGCCAAGGACGAAACACTTTCCTGGGACTAAGATGTTACAACCTCGGCCAAGCCTGGACCTCAGAAGCCTCTGGAAATAGGACCAGGGCATGTCTATTGTCCAACTGCTGCTTTCTGCCATGCCCAGTTCAAAGAGAGGACAGACAAATGCAAGAAGATGGGGTGGGGGGCCTGGCAGTCCCAGGGACCGTGCCTTGGGGCATGTGTGCCCCAGTCGGGCCCCGCTGGTTGCTGGTCCTAGTAGCCAGGATAGAGCTTGCAAGATTGTGAAGTGATCCAAGTTTCTGTTTCATGCCCCGCTTTGTGGCTCTTCTCAGAGCTCACTGGGGTCCCTGTGATTGGCTGCCTGGCCGTATTCCAGCTCTTTGTGGCCTGGTCCTCTTGGGCTGTAGAAATACCAAAAATGATGATTAAAAGCAAGAGCTCTGGAACCTGACAGACCCAAGTGTGCTTCCTTACCACTTAATTGCTGTTTAATCTTGGACGAGTCACTTCACCTTCCTGAATCTTAGCTTCCTCATCTGTAAAGTGGAGCCAATGATGATGCTTATTGGATAAGGATGGTGTGAGATCATGTATAGAAAGTACTCAGTGCCTGACGCATAGGAAGTACTCAGTAAATGGTAGATTATTATTGTTATTAGCCGTGTATTTTGAATATACAGCTTAAAGAATACTAGGCTTAACATAGTATATAGGGTTCTGACCCATGCTGCAACACTGGAAGAACCTTGAAAACATTATGCTAAGTAGAAGAAGCCAAAAGACCACAAAAGACCACATATTGTATGATTCCATTAATATGAGATGTCCAGAATAGGCAAATCTACAGAGACAGAAATTAGATTAGAGTTTTCCAGGGGCTGTGGGGAGAGGTGAAAGGGAGTGACTAATTAATGGGCCCAGGGTTTCCTTTTGGGATGATGAAAGTGTTCTGCAACTGGATGGGGATAATGGGTGTACAACATTGTGTACTCAATTGTATACTTTAAAATGGTAAATATTATGTGTATTTTGCTGCAGTTAAAAAAAATTGTGTAAAGCACATCCATTTCACAGCCATGTCTTTACCCAGCCGTGGTCACATGTTTACTGAGGTCACTTGATAATCACAGAGGCAGGCTCAACCTCTGTACTCCCGTACCCTAAAGATTAATCCGTCAAAATCAAAAGCCTTCACATTTTAAATAGAGCTTTATCATTTGCTCACAGTAAACCACATTCCCCACCATACTGTGAGGTAGGTGGCAAGTGACCTTGCCCCCATTTGACAGATGAGAAACTTGAGGATCAGTGAACGTAGGACCCGTTGTGGTCCTACATGTGCTGTTGTATAGCGTTGGCATTTTCTGAGGTCACAGAGCTAACGGCGGCTGGAGGCTGGACTCAAATCCTTGCCTTTTTGTTCCAGGGTCAGCATCACATTTCCTGACAATGCATTTTATGTGACACGTAGTGCTTTATTTTTGTGTTAGTTGTTTATAAATGATACTACATTAGTGTTTATTCCTGACTGACTCACAGGGAAGGCAGATTTTGCCTTTGCGGAGAGTTTGCATTTGGACTGGTGGATTCCTTTAGTTAACTGCAAATTACCGCCTTCACTCAGGGCATTAGCACATCAAAATGGTGTGTGTTGAGCCAGGAAAAGTGACACATAATGCTTGCGTTTATTCTTTGGTCCCCAAAGACCACTTGTTGGTTTGTGTTTTTAAACACGCTTTCCAGTGCTAAGAGCCCCTCACGAGTTACATTAACACACAGTCAGGGTTAAGAATAATGGTGCGATGTGGGCACAGTGTTCCAGTGACGGGTCTGGACCCCAGGCTGAGACAATGGACGCAAACTCTACAAACTCCTCTATTTCTGATGCTATTTTTCACATGGCCAAGTGTTTCCACTACACTGTTATTTAATCCATGCGTCAGTTCTTTAACTTGGGGAACTAAAACTGTCATCTTACAGGTGAGGACACTGAGGCTTAGAGAAGCCAAGTGGGGCCCATTCCGAGCTCATAAGGGGCATTCAGATGTGGGTTGTGGCACCCCAGAGCCCATCCCAGAGAGCACTCGCTTGCTGATGACGTCACACACTTGGTCGGGTTTTGGACATGCACGGCACTTGTCGGGTTTCTATTATAAACGGCCCAGAGCCCACCTCAATGCTGGTTTGGTGGTGATGTCCCATGATTTCACTTGAAGATCTTGATTTATATCAGCAGAAGCCAATCTTTTCATGTAACGAAGTGACCCGAAGGAGACCATGATAATCACGCTAGGAAGCTGTTAGAAGAGATATTTGGGGGCGGTCCCTAACATCTGCTGCTCAGCTGATGTCTCTGAGTGGAATGGAAACCCAACCCTACTGCACAGGGATAAAGCAGCAGCCACGTTTGGAGCATCTGGAGACAGCCTCTGAGTGGATCTGTTCCCAGGGGGCCTGGGATACCATGGTTTCAGGTTGAGGTTGATAATTACCACCATCATTTCAGCTTGCTTGGTATTGGGTGCTAAGTGCTCCTCAGTACAGATGATACTGAATCGTCTCAGCTGCCTTATGGGGTCAGTACTATTCTTTTCCTACCTTGCGGAAGAAGGTATTGAAGCTCAGAGCAGTTGAGTGGCTTTCTGGAAGGTACAGTAACCACTACTCATGTGTCTCCTGCTGCACCTGCCTGCAATACCCCAGCTGGCTTCCTCCCTTGGCTGGTGCTAGCATCATTGCTTGTTCTCACAATCTGCTCCGCTGAGCTCCAGAGGTACGAGATTCATCACCCCGTTTCAAGCCAGGGCCGAAGCTAAGCTCTGAGTCAGGAGGTTCAGGTCACTGGCAGGACCTAAATCAACCACACACAGCCCTGATATTTTAGGGCACTGGGGAAGATGGGCCAGAAATGGCTCAAAATCAAGGGCCTTCTCTCTGAGGGGAGGTGTGTTTCAAAGCATTTAGCAAAATAAACCATCTGGCCCTGTCTGAAGTTTTCTAACCAAAGTCTAGCTCCCCAGATTCAACCTCAACATCGCCTATATGCTATTTTGAGTCATACAGAACTTATGGGGGCTGCTGGGTGCTAGGGGAATTGGGCTGCTTCTTAATACGTAATAATCGCCATTACCTCTCAATTACTTAACAAATAGACAAGCGCAGGGCCATGTTATTTCAAAAGAGCCTCCTGAGAGTAGGGCTGGAGATCTCCAAGTGCTACCCAGAATTAGCTGGGAGAGGGCAGACGATCGGATCTTTTAATATGTACCCAGGGGAAAGTGCACATTTTATGTACTAATAACTCAGGCAGAACCATAACTGTTCCATGTCCTTTTATTCTAAGCTCTGACCTGGGAGACACCCTGCTCCTTCTTTTCTTGCTAAGAGAGAGCCAGTCCATGGAAGAGGATTCAATCAGGACCCTTCTGTTATTAGCACAGGTGATGGATGGTCTACCTTGCTCTCAAGCCTAGCAGACCCACCTTTAAGTCAGAGACCAAGTAGCCATTCAGGAAAGAAAAAAAGAAAAAAGTGAAAAGGAAAAAAAAATCAGCAAATGAAGTAGTGGGGAAAAAAGAAGTTAAATTGTTTGGTGTTGTGTAGACAATAAAATAAAATAAAATAAAAACAACAACAACAACAAAAAACTGGATTGTAAGACATCAGCCTCCTCTTTTTGGAATTATAGTAGCTACCTTGTGTTTTGAGTTTGCCAATAAGCGAGTACAGCCAAAATTCTATGAAACAGATGCTTTGGGCAAGTTAAACATAGTCCATTTTTCTTGAGAAATATATTATTTCCCAAGGCAATCTTTAGTCTGTTAAACAAGAACTGTTTCCTATGAGAATGTAGGAACAAACAAGACCTTTAGTTTTATATCCAAGGCTTGATTTTGATTTAATGTAGGACTGTAACTTTGAAAGGAGCTTTGGTTTTTCTGGTGCCCTGAAAACTAAAATTAAATTTCGCTTTAACTAAAAATCCTCAGTGCATAATGCGGATTAAATGTTAGGGATCTGGCTGCCCATGAAACTTTTGATTTCATTTTGATTGGCATCTCTGAACACTCAGAGCAGAAGCACATATTTAATTTACAGGAATATGGAGACTTCAGGTACTCTGCTTGCTAGCTTTGCGTGGGTCTTTACGCTGAGTGAATAGCTGTGCACTTCTGGTAGAATCAAGGACTAAGGAAGTAAAGGGGAGAGAAGAGATTACCCTTTCAGAACCCCGATTCCCACTAAACCAAAGGTAAGCTCTTTGTAACTATTGATCAGGAAATAAATCCTCTTTAGTATTCCACAGATGCAGGAAAACCTCTTCTCCCTCTGCTTTTCTTCAGCTCCTCCTGCAAATTCATAGTTTATACTGACCTTGCATTTCTTCTTACAGACCTGCCAATTTGGAACTTTTCTGACCTTAATTGCTGAATTTTTCTTTCTTTTTCTTTTTTTTTTTTTTTGCCTTCTTAAAACAGAAAGTGAAAATACCTTAGCTGGCGACTTAAACTTTTCTGTCCAAAAAATGTTCCATTTACCATTTTCATTTCACCTGGTAAGAAAAATAGTGATATATTGTGATCTTAGTCAAGTCACTGTAGCCTCTAATATCTCACATTCAGTATCTTAAAACAATGCTTTTAATTATATTCAAAGAGTAATGATGTAAGCACTTCAGATTTTTCTGTTAAAAATTAGAGATTATGACTCTATATGATTCTAAGGAACCCATCGATATTTTTCTTATTAACGCTCTGTCCAGAAATACTCAGCTTCGCTCAGCTCACAAGTCTTTGCCAACAGTAGCTACTGATCAACAGAGGTGGTAGAGGGGGAAGTGATGATTAGCTCATATATGTTTATGTTATTTAAGTAGAAAATCCATGTGCCATTGGTAATGAACTGAAGGTTAAGTGACAATTTTTCTTTACAACCACTCTTGTCTTATAGTCTGTGAACTGAAAACTGGATTAACCTTTAATTACCCTCTATGCTCTCTCTACCCCAAGACAACATTACCACTCCTACCAGTAGTATTTGCATATACAATTTAACGAGAGAAACATCTGTTTGCATATTTGGCATCATTAATATTATGCAGATGAATAGATATTCACAATGTGATGGGCATTTGTGCTAATGTCTCATTTTCTTTCTTCATTTCTTGTCTTTCTTCCTCCACCTACTGATTCAGCTGGACTAGTATTAATTAGAATTAAAGTCTGTCTAGAGGCAACAGTCTTGTGCGGAATACACAAATGCAATGGGATCTGAATGCCTGCAAAGCCACATTTTATTCAACCAGGGAAAACACTGCTGGGTTTTACAAAATGTACACTTTACAGACATGCTACTGTGTGTGTGTGTGTGTGTGTGTGTGTGTGTGAGATTTAAACAAAACTATGTTTTTGCCTCTTTGATCCAAATTTTAAAGAAATCCTTTGTACGTCTATTTTTGGAAACACTTGCTTTCACACACAGCTTTCCTCTCTGATGACTGTATCAAAAACTTCCTATGTGGAGTTTGTCAGTTTTAGCACTGACAGAGCCCTTGGAGGCCAAGCCAATCAAACCTTTATTTTTGAGCCAGGCTAAGTGATTTGCCTGCAGCCACCTTAGTGGCTAGTGATGGAGCTGGGCCTGGGCAGGGGTCTGAGCCTCCAGATTCTAAGCCTAGTGCTTTGTCGACTGAATTGTGCTGCCTCTTTATGTGAATGAAGTTTCAAGACATTTACAAAAGCCGGAAACACATTTCATACAGTTTTCTAGAAATTCTATGTGGTTATTAATTGAGGCCATTGCATGCCATAAATACAATCTTTATCAGTAAACGTTATTTCTTGTATATATGTGTTTTGATTTTTACATGTGCAAAGATTCCATTTTTGCATCGATCCAAAGATAATGAAAGATTCCTTAAAGATTTTCGAGGCTTTAATTTCACGGTACATTTTTCAATACTTCTTTCAATATGAAAATAAAGTGCTGCTTCTTTATGCTCTTTAAAGTGAAAAACAAAATCTCTCAGTTCTAACTTAATTTCACCCCCTTCTGATCATAAGCCTTGAGACAGGCGCCATCCCCTTTAGTATTTTCAGCTTCCCAGCATATGCCATGGAAATTATTTGATAGAGCTACTCCCCATGACTGTATTGTCTCATCAGAATGAAGAAAAGTCTTGGCTTTCATTAGTGAATCCATCCTCATTAATTCAAACTAAACGGTGGTGGTGGTGAAGGGGCAGCCAGATTAACTAGGGAATACTTTGAACCATAGAAATTTTTTATGGGAATGTACTATTCTTACTTCCATGGATGTTCTGTAATTAGAGCTGGGCTGTGACTCTAAAGGTCTTTAGGATACATGATTAAATCAGTTGGTTTGTGATTTCATATCCATTATTTGCAGGCAAAGGTGCATTACCAAACTATTGGAAGCAAATTGTTCTCTAAACACTTTCAAAATTCTCCTTGTACCCCGCCTGCTCATTTACACTCTCTATAAAATTAAAAGCATATCTAGAAAAGAAAGAAAGGGAGAGCTGGTTCAGATAGAATATGGGTTGCTGTCATTTCCAAATAAGTAAGATATTTACCATATTCTCCAAGTAGAAATGCGCACACTGTGACAATTTGATTTCAAAAGACATTTTGAACACCTGACGTGAAAAGGACACTGATTGGGAATTAGGTTTCTATCTGAAGAACGGTCATTCTGTACAATCATTTTAAATGCTGTGTCTCCTACTATTGTCGGGCAAGTGAGATTTAAATACTTGGTGAGAACGTCTCCCTGCCAATTGTGACTGTGAATGCCTGACACACCAACAATAACAATATTCAATATTCAATAACAATAAATATTTGTTGGTGGATGGATGGATGGATTTTGGCATCCTGAGGCATCCTGACTTTTTTAGCCATTTCTAGAATCTGAAGGAGCCCACTATTTCCCATGACCTGAGTATAAATTCTAGTCCTAAAGCAAAGTTTTGTAAAGAGAGGTGTCACTATAATTCATGGTTTCTAGAAATAGCTGCTCTACCATGTATTTCATGGGTATCCAAATATGAATTCCTAGTTACTCTAGAATTGCTTGGGTAGCAAAGTTAAGGTGCGTGTGTGTGTGTGTGTGTGTGTGTGTGTATGTGTGTGTGCGCACGCATGTTGGAGGATTCATAAGGAATCTACCAAAAATTGCATTTAATAGACAATTGGAAAATACAAAGTAGATTCCAGCTTCATGGTGACCCATATATTTCTAAATTTATGCTACAACTTGTTATTTTGTATTAGACTTGACCTATAGATGCTATTATTGTGTTTCTGGCTGTGTTCTAGACTCTAGAATCTATAACACATGCTCCTGGGTTGTGCTGATTTATGGGTCATGAATACATTTACTCAAAGATAGGAGGGAAAAGATGTTAGGAGGTCTAGGGCCAGATTTCCCTTATGGGGTGTTAAGTGTGTGTCTGCTGACCCACTGGTCGGAAGTCCTTTGGTTCCTGCAGTAATTGTAGTTCACCAGTTTCTGACTGATTTAGGTCAGAGCTGTTGGCACGTGATCAAGCTTCTGGTTGCATTAGGAATTGGAAGCAATATGCCTTACTTACACGCACTAGAAGAATCTCTGGGGTGGACCTTGGGTTTCCATGGGCCCATCAACTCTGGGGCATTTGACACTGTCAACAATACCTTGGGGTAAGAGAAAAAAAATACTAGAACTTCTGTTACATATTTTCATGAAAAAGATAAGAAAGAAAATCAGCATGACTAGCACTTATTATAATGAATTAAATCGGTACAAGTATATAATTTAATGGTACATATACTGGGGATAATGAAATCTTTTTTCAGGGATGGGGATTCATGATCTAAAAAGTTGGGAGACCTCTGGTGTACAGGAAGATGCACTACATTTCCCAGGACAGCTGATCAGGGCTCTTAGCCACCTCTCTGGTTTTTTCTCTTACTCCTTCCCGATCATTTTCTGTAGCTCTGGACAGTCTGGATACTCCACCCAGCTTTCAAATCTGTGCTATGCTGTTGTGTCCCTCAGCGCCCTTGCACCTGCTATTCTTTTTTTTTTTTTTTTAATAAATTTATTTATTTATTGGCTGTGCTGGGTCTTTGTTGCTGCACGTGGGCTTTCTCCAGTTGCAGAGGACAGAGGCTACTCTTTGTTGTGCATGGGCTTCTCATTGCAGTGGCTTCTCTTGTTGCAGAGCATGGGCTTTAGGCACATGAGCTTCAGTAGTTGCTGCACACAGGCTCAATAGTTGTGGCTCATGAGCTCCAGAGTGCAGGCTCTGTAGTTGTGGCACACAGGCTTAGTTGCTCCAAGGCATGTGGAAACTTTCCCGCCCAGGGAACGAACCTGAGTCCCCTTCACTGGCATGCAGATTCTTAACTACTGAGCCACCAGGGAAGTCTGCACCTGATATTCTTTTAACCTTAGGTTTTCTTTCCCTCTGCTTAGTGAATCTTTATTTTACTTTTGTAAACAATTTCTTGTATTTTTTGGACTGTGTGGATCTTGCTTTTTGAGGGCCCTAGCATCCCCTCCTCATGTCTCTGTTACAGCTTTATGAGTATAGAGCCCTGATTGTCTTCTGAACAGGATGAGGGCAGAGATTGTTTCTTATATTTGGTGCATAAACGCTTGTAGAATGAATGAATGAATGAAAGAAGTGAAAGCACTCTTCACTGACAACTAGCTGCACTGTTTGGACCCTGTGGCTTGTTCAGGTCACCAGGAGGGGTCACTGTTGACACTTCCTGTAATGGGGAGAGCCTAGCTGTCGGATCTTGGCTGAACAGTGTGTTCTTTCCCAATATGGCAGAATCTAATTTCAGTTTAAGTTCTTCCCCTACCTCTTCGCCCACACAATCACTTGGCAAGAGGAGAGAGACTGAGCCAGAGGGCAAAGCAGAGCCTGGGACTTTATGATGAGAATTATTTTCGTGCCTGGGATATCCTGGAAAATGTAGTCTGGGAGCCCCTGGCACGTGAATTCATCCTTGGATGGAGTCACAAATGCTACTGGAGAAAATTGTTGATGCTGTCTTGTTTCTTCTTCTAGACCAGAGAAGTTGTTCTGGAACAAGCAATGGAATATAAAAGAGGCTTTTGCAAATATCATTGGCTGAGAAACAGCAACCAACACCCATGAGCTGATTTTGTCAGGCACAGAATCACTTCTCTGCTTCTGAATGCAGCTGGGTTGGAAGATTCATTTGGTTTCCCTTGGTAAACTGGATAGAAAAATGCACCAAAGTAGGCGAGATCTTTGTATTAACTGTCATGTCAGAGAATAAATTGCCATTTGTCATGACAAACTATGTTTTTAAGAGGCAGGCAATTAGGAGGGAGTTGCTGCAAATAAAAAAGGGGTACAGAATGTTTCGGTCCCATCCTTTAAAATCGCTATTCATTTTTTTCACTTTATTTTAATTCCAGGACATGTCATACCTTGGTAATAAATTAACATTTCAAAAGTACATTTACCTGCTGAGATGGTTCATTCTGCTAATATGGGTAACGCTGTGGACTCGAATAATTAGTGTAAATTGCCTTTGAATAACACAGAGCTGGGAACAGCTCTGACTTGCTAGGGCTTAATGCCCCTTGCCGTACAGGATGAAGAGTCCTTAATGGGGCCTGGAAAAACAACTAATACCTACAAATCAAAGGAGAAAAGCCGTTTTTGATGCATTTGTCTGAGAGTGTGAGTTTTAAACTAAGTTGTTAACACTTCCTCCCCTGCTGAGGGTCATGGATTAGCGAGGCTGGGAGATTCTTTGAGAATCTTTCACACTGACCAGGGGAGGTAGGGGGTTTCCAAATACAAGTGTTTTCTTAACCCTAATCCCCACCTCCCTGACCAGGACAGCTCTGCATTTCCCTCTAATTAGGTGAAGAATTAGGAGGTGGATAAATGCGTTCGGGGATGAGGATAAAGTGATTAGTTCCCTCCAGACCATGATAGCGATTTTGAGGCGCTACTTAGTTCCTTTCAAGATGATAACTTTTCTCTTTTCTACAAAAACGTATTCAAGCCAACCTCAAACATGTATTTATAAGCGATGATAATTATCTTCGGGCAAGTTTGGGACGGCGTATTGACAAACGATTTTTACTCTCCTTTGCATTTATTTGCTTTTCACACAGTGTTTATCCCTTAGAGGAACAGTGAGCAGTTTCTAAAAATCTAGTCGGACTCAAGTTTTATAATTATTTGTGCAATCTGAACACAATCTAATAATCTAACCCAAAAATAATGCATTCATATTTAAATGATCCTTTCAATGAAAGGGTGGAAAGACACATTGCTTAGGAGCTGAGATAAAACCATTTGACTGTTTTTCTGCATATGAATAGATACTACTGGGTATGCCTTTTTTTTTTTTTTAAACAATCTTGTAGATATTCTTCACTGATGTGTAATTTTAAATTTCAGGCCTATGACCTCCAAGCCTGACTGAAGCAACAGTGCGCCACTGCTCACTCCCTCCCAGGAGAAGGAGCCACTATTGCACCCTCTCCCTCCCCACACACCGAGGCTTACAGACGAACAATAAAGGAACCTCTGCTGGTCACAGAATAACGCAAAAAAAAAAAAAAAACCCAAGGCAAGGAAAAGGACACTTACAGCTGAGACGCTAAGGAAACAGAAATAGTAGTATCAATACCTATTGAACTGGTCCATTCGGGGATCAGTTCTGGATTTTTTTTTTTTTTTTTTTTTTTTTTTCCTTTCTCTTGCTTTTTTTTTTTTTTTTTTTTTTTTTTTTTTGATTTATTAAATACGATCTTAGCCCTAAGGGATCTACAAGTTTTACAACATAATTTTATAAGGATATTTTTTACTCTTTTTTTTTTTTTTGCCTTTTAAAATACTTCTATATCTAGCTAAGTTTTTGGTAGTACGGACAAAATATCTTTCATACTTTCCTTTCATCCCTTTCTTTTATACACTTCTATTCCTTTCTTTTTCTTTGCATATTTCCAACCACATTACGCTCTTCTGTTCCCCTTTCTTCCAGCCATTTTAAGTGTATTTTATCTTAACATACTTATAAGCAACACTATCGGTCTGCTCAGACTCCTTGCTCTATTCTCCAGATGATGCACTGCCTTGGTACTAATATTAGGCTTTTGTCTTTATCTTAGTTCTTAGTACAGTTGTCTAATTACATTCTGAGAATCTCCATTCTCTCTGTTGGTACTCCAGCTCATTTCTATATTTGATCCTAGCTTACAAAATCTCCCTGGATTGATGTTTGTATGTGTAGGGTGTTATTTGTTGTTTGTTTGCTTTTGCTTTTGTCTCTGATTTGTTCTGTTTCAGTTGTCAATTTCTGCTGGGTTTCTCTCTGAATATCTGATAGCACACTGGGGTTCTGTCAGGTCTTTCTAGAGCCTTATGTCCTAACGGATTCAATAATTGTGTGTCTTATACATGTATGTGTTTCCTAGACTGAATATTCGTCTAATCCAATACTTGGACATTAGTCTGAGGCTTGGACAGTCTTCTATAAACACCTCTATCACCAGGACAAGCAACCCCAAAAGCTTGGACAACCATGAGGAAACAAAGAAACACCATGCAGGCAAAGGAGCAGGAAAAAATCCCACAAGACCAAATAAATGAGGAGGAAATAGGAAAAATGCCTGAAAAAGAATTTAGAGTAATGATAGTAAAAATGATACAAAATCTCGATAACAAATTAGAGAAAGTACAAGAAACAGTTCATAAGAACTCAGAAAAACAAACAGCAATGGATAACAAAATAACTGAAATTAAAAATACTCTAGATGCTCTAACCAGCAGAATGACTGAGGCAGAAGAACGAATAAGTGAGTTGGAAGATAGAATGGAAGAAATAAACGCCACAGAGCAGGAAAAAGATAAAAAAATAAAAAGACTAGAAGAAAGCCTCAGAGACCTCAGTGATAACCTTAAACGTACCAACATTCGAATTATAGGCATCCCAGAAGAAGAAGAAAACAAGAAAGGGTCTGTGAAAATATTTGAAGAGGTTCTAGTGGAAAACTTCCCCAACATGGGAAAGGAAATAATGAACCAAGTCCAAGAAGCACAGAGAGTCCCATACAGAATAAACCCAAGGAGAAATACACCAAGGCACATATTAATCAAACTAACGACAATTCAACACAAAGAAAAAATATTAAAAGCAGCAAGAGAAAAGCAACAAACAACATATAAGGGAAAACCCATCAGGATAACAGCTGACCTTTCTACAGAAACTCTGCAGGCCAGAAGGGAATGGCAGGATATCCTGAAAGTCCTGAAAGAGAGAAACCTACAGCCAAGAATACTTTACCCAGCAAGAATCTCATTCAGATTTGAGGGAGAAATCAAAAGCTTTCCAGACAAGCAAAAGTTAAGAGAATTCAGCACCACCAAACCAGCCTTACAACAAGTGCTAAAGGAACTTCTCTAAGTAGGAAACACAAGAAAAGGAAAACACCTACAAATACAAACCCAAAACAATTAAGAAAATGGTAATTGGAACACACATGTCAATAATCACTTTAAATGTAAATGGATTAAATGCTCCAACCAAAAGACACAGACTGGCTGAATGGATACAAAAACAAGACCCTTCTATATGCTGCCTACAAGAAACCCACTTCAGACCAAGGGATACATATAGACTGAAAGTGAAGGGATGGAAAAAGATATTCCATGCAAATGGAAGTCAAAAGAAAGCTGGAGTAGCAATACTCATATCAGACAAATTAGACTTGAAAGTAAAGACTATTAAAAGAGACAAGGAAGGACACTACATAATGATCAAGGGATCCATCCAAGAAGAACATATCACAATGGTAAATATCTATGCCCCCAATATAGGAGCACCTCAATACATAAGGCAAATGCTAACAGCTATAAAAGGGGACATCGACAGTAACACAATTATAGTGGGAGACTTGAACACCCCACTTACATCAATGGACAGATCATCCAAACAGAAAATAAATAAAGACACACAAGCTTTAAATGACACATTAGACCATCTCGACTTCATTGATATTTATAGGACATTCCATCCAAAAACGACAGACTACACTTTCTTCTCAAGTGCACACGGAACATTTTCCAGGATAGATCACATCTTGGGTCACAAATCAAACCTCAGCAAATTCAAGAAAATTGAAATCATATCAAGCATCTTCTCAGACCACAACGCCATGAGACTAGATATCAATTACAGGAAAAAAACTGCAAAAAAGACAAACACATGGAGGCTAAACAATTCACTATTAAACAACCAAGGAATCACTACAGAAATCAAAGAAGAAATCAAAAAGTATCTAGAAACAAATGACAACGAAAACACAACAACCCAAAACCTATGGGACGCAGCAAAAGCAGTTCTAAGAGGGAAGTTTATAGCAATACAGTCCTACCTTAAGAAACAAGAAAATGATCGAATAAACAACCTAACCTTACACCTCAAACAACTAGAGAAAGAAGAACAAAGAAACCCCAAAGTGAGCAGAAGGAAAGAAATCATAAAGATCAGAGCAGAAATAAATGAAAAAGAAAGGAAAGAAACCATAAGAAAAATAAATAAAACTAAAAGCTGGTTCTTTGAGAAGATTAACAAAATTGATAAACCATTAGCCAGACTCATCAAGAAAAAAAGGGAGAAGATGCAAATCAACAGAATTAGAAATGAAAAAGGAGAAGTCACAACGGACACCTCAGAAATACAAAACATCATGAGAGACTACTACAAGCAACTATATGCCAATCAATTGGATAACCTGGAAGAAATGGATACATTCTTAGAAAAATACAATCTTCCAAGACTGAACCAGGAAGAAATAGAAACCATGAACAGAGCAATCACAAGTACAGAAATTGAGGCAGTGATTAAAAATCTCCCAACACACAAAAGCCCAGGACCAGATGGATTCACAGGCGAATTCTATCAAACATTTCGAGAAGAGTTAACACCTATCCTTCTCAAACTCTTCCAAAATATTGCAGAAGGCGGAGCACTCCCAAACTCATTCTATGAGGCCACCATCACCCTGATACCAAAACCAGGCAAAGATGTCACAAAAAAAGAAAACTACAGACCAATATCACTGATGAATATAGATGCAAAAATCCTCAACAAAATACTAGCTAACAGACTGCAACAGCACATTAAAAAAATCATACACCACGATCAAGTGGGGTTTATCCCTGGGATGCAAGGATTCTTCAATATACGCAAATCAATCAACGTGATACATCATATCAACAAATTGAAGGATAAAAACCATATGATCATTTCAATAGATGCAGAAAAAGCTTTTGACAAAGTTCAACATCCATTTATGATAAAAGCTCTCCAGAAAATGGGCATAGAAGGAAATTACCTCAACATCATAAAAGCCATATATGACAAACCAAAAGCCAACATTGTTCTCAATGGAGAAAAACTGGAAGAATTCCCTCTAAGAACAGGAACAAGACAAGGGTGTCCACTCTCACCACTGTTATTCAACATAGTTTTGGAAGTGTTAGCCACAGCAATCAGAGAAGAAAAAGAAATTAAAGGAATCCAAATTGGAAAAGAAGAAGTAAAATTATCACTCTTTGCAGATGACATGATACTATATATAGAAAACCCTAAAGACTCTACCAGAAAACTGCTAGCACTCATTGATGAGTTTAGTAAAGTAGCAGGATACAAAATTAATGCACAGAAATCTCTTGCATTCCTATACACTAACAACGGAAGAGCAGAAAGAGAAATTAAGGAAACTCTCCCATTCACCATTGCAACCAAAAGAATCAAATACCTAGGAATAAACCTGCCTAAGGAGGCAAAAGATCTGTATGCAGAAAACTTTAAGACATTGATGAAAGAAATCAAAGATGACATAAACAGATGGAGGGATATACCATGTTCCTGGATTGGAAGAATCAACATCGTGAAAATGACTGTACTACCCAAAGCAATTTACAGATTTAATGCAATCCCGATCAGATTACCAATGGCATTTTTCACAGAACTAGAGCAAGAAATCTTACGATTTGTATGGAAACGCAAAAGACCCCGAATAGCCAAAGCAATCTTGAGAAGGAAAAATGGAGTTGGTGGAATCAGGCTTCCTGACTTCAAACTATACTACAAGGCCATAGTGATCAAGACAGTATGGTACTGGCACAAAAATAGAAAGGAAGATCAATGGAACAGAATAGAGAACTCAGAAGTAAGCCCAAACACATATGGGCACCTTATCTTTGACAAAGGAGGCACGAGTATACAATGGAAAAAAGACAGCCTCTTCAATAAGTGGTGCTGGGAAAATTGGACAGCAACATGTAAAAGAATGAAATTAGAACACTTCCTAACACCATACACAAAAATAAACTCCAAATGGATGAAAGACCTACATATAAGGCCAGACACTATCAAACTCCTAGAGGAAAACATAGGCAGAACACTCTTTGACATACATCAAAGCAACATCCTTTTTGACCCACCTCCTAGAATCATGGAAATAAAATCAAGAATAAACGAATGGGACCTCATGAAACTTAAAAGCTTTTGCACAGCAAAAGAAACCATAAACAAGACTAAAAGGCAACCCTCAGAATGGGAAAAAATAATTGCCTATGAAACAACGGACAAAGGATTAACCTCCAAAATATACAAGCAGCTCATGAAGCTTCATACCAAAAAAGCAAATAACCCAATCCACAAATGGGCAGAAGACCTAAATAGACATTTCTCCAAAGAAGACATACAGATGGCCAACAAACACATGAAAAGATGCTCAACATCACTCATCATCAGAGAAATGCAAGTCAAAGCCACAATGAGGTATCACCTCACACCAATCAGAATGGCCATCATCACAAAGTCTGGAAACAACAAATGTTGGAGAGGGTGTGGAGAAAAGGGAACTCTCCTGCACTGTTGGTGGGACTGTAAGTTGGTACAGCCACTATGGAAAACAATTTGGAGGTTCCTTAAAAAACTACAAATAGAACTACCATATGATCCAGTAATCCCACTCCTGGGCATATTCCCAAAGAAAACCATAATCCCAAAAGAAACTTGTACCATAATGTTTATTGCAGCACTCTTTACAATAGCCAGGACATGGAAGCAACCTAAATGCCCATCAACAAATGAATGGATACAGAAGATGTGGCATATATATACAATGGAATATTACTCAGCTATAAAAAGGGATGAGATGGAGCTATATGTAATGAGGTGGATAGAACTACAATCTGTCATACAGAGTGAAGTAAGTCAGAAAGAGAAAGACAAATATTGTATGCTAACTCACATATACGGAATCTAAAAATGGTACTGATGAACTCAGTGACAAGAACAGGGACGCAGATACAGGGAATGGACTGGAGAACTCGAGGTATGGGAGGGGGCGGGGGGTGAAGGGGAAACTGAGAAGAAGCGGGAGAGTAGTACAGACATATATATACTACCAACTGTAAAATAGTCAGTGGGAAGTTGTTGTATAACAAAGGGAGTCCAACTCGAGGATGGAAGATGCCTTAGAGGACTGGGGCAGGGAGGGTGGGGGGGAATCGAGGGGGGGGCGTCAAGGAAGGGAGGGAATATGGGGATATGTGTATAAAAACAGTTGATTGAACCTGGTGTACCCCCCAAAAAAATAAAATAAAATAATAAAAAAAAAAAAAAAAAAAAATTTCAGGCCTATGAAAGCACTTACAGAATAGCTCCAAACTTTGGTGATATTAGCAACCGTCACCCATGACGGCTATCCCAGGGCTACCTAGATTGCTAGATCAGTTTCTACACACAAGGACCCCAGCCAGGTACCGAAAAGAATACACAGTCTTTTACACTCGGACAATCTGTTCCAGAATTGCACGCATCAAATTTTCTTCTGCTTTTGCCGTTTTGCTCACTTGTGGACCAAATGTGTCACTTGTTAGTCTTACCTAGTACATGTCTTTTGTGCTATATACATGTAATGAAAATAACCTCAAGAAAAAGAAAAGTGAGATTGACATAACAAAACTTAATGCTCTTCTACCTCTTTTCTGAGGGCATTGGAAGGCCCCAGGCCTTATTCCCCTTGGTTCTGTTTGAAGGCCCATGAAAGGCAATGATCTAATTGTGACCTTTCAGAACAAGTTCTCCTTGTTTCATCCTTCTTGGACGCTCATCTCTGAAGATTATAAATGAGCCAGAGCAAAACAGAGGTGAAAAGTAAAACTGTAGCTCTGTGCTGGGTCTCCAGGCTTTAATCTTTCTTTTCTTTTCTTTCTTTCCTTCTTTCTTTTATTTCTTCCTTCCTTCCTTCCTTTCTTTCTCTCTTTCCTTCTTTCTTCCTTCCTTTCTTTTTCTTTCTCTTTCTTTCTTTCCTTTTTTTGGTTTAGGGTTTTGTTTTTTAAATAATATACTTATTTATTGAAATATATGTTAATTTTTTCTTTTTAAAAAAACTGAAATATAATTGATTTACAATGTTGTGTTATTTTCACGTGTACAGCAAAGTGATTCAGTTATACATATATATATATGGATTTTTTTCAGATTCTTTTCCTTGATAGCTTATTACAAAATATTGAGTATAGTTCCCTGTGCTACACAATAAATCCTTATTGGTTAACCATTTTATATATAGTTGTGTGTATATGTTAATCCCAAACTCTAATTTATCTCTCCCCACCTTTCTCCTTTGGTAACCATAAGTTTGTTTTCTATGTCTATGGGTCTATTTCTATTTTGCAGATAAGTTCATTTGTATCTTTTTTTTTTTTTTTTTTAGATCCTGCATATAAGCAATATCATATGTTATTTGTCTTTCTCTGTCTGGCTTACTTCAATTTAGTATGATAATCTGTAGGTCCCAGGCTTAATTTCTGAGTTAGTCTCAACCCATTGGGAATAGACACAGCCCCTCCAGATCACATTATGGTGGATCATTGTATTGGAAGGGAGGCACATAACATTATTATTTAAACAACAATAACAACAACATCATAAAACAACTTCTTTTAACTGCAGTAAGTTTCCTTTCCATTCCTGCAAATACCACTGCTGGTTTAAGGTGTTGATGCCCAATTACGCTATACAAGACAGATCACACTACATTAACCAGGATTATTTTGCTTCTTGATCTTATCAGCTTTGTATCCTAAACTACAAAAAGATCTAACACAGCGCTGGTTAGCAGTTTGGCCTAGACAATCTCCACAGTCATCCATCACTGTCATCGGTTAGCAGGAGGCATTAGGCACAAAGTGAGGAGGCAGGATGCTGTGCTGACATGCTCTTCCCAAGTCAACACTCTCATTTCCTACTGATGCTTGTCCTTCCACACAATTGAAACTTTCTTTTCCTTGGTGAAAAGAAATCTATATCTTCTGCCTTCTGAAATCTTATGCAGTATGTTATACATTGCAATTGTTTGCTTGTTTTAAATTTCTTAGCAGCTATAGATAAGACAGAGAGGGAATGTGCAAGGTAAAACATACATTCCTGAGCTAGAAAGAGGGTAGAAAGTCAGATTCCTGAGGGAGAAGAGGCTAATTAGCAGATTAAATCTGACCAATCCCATATTCTGGGTTTGAATTAGATAAACTCTGTGCCCATAATGGGAATTCTCAGAAGAAAGATACAGATAGTCTAGCAACTGGGATTTAGCATCTTTTTTTTTTCCCCATCAACTCTGGGATTATTCCAAAGTAGTCCATTTTTGTTCTCCAATCTGACTCTTAAATAGCCCTAGGAGTTAGCTGCAGCATCCGGGTTCTGACCCATTATAAATTGGAGCAGATGGTGCCTGCGCTGGGCACTTACTCCAGTTAGGTAGGCATCACCGCTGCCTTGTCCGGAGATGTGAAACAGAACGAGATTTGTAAACAGAATCCATTACCCTCTTTGTGGTCAAAATCTGATAGGATCAAGTAACAGGTCTCCCAGTAGAAATATCTATGAGTCAAGGAGCAAACTTGATAATTGTAAGAATACAGCTCATGCAGCAGGAGAGAATAGCAAACCAGAAGATTAACATTTCTGTTACATAATTACAAGTTCAAGGAGTTTGGCCTCTTATCACTTTATAGTGAGTATAGAAAGTAGGAGCGATCTTCTGTAATTTGTACTTATTTAACTGAAATATGAGGTCCAGCGGCCTTGTTCTTACCCTTCTGGGCTGGCAGACATTGGTATGCAGAATCCACGCGAGAAGCCACAGTACACGATCAGAGGGAGACGTGTTTGATTATTCTTTAAAACCAACTAAGAGAAGTTAATCTCATTGAACTTCTTTTTATTCAACAAAAGAGTTGGATGTTTCCAAGTCTAATGTGACTATAATGTTCATTAAATGGACTTCTTTACACCTTTAAATGGATTAACGGCACATCTTCACAGTCTAATTATTATACATGTCATTCAAAAAAATCACACATCTAATTCAGGGGATGATAAAGGCCTTTCTTTTAAAACGATGGAAAAGACACTGCAGTGAGAGGGTGTGATTTTTATCTGGGCCATTTTTTTTTTAAAGGGCACATGTTGCTCCAAGGAGGTGGGAGGGGAGGATGGGGTGAACGTGCCGAGTGTTTCTGCCCTGGGAATTTGCGTTTGGAGATTTAGGAGCTGACCGTGCTGGAGCTTGCCCCTTTCGGACTCATCGTGCCAGGTACCTTCGTGGTCCCTCCTGCCCAAGCCTGCTCAGCTAATGACTTCAGTCTGTCCAAGACAGCTCTTAGGCAGATAGGTAATAAATTAGGGACAGCCCCCTTTCAGTCTCAGGCCTTTGGGGCTTCTCTGAGTTCCTTCACCCAGACCGTTCTCTTATCACGCCCCAAGAAACAGCAGTTCGGTCTTCACGTGTACTTTTGACATCAGCTATCTTTGGGCCCGTACTTGTCTCCTTTTTGGCTGGCGTTAAACTTGGCAGAGTCTGGCAGCTCACTGGTGTCCTAAGAATGTCACAGGCCTTGCTTGGCTCGGGGGGTACCGAATATTCTAGAAGCCATCCAACAGCGGCAAGGACATGTCTCTCTCTAGGGGATGGGAAGTCTAGAGGGGGAGCCCTGGTACCCCACAGTGAATGATTTAGGCTTTTTCCATTTAAAGCTGAAGAAGGCAGAGGTTGGTCTTCATTCATTCATTTCGCCAATATTTACTGGGAAATGATTATAGATCAGGCGCTGGGCACAGCGTATGAGATGCAGTGCGAAGTTGAGCAGACACATTTCCTCCTCTCAGGGAGCATTCATTCTAAGAGACATTGACATATAATTTTGTAAACCAAAGGAGGCTCCAAATTTTCTAGATGAGAGCAGCTTCAAGCTGGCGATCTTGTTAGAAGGTGACTCTGGGGGTCTTGCTCTGAGGTTGTGCTTGCCTGACGAGCTCACACTATTTTTATTGACAGTGTACCTATATGGAGCTGCTTTGTAGTGGTGGATGGAGACCTGGGGGAAGAGATGAAGCACTAACCCTTCCCTTGGGGCCACCATGAGACCCCTTCCTTGGAACCTTTTTCTCTACTGGGGAGACTGGGGAGAGATAACAGGTGAGGATGTAAGGTGTGTCTTTGGAGCATCTTCATGGTATTGTGGAAGAAGAGTATACTGTCAGGTGACCCAGGGGGGAAATGCCAGCACTGCTACTTCCAACGACTGGCCTGACAAGTTACTCATCCTCTTCAATCCTCAGTTTTCTCATCTGTAAACAGGGATAATTATACCCATATTTCAGCGTCCTTGCAGGGATTTAGAAACAACACATATATGAAGGGTCTAGCTCGGTGCCTGGCACATAGTAGATGGTTAGGAAATACTAGTCCCCCTGTCCTTCCCTATCAGCTGCCCTCTTCAGCATCCTCCTCTTCTTCCCTGCCCCATTATTAATCCTTATAATTAATCATTTAACTCTGAGTTAGGTCTTACTTCATGAATAAAGTGTAAAACTCACAGCCTATGGGTACTGGGGTCTTTGCCTTCTGAAAGGAAAATCCTAAGACATTCAAAATCCCAAGGAGCAGTGCAATGATGCCCAGTGGGGTTGACATTTGGGCAGATGGACATGCCTTTGACGTGAACAGCCACAGAGCCACATGACCACAGACTTTCACAGCCAGCGGCCCTCATTTCAGGCTCTGTGGTCTCACGCCGAGCCTGCTACCTTGAATTCCACCTTGGGCCTGCTCTGGGTCTGGCCTACAGCTCTGGATTATGCATGAGGTTAGTGTGGCCCAGGCTTAGCATGTGCTATCCCTAAGCCTGAGCTGCCCAGGCTCAACACTCGGGTGTGAACTTCTGCTCTCATCGCTGCCCACCTTCTGGTCTCTTTGGTACCTGGCATTGCACAGGATATGGGAGCCACGGGTGAAGCTACTCTCAGAAATGCCTGCAATGAGGCAGCAAACTCTTTCATAAATCATTTAAGATCCATGGTGTACCAATGTCAATTATGAGAATTAATTGGCCCCTAAAACATGAGGGATTGTGCTACAGAGCGTCAACATGAGCTCAGGGACTGTGAGCCTCTCCTTCCTGTCTTCTGAAGGCATGCAAGGCAGGTACCTTGATAAAGCAAACATCAGCCCTTCACTGTGTACTAGGTACTGTGTCCCCGTTTCCAAACTAATAAATACTGAATGAGTAAATAATTTTGTTTTCTCTCTGTGCTATAAAGATTCAGTCTTATTTGGCCAAGTAACTGCAAGGAATATCATTAGATACTTTTCCAACAGTGCTTTCTGTAAGCTGGAGTCTGCTCTTGGAAAATGTCTACATATCAATCTAGAAAGTCAAGGTGGAAGGAAGTGGGGGTGCAAACCCAACTCTCTGTAAGAGGCCCCTCAAAATTGGGGCTGTCCTCACGGAGAAAGAAATCAACAGCGGAGACGTATTTTTCACTTATTCACTCACTCACTTGTTTGTCTTATTACTTTGATGATGATGTACCATGGAATATCAAATTACAGGAATTAAAGTGTTACCCAAACATTTTGTAAATGATAAAATGTCAGAGAAAAATTTAGCGATAAAAATCTGATTTCAGGATATTTAATAGAATTTTAATATTTTATTTTTAATATATAGAGCGTATATATGGATATAACTTTTATAGTATGAAGTTGTGATTAGGTATATAAGTTACATATGGGATGATATGAACACTGAAGAGCTATACCTGTTAGCCAGAAAACAGATTACCACTTCAAAATTTTTCTCTACCAGGGCATTCTGTTACAATCTTATTTCCATCTTAGATATATTTGACCCATAAGATAGGAAGAGTTAAACAGCCACATTATATATTTTTTAAAGCTCTTTATTGGGATATAATTGCTTTACACTGTTGTGCCAGTTTTTGCTGTACACCAAAGTGAATCAGCTCTATTTATACATATATTCCCGTATCCCCTCCCTGCCGTGACTCACTCCCACCCTCCATATCCCAGCCCTCTAAGTCATCACCCGCTATCAAGTTATCTCCCTATGTTATGCAGCAAGCCACATTATATTTTATGTTAATTTTGTCCTGGGTTTATCAAGTAATAGACAACATGCTTTGATTTGCACTTATATGGAGACCTGACACCAGCTTCGATGCTTGGGAGGGAAAAGGATTTTTATTCAGGAAGTTACTTATTGGACGATTAACATGTGGAAACTATACAAAACAGTATGTGAAAATGATAAGTTCACGCTGAATTTCCAAAGGGCGGAGGCTCATTCTTCTTGCAGGAAGACAGTGACAACTCTTACTGATGGAATAAATGGGATCATTATATTCCAGTCTCCAAGTGATTATCAGAAATGAAGCTTTGTGAATTCTTTCCTAATGGGGCCACCCGTCACCCTTCCATCTTTGTACATAATGGTATGTTGTTTCTGAAGACCTCAGCCCAAGTTTAGCTCTTCCAAATGTTAGGGACCATGTCCTGACTCCCTCTGTCTTGCTATGATAAATAGGTACATTTTCAGCTGGTTATCCACCCTCCACCCAACATGTGACTCTGTGCAGCCAAAGTGCCTGTGGCAGGTATGTAAAGTAATAGCAAAACCAGGTGCTCCACCATCACTGCTTGCCCATCAGCAGACTTGATTGCTGAGATCCGTAGCAGGGGGTGACTCACCCCTCACCCCCCATTCCCCCTGCCTCCCCTCCCCACCGCCTGCTGTCAGCTGCCGTGGGTTTGTGGCGGTTGTATCAGGCTGCTGCAGACACCTAGCGCTGGCAGTGGCTCTGTGTGGCCTGTGGTCAGGTGAACTGGGCTTCCAGGACCTTGCTCAGGGACTCAGCCAGAACGCGAGCTCCACATGTTTTCTACTGTGCGTGTTCAAGGCCTTTCCTCTGAGGCTCGACAGAGAACGCGGCTTGACTCAGACTCACAGGTTCTTTGGGGTACGGCTGTCCTGTGAATCTCTGGTGGATGATTCAAGATTTTTCTCTTCCAGGGCATTCTGTGATGGCCCTATTGCCATCATGTACTTGTTTGATCTGTGAGACAGAGGCATTAAACAGCACCATATTTTATGTTAATTTTGTTCTAGGCTTATCAGGAAATAGACAAAATGCTTTGACTTGTACATATGCAGAGACCCGACACCAGCTTTGGATGCTTGGGACGGAAAAGGATCTTTGTTCAGGAAGTTATTATGGACAATTAACATGTGGAAATTAACCAAATAGTATGTGCAAGTGGTAAGTTCACATCGAAATTCCAAAGGTGAAAGCCTAGCTCTTCCCTTTTTCCCAGGGCCAGAAGCCTGCGTTATTGGGTTCAGTGATAGCTTTCAATACTAGACCTTCCCCCAGAGTGGGGGTGGGGTGGGGTGGAAGCCTCCAAGGGGTGCGGCCTGGCGCGGCGTCCTTACCAGGGGTTTCCTTTCCTGGGCAGAGGTGTGCGGATGGAGGACCAGGCCCACGGGAGCTAATCGGATAAAGTACGTTCATTCGCTTGTGACTTGGGCTTAGTTCTCTGAAACAAGGATGGGAAATCCTTGGAAGGTCTTTTCCATTTCATGATGCTTTTGCAGTTGAGTGAAAAGTGCTTTTCAGGATTTGGGAGTCAGACTGGGAAATAATATTTGAGTGTAAGTCCACACAACCACAAGTGCCTGGGTGAATTTCCTTACCTCAGGAATGACGCTCCTATAGGTCCGTGTGGATAGGAGCCGTAAAATTACAGGGAAATACAATTTCACGCTCATTAGGACTTCTCACAACCCACTTCCTGAAAGGTTTCCGTTTGCGCTAGTGAGGTAAAATTTAATCAATAATCAAAAGCGTTCACTCCTAACACAGGAAGAATCCTCAGGACTTTCTTATATCACCTGAAGACGTCTTTGCTCCAAGCTGGAGCCAGCAAAAGTGAGTGCCAAACTGGCATCTTAATCTATTTCACTCTTAAATTCTCTTGCACGTGATGGTGCTTTAGACACGTGGCCAAGCCTCCTTCCCTTCCCCGCAGCTGGACGGACACAGTCACGTCGGTGCTCACGTGGCTGAACCGAGCAGTACTGTCCTTGTGTGCCAGCTTGTGTGATTCTGACCACAGCCCTCAAATTGACACCTGTTGAAATAATATTGGAACCACATTTGTAACTAATCGCCATCAAGATGTCAACTCCAGTAGTCTGCCAATAGGACAACCCAGGAGATGCCGCTCCTGCCCCGGGCTGACGCTCCCAGCCAAGTCCAGGCTTGTTGTCTATTATCTGACAAGCCTAGGACAAAATTAACACAACATATAAGGTAATTTAATTAACTCCTCCCATCCCAGCAGGCAGGTCCCAGCACCCTGGGTGCCCCAGGCCTTCTAGGGAGCAGAGGAGTGTTGCACCCTCAGAGAGTAAACACTCGGGCTGTGCTTTCATTATTTCAAGTGGGTGATTTACAACCAAGGATTTCTATGACACTCCTTTGAGCAGTAAAGCAAAAGTACCGTTTTTTTCTTATCCTGAAGGACATGGTAATAAATTGTGTGAAAATCATTCACAGGAAAACATACCTTGTAAGAGTCAGGATTCTTGAAGGAATTCGTGTGTGCTTCCTGGAGAGAAAGTGGGGAGAGAGAAGAGTGAAAAGGAGAGAGAGAGATTGAGAGAGAGTAGGGGAGGGGGGGAGAGAGAGAGACAGCAGAAGGCACTGGTTTAAAAGGAACAATAATAATGACAGTCTGAGAGCATAAAAAAAAAAAAACACAAAAAAACACAAAACAAAACAAAAAAACCAACTCCAAGACCCAAAGAAGCTATGATAAATATAAGAAAAAAATACACTTTGTGAGATTGTTTTATTATGAAGACCTTCCGTGAGCTGACATTTTTAGGGGACACAAAGGCCCCTTTTATTTCCAAATTTCAACAAAGCTGACCCTTGACTCTCAACCCTAGTGAAATGAACCTATTTAACTATTCCTCCCATCTTCCCACTCTCCAATATTAAGCCAACACAAAGGACAGAAAGCAACCAGTTTTGAGCTTTGTGAATGCAGATCACAACTCTTCCATCTGTAAAAATGAAGTAGACAGTTGAAAAGATGAGGTGGGAAAAATGAGGCAGTTTATGGCTGGAACTGTTAGCAAGCCGAGTCCTTTGCTTGTAGTCCATCACTGGAGGTCATGGGAGAATGTGGGCTTTTCACCCGTGTCCGTGGAGCGGGGAGTTTGCTGAACGCCAGGTCCATGTTCTCACCTGGGTCTCCTAGTGACGAGTGACAGCCATGCTGGAGGCTGGCTGGGCTCAGTGTGTGTGGCTGTGGGACGTGGCTTTTCTCCACGTGATGCCAATTAGATTAGGCATCAAAACAATAAGGAGGTTGCAGCACATTTCCAAGTGCAGATGAAATCAGGTATCTGGGTGAGGAGAGACCAGGTCCATAAAAGCCTGCAGACCTCATTAAAAGGCAGATCAGCGGGATGGACTAAAATCATTAAATATGTTAATGTGCAGCCAGGAAATGCAAACCTGGGGAGAAGCCAGTGCTGACGGGAGCCCCAGCCTCGGGTTTTTATCTTGGCTCCCTGGGTTCTCTCCTTGGGTGGCCTTGGGCAACCTTGGGTGCTTGGGGTGCCAGTTATCTTGTCTCTTTTGTGAGGGAGTTGGTGTGCATCATCTGAAGTTCACCCCCGTTGCATTCAGTTGATCACTCAGGACGTCAGACATCGTAAGCAGGTTCTTCTCAGCCAGGGCCGCACATTAGAATTACCCGGGACCTTTTAAACATCCGAATGCCCAGACCCATCCCAGACCAATTCCATCAAAATCTCAGGGGAACTCAGGAATCAGTATTTTTTCAAGTTCTCTAGGTGATTATGTGGCCAAGACTGAGGACCACAAAACTCTCATTCTTTCTAACAAACAGGAGAGACACTTAAATGCCCCCTCTCCTACCACCCCATCTCGCATCCTTGAGAAGAGCTGGCATTTTTCTTGATGCAAAGGGTTTTCTTGATGCAAAGGGATCAAACCAGTTGCTCCAGCTTGCACTCGATTGCTGGACAAACAGCTCAGGGAAAAATGGAATCAGCGACAGATCACAGGTGTAGATAACAGCAAATGGCAGAGGTCCTAGATCTGCCTGGTCAGCTTGCTGAGGGACAGAGCTGGAGGAGGCCGAGTGGGCCGTCCCATGCCGGCGTGGAAGGCATAGGCTGTTTGGGGGACTTAGAGCCCGTCTTTGCCCCGTAGGCTAGAGCTCCCAGCCCCTAGTGAAGCACAGGCAGTTCTTACCACGGTCCCTTGACCGCCCTCCAGGAGGCAGAGAAAACTGAGACCCATAAAAAGGTCAACATGAAAAGCGAGGTGGGATGAATGACTCTTTCAGGCAAACCCGTACGGCACGGCGTGGACCAGTGTCCTTCCCAAAACTCACGCCCTCCCCAGAACCTCAGAATGTGACCTTATTTGGAACAGAGTCATTGTAGAGGTGGTTAAGATGAGGTCATACTGGAGTGGGGTGGGCCCTTAATCCACTGTGACTAGTGTCCTTACGAGAAGATAGGGGGCAGGGACATACGGGGATGACACCATGTGTGTGAGTTTGCGTGGGCTGCCGTACAAAATATCATGACAGAAACTGGTTTTCTCACAGTTCTAGAAGCTAGATGTCCAAGATCACAGTGTCAACAGATCTGGTTACTCCTGAGGCCTCTCTTCTTGGCCTGTGGATGGCTGCCGTCTTGCTGTGTCCTCACACGGTCATCCATTGACCTATCACCTGTGTCATAATGTCCTCTTCTTACAGGGACACCAGTGGCATTGGATTAGGGTCCACCCTAATGATCCCATTTTAACTTAATTACCCCTTACAGGCTCTATCTCCAAATACAATCACATTCTGAGGCGCTGAGGTTAGGACTTCAACGTATGAATTGGAGCGAGGGGGACAAAATTCCGCCCATAACACCAAGTGATGAGGGTGGCAGAGACTGGAGCCACATGCCTACCAGCCAAGGAATTCTAAGAACTGCTGGAAGAGGCACCGAAAGATCCTCCCCTGGAGCCTTCAGAGATTCTGCTGACACCTTGATTTCAGACTTCCAGCTTCCGGAGCTGCGAGAGAATCCGTTTCTGCTGTTTTAAGCCACCTGGTTTGTGATAATTTGTTACACCAGCCCCAGGAAACTAATACAGCTTGCCTATGCTTTTTCCTCTGCGCCTCTACGGCATGACTTAAATGTCTAGACACGGTGAAAGCTCATGCCCTCCAATCAAGCTTGTGCTGTCCCCGCAGGCCACAGCGAGGGCAGCAGGACAGGTTCGGGAGTGGATTTCTCACCTGTTGGTACGGCTGCTGTCACTGCCACACTCCATACCTTTCCACAGGGGACCCTGGGGAAGGCCAGGCCAGGCTGGGAGGAGCGGGGCTGGCGTGGGGTTATGGGGAGGAGGGATGCCTCCTGTCGCACCTCGCTCTTTCCTGGGGAGTGGTCCTCTGGCTGCAAATGACTCATCGGAAGTTCTGTGTGGGATCTGCTCTCATCGTGGGATGGAGGGGTGATTTTAACAGAGATCTGTGGCCTATTTATTGCTCTCAGCTTCCAGCCCAAACTAAGTTCCTTTGCAAGCAGTGATGGCTGTGACCCAGGCCCTTGTGCGGACAGAAGAGCTCAGGCCGGGCAGCGGCAGGCCCGCACCGCTGGCATCCTTGTGAAGTGCCGGGTCAGTGCGGACCAGCGTTTGTTCAGCAAGTCCATCCACAAAGCGGGATGGGTGTGCTCCCGCCACCCCACCTCCTTCGCAGAGCCTAGCTGACTGGCTTTGGACCATACAGGCAGGTTTCTGACCTTGGAAGACCCGGAAAAGGGGAATAGGCCACAGAGACTACATGGGGAAAATGTGTAGGAAGAAGCTCCAGATACAAAGGACAGAGCACGACAGGAACCCCTAAACCTCCAGAGAGCCGAGCGTTCCTGGGGGCCGATGAAGAAGCCAACGCTGGGCTCACCATGCAGAAACCTGTTGGATGAATGATGAGTGGGTTCAAACGGGGAAGTGAAGACACAGGAAAGCAGCCCCCCCTGAGGGCTTTGCCCACGGGAAGTCTGTGGCCCTGGGTTCTCCTCCTGGCTGGTTCCAGGCACGGTGGGGCTTTGCAGCTGCCACTGCTCCTCTGGGTCTCAGTCAAAGGAGGGAATTAGGTTGCCTGACCTCCAACCTCCCATGACTTGGCCACCTTTCTTTGCCATCAGTGAAAGTAGCAGGAGCATGCGTGATTTGGTTTGGTTTGTTTGTTTGCTGGTTGGCTTCTGGCGCCTAACCTTGCAAATGAGCCCAGGTGTGTAAATCAGGCCCTTGAAGCCTCTTTGAAAGGAAGGAGGGCCCAAGGGGGAAGGCCAGGCAGGGCTCAGCATCCACCCCTCTGGGTATCTGCAAATAACGAGCACATAGAAGGCTGTGTGGAACCCAGGGCTTGTCTGAAACTCTGCATCCAGGGGAACTGGGCTTGAGTGATTTTTCAATGCAGGAGGAAGGGAGAGAAGGGGCTGAGGAGAGGAAGGGGCCCTGAAGTGGAGAGCTGCCCCAATTAGATCAGTGAACAGCAGGCAGCCTTTCTCCCTGGCAGGAAGCACCCCAGCACGCGATGAGTGACAAGAAGCCGCTGCGAGGTGCCCACTTTTTCAAAGGGAAAATGTAATTTGTAAACAATCAACATCTTAACAAGCTATAAACAACCAGCCCTGACTTCTAGCAGATTTACTGATGCTTGAGTGACTAAAATTCACAGTGTTTTTCCAAACCAACTCCGTTAATTTGTGGCCTGGTATTCATTAGGGACCGCCTCCAGCTCCGCTTCCAGCTTAATGATGCAGGGCTGGGTCCGAGCCCTTTCCATCAGGGATGTGGGCCCAATCTCGTCTTCTTCTCTTTCTCACCATGGCTGGCCTTGTACCTCATAGGATAGGATGTGTTTGTTTTGCTTTAAAATTCTAACATTTCAAAAATCACCTATCGTTTATCACTCATCTTAGATGAGCAATTGTGGGTCGATGCCGGCGGGATGCTTTCCTCCAGACTCCTCCTCTCTCCACCCCCGCCCCCTATCTCTTACCCCCGCCAGGGAAATCAAGAAAAACAAGATTCTACTTGTCCAGTCCCTCAGAGACTTCCTGGAATTGCTGGAATCGTCACAATAAGTGGTAGCAATAGAACCATATACAGGATGGTAAATACAAACTGCTCTGTGGAGTGGCAAAAAATAATGAAGTAATTAGGTGAACTATTATCAGCACCTGTGACGGATTGGTACAAGCATGTCTCGGCTTTATTATATTATTATTTGCGAGGAACAATAAGCAGATTCTGAAGTTGCAGAACTTCAGCCCCTGCACCCAGGGTCCCCCTCCCAAGGGCCCCAGTCACCCCGAGGTGCGTGGTCCAGATGGGGGAGCTGTCTGCTCAGCCCCTGGAAACCCATGCAGTGTAAACGTGAGTCCTGCTTCCCAACCCATTAGGGTTAATGCCACTTTAATTAGCAATTGATGGGCCGTCTAAGAGGTGCTATTTAACGCACCACTTCTGGGCTAAACGCGTGTCCCACAGACAGACCCAAACCAAGAGACCGTCAAGGGAATGGAGACATTCAAAGCTACGCACTGCTGACTCTAAGTGGAAATGACCGTTCGAATGCTCAACCTGCAATCTTGCACCTGGCAGACTACCCTTCCACCTTGTTGGGAATTCTGCACCAAAGTGCCCAATTGCTAGTAATAATAATAATTTGATGATAATAATAGTTAACACTTATAGTATTATTATGCACCCGGCCCTACTTTAAGCATTATATATACATATTTGCTCATTTACCCCTCCCTCACAATGACCCAGTGAGATACATAGTGTTATCTTTCCCATTTTACAGATGGAGAAACTGAGGCACAGAGAAGTGAAGTGACTCATCCAAGGTCACAACTCATCAAGGTTTCCAAGTCAGGGAGTCTGGTGGCAAACTATGCACTCTTAATCCTCTGTCCACTGCCCCTCCTCAGTGGGTTCCTTATAGGACTACAGACCAAGGGATACCCACAGTGTATCTGGTGGAAGCTGGGCAAGAAGGAGGGAGTTAAAGAACTGGAAAAGAGTCATGCTAAGAACCAAGGCAAGAAAGTTTCTGAGACCTGTCAAAGGACCTAGGAGAATCCAGTGCCTTCCTTTAGCTGGAGAAGACAGACCTACCTCCAGGTACAACCTTCACACGTACTGAGGCACGTGCTAGAATTGTCATCCTCATATAGAGAAACGTGTGCTGCTGCGCTGAGAGCCACAGGTGCACTCGGGCTCCTCTTGGGTTTCCTGCCACCCAGAACCTCTTGGGGTCTACAAAATTTGACTGGCTACTTACCTTAAGGATTAATTTTTAAACCAATTGAGTTTGTTGAATTGCTAGCCAGGTGATTCTGTTTTGCAAGTTTCAATCCAATGGGAGACAGAGTCATTTGCCATTTCTGGCAGAAGGAAGCTGAGCAGTGGACCTGATTGGATGACCACAGACAAGTTACACAACCTCTTCAGACCTCAACTTTCTTTTCTGTAAAATGGGAATAATAACCCACCTGCCTCATAGGCTGACTGTGCAGATTCGATGAGTTAATAAATGTTAATCATTAATTACTATTTCTATGTACAAATGTGGGTTGTCCATGAAAGTAATGAAATTTAAGCTTCAGGCCCCTGGTCTTGCATTCTTGCGTGCCCTCTCCCCTAAAGCACTGTCTTTCCTATTCATCATTTTGTCTTTTTTTTTTCTTGGCCATGCCACATGCCTTGTGTGATCTTAATTCCTTGACTAGGGCTTGCATCCATGTCCCTGTAGTGGAAGCTCAGAGTCCTAACCACTGGACCACTAGGGAATTCCCTTCTTTTTCTTAAAGAGGATCTCAGCTTGTATACACTTCAAGCCCTTCAAAAGGCCTTTTCTAGATAATGCCTGGATCCACCCGGGATTATCTAGAAAAGGAAGCAGTTAGTTTGGATAACTGCTGCAGTCCCACCTAATGCAAAAATGGAAGCTTCTGGGTCTTAGACATGAACACACGTGTGTCAAGGACCCTCTTTTCTGGATAGGGACACAAATGTGTTTCTGAGCAGACAAGGAGCTATGGAAGATAGCATATGCTAGGCTCATGATAGATCATCCAACTCATCCCAGTTTCCCTGGGATGGCACTAGTTTTAAAACCAACAGCACTAAGTCTCAGAAACCCACTCAGTTCTGGGCAAACCAGGATGATTGGTCACCCGCCTTGTTGAGGACAGATGCATGTCACTGTTATTCACCACAGAGCTCCCAGGTAGCTGAGTGCCTGGCGCCTCGTGGGTGCCCAGTGACTCTTCGTTAAGTGTGTGGCGTGTAAACCAACCATGATGCCTTGTGAGCTGGAGGAGAGACAGTGCATGATGATCCAGGGGCAGGGGAGCGGGTAGATTGCTTGGAAATCCAGCGTGAGAAACAAGCCTGTGGTGGTGAAGCTGGATCAGAGACCTACCATTATTGGGAGGGAGGGCTGTGCAATGCGAGGAGGGGAACCCCCCAGATGCAGGTTGGCTGCCCAGACCTGGGAGAGTTTCTGTTTACTTCTGGGTACCTGATAACAAACAGCGTGTCTTCATTGAGAATCTGCAGCTCGTCATTTTCTCAGCTCAGAAATTACCCCTGTGTCCTGTGTCCAGGCAGAGGCCCGAATACAACAGGATTTGGCCGGAGGTGAGGGCGGGGGTGGGGAATGGTGCCCCAGGCGAGTCTGTGGCCGGCTTTGGGCACACGGGTGAGCTGCACAGGCCCCGATTCCACATGCTGTGTAGACTCCAATTACCCGAGGACTTAGAGATCAAACAGCCCAACTGTGCTCCACAGTAAAAGAGGAGCTCTTAATTTTCCTCTGCGCTGCACCCTCCAGCCAGACCGTGCAAAACAATGCATCGCATTGATGTCCTCCTGAGCCCCAAACCTTCCTGAAATTGTCTCCGCTTATCCCAGCAACATCTCTGTAAAGTGGACAGAGGAGAGAGTCAGAGATTTTGAAGAACTGCCCAGGAGAGCACGGCTACCACAGGTGGCTTAAACCACACGCTCCTCCTTTGCTAAGGACAGATCATTTTAAAATTGTTATTGATTTGTATTTTCAGGTATACTTGAAAGGTGTAGTGTTGGACAGTGAGGAAAATTGTTTCTATCCACCCTTAGCTGAGCTGTGGCATAGAAGCAGAAAACTTGAAAGAAAACAGGAAAGCCAGCAAAAGGCCAAGGGCCAGAGACTGGAATTTTGCAAATTTTATTTTTCTCCTCTCTCATAGTACAAACGTAATACATCATAATTAGGATTTCTAGCAAGGCATGGCACGGCCACAAATTAGTCTGGTGTTTTTTTTTCAATGATAATGTCAGTTAATAGGTAAATATTCTGGAAAATGCAATTGCTTTGAACATATAAGATTAAGGAAAGCCAAAAAGTTTGGGGAAAAAAATTTCTTTGTAGACATCTAAACATGTAGGCAACGGTGGAGATCTAAGCCCACAAATCTAATTTGTTTTTCCATATACCTATATTTTAAAAAATACTTTTAGCTTTCAGGACAATAGATATTTAATTAAGAATAGTGCACTAAAGTGACAAAAAAATTTCAGGATTTTGTGGTAGGTGACTTCACCTGTGTAAGAATCAGTTTCTTCATGTGGCTACACGTTTACAGGCTTCTCTATAAGTGAATGATGCATGTACCTTAAATGGATCCATGGGTCCCTTTGATGTAGAAAGTGAAAAATAAGTGTTTGAGATGTAGATGAAGCTCTATCACAACATAGGGATCAGGATTACAGCTCAAAAGGCAAAAGCAAATGTCTTTTAGGCTGAACAGCCTTTACTGAAAGCAAATATTTATAATAAAAAACTGACCTTAACGTTAAGAGGAAATGATCTTGCAGACTTTTCTATTTTGGAATTAATATGCTAAATTTTCTCATTTCATGGTCTTAAAAAGCAGTTAATACGACTTCGAAAGCAGCGTTGTTCAAGCACTGTAAACATGCTACTGTAGAAAACTAGAGAGAAGCAAAATTGTCTCATTTGTGAGATTCCTAAGCAATTTGTCTTAATTTTAGTTATTTACTCTCAAATATCGAATGCTTTTCCCACCAAGCCACTATATCCACACATTATTTGGTGATTTTTGTGAAATTTATACCTAAATGACTTATTGTACCACTTCAAATTTTCTTGAAGATATTTAAAGCTGAAATAATGCAGGAATTCAAAGTGTTTATTTTGAATTACTTGCCGCTACAAGAATAAACCTGGAGATATTTATTTTCTGCTACTAATTCTGAATCTGTAATTTTTTTTTGTACTCTAATAGCCCTCAACCAGAAAGTTAAAAATCAGATTGTTGATAATTGTGAAATAGGATATTGTAATCCATTACAAAACATCACGATTATGTGTAAGAATTAAGATGTCATGAATTAGCACCAAACGCTGGATAAAATGAGTCACCTGCCACAGAATCTTTCCCTGTGCAAATTCAACAATGCTAAGCAGGTCCTCCGGGTTGTAGAAGTCATGGCCAGATTATGGATTTCTGCACACAGTGATGGTTTCTGCGGGAAAAATGTAGCAGGGAATGTCATGCTACTTACCTTGCTTTATACCACAACTGTTGCAGGCAAAGGTTTCTTCCATTGCATCCCAGTTTTGATCTGGATACCGAAAGAAAGTTTTCCTGACGAGTTACATCTTAGGTGTTCCTTAGGACATACAGAATTTGGAAGACAACTGGTATGCTATCCTCAGTGGTCGCTCTCAGTTTAAAACCTTAAAGATGGACACACGTACATTGGCTTCTCCGACAGGCACTGAAATTCGCAGCAGACAAGCTGGCTCCAAAAACCTTTCCCAGGAAATGAGCACAGTTTCTTGTAGAGCCACTAGATGGCGCATGACAACCATTTGTGTCAGCCACACACTGGCTTCCCATCTGCCAATAACTTCCCAAATGTGTTCTAAAACAATTCCTCCAAGACAACTTCGCTCTTCGATTATTATCATCATTTCAATCTTTATATGGAAATTTAAAAGGTTCTGATTTATGTTTCGGAAGTAGACGAAATCCTCTCTCGATGAGCTATACCAGAAAGTGCATTTACTATGTATCAATGTTAATAAACGTGGACGCTTAAAGCTGAATTAAGACACAGATATTAAATGTCAATGTGTATCCTACCCATTTATCTACCAGTGCTTCGATAAATTTTTATTAAGTGAAAATTGTGTAGTAAATGTTACGTGTGCTTCTAAAATGTTGGAAGAATATTTTATTACCAGAAATTAATCAGGTGTCAGAAAATAAAGTCATCGATTCCGTGTTTTACAGTTGGACCACCAACACGATGTTAAAATGAAATACGTGCCGGAATTTCAGCAGCTTCATATTTGATGCAGAATAACTCTGAAATGCAGGGACAAAAAAGATCAAGTGAAGCACTTTGTAAATTCTCTTCCCTGCCATAGCAAAATATGGACTCCTCCCTTGCCTTAATAAATGTGAATGCCTAAAAAGAAAAAAAAAAACTAATAAAATATACTAGTTCTACAGTAGGGTCAGTGTTCTCTTTTGAGTCCTTTGTTTCTAAGTATAGGTATGAGATAACGAGATTCTCACAGGAATGAGTATTTTATGACATAATTTTTTTAGTCTATTTGCTGATAAGCCTTAATAATAATAGTGGCTTTATCACCGTGTTGAGGAGGACATGAGAAGATTCTTCAAAAGTTAGTTCCACACCTGTGGAGATAATCAACAAATCTCTAAGATCCTTTTCACTTTTAAGAATCAATGATTAAAAAAAAGAAAAGGAGCATTTAAATTCTTCCCCCTTCTCAAAATAGGTGTGATATTTCTTCTAGGCCAGCATCTAACCCAAAGAAAAGAATGGTCTCATTTTTAGAATTACTGGCTGTTTGTTTGAACTGAAGAATTAGTTGCATTTCAAAATAAAGACATGCCTAATGAAATGATTAAAACATACAGAGCATTAAATTATAAGCAGATGGGGGTGAGAGGGGGGAGGGGGGAGGTGAGTTTGCTGGAGACCCGAGTCCAGGAACACTGACCGCTTTGAGTTTTTCTCAGCAATACAGAAGATGATTGTTTAAGCAATAAAAGATAAAACAACCTCTGAAAGATAAATCTTTTTTTTTTGATAGACAGGAATATGCAAGAAGAGCCAGAAAGTAAAATCCATGTGTATTGTAATGGTTTAAAGAGATGGCCGCTATTGAAGGAAACTGGATATTCGCAATGATGCTGGGAAAAGGAACCAGGATGCTTCCAAGTGTATCATCATAGCGAGGGGTCCTATGTGAGTGGAGAGGATCAGGAGGGTCCAGAAGAAGTCATCGTTCAGGGTTTGGAGTCTTTAGAAGAAAGTCAGACATCCCCCCGGCTGTTGTCTGGTCCCAGCTATTCATGTAACCCTGTCTTTCTTCACTCCTCCCCGAAATTTATCATTTTAAATGCTGCTTCATATATAGTTAAAAGACAAGAGTTTGATGAGATGAAGTTTCGAACAGCTAAAGAAGTTTGGCAAATGGGAGCAGGTCACAGACTGTGCAGATTGTCTCAGTGACACCATAGTTCAGCAGAATCCATCAGAGTTTTATCTCCAATTTCTATCAGGTGCATTCAGCGGGAGCTGGTTCCCTGGAAACGGGCATTTTTTTTTTTTTTAATCTCTGTTGTGTCTCTCTCTTTCCTGGATATACGATGGCAGTTTCGACCCATCTGAGCTGCCTTCCCCAACAGTGGCACTGATTGTCTTCGTGTGGGTTAATGGATGTAGGTCTAGAGATAAAGGAAATAAACCCTCTAAGATTTTGTCTAATTTTTAAAAGGCATCTCACCTTCCTAAGTGGTGTGTCTTCTTTGTCCTGGATGTCTGCAAGGGAGAGGACAGCCCGCCTATGGCGACTGTGGCTTGCACCTGGGGCCAGGGCCAGGCTCAGAGTGGGGGCCAGGGTCATTTTCTGAATTGAAAGTAGTTCTTGCTTAAATAACAGAAAGAACGTGCTGAAGTGAGTGTGGTGCACGCACACTCACACACATACACAGAGACCCTCTCTCCAGGGAGGAATTTGCTGCCCTTACTCTCTTTCAGGTAAGAGGATGTCTCCCATCCATCTGAGCTGCCAGCCCTGTGCGTGGCTGCAGCACTTGTGTGTCTGGCCACGTGGCACGTGGCACTGCGCTGAAAACTGACCAATTACTTCAGGGTCTTGTTTCTCCAGCACCATCCGCTGACCCTGAGCACTGCTAAAACCTAAAGCTGGAGGTACAAGCTATCCATTCCACTCTGTCTCAGGCCTTATTGAAACTCTGAGTCATCTCTGCCAGGAGACAAGTTTCGTGTGTTCAGGAATTGAGGTAGTGAGTCTCCGTCCCAAATAATTTGCCCCATTTACTGGGAAGGTCAGGGTTCAATGGAAAGCTTAGCTACACCCAACCCTGCTGGCCTGTTTGGAAATAGTGACACCCCTTTCCCCTCCCCGCTCTGACCACTGTAAGACTCTTTTTGATTTTTAATCTTCTGTTGAATGTGTCCTATAGTAAGCCTCATTCAGTCCTTGGAAAGGACTTATGTACAAAAACGTACAAATAATATGTACTGACATTCTAGCCTAGAATTTGGAAATTTGACAGTGTTCCCATGCCTCTATGAGAAAAGAGCATTTTTGAAGAGGTTAAGACCATCTACTTCTATTAATTACTGGCTAGACTGGAGGGTGTGAGCCCTGAAACTGGGATGGCGGTGGGGAATTGGCAGCTGAAAAAGTGAAGCCTATCAGGGCTTGGTGAGGACATGAGACAGAGCTGATTGATGGGGCACAGTGTGGGGAGAGCCATGCTCCTGGTGGGGATGGGAAGGAGCCCAAGACCCATGAGAACCACTTCTTCCCTCTGTATATCCATGGTCCTGCCCGCCTCTTTCTGGTCCATCCAAGGTCTTATAGGAGCAAAGGGATAACTGCAACCCTGCAACTGGACTGGGAAGAGGACATACCCTGATCTTAGGTTCTGACCCCGCCCCAACAAGCACACCCACGTGAAGACCTCAAGTTACGGCCTCCAAAAACCCAGCTAAGTGGTTTCCATCATCATGTCCTCCTCCTCTTCCTCATCTTCATTTCATCATCATAGTTGTAGTAGAAGCTAACCTATTGAGAGCTTACCACCTTCAAGATGCTGTTGTAAGCACTTCACATGCATTGTACCATTTAAACCTCCTAGTCACCTTATGAAGTAAGTGCCATGGTCACACCAAGTCCTGGTCAGGATAGTGCTCAGCCCATAGTAAGAGCTCAGGAAGAACAGTCATGGCCAGCGTTCTGTATGAGGCCCTTGCACGGGAACAGTCCTTTGAAAGAGGACGGAGGTACCAAAGAGTGAGTCATCAGCACGAGTTCGTTGACTCCTACTCAGTGTCCTTGTGGAAGATCCCAAGCTGCTGGTCCTGCAGGTCTCATTGCACCTGGCTGTCACATTGGGCATTTAAAGGTCGGCTGGCTCAGTCTATAGGGGATTCAGAGACATGCATGGACTACCCTGGTCCTGGAGACCACACTGGGAGGATGGGGAGTAGAGGTGAGAAGCAGAGTGGTAGAAAAGTGTAAGGAAGAGTAGCACAAGAGACATGCCTCCCACACCCTCAGCTCCACACAGTATTTCGGGCTCAAGGAGCATCTGAGGAGGTGGTTAAAGATGCAGACACCTGGACCACATCCCTGAGATGTTAATTTGCGGAGTCTGATTTAGGCCAGAGAATTTGCATTTTAATCAAGTTTCCAGGTGCTCCCAATGCTGGGGAATCCAAAGACCTAGAGGAGACAGATCAGAGTGGATGGCCTAGGGACCAGAGGAGGGGGAGGATTTGAGTGGCCCTGACCTTTATCACAACAAAGGTCATTTATCTCAACGATTCACCTCATTAAAAATGGGATTATAATAGATCAAAATTGAGGGGGGGCCCACGCTTTCCAGAAACATAAACTGCAATTCTTCAGGCCTGGGAGTCTGGGAGGGAGACAAGACAAAGTCGTGCATCCTGCCTTGGGAGCTGATGCTCAGAAGATGAAACAAGGCTCAGATTAGCTCTGAGGTCCCCAGAGCGCAGTTCAGGGCTCTGACCAGCCAGGAGGAGGCTGAGGGGCGCCTCTCTCAGCCTGTCATCCAGCTGCTTGGATGGAAACAGCTGAACTTCAAAAGAAGCCTGGGGTTTACCCAAGGGCAGCTGTGGTTGTGTGGGTGGGTGGGGCCCTCAGAGGAGCTGAAAAAAGAGCTGAAGGACGGGAAGAGAGAGAGAGATTCAGGGAGGAATGAACAGCCTTGGGATTGGGCTTTATTTAGGAAGGAGGTGGGCATACTTGGAAATGTCTTCCACATTTGTGTTTTCATCAACACTGAATTGTAAAATCACCCTGATAATCCCTTGAACATCCACACAGAGAAGTTGTTTCATGATAATTCCGCCTGAGATCCTCTCCTGCACTCATACTTTAAGGATTGCCATTAAAACATCTTGGGAGCGAGGAGGCAAAGAACCTGGGGCATCCATGTCACTCCCAGCAGATGCTTTTGTGAGTTCTTTTCTCCCTTAAGAGGCAGTGATTGAAGAGAGTTTGGCTAAGGGGCGGAGAAACCCCAAACAAACAAAAGAAAGCCACTCAGGATTTGGAAGACAGAACAGCTAGGAGCCTGAACCATGTTCTGTCTTAGGAAGACAAGAGAAGACAGGGCCCCTAGCAGTTTCTCAACAGGTGAGATGATGTTATCGAAGGAATCGCTTTCAATGGCTTAAGTTACTGGAGGGAAAACAGGGGCTCAGAGCTTGAAGTTAAAAAAAAAAAGAAAAGAAGAAAAAGAAAAACCAAACCAGGGATTGTGCAGAACAAGAGAACAAGCAAAACAAGGGAATGAACTGCCAAAGAAAGTGGAATTTCCATCCCTGGAGCTATTCTGAGAGAGAGGAGGGACCTCTTTATTACAGGTTGTTTAGAATAATGAACTCGATCCCAGTGCGATGCATGGGAATGGACTAAATGACCCCGGCCAAGTTCCTTCCAGTCCAAACAATTCCATAATTATTGACCCAGGTGGCCAAGGCTTGGTCTCAGAGGAGGAAGAGTCCATTTTCAAATGACTTGCAAGGGCTCAGTTGCCAGCAGTGCTTTGTCATTGACAGGATTGTTTTCAAGTCATTTTGTTTGGCAAAAACTCCAATGGGGAGGCCCACTCAGCAACTGGTTTTGAGCCTTTGATGAGGGTCTCTGGTTTTCAAAACTTTCGGGCCAAAGTTAATTCCCAGTTGCATCGTGCAGGTTCTGGAAAGGTCCCAGAGGTCTTCTGTAGAATTCCACGGCTCCCTGGAGAAAGGGAGGTAGCAAATGCCCTCCATGTTTTCTCTTGCTAGAAAGTTCCATCCATTGGCCCCTAAGGCTGGTTGATGGAGTTTCTCCCCAAGGACACAGAGCAGAGTCTACCTTGATCCTGTTTTTGATGGCTTGGAGTGAGTTGGAATTGACTCCGGCCTCCCGGTCTGCACTTTTGCTGTTTTGTCACCTCAGCAGCTTAACATGAGGATGTCCCTCACCCCACGCCACTCCCCTCCAAAACAATCAAAAGGGACTCCCAACCGGTTTTAGCTCTCCACTTCTCTTTCATCTTCCAGTCTCCGGGAGACCATTTTAAAAAGCATTTTAGGAAACCGGTTTCAACTTTGTACATACTTATACAATAAATACTTCATAACCATAGTTTAGTAAAAGAAGAGCATCAGCCCCGATTTTCTCAGGCTTCACCAATTTGAGGGCATCAAGGACCCCACCTTGATGAAGTAACCACGCCTCCCTGGCTCTGGTCCCACTTACATAACACACAGCTCATAGGGCCTCTCGAAGCCTCAGAAGATTGTCTCCCAAAAGTCACAGAGAGTCAGCACCCTAGCTCCCCTCCCAGAAGCTGCACAGAAGGGACAATTTGCCACCATCTCTGCTACCAGGACCCACAGTGACAAAACGGAGTCCCTGACAAGCTCACTGGTTCCAGGTGGTTCCAAAGTAGCAAAGCCCGGGGCTCTGGCAGTGCTGTGTTCCTCAGAGTCCTCTGCAGGCTGAAGACATAGGTTCCAATCCTGCTGAAACGTGGAAAGACCCCCCCTCCCTTAGCCCTATCCACCCCACCCCACCTGTCTCTGTGTCTCTGTAAATAAAACTCAGACACCAGTCACTCAGCTTGGCGGAGGTTTTAATACCTGGTTCAGATAAAATCCTCCCCCCACCAAGGAGCGCGAGCAGAATTCCCTCCTGCCCTGGGCTCCCAGGGCCCCCACCCAGTCAAGTCAGAATTCAGCTGTGGTTCTTGCTGGCATTTTCCACCTCCAAAACCCATATTTTTTCTTAAGTTATACCCTATGACACAGTAATTCCTTCTGAGTCACATTTTCTAGCGAAATAATTCTGAGTACAGAAGAGCTCATAGGTGCAAAGATGTTTATTGAAATATCATTTAGAAGAGTAAGAAATTAGAAATCACAGAAATGTCCGGCCATTAAAAAATGGTGGGTAAATTATGAAACGTCCCCTTCAAAGGAATGGTGCAGAGCCATTAAAAATTGTTTACAGAGGCTTTGTAGTAACAAGGAAAATGTTTGTCAAATAAAATTAAGTGAAAAAGACAATCCGAATACAGAATTTTATATTTAAATAATTGAATGATATAAAAGAAAACTGAAAATATGCATAAAATGTCAGGAAGGATACATAAAAAAGCGTTACCAATATTTTCTTTAGGTTGTAGAATACTGGGTGATTTAACAAATACATTTCTTTTTACTTTTCTCAATACATCAAATTTCATCTAATGAGAGTAGCTCTTAAATAATGAAAAAACAAACATTAAAAAAAAAGAAAGAAAAAAATCCCATCCTTATTTCCATACAGGTGAAAATGGAGCCTGTATCAGCTGGTGGAGGACACACAAGTTCAGCATCCCCACTGGACACTCTGGCACCTAATAAAATAAACATGGCAGGGTCTAAATGCCACACCAGAAGATTTGTGTTCAGAAATGGGATCTCTGTCAATTCCGAGTATTTACCAAACACCTATCATGTGTCCAGCATTATCTCACTGAAAATCAATATAAATTAAGGCCCATTTAGGAACTCTTTACAATCCCAGAAGGAATTATTATCTCTCAGCTCTGCCCTTCCTCTGCTGTACTCAACTTGGGATGGTGGCAAGGACTCTGCACACCCCATTACTGCCCCACCAGCAGCTCCTCGTGAGGTTCTGCCAGTAGGGGGAGCTAGAGGGAGATGGAGGAGGAAGGAAAGACGTGCCTTCCTCTTGGCTTCCTGGTTCTGAGCATCTCTCCAGACCTTTCTGCTTCACCCTGGCAGCTGCAGTTCCTTCCTGAGACATGGCTGAATCTAATTTGCAATTTTCCCAACACTTACAGAACTAACCTCACAGTGCTCCTTAGTGCATTCTAGCCAGTGCTTCCTCCTCAGAGGTCTGGGTCCCACCCCACTGCTCTTTCTTCTGAGCTTTTAAATTTCAATAATCCCAACTTTCCTTTTGTCCCTCCAGCCTTAGGGGTGGTTGCTGCCTTCTGCAGTAGCTACCTCTATAATGCCTTTTTAAAAAAAAAAAAATTTATTTATTTATTTATTTATTTATTGGCTGCATTGGGTCTTTGTTGCTACACATGGGCTCTCTCTAGTTGTGGTGAGCATGGGGGCTACTCTTCGTTGCTGTGTGCAGGCTTCTCATTGCGGTGGCTTCTCTTGTTAGAGAGCATGGGCTCTAGGTGGGTGGGCTTCAGTAGTTGTGGCACATGGGCTCAGCAGTTGTGGCTCGAAGGCTCTAGAGCACAGGCTCAGTAGTTGTGCCTTATGGGCTCAGTTGCTCTGCAGCATGTGGGATCTTCCCGGCCCAGGGCTCAAACCCGTGTCCCCTGCATTGGCAGGCGGATTCTTAACCACCGTGCCACCAGGGAAGCCCTGTAATGCCTTTCAGTAGTCTTTATAAGCCTTTCAGTTATTAATAACTTTTTTTACCTTATCAACCATTTTTCATATTAAATTATATTTCTTCAAATAGCTGCAATGTCTTCTGTGTCCTGACTGTACCTTGCCCGATATGATACACATTTCCTGAAGGGGAATTTCACTTGGGTGACTGTCAGGATACCTAGTCTATCAATTAATCATCCATTTCCTCACATAGATATTCAACATTACCTCAGACGGATCCTTCCTATTGGCTTTTAAATCTGCTCAGATCTCACAGAATCAAAATAGTCCTTTCTTGGTTCCCAATCCCCCCACCAGTGACCACCCTCTCTCTTTCTCATCCTCTTAATCACCAAACTTCCTGACGTGTTCTTTAATTCATCAGCTCCGTTTCCTTCATTTCTATTCATTTCTTGATTTACTTCAGTCTGGTTCCTGGTCCCACCAGTCTGCTTTGTTAAAGACACCAATGACTGTTTTGTTTATGATCGAACAGACCCCCCTTTTTTTTCAGTCCTCATTTTATAAGGTTACTCAGCAGCACTTAAGACTTGTCATACAGTTTTTCTGATTTGAAAATGGATGCCAAGGCAGATAGACTCCTGCCCATGGCTTCTTTGTCATCTGGGAGGCCACACTCCCCAAGTTTCCTTCCTATGTCTCCAACTCCTCTTCTCATTGCAGTGTCCTCAGAATATTAAATATTGACATTGCACAAGGCTCAGCCTTAGGCCCTATCTTTAGTCATCGCTACCTCAGTCATCTTATCCACAGCAGTTGCTCTTGCAGGTGAAGTATTTGCACACTTACATTTTAGCTCAGGAGTTCCCTCTGAATCCCAAGTCCATATATACCACTGCTCCTTGACCTCTGCACTTGAGTATCCCACAGGTACCTCAAATTCATCAGGGATAAGATAAGACATATGCTCTTTTCCCCAAATCTGGTCATCTTCCAGGGTCCCCTGTCTTAGTCAAAAGTACAATCTTCCATCTTGTGGTACAAACCAAAAACCCAGGGTCACCTTCCATGCTTCCTTCTGTCTCTAGGTCCAATTTCTTTTTTTTTTTTGGCTTTTTTTTTTAATTATTATTTTTTTGGGGGTACACCAAGTTCAATCATCTGTTTTTATACACATATCCCCGTATTCCCTCCCTTCCTTGACTCCCCCCCCCCCGAGTCCCCCCCACCCTCCCCGTCCCAGTCCTCTAAGGCATCTTCCATCCTCGAGTTGGACTCCCTTTGTTATACAACAACTTCCCACTGACTATCTATTTTACAGTTGGTAGTATATATATGTCTGTGCTACTCTCTCGCTTCGTCTCAGCTTCCCCTTCACCCCCCGCCCCCCCAAACCTCGAGTTCTCCAGTCCATTCTCTGTGTCCTTGTTCTTGTCTTGTCACTGAGTTCATCAGTACCATTTTTAGATTCCGTATATGTGAGTTAGCATACAATATTTGTCTTTCTCTTTCTGACTTACTTCACTCTGTATGACAGATTGTAGTTCTATCCACCTCATTACATATAGCTCCATCTCATCCCTTTTTATAGCTGAGTAATATTCCATTGTATATATATGCCACATCTTCTTTATCCATTCATTTGTTGATGGGCATTTAGGTTGCTTCCATGTCCTGGCTATTGTAAATAGTGCTGCAATAAACATTATGGTACATGTTTCTTTTGGGATTATGGTTTTCTTTGGGTATATGCCCAGGAGTGAGATTACTGGATCATATGGTAGTTCTATTTGTAGTTTTTTCAGGAACCTCCAAATTGTTTTCCATAGTGGCTGTACCAACTTACATTCCCACCAACAGTGCAGGAGAGTTCCCTTTTCTCCACACCCTCTCCAACATTTGTTGTTTCCAGATTTTGTGATGATGGCCATTCTGACTGGTGTGAGGTGATACCTCATTGTGGCTTTGACTTGCATTTCTCTGATGATTAGTGATGTTGAGCATCTTTTCATGTGTTTGTTGGCCATCTGTATGTCTTCTTTGGAGAAATGTCTATTTAGGTCTTCTTCCCATTTGTGGTTGGGTTATTTGCTTTTTTGGTATCAAGCTGCATGAGCTGCTTGTATATTTTGGAGGTTAATCCTTTGTCCGTTGTTTCATAGGCAATTATTTTTTCCCATTCTGAGGGTTGCCTTTTAGTCTTGTTTATGGTTTCTTTTGCTGTGCAAAAGCTTTTAAGTTTCATTAGGTCCCATTTGTTTCTTCTTGATTTTATTTCCATGATTCTAGGAGGTGGGTCAAAAAGAATGTGGCTTTGATGTATATCATAGAGTGTTCTGCCTATCTAGGTCCAATTTCTAAATGTGTCCATTTTATTTTACAAATATCTCTTGCAAACACCCACCACCATATTCTTTATCTACTGCAATGACCTCTTAACTGATCTGCCCTTTCCCACTTTTCCCTCTCCCAGGGCATTCTCTAGACTGCAGCCAAAGCAATCAGCTAAAGAAGAAAATCTGAGCATGTCATCTCTCAACTTGAAGCATGTCAATGACTTCTTTCTACTCTTAGAAAAAAACTGAAATCCTTCCCAAGACCTCCAAGGCCCTGACCCGCTGTCAACCTCACTTAATACCCTTCTCTTTCTTATTCTCTGTTCTCCAGCCACCTGGCCTTCTCCTGTTCCCTCCTGCCCCAGGGCCTTTGTACATGCCAGTTTCATTGTCTGGAATGTCTATTCATTCTTCATACCTCAGTGAAATGATCATTTCTGAGAGAAGCCTTCTCTGATTCTCCCTCTCACTGCCCAGCCTTGGTAAGGTCCCCTTTGCATAGCACTATGTACCTACCTCTCCTTGGAGGCACTTCCACAATTGAAATTTTACACTTATTCCTGGGGTGTCTGAGTGGCTGATGTTGGTCTCTGCACAAGCTGCATGTTCCAGATCAGGGACCCTATTGTCTTGCTACGCCCTCGAATTCTCAGGCCCAGAACTGGTGCTTTCATACTACAGATGTGTATTTGTTGAGTAAATGAATGAGTTTGATGGTCTCAGGATGCAACTCTCTTGATACCTTTACAACATGAAATCTTTCTGCGTATTTGAATGGAAAATATTTTTTAATTAATTAATTAATTTTTATTTATTAGCTGTGTTGGGTCTTCACTGCTGCGTGTGGGCTTTCTGTAGTTGCAAAGAGCGGGGCACTACTCTTCATTTCAGTGCACAGGCTTCTTTTTTGTGGTGGCTTGTCTTGTGGAGCACGGACTTTAGGCATGCGGGCTTCAGTAGCTGCGGCGCATGGGCTCAGTAGTTGTAGCTCTAGAGTGGAGGCTCAGTAGTTGTGGCTCATTGACTCAGTTGCTTCGCAGCATATGGGATCTTCCTGGACCAGGGCTTGAACCCGTGTCCCCTGCATTGGCAGTCAGATTCTTAACCACTGGGCCACCAGAAAAGCCCAAATGGAAAATGTCGCCTGGATGTTGATACTGTTTCAAGCTGAAAGATTACAGATTAAAACACTACAACCTGAAAAGGAAAATCCATGATAGAAGTTAATATTTTCCTGATTTAAAACCAAAAGAAACTTCTTTTAGGCATCTTTTAAAATTAGAAATGTATTCTCAAACAGGAAGAAGGTAGATATGTGTTTCATTTACTATCTAAAGCAGAAAGGTTACATACGTAATAGTAATGGAAGCAAAACCTTTGATGAGAAAAAACTTAAGTACAATTTGCTGCCCGAATCCAGAAGGGACAGCTAGCTAGAAGGGTTTGGAAAAGAATGTCCTTTAAAACAGGGGTCCCCAACCCCTGGGCTGCAGATGGGTACTGGTCAGCGGCCCATTAGCAACTGTGCCACAAGGTAGGAGGTGAGCGGTGGGTGAGCAAGCAAAGCTTCATCTGCTGCTCCCCATTCCCCCCATCTAAAAAATGGGCCCCCAACCTACTACCGATAATATGAGAAGCTCAGTCTAAACTCACTGGCTGAGACGAACTGGGAAAATTTTCTGTTAATAAACAATAAAAGTGTTTATTTTCAATAAGTATTTATTGAGCACCTATTGTGTATGTTACATTATCTATGTATATTTTATATAATATATATTATAACAATAGCTATGTCTTGAGCAATTGTATGCACTGCCTGACTTAATTGTTACAAAATCCTATGCCATTGGTATAATTATCAATTCTGTTTTATAGGTGAAAGAAGTAAGCCTTGGGGAGTTAAACTTGCTCAAGATTATACAACTAGTATAAGGCAGAGACCAGTCTCCAACCCCTGTCAGCTTGACTCCAAAGTTCAGCATATTAATCACCATAAGAAAATTCCAGTTAATGCTCACTACATGGATATATCAGTGATCCAGTTATCTATTGCTGCGTAACAAACCATTCCAAAAGTAGTTATTTAAACAACAGCTATTTTATTATGCTCATGATTTTGTGAGTCAGAAATTCAGGTAAGGCACAGTAGAAATGGCTAGTCTCTGCTTAGATCGACTCAAATGGCTGAAGGTGACTGGCATGGCTCACAGGGCGTTACTCGCTGGGGACCCTAGATCTGGCTCTTGGTTGGGTTCCTTGGCCCTTCTCCATATCACAACTTTTGGCCTGGAGTCTCCCAAATGGTGTTTTCACTCACATGCCTGACACCGGGCTAGAGTCGTTGGATGAGCTGGGGCTAGTTAGGCATCTCTCTTTCTCCGAGCAGCCTTTCTCTGCAGCTAACTTGGGCTTCCTCACAGGATGGTGGTCTCCAAGGAATTTGTCTTAGATGGCAGCTGGCTTCCTTCAGAATGACCATGGCAGGAAGTGGGCTGGAAACTGGAAGAATATCCCTTCTTTATTGGTCAAAGCAGTCAGAGTCCATGTAGATTCAAAGGAAGGGGAGACAGACCCCACTTCTGGATGGGGAGGAGTGTCAACAAATGTCTCCAATTCATCATGATCTGATACATCAGAGTTACTCTCAATATTTTGGAATGCTGTATGTATTTACCTTAAGTTTTATTTCTTTTTAGGATAAACACTGCTTATAAATTTAATGTTATCACTATTGTATGAGTTTTCAGGTTCTTAGAGTGATAACTGTACATTAAATAACTCAAAATGTCTATAGCAATCACAGCAGGACATCAGGTGGAGGGTAAATAGAACAAAAAGGGTAGCAATATTCTGTTATTTACAAACCCTGATGGTTAAAACATAGTGACTCCCAGGAGAGTAGTGGACAGCTGAAGAAGCCCTGAAATGGGACGTGGTTATTAATGTTTTGATCTCCTGTGTTTTTATGATTTCCTTCCTCTTGCTTACCTTTATTTCTCTGAGGTGTTGGGTTTTTACTAGTTTCATTTGTCTTTTAGCATTGTATCCCTCTAAATGTCATTTAGATAACTTTGTAAGCCCTTTTCTGGGTTTTTAAAAATTAAACATTTTTTTATTTTGAGATGATTGTAGATTCAAACGGAGTTGCAAAATACAGCACAGTTCTCTTGTACCATTTACCTAGTTTCTCCCAATGACAAGGTCTTGTAAACTATAGTACAATATCACAAACAGGATATTGACATTGATGAGGTCAAGATGCAGAACATTTCTGTCACCACAAGAATCCCTCAAGGTGCCACTTTATAACGACATCCACATCCACTTCCTTCCTAACTCAATCCCTCTTTAATCCATGGCAAGCACTAATCTATTCTCCATTTCTATAATTTTGTCATTCAAGAATGTAACATAAATGGAAAGATGTATGTATGTAACCTTTTGGGACTGGCTTTTTTTACTCCCTGTAATTCTATAGAGATTCATTCAGATTGTTGTATATGTCAAGAATTCATTCCTTTTTATTTTTGAGTAATATTCCATGGTATGGATGGACTGTAGTTGAATCATTCATCTGTCGAACATCTGAGCTGTTTCCAGTTTTTGGCTATTCCAAATAAAGCTGCTATAAACATTACACTTACAGGTTTTGTGTGAAAACAAGTTTTCATTTCTTTAGGATAAATTTCCAGGAGTCCAATTGCTGGGTGGTATGGTAACTGCACATTTAGCTTTTTAAGAAACTGCCAAACAATTTTTCAGGGGGGCTGTACCATTTTAAATTCTCATCAGCAGTGTAGGAGTGATCCAGTTTCTCTACATCATCTCCAGCATTTGTATTTTTGCTATTTTAATTTTAGCCAATTTGATAGATGTGTAGTGATAGCGCATGGTTTTAGTTTGCATTTCCCTAACGGTTAATGATGTTGAGCATCTTTTCATGTACTTATTTGCCATCTGTATATTCTCTTCAATGAAATGTCTGTTCATGTCTTTTGCCCCTTTGCTAATTGGACTGTTTGCTTTCCCACTGTTGAGTTTTGAGAGTATTTATATTCCATAATCTAATATATGTATTTATATTCTAGATAGCAGTCCTTTGTTGGGTATATCGTTTGCAAATATTTTCTCCTACTCTGAAGTTTGTCTCTTCATCTTCTTAACGGGGTCTTATTTGGAGCAAAAGTTTAAAAATTTTATGAAGTGAGTTTATCAAATTTTCCTCTGTGGTGTGTGATTTTGGTGTCAAATCTGATTCTTTGCCTCTCCCTAGATTCTAAAGATTTTCTCTATTTTTTTCCTAAAACTTTTAGTTTTATCTTTTACATAGTGATCTGTTTTGAGTTAACTTTTGGATAAGATGTAAGACTTAGGTCAAGATTAATTCCTGCCCCTCCCTGCCTCCAATGGATGTGCAATTGCTCCAGCACCATTTGTTGAAAGGGTTTTCTTTTATCCATTGAACTGCTTTTGAACCTTTGGAAAAAATCAGTTGCGCATATTTGTGTGGGTGCATTCCTGGGTTGTCTATTACATTCCATTGATCTATGAGTCTGTTACTCTGCCAGTACCATGCAGGCTTGATTACTGTAGCTATACAATAAATTTTGAAATAAGTAGACTGATTCTTCTCACTTATTTTTATTTTTAAAAATTGTTTTAGCTATTGTAGTCCCTTTGCCTTTCCATACAAATTTTAGAATAATCTTGCCTACATCTACAAAAATCTTACTGAGATTTTCATATGAACTATATTACACCTGTTTATGTAGTTGGATAGAAATGGTATCTTTGCTATGCTGAGTCTTCCAATCCATGAATAAATATATCTATTTCTTTAGATCTTTGATTTCCTTTATCAGTGTTATATGACTTCAACATACAAGTCCTGTACATATTTTGTTAGCTTTGTATTTAAGTATGTTACTTTTTGAAAAGGTAATAAGTAAGTGGTATTATATTTTAAAATTTCATGTTATGTTCAAAGTTATTATTTAGAAATATAATTGATTTTTGCATATTTATCTTGCATCCTGTAAACTCACTTATTAGTTCTGTGAGTTTTTCGGGGTCGATTTCTTGAAATTTTCTATGTAGACAATCATGTCATCTGTAAGTAGGGGCAGTTTTATTTATTTCTTTCCAATCCATATGCCTTTTGTTTTCTTTTCTTGTCTCATTATACTGGTTAGAAAGACCGGCACTATGTTGAATAAGGGCAGTGAGTGCGCTTTGTTCCTGATGTTAAGGGGAAAGAACTTAGTCTTTTGCCATTAAATGTGATGTCAGTTGTAGGTTTTAGGTAGATGCTCTTTCTCAAATTGAAAAAGTCCTCTTTATTCCTATTTTTCTGAGAGGTTTCTCGTTTGTTTGTTTGTTTGTTTTATCACAAATGGGTGTTGAATTTTGTCAAATGCTTTTTCTGCATACATTGCCATGATCATGTGATTTTTATTCTTTAGCCTATCATTATGGTAGATTACACTAATTGATTTTCAAATACTGAAACAGCCTTGCATTCCTAAAATAAGCTCCATTTGGTCATGATATACAATTCTTATATTGCTGAATTCTATTTTCCAATGTTTTGTTAAGGGCTTTTGTCTCTCTACTCGTGAGGAATAATGCTCTATAGTTTTCTTTTTTGTATTGGTTTTGGCAACAAGGTCATATTAACTTCATAAAATAAATTGGAAAATATTCCCTCCTCTTCTATTATTTCAAAGAGATTGTGTAGAATTAATGTTAATTCTGAAACTTTTGTTAAAATTCTCCAATAAAACATCTGAGTCTGGAGATTTCTTTTGTGGGAGTTTTAAAATTATAAACTCAATTTTCTTAATAGTTACAGGGCTATTCAAATTATCTATTTCTTATTGGATGAGTTGTGGTGGTTTGATTTTTTGAGAGTAATTGGTCCATTTCATCTAAATTGTTAAATGTATGTATGTAGATTGTCGGAAGTATTTACTTACTGTCCCTTTGATTTTTTTCAGTGTCTTTGGCAACACTCCACCTTTCATCCCTGATATTGATCATTTGTATGTCTCTTTTTCAGTCTTGCTAGAAGTTTGTCACTTTTATTTCTTTTCAAAGAGCCAGCTCTTTGTTTCATTGATTTTCTCTATTTTTGTATTGGCTATTTTTTTTATTTATTTAACTTTTTTTATATTTTTGGCTGAGTTGGGTCTTTGCTACTACACGCGGGCTTTCTCTAGTTGCAGCTAGCAGGGGCTACTCTTCGTTGTGGTGTGCGGGCTTCTATTGCTGAGAAGCACAGGGTCTAGGCCCTTACGGGCTTCAGTAGTTGCAGCATGCAGGCTCAGTAGTTGCAGCACTCAGGCTCAGTAGTTGTGGTGTACGGGCTTATTTGCTCTGCAGCATGTGGAATCTTCCTGGCCCAGGGATTGAACCTGTGTCCCCTGCTTTCGCAGGTGGATTCTTTTTTTTTTTTTTTTGGCCACATCGTGCTTGTGGGATCTTTGCTCCTGACCAGGGATGGAACCTGCACCCCCTGTACTGAAAGCACAGCACAGAGTCTTAACCACTGGACTGGCAGGGAAGCCCTGGCAGGTGGACTCTTAACCACTGCACCATCAGCGAAGTCCTTTTTCAGTTTTAAAACTTCCATTTGGTTCTTCCTTATATCTTCTGTGGCTTTGCTGTGATTCTCTATTTTTTAAATTTGTTTCAAGTTGTTCATAATTGCTTATCAAAACATTTTTATGGTGGTTGTTTTCATATCTTAGATAATACTAATATCTCTGTCCTCTCAGTGTTGGCATCTATTAATTGTCTTTCTTCATTCAGTTTGATATCATCCTGGTTCTTGGTATAATGAATGATTTTGACTGAAATCTGAATAGTTTTAGTATAATGTTATAAGACACTAGATCTTATTTTCATTTGCTGTTTCAGTTGGTTTCTTTTGACACTGCTCCAGCAGGAGACGGGCAAGAGGAGAGAGACACCACCTCATCATGGCCAGGTTTCCTCTTGGCCTCTGTTGATGCCTATTCAAAAGGGAGGGAGATGCTTCTTGTTAGTGCTGGGTGGGTGTGGGGGTTCTGGCTCCCCACGAGGCCCCCATTGACACCCCAGAGTGGAGTGGCCTCTGAACATTGGGAGGTTATCCTGACTCTTCAAGTCCACCACTTCCGACACCACCAGTGGAGTGGGGTAGTGGGGGCACCTCGTTACTGTAAGGAGGGGGTTGAAGTTTGGGCTTACCGCATGACCTTCACTGATCCTGCAGGGCCTTGGGGTTTTGGGGTGGGGATCTCCTTACCCCCTATAAGGAAGGAAAGTCCCAGCTACACGGCCATCTCTGACATCACCCTAGTGAGGGTGGGGGTGGGGTTTGGACACCCCCTTATAGCCTAGTGAGAGTTGATGTCTAGAATCCCACTTGGCCTTTACTGTCACAGGTGGGGCTGGGGCCACAGTGTTTTCTGTGACATTTAGTTGCAGCTGAGCCGCTGTTTTCTAAAAGTTTCCTACTTTCTTGCAAGGCTGCCCTTTCCCTGTCCTTTGGCTGGAGAGAGCCGGCTTCTTGTTGAGGCTTCTCTGTCTGCATCTGTTGGTACTTGCAGGTTGCCTGCTTCTTCAGCACCCAGTCTGGGATGTCTGAGGCCACAAGAAAAATCATCGCTGTGTTGTTTTTCAAGTCCTGGGATCCCTAGCCCATCTGCCCTCTTCTTTCTGCCTTTCAGAGTCTTCTTATGCTTGTTTTATATATTATGTCCAGGATTTTTAGTTGTATTTTGAGGGAGGGATAGAGAAAAGTACATTGACTTTATCTTCCGAGAAGCTAAAGTTCTCAGTTATCTTTATTTTTAAAGAACATAAAGAATTTTGTTTAAAAATAATAATTTTGAAGGTATAGTTTGCACAGTAGGAAAACAAATACAGCAAATATTAAACAAACTTAGATGTGAAACTTAGAGATAAATACTCAGCAGATCTTTTAAAGAAAACTGCAGTCATTAAGACTAAACAAAATCTTCACAAAGTAAGAAGTATGGTCCCTTATATTCAGAGTTCTTTAAGCTTTCTTAAGTGCTTTCTTATCTTTTATCCTATTTGATCCTGCTGGGATCCCTGTGAAGGAGGAAAGGCAAATATTGTCATCCCAGTTTTACAGAAGGGGAAATGGGACCATAAAAATCAGAACAAAACATAGGACCCATTAAATATTTATACTAAACAATTGACATGCTTGTTTCCTTACTCTGAAATAAACAATTCTGTTTTACAGAAAATCATAAAACTAATCTTTCCTGAAGGCTTTCTTCCCTATCACCTAAAAAGAGAATATTTTACCTACTCTAATGTTTCCAGGTCCAACCATGGAATCAATGAGAGGATGGAAATTTACTACTTCTCCACCCCCTTCAAAAATTCCACACCATAATTTCTCCAACTCATGAATCATCTTTTGAAAGTCTTGAGTTATATTCTGAATCCTCATCTGGACCCAAGCTGGAGAAATGGCATCTTCTTTGAATTTCAGATTCCTTTTGTGCAATGGAGGCCAAACCCTGCCATGTTTCCCTACCTGCTGCTGTATGGGCAGCACACTGAAACATGGGAACCATTCAGAGGGACATGTGATGCTGAGATGAGATGGTGTCCATTCTGACCTTGAATTACAGGCAAAGCCGAATTTTTCTTGGGCACCAAAGATTTTCACATGACAGAAAAATCCCTCGAGTGTGAGTTTCCATTGTCTGCCTCCATAGTTCTGCAGGAAGCAGACAGCACAGAGGAAGTGGTCCTAGGACTTTCTCTTGGCGATATAGCCTGGAGAATTTCTCTGTTTAGTTTGGTTGCTATGTACAGATTTAAGAGATTCAAATGTAGAATCTGTTGAAGAGGAGAGGGAAATAAAACAATACCTTAAAACATGAGGAATCTTTTATAAAATCATGATAAGAAAGGAAGTGTTTGAGAGTAAGGGATTGAGAACTGGCAGGGTGGAATGTTGAGTGTATTTAGGTATTCAATAATGGCTAACAACGCATTACAAAATGGAGAAACCATTTTCCCAGTTAGGCCAGTTCTGGCTCTTTTGTTTATTGTCAAAAATTATCTGCCACCCATTACTTCTGTTCAAGGCAATTGCTGGCAGCAAGAAGACTCAGCCTCTGTCCTCAGGGAGCTTCCAACCCAGCCAGTGAGGCCAGACATAGAGACAAGAAGATGAGCAGTTGAAAGTGAATGGCACAGATGTGTCCCTGCTTCTGTTATTTTTGGACTGGGCTGGCCCTATAAAGTAGGCCTGGGATGTGGCAGGGGGAAGAGGTGTCAGCCAAAGAGGAGAAGCGAGGAAAGGCACAAAGGTGGGTCTCCACCTTTTCTTCAGGGCCAATGAATGGACTTGCCTTCAGGACCTCTGCCAAGGAGATAGCTTATAGAGGGACATAGTGGGAAAAGTGGCCCAAGAGACAGGACAGGTGAGACTGGGACTTTATTTGGCAAGGAAGGAGAGCTCTTAAAGGTCAGTGGGGAAATGAGAGACACACAGAAGGAAATGCATCAGGAAGATGAATCCAGCAGTGGAGTATACAAGATGGGTTGCAGAGAAGAGACCTGCATGAAGTGGTGACAGGTCATTTATTTAGAAAGAAATGTTCCCTTTCTGGTTAAACAACAAAACTCCGCAAGGGAATAATTAATTTGCATCCTCTTGATCGGTTTACGATTAGTATGGTCAAAAGAATGTCCAAAAATCCAAATTCAGTCAAGTTCAAGCTTGTCAACCCTGGGGAGTCCCTAATATAATCACAAAGCCATTATTCAACATCCTCTGAGTCCCTGCACGGAATTATGCTCCTACATCCAATTCGGGATGCAAAACTGAAACTAGCATTTGATTTCTACTCACAAAAAAGACATATCTCACTATTTTGAGTGCTAAATTTTCTCGAAATTATAAAATCTGCTTCACTATTTTTAAATTGAAGTGTAGTTGATTTACAATGTTGTGTTAGTTTCAGGTGTACAGCAAAGTGATTCAATTATGCATAATATACATATATATCCATTCTTTTTCAGATTCTTTTCCCTTATAAGTTATTACAAAATACTGAGTATAGTTCCCTCTGGTCCTTGTTAGTTGTCTATTTTATACATATCATAGTGTGTATATGTTAATCCCAATTCCTATTTTATCCCTCCCCTTCCCCCTTTCCCCTTTGGTAACCATAAATTTGTTTTCTATGTCTGTGAATCTATTTCTCTTTTGAAAATAATTTCATTTGTATCATTTTTTTGGTAGATTCCACATATGTGATGTCACATATTTGCCTTTCTTCGTCTGGCTTACTTCACTTAGTATGATAATATCCAGGTCTGTCCATGTTGCTGCAAATGGCATTATTTCATTCTTTTTTATGGCTGAGTAGTATTCCATTGTGTTTGGTACATCAGTGGCTTATTCTCCAAGGGGAAAATTTAAATAATTCAAATGGCTAAAAAATAAGCCCAACTGCCAAGTTTATATAAGACTAGAAAGAGGTTGGTTGGATTTGTCTCAGCATTGAGAAGCAGGAATGCCCTTTGAGACCAGATGTTATAAACCTTTCACTTTAGAGGTGAGGCTGTCAAGACCAGAGGGGTTTCGGGCCTGCCACCTGTCTAGTTGGTGGCCAGGCAGGACCATGCTGGAGCCACCCCATAACTCCACCTTCTGATTCTCACTGGGATGCCTGCTCACACCCCTGGCTGCCCTGGTCCCTGCCAGCCCATTAGACAATAGGTTTGAGCATCATTTCCCTGGTCTGGTGTCCAAGTGGACAGTCTCTCTAAGGTCCCTCCCAGAGTGAAGTCCCATGAGAGTCAGATATTCCCCAGACTCTACCACAAGTTTATTTGACTTTTCTGGTTCTCGGTTGCTTCTTCTTTAAAATGGACGAATACCTGCCCCATGTACTTTCCAGAGCTCTGATTAGGATCAGGGAAGATGGTGAGAATCTTAGAAAATAGTAATTCATGATACAAATATTTCTATATTAGCTGATTTATCCTCCAATCAACTGTGGATTGGTTTGATCTAAGTAGTTGGGGAATAGTTTTTAAGGCCCTTGGTTAAGTGTTGTCATTCATACTGAAAGCTTTGGTCAGACTTACGCTGGTCTGGAGGGTGTCGGAAGACTATGACAATTATTCTAGATATCTTCCATCTCACATCCATAAAGTTTTTCCCAGGACAGAGAGGAATGTCCTCCTTTCTTGCTCCCAGAAATGTGACTTAACAAAGTTTACAGAGACACAGTGCTATAGGAAGACTCACGTTAAGTGCTGAAGAGGTAAGTGAAAAATCCCAGCTGCCCAGAGAAAACTCATGACCCAAAGAGGTGAAGAGAGTTATCAGCATCCCACATTGAGAATCAAAGGTGAAATAACTGCCAACCTGGGCTGATACACACAGGAGAACACTGAGCAGAGCTGCCCTTCTGAGAAGCAATTGATTGACAAATCAGCCTGAATTTGGGGGCATCGATGCCAGTAACTTTCAGGTTGGGGCTATTTGAAATCACTGTCTGTTTGCTCTTAAAATGTACGCCACACCTCTCCCATCAGCAGTTGCACTGGCCTCTTCTGGCGCCTAGTTTTGACTAATCTGAAGAATCACCATCTATCCATTTGCCACGGCTCGTCTAGAGTGATTTTCACATAAGCTCCCATGACTCACATTTTAGACCTTTCTAAGTGTAGTGTAAGATCTCTTTAGCCATTTTCTTTAAATAATTTTTCAGAAATTTAATTTTATTTTTTATACATTTTTATCCAATTTCTTTGAAAAAAAATATTAAGGCATTTAACCATGATCTGATGAGATAGAGTTATGTGTACTAGTTTACCATGGCTGCCATGACAAAATGCCTCAAACCACAGAAATTGATCCTCTCAGAGTTATGGAGGCTGGAAGTCAGAGATCAAGGTGTTGGCTCTGGGGAAGGACACTTCCTGGCCTCTTCCTAGCTTCTGGTGGCTCCTGGCAATCCTTGGCCTTCTTCAGATTGTCGCTGCATCACTGCAATCGCGGCCTCTGTCATCATGTGACATTTTTCCTGTGTCTCTCTCTGTGTCTTCTCTTCTTCTTATCAAAACACCAGTGATTGGATTCAGGGCCCACCCTGATCTAGTATGACCTCATCTTTTTTTTTTTTTAATTTTTATTTATTTATTTATTTATTTATTTATTTTATTGACTGTGTTGGGTCTTCGTTGCTGCACATGGGCTTTCTCTAGTTGCGGTGAGCAGGGGCTACTCTTTGTTGTGGAGCACGGGCTTCTCATTGTGGTGGCCTCTCTTGTTGCAGAGCACGGGCTCTAGGCACGGGGGCTTTAGTAGCTGTGGCACATGGGCTCAATAGTTGCGGCTCACGGGCTCTAGAGTGCAGGCTCAATAGTTGCGGCGCACGGGCTTAGTTGCTCTGCGGCATGTTGTATCTTCCTGGGGCAGGGCTTGAACCTGTGTCCCCTGCATTGGCAGGCAGATTCTTACCCACTGCGCCACCTAGGAAGTCCCTAGTATGACCTCATCTTAATCTAACTAATTAAATTTGCAGTGACCTTATTTCTAAGTAAGTTCACATTCTCAGTCTCCAGGTGGACGTGAGTTTTGGAGGGACACTTCAGCCTATTACAGCAAGCAAGAGGGACCATCAGCAGGGGGACAGGGGAAAGGGCTTGCCAGATAAAATGAAGAGTAAAGTTGACATTCAGAGTCTGCGTCGCTGTGTGAGCAGGCGGGCTGCAGGCTTGTGGTTGCATTTCCTTACATGGTCAAGTTGCTATGATCAAGAGCTTGAGCTCTAGGGTTTGACCACCCAGGTTTGAATCCTGGCTGGTTTCACCAATGCGATTTGGGGCAAATTACATAATCTCCCTGTGTCTCAATTTCTTCATCTGTAAACTGGGATTAATGGCTGTTGGGGGAATAATTAAATAATGTATGTAAAGCACTTAGCCCAAGGCAAGTTCTCAGTGAAAGCTAGCCATGAAAATGTTGGCTTTGCAAAGTCTGGAAGGCAAAAAGTAAAGGAAGCCACACAGTTCTGATGTGGGAGGGGATTTCAAAGGAGTGACAAAGTCTTGCAGAGGAGTTTAGGAAAGGCTTCCTGGGAGGGATGGCCCTTAGAAGGACTTGGGCCTTTGGAGATGGATGGGCACATGCCCTATCCAGCAGTCAGGAAAGCGAAGGGTCTGGGGGGGAGCAGGGTTAAGTCTGGTTTGGCTGAAGCATAGAATAAGAGAGGAGGTGAGTAGGGCTGATTGGAGATGTCAGCTGGACTCACCCTGGACATCAGGGTGAAGATCCTGACCCCACGGGCACAAGTGGTTGTGGTGCCATCTTGCGCACATTCTGACACCCACAGAGAGTCAGGGTGGAGGGCATTCCTTGGTCTCTGCAGGAGCCTAAATCACCCCGTGCCATGTATCTCTGTATTCCCACTGCTGTTCCTCCTCATAGCTGTTAGTTTTCAACCCTGTTGTAAATTCTATAGCTCTGCTTTGATGTACCTCAAACTGTTCCTCATCTCCCCTCTGTGGTAGAACAAGAACTGCCCACTGTTAGGGTTTTACCCTACCTCAGATGTTTTATTCCAAACTCCTAGTTTTACAACCCTGTGTCTTCCATCTCTCTGCCCCCTCACTTCTTTATCTATAAACAGGGTTATATATGTGACTCTGTGTCTGGTCCACTGTGACCCCTGGATCATTTCCAGCCTGTCTCTGTGATCTGTAGGCATTCTAAATCTTATCCCGGCCTAATTTGCTTCTTCCCTCTCCGTGGGGCACTGTGATGTGATTGCATGGTACTGCACTGTATCAGGGTTCGTGGCAAGCTTCTCTCCCCCCAGCCACAAACCATAAAATTAAGAACGGCAAGGCTCTCTTGATTAATTTCATTCGCCTGTCTTTAAATCCATTAAAGAGCATGCCTGTTTAAATCATTCTTTTGCAAGCATATTTGTAAATAATACTTAAAAAACACTTCATCTAATTATTCTCACCACAGCTGAATGTTAACAGATTGAAGATGAGATTTATGTTTAGACAGCATTAAGGTACTAATTTTTTCTCAGCAATAGGCACTGCCATTGACAAAATTAAAACAGAAGATGTAGACCAACAAAAATTAATTTGCAACAGGCTTAATAGTTTCTCCAAGCAAAGCCAGTCTCTCCTCAGCTGCCTAAGAAAAGCCATAAAAATTTCTGAGAAGAATCCGGAGTTTAGGATTCCACACTAATTGCTTCTCCTCCCCTTTTACCTCATCTCCTTTTCTTGTTCATTTTGACCGCAAAGGGACGTGCAGTTTCCATATCCAAGATGCCTTTGGCTCTGCTGGGGTAAGGAAGTCAGGGGGAGGAGGGGGCAGGCCAGGGAACCACATAAATAAATGGGAATTTCTACATGGACATGAGGATTTTCGTTTTCATTTTTTAAAAATGAGAAGAAGGCACGAGTATAAATTCCAAAAAGAGCAATTCATTTAAGTCTATCATTTTTGGCAACACAATAGAACGCACATTGGGATGAACAGCCACAAATCACTTCCCTTCCCACTGTCTGTTTTCTCCACCATATGTTGTGGAGAATACAATTCACATGCTGAAGTTTCGCCTTCTTTCAATGTGAGAAAGCATATTGCTACATCAGCAGCCTGGTCACCAAGCCAGCGCTTCTTGGAGCGGTGGGGGTGGGAAGAGAGAGGAAGGAGGGAAGACGGCTACCCCTCCACTCAGCATAATTATTTGAAAGCCTGGGGAACCTTCAAAATAGTTTGCTCCCCAGCAATATGGACTGGACTGAGCCCGGCGAGGCACTTCCTGTAGTGGCTTTAACTGACTCCCAGAACTTCTGGGTGTGAACTTGACGGGCCACCGGTGCAAACACATGGCAGGAATGTCCCGTCGATTTTTTTTTTTTCAGTTGTTTACCATTTTATATACAAGGGCAACCTTTCTTCTCCATAACCAGTGCAATGCGTGAGTCTAAAATATTTACTTGGTAGAAAGGTTATGGTATCCCTCCTTCTCCCCCATGGTGCCCCCCTCCTTTTCCCCTCACCTGGTTCTCCATGACCAATCGAAAATGGGACAGCAGTGATAGGTGAACAGACAAAAGGTAACTCCATGACATCTTCGCAGTTCCAACCTTGTTAGTACTTTGTTGTAACCCAAAGAGCTGACACACCCACAATGCACCACACACCCAGAGAAGACTAAAGCTGCGACGACCCTTCCAGGCCATCTCTGTTCACCACCAATGTGATTGCTGGATGCTCTTCGTATCATAGCTTTCATAATCTCTGTCCTTCCATGTACGTGGCACAGATGGCCCTGGTGGAATGAGGCTTTCTAGACACATCCTAAGCTGACTCAGGATGAGGTCAAATATTTGATTAAGCCCTCCTCTTTCAGTTGTTTAAGAAAAAAACCTACACCCCCACCACCAAAAAAACCCCTGTGTTTTCATTTACAGCATGACAATGTTTGAAACAACATTTTCAATATGTTTTGATATTTAATCAATTGCCAAATGCAAGTTGATCTGTAGGAAACTTTAAGAAAAACAAGAAAAACCTTTTCTTTGGCTCCTGGGAGTTATAAAAATCACAGGTAAAAAGTGACTTTGATTCCTGAAATGATGCGTCAAACTCCTTGTCTAAATTAAACTGAACAGATGTGGAAAAAATGAGTCAGGGGCTCCCCATATAATTTGAAATGATCTTTCAGGTTCCGCTTCCTGCGGCTGATTTCAGCGTAAGCCGCCTTATTGCCTAAAATCTGCAACTTGATACTAAAAGCTTGTCAGAATTAAGTGCACGCTTTATAAGTTTACATTTTACAGTCTAACTGTTTTTCTTTGATATTTGACAGGGACACAGGTTCCCATGTCATCTGGCCTTGAAGTACTTTTAGAACTTTCTCCTGGACCAATTTGAGGAAGCTCAAGATTGCAGTGAGTTATGGGCCTTTAAGCTGCCTGCCCAGCCGCCGGCCGTTGGGCCCACACTTGAGGGCTAACACCTGTTGGCTGGACAGAGCAATTAATTTTTTTTTTTTTTTAAATGCAGTAAGCCGCCAAAAATCAAAGCTAAGGGATAAAAATATAATTTTACCTCTTGAGCTTCCAGGGGTGACCTTTGATCTCGTCCGATGTCTGTGTGGCAGGAGGCACTGATCTTAAATTTTCTTCCCAAAGAAGCACCTTTGAAAGACATAGCTGCTGAGAGCCAGCCGCACATTTTCTATCCTCTATCATTTCACTTTTGTGTGATTATTCATACTGAGGCCTGACTGAGACCATCACTCACAACATAGAGCCAGATCTACCAAGTGTCCCCTCTTTAAGAAAATTATAATTGGGAGCTCTTAAACTATGCCGCAGTCCATCCCTGTAAGACCGAGCGTTATTTCCCTAAGAGGCGACAGTTGGATTTTGGGGTTGAAGATTATAATGTGGCATTTGTTTCAGAATACGTCTGTACATTAAATAGATAACTGTGAACTTCAAAGAGCTAAATACCAATCATGGGCTGGGGCATGGCCACACGGACAGCCTCCCTCCTTCTCCAAACCCTTTGGTAGCCAAGGCAAGGTCACTGATCAGGGTAATTTGCAGGAAAAGTCAATTTCTCAAGTACCAAAGCAGGTGTTGTGGCACTCTATGACAATTTACTGAATCTAAATTGAGGAAGTTGAAAAAACCAAAGGTCATGATCTGCAGGAAGAAAGGAGGAAAGGAAATCTCTTTGACTGTATTTTTAACTCCTTTTCAACCAAGACACACTCACCAACCGAGACGATTAAGGCTAAAAATAAATAAATGAAAATCAGAATATCTCACTCCGATCAGCAACTTATCTGATTTCTTTAAGTAAGAGGAGAGGAATTCAATTTTGCTTGCATTCACAAGGAAATAAGCCCAGTTTATAGAAGCTCAAGATCAGGTTTTTTGGCTCATGAGTGTTTGGAAACAAAAATCAAACCAAGATGTCAGAACTTTCTGTCTTTAGAAAAATTAAATATGTAATATATATTATATGATATATACTACTTAGCATAAAGTATAGTATGAGTGTAGGGCATGATAAATGATAAACATATAATCTATAACCTGGATTTTTTCTTTTAAATGAGCACATTCCCTATTTCCCCGGCCCTGGGAAAAGAGAACACAGCTGAAATGGAAAATGCTTTTAGGAAAGGAAATTTAACATGAGCCCTAGAATCTATAATATTGGTGTAGCAAGGAGAACATGCGATGTGGAATTAGAAGGTTTGAACTTGAATTTTAGTTAATCACTAATTAACTGTGTAACTACAGCTAATCGTTTAACTTCTTTAAGCCTCCATTTTCTCACCTGTAAAATTGGGGGTTGTTGTAAGGATTAAATGAGCTAATATATGGGGAGGGGAACATTTGGCAAACTATACATATTAATTATCATTACTAACCTTTAGGGCACTATTATCCTGAAGGAGATAGCCACACCGCTGGTATGCGAGAAGTTGTTGTAAGCATTTGAGGTTTAAAAAAATGAATCAATTAGAAGAAAAATGCTAAGTAAATAAGAGCACAGGTGGAAAAATATTGAAGGTGGCAGGTGAAAGACTGGCATTTGGGTGACTTTTCAAGATTTAGTTAAATTCTTCTTGGGAGGTAGGAACAGAGACGGAGTTCCCAAACTCCCTAGTAACGTTTCCAGCACAAGAAATTTTTTAAAATGTAAGTAAAAAGTTAAAAAATGAATTTTGTTTTTAGTTAATTCCAACATTCAGCCTAGGAAGAAAATACATTTGCTCTCTTGTCAGTTTCTCTTATTTGAAAGAAAATTCTCATGAAAACAACACTGTTGACGTAACCTGAAGATTTCTGAGTTCTAGTTTGTGGGTCAATGATTTCAAGCAAAATTAAATGTAACAAAATTCTCTTCCAGCATAATCTGAATGCCTCCCTGGGAACTCATGTTCTTTGTCTAAAAGGTGTTGCAGGTCAGAGTGTGACAGCCACAAGGTATCATAAATGTCATGTACGCCAGCCTCCTTGTTTTATGGATGGAGAAACTGAGGACCAGAGAATGGCAGCAAGTTTGGTGACACCACACCAAGACTGGGAGGGGCTGGGAGGGGCTTCAGTTCCAATGACTAAGTCCAGGGCTTTTCCTAGTTCCTAAATGTCAAGATCTTAATGTTCCAGCTAAGCCAGGAGGGGCTGTGGAGGATGCCAATGTTACCTGCAGCATTTTGACATTTAAATCTCCTCCATTCATTTTTTTTTATTGTGCTAGTGAAAATTTTATATAGAACACAGAGGGCAGCCTTAAAAAGCATTACGCGCTCCATACATTAAGAATTGAAATATAGGTTGAATATTCCTCCAGACTCATGTTCTCACCTGCTCTTAAATTGTATGATTCTTTAATATTCCTAGTTTAGTTCTGAAGTTACTTTCCATGTTTCTGTTCCCTCCCCTTGAGTGTAAATATACTTTCACAAAGGTGCTTCTTAATCTTAACCACGGTGTTTGTGCACCTCTTACATTTATTGAAATATTTTAATATTTGGTATTGATCATTGAAAATTCAGCACACAAAAACATTGATCTATAAGGAAGACAATAATTTAATTGTTGATGTGTATTACACGTGAACTATGTTGGTACTTATTGTTTGGCAAAGCAGATATTTTCCAGTGGCCATTCAAATAAATTGTTGGAAAGTGAATTCTATTTTAGCTACCAGGAGTCTATGGTCATTTTGGCTTTCAGAAACCAAGCTCCAAACATGTGGAGAGAAACATTTCCTGCATTGGTCAGTCTCAGAACATTCCCGCATTTTACTCACTCCCTTGGCACTGTGCCCTCCAAAATTGGATGTCTAGTCTAGAGGTTGATTTATTTTAAAGTTTTTAAAATTACATTTTAAATTTTGAAATAATTTTATATATGAAAAAATCACAATAATAGGACAAAGTTTCCCACAGAGCCTTCGTCCAGATTGCCCATATTCACATTTCACCACAGTTACTGCCGTATTCTCAATAGACAGAGATAGAGAGATGTATTTTCTTCTAAACCATCTGAGAATAAATTGTAGACATGATGTTGCTTTATTCTTAAATACTTCAGTGTTTATATTATCCCCTGTATTCTCTTACATAGCCACAGTAAAATAAGCAAAATCAGGAACTTAGCATTTTTTTTTAAAGGCATTCATCTGCATTACTTATCAGGGCAATGCAAATTTGTTTACTTATTTTTTTGTTTGTTTATTTATTGGCTGCACTGGGTCTTCGTTGCTGTGTGTGGGCTTTCTCTCTAGTTGTGGCAGGCAGGGGCTACTCTTCGTTGTGGTGCACGGGCTTCTCATTGCAGTGTCTTCTCATGTTGCGGAGCATGGGCTTCAGTAGTTGTGGCATGTGGGCTCAGTAGTCGTGGCTCACAGGCTCTGGAGCGCAGGCTCAGTAGTTGTGGCGCATGGGCTTAGTTTCTCCATGGCATGTGGGATCTTCCCGGACCAGGGCTGGAACCCAGGTCCCCTGTGCTGGCAGGCAGACTCCTAACCACTGTACCACCAGGGAAGTCCCAGAAACTTAGCATTAATGCAGGACTATAATCTACTGACCTATATGTAGCCTACAGACCTATACTTATTCAAATTTCTCCAATTGTCCCACTAATTTTGTTTACAATATTTTCAATATTTCATGTCGTCTTTCTCTACCCTACTTATTGGCAATTCTATAAACCAGAGGCTTCTGTTCCCTCCCATATAAAGAATTAATTTATCAATTCTAGATATGTTAATTATAAGTTGTTCCTATTGAAGAAATACTCATGTTTAAATTTGTATACCAAGCCCATTAGAGCACCTTCTAGTGAGTCAATGCGAGTCACGTGCTCTTGTCTCAAAAGCATGTTTCATGTGAAAATTGTGAACTTGCCTGAGTGCTTGTGCTTTACAGGATGGGTTCCCCTTTGCAGGGTGGATAGTTAACCATGTAAATACAAGGAAGTGCCTTGGAGAAATAGCTCGTATCTTGAAGGCAGCTTCCCCACCAAGGCCGTGTTCACTTGGGCAGCTTATTTTTGGAGCCTCGATTTCTGGTCAGTGAGACACACAAGTTCTTCCTACGTGAATTACATGAGGTAAATAAAGCATTAGGACTGAGACTGGCCCATTAGGGACCCCATCACTGATAGACATGATTGATTTCATCGTTTGAATGAACTAACAGACAAATGTAGTTTGTTTTGCATGAAACAGGAAAAAAATTATTTCCAATTCAATGGAAAACAATTAGCACATTGATTTTCCACAGCTTTTCTAAGCCAGCTAAAGGGATCCTAGCCCTTCTCATGAAAGGAAAAAATAATTGCACCCTTGTCTTGAAACTTTTCAAATTAAGAGAATATATTAAACTAAGAGCACAGAACTGGGGCAGGGCTATTTTATTTGTATACTGCAGTGGATACTTTGCCTACAGTGCATTAAGCAATACACCCATAAACTTTCTAACTGATTGTCAAGTCATATCTCTATTCCTTGCCTAAGAGGTCTTAAAATAAGACAACTTACCACAGAAGCTAAAGAAAATTAGAAAGCACCCTTCTTATTTTCTTTTTCTCTTTCTTTCTTTCTTTCTTTGTTTCAGGAAGGGACAAAGAAGGAACACCTCCAGCTTGGGAACGTGACCCCGCGCTGATTAGCCAGGCAAATAAACAAATACAGTAAAGTATACAAATAGAGGTTGTCACACCTGCAGGCATGCGGGCTGGGTGAGAGGGGACCGCACTGGCCCCCTTTCCACCACCACTGACTGTCCTGCAAGTGCAGCTGTGACACCACTTTGCCTCCAGCAAGGTCAGAGCACAGCAGGACAGGAACAGAGGCAGCATTGTCTCCATGTCCACACGGAACACCATCCAGTGTGCTCTGACCTGCAGCTGCAACACGGCCTCCCCACAAAGCCATCTGCCATCCCCCACCAGCCACACTTCTTCCACGAACTCACCATCCATGAAATGCCTAATCTCGGCTTTTTAAACACTCTTCAATCCTTTGGTGAACGTGCGACTTCTAGATTTTTCTGTTTCTACAAATTGCCTTTAAATGAGAAGTTATTTGGCCTGTGGTAGGTGCTGTCACCTGGAGCTCAATGCAAACTATGATTAATGAATGATAAAGCCAGTTCACTGAGCCATGACATTGGTACAGCAGTGTCGTAAGCAGGAGTTAATTATATGTGGAAATAATCATTCAACCTGAGAAAGGTATTTCCTATTCATTAGAAAATACTATGAAGAGATAATACTTAAAAGAGAAGGTTTTCTATACTATCAGCCGAGAGAAAGGAATACCCCTCCCTCGATGATGAATTTGTCAGGAAACCTCAAATCCGAATTTTGGCTTAGCTGCAGGCTTTGCTTCTTGGTGAAAAAAAGTGTTACTTGCTTACTTGATTATGAACAATTTACTACGTGACTAGTTCCTGAAAAATATATATCTTTAAATTAAAAGTTCTCAATTTGTGTTTCATTTTTGAAAAACTCGGTAGGAAAAAAATTGTTTTCAAGACTATAATACAAGCTTAGGGGAAAATTTTGGTCATTATTGTTCATTTATTTTCCTTATTGAGCTAATTTAATTATCATAGAGACACAAACATTAGCTCCAGTACTGGGCTTCTCACATCTGTTAGTAAAGATTTGATTAGGGCTACACAAATGTGCTAGATTAAACTATCTAGTTGGTGAAATTCAAGCCACCTGGATATTTTAGCAACATCAATAAGAATAATTCTCTTTTTCAAAATCAGTAAATCCAAGCTATATTAAAAAGAATTAATTAATGAGTGCCAGATAGGCAAAACAAACATTTGACAATGAATCATATTATCAAAGGTTTTGAGGGAGATCCTTCTCAGCTTATGTTTAGATGTCAAATTATATTACCAAAACTAAACAATCTGTTAAAATGATGTCTTAATGCAATAAGTCTCCTGTGCCGTACTTTTTTTTTAAACTTCTTAAATATTTACAGTAGAAAAAAAGATATGCTCTATTTAATGATGATAATCAAATCATAAGACATTTGCCCTAAAATATTGCCTTGGATATTTCCAAGAGCTGTTAACATAATTTAAACCCTATAAGAAAAAGAAACTATTATAAAGTTTGCTTAATGTATAATAATATCTTTTGAAGCAGCACAAGGCATACTTCATAGGAGAAGCTCCAAAAAGATGTGGGGATTGAAAGGATTAATATATAAATATTAGGTGTTTTATAGAATGTATAAGGAATTCTAAAGTTGGAAAGGACCCCCAAAATAAACTAATCCAGGGTTGGCCAACTTATTCTGTTAATAGGTAGACAGTAAACTATTTTAGGTTTTGTGGGCAAGATGGGCTCTGTCACAACTACACAACTCTGCCTTGTGGCCACAGACAATAGTTAACGCATGGGCATGGTTGTGTTTCAATAAAACTTTATTTACAAAAGCAGGCAGCAGACTGGATTTAGCCCACCAGTTGTATTCTGGTGATCCCTTATCAAGCCCAGCTTCCATACTTTGAAGATCAGATACCTTAGGTCCTGTGTGGGCAAGTCACTCACCCACAGTTAAACAGCAAGTTACACAAGTGGCAGAGCTAGAGCTGAAATTGGCCTTTCCAGCTCCCAGGCAGGTGCTGACACTGGGCTGAATTAATTGCGATGACACGGGGACAGGTGGCCATGTCCGAATGGAAGGTCTGCCTCTGTGTTACAGCACATCCACATGCTTCATGCATTGATGTCTATAGAACTGTGATGTGTAGATGATGTCTCAAGTCTCCAGAGAATAAGTTGCTTTTCAGAGACCTAAGCAGAGTCACAAAGAATATTTTTTGGGAAAGAACACAAACAGCCTGACAGTTAGCGAAGCATGAAAATGCTTGACTGAAAAACCACACATGGCTTGCTTCCTTAAAGACTATTTCAGTCCTGGAAAACTGCGTTTCTATTGAATATTTATAACAAATATGATTGGATAAGAAGAATTTAAAGTGGAAAAAACCCTGTGTGTTGTGATTCCAAATTAAATCTTATTTTCATGGTTGACAGTGTTCTGCATTCCCCGTGTTTGCATCATATAAAAAACGCATCTTATTACAATGCCCTTTTCCAGCACCAAATAATAAGATTTCTAGATTAACGTTTGAGTCACCAACATCCATTTTCTGGTGGGGTTTCCCCTTTTCACATAACATTTTTTTTTTTCATATGGAAGGAAGTGGAGGAAACAGGTCCCTAGGAAATCCTAAATGGCGAAGTGGATCCGGTCTTTCTTCGAGAGCGTCTGTGGATGTCTCGTGGAAAGGCTTGGTAATCACTGCTCTGAAACTGACAGTCCAGAGAGACATGATTGATGAAAGGGAATTGGATGTTTGAGCCAAAATGGACCGTCATTAACTAACTGAACCAAGTAAACGAAATGGAGTTTCCAAGGGGCAGTGGGGCACATTCTTCTGGAAAACGTGGGCCCAGTGTTCAGGATGTGTTTCACCGAAGAGGGTGGGGGGAGTGGAGGGAGCCATTACTTAATGGCTCCCAGCTTGCGAAGGTGAAATAAACCACACTATATAGTTTTCCTCCTTCAGCAGTTCTGTGTTGATGTTGATTCGTACATTTCTCACCGAAAAGATGAAGGTGCATCTTCTCATGTGTCATGCATTTTCTGGTCCTGAAATCACCAAAAAGCTTTCCATACTCATAAATGCAAATAAAATTCTGCTACTGTAATTGTTTTCCAGCTTAGGCGTTTTAAACCAAGTTAGTAAATTAAGCTGTATTATTTGCTACTTTAGCTTATGTGAGGAAACGAAATTGTATGTATGCATAAGGTAAAATTATGCACTGATGTAAAGTCATACGTTTTAAAAGGAGAAAAATTTTAGTTGATTTGTTTTTTTAATGTCATGTGGATTTTTATTTTAGTTTATTAAAAACATTTTTATTGAAGTGTAGTTGATTAAAGTCATATTGTTATATATGTTCTCTTTTTTTTTGATCAGAAAGACAGTAGATATTTCATAAAGCTTATTTATTTTGTAATACCTCATATTAGAACTTAACTTTAAAGTAATAAAAAGTAGTTTTAAAATACAATAAAAAACAAGTGCATACAGTTATCGACATAATGGAGCATATAATGGTTTTTTTAACGTTTTCTAATAAGATGTTTGTCCTCCCCCACCCCCCAAAAAAATCCACCAGATTGCTCTAGGTCAAGGATAACAAAAGCATGAATGATTCAGATGAACACCTTTTGAACTTTCCTCAGGAAGACTTGAGTGGTAGGATAACTTAAAATCTTAACCAGAATGCATGCAGGTGGCCATTTCTCGGCTTGAAACATCTTGAAACAGTTTCCGTGCCTAGCAAGGAGGCTCCTGGTGTCAGAGTGTGGCTTGCTCAAGAGGGAGGGAAAGAGAGTATGCAAATGAGCCCATATGTATTAGTTCAAGAGCAAGACTGAGCACCTGAAAGGTTAGAAGCCCAGAATCTCATTACCTTCCTCTCAGAAGCTGGCCAGAGTACATCAAGTGACCAAAAATGTTTTCATTATGTTTTATTAACTGAAGGAATTTCTGTTTCAGTTTCTGTAATAGACTATTAAGGAATATAGGACAACTTGTAATATTTTATTCTGCAAGAATAACAAAGGCAAACAATTAGCAAACTACTGAATTCGAGTGGATTTACTGTGGTAGATGTTTACCTAAACAAAAGTCTGTGCCTTGATTTTAAGTGTTACCGGATGAAAATCTTGGCTGAGCTGTCTGAGCTATTCCTGCTTATGAAATAGAGCTGTGACAACTGTATAAGACTTTGTAGTACACATTTTTGTACTAGCTTTATTCCTTGCTTCACATTATTGTCATACTTTTTAAAAAAATTTATGTTATCTAAAAGAATTTCATGTATCTTTAGAAATGCTTTAGGTCCTTTTTGGAAGTAGAAAGTTATAGATATACAGTGTGAGTTTTACACAATCATGGAAACTTAAAGACATTATGATTCACCAATAGGCACCAATTATTATAAGAAAACCTGAAGTCATTAGCCCAAATAAAGGATTAGAATTAACAATGGAATTGAACCTAGAGTATAATTAATGAAGTCTCTAATTGTTCTTCCTGTGTTAGTTCATTAAGCCTGACTATCGAGTGGATATTCGGGCATCTGTCTCTAACATCTGTCGTCTCTGATTCCCTGGGTTGAATCCATCAATGCCTGGGAAGAAGGGTATGATTTCCCTCCAAAACTTGAACGTGCTGGGAAAAAACCAAACCAATAACCATTCTCTAGTATGACAGCATGATAAAGAACCACCTTGAGGGGAGTTTAACTAACCTAAGACTTACAGGAAAAGATTAGACTTTGTGTTAAATGAGTTCACTAAATGAAATATATAAAACACAGTTTTCCCAAGAAACTTCTTTTGTGCTCACATTAGCTGAATTCAATTGCAAAGGAAAACACATATCAAGCACCTACTTTGCACAATATGTTCTTGGCTAATGATGGCTTTCATTGATTGAGCACTTATCTTGTGTCAGACTCGGTGTCAAGGGTTTTACATACTTTATCAAGTTTAATTTACTCCTGCCCTGAGGGCCATTGTTGGTATTCCCATTTACAAATGAGTAGACTGAGGCCCAGAGACAGCATTTAACTTGCCTAGTTTCACCCAATAAATGATGAAGTACGGCTCCCCGTTTGCTTCCAGCACTGAGCTTTTATCCGATACTCTGAGAATAAACTTGTCCCCTCCAGAAAGCTGTTTGTTGCATATCTTAGTCAGCTCAGGCTGCTATAACAAAAATAGCATAGACTGGGGGGCTCAAATAATACCCCAGTTCTGGAGGCTGAGAAGGTCAAGATCAAGGTGCTGGCAGAGTCAGTGTCTGATGGGGGCCCACTTCCTGGTTCATGTCTTTTTGCTGTGTCCTCACAATGGTGTTTTATAAGTACACTAATTCCAATCATAAGGGCTCCACCCTCATGACGTAATCACCTGAGGGCCCCAGCTCCTAACACCATCTCATTGGAGGTTAAATTTCAACATATGGATTTTGAGAGGTCACAAACATTCAGCCCATAACACAGAGGGCCTGAAAAGCCTTTTCCCCTTTTCTTTAATGGTCCAAGAATTAAAATGTGAATGAGGAGTTGGGATGTCAAAGCTAAGACACAGAAATCTGTCACTTGCTACTGATGGCCAGTGTCAAGGAGGCAAGGAAACTTTCAGAGATGTGTCTAGTTGCTTAGGTTTATCTTAACCTCTGCTTATGTAGGTTGTACATGGTCTACAGTGTGTCAGCCCCTGACCATGCACCATCTTTAGGTTCAGAGCGCTACTGTTGATGAGATAGTCGGGCAGATGTCTTCTAGATGATTGTTCTCAGCACCACAGACTCATTTTTCACAAACAAGAAGCTCACAGCCAGTGTCTGGGTCTCATCACATGAACTTTTCCCTGCAGGAAGGCTCTAAACAGTCTCACTGTGCTCAGAGACTAACAGGGTAGAGCAGAAACAAGTTTACCTTTTTCTTATTTTAGGATGACCTTTATTGGACTGGTGTTCTAGATAACACACTCATTAAGAATTGGAGAGCAGAAAGACCTAGAGGAAGGCAGAGGCACAGAAAGAAGCAAGAGATGTCTTTATCGTTTATTCAGCTTGTAAATTTCCAGGGTTTTACATTGAAAAAAAAAAAAAGGAATAGTTGCCTTGGCTATTATTAAAAGGGAACAATAAAACTTTAGCTGAAGAATAGTTGGTTAGCAAAAGCAATTCTAGGATAAGTTACAACGTAGAGGCAGTGTGCTGGGTTAAGATACTTTCCCTGTGGATAAATAAATATATAGTGACGTCCACCGCTACTTTTAAAGTAGTTTGGCTTCAGCTTGCACTGGCAGATGGTTGTATATATAAATATTTGATCATGGCCATTACCATTATTAATGTATAACATTTGGGAAGTTTTAGAGCTCCAGTTCATGGTTTTATTAGGAAATGCTCTCCTGTATGGAAGATGTGCGTTGCTAAAGTTTTCCCCTTTTGCAGTACAGCAAGTCCAGCAAAAAACCTGAAAGTGGACACAACGAAGAGGGTAAGAAGACCAGTTTTATTTTACCCACCTCACCCCTTCCCAAAGGTGACACAGCTTGGTTCCAAAAGAGGACCCTAAGCTTGTGATTTCTCCCATGGGGGAAGGTGAGAGCAAAGTGTGCACCTGGCTTCCCCATGCTTGCAGCACGATGCCCAGGAGGCCCACTTCCATCCTGCCCCGTGCAGAACACTGGGGGATCAGCAGGGCTACATCATCTGGGGGCAATCAGGAACAGCTAGGAGCAGAGAGAGAGGGTGGGAATTCAAAACTAGCAGCATGTGGATCTCAAAATCTGGCCACAAGCCTCCTTATTGGCTTGCAGACTCTACCAAGAGGCCTGTCCATGAAGCCTTCAGGACAAGCTGCTTGCAGACCCCCCATCAGCCAGTGTACCCTGTGTGCCCTTGTGCACAGCACCCTACATGCCCTTGCTAATGATGTATGTGAGGCCCCACTGAGAGCACACAGATCTCAGTAGCAGGGGTGGATGTCAGCAGCCAACTGGACACTGCTGGACTGGACTGGGTGTACAGCCTTGAAACTTCAGGGTACTGCCCTAGGGAACACACACAGGAGGCTCTAAGCACCCAGCCTGGATTTTGGGGGTCAAGAGAAGGTACACAATCCTAAGACTTCCCTCCTTGAATCTCTAGCTGGGCTAACTGATGAAAATCATTCTTCCCTGAAGCCAGTTACTAAAAACTGGAGCTGGTGACAACTTCTTCAAATGCGAAGACGGCAACAGGAGGCTGGGAGAAACACAGAGACTCAGGGAAACATGGCGCCTTCAGAGGAATGAAATCAAATCGCATTGGTGGAGCACAAAGAAATGGAGATTGATGACTTGCCTGACAAAGAATTCAAAATCATAATCTAAACGTAGCTCAGGGGACTTCCCTGGTGGTCCAGTGGGTAGGGCTCTGCTCTCCCAGTGTGGGGGTGCGGTGGGGTGGGGTTGCTGGTTTTGTTTTTTTGTTTTTTTTTTTTAAATTTATTTATTTATTTATTATTTTTGGGGGGGTACACCAAGTTCAATCATCTGTTTTTATACACATATCCCCGTATTCCCTCCCTCCCTTGACTCCCCTCCACCCTCCCCGTCCCAGTTCTCTAAGGCATCATCCATTCTCGAGTTGAACAACTTTTGTTATACAGCAACTTCCCACTGGCTATCTATTTTACAGTTGGTAGTATATATATGTCTATGTTACTCTCTCACTTCGTCGTTTTGATCCCTGGTCAGGGAACTAGATCCTGCAGGCCTGCCACAACTAGGAGTTCACATGCTGCAACTAGAAGTTCACATGATGCAACTAAGAAGACTACATGCCACAACTAAGAAGTCCACGTGCCACAGCCAGGACCCAGCACAACCAAAATAAATGAATGAATAAATAAATATTAAAAAAAATAAAAATAAATATAACTCAGTGAGCTACAAGAAATCACAGAAAACTAAATTAAATCGGGAAAACAATATGTGAACAAAACGAGAAGTTTAATAAAGAAATAGTAACCATAAAAAAGAACCAAATCGAAATGTCTGAACTGAAAAATTCAACAGCGAGTTTCAAAGACAGAGATTTGGAAAGACACTTCATCAACAAAGAAGCACAATGGCAAATAAGCACATGAAAAGATGCTGAACATCATTAGCCATCAGGGAAGTGCAAATTAAAGCTACAATGAGATACCACTATATACCTATTAGAATGACTAAAATTAAAAGGGTGACTGTACCAAGTGTTGGTGAGGAGGTAGAGGAATTGGACCTCTAGTACACTGGTGGGAATGTCAACTAGAATAACCAGTGTAAAACAGTTTGGCAGCTTCTGAGAAACGTTAAGTAAGGGCATTTACCCGAGAGAAATGAAAGCTTATCTGTAGGAAGATTTGTACAGGTTTATAGCAGATTTATTTTTAACAGCCAAGATCTAGAGACAACCAAAATGTCCGTCAGCGAGTGAATGAATAAGCAAATTGTGGCATTCATATTCATAGAATGAAATACTACCCAGCAATAAAAAAGGAATGAACTATTGATAGACACAACCATGTGGATGGATCACAAAATAATAACGCTGAATGAAAGAAGACAAGGGTACATACTACACGATTCCATGAGTATAAAACTCTAGGAAATGCAAACTAATCTGCAGTGTCAGGAAGCAGGTCGATAATCACCTGGAGATGGAAATGGAAGGGTTGGAGAAAACTTTGGGGAGTTATGGATAAATTCATTATCTTGATTGTGTTGAAGGGATAGGTCAAAATTTATCAAATTACATACTTTGAATATGTGCAATTTATTGTATGCCAATAAAGTTTTTTAAAAAACAAGCAAAGCTAGGAAGGTATATTTACAACAAATATGATACTCATGTGATATCTACAATAGATAAAAAACTTGTGTACATTGATATGAAAAACACGAATAGTCCAAAAGATAAATGGGCAAAGGTCACACACAATTTTTTAAAAATAATAAAAGTATGATTAGTGCTTTAAATAAGAAAATGTTCAATTTCACAAAGAATTGAGGGAATGGGAATTAAAATAACTTAAAAATATCAATTTTTACTTTAGGAATTATATTTAAGTGATTAAAAAACATTCATCAAGCTATGGTGAAATAGTCTCTCATATATCGCTAGTGGCCATGTAAATTTATATACATATATGTTCTGGACAACAATTTGGCAAAGTGCATTGCATACACAAACCAACATACAGCCTGAGCCTTGAAAATCAACTTGATATTGATCTAGTAATTCTACTATTGGGAACCTATCCTGAGAGAAGAAAATTTCAAAAATGAAAACCCCTCTTTCCCCCAAAGATATTCATGGCAATAATATTTATAATAAGGAAGTCTTGGAAAAAGCCTAAAATTGAATCATAGGAATTTTTTATTGTACCAATTATCTGAAAAATTATACAGCCCTACACATTTACAAAGATTTTATAATAACTGGGGGGAAAAGATAAACTAAAAACAAAGTACACAAAAATCTCATTATTATTACAATTGTGTTTTTTAAAAGTATTTTTTATAAAGAAAAAACATAATAAAGATTGGGTTTGATACAGCAAAGTGTTGACAATGGATTTGAGACTCTTCATTTATAGCTGATTATCCTCCCTTCTTTCTGATCTTTGGATATTTCCAATATTTTTAGTGACTGTATTATATTTTTGTATTCTTAAAAAAATACAGAAGCAGAATATTGGCCAATTATTTACAAATTTTATAGTTTGAGGATAAAAATTTGAGTTTCTCTTTTTTTTTTTAGTTATTTGGAGGCCACTAAATATGGGATGTTTCCACGTACAAAATAACATTTGGAAAGACCGCTACTCAGTTCCCATCTTTGCCATCAACTAACTGTGTTGGAAGATTTTGTTTGTTTGTCTGAATCTGTTTCTTGTCTTCTCACTGAGAGAACTGGACTAGTTTTGTGCATTCTTACATCATGTGTTTCTGGAGTACCTATTCTGGGCAAGGCCCTCCAGGTGGGAGCGGGGATGCTGGAAAACCTATGCAGCTCTCAGGATCCAAGATTTCCTCTGGGAGCTCCTGTGATGAGCAGACTTCTGAGAGCTGGCGATTTCCCATGAACCAGCCTCGGGGCGCACTGCTGGGGTTTAAGAGAACAAGTACACAGTGGTCTCTCTCACTGACAAGTGAGAATAGCCTTCAGATCTACAGGTAAATGCACATTTATCCCAGAGGCATGTCTAGATCTAAGCCAAAAGGACAAATAAGGTCAGAGGAAAAATTTTAAACATCAGACAAAAATAAAGCCTAATATTTCTTAGAGCCCACACAATACACCCACCATCAGTTCAGAGAGAAACAAGAGAAAAAACCGGCAGCTTGTGGGGAGAGTTTAGGAGGAAGAAAAGGCCAAATAATAGTGATGTCTGTGTGGAGGGCGTGACTCTGGACACTGTGAACTCGATATGTGTTTATAACCAAGTTTAACTGGTCTGAAGACTTGAGAGTTTTATAATAACTCGAGAGGCCAGTTCTGAATGGGTCATAAGTTCTACACTCATGGGAAGATGATGTAGCTCTAAAAAACACCTCGACCCCAGAACACGTCCTCCCGACCTCTGGACATCCTGCCTGACTTTTCCATCCTGAGTTTTTAATGCTGATGACTCCAGGGGAAGCCGGCTGCTGCAGACACTCATTGGGAAAAATGTGCTAGCTACCTTTAGCTCAGATCAACTTTATGCTTCTGATTAAAGCCTGAAAAGAGAATCTGTTTTGACTTTCTCCTATATGTAAAAAATGATCATTTGCTGATGGGTCCTCATGAAATTCAAAAAGAAAATTATTAGATGTATGTAGGCAAGTACCAGCTTGCAATGACAGTTTCAGCGAAGATGTAGAAGGCATCAAAAAATATATTGCTAGGAATGTTCTGTTTGTTTTCATTATCTAATGTTCACTGGGTTGGAGGTGAGTGTGCGTATGTGTGTGTTTCCATGTAGGGAGAAAGTGCAAAGTTATTAACATTTTCATCTGCAGAAACTGATTGAAATTGTGTTGACTGACTCACAAGTGAGATCCATTACAGGACGCTGGTTGGCACTGTCTTCTGAAAAGCACATGGTGAATAAAAGACTGTCATGTGGGTATGGGGTGGGGGGGCAGTAGTGGCCACTTCTGAGACAAGGGCTTTGAGGGGTGGTTTTAAGGGGGTTTGGCTCGAGTTGGAGGACCCTCCAGGCTCTGGCGAAGGGTTTGACAACAGTTAATGGGTCACACTCTGGCTTGTCACATCCCCAGGAAAAGCGGATCGGTTTTCTAAGTCCACGAGTGACAGGATTATTGTGTAAGTGCTTCCGAAATGCTTTCATCTCGACTCTTCTCATCTGAAGCTGTTGGAAGGGGCTTTGCCAAGAAAAGCAAAGAATAAAATCGAACATGCCCAGTGTTAACATCCTGGGTTTCACAAGCACAGTGCCAGGGACTTCAATTTTAAATGGGATGCCCTCGGAGCAGTCCGGCACTGGGATGGAAGCTCATCAGAGGACCGTTCGCACAGCCGAAAGGAAGAAGAGGGCCCAAAACACATTTCTTTGCCCTAGGCAGAGCCGTCATGCATGGAGCTTTTCCAGTCCAGCCGGGAGGGTCAGAACCTCTGCAGTGACAAACTCATCCAAAGGGTACATCCTGGGCCAGGGCAGCGACCCAGTTTTGTGCACGGCCCGCGGGGTGAGTGGGCTTTGTTCTGCAGCCCTCCCCCAGTGAAGCCCGATGCTTTCTCAGTGCTCCTCTTGATCCTAACACGCTAAGTGTGGTCCCCCTGCACCAGCATTATCTGGAGCAAGTGTTAAGAATGCAGATTCCTGTCCACAACCACCCCGACCTACTGGACCACAATTTTGGGCTCCCACACACCGAATCTGTATTCTTAAGCACAGGGAAGTTTGTGGAGCCCTGAGAAAGGCCGAAAGGTGTGGTTTGACATTTTTTCCTTTAGTCCTGCCCCAGCAGCAACCCTGCCCTGTGCGCTCTTCCTCTGGCCCCCAGACTGGAAACTGGGACACTAGGGGGCCACATACATGGGACCCCTTCACATCTAGCCATCTCCTGGGACTCGTTTGATGACTGTCTTCGGTAATCAAGTATGGGCTCCTCACCGCACCCGCCCACCTCTGCTTCTGTCCTGTTCACTCTGCCGCTTGTCTCTGCCCCCTACTCACCTACCTTGGGTCCTCTTGTGCAGCCCTTTTCCACTCACCCCTAAGTACCCTACAGAGTGGGACCAGGGTACGTCTTTTTTTTGTTGCTGTGAACAGACTGACTCTTGTCACTGGCAATTTCTTTGGAAGTTCTTTTTATCCGTATTGCAATTTCCATTCTGTTCAGGAGTGTCAGAATCTATGCAGTGATAAATCCAAGCATAGTCTACATTCTGGCAGGACCCACTGATGGCAAAAAATGTAAAGTGGGAAGTTTATCTCCGGCATGTCTACCTCCCCTCTGACAAGTGTCCTGTATCCTGATCTACCACCTGCAAGCTGGAGGCCAGGGAAAGCCAGTGGCATCAATCCAGTCTAAACCCCAAATCCAGAGAACCAGAGAAGCCAATGGTGCAGGTCCTGGTCCAAGTTCAATGGCCTGAGAATCAAGAGTGCTGCCAATGTCTGAGGGCAGGAGAAAATGAATGTTTCAGTTCAAGCAGAGAGCAAATTCTTCCTTCCTCTGCCCTTTTGTTCTAATCAGGATGCCCACAAATGGGAAGGTACCCACTCACATTGGGGAGGTGATCTTCTTTACAGAGTCTATCGATTCAAATGCTAGTCTCTTCCAGAAACACCTTCACAGATACACCCATTAAATAGTTTTACCGGCTATCTGGGCATCCCTTAACCCAGTCAAGTTGATATAAAATTAATCATCACAATGATTATAGGGGATAAAAATAAACGGATGGCAGAGAAACGTTACTTAAGTCAATTGCATCCTTAAGCATAAAAGATCTCAAATAAATCCGAGTTCTTGTTAGGGATGCTAATCCAGTAGTGGTCCTCTGATTTCGGGATGACACACAGGAGAAGGCTCGGAGTCTCACAGTTCCCTCTTCCGTGTCTCTGTGACTCTGAGCAGGATAAAGCAGTCTAAACACTGTGATGCACGTTGTGGAGCTGAAGAAAGAGAAGAGGAATCAAGAGAGTAGACTGGAGAAAAAGAATGTTCAGATCAAGATGATATATTGAGGCAAATTGAACAGGCCATTCATTCATGCCTCAAAGAATGGAATCATGTTATCTGACTTAAGGGTTGCAAGATTATTGATACCTTTATTTCTTCTAGCTCATGAAATTAATTGATGTTGGAAAAAATCTTTGTTAAAGTGAAGCAGAACACTTGAGTTATTTGGGGACAGGTCAGAGAATCACCATGACCTTTGAACACATCACTTAGGCCATCTCTTCTCACCTTGCCTAATGCTTCCATTGTCACAGAATGTTCTATTTAGAAGGAAACCTAAAAACTCTTATATGTGTCAATTACTATTAGAGTAGACACCTGGCTTTTTAAAAATTGCAAACTTCATTTCCTTCCAAGGATATTTCAGCTTGGAGTTAGCAATGCCCATTCATGTGTGTAGTGTCACAAGAACGCCTTGGGTGTAGCAGAAAAGAAATGGAATGTACAACTGCCCAATTTCCCATGACATATTGGAGAACACTGATGCAGCACAAAGATGTTTAGATAAACTCTACCTCAGGTCCTAGATAATTTCTGGGAAGAATATCTCAGAGTCTCTACAAAAGCTTTAGGAACAGACTGTCTTCAAGATTATCTACCTTATGCTGTCTGTTTTGGGCACTAAACTGACCTGTTAGTGAAGGTTCATTTCATTGATGACCTGCTTAGAAACTCAGATTGGGACGTCATCTTTCCTCACTTCTTGTCTTTGTCACTCCCAAATCTGCTCATCTTCCAGTGTCTCCAGGTCAGCAAATGACTTGTCTTCACCCTCTTGCACCCACTTCTCCCCTCAACATTCATCTAAGCAAACACCGAGTCTAATTATATCCCGTATCCATCCCCTCCTTTTCACTGTCATTCTCCTAGTCAAAGCACCATCATCTTTATCCTGGACCATGACCACAGCCTCCCACTGCTCTCCTATTTCTTCTTGTCTTCTCCCTTCCCCATCCAATCTCTGCACAGCAGCTAGGATGATGTACTCAAGACACCAATCTGACTGTATCTTACCCCTGCTTAAGGCCCTTCAGTGGATTCCTCTGTGATACGTTAGCATGGCCTCCAAGGCATGATCTGACTTCTGTCCCGCTCCACCCGAACTATATCACTTTTTGAGGAATACCACCGTCACCATGCCTTAGACACATAGACCTTCATTCTGTTCTTCAAACGGACTAAGAGCCTGCTGATTCAGGATCTTCATTCATGCTGTCTTTTCTTCTTGGGACTACATAGATCCCCCACCTTTGCCTCAACTCCACAAACTTGCCTGGCCAGCTCATTTTCAACATTCAGTCTCACCTTAAATGTCAGTTTCTCAGGAAAACCCACCGGATCCCTGAGATTTAGATTTCTTCTGTTAGATGTGCCAGAGCTGGGATAGTAAACGTTGTCTATAAAGGGTCAGAGAGTAAGTATTTTTGGCTTTGCTGGCCATTTGGTGTCGGCAGCAATTACTCAACTCTGCAATTGTAGTGGAAAGCAGCTGTAGACAATATGTGAATAAATGAACCTGGCTGTGTTACAATAAAACTCTATTTGTAAAAACAGGCATTGGACCAGATTGGGTCCACAGGCCATAAGTTGCCAACCTGTGCCTTAGAGCAACCTATCCTTTTGCTTCATAGTATTTACAATAATGTGATCATTATATCCGAACGATTATGGATTAATGTCTGTCTTAGCTTCCTGGACTGCTTTTTCATGAAGACAGAGATCAAACAGCAGCATCCAGGGGGTACAAAAGGTACCCAAATAAAACAGCATGTGACTCAAGCCAAGCTGGTTTGTCCCATCCCAAGTCTTCAGCTTAAGCAATGAGGAGAAGACTTGTGGAGGACAATAACCTGAGCATTGCTACAAACTTTTTCGCATCATGTGGAGCCTGAGAATGGAGCCAGCACTGAGGAAGTGAAAGTCTCAGGTCTGAGAAATGAAGAGAATAAATTGGATTGTGATTATATCATTCAGGCTCTGAATCAAGCCCTACCTGAAATGTTCTTTAGCTTTTGTCTACAAAGTTACATGAACCAATATATTCCCATTTTTTATTAAACACATTTTAATTAAAATTTTCTGTCACATACAATGGAAAAATATTTATTTAAGGCCTGATATTTTCTCATTTGCATAATGGGAATAATAAAACCTAAATAAAAGACTACCATAAGCATTAAAAATATATATAAATATATAAATGACTGAGTATTGTACACAGAAACCACTCATGTATATTAAATAAATGAGTAATTATTCTCTCTAACAAATAGATATGATTCTATGAAGGACTATTTATAATAATGTATCTTTATCTCCTCATCCCATTTAAAATTTTGATTATGGAAAATCTTATTACTATTTGGAAAGCAATCAAAATGGAGCTATTATCTCAATATATAGAACAAGTCAACATGAAAAGGGGATGTAATAATAATAATAATAATAATAATAATAACAACTTGTTTTATCCACAATTTTAACAATAGATATCTTACATAAAAACATACTTGCAGACGCCTCACCAAAGAAGATATACAGATGGCAGATAAGCATATGAAAAGATATTCAACAGCATATGTCATTAGGTAAATGCAAATTAAAGCAACAGTGAGATACCATTACCCTCTATTAGAGTGGTCAAAATCCAAAACAGTGACGATACCAAATGCTGACAAAGATGTTGAACAACAGGACCTGTCCTTATTTGCCGGCGGGAATGCAAAATGGTACAGCCACTTTGGAAGACAGTGTGGTGGTTTCTTACAAAAATAAACATACTCTTATCGTACAATCCAGCAATCAAGCTCCTTGGTATTTACCAAGATGAATTGAAAACTTATGTCCACATAAAAACTTACACATGCATGTTTATAGCAGCTTTATTCATAACTGTCAAAACTTGGAAGCACCTAAGATGTCCTTCAGTGTGCATCGGTGCTATAAAGGTGAGCATAGGTGCCTTCCAAGATGTCCTTCAGTATGTGAATGGATAAACAAACTGTGGTACATCCAGACAATGGAATATTATTTAGTGCTAAAAAGAAATAAGCTATCAAGCCATGAAAAGATATGAGGGAAGCGTAAATGCATATTATTAAGCGAAAGAAGCCCATCTGAAGAGGCTACAGTCTGTATGATTTCAACTATATGACACCCCAGAAAAGGCAAAACTATGGAGACAGTAAAAAGGTCAGTGGTTGCCAGGGTTTGGGGGGAGGGAGGGATGAATAGGCCGAGCACAGAGGGCTTTTAGGGCAGTGAGAGTAGTCTGCGTGGTGCCACAAAGGTGGATACTTGCCATACATTTGTTGAAACCTGTAGAATGTGCAACGCCAGTGGTGAACCCTAACGTAAACTGTTGCCTTTGGGTGATAATGATAGGTCAGTGTAGGTTCATCGATGGTAACAGAAGCAGCACTGTGGTGCGCAGATGTCCACAACGGGGCAGGTTGTACGTGTGTGGGGACAGGGGTTATATGGGAACTCTGTCTGTTCTGCTAAGTTTTGCTATGAATCTGAAACTCTAAATAATAAAGTTTATTAATGTAAAAAAGTAGTTTTTTAAAAAAGCTTGCCCATATAATGGTTCAAAGAAAAACTATTCAAAAATCAAACGTTTCCTGGATACCTACCCCCAAGTTCTTCCCCTAAGACAGTATTTTTGAAGAATCAGAAAAGAAACAGAGGAAAAAAGCAACTGACCAAATCTCCAAACACACCTGAGGACTAAGCACGCTGTGTCTTTGGTACCAGCTTTTCAATCTTCATCATGAGTACGAAGAGAATATGTGAATAACCATTGACAAATGCTTGCCAAGACATGAAAACAGCGGGAATGCGTCTGACTCAAGGAGCAAACGATACAAAACTGAGAATAAAACAAAGATGACAAGACCTAGAATATAAATTGGAGCCAATTTCCCCCTTTGCGGAGCCTTCGACTGGCTACTCACACTACTCAGAATCAAAGCCCCAGTCTTTCCCAGCACCAAAGAGGCCCTGTGTGAGCTGGCTCCAGACTCCTTCTCCAACTACATTTTCCACCACTCCCTCCCTGCCATTCTGGCTTCCTTGTTGTCTCTGTCTCAGGGCCTTTGCACTTGATGTTCTCTTTGCCCGGAAAGTTTTCCTTCACCTGTATGATTTCCTATCACTCATTCTATTCTCTAATCAAATGTTATTTCTGCAGAGAGGACACCTGTGGCCACAAGATTTAAAATATCAACTTCCCTTCAGCCTCTCTATTTCTCTTCCCTGCTCGATGTCTTTTCACATCGTTAATCATGTAAGTTACATATTGCTCTGTTCTCCTGTTCCGTGTCCGTCTTCCCCACCTGAATGTGAGCTCCAGAGGATGGAGTTCTCTGTCATTGGGCTCCCTTATCTTCACCTCAGCATCTACAACAGTGCCTGACACACAGTAGCAACTCAATACATATTTATTGATTGAATTTGTTGCAACCAATTTCTATATGTCAACTTGGCAACTGCATTAAATCCATTGTTTAATTTTCTAACAATCAAAAGAAATCTCAGTAACTACAAACCTCCCTGGGACAGCTCACCTGTCCCCAGCGATGGAGGCGTAGGTGGCTGAGAGTGTTACCGGCCTCATTTATTCCACATCAAACTCAAACACTCATAATGTAAAGTATATCACATGCTTTCTCATGGAACTGAGACATACTTTTCAAGAGGATTAGCTTATAAGAGTCAGATAATCCCCCTGGGTTGAATAAATAGATCTTATAGAAATTCCTGGGGCACGTTCTACATAAGGCCTTTCACTAAAATTAAATTAGCAACAAAATGAGCTTTTCTTGGGTGTAAATTCAAGTGGGTTTTCTTTCACAAGCTGTTTTAAACTATCATAATCTGATAGGCAGGGTCCTCCCCCAGACACACACGATATTTCAAACGCCTCATCTTGGAAACATGTGCCCCCAAGCCCAGGAAAGAGGGAAGGAAAGGAAAGCTGGAACTCCCCAAAGGCAGTAGCCAAGTTTGTGAAGAGAGGGAGATTAGGGACATATAAAAAAGAACCTAAGAATGTCAGTAATTTAGGAAAACTACTTGCTTAAATTGGTGCCTGTGACAATGTGAAATACACAGAGGAATGGCGGTGCATAAAGTAATCAGCCTGTCAGTTGCCTCCTGACCCTTCAACAAACCCAAACCGAGATGTTGATTATGTCACAACCCAGCGGCGTTTGTCAATAACTGCCACTGGGGCAGTGACCTAACCAAGGGCACGTCCACAGAGCACACACGATGCTGAGGTTTGCTAGCCTCCTACAAAAATGTTGGTCCTGGCGAGGTCAGCAGAGCATCCTCTTTCCACTCGGGTGCAGTGCTGTCCGCTCCCGACTGAATCACACACTGTGCAAATATTTTACTTTCATACATCATCTGTAGCGAGTGTAATACTGAGATTTAAAGGTAAATAGCTAGAGAAATTGCAGTTGCATTATCGGGCTGACATTCTATCATCGCAAATCAGATTCTGCCTTGTGCGGCCCAAAGCAAACAGTGGTTTTAGTCAAAACCCTTTCTGTGTGGCTTCGTTCAGACCATATATACAACGCTGTGATTTTGGTCAACAAATAATCAAATAAAACATATTTTGTAAGGATTTTTCCCAGTGAAGGGGTTGAACTCTTTATTTTAAAATCGTACTGTTTCTTCTCACTAGAAGGAGTCAGAACTAAACTGGGGAGAATTGATGTCCTAGGTGTGATTTAGAACAAGAAGAAGAGAGTAAACTTGAGCTAGAATATTAACGCACACGTGGTCCCTGAAAGGATCTGGCTTGGCCACTGCAGATCCTCAGCTGAAGAGCTTAGGCCTGAGGGTGCCTCTCTTATATGACAATGAGCGGAAGGTGAGGCATGGCTTAGACGTGAAGGGAAAATTCAAGGTGGATTTATTCAATCTTAATGAGGCCAACCTCGTGCCAAGTTCTGTGCTGGGATGTGGGGATGGAAAGCAACCCCCTCGCCCAGTTACTTATAGAAGAATCAGGACAAAGGATGCATAGACACCTATGAATGTGAAATAAAATTTGTTACTTACACAGTAAACAGCGAAAGGATTCCCTAAGGAGAAAGGCCCTGGAGTGAAGTACGAGCAAAACTGGGTACGGACTTAAAGGGTGTATCTGGGGTGAGCGTTCCCCAGCATAGGCTAGAAGTTGTGCTGTTTGACATTTCCACCGGCATAGAGATGAGAGTCCCTTGCATGGGGTCACACAGGGGACAGGCAGGAGGGGCTATAATATACTCTCCAAAGAGTGTCTTCCCTATTCTGCTGGGAGGCAGAAGCCATGTCTTAATCATCTTTACAAACTCCATTCTGCTAGCAATGAATTTACGCAGTCACTCCTACTGGCCTTCTGGTTCTGTTTCTCTGAGAACACTGATTGATTCAGTCTTTCCCCATTAAGTATATTAGCTGTAGGTTTTTCTTAGATGCCCTTTACTGAAATTGAGAAAATTCCCTCCTGTTTCTAGTTAGCTGAGACATTTTATCAGGAATGGATGTTGGATTATGTCAAATGCTTTTCCTGCCTGTATTGAGATGATCACTTTTGGTCTTTTAGTTTGTTAATATGGTGAATTGTATTGGTTGATTTCCAATGTTAAACCAATTTTGCATGATGGTCATCATGTATTTTTTAATATTTATATTCTTGGGTCAATTTGCTAAAATTTTTTAAAAAATGTTTTCATCTATGTTCATGGGAGATACTGGTCTGTAGTTTTCCTTTCTTAGAGTGTCTTCATCTGGCTTTGATACAAAGGTAATGCTGTCCTCATAGTTGGGAAGTATTACCTCCTTTACAATTTTTTGGAAGACTTTATATAGCAATGGCATTATTTATTCTTTGATACAGAATTCACCATTGAAGCCATTCAAGCCTGGAGTTTTCTTTGTGGAAATGTTTTTAACTGCAAATTCAATTTCTCTAATAGATATGAGACTAAACAAAGCATCTATTTCTTCTGGAGTGAACTTTGATAATCTGTGTTCTTCAAGGAATTTGTTCACTTCATCTAAGCTGTGGAATGTATTCACAAAAAGTTATTCATACTATTTCCTTAGTATCTTCTTAATATCTCTAGATTCTTTAGAGATGACATTTCTCTCATCCTGATATTGATAATTTGTGTTTTTTCTCTTTGTTTCCTAATCACACTTATTAATCCTATCAAAGAACTAATTTTGGTTTTATTAATTAACTCTATTCTTTTTTTGATTTTTATTGCATTTTCTGCTCTGATCTTTATTATTTCCTTTCTCCTTGCTCTAAGTTTAATTTGATTTTTTTCTAGTTTTTTAAGATAAGAGGTCATGGATTTGAAACCTTTAGCCTTTTCTAGTGCAGTATTTGTACTATGAATTTCCCTCTAAATGCTGCTGTAGTACATCCCTTAGCTCACAAAGTCCATGGGACTCTACCTGAGTTTATCCTCTCTGCACTGCTGCCTAGAAACTTTCTCAAGGCAGCAAGCTGGGGCAATCATAGATAGTGCCCATCTCATTTGCTTCATGTCTCTCAAGTATCACTGTCTGCTTTTGCTTAATGTATAGGGTCTTGAAAACGGTATATATGTATATACATATAGATTATATGTATATATATATACATATAGTCTATATACATATAGACTACTATATATATAGTCTCTTTATTTTTGGTTGTTTCACATGAGGGGGTAAATCTAGTCTGTGTTTCTCCATCTTGTCCCAAAGGAAAAATTTTTTTGTTTGATTTTTAATTTGTGGAGTTTGTTTTTTGTTTATTTGTTTTATTTTTATTTATTTATTTTATTGGAATATAATTGCTTTACACTCTTTTACCAGTTTTTGAGGTACACCAAAGTCAATCAGCTGTATTTATACACATATCCCTATATTCCCTCCCTCCCTCGACTCCCCCCCACCCTCCTCATCCTGGCCCTCTAAGGCATCATCCATCATTGAGTTGATCTCCCTTTGTTATATAGCAACTTCCTACTGGCTATCTCTTTTACAGTTGGTAGTATATATATATGTCTATGCTACTTTCTCACTTTGTCCCAGTTTCCCCTTCACCCCCCGCCCCTCCCAACCTCGTGTCCTCCCGTCCATTCACTGCATCTGCATCCTTATTCTTGTCTTGGGTTCATCAGTACCTTTTTTTTTTTTTAGATTCCGTATATATGAGTTAGCATATGGTATTTGTTTTTCTCTTTCTGGATTACTTCACTCTGTATGACAGACTCTAGGTCTATCCACCTCATTACATATAGCTCCATCTCATTCCTTTTTATAGCTGAGTAATATTCCATTGTATATATATATGCCACATCTTCTTTATCCATTCATTTGTTGAAGGGCATTTAGGTTGCTTCCATGTCCTGGCTATTGTAAAAAGTGCTGCAATAAACATTATGGTACATGTTTCTTTTTGGATTATGGTTTTCTCTGGGTATATGCCCAGTAGTGAGATTACTGGATCATATGGTAGTTCTGTTTTTAGTGGAGTTTTTTTTACACATACGCTTTTACTTTTATGTAGGTAAATATACTGATCGATTTATTTACATTTTTTTCTGTCTCTTTAATCATAAAAGTTTACCCTCCTCCAGAAATCTGAATCACACATACCTTTGTTTCTTCATCTGATTTTCATTCATTCACAAATTTATCCAGATTTTAACGCACAATGTGAGATGAAGTTCTAAATTATTTCCCGTGTGCCTTCCTCCCCCATCCAAATAGCCAAGTGATTGTCCCAGCATCATTTGTTACAATGCTTCCATTAATTTGGGATAAAGCCCTATCATTATATTTTTACAAAAGATATAATCCATTTCTGGGATATTCATTATGTTACTCTGATCTTTCTTCTCTCTCCCTTTCTTTTTCTTTCTCTGCCTTAAAAAAAATAGTACATTTTAAAAATTATTTTACCATATTTAAAAAATTGTTTTATGATATTGTTTTACAAGCTTCAGTCAGTTATGTGCAGGAGCTAGCTTTTACCAGCTCACAGGAGCCAATACTGTGCATGTCTTTCCAATGCTGTGTTCAAGTCATGTCATGCTGGTAGCTTGAAATAACCCATAGTGAAGGTATTTATACCACAGAAATTGGCAAACACTGGACACCAGGGTTTTTTTTTGTTTCTGTTTTTGTTTTTCCCTCTGAAAGCCAGCACACCACCAGGGCTAGTTCATCCTCATAAATCTTTTCACAAATTGTTTGCTATTCACACTTATCATACCACATAAACTTTAGAGTGCTTTTAAGATCTTTGTTGGCATCATATTCAAGCTTATTTATTCTGGAAAGAATTGACACCTTCCAACTTATGACATTCAATCTTCCCATTCTAATTAAAGGTCCATAACTTCATTTAAATTTTTTTCTAACAAATCTCTTCAAAACATGGTCAATAGTTTTCTCTATATGGATCATATAAATTTTATGGGGTATATTGTAAAGAGTACTCTAGACTGAAATTGTGATAAATTTGCAAAATTATTGACCTGAAAGAAATGAGAATGAGAGGAAACATACCTAGATGTCCCTTGGAGAGTTGAATTTCATATTCATCTAGCACTAACAACATCCTGCCTCATCTGACTCCAAAGAGGCAACAGACAATGTCTGGGATGCTCATTCTCAAAAAACAAACCAAGGGACAGAAGATGGGTCATACCAGGCAAAGCCAAAGGGTCTGGAAGCTTTATTCCAGAGAAGAGAAATCTAATGTTTAATTTGGTAAATAATATAAAAATTCTTCTGAAAAATATACTAAGGAGTTCATCCAAGAATGAGATTAGAAACAGTGGAGAGGAAATTTATACAACAGTCAGAATTAGATGAATGGACATTTCAGTTTCTTTTGATTCTTGTAGGCTAAGATTTAAATTCTCTTTGTTTATGGTGAACTAACAAGAAGCAGCAGAAGTTTCAGTTCGATGTAAGGAGAATTCCAACTCTATTAATGCAAACAAACAATGAAAACAACAGAATAAACACTAGAAAGGAGTTTGCAGAAGGCTGGGTGTTCTCCAACTGAATATTTAGCCTGAATCTGTGGCAGCATACTTGGAGATGATGGTCTCAGTATGGCAACGGGGGTATTTTATTTATCTGGCAAGGTAGCTTTAAAAAACGAAATCATGCTTGTGTGTCTCAGGTGGTGGAAGATACATTCTCCCATTTGCCCCAGTCCATCTACTTTCTATTGCTTTTTATCTTTCTACTGGAAGTCTGCTCTCATCACTTATACAACCTGGTGGTTCTGAAGGCAGACACACATGAAATCTCTGGTTTAAGCATTCAGTGCGCTGAAGTTGAGATATTAAAAACCAATGCCAGTCCTAGAATTATAAAAACCTTATATTTTAGGTTAAGAATTATTATTCACATCTTGGACTTTTAATCTTTTTTCTCGATACTTGCTGGCATAATTTATGTTCATTAGCAATGATTCAATAGTAGCATTTAGGAGTGGATAATGTTGCCTGCCAGCAAGTGAACATGGTAGCATTTCCACTTTTAGAGATGAGTTTGCTGAACCACTTTCCTGATTGATTAGGGCATTAAGTATTGAACAGTGAGGCCCAAAGATCAATGATAAATAAAGAAATCTTAAACTGTATGTTCTCAAAATACATTTCTAGAGAATAAGACAATCTTTGTTTGTTTTCTGCATATAGAGATATCCTGGAGCCATTTTGACCATCACATACACAAATAGATAAACAACAGTTCTAAAGGTTCAGCTGCTACAAAGCAGAAAGTGACCTTAGAGAAATAAATCCTAATCACAGAGGCAATTCACGATTATTGAACTTCTAACCATGGTTCTTGACCTTTTGCATCAAATGGTAATGCAAATGTAAAAAAATAATAGAAAATTGAGTACGTGGACCCCATGAGGTCTGTGTCAGTGACTCAATCCACTTGGCAAGCTTATTCTTGCTTTTGCCCTTAACTTCTTAGCTTCAACTTGGAATGAGAAAATAAGGAGAGAAATGGCCCAATGGAGAGCAAATGTCACACCCTCAACATGGCTTTAATATTTAATATATTAGAAACAATATAAATTTGGGTTGAAGAAACTGGTTTTTCTTTTCCTTTATATGCAGCAGCAGAATTCCATACACAGTGTTTTGAAAACCAGAGCCTCCTGAATAAGGGTTTAAAGTTATTTCTTAGTATTTGTTTAAGGAGTTTTGGATAGGGTCATATTTTGAACATATGTATAAAACAGCATTCCATAATTGATTTATTAACATATGAGGTCATGTTTATGATTTCTTTCTGAAATATTTAAAAGCAAACTATAACTGCATAATCCTATAAAATCTATTCATCACAAACCTGCTTCAAAAGTTCATAAAAAGCACAAAAAGAGCCAGCATATTGTATTTAGTTATGGTTGAAGTTTGTACTCCAAAGGATAAATGAATACGATTTGTATTTGCTATGGATCCGGCTGGGTTTTATTCACATTGCATTACATCTCAGGAGAGAGTTTGCTAAATAAGTCCAAATGGCAGAGATTCAGAAATCCAGAAAAATGCAAACATCACATTTTTTTTGATGATGGACAAGACAGGAATGATTAAGAAGTCCTTTAGAAAATATTACGTTTTCAAATGTTTTCAAAAGGCCACAAAATTCCTAAAAGCTAAATCCCTTCCCATCTCATTCATCTTTGACTATCCTGTCATTGGATGCGATCTTTAAAAATATAATGTGCATACTTCGCTCTGCTAAGACCTTTTAACTTAGGTTTCCTGTATCCTTTATATTCAGATACATTTACTTGTCACTGTTCCCTGCTGATCTCAATGGTTACCAGAGAAAACTAAGGTCCTATGTTGACTCAAAGATAGGGTTGGCGATTTTTTTGTAGTATAATATCTGGGTTATCAGAAAACACCTTCTAGAAAATTACTCCCCCCAAAGTGTGTTAATACCTCACTCTTTTATCAAGGGTGTCTGGAAGTTATTGAATTAAATGTACTCTAACTTGTAAATGGTTGCTATTAGATCTCTTAATGAGAATAGTTTTTATTAGTGGGGAGGGTAGAGATCTGGCGCTCATAGGAATCTTTAGAAGGGGAAAGAGAACATTTCTGGGGAAAGGGCAAAGGTCAAGAAAAAAGAGTCTTGGGGTTTTAAAGATGAATAGCCCATTTCACAGTTTTCCTGAGAAAGGAAGTAAAGAAAGTGACAGTGCCTGAGCCCAACTAATTGTCACAATGGCGATGTCACACATGTGGAGCTGTTTAATTCAATTGTACTCTTGAGAGGCTATTTTTTTTTCTTTTACAGATAGGAGAAGTAAAGCATAATGTTTTTACGTGGATAAAATCATGACTGTTATGCGAATATATACGTCAGAGGTTTTATTTAATTCATTAGTTAAAAAGAGCACCAACAAGATGTAACAGGTACAAGGAAAAGTCTTCGAATAAAACTGATCAAGAATGCTGAAATGATTTTGCTCATAAATGCAAAACTGGTCAATAGCTACAAGGTAATAACCACTGGCATCTCCACAAAGATCAAGTTCATTTACATCTGCATGGGCAAGAATCATCTGCATCACTCTAATTTTCCTGCAATTTAAAGAGCTACAAAAAAACAATGAAAGGTGTAGACCCCTAAAAATTAGATAACCCCCTGGAGAATCTGTCTAGACCAGGTTTTCTTCATCTCATTTTGGGCCAAACGATTTTTCACAGTGGAGGTCTATCTTGTGTGTGATAGGATGTTTCACAGCATCCCTGCTCTCTGTCCACTAGATTCCAGTAGAAACCCCCAAGTTGTGACGACCAAAAATGTCTGTCGAAATTGCCAAATATCCTTTAGGGGGACAAAATCACCCCAGGTTGAGACACTGGTTTAAATAATGCCCGGTATTCCATTGAAAGGATGCCAGTCAACTTTACCCATTTCCAGGTCTTCCACAATTTTTCCAGACAGAATGAGATTGAGAAAAGTTAAGTACCTTTGTCAAGATTACCTACTACAAGGTGGTGGAATGAATTACAAAATCATTCCAGAGCATATTTCTTTTTTATTCCACCACTGTGAAAATAAGAATTGGTGATATTTAGCTCCTCACATGAAATTTTCCCTTAAGAATTACAATACAAACAATCCTGGGCCTCCTTGCCCCAAGAATCATTTCTACTTGATGCCGCTGTTAAGAGAAACATAAATCTAATCCAAAGGTCTAGAAAAGTAATGTCTTCACTGAAGTCTCTTGATGAAGTAGAAAATGAGAATTTCATCACATCAGAAACAGCCAAACTTCTTAAAACTCTTTGCAGGCATCTACTTTCTGAAACACCATCACTTAGCTTTGTAGCTGCTTCCCTACTATCTCTTCTGTCTCCCTGAAACTCCAGCTTGCTTCTGTCTCATCTAGTCTCATGCTCCAGGGAGAAGTTGCACTATGCCTTTCCACAAATTAATTTTGTCTCCCTACCTTTATTTTTCTATTTATTTCTTCACCCCTTTATCTGATCAGCACAACAAAGAGGCTGAAGGGGAGAATAAAGGGTAAAGCTGTAAATCCTTTCATCTTGGTATTTTTGATCCTATGCAAAAGTTAAAAAAAAAAAACCTTTTTAAATGAGAAGGTAGGTAGTAACTCACTGAGGGTCTGTCCATCAGAAGAATCTAGAAGCAGTGACACTTCAGGAACTATAAGCACCACTACTGCCCAGAGCCTGGTTTCTAAATATCAAGATCTCCATTAACAGGACCCAGGGCTCTTTAGAAAAATGTGTGAGTCTGGAACATCTTAAACCAGAAAGGGAGGAAAGGCTCAAACATGAATGATGGGAACATGTCAAGAAAATGCAGGAGCCAGCTAAAGGAGTTTTCATTGCCAAATTCAAAACAATCTGAGCAGCAGAAAGAAGAATGGCAGTTATGGGCACAGCACAAAGAATCTATGACTCCATAGCGATACTCAAAACAAAAAGAAAAACAAAAATCTTTGGGTGCTGGGAAGAGAAGGAGAAGCCAAAGTTTTCTGTACCAAAAAATGCTAACTAATAAATGTAGAGGGAATGTTAGAAATAGTATCTACAGTTTGTCTGCAATTATTTTAATTCCTTTAATTACCAAAGTAATCATACATATATTTTTAGCAAAAAATTCTACCTCTCCATCCATGTATGTGTACTTGGATTTTATGTAAAAGTCTTTAGGTTCCTCTGCTAAAATAAGTTTGAAAACTATTGTTATACAGCTTACTTCATATATTTTATTTACATGTCTGCCTAGATTTTGTTGTCCAGGTTTAAGAAATGTAATTAACCATATTTTAATTGTGGTCAAATTTAAAAGTCTTTATTATGTTAAAATGGACCTCCTCATTAGTAACTTTCTTTGTACATCTCGATGGTTTCCTCCGGATAAATGCACAGAAGTGGAATGCAGATCCAAGGGATGAGAACAGTTTTAGAAATTTTCGTGTAGATTTTCCAGAAAAACAATGTACCAACTTCTCCTTTGGGCAGTGGGCTTGTGTGACGTTGTGATTTGTGAATAGTAACCATCATGCTGGCTCCCATTTCCTGGGCACCTGCACTATGCCCCACAGTTTGTAGTTGTCTCTTCTATAGTCCTTCCAACCACTGGCAAGGTTGGTCACCTTTTCCCCATAAAAACGAGGACCCGAAGCTGGAATTGGAGGTCCTTTCTCTGGGTCTCTAGCACCTATGCTCTTTCCATTTGGCTGAGCTACCTTCCACGATGTACTAAAAACAGGGTCTCATTTCCTGTGACTCTGTGTCTCTCCATGTCTAATTTTCACAAACTGTAACTTGCTCTTTACTCAGGAGAGGGAATAATCTGCTTTCTCATCCTGTTTGCTTCAGTACCTAGTTTGGATCCCACTTCCCAGAAGGCTAGCTGAACTAACACTCCCTTCTTCCCCCACAGTTCACAAAGGGTGTATGAAAAGGACACATACACACACCACACACAGACACACATACACACTCGTTTGATGCCTCCAAGTCTAATCCAAAATCATATGATTCTTTCTCTCCATTCCATATTCTTTATCTCCCTTTATCCATAGGGAAGACCCTGGTTCCCAACAATATCAGTATATTTACTTACTTTCTCAATCTTACGATACAATATTTCAGAATCACTCTATCAATACCACTGTCAAACAACAAATCTACAGAGTCACGTTGAATTCCTTGAAATTCCTTTCTGTCCTTAGCCTGTATCCCTTTGAGGGTGTACAGTCAGAGGAAGAGGTCCAACGCTTATTTAGAAGAATTCTTTGTGGTTATGTTATCAATTTCATATACAGTTAGACCAACTTATTTCCATTTGTATTCAAATTTAGGATCTTCTCCATCTTTTCTGATTTAACTCTATATTTGAATATAAGCATGATTCAAAAATCAGAACTCTATACTCATAGAAATCTTATTTCCTCACTATCTCTTCAACTATGTTCCCACCTACCTCTTATAAAGAGCCAATTTGATTCACTTCTGGCTTATGCCAGAAATCTTATTTTTCCTTCTGTCTTATGTACAAGTAGCACATTATATACATTCTTTTTCACCTTGCTTTTTTCTCACTTAATATATTTGGAAAATTATATCTATCAGTTCATAGAAATCTTCTTCATTTCTTTCTTTTTAAATTTCTGCATACTGCTCCCCTGTGTGGCTGTATCATTATTTATTCAACCATTCTCCTAAGTATTGGCATTTAGACAACTTCTAACGATTTGCCGTTATAAATCACAACTTCAACACATAATTTTCTGCATAATTTTTATATTCCTACAGGTATATCTTCAGAGTAATTTCCTAGATGTTGGATTTGGGAGGCAACAGGTAAGTGCGTACATAATTAGAAGCTGCCTCCTAGCAATTTATGAAAGTCTATTTCCTCAAAGCCTCATCAAGAGGATGTTATCAAATTTTTGACATTTTGCCTGTCAGATTCAGGAGAAATTATACCTCTGTGCAGTTTAATTTGCATTTCTCTTATCATAAGTGAAGTTAAACATTTCGGTGTACAAGGGTCATTTGTATACATACATTTGAATACATTGTGTGTATGTATATACATCTATATATCTCTTCTGAATTTTCTATTTATCTCTTTTGCCTATTTTACTGTTGGTTTTTTTCTTCTTTCTCCCATAATTTTTAAGAGTTCTTTATATATAAGGGGTATTAACCTTTTGTCTGTGATATATGTTGCAACTATTATATTCCAGTTTAACATTTGTGTTTTGACTTAAGATCTTTTTTGCACACACAATTTTTTTTTAACTCAATGTTTTCTTTGTTGCATCTGGACTTGGAGTCATAGCTGGAAAACCTCTCTCCATGTCCAAGTTTTATAATGAAATTCACCTGTTTTATTCCAGTACATATACGGTTTCATGTTTTACATGTAAATCTCTCGCCCATTTGGAGTTTATTTTTGTGTATGGTGTAAGGGAAAAGAAGATTTTAAAATTAACTTTAAGGTTGCCATTTGCCTGGCTTGTGATTTCTTTCAGGAACTTGCTAGAATGTATGACTTATAAAATGCAAGTGCTATGAGGACAGGGGACATGAAGTGGCAACATTAGTGTGAGATTCTCACGCACAGGAGATTCTCTTTCTGAAGAGGCTGGCTAGTCCTTGAGCGTCACTATTCAGAGCCTACAGTGTTGGCACTGAAGATGTGAGTTGGGACCGGGCTGAATCACTGGCAAACTGCTTTCTGGCAGGAGGGTAAAAAGGCAATGAAGAGAAGTCAGGGAAGGAGGGAAATCTGGGTTGACCGGTGATGGGTTCAAAGAAAGGAGAGTTACCTCCCGCTGAGCTGCAGAGGCTGAGAGGAGCATCAGTGGTTGCAGTTCCTCAAAGGGCCAAGATGGTCATGGTCAGAGTCAGGGTAGAGGGTGGGTGTCATGGGGTGACCATGAAGCTGGGAAGACGGTGGGGCTGGTGGCCGTGGTGCCTCTGCCAAGATAGCTCTTGTTAGTCTGAGTTCTGTGCTCTGGATCTAAAGGGTTGGATTGAACCCAGCATTTCAAGTGATCTGTATTCTCCAAACTCGGGGGTGGGAAGAGAGAGAAACGTCAGCCATCTGAGGGAGTTTTATGGATAAGCCCCAGGTGCATTCAAAAATGCATCGTACAGAACGAAACACAACTTACGAGGATTTAGAGAGATTTCTGACACAGACCATGAAATCTGGCTCACGGAGACATCTATGAGTCAGGGGTATTCCTCTAAGCAAAAACAAACTAATTCCACTAAGTGAATTATTGCTGGATATGAGACCAAAAGAGAGTTAGTATTTTATTTTAATTGATAGAATCACCACCGCTTCACCCAATCCTCTCCTGCCCTCTCAGTGGCTGGGTCCTCTAACACCAGGATGCAAAGATAACCCAGAGGGCCTGTGCCGGCTGGTGGCCAAGCCAGGATTGAGGGGCCCTGGTCTTATATTCATAATCTAAACAAAGGCCTCATAAAATACTTTTCACCTTAAAATGACATCAGCTGTCAATAAAAGTCAAGAGGGCCTTGTGATGGGTTCAAAATACCATTTTAAATATAAGGGAGTGGGGCAAGGAGCCCCTGATAGGCTCAGGTAGCACTCTGGAAATGGGACCCAAACTAGGTATAAAGGAAACAGACTGAGAGCGGTTACTTCCCCTCCTGAGTAAGAAGCAGGCTATAGTCTGAGTGTGGAAAGCATCCTGGCATAAGGCAAGAGAGAACCAGAGGAAGGCCCTCCTATTCCAGCATGCCTTGTTCCTTGCTTTATAATTCTGGATAACTATGTCTTTTTGAGCTCCAGGCCCTCGTTTGTAGTGGGGACAGATGACCAATCTTGCAGGGTGATTGGGAGGACTATAGGAGACATTTCTTTAAACTGTAGGGCAGGTGCCTGGAAAATGCGAACCAGCATGACTGTTACTATTTGTAAATCACAACATCATGCAAGCCCACTGCTGGAGGGAGGTAGTGGTACATAGTTTTTCTGGAAAATCTATACCAAAAGTTTTTTTTTTTTTTTTTTTTTTTTTTTGGGCTGCCTATTTTTGTTTAATTTATTTCTTTTAAGACCACCTCCTTGCAATTTCCAGAGAGAAAATACAAAACAAGAAACAGACTTGGTTTCAGATACATAAACAGTGTGCTGGAGTTGAAAGCATTACTGATAACATTGTTACAGAAGAGTGTCAGCTTACTCCAGGGCACTTCAGTATTCCTGAGGAATAAACATGATTTCTCTTTTCCTCCCACTGGGATGTTCTCAGGTGTAAGTCACTGCTCCTGCTCTTTGACATACTTTCCATGTAGAAGATATGGAGCCTGGAAATCATGCTGACAGTTGGAGTAGGCCATTCCCAATCCCATTCCAGAACCAAAGGCCAACGGCCACATTCTTCTTTTAAAGAAGGTAAGTGAAAAAACAAGTCCTAATCCAAAACCAGTACAGCAATGAGGACAGATTTGAAGACGGCCCCATCAAAGATGCAGACACCAATTAGGAGAAAGCTGTTGCAGTGGTCCAGGTGGAAGCTACATCCAGACTTCAGAGTTTCTCTTTTCTGCCATCTGACTATCTTCACGACTGCATCCGCCAAGCACCGGTCCCACTTCCTGCCGAGCTCTGAATCCGACATGTTCCCCACCCGCAGTTCCAGCTTTCCGGACCGTCGGGCCCCGCGCTCAGACCAGTATACCAAAAGTTTTAAAACTGTCTCTGTCCTTTGAATCAGCCATACCCCTTCTTTGCCTTTATCTGGAAGAAACAATTGGGATGCACACAGAGAATTGTGAGGATGTCCACATTAGCACCACAAATAAATCTTTTAAATTTAGCATAACAAATTGGGAAACAAAATATGGTTAATTTAAAATTTTCAAACGTAGACAATAGAATGCTAGGCAGAAAAAAATTATGAAACAATAGTTTTCAAACTTCTTTAGCAGAGAAACTCAAAAATCTTCTAAGGAATCAAAACACATACACACAAATATGAATACACACATATGTTCACACCCACATGCACACACACATACATACACGTGTATGTTCATATTCGCATATGTACACACACATATACACATATATATATGAAGATGGATATATACAGGCATATAGAGAAATACAGATTTATTATTAAATATATATTTCTTTACATTGGTAAGTAGGAAAAATTATTTAAAGTCATAGAGACAAGCTGTAGATGACTTCATACTAATGTGTCGATAACTACAGGCAATTGAGACAGTCTCTTACTGTGTCTTTGCCCCACAGATATTTATTACAAGTATAATTGAAATTGTCTTCTGCTAGGACAAAAATGCATGTTGGGCTTCTTAATAAACATAACAAAAATCAATCTTGCTATCTAATCCCAACTTGGCAGCCACAAGACATAAATTTCTTTTCAATCAGCATAGAACTCTTTTCAGTCGGCTCTCACTAGACAGCTCATTTTTGAACAGGCTGCTCTGTATTGCCCATAAAGGCATGATGGAGACCACAGATGCTTGATGGAGATGCCTAATGCTTGTTCTTCTCAGTACCTTATGCTCCAATCTATGTCAAGTCAAAGTACCAGACTGTAATGTAGACACAATCTCTGCTAAGATTTACTCTAAGTAAGCACTATGTCTACCTTTCTATCATAGGTTGGAATTAGAAGCATCAATATAAATAATGTCTGTATCTTGCATAACCTCCTTTTTGATGAGATTCATTACCCTATTAAATGTTATTTGATGAGGATATATATAATAAACTCTGTCTAAGTTTTAGCGCCAAGAAGTTTGCCCCTCCTGAAGAAGTGGTAAACTGCTTTTTACCAGACAATGAAAGGTATGTTCTTGCTGGATTTTTCTTTTCATCTTAGCTATCAGGATGCTCAGGAGTAGATTTAGTGTCCAACTAAAATGTGTATTTCGTTTTAGTATAATTATTTAACTTTTTATGTAATTTCTGATCTTGCTCGACTTTATTTTAGCTATCCTGATTACAGATTGTTGTCATTCAAAAACACTGAGATACAGACATGTACTAGACATGCTCAGGAAGAGACTTTCCAGGATAGCTCCACGACAGAAACTCAGACCAAGCCTGATCCTCAGCCTTGTTGTTCTAGAAACTGGATGCTTTCTAGAACAATAAACTAGAGATGATTATTCTCTTAAAGACTATGTTAAGCTAACCAGACTCATAAGAAACCAATAGTGCCAATAATCATGATAATAATGGATAACATTTATTGAATGACCATTTTGTTAAATATACTTGCAAGCAACCAAATACAGCAAGTGATTTATTCTAGAACAATAAACTAGAGTTCATTTGTCTCTTGGAGACTGGCCCAAGTGAACTGGATTCACAAGACACTAACACCGATTGCCAATAATCATAACGGTTGCTCCTCTTGTGAAATATTCTTACAGGCAGTCAGGGCAATTAGTGTGAATTGAATCATGGTTAAGAGCAAAGTATTTGGACTTGGGTTCGAGACCCAGCTCTGCTACTTAGTCAATGTGTGAGTTGGGGCAAATTACTTCACTTTTCTGTGCCAGTTTCCTCATCTATAAAATCGAGATGATTATAGTACTTCCCTCTAAGGACTGTATGGGGATGATGCGTGTAGATACTCAGCACAGGGAATAGAAAGTAAACACATGGAAGTCTTGATGATGAGCAGGTGTGGAGGGGATGGTAATGAGAATTCCCACGGAAAGCCAAGCCATAATCATAAAGGTAACCTGGGAGCGAGGATGGATTCAGAACCAGGAGAGGTAAACTATCCTAACAAAGTGTTTCCCAGCTCACCTGGCTTGACCAGTCTCCTCATTCCTGGCCCTGAACCTTCAGGTCAGAGCGTGAGGTCCGTGCAGCCCCCAGCAGCACACAAATTACATCTGCGTTGGTTGTGTCTGCATCTCTTTTTGGCTGGAAGTTAAGCACAGCCATAGACAACACAGCCCCAGTGGTGGCTCACTTGCCCCACCCCTTGCATTCAGTTTCCTTTCACTGTACAGACTTCTTCTTTTGGGGAAAGAGATTCAGGCATGTTGGCGCCATCATTTTTTCCTGGTCATGTTCACGGACAAGATTGTTGTCACGTCGCCTCAAGCATGCATGCGATTTTTTAAAGGGATGCCATTTTAAAAGTTGTGCTGGTTTTGCCCATTTTGTGTTAATGGATAAACTTTTTTTGTGTGGACATTTCTTGTGACCATTTTAGCCCTTCAGGCTGTTCCCCCAGGTATCTATGCACTTTGGGTTTTTTGTTTTGCTTTGTTTTCTTTTTACTAGAGTCTGCTTCATATTCTTTTTTTTTTTTTTAGATTTGAAAATAAGCAGGCAGAGTGTTAATATTTTTAAAATCTTAATTGATGGTATTTGTAATAAGATATTTCAAAAACTTTTAAATAACTAATGCATTGGCCAAGGGAAAAAAATTTATTAATTTTGAAACCTACATACCTGCTTGATGGTGGGGAAAAGCGGGAGAAACAGCAGCTGACTTAAAAGCAATAATGATGGTGACACCATCATAGCAATACCGTGTGGTTTTTCTTTGCAAATCCAAGAGGAAGAGCCAAACTCCGAGAAACCAGAGCTGTTCGCCCGGGTACGGAAAGAAATCATAGATTATTTTCTTCTTCCAGTGAAATACTATTCAAATTGAGTATATTCTTCCTTTGACTAAAATGCAATTGAAAATGAATATGATCCTCATGGGGATTTAAACATTGCATATTGTCTAGCTGACAGAGTCATTTGTAAAAGTCGGGATATTTTATACTTCATCAGGGCTTATTTAGGGATTGTAAAGATCACTGGCACTGTGTTCTTCCTTCCCCCAACGACTTTCCCTAGTTCTTTTATGGGAGCCTTTAAAACTCATTCAAGTCTTGCTGAAGTTCATCATGAACATAGATACCAACCATTCTACAAGGGAATGTAATCCTCTGCACTTTCCTTCTTCCTTCCCAAATTTCTTGGAAAACCGTAAGCAGGTCAGCTCCAAACTCTGTCCCTCTCCTAATAAACTTTTGAAAGGAAATGCCCTCAAACAAGGAGGTGATTAAAAATACACATGAAACTCAAGACATCTGCACTTGGAGAATTTCAGCTGATTTAGGCCAAAGAATAAAAAATGAGCTGTTTGGTAACTCCAAATGATGGAAAATGCTGACAAATGGTATCTTTGCACAGATCTTAACACTCAGACTGTGAGGGTGAAAAATCGAACAGATGGCACCTGTAAATGCAAGGCTCATATCATCTATTTCTACTCGTGTTTTTCGTAAACTTTTATTTTAAATTTGGTGCTAAGAACGAAAAAAAAGTGTGTTAATGGCACCATCCAGGGACAAACTTGTACAAGCTTCTCTTTAGGAGCTTGATTAATGCACTTCTAATTCAGCCTGTGGCTCTCATCCTTCTCCTGTTTTTAGTTTTTCTGGGAACCTGTTAAGGTGAGATTTCAGGGGAACCAGGCTATTAAGACAGATAATGACTATACTAGGGTCTGTACTAGAGTGAGACCTCTGATGCACTTGACATCAAAATGGTAGCCCCAAAAGTTTCTCCTGCTGGCCTGTCTGCCTTGCCCTTTGTGGATTTCATCAATGATAAGTTTATTGAGCTATCACTATGAATAAGGGACAAGACAAAAATCTTAATACGTGATCGTTTATGTGTGGAAGACAACGGGTTGACGATGAACTGTAATTTAATTGACAAAGCAAATTGCCAAAACATGTCCATCTTAAGTTTAGCTGTTAAGTTTTGCTCTGGATTCTAATATAAGGATATTTTAGAATGTTGAGAATCTACAAATTCCATCCCTCTGGTTATGTAATACGAGTTGGTTTTGTTGTGTTTCTCACAGAACAGGTATTCAGGGAACTGGGTTTTTATCTTGACATGTGTACATATCTTATCTTCACAACCAAATCTTAAGGGCCCTCAGAGCTTGGACTGTATCTTTTACTTCTGTACGTATATCCCCACTGCCCCAATTGTGTGGATTAGACGAAGCACTCACTAAATGCATGTCAGCTGAACTCTAGTCAAGTTTCAAACAAGAGTGGAAAGATGACAGCAGATAATTTACATATATAAAAACCTAGAGACCAAATGTTCTGGAAAGTGAGGGTTGAGCAAAAACTTTATACAAAAGTGAGCAAACCACATTTTAAGTAAATTTCGGTTCTATTCCGGGTGGTATATGTTGGGTGTCAGCTACTAGAAACATCATTATTTCTACGGAATAACTAGATAACCCCGTGGCAGTTCAAATGCATCCACCAAATTCACCACTCTGCTCTGTGCTGGTCCCAGAAAAATCACTGCATTGGTCGGGTGTTTAGGTGCCAGCAAGGCATAGAAACTGACACTGGATAATTTAAGTTGCAAAAGATACTGGAAAAATTATAGTATTTCTGAAGGACTCAGAAAACATGGCTGGGGGCAGGCAGCCAAGAACAAGGCCCAGGTGATGCTACAGAACCAGGCTGGTGGATACCACTGTGACAGTCACAGGGCACAGATGCCGAGGTTTGTCCCACAATGCCCTCCACCACCAATGCTGGACGTTAGATGCTGCAATGGTCACCTTTGGCTATTAGATGCAACTTTTGCTGCTGATGCCGTATCCTGGTCCCTGGATAGAACCTGCTTCTTTGCTGCACTAGCTTCTGCTTTAAGATGGAGGGCTCCCCATCATGTGATCGGTGGAGATTAAGCTACGTGCTGTGTCCTAAAAGCAATGGAAGGTGGCAAACAAGAAGCTAGCACTTTGAGTTCCAAGAGAAGGAATAGGGCTGTGTGTCATATGAAGTGGGCCTGTTCTAGGGAGTAGTGTTTTCCAAGTATAGGAAGGGATTCAAATACCGGGCACAACCTTCCCCATTTCATCAAATCTGGAGTTCCCTGCAGGACTGGCTCTCTCCTTGCTCCCCCCAGTCTGTCCTGCTATACTTCTGTTTATCTCCTACTAAACTGATGCCTTCTAACAGTCCCTGAGGATAACAGTCCTGTCCCTTCTCTCCTACATTCTAAATGCCCAACCCAGTCCCAGGCACGGAGTCAATAAATAGTTGACTGATGGGTACGCATTTGTCTCCCTTGAAGCTGGTCTCTAAGACATTTACAAAGAAGGAGAGTTGGAGCAGCGAGAAAAACTCTTGTCTTTAAATTTCGTAACGACAGGCTTCAGAGTATCTGTGAGTCGGGAAAGTCTACTCAAATGTTTGTGTGCGGGTGTGTGTGTGCATTTCTCTGGGGAGAGAATCCATCGTTTACACCATTTTCTAAGCGGCATTGAAGATGCCAGAAAGAACTCTTAATATGTCTGTTTAGGTTTGATGCCTGCATAAAGAATACTCTCGCTAAGAATACTTTGAAAACACATCAAAATCCCATGATAGGGTGTTTTTGTAGAACAGAACATCATGTTCTTTTCTATCTTTATATATATATATAGATATAGATATAGATATGTAAAATGTCAGTACATACTCATTTATTGAACTGTTAAAAATGTGGGATCAGTAGCAGGAAAAGAGCTTCAGACACAAGCTTAAAGTCAGGGTCTACCATTAGTTGCCCATCCTGGGTAATTAGCCAACTTCTCTGAACCTTGCCTTCTTCATGGAGAAAGTACATGTAATTCCCACTTCAGAAGGTTGCTGGAAAGATTAAATGAGGTGGCTTGAGCAAGCATTTGGCAAAGACTTAGAACTCAACAAACAGTATTTCCTTTCTCCCTGTTCAAAATACCTAACAATCATACAGTCAAGATTTCCGAGTTAAATTTGCTCCAGTATTAGAAAGAAGTCCACTTTTAGAAGATTGCCTTTTTTCTTTGCCTCTGATGTCAGTGCTTGGGTATCTGGTCTTGGGATTTGTCTCTCCACTTTCAGTAAAGACTAGGGAACAGAGTGGCACATCAGTTGACAAAGGAAGAGGTTTAAATTTCCTTATGGGGTCACTGAGATTTGGCAAGAGAAGGTCCTTAGAAAGTGAGCAGCCCTGTGGTTCTCTCCCATGAAAGGAATGATGTGGGTAGATCTGAAACGCCAACTAGAAGGGCCAGTGGGCTGGGCAAGTTTCCTCCCCCTTCAGAGCAGAGAACGCTTAAATCCTCTCTTCCAGAGATTCCTTCCATCCTCTCTTGGGCTCCCACCCCAACCCCCAGTTTTCTTTCCCTTGGGCCAAATGGCCAATGGGTCTGAGAACCAGTCAGTAATTCATGAGAAAGAAAGATGAAAAATTATCTATGTGTTTTGCCATCTCTAAGTCCTGATATATTCAATACTTTTGAAAAGCATTTTAATCAGAAGAAAGAAATAGTAATCAAACCACTAAAGGAGAATTCAAGTGAATGGTTCCGACATCAGTGTGATGCGTCAGGTGGCCTCTGGCACACTGAGCTTCCTAAACCAACCTGAAGAGAAGTGGAACTCACCCTGGCTTCATCAGGGCTGCGAGAGGGATGACCACTGCCTTAGAAAATAGAAGTAATTTGCTCCCAGGAACACAAGTAAGAAGTGATGGAACCAGATGTCAACCCCAGAGTTTGGCTCCCACGTCCTGTTTTTAACCACCAAGCCATGTGCCTTTGAGGCTCTGGAGCGAGTTTAGGAGTCCCTGAAAGAAGCCTCCATTTGCTGGTTGGCACCCACTGGAAGATCCAGTCCTGTCTATTGGCTCTCTCTTGACAACCCTGATCATTAAGAAAAGGGTATGACTACAACCAAGGACCCTGAGTCTTCCTCTTGGCTGGGTCAGATCTCCCAAGTATAGAAAGAGTCCAAGACTCTCATCTATCAGAAAGATACACCAGCATCCGGACTCTATCTTGAAGACCGGTGTCTCCTCTCAACCCAAAAGTTCTGGAAGCAAAGTAGAAATGAGAGTGTTGTGTTATGCGTAGGCCATCAGAAAAAAAAACTATGATAACAAATCTTCTCATTCGTTTCATAAAATGAGGACAGAATAATTTGTATTAACTAAAGAGGTTACGTTTTGAATTACTTGATTGGTTCATACAACAGCTCTTAGCAGTGATGCAAAACATACCACATATATTGTGATGTAAATGGGACGAGTTTTAGGTTTTATTTTTCACCTTCAAAGAGTTACATTTCAAAACATCTTGGAAGAAGACTTCTTTTGTGGTTAATAAAAATCTGAGACCCTTTAGAGTAGGGTAGGCTTATGAAGTTGCCCTTTCCTCCCCAACTGTACGCATACTCTCCTCACTTCTCCTGATGCCTGAATCTCTCCTACACACTCGTTACTCAAACTGGTCCCTAAACCAGTAGCATTGCTGTCACCACTTGGGAGCTTTTTAGATATGTGCATCTCAGACCTACTGATTGAGAGTCTGCATTCAATCAGATCCCCAGGTACTTTGTATACATATTAGAGTTTAAGAAACACCATCCACAGCAAAATTCTCAGCCTTAATCATACATTTCAATCACCTGAGGAGCTTTTAAAACAGTCGACCTCTGAGCCCACCTCCAGGAATCCTGGTTTAATTGCTGTAGGACGTTCCTGAGCAAGGGGACTTTTAAATGCTTCTCAGATGATTCTAATGGGAGCACAATGTGAGAACCACTGCTCTTTTGCACATTGAACATGTGGTCGCCCTGCCTTTTCTTGAATATACTGAGGTGGCAACCTGGTCCATTCCATGGTAGTGCAATGTGCAAGATGCTAAATCGGAGAAATCTGCCTTTTGGTAACTTTTATCCTCTTGGCCCATCTTCTGTCCTTGGAGGATTTACAGAAAATGTCACATTCCTGCTAGGGTGACCAACTCATCCTGGTTTGCCCAGAACCTTCCCAACTTTAGCACTGAAAGTCCCTTGTCCCAGAAAACTCTCAGTCCCTGGCAAACCGAGATGGTTGGGATAATGTCCTCCATCCAAGGGTGTTCTTCCTCACGCTAAAGATGGATGTTTTCTTGATGGCATTTGTCAGTCCTTACCTTTCTAGGGAAACATCTACATCTGCTGTCCTGCGATACCGGATCCATCTGTGCAACACAGAATGGCATGGAGCCCTTAGGTTGCAAGCTCCAAAAGGAATTGTGATCATGCAGAATAAACTGGTCTTTGAGGAAGTTCTGTTTTTTAAAAAGAAAATAGAGTTTAAGAGATGCTGCTTTGAATATAAACAATAATCAGTTATCTCCTTCCAAAAGTATCTCGTGTTATTTTCTCAAATTTTAGGTGCAGCATGCAACATATACCTATTCTTTTATTTGTTGCTCTGTCATCTTCCAATGTAATCACTGGTCATAATTACAGGACAATGAAAACACTATAAATTGTAGAATTAAATTTTGAAACCCCAAATAAAGTAATTATTTTGTTTTAAATTGATTTAAAAAAAGCCTACTAAAAATAAAATGCCACGTGAATAAATGTGTTTATACAGTGTAACATAACTGTGAAGAAAATTGGAAATAATGTTAGCATATAATAATAAGGGTAAGTCAATGACAAATTAGTCACTTGATAAAATGTTATTCCACAATTTTGAAATATGGTTGTGATGGCTAGGTAGCAGCATAGAAATGATAATCACATAAGATTGAATTAATTGAATAAACCAAAATGTAAAATTTAATCCATGCTGTGATTACAGCGTGTACTGAAATGACAGTTTTAGGTGAACAGAGATGGAGAGGAAATAGACATTTTAAGTCATGACAGAAAGGGTGGTACGAGTGCTCATGATCTTATCCTTTATTTTAATTAGGCTTCTGTTCCTGTTATTAGGGTAAAAAAATTATAATAAAATATGTATTCTTTCAAACCTGTAGTGATTATTTTAATTTATTTGTACTTATTTAGAACATTTCTGTCCACAAGAGTTGGCAGAGGAGAGTGGGTGAGTGCACATGCTTACAGCTGACACTTAGCACCTCTGCACCTCAGTTTCACCCTCTGGGAAATGGGCATAACAAGAGCTGCCTCACAGCATTGTGGTGAGGGTTAAATCAGTGAATCAAATAATACTTACAGAATAGTGCCTGGCACACAATAGTGTTACAATCGATTCTTATACAACAGTAAATTATTATACATATTATGATTATGTATTATACATATTATACATTATGTATCTATATCTATATATTTTTTTGAAGACTATGAAGAAAAACAATCCAAAATACAGCTTACTGGGGTGTGTGTGTGCTTCACTTCCAGTGTGTCTATCAGGGTGAGTCCACCCAGGTGTATGGGGATGCACACCTGTCTGTAAAGTTACCTACGTACCTGTGGACGGGACTTTAGGATCATTTCCTCAAATCCTTTCATTTTATCAAGGAGGATGCTGTGGCCCAGAACTCTAGAGGGGTGTGATCCCCATCAGATCACAGCATGAAAGTAGAGTGGGTGGGAATCTTGGCGGCCCCCCTGGTGGCCCTGAGTACCAGGCAGGGCCCTTGCTGGACAGCACGGCCTGGGGCTAACAGGGTGGGCACTGTAGTGAGAGGGCTCAGGTCTGAGTCTTGACTTTTCTGCTCCAGGCAAGTGGCTGAATCTCCCTACACCTCAGTTTCTTCACTTGAAGACCAAGGATAAAAATACCCATCTCTATTACCCAGCCATAAAAAGGAATGAAATGGAACTATGCATAATAAGGTGGATAGACCTAGAGACTGTCATACAGAGTGAAGTAAGCCAGAAAGAGAAAAACAAATACCGAATGCTAACTCATATATACGGAATCTAAAAAAATGGTGCTGATGAACCCAGTGACAGGGCAAGAATAAGGATGCAGATGTAGAGAATGGACTGGAGGACATGGGGTTGGTGGGGCAGGGGGTGTGAAGGGGAAGCTGGGACGACGTGAGAGAGTAGCATAGACATATATATACTACCAGCTGTAAAATAGATAGCCAGTGGGAAGTTGTGGTATAACAAAGGGAGATCAACTCGATGATGGGTGATGCCTTAGAGGGCCAGGACAGGGAGGGTGGGAGGGAGTCGCGGGAGGGAGGGGAAAAGGGGATATATTTATAAATACAGCTGATTCACTATGGTGTACCTCAAAAACTGGTACAAGAGTGTAAAGCAATTATATTCCAATAAAGAGCTTAAAAAAAAATAGCCATCTCATGCCTATCATGAATATCAGAAATAAGATGCACAGTGCCTCACACCTAGTGAGAACAAAGAAACATCTGTTATGATTAGATAGAATTTCTAAGGGACTGCAATTCAACATTGTTTCACCAAATAGAGAAAAATTAAAAACTTGTAAATTGTCCTTATGCTTAATCTCAAGAAAATAAAGAATAGTTATTATTATATGGATAGAAATTTATACAAGAAAACTCAGTAAATTCCCAAAACTACCCTCCTAGCAGGAGCAGTATTATTATACCCATTTTACAGATAAGGAGGATGAGTCTAAGAAAGATTAATTAATTTATTTGATAAAAATGTATATTAGAAGAAATAAAAATGTTAATGAACATGAAAACATAATCAAATATTCACTAATATTCAAAGAGATGTATACAAAATACCAATGAGATTTCACTTTTAATACATCAGTTTTTTCCTTACTGTTTCTGAATAACATTACTTAAACTTAGGCACCTGGAATGAAATGAGAACTCATATACTACTTACTAGTAGGCATGTAATTTGGTACATATGACTTATGAGATTTAAATTCATATTCATACCTTTTGGTACAATATTTGCATCTCTTAAAATCTGTGCTAAAGAAATAACCAAAAATGTCAGTAAAGATTAACATACAAAGATGTTTATCAAGTGGCATTTATAATAGCAAAAAAAGAGAAAGAAACCATATAAATGACCAATGATTAAGTACATTTCACATAATGTAATATTATGCAACTGTTAAATATGATGTTTATCAAAGCATAGGAAAAGGCTGGGATCACGACACAGTGAAAAACAAGGTACAAAATTATAGATACAGTATTATTACGGTATCTATATTAAGAAATCATATTACGAAATCACAGAAAAATTAAGGATACTATACCTACATATTATAGTTATTAAACTAGATGATTCTTTTAATCCACTTTATACGTTTCTTTACCCTGTCGTTCATTCATTTAGAACATGCATTCGTTTAGAATTAGAAAAAGTAAAATGAATCTTGTCCAACACATAATCCAGGGCAGAGCCAAGATTTAAATCAGGACCATGAGACACAAGAGCTGCATTTTTTCTACCACATCAGAGATCTCAAACTCAGAAGCTCTAGGAATTATCAGGTACCCTCAATGAGCTAAGGGAGATAGTGTGTGAGCACTAGGAAATGGTGGGGCCTTTGGGACCCTGAAGGCCACGTACTCCCCCTAAGTGGGGTGGCCACTCCTCTCTTCCAGCTCTCTGCCATGGGGAAAAGGCAGGCCCGGTGTTGACAGGTCTTTTGGATTTTTTAAGAAAAGTCAGAAACCCAGCTTTTTGAATGTTAAATGTTGATAACTAATTCAAAATATTTGAAAGCACCATGCAGACCACAAGAAGCTGATTTAGAATATCTGCTCTATATCACACTCCCCACCCTACAGCCAGGTTTCTGTCACCTGAGTGAATCAATCACCTGTCCTAGCCCTGTTCCCTTAGGTCCAAGCCATGCCAAGTAACCTCCCACATCCAAATCTCTGGCAAGATGCAACGAGCTTCGATCAAATTGCTTATATTCGACACACCATAAAAGCGAAAATGACTTCAAACCATTTTTCAAAATGATATTTCCCTGAGACATGGTTTAATCCCAACCTTAAATTTAATCAAAAGTAAAAAGTGATGACATGGCCTAGACAATCATTTAATCACTACTGCAGAAGCAGACATTTTTCTGGGTAGAAAGTTCGGGTATCAATATCTTTTCCCTGAATGATACTTTACAGGTTACATCATGTCAAGAATGAACAAAGACAGAATCAAGTGCAATCTCATAAATATATAAAAGAAGCCTGCTAAAATTCTGGGAGAAAAAAATAAACATTCCTGCAAAAACGTTTACAAGGCTGTAATTCAAATGCCTCATCAAGCATAAAAATGTTATGCTTCTGGAAAAATCTCGCCCTCTGTTTATGCACCTGCTTTCTCAATTTTTGTTTTGAGTTTTAATTGAGGAGTTAGAATCAGTCCCTTTCCCCCAACCTGTAACAACAAGGACCTGATTCAATCAGAAAAATTTTCTATAACGTGGGAGAGGGTCTTTGCCTACTTTTACACAGTAAATCTCAATTCACTGGCAGAGCACTTTGCAAATATTTTGTACACTGCAGCGTTTAGGTGTTTTCCAAGATTAACTGTTTGTTAATATCCCAAATTACCCTCTGTAGGTACAGGCTGCTGTTTTTCTTCCTTTGGCATAGTGCTTTTATTTTGACAAGAATGTGACAGAGGATTAATTGGACCCACTTAATTCTTCAAATGTTGAACTCTCGGGAAATTCACTAGTTCCACTTCTAATCAAGAGCCAAACTGGCAAGTGGGTAGTTAGCAAAGTTGACCGCACATCTGCAAATATCAAATGTCTGCGAACAAGACGAAGAATGCTCTCTCTCCTTTCTGGTCAGATGGTTTCATTTAAGATCCAAAGGGTCAAGGGTCACAGCATGACCTCATCAAATTAGACCCAACTGAGAGAGGTGTTTAGCACAACAGAAAGGAAATAATCTGAAGGACATTAAATGCAAATGAAATTGCCATCTGCAAACTTCAAAAAACACCTGACCTAAAAAAATAAATCTCCCACTTAGAGCTGAAACCTTGCCTCCTTCCCTCGTCCATAGTAGACACAGAAGTTTGGTCTTATAGCTGCCTGACAATCACCCAACCTGCCAAAGTCCATTTGCATTTAATATTCCCTTCTCGATTTTTTTTCTAGTTGAAAAATTTGACAACGATCTCCGAGGAACAAGAAGAGGAAAGTTCAAGCATGAATATTACTCCTTTGCCTCTTGTGTCTGGATGATCAGATTGGGCACAGGAACCTTTGATTCTAAAACTAGAAGCCCATCACTTTGGGGCAAATTTGTGTGACCATTAATGGGAGACTGGGTAAATTCATGGAACGAAGCAATGAGACAGAGGTCCTGAGGGTGATAGGAATTATAGTTTGTTTTTCTTTTTCTTTTTTTCAGAATATGCCAGGAACAGTCCAGGTCCTGGAGATATACACTGCTAAGCCAGGCAGACTTGGTCCCTGTCTTCCCAGAGCTCATAGACAATTAAATAATGACTGTAAAGTATGGCAAATACTGGTTCATCACAGTGGTCACTCAGAAATACCCAAGCTCCATCCAGGTGGTCTTGCCATGCTCAGATCCAATCCAGAGAGGAGAACGAGGCCGGTGGTAGTAAGCAACAGGAAGCCCTTGCTCTTGTCTAGGGAACGGGATTCAGAAAGTCTGTTGGGTGATACTGTTGCCGGCTCTGTCTGCCCTGCTAGGAAGCATGACCTGTGCAGGACCCCTGGCCTCTCTGGCCCTGGTTTCCTCATCAGGCTGTTAAGGTCGGAGTAGGGCTGTTCTACGGGTACAACACTTCCTAACAACGTAGACTTTCTGGCAAAATCCAACCAACAGCTTCATGAGGTGAGCTTCTCCTTACTGGCTGTGTTCCAGAAATGGATGGAGAACCAGTAGCTAGGAATGTCGGGGGCAAATGGGTGGGGATGGATGACAGCCAAGGCCAGGTCCAGTCTCAGCATCCCAGAAGACTGAGAGAGGGTTTTTTTTTCAGTTGTAAAACTATGATCCTATTCATTTTAATAAAAGTCTCTGTGAACATTTCACCCAGGTGACATTAGGGAAAAACTCTCATTTTCCCAAAGATATCAGGCAGATGGTGCTTCCTGAAGTCTTTCATGGCTAGGACCCTGAGCAACCTAGCCATGACAAAATCTAAGGTTCCTTGACAAAATCTAAGGTTCCTTGAGAGATTATGCCTAATTAGTTCTTCAAACATCCTCCAATGCCTCTCATGGAACCGACATGATCAATAAACACTTATGATTTTGATCAAGATCTGTGAGGTCTCTCCTGATGATGTGTAGGGCCTGTCTTTGTGCATTGCTGTCACACACAGCAGTGGGAACTGGGAGACTGTAGGGTCAATGGCTCTGTCAGTTGCAGGCTGTTTTATTTTAGGCAAATTCCCTAAGGTTTCTGAAACTCAGTCTTATTATTTCTAAATGGGATTGTTAAAAAAAAAATTGGCCTGCACTGATTTTATAAACTATAAAGAATTATGGAAATTAGAGCGTCTACCATTGTTCCTTACCCATGTTGGGCACCAGGTTTCCCTTGAATTATGGGGAAGAAATATTGGAAATGGGAAGGGCGATCTTCTGGCATCAAGAATCTCAGGTGTCTTTTTGTTGCCAAAGCGATATGAGGGTTGAACAACGATCAAATCCTGCTTCAGAGTTGGTAATAACCTCATGGTTCTACCTCATTTTTTTCTGAACTGTATAGAAGGCAAGTAGAGATCAAAGTTCATGAGAAAAAAGTTAAAAAAAAAAAAAAAGATTACTGTCCAGAGCAGTGTCTTGTTTGTCCACTGACCAGGGTCCACATCCATTACATCTTCGTAACTTATTCCCTAGAACTTGCTAATTTATCCTATGAAAGAATCTGAGAGTTAGAAAGAGAGAAGTCTATAGACGCCATGGAGCTAAATGTGAGAGGTGGGGGAGGTTCCCTTGATGATTTCACTGCCACCACCTTTGGGGTACGTAGGATCTTGGGCTTTGCGTAGGATCTTGGGCTTTGCATAGCAGCTGTTGCTAAGACCCGTGCCAGGAGACACAGGCAGCCATGCATGCTGTTCGAGTACAGAGAACAGAGAAGGGGACAGAAAGGCAGTGACAGGAACAGAGGGGAACAGAAGGAGGTGTGGATGGAGAGCAAGAAGGACCCGACCCCTCCCAGCTCTACAATTACGTGTTTGCAAAAAGATGATTATCAGGAAGTCTTGGGGGGGCTCAGTCCTCTCATCAAAACAAGAGAAAGGACTAAATCAGAACCCCTCCGGAGACTTCGTAATGATATAGCAGAAAATTCACCAGATTAGGCAGTGAAGGGTCTGGGTTTGGAGAAGCAACCCTATCATGCATGTGATATTCTACAAGTCCCTTTCACTTCTCTTAGCCTTGATTTTCTCATCTGTAAAACATACCAGTAATACCTATTTCACAGGGCTGTAGAGAGGATTAAGTGAGAAAATCAAAATGACAATCTTCCGTTAAGTGCTATACAAATGTCAGCTCGTTTGTGGTCCCAGAAGAGAAGGGGAAAGAAAGAGGGAGCGGAAACTCTGCCCTGAAGTATACCCATGATTTATGAAATATTAGTAGCGAAAACTGGCTTCTCTGCAGCTAATGCACTATATTCAAGTATTTTTCATCACTAAGCATTTTTTTAATGTATCAATAGATAAAAGAAGCCAGACAGAAAAATCTAATTCTGGCTGACAAATAAAGGAACTGAGCTTCCTTGATGGTGTTTTGGCTCTTGTGGAAGAGACACAAAAATACATCCCATGTTGCTGGGGATCAAATACACTTCTGGACCCAGTGGTCATATGGGGTAACTTCATAGGAGCTTGTATAGGAGCGTTGAATGTGGTGCTTGCTAGGAAAGGAGAAGAAGGATTTGGGCATGAGGCCTAACTGTCATCTTTTTGAGTTTAGGGATGATGACACCTCATCCATCTTATGTCATTTCAGAGAATGGCCAATTGCCTCCCTGCCTTGGAAGTGGGTCAGGGAGCAGCGGTCCAAAGAGGCATGTGTTAGCGGCGAGAAAGTAGCCAGTGCATGGAGCAGGGGATTTATGAATTTGAGCCCAGGAACGCTGGGTGTGGGGCGCACATCTGGCCACAAGATGCTCTCTGGCTGCCTTGTGGATGAGGAGGCTTGGTCAAAGGAGGTCACGGCAGGTTCAGTGGGATGGCAGAGGGTGCGGGCTGCAGTGAAAGTAAACAAGGCACCCTCATGGCTTTGGGCTTCCCCCGAGTCAGGAGGAGAAAAGGGGTGCCCTCAGATTTATCTTCAAGGTGGTTGAACTATTTCTAAGCTCTTGGAAATTCAAAGCCGACAAATCGCACTCATCAATCAAGATTGAAAGTTTTGTTTGAGGACAATGACATCTGAAAAGCTGCCTAAATACAAGAATACTGCTCTAAATTAATTACTAAAAGGGTTAAAGGAAAAATCTATCCCTGTGGTGTCAGTTCTACAAAGTAAGTCAACGATCAATTCCACATGATTTCTACCTAATAACTATGGCTGCCTTCCTAAATTAATTAAAAACATTATGTTGGTAAAGATTTGAGTGAATTTAATGAGGTTTATTTCTTTTTTTTGGACCAAAGACAGCTCTATTATATTATAGAAGATAGACATACTGTACATGGAAAACAGAAGACAGATCAACTCGTTTTTGAGAACTATAAAAATAAAAATCATTCAATGAGACAGAAAGGGCTTTTTAATCAAGGCAAAAAAAGGCACATTCTCCTGATATTTCTTGTATAGGAGCGTTGAATGTGGTTTTCTATGCCCACCGTGGTCTTGCATAGTACGTGTCTCTCATACCAACTTCTGTGGATTGTGTCGCCAAAGGGAAGCCCAGCTCTAGTTCACCTGGACAGACATGCCTAGCTACCTATACAACTTCAGCCTGATGCATTTTCCCACCAAGTGTTCCCTCTTGATCATCCTCTTTCATCAGGCTAGATAAATGTCTTTACTGGAGCATTTCTCTGCTCCCCATATTTAAGGGGAAAACATTTAGTATCAAAGTATAAAGTACATTTTTAATAAAGACGAAGTGTAATTCATCAAAAATCTGGAGCCTGGAGTCACCCAGAAAGAGGTGCTCTCATCCACTTCCCCACACATGGAAGAGGAAAGGGAAAACGTTTTCATACCATCACCGCGTTCTCTTCTCTTGGGTGACACCTAAGAGAAAATGCCTTGGTTATCATGTATTTTGGTCCAGATGTAAAATGTCTTCAGATACCTTCTTAGGAATTTTTCCATTTGGAAGAAGAGATGAGCATAAGAAGGTTTATCTTTTTAAGAAATGACTACTTGTTTGGCCGTTCCAGACAGAACAGTAGACCCTGGGGAAAGAAAGGGTCAGATTGCAGTAAGCACTTCATGAAAATTCATGCTCTTAGGTAAATACACTTAGGAACAGCAAACAAATAGGTAAAAGTTTCAAATACTCTCAAAGATTTCTGAATCAGATATAACTACCCAGTACTGATTTCCCCAAATTAAAATAGTCATCAATAAAGATTCAGGCTGGTGGCATTCTTCAAGACCTTTCTCGATTCTCATCACATAATTTGTTTTCTCATTTTACAGTCATGAAAAAAAAAAAACATTATTCCTTCAAAATGAAACTGGTCAAAGTTTTGAAAATCTACTTCATAGTTAACTATTAAGTTTAAAACAGAAATTGATATTTCCCAGAAGAGTAATACTAACACTCTCTAGGACAGCTTAAAAACTTATGAAATATGCACCCAGAAGAGTTGCTTGGCCTTGTTTAGGACAACATGAATTTGTGAAGTAGTTGACATTTCGAGGAGAAAATTATTTAAAATGTTATCCTTAGGCTTTTTAAAGTAATGTGACTTTTAAAATAATAAGCATGTATCACTTTTACAAAAAGTAGTAATTTCACTTAACCAGTGAGGAATAAATACATTAATAATGTTTAATTGTAGGTGCTGGAAATATACGGGATTGTTATTTTCTTATGTACATTATTCAACATCTTCTAAATTTCCCACAGTTAAACAAGTCTTGAGTAATACTGAAGAGGAGATAATGTAATAACGACGTAATCATTGTTGTCTATAATCTTAAGCAGCTTTTTAAAGAGACGTTTTATCAAATGTCATCAATTAACTAAACGTACAAATATGTAAGCTTTCAAAATCTATCTTATTAAGTCTTGAGTGATAGATTTTCATCACAAAGATATATGAAATTTTTAAGCTCAAATAATTTATGTGTTTTAATTTAAGACATCTGTTTTTCATTTGACTAGTTAAAATACCTTCTGTACAATATTTAGATTTTTTTTCTACTCAGCATCAGTTAGTTAGACCATCTTTTGAGTCTGAGAAATTTAAAAAGGCCCAGTACATTGCATGTATAAATCATTAAAAAAAATACAAATGGACAGCTCTGTCCTATCACACCACATCATTCCCCAAGCTGCAGGGCTGAGTTCTCAAGAAAGATCATTTGCTAAGGCCATAAAACTGTTCTTTTCCTCAACAACAGGAGAATAGGAAACTAGTTCAGATTTTCACAAAGTTATCTTTCCTTCCTTTGTGCTTCTTTGAGTGTTTGCTTTACCTTTTTAGATTCAAGCCCTTCTATAGAAGGCAATAACATGTCATCGACATGTACAAGCACCCCACAGGCCTTATTCTTGGTACCACGGCAGAGTGTGAATAAGACACAGTTAAGTCATCAAGGAGCTTGCAATTTACTAAGGGAGACAGAGATGTACGTAATTCATCCAGTGATGGCGATGTGTAGTAAGTTCTTTGATAAGGCCACAGAGAAAAATGGGAGTACGGCTCAAGAAGAGGTTAATTCAAGTGTGGAAGGGGGAGTGAAGGAGGAGAAGTTATCTGAGCCAGGGTTTGAAGGGTGGTCAGTAGGGGATGCACATTCCAAAATGAAAGACTGTAATGACCACAAAGGACTAAAGTGATGGGGACAGGACAACTTAGGGCGCATACAAAGAACCACAAGAGGACGGTTGTGGTTGGTGCTTGGAAGCACATTTGGGAAGAGTTGTAGTGAAAGATAAAGTTTGAAAAAAACTTTGGATTGGAATAGGGAAAGACATGAATAACATATTAAGGAGTTTCAAGTTTATTTTAGATAATAGGGAAGAATGGGTATTGAAGGTTTTTAGGTATAAAAATTACATTACTGTATCTGCATTTTAAGATGCTAACTCTGGCCAACAGTGTGGTAGATGAATCAGAAGAGGAATACACTGGAGACGGGGATCAGTTAAAAGCATATTGCACTGGCCTAAGTAAAATTGTTTAAAATGGCCTGAGTTAAATAGCAGAAGAGGACATGGGAAGATATTTCAGATCTTGAAGAAGATGGATGGATGGATAACGTTAAGACCTGTTAGATGATGGAAAGGGAGAGATCAAAGATGATCCCCAGCTTTCACATGGAAGGAGACAGAGTGTGGTTTTACCATCAACTGACATAATTGAGGCTGTTAAGGAAAAATTTCTAAAACTGGAAATAAGTTTAAAAAATTACTTCATGCCTTTTCAATGTCCTATTGGAGCACTGTCCAACAATCTCTGACCCTTGAGGGAAATGTAACTTTGTTTGACTTACTCTTTTTTATTGATTAGGGCCCAGAATCAGTAAACTATGTTAACGTGTAGTCTTTTATAAGTTGCAAGTGATTTTTGTGTGGTAGAGATACAAATGATCTCTGTCCAGGGGAAAAGAAAAACCTAAAGGTCATGGTTGTGTTGACCTATGGGACATTAAACAGTTTTGCCTCTGACTTAGTAATCTTACTTCAGCATTTTTTTTCATATCCTCTTTGAACCAGCTTTGTCATCTTGTAGTTCCCTCATTAATGACTTATATAAATACTGAGACATGCTCACTATATATTAATACTATATATTTTTATGAAAATATGTTTTTAACTTCTTGATAGTTAGACATTGAGAGGGTCTGACTCATAACATGAAATACCAATGCTCTCCTTGTGTTGACAGGCAAAACAATATATTAAAGTTACCCCAAATGAGGATTTTTAATAACAAAGTATGACAGACAGGTATGTTTTGGTTGGAAAGATAGAATGTCTTAAATACTTCGAGCTTCCAAAACCCTACACGTGGCTCACTTAAAAAATTTCCCATTAGTGCAATTTATCACCCTCCAGTACTGCAATGATGTTAGCCACATTTTAGCCCACATCCTTGATTATTTATTTAAGATAAATTACCAGGAGAGAATTGCCTGTTTGAAGGGTGTGCATATTTTTCTAAGGCTTTTGTTATGAATTATCAAACTGAACTAAAATTTATATTCTTATCAAACAGTATATGTGAATACTCGTATTCCTGAAAAGTTGGCAATAATGAGAATTATCTTTTCTTTCTTTAATCTATACCAAATTTTATAATAAAAAATGGTTTAAGGTATGTCAGGTGACATAGAGAAAACCTCACCTACTACAAGCATATTATTTAAAAGCTGATACAATAAAGCTGATACATGCATAATTGAGTTAGACACTAATAAAGCAAAGTACCAGAGCTAGGTCCTTGCAGTCACAACAGTGAGTAAAAGCAGAAGCTGGGGAGCTCATGGGAATGGGAAGCTGGCATGGGTGGGGAGGGGGCTTCAGTGTTGCCCCTGGAAGGCAAGTGTAGGGTACAGGCCATCAGCACACCCAGAGTTTGAATGATGCTATGTGAATAAGGCAGGAGAAGTAAAGAGCCACCACTTCCTTGAAAGAGGAATAAGAAAGTTATCCCCAAGCCCACGAGATAGTATGGAAGCCCATCAGCTATGTGGGACCATGGTGGGAAATATTGTCACCCTCTGGAATTAGAACAGGATGGTCTCACACACCACTGTGGTTTCAGGCTGTATGTACCAATGAGGGAAAGCCATTCTTACTGAAAATTGATTTAAAAAGTGATCCTGGACCAGCAAAACCTAAAGGAATCTACAGAAGTAAAAGTGAAACAACGATGTAGGAATGCTTTTACAAACAAGGTAATGAGACTTTCAGGAAAACAGCCACTGCAAAAGATGAGTTCATAATGGAAAATTACAAACCACGTGAGGAAACGAACCGTCACAGGGAAGAGTCAGGATACATAATAACGGAAAACATGTACTCCACATATTGGATGTAAGAGAATAATTTGAAATAGTCTTCAGAATATTTAAAATGTTAAGGAAGAAAGAAAAGCCATAATACAGGAGCAAAACACTACTGAAAAAGAGAGATGGAGAGCTGGTTTGAAAACTAACCAAAATAGAATTTTCAAAAACGTACAGAGTCTGGATCCCACCACCAGCATCACACTGATGTATCATAAAACAATAAATACTTGTTGAATGAGGAAAAAAAAACAATTTACAGGATAAATTGTATATTAGACACAGTTATACTAAGGCTCAAATCTAGAAAATTGATAACATACAAATCAGTTATCTGATCTCAAAGCAATTAAGTCATAAGTTAAGTATAAAAAGATGGTTTTAAAGATTGGAAATGAAAAATTATGTCAGATATAGATTATAAAAGAAATCACAATGGAGATTATGAAATATTTAGATCTAAATAATAGCAAAATTCTCCAAATTAAAATATGTGGGATGCAGCTTAAAGAAGTGCTTAGAGTATCTTTTTGTGACTGGCTTATTTCTCTCAGCATAATATCCTCAAGTTTCATCCATGTGGAACCATGTATCAGAATTTCCTTCTTTTTTAAGGTTGAATAATATTTAATTGTGTATCTATACATATATATACATATAAAATTATGCATACATATATACGTACATTAAACAGACATACCTAATTATATATATGCATATTTAATTATATATATATATACACACACACACACACCACATTTTGCTTAACTATTCATCCATCCGTTGAGGGACACTTGGGTTGCTTTCACATTTTATTGTCTCATTTATGAACTGTAGACCTACTCAGCATCCCTAAGAAAGAGATTTGATTTTATTTATGTCTGAAACGTTCAGATAGCTGAAAAATAAAATCATGGTTGAGTTAATGACTGAATCCCAAATCTCATTCAGAAGTACCTAAGGACACTCCCTACTCCATTCCCATATACCACAAGAATGGCCTGAGTGTTGAATGCTCACAGTCAGAATTCTAAGGTGTGTGTGGCTTTTTTTTTCTGAATGAACTTGAGATTAATTTCTATTAAAAGATTAACAACTCAAATTTAATTAAATTCTATATTTTCAGTCTGTGAATCATATTGTTTAACAAATGCTTAATCATTTTATTTTGTTGTTTTGGATTAGCTGTTTAAAGACAAAAGACTTGAGGCTCCAATTAGCTGCTGCCAAAAATTAATTTAAGTAAACTAATTGACTACTTGCTGTAACCTACATGCAGTCTTGCTGTTTAAATAATTCAATTCCTTGCAAAAGTGGGTGTGAGCTTTGTACCCTCTTATAAAACAATGCTAGATCAATCTATTACCAAATACTCTCAGAGCGCCTGTCTAGTGAAGTGCTGCCCTGGCACTTGGTGTACCCACAGCCCACACTATTACCTTTCACACATAACAATTCCTCCAGAAATATTTCCTTTTGACCCATGGAGGACACAAATCAAACCAAGACTCAGCTTCACCATCAAGGAGTGAAAATTGGGAAGACCAAGCTTATGAGAGATCTAAAAGGCCAGCTATGATTACTACTCAAGTGAATGACTCAGGCCATGAGTTCAGAGGGGAGAGAGTAATAGCACTATGGATGCAAAGGTCTGGGAAATCTTCTTGGAAAAGAAACAAATTGATCAAACTAAGTGTCCTTGGCTTTGAAGGAAGGAAAGGAGAAAGCAGTGGGAGGAGAGGAAAGTGAAAACATGGGGAGAGGAAATAACCATGCTTGGTGCTTAGTACTTACTCTCTGTGCTGTTTGTTATTTTTTACGTGCCTATGACTTGAATCTTTAACTGAGGGGAAGAATAGTACATAAAGATGATGATGGTGAAGCTGGTGATGATGGTGACAGTGACACCTACTGAGATCTTACTACGACACAGGGACCCAACTGAACACTTTACCTGTATTATCTCATCTAATCTTCACAACAATTCTATGAGGAAACACACCTTAAATAGGTCCAAACAGCTTAGGTAACTTGCTTCAATCATATAATTAGAAAAACACAAAGCATGGGCCTGAGCACAAACCATCAGGGTTCCAGGGCCCATGGTCTCTCCTTATTACGTGGTTCTTCTTTGCATTTCCTAAGGCTGTTAACACAGGGCGTAAACACAAGAGGTGCCTGGTAGATTTTCACATGTTAATTTTTGATTTACTGAAGCTAAGCATGTTTGATGGAAAGCAATACAAAGGGAAAGAAAAGCCAGAGAAGGAGAGGGGTCCCAGATTCTGGAGGATCTTGAAGGCAGAGTTGAGGAATTTAGGGAATAAGGAACCTTCGTTAATTCTGAGTCTAAATGTGGATGAAAGGCTGCCTCTTTGTCCTCAGCTTTGCCATTTAAATATTCACCCTAGAGACTACTCTTTGCCTCCATATAAAAGGAGGAGAACAAGAAATCTACTTTACACAGATAACAATAATAATAGCTCCTCTTAGTGGGATGGCCTTTCGTAGATTCCCAAGCATTTCACTGCAGTGCCCTGAGCAGATATTTCAATTTCTAACAGCCTGTTTGTTTTCCCAGAGCCAATTTCTTCCAAGAGGAAGAAAGTCTCCTACGTTTCTATTTCTCTTCTAAAATCCTATAATCATCCCTTGTTTCCCTGAGTTGCTTTCTTCCCAGATAATTCATAGGTTCATGTTAATCATTTGAATCACTTATTTATTCAACAGATATTTCCAGAGGGCCTACTGTGTGTCAGATACTGTTCTCAATACTAGAGACACAAAACTAAACAAGAGAGGGGTAGTCTCTGCTCTTGTAGAGTTTCCAGTTTAGCTGGGATACAAGGAATACAAGCATTAACCAAGGAATTAAAATACAGAGTGAAGCATGTGTGGAAGGGGAAATGCAAGGGCGCTGGGGAAGCTTACGGTGAGCAGAGCCCAAGGAAGTTACGGAGAACTGACTTCCTGTGGGATATGCCATTGCAACCAAAATATGGAGGAGAAACAAGAGTGAGGCAGGCCAAAGAGGCGAGTGTGTGTGTGTGTGAATGAGACAGAGACAGAGAGATGGAGAGAGAGCTGTTTGGAAGTAGGAGCTATGGCAGATGTAGGGAGATAAAGAATGAGGGTGAACCAAGCTAGGGGAAAAGTCTGTGCAAAGGCCTGGGCATGAGGTAGAGCCTAGTGTTTTCAAGGAACTCCAGAAAGTCAAGTGGGTGCCTGTAGAGAGCAAAGAGGAGAGTGGTTTGAAAGCGAAAGAATGGGTCCATGGGTCTGACACCTACAGGCCTTATAAACCACGTGAAAGGGTTTGGACTTGATTCTCAGGTATCGGGAAGGCACTGGAGGGCTTCGGGCTAGGATGACATGATCCAATTTGCATTTTTGAGCATCACTGGCTACTGAATAGAGAACAGCTGAAGAAAGGTATGAACAGAGGTATGGAGACCAGGCAGAAGGTTGTCTGTCATTCAGGGGAAAGTTTTGGGGGCAGAGGGGCCAGGGAGGAGTGGATGGAGCCCAGGCAAGGCTAGAATCAATAGGAAGTGATGAAAGATCACATGGGCGAGGGGGTCCTTGCTGTCTCCCAGGCTTCTGGCTCCAGCAGTTAGATTTTCACACTTCACACACCTCAGTGTTGGCATGACCTTCCCACCTTCCTACTGCACGTGGGAGAGATCTACCCAGAAGCGTGGAGCAGAAAGACGGGGCATTTACCTAAGAATTCATTCTTGCTGTAATATTAATCAGCAATAGTTTCCTCTGGCAATCCCTAAAAATTCTTATTCAAGAATCTATTGTCCAGGAGATGAGAATATTGTGTGCTCCCCTTTCAAAGTGCCCTCCAAAGGGCAGAGACTTACTGAAAACAAACTTCATACATTTCTGGTGTCTTTCCACCCATTGAGATCAAAGTCCTCAAGAGTCATGGCTTGGGTTATAATGACCATTCAGAGTTTAGGTAAAAATTAATGAAGCACATATTTTAGTTCAAGGTAAGGAAGGACTTTTCAAAGAGGAAATGAGCTGCCTCAGGGGCACACTTTACTCACATCTAAGGCTCAGCTCCAATATCACCTCTTAAGATGCCAGCCCTGAGTCCTCCGGGCAGAGGCCGTCATTCCAGCCTCTCTGCCCCAGCACGTTATGTCTTTCTCCACCGTAACATTCACCTCTTCTTACTACATCTCCTAGTCTGATCCGTGGCTGTGGTCTGCTGTGTGGAAGGCACTCAAATATTGAACGGATGAGTGAAAGAATGAATGATGTGAGAGGTTTTTAGGGGTTGGGTGATGACACGGAAGTGAGTTGAGGAAATTCAAGTGAACCGTTAAGGTGTTAGATTATAAGGCTTCTAAGATCCTTTCTATAAAAACTGCACTCTTCTTAGCCCTGAGCAACCTTCACTTTTTACCTGAAGCCCTCCATCCTAATGCTCATTGGCCAATGCCTCAGGAATTTCTTCTGAGCCTGAATCGTCCCATCTTGTGGACCCCACTCATACAGATTTCCCTTCATAATCAGCTTTCATTTCCGATTCGGGTTTGGCCGTCAGGAGAGACCTTTTCAGTTCTTACAAGGGGTGCTGGGGACACTTTTCCCTCGTCCTTGCTCCATACTCTCCAGCCAAGGACTAGTTTCCCCCAAGACATAAGCCTAGTCTCAGCATAGCCACCCAGGTGAGGGCCCCAGAGCTCTCCTAAGAGTGGGGTTTAAATACATGTTACATCCTAGTCTCTGAGTGCTACATCGGGATGGATGTTTTGTTGAGAATGCTTAATTAACCCACAAGTCTTGTGCTTGTTCGCCTATAGATGTTCCCCTACAAGTATTATAGGAAAATCCAGCAGATGTATTTTGTGGCATAACCAGGTATATTAGTTTCCTATAGCTATTGCAACAAATTATTACAAACTGGATGGCTTAAAATCAGAGGAATGTATTCTCTTACGGTGCTGGAGGCCAGAAGTCTGAAATCAAGGTGTTGGCTGGGCCATGGTCCCTCTGAAAATTCTAGGGGAAGATCTGCTTCCTGGCTCTTCCAGCTTCTGGTGGCTTCAGGTGTTCCTTGGCTTGTGGCCTCATCACTCCAATTTCTGCTTCCACGATCAATGGTCTCCTCTTCTTCTGTCTCAGAACTCCCTTTGCCTGGCTCTAACATGGATACATTTTATTGTATCAATATTTAAGGCCCACCCAGATAATCTAGGACACGTTCCTCCTCTCAACATCCTTAACTTCATATTCTTTCCCATACGAGGAATAGTCACTCATTTGCCATTAAGGTAATATTCACAGATTCCAGGAATGAGGACATGGATGTATCTTTTGGATAGCCCACAACAGGTCAAACTTACTTTGTCCTGTCATTTCGAGAAGATGTTAATGTTATTGAAAAGGCCATTGTATACTAGAGCTGGCAAGCCACTGAGAAAGCAGGTAGAGGATCCTGAGCCCAGAGAGGTTAAGTGACCTGCCAAAGGTCACCCAGTGGTAGAGCTGGAAGCAGAGGGAGGCCTCCAAGCATCCAGCCCAGGGAGCTTGAGTCCCACATCATGCAATAATCCCAGTGGAAATATTATATATGTGCTCATTTAGTTTAAAAAATTAATCCCTATGTTGACTTTGTGTGGGTCACAGGGGGACCTTTTGAAAGGGAAGCCACTTGAGACAAAGCAAGGCTGAACCCATTTCATTCATTACCATCCCTCTGTCATTGGTGGGGAATAAAATGCACATGGCTAATGGCTCTGTGGTACTTAAGATGTGAACAAATTCTGTAGAAGAAATTTGCAGAAAAAAGAGAGCTTATTGTTTTCATAGAAAGAGAATGGAGGGGGCTTTGGAAATAAATCAATACAGATTTAAATTGCAGCTCTTCCACTTCAGTGGTGGATCTCCACGAAGGTAATTAACATCATCAGCAAATGGAGAAAATACCCATCACAGTGGGTTCAAATCTAAAAATCCATAAAGCACCAAGCACAAGAACTGGCACGTGGCAGACTCTTGATCTGCAATGACACTGTTATTATCACCCCCGTACTTGTACATTGGAGGGGAGAGCCGCATACTTTCTAAGCAAATTATGTATGTCTATCTGTAAATAGCAAGAAAAACATAAGGCCAGATTGGAAAAAGACAAGAAAAACATGGGGAAATACTTGGAAACTTGTTTATTATAAAAATTTGGCTATCTATTTTTGGAACTAAAATTCTTTTCACACTTCACAGGTCTTAAGTACTCTTGGGCCATATTTTATTCTCCCAAAACAAGCACTATGCTTACTTATGTCAACAAAACTTCATTGAACACTTAGCATGTGCAAAGAATTATGCTGAGATTTACAAGTGCCAATTTTAAAATTATATTAAGAACAAAGAGCTATTTGACCAAATAAGTGAGAGTTCTAAATGTACCTAGACATTTAAGGATAGAACCACTTTAACAACACTGTGGAGCACACGACTTCCATAGAAGTCATCATTTCTGCTTTTGCCTGCAATGGAATAAGACAAGAATCACTATATTTAGTAATATGGTCACTAGATCAGATCAGAAGCTTGGGCTAAAGACCAGTGTATAACTTAACATAGTAAAAAATACAGTATGATTTTCAAAATAAGGTATGAAAATCAAAACAGAACAAAATTGGAAATAATTGACTTCATTTTAAAAGAGGTCATATGAAGTAGCAAAGAGCACAGTTTTTGAGTCAGACAGCTGGGTTCGAAACCTGGTTCTCTCTCTCACCAATAAGAATGAGAACTCGTCACTTCTCTTTGCTGAGCCTCAATTTCCTCATGTGTAAAATGGGGAGAAGGATGACTGCTTCATAGGACTGCTGTGAAAAGTAGAGCTGAGGAATAGGCTTAGGGAGTATCTGGTACACAGTAAGTATGCAATAAACGCTGTCCATCTATTAAAAGAATCGGTAGCATCATTTAACATCATTAAAAGAAGCATCAGACTAGTATTTGTGTCTAAATATTTAAAAGGTATCTCTCCTTATCATTTGTGCTCTATTTGTTTGTATTAGTCAAGATATATTGCTGCCGGGCCTTCCCTGGTGGCACAGTGGTTAAGAATCTGCCTGCCAATGCAGGGGACACCGATTTGAGCCCTGGTCTGGGAAGATCCCACATGCCGTGGAGCAACTAAGCCCATGAGCCACAACTATTGAGCCCACGCTCCACAACTACTAAAGCCTGTGCACAGAGAGCCCTTGCTTTGCAACTAGAGAAGCCACCGAAATGAGAAGCCTGCGCACCAAAACAAAGAGTAGCCCCTGCTTGCCACAACTAGAGGAAAGCCTGCATGCAGCAACAGAGACCCAACAAAGCCATTAATTAATTAATTAATTAATTAACTAACTTAAAAAAGATATATTGCTGCCAACTATAAAGATTTGTTCCATTGTCAATTTGTTTCATTCATATATTCATTTCAGACATTAACAGAAGTGTAAATATCCTTACACACCTACCTACGCATCCACCACAGTGGATTTTTCTCTGAACTCTTTGTACTGAAAAGCAGATTCATCTAAATGTTAGGTCTAAAACACCCCGACATAGCTCCCCTCCTCTGACATTCCTCCCCTTTACACCCCAAAAAGGAAGCAGCCTGCACTGTTCACTGTAAACCCTGGCAGGGAGTTCAGAATTTTCTTGCAGGAAAACATGTTCTTTCCTTTGCATAGTTTGAATTTGATGGAAGACAGCCCAAATGTTCAGTACAATAGCTTGAGCTATTTTTTTTCTGATAGAACCTACATTCCCAAGTATAAGCTAATCCATACTTTCCCATGGTCCTTGGACAGAAATAAAATGGATAAATCAACAAATCTCATTTTGACCCATTCATTATAGTTATGCTTTCATGAAAATGTATGCTAAAGTCATTCCAGAGGAAAAACCCAGTGGGCCTGAGGTACAGCTCCATCCATTCCCTTTTCACAATTGGTACTAATAAGAATTGGTTGCTTATTTGTGTTTGGGGGCAGAGCTAAAGGGAGAAATGAGCGCACTTGGGTAACAATGTAATGGGTTTTTGTTTTGTTTTTTTAATTTACTAGGTAATAGCGTAATGGGAATCAAAAAAGAAAAAATTACCCCAGGGCCTTTGCTCCAGATAAGGGAAAAATAAATTTCTGACTGCCTTCATTCTATCACAAAAGTTGATGTACTGGCCCAAAACTCTGCTTAAGAATACAAACCACAGCAAATTACAGGGAAAAATCAAATTGCAAAGCTTCTGTTAATGTTTTGGCCTTGCTAAGGGTGTAGAATCATTTGCATAAGAAAATACCTTGATAGGCTTTCTTGGATAATGAAAAGTTTGAAAGGAGATGGTTGATACAAACGGCCCAAATTATATTCGATAATAAAATTGTAAACAACGACCACCATGACGAGGAGATGTTTCTCAGCAGTAGACAGGAAGGAAGCTTGGGCGGGGCGGTGACTTCTCTGATCTGGGAAGAGTGGGAACAGGCGCAGGCAACATGGCAGCCTGTTAAGCAGATCCTCAGAAGGAAGATGGTCATTGAGACATCACTAGTGACACGATTGGCAAAAGTTCTTTTAAGAAAAAGCGATGAATACTGTTTAATTTTATTGTCATCTTCTCTAATATTATCAACCTTCTGTGAACATCTGTGTCACACAGCATCCTTGAGTTTGTGGTGCTTTGGAGAATAAATTTAGGGAGACAGTGACCACACAGGAGATAAAGTAGATGGAGAAAGGACAGCAACAGGGGGCAAGATGGGAAGTCAATGGGAGCAGGAATCTGGAGTGGAAATTTAGTAGAGTGTGTGTTACATAGTATATGCAATAAATGTATTCTGGAGGGATGAATGTATGAATGAATGGGCCTCTGGAAATATTGGGATAGGAATACTTGACTTCCAAGAGCCTGAAGTATTAGGGATGTATCAAGTCATTGTATTTCTATATTAATTTTAAAAAATGCACTCAGAAGCTTGTAGGAATTGGGGACATCCAGGCTATAAGTTGTTAAGACCTAGACATTGCAAGATCAATGTGAAGAAGATGCCTAAAGGTTGAGGATAAGAAAGATGAGAAGTTGAGGATGCCAATTCTAGAGAACTGTGTTTTGTTTTTCTGCATCTTGCTTATGTGTTTCTGGGAGGGAGATATGGGAAATTTTCCTTAGATATTTCTTTAAACTCTCCATTACATTTGAAGTGGAGAGGCCCAGTTCCATTAGTGAGAACACTTAATGACATTTTGTCTCTTTCAAACTAAAGATGATTGTTATGACCAAAAAAAAAAAAAAAGGTATCACGTGACACTTAGGATGGGGTAGACAGGAGTCATAAAATCTCATAGCCTGGAACTCTTGGGACTTGGGCCGGGTATATGTTTAAAATTATAAGGGCATTTCACTAAACCATCCAAGGGCAGAGAACATGGGAAAAATAGCTGATTTGCGAGTCCAGCTTCTTGATGATGGCAGAATATATGAAGCTGCCATTCTTATCCTTTGTCTTGGAACCGTGGCATTTGGCCAAACTTAGACCAATGGCTCAAGAAAAGAACAGCACTGTGTCCTTGATGAAAGGAACATGATCTTCCCAAACTAGCAAACATTATGTTCTCCACTAAAAAGTCCTCAAAATAAAACATGTGAAGTTTAAAATGAATCCATAACTGACTCTTTCTTACTAAATTCCTAGGGGTGAGCAATACATTTGCCTATTTTTACTTATCAAAACATTTTACCTTTTAGAATAGCCCCATTTCAGGCTGAGCCCATCCAAAACAGAAACTCAGAGGAAAGAAAACAAGACTTCCTTTAGCTTGGTTCCCTGAGAAAGATGCCTCCAAAGCCCCAATGTGAATAATGCCGAGGTTGAGAAACCCTACCTTAGCACCAAAATCTGAGGTGCTTCCATCACTCAATTTGAAAATAAGATCTTACTGAAGCTTAATGTGTGCCCAGGGTGTTCTGAGTACTGTGAGTTCAGAGTTCTACTCTGGAGGACCTCACAGTCCAGAAGGAGCAACAGGTAAAAATGGAACCAAATACAACCAGGAAGGTGTGTTAGCAAAGGCATATATGATGCATTTTGGCAACATAGGAGAGGCGAGAGGAACTGACAATGAGCTGCAGTGAAGTGTTGCCAGGGATTGAGTTGTTATCCTTCATTCATTTATTCATTCAGCGAATTTCCTAAAACTTGGCCAAGATGTGCCCAGCTTTGTGCTAGCTGGAGATAATAGTGTTCTGTGAGTCCTTGACCGGAGATTTCGATGGTGGGTGAAGCCAAGCCTTTGAAAACCCATTTGATTGAAAACTCTTCCTCTACGCATATAGATGTAAGGTGATTTTCCTTGTGCGCAAGTAATGATATTTGAGACTAATTTCCTGATCTGCTGGGTTTCTTGGATTTGCCTTAGAGACTGCCCAGGGTGGCAGCAGAAGATGGGGAGAGGTGTTAATATGATGGGTTTCAAGTTTTTCTATGCCTACCTCTGCCCTGCTTCAGGGCAGTTGTTTCTTACCTGTGTACATGTAATGAAGTATATTAGAGGATCCCTTCTCAAAAAGTTTAAGAATCATTGGTTTAAGGAATTCACTTTGCCATAATGGAAACCAAGAAATGACATGATATGAATTAAGGCAACATGGTGTAAAGGGAGCAATATTACACAGGCAGACAGGAAGCCCAAGTTCTCCTTTAACTCTACTCTTGACAAGCTGGGTGACCTTGGGCAAGGTGCTTCATCCCCTGGGTCTCAGGATCTTCACCTACAAAAGGTAATGATTATTCTAAATGATCTCTGAGGTAGCTCTCAGCTGTAAGAAGCTATTACGTAATTATATGATAATGTTGGTGAAAGAAACAGGCAGAGAAAGGGTTTGATTGCACAGACAAGAGTAAATAAAATTCTGGGAGTCCTTTTCTGAGAGAATGGGCACTTCAAATTTGAATCCATGTGATAGGTTGGTATATAAAGAGTTAAGGCTTCCTAGTGTTCTGAGTTCAAGTTCTGAAAAGCATCCTTGGATCTTTCCTTAATCTCACTAGACATGCAAATGAGAAAGAATTCACTGCTCTCAAGGTCACATGGAAATATCAAATAGCAATGGAAGATATTTATAAGAGAACTCTGCATTTAACCTGCAAAGCATATAGCTTGGTGGGTACATCAAGGTATCTAGCAAAATAGCAGATGCTGAACACAACTCTTTTTTACTGGTCATCTGGTCCACCCAGGAGCAGCAATAACTGAACAGCAGGGAAGGGGAGCCTTATTCACCCTTCCTTTTCCCTTAACAGGTGGCATGGCCTTTATAAGTCACAGGACTTCGCTTGCAACTGCACTGATTCCAGCTCATCTGATGAGCAGGTTTCTGATAACAAGAAATATAACACCTTTCATTCATCCAGTCAACAAAGATTTATTGAACACCTGCTCTGTGCCCTAGAGGTAAGGCACTCTCTTGTTCCTAGTACCACCTCTGAAGACGAAGATGGTTTTAAAATGACGGCCCCTCCTGAAACCTGTGTTGCCCAGAAGCATTTCATTTTCAGAAGCCACGAGTTACTGAACCTTAGCATTGCAATTTTCCCAGCATTTCCCCTTTATGTGTTTTATAACTCCATGAAGTCACATCTCCCCTGGGCTATCGGAACAGTTCAGCTGAGCCTGAAACCTACTGAAAAAGAAGAAACGAGAAAAAAGGAGAGGGGGAAAGTTAATGGTAAAAGCTACTAGCAGGGCACCACCCCCACAGGTCCAACAGGTTCTGTGATATCCTTACAAGCTTGGTTAGTGAGGCATGCCTCCCCGGCGACGTGCTGGGACGTCCAGTTTCTCCAAAGGACCCGCCAGGCCAAACTTCCTGGAGAAAACCCCACTATCCGTAAAACACATTTTGCGTCACACCAAAGTGCACAGTGACCCTTAGCTTTCCTCTTCTGAACAAATTGTTTAAAGACCAAGATGTGTTGGGGAGATACCGGGCACTGGAGAATTAGCCGCAGGTGCTATTTATAGAGCCACTGGGCTCTGCAGAGTTCCCTCTGCCCAGGGAAAGCCATTAATCTTCTCCAGCAAAAGAAAAAAGAAGTAATAAACTTAATAATGATTTAGAGTAAAGAAGGGAGAGAAAGCAGTGAGGCTAATACTAAGGTGGACCTAAGCCAAGAGATTAGTTTCTCCCTGTGGAAAACAACATGCACACGCACACATACACACACACACACACACACACACACACACACACACACACACGTGCACGCAGCACACACACGAACATTCAAAAATGCAGGCCAGCCTGTTCCCTCCCACCTCCCTAATCCACCCCTGCATTTTGGCCTCTTGAAAGAAGCAGTTAAACGGCTTTTCTTTCCCTGAGGCTGACAGACCTATGTCTCCAAATCTCACACTGCTACAGAGAATACTCTCTAGATATGCTGCTCTTAAAACAGAAAAGTGAAGGCATTTGAGGTTTTTTAAACCCTACTGTGCCCGATAAATGGAAGAGAAGAAAATTAATTCCTAGTTGATTACCTCGATCAGTAAAAAATGCCAACGTATTTTTAAATGTTTGTATTTGAGCATCGTGGAATTCACACTCCAGCGTGAAGACCTAGCAGGTCACAAGAAGCTTGAGGAAAAATGTTTCTGTTTTCGTCGATAAAAGAGGTTTTGACCAGGTATGTATACATGAACATGAAAGCTCCTAGTCAATACAGGGTCTTGCATTCAGAAATTCTCTTTCTCGTAAAGTTCTCATGGATGGGAAAACATAAATGGTGATGAACAAGATACACAAAGAGAGAACTTTTTTTTCCAGAAAAGATGCATAAAAATAAATACGCTTCCAAAGGAAATGACTGTCCTCATTTGAGTCTTTAAAGTTCTCAGAGAGTGCCAGTTAGCGGGCCGTATTTTCATTACAAACAATTCTGCCTTTTTAAATGGTAAGTATCCTTTATTCCTGGACACCAACCAGAGACAATAGAAAGAAAGAGAGACCTGGGCATCCAGGCAGAAAACAGACCTTGTCACGCAGCCAAAATGAATTTAGAATTCTTGTGCAATACAATGTTAAGGCAGGAGTGTTGAGTCGAAATGTGTAATGAACTCCAAGTGGCTGCCTTTCAGATCTCAAGAGCTGAAACTGACTTGATGCCGGGGCCTTGCTTCCCTTGCTCAAGTATTCAAGTGGCTCTGGCACCCAAGAATAACAATGAGAATGGCACAAAGACCACCACTTCAGCGTGGTGTTCACAGATGGTGGCAGGCCAAATGTGCGGGGGCAACAGACCCCCCAAACACTTTGTGGGTAACAATTGTTCAAATTTGGTATCGCCTAGGGAAAAACATCAGGGACAGGAGGCCATTGAGTAAGTTCATGTCACTTTGGGGAAGCTCTTTGAATCCAAAAACACTAGATACTTTTCATTAATATCACATAGGAAGGGGAAGAGTGTATTCTGGGACTTTGTTACGTAAAACATCTGTTTTGAGACGTGAGACTGTCATTATGTTGACTAAATTGTTAGTGATGTGAAAAACATCATCTGCTAATTTATGTTAATAATGCCTGTTGTTGCAAAGACTGTTCATCATGGCAAACCTGTAAAGTAGACGTGGCATGTATTATCACCCTTGTTCCACAATGGGAAACTGTAGCCTGGAGAACTGAGTGCTCCGTATGGGTGGGATAGGAATCGAACTCGTGCTAGAACCCGCGTCTCCTCATCTCTATTTTACTGATCATTGCGCCATAGCAAATGTGACATGGAACCCAAAGTCTCTAAATGACTCAAAAAGTCTCTAAATGACTCAAAAATCTCTAAATGCAATTATGGTGTCATTGGGTCAACTGGTTGGAATGTGGTCCTAATAAATCAAAGGCAGTAATAACTGTAGGCTGAACTGTAAAAAGCAACAACTAGTCTTGCTCCCTTTCATGGCCACACACCACATCCCTAACTTCATTCAGCTCCTTCACAAGTATATACCCGAGATCAAAAGTATTTGAAATAAGGGAAGAGTATAGATAGACCAGCAGAGATTTCTTATTACAAACAGGGGTAAGAAAAAAAACAAAACAAGATAATTTTGAATTAATTGTAAGTTACTGATGAATTTTCATAATAAAAGACATTGTATTGTCATAAGTTTGCAAAAATATAACTAACTTGGGATTTTCCTGTCCTTTCAGGAGAACAGAAAACCACATGCCCCACCTCCTACTACCACCCAGACTTTACACTTCACACATTCTCCAAATTACAATTACTCTGGTATTTTGCACTTTTCACAACCCAAAGAAAGGAGTTCAGGTAAGGCAGAATTGCCTTTGTTCCCATTTAAAGCAGATTAGAACTTTCTCCTAATAAAAGTTTCAGCAACTACAAGGACCCTGTGACCCAGATCCACATTATAGTGACATTATTAGAGTGACTCAAGTGACATAGAGAGGCTCCATTGATGTCCCGTCCACGATGCCACTAGCTTTCCATTAGATTTTTCTGACAGTTCCTTTATGTTCTGTGTAATGTCCAATGCCTCTAATTTGCATTTCCACCCCTTTAGAAAATGCTCTTTAAAAAACTTGCTGACTAAACAGAAACATTCCAGAAACTTGTGAATGAAGGGTAAGAAGCATTCCTGTTTTTACTTCCTTTAATACAAGACAATCTGTTTCTGAACACACGTTTTCAAAGCTATTAACGAACCATATCCAACTTCCAGCATGTGAGTTTTATTTTGCTGGAGTTTGTTTGGTTGGGTCCTTTATCATAAACAGATGAACTATATGCATTTTTACCTCCTCAGGTTTGTATGATGCAGGATTCTATCAGAGGGAGAGAAGGGGGGCGGGGAGAGTTGAAAGGGTGACATAATCTGGATACGAGAATTACACGAAATTGCAGCATATTCCTATTCTAGAAGAAAACCCCAACGATGGGTCAAATTGCAACATAATGTATGAAACCCTGGGAGCCATTTTTCAAATGTTCTATCTCTTCCTGGATCACAGAACTAGTTAGAGACAGTGAAGAGAGAGCCTCCAGTCTTGAGCCCTAATTTTTTTTTTTTAGGGCTGTTAAATGAGTCTGTACGATATTATGGTGGGTTCATGACCTTGTACATTTGTCCAAACCCGTAGAATGCCCAATACCAAGAATGAGCCCTTATGAAGGCTGTGGACTTTAGCTAGTAATTGATCAATATCGACTCCTTAGTTACAACAAATTATCACGCTAATACAAGATGTTCATTATGGGAAACTCTGTGTGCACTGGGGTGCTATGGGAACTTGACTACCACTGGCCATTATAGCAACAAGAGTTTATGATACTATCTAATGAATAATGTTTTGCATCAAAGTTTTCTCATTTATATTTCGGTGGTTCCATCATTGATTACAGAAAAAAAAAGTAGCTTTGACAATTCGTTCTTCTGGTAGTCACTTCTTAGATATCCGGGTCACTAGGCCGTGCACGAATATGTTACTATTCACACAATAAGGATGACACTAAGAGGAATTCCACCTGAAGGAAAAAAGATATGGTAAGAATCTGAGTTTCTTGTTAAAAGAATAGCTGAAACCAATGACAGTTAATTCTCTCTTTGTTTAATCTCACAGTTTTTGCCATTTCCACATATACATATCAACATTTGTTCTGGGTGAAAATAAGCAAAAACAGTAAAATTATACTTGGCCACCCAACCTTGTAATTCAGATTTGTTCCACAGAAAGATGTTTTTTATAAGACCAGTGAACAATACCATAAAAAAATTCCTATGCTGAAGATAGCCTGTTTTTCTTAACGTAGGGAAAGTTTATAGTCTAGATGACTTTTAAATACTCGTCTCTGGGATGTCGCTGAGACTTTGACAGGATGACAATGGGCACCCCTCACAGAAGGGTGGCCACCTTCAACAGACCACAGGAGGCTACTGCTCTACCCACCCCAGTGAAGGCTGAGATCACACTGAGGAAGCAAAGCCCTTGATGCAACAAAGCTACTGAGAAGGTAAGAAGCAGTTCATTTGGCAAGGAGGTGACCCAGGTGTCCCACTTTGCGTTCCCAGGCACAGTCCCAACCGGAAAAACAGGACTGGTGGCACCCAGCCTGACAGCACCAGCGTTCTTTACTATTTACCCCTAAGTAGGAGGGGGAGTGCCTGTTTGGAAGGCTGATTAGTCAGTAATTCAAGGAGATCAAAATCACAAAATTGAAAAACAGGGCTCAATCATATCCCTTAACAGAAGGAATGTCCTAATTGCTATGTGCCCAAGGCAGCATATGAAGAGCATGTGGAAGGCAAAGAGGGTCCCTCATCCACTAACCCGGTGGAGGTGGTTCACAAGTCATTTTACAGCAAAGCCCGAAGGGCTCCCTACCCCATTTCTCCCCAAAGTTGCGTTTCACCAAGTTTTCTCTCCTCCGGCCAAGCAAGGCTGCCATGCCATCAAACCGCTAGGATTTATTTCCCTAAGAATTGTAGGACAGACATATCAGAATTCACACCCTGCATCCCAGGGGACACACTCATTTATAATTTGGTGGCAGTCTCAGTCCTGCTTGACACTCAGCAGGGGCAGATTCGGGAAGACAGGACTGCTTCTATAAGCCGTACCCAGTTCAGCGGAAGCAAAGAGTTGACAGTGTTCATCCAGTCTCTCATCAGGGCTGTTCGGAGTTTCATGACGGCCACCCTACACAGTGTGATCACAGAGACAGCTCTGACGTCTGACCCAGGAGGGAAGGGTGCGTTCCATCCTGGCTGAAGCTCTTACCTGCAGACGTCATCGGCGCCCACGTGGTGACCACTGCTCTTCCTGCCTCACGTTCTGGAAGCTGCATCCTCAGGTCAGAGTACAGTGAAGCAGTTTAGGCCACTGCTCTGCTCCCAGGCAGCTTTCAAAGGAGCTGGATTCTAAACCTTCCTTGGGGCATATTTATTTCTGGCTTAAAGAAGATTCTTTCATGGCTTAAGATGTTCTTCATAAGTTAAGATGTCATTACAACTGTGCACTTGACTTGGTGAATCATGTAGAATATTTACTTGGGCTTTCTATACACTGCTCTGAACAACATCAGGTCCCTCGCATGTATCATTTAAACACCTTTAGTTTTCTCAGTGATGTCACGTAAGACATTTTAAAAAATCTTTGTGCCCCACAACCACCCTCTACTGGGACAAGCCAGATTCTTGATTGCTTCTGTCCCTTTGCAGGTGTTATGAATGAGGAAGCGGAGTTAATACTAAACCTTAGCTAAGTAAAGCCTATAGGGTATTATTGGATAACCCTACACCAATTAAAGAGCACCATGTTTATTTTCCCTGTTGTAAAGAGGTCACTGACTCCAATTTTTTTCTTAGGCAAGTTTCTATGATCATTTTCTAATTTCCAGGGAATATAGAAAACTCCAAGGATATTTTGATAAATGTTATTATTACTGCTTCCGGATGAGGAAACCAAGGACCTTGTTGTTGAAGGAAGCACAGCCCATCCCTGGCAGAGCTGGGGTAAGGTCACATGAAAATCCAGCGATCACTTGTTAAAACCCAGTTAAATGTGAGTCCATCCCCACTGCGGCAAGACCAGAGCTCAGCACCCAGTCAACCTGTCCCCAAAGGAAGAGCTTGGTGGGCTGATAAGCATTTCTGTACCATCATCATAGAAAAACTCCAGTTGTACAAGGCAAACTCTGCCACAGGAATGTTTTCCTCAGTTAGATTTTTTTTCTAACCTGGTGTTTTTCATCTTTACCACTCTCTTAACTCAGTTACTTTCAATGTCTTTTGGAGTTTAGTGACTCTTGTAGTTTGATAATGGGAGATGACAAAAAATCAGGAGTAGTAGATAGTAAAAGTTCTCATCACAAGAAAAAAATTGTATCTATATGTGGTGATGGATGTTAACTAAACTTATGGTGGTAATCAACTCACAGTATATACATATATCAAATAATTATGCTAACACCTAAAACTAATACAATGTTATATATAATAAAAATTCTCAATATTAAAAAATCAGGAATAAACTGAGGAAGGAAGTTGAAAATTTGCCATCCTATAAATTAAACAAGTTATATATGTATATGAATGAAAAAGTCAGTAATGGGAGTGTTTCTTTTTTGTCTTAAAAAAATCTTTATACCTTATTAGCAAATGAAACATAAATATAGGCAAATACACTTAGCTCAGGAAGCAGTTTTTTTTATGAATCTTGGTGTATTTGGAGTATGGGATCTTTGTAAGCTTGTATGGTCTTTGACAGCAATGTCAAGAGCATAGCTCTTGTGCTCTGCATAGAACTGTAGCAGTTCTGGTGGAGATCCCCTTACTCCCAATTTCATACCATGCCTTTCTCTCAACCCTACCCAACAAGTCTGCTAGATGCTATTTGTAAATTTGCCTAAAACAAGTATAATATTTAAGAAAACTGAGCAATAACCTATATTAATATATATTACATAGAATATAGAATAATAATATAAAACTGAAAGCCATGTTGCAAAAGAGAAAAGTAACAAAACTTATATTGACTTTAGAGCTGGATTAAAAGCTGCTCTTAAAGCTACACTCTGGCGAGCCTACATTTCCCAAGCACTTTGGGTTTCACAGATGTTTCATGATCATTGGCCTTTAAAGGCACTTGGTTATTGTGGTAGTGGGAGCCAGGCAAGCCCATGACAATGATTCACAGAAGGGAGGGGTAAGATTTTTCTGGTCAGAGAAGTTTTGCTCAAAATGGAAAATCCCTTGAGATCCATTGATTGGATATTTTAAAATTATTTAACGATTTCCTTATACAGCACTTAAAGTGGAAGAAGAAAAGTCCTCCATGCCCAAATATACTAAGACTGAATTTCATAGGAAAAAAAAAAGGTGGAAAAAAAATTCTTGTTTTTATTTGTCTCTCGTCAGTTGACAAATTAGTAGCATACGCTGATGACAGATTTCACTTTGCAGTACTGTTACTCAGGTATAATGGCTTATGTCTTTAAAACAGAATTCATGTCAGTAAAAACCTAAGTAGGTCACCATCATACCTACTCAGAGAGGATTCTAGGGGTGTCTTTTCAAATGACCTTACTTCAAACACTCATCTTTTATTGACATCTGAGCCTTCTCTCAGCACAGAGAGTAGCTCCTTGAATTGAAAGGCTGTAACTGTTTTTGTGACGGACCAATTGATTTTTCTTTCTGACTTCACATATCATACTGAGTTTCACAGCCCGCATACATCAATACAAAGTGATTTTTAAAGAGCTCAGATAGAAGTCATGTGCGGGCCACATAGGTATATACATAGAAGTAATAGACCTTTTTTATTCTTATCACGACAAAGAATAAGGAGCATAATATAATCAAGTTTACTTATTTATTTAATGAAAAGGTTTTCTACTTTATACCACGCAATGTTGTTCTTTCCATGCAGAAAGTACCAGGTACTACCAGCCCCATGGAAAAAGTGGACACCGGGACGTGGATTTCCCATCTGATTTTTTAAGAGTTGCCTGTTCATGGAAATTATGACTCCATCTTTTCATTAAAGAAGAAGGTTGTTCTCCAAATGCTCTCCTGCACATCATTCTGGGCTAGGTAGCCCGAACACAGTCTGAGATTGGAAAGAGGCCGCCCAATGTGCTCATGAGGGAACTTTCCTTGCAGACCACTGAAAAATATCATAAAGTGTGACTCATCACATCTGCATCAAGTTATGAAAAAAGTAAGGCTTGTTAACCTGCTGTTTGGAAACCAGAACACTTTTATCAGTTCATATAATTGCTAACCCCTTATTCACTGCTCCGCACTGGAAAGTTCTTTACCTCCTAAGATCCCACTAATTGCTGACAGATTTGATTTCTCCCTGACAGCAGGAGTCCTGTTTCTGGCCTTTACATCAAGTAATTGCTTTATTTTTCTCCCTCTGCTCTAAAAAACGGAATTCCCTTCTCCCCTGCTTGAACCCCTTTAATGGCTTCTTTCTCTGTTATTAAATCCTTGCCATTTAAATCACATTTAGCGATGTTTTGAATAACTGATTCCAATTACTAAAGCTCTTACCAAGAAGCAGCTGAAAACGCAAGTCATTACTTGCCCACAGACAAGCAGCTCTACCTTGCAGCCAAGTCTCTGGTGAACTGTATTGTGTTTCTTCTCAGTACGGGGCAATTTAGACGCAGAGGAGGCTGATGTTCAGCAAATAGACAGCCGCTGGAGTGCTCCTCCACTATCATCTGTGCATAATAGATATTAGACTTTATATTTATTTTATAAATAGCCCGATTCCTTAAAGAAATCATTCCCTCCTTCCCACCGTGGCTGGGCTGGGCCACTTGCAACAGCAGAGATGAGCAGCTGACCGCTCCATGACCTGCCATGAGGCTGCTCTTCAAAGGTCTAGTGCAACCCACAGTGGGGCCCACATTCAATGGCGACCCGGCCACCGTGATGCCAAGCCCAGGGCTCAGCTGCGTCAGATTTGGCTTCAACAGTCCACAGTTTGTTTTCCCTTGACGTTGCGGCGTTTTTTTTTTTTTTTTTTTTAATCTGTGCCATCTTGTCTTCCTCCTCTTCCCACGCTGTTGGGTGCTGCCATCCTATTTGAATTTTTATTTACTTGGCAAAGGGACGCATCAGATAAACTTCATGACATGACCATATTTCCGTAATCATCGCATCATTTCAAGCTTTGGGTAGATCCTGTTTCTCAATCACATTGGATGTCAGATGATTAGAAATTTTACTCTGTTCCTTTAGGTAAATCTAATCTGATGCACTGTTTTGGCCTCACTCATATTGTATCTTTTCTTGCTCTGTTTGTCCTAATGGAACATGATTTATTTCATGCAGGAACGCCTCTGTTACACAAGGGAATTCAGCAGGCATGGCATAATTTATACATCTTTGGCGTTCTTATTTTAAACAGTGAATAACCAATTAATTGTATAGACACGTGTATAATGTGTTGGGTTTAAGTGGTTCGCCATGTAATCGTGCCACGGCCTGGTCATCACAGCTCTCGGCCGTATCTAACTTAATGTGAAGGCGGACTCATACCTCTAATTTTATTAACTAACTGGATGTCTCCGCTATGACTGGGGCTCAGGAAGGTTATCGCTAATTTCAAATTTGAGATTGTTAGAGAGATTAAAAAGTTTCTCAATTTTATATATCACATCTAGATGTGAAAAGAGTTTTGTGTGGGAGGTTGTGTTCCAAAGGCTTAGTCAATATCATCACTATAAAAATAAATGATTCACACGAAAGTTAATTAATTCTGATCTCTATTGTACTAGACTTGACTTTGGTGAGGCTCCGACAGAGCTATACAAGTCAATCCTATACCAGATAGAGTGATTACTTTTCTTCCTAAAATTATGGACATTTTGGTTTTTATCTTTCTATTAAAGTAGGCAACTTAAGCAGGTAATTTAACTTGGAATCCATTATTCTATTATTTGACCCCTTTCAAAACAGTGACCAAAACGCAAGTACCAGAAAGAATTTAAATGAGGTGTCAGAGTGTTTCAAAGTCCTCACGCCCACGGAGGTGCAAGAGGGCAGAGGCACATAGGTAAAGCAGCAAATTCACTTGGGATTTTCTCTTTCCTGCTTTTAAACATTGCCTCTTAAATGATTTATGCTTGATATTTGTGAAAAGTGCTACCTTGGATGGCCCAGGGACCCCAGCCTCCTATTTTATGTGGAAAAGGAAGCCGAGGTAGAGGCACCACCCACCCTAGAGACTGTATCATTAATGTACTTCAAATCTAAGGCCATTACTTCATTCAGCCTAATCCAGCCTCAGAACCAAGGGGGTGCTTACTCATCCACAGAGACCAAAGCCTTGTTATGATTCTGGGACTGAGTACATACAAGTAGAAATGGTCCAGCCTTCCCCAGCATCTATTATAAATAGGTAGCCCTCCATTTCTGTCAGGACCCTGCCTAGCTCTCACCTTTTATCAACTCTTTGTCCAGAAATTCATTTGTAGAGGGGCTGCCAAAGCCTCAGTGCTTCTCTTACAAAGGTTCCCAAAGGAGCTCTCTGGGGCAAACAGTGTACTTTAAGGGTTGTCAAGACAGTGTAGCTTTTGGGCTTTAAGTGCCAAACTCATCAGGTCAAGCAGATGGGGGGCAGGGAAGAGTCTTATTAGAGCCATTTCAGAGGTGATAAAGACAAGATAAATCAAAATTGTCATGTAGATAAACAGTTAAGATAGTGGTTCAGGGCTCAGATTCTGGAGCCAGACTGCCTGGATTTGAAATCTGCTATTTATCAGCTTTGGAGGAGTTGTCTAATCTCCCTGTCTCCATGCCTCTAATGGGGATGATTCTAATAGTATCTACCCCATAAGATGGAGGATTATATAAATTAAGCTTGGAAAACACTGAGACCAGGTCCTAGCATGGTGTAAAGACTCCGAAAGTACAGCTTTCATTCATCAACCCCAGCACTGCATCTCCCCAGTCATCTGCCCTCCCTAACTCATATTCCCTTTACCTTTCATGTCAGAAGCATCCAGAATCCGCTAGTACTGCTCTCTTTTTCTTTCCCTATCAAAACTCATGCTCCAAGACTTTATGTAGTCTTGGCTGACAAAAGATTATTCTTACCAGGGGTGCTTGTGCTTAATAAGGATCTGAAACGAGCATGAAGAAGATGTGAATGGTTTCCTTTTATTTCTTATTTATTTATTTTTAACCCAATTTATTTTTTAATTAGTTATCTATTTTATACATACTAGTGTATACATGTCAGTCCCAATCTCCTAGTTCCTCCCACCACCCACTCCGCTCTCCCCCCTTGGTGTCCATACATTTGCTCTCTACATCTGTGTTTCTATTTCTGCCTGCAAACTGGTTCATCTGTACCCTTTTTCTAGGTTCCACATATATGCATTAATATATTTGTTTTTCTCTCTCTGACTTAATTCACTCTGTATGACAGTCTCTAAGTCCATCCATGTCTCTACAAATGACCCAATCTTGTTCCTTTTTATGGCTGAGCAATATTCCATTGTATACATGTGCCACATCTTCTTTATCCATTCATCTGTCAATGGACATTCAGGTTGCTTCCATGACCTGTCTGTTGTAAATTGTGCTGCAATCATGGTGTCCTTTTAGATTCCAGCCAAGAGATTTGTGATATGGGAGTGTAGGAAGGGTCTTCCTAGGGCCCTAAATCATGCAGTTCTGGGGGTCCCCTCCTCTGTCTGTTGGACACTCCTTGTGGAAAGAGAAAGATGTTTGCCCATCACATTATTCTGCTGACCAGCCCTGACCAGCCCACAGTGCTTTTTGATCTTCTTGTCTGCACGTAGACAACCCTCTGAGAATGAGAAGATGAATTGGTGAGATGCTCTCTGGGCATGGAGTCAGCACCATCTTCCCCTTGGTGGAAAAGATGCAACCTGACATTCAGATCCTGCTCCTGGGGCTCCTGACAAGGGTAAAGGACAGTGTACAAAATGCTTTCATTTGCATTTCATCATGACAATTTCACAAATGTGTCAGCATTCCATCTGGCAAAGTTGCTTTTGACCCTGACTATCTCCATGGAGTCAAATCTACAAGGATGGAGGAACTGGCACCTCTTCTCAAAACACGGGCATTTTCCCAAAGGACTTTCACGTGAGTGGCATTTTGTTTTGTTTAGTCTAGTATAGACGATGTGGACCAGGGTAGGGTGGCCATGAAGGAGCTGGTCCATGCTGTCTCTCCTCAGGACAGGAGAGCCATCCTGCTGGTCACGGGGAAATGGGCCCTGAACTAGGATCCAGAAGACCTGGCTTCCCACTGATGAGCTGAGTGGTCTTGGGCAAGTCCTTTCCTCCTTGCCTGAGCCTCCTTAGTCATGGAGTGTTGAATTAAATGATTTCCACAGTCCTTTCAATCTTCAACGTTTAAATGTCTTCTGTTTCCAGGAATCTGATGTGTGCTTGCTTATCATACTTATAACGAGCTAGTCTCCTAGAGAGAAACTCATGTAGTATTATTAAAAAGTATGTTGAATATTCCAAAGAATTGTATCAGGCTGTGTGTGTGTTTGTGTGTGTGTGTGTATATACATATTCATCCCTAGTTGCTCACTTTAAGCTGGATCTACTAAAACCATCATTGTTTCTCTAGAGCTGGTCTTTAAAATATTTTAAAAGAGTATACAAGAGGGACTTTGAGCTTATCAGAGTAAAATGCCTCAGAGCTACAATGTTTCCCTAAATATTTGATGCCATTCATGAGAAGGAAGGAAACTGATAAGACTATTGCATCTTTACCTCTGGAGTTCTCCAAGGACATTGTTCCGTGCAGCCTTCATGTATGAAATCAACCTTGGAACTCATCAGGAAGATATGTTTTTTACCCAATACTAAATATTTTTTTACTTGAATTTAAAAAGAAACCAGACAATAAAACACAGCATTAATTATTTATTAATAATAATTAAGTTATTAATACTATATATTAATATTATACTGTATATAACATACTATGTTAAGTATTATATATTATGTTAGATATATTATTGTGTATTAATTGTTATATATAATATGTGACATTATATGTAATATGTGATATAGGTAATATAACGTTATTAATAATAATAATATTAATACAGCATCAATGCTGACCAAAATAATTGGATTCCTGAGAGTTTGTAAGTTCTTTATAACCTGGTGAAACTATCATGAAATTCATTTAGAGCATTTCATTTAACAGACCACATCTGTGCCCTTAATGAATAGTAATTAAAACTCACAGCAGCATTCCCATTAGGTGACAGAGGGCTATTATACACACTTTCTAAAATAGATAGACTTTAGACCACATAATCTGCCCTTCTATGTGGGTGTCAGCACTCAAGAGGAAATTGGGACTTAATTCTAAATTTTCCATGTCTAGAGGACTAGGTACTCTTTTAAAAACAACTGTTTTTAAGTCTGAGAATCAAAATTCTACCTTGAACACTTGTCCCTCTAGCATGGAGTGCTGGGGAAGCACTGTGGCATATTCCAGTCCTCACTCTTTAACTAAGTGTAGCGTGATGGTCCTAGCATAAGACATCCATCCTCTCTGATCCTCGGTTCCTCATTTCTGAAGATGAGGCGGCTGGACTGCCCAAGATCATGTTTACCTCAAACAAGCACTGAATTTCTCTCTGCCCCAATATTCCTGGCATCAGCCACTCTGGCCAGCAACATACTCTGTAGGCCCCAAGCCACCTCTTTTTGAGAATAGACTCTTTCTATTAAGGAAAGTACAAACTGTCCCTGAGTACCCTACACCTTCACCTCAGAGCTTCAGCTCATTCTTGTTAGCAGGCTAAGGCCTCTTCCTCCTCCTGCCCATGCCTGGCCTGTGGCCCCTGACCACCTGGATGATGGATCCTCAATTGCCTTATGGGTCCAGTGCTGGACCCAGAAGGCAGTGTCCATGAGCACACTCACCAGCTGTTTATGGTGAACTTCTTATCTAGCTTGAAACTTCATGAGTCTAAACTCTTTTTATCTTCCTAGTCCTTTTCTTAGCTTCCTTGGTCCCTGGTCCAACTCCTACAGGCTGTTGCTATTCCATAAGGTGGCAATGCTTGCCCTCAGCAAGACGGGTCTTATCTTGGTTCCTCCAGAAGCCAACTCTGAAACAAGGATTCATATGCAAGTAGTTTATTTGAGAGGTGAAGGAAACGTGGGTAGGGAAGTGGGGAAAAGAGACAGGGAGGTAATTCAACCCCAAAAGGAGCATTATCAAGCAAGTTACCACAGTGAATAACTGGACCTTAATCCCCACAGGGAATTCTGGGAATCAATGTGGAATATGTGCTCAGAGTTACCCGTCTGAGGGGTGAGAGAGCTGGGATATTTATACACCAACTGCCACTGTCATGCAAATGAAAGGAGGGTTTAAATCCTCAGGTACTTCCTGCCCACCCTTACCAGAGTGGGTTCTGCTCACCAAAAAAGGCCCTCAGGTAGAGAGGTGCCGGAGTTAGCAGCTGGGAGATAAGGAGCGTGCAGGCCAATGGTAAGACTGGAAGAATGTGTGCAGGTGCCCATAGCACACCTGGGTTCAAATACAGCCACTGGAATTCCATCACTTTAAGGATTCTAACCACCATGTAAAGGGAACTCAGTGATGAAACATCTGTCAGACTTTAGCAGCCGCCTGTATTCCAGCTTGGCCTCTTCTGTGCCCACCTTTTCCTTCTTCCCAGCCCTTCACTTCTTCAGCTGCTTTCCCTTCTTGTGACCTTGTTCTTCTGGCAGCTGACTCAACACTTCTTTTCTCAATGAATGACTAGTTTTTATCTTATGGCTGAGCTTTTCTGCTCCCCATATCTAGTATATTGCTACCATTTCTGCTTGCTCTCTCTCCTGAACGGTTCTATGAAAAGTCCAGTGGTTTAAATTTCCAACATTTCCCCCTACTTTTCCTGGCTTGGACCTCAGAAGGTCAAAAATAAGGTTTAAGGGATGTCATAATGTAACACCTCACATTTGTAAATTTCATGGCAACTTATTGGGAGACCATGAAGTTTAGAGTGCAAAGCATTGGACTTGCATCTAGGTTCTCATACGTACTCTCTGATGATGGATAAGTCATTCTTTCTTATGCAGTGTCGGTTTCCTTACCTGGAAAATAGGAATAACAATGATGATACCTGCCCTCCTTACATCACAAGGGTTGTTGCAAGGTTGACCAGGGCAGGAGGCCACAGACAGCTATCAAGGATTTGATCTACATCCTGGTTATCTGATTTTTCACAATTTTACTATCTGATTTTCACTATTTAATATTTTCACAGCAGACTTGTGAAAAAGTGGGCAAGGTAATGTTTTCTTTGTTTTAAGCGTTAAGCAACCGAGACTCTCTTCTGACTCTAATGGCAGAATCTGTAGTTTTCAAATGTATGCAAATAATTATTGTAGCTTTGAATCACATCGCATTGAAAATACATTTGTAATGTTACATTCTTGAAAAGAAAAGCAAATATGTGACATTCTTTGAATAAGTACAGTCACAAATCTGAGATCTTGGAACAACTAAAAGAGTGGAGACTTGGATCCTTAGAAAAACTTTTGCATTCGCTCTTAAAATTCACCACGTAGTTAACTGGATCAGTCATTTGAGATTCTAAAATGTACAAATAGGATCGGGCTAAGAAACCAAGAACCATGTACTTATCTGTTATTGCTTCTTTAGAAAAATTCTACCCAATGACTTTTAATTTCCTAGATGGGGACAGCCAGCCTTTTGAAGAAACTCATTTATTTCAGCGTCACTCCGAGTTTCTAATGTAAACGTCTTTAGGGGCTGATTTGGAGGAACTAGGACAAGACATTTCCACTATTGCCTGAAGACAATTTGCATCTCTTAAAGATGAAGAGGCAGAGGGTAAACATAAGCTGAAACTCATCATGACTTATATACCATGGAATCTTTTTTATATATCATTTCACACAAATCCATTTTTAAAAGTTGAATTATGTGATTTTTAAAGTCAAATATCTGCAAAGGAAATTGGACTGACCCGACTCTGCCTCCGAGGTTTAAGGGTAAAGGATGTTGTGAAATTTGAAGCAATTTTGTTTTCCATGCACATATTCTTTTTTAGGAAGAAAATCTTTCTTTGCTCCACATTCCTCTTTGTGCCCACAGAAATGCTTGATTTGGTTTGGTATGAGTCAAACAAACTGTTCTCATCACAGTGGAGCAAAGGAAAAAAGAGCTTTTCTTTCAAGTTACGGGTTCTGGAAGAATTTGTGTAAAAGCATTCTATGTAACTGTAGCTGTTGGCCACTCTTTTGTGAGTTATCTGTAGAATAGTTATTTTCTCCTGCACCCAACAAGAAAATAATGGAGTGCGAGAAAATTCAGCCCATTAAAGTGTAGGGAGTATAGAAAAATGCTTATAACATTCCTTTTTTTTTACCTCCATCATATGAATGTTCATGCATATCTATGGAGAATTCTTTCTCTTCTGTCTTTCCATGCTTCCCCCAAGACTGTGTCCTGTCAGCCCAGCAGGTTTAAGAGATGGACTACAAGATGGAAACCATAGCTAATGCTGGATTTCATGTGATGGTGTGCTATACATATTAAATCTCATCTACCACTCATGCTATGATTTGGTTCACATGGTTTACATAAATAATTATCATTCTTAAGTCACAATATTTCAAGGTAGATATTTAACCAAAAAAAGAAGTTAAAATGAGCCAAAGATAGAAATTTGACAATTAGCTTTTTCTCCTAACATGGAAAGCTTCTCAGCCAATGAAAAAAATACCATCACGATCACAGGGGAATAAAAGTAAGACCTCAACAGACCCTCTTAAGGATTGTTAAATCCAATCATCCGGTATAGTAACTTGGAGATGATAGAATAACTTCTTTGATGCACTAGGACACAACTAATGTCAACTCGGAAGCTCTTTAAAATATCTAGGGTATCAGGAAAAGCTGAGATATTAAAACTAGAGCATGAACGGGCCTGATAAATCAAAGGAGATTGGAACCCTGGTGAGCCCTGATGGTTTCAATGGTGGAGGGCTAACAGAGCCTTGTGCGTTCCGGGAAATGACCTGGGGAAAAACTATTAGGATCCTAGGTCCAGGAGGAAAGTGGAGATCCCATCCAGTCTGCCCACCTGCCTCCAAGCTAAACCACACAGAAACTTTTAAAAATCCCATGGAGCTTACACATTGCGGTTTAGTATCATTGTTGTATAAGAAACTTTGAAAGAGAGATAATCCACTTGTTTTCCCTTCTGAAAAGCCGACATCAACCTAAAGGAGTCAGTCCACGGCTCTAAAATTGTTCTCGATTCTCAGATAAAATATTGCACAGAAGTGCCGGGCATCGTCGCTCACAATGCCTCTCTCCCCTTTCGAAATCAGCTTTGGAAACACTTAAGTCTTGGATGGTTTGTCATTCTGGTTTGAGATCTAGCATGACTTAAAAAACACTAGCCAACAAGTAAATGTCAAAAGATGAAAAAAATCCCCTACCACATTCTGTTTTTCATAAAAATATAGATTTAATAAATTTCTAAAGGAGAACAGAATGGTCACGTTAGAACACTGCCAATGTTATAAACTTTGACAGTCCCACATACTGAGATGAACAGGAAAGTGCATTTCACAAGAAATAAAATACATTTTTCGTCTTCTGGATCCGTTGAAGAAGAAGAGAAGCACATCTGTCCCGAATTTCTCTGAAGGAACTGAATGCATTCAGTTTTCCTGAGTGAACAGGCTTACGCTTCCTACTGGGTTACCTTAGAGGGCTTTTAGAAAATAGTTTCAAAGCTCTAATCAAACACAATCAAGGAGACAAATTGAACAATCTTTGTCTCAATTAACATCTCAAAGCTGGAAATAAAAATTTCCTCAGATGTAGGAAGAATATCAACGTGAGTGATTAAACATTCATAGGGTTACTCACCACAGGATTGTATAAAATAATTCTAGCATTTACTAATGCTATTGTATCATTTTAAAAATGGGATAGTCATAGCCATTTCATAGCTCTTGTGAAGGTCATGTGAATTAGTGTTTACAGTTACACAAACAAAAGGTCTGTTTATTGTTACTTAATTTAGTTAGATTACGGCAGCAGGGAGAAGTAGGTTACAGCGTGGACTCCAGAGCAATACTCTCTGGGTTCAAACCTCTATTCTCACTGCTCATCTAATCTTGGGCAAGGTTTGTAATCTGCCTGTGCTTCAGTTTCATCATCTGTAAAATGGGGATAATAATAGGGTCTGCTTCATCTGGTTGTTGTGAAAATTAAATGAGTTAATATACGTAAGGGCTCGGTTTCATCATCCATAAAATGGGAACAATAATAGGGTGAATAATAGTAGTAGCAGTAGTAGTAATAATAATAATAATAATAATAATAGTGTGTGCCTCATCTGGTTGTTGTGAGACTTAAATGAGTTAATACATGTAAGTGCTTCGTGTGTGACAGTAGTAAACACGCTGGAAGTTGCTGCTTCTCCTACTGCTGTTGCTGCTGTTGGGGTCAGCATTGTTGTTGCTTTTGTCATTTGTGTCATAATTCCATTCTAACTGGACAAGCTGTAGGAACCTCAGTGGCCAAGGTTACAGACAAGGATGTCTGAAAACAAATTTCCGAGCTCGTGTTCTCTGGATTTCTAAGTGGGAGGTGTAATGAATAGGACTAGGGTTCCCTGTCCCCGTGGCACAGGAGAAGAAGGGCCGTGACTGAAACCAGGAAATGCAGGGATGTGTACAGGAAAGCCCAGTCTGAAGACACGTGCTCTCCCACCATCACGCATTAGGGCTGCTTTGGGTCTGGGTCCTGAGGCTGTAGTCAGGGGGTGCCCCAAGCACCTGAGGGCAAGACACTGAGAGCAGACACATTCCATCACCTCACCACCTTCTGAAGGACTTTAAAGCATGCTCTGGAAAAATATTACAAAAGAGCAAATATTGAAAGCACTTGAAAACAATTCTCCAAAATGACAAGAACGTCTGAATTTGGTGTTCAGATAAATAAAGATCTTTGTAGGTGTAGATGGCACGTCAGGATCTCAAAGGATCAGTTCAAGTGACCTCTTCAGATAAGGTACAGGCTCTGGTCCACCAGAGGACCGTATTCTTTAACCTAACAGTGTCTGATCCAGAAGAGAGTCTTCACAACATATATGTAATGAACTGAATCTGTGTCTATGTTGCTAATTTGGTAAATGTTGTAGGAAAAATTCAAATCTCAAATGGTTGAAGACATCATTAAAACAAACTGGCATTTTGGCTTTATGTGGACAAAAGGTCTAAAGTGTTGATTTTGAACTACTTGTTTTGTTCCAGTATGAACTTACTATGTCAACACTTTTCTGGAATATAGGCCTTTTGTCCTTTTAGGAGAAAAATCCTTCAAAAGTCAGTAGCATTGCAAAGTTTTATTTTTATCTTAATTTTTTTTTTTTTTTTGTGAGAAAAAGAGTTAGGGGAATATTTCTTTTGGATCGTGCCTCTCTAACATAAGCCTGCCTCAGAAATGTTCAGGATGCTTGTTTAAAAATGCAAATTTCTGGAACTCACACTATGAATGAGTCAGCATCTTTGACCTGTGGGAAAAAGTGGAAAGCTACAGAAAAACATAGGGTAGGAAACGTCTTTCAGAAAAATGAATAATATGCGGAATGTCTCTTCATTCACGAAATCAGAAAAGGAGTCTTATGCTGAAACGTATTATAGGTTTTCTGATTTTCTGATATAACTATCTCCAAGCCTAGTTCCAAAACCTAATTTTATATCAGCCTTTTTTTGTTTGTTATATATTTTTGTTTGATTATACCAGTTCTGTTTTTCATAAAATATATACTTATTATTTCTAAAGAAGAGCATAGTTTTATGATAAATTGTCTTTTTGGGGGAATTAATTAGTATATAAATGAAGGTACGTATGCCTAGAAAAAATACAAGAAATATAAGTGGGAAAATGTTAGCTGGAGAGAGGATTTTTCTCCTTTTTAATATCTATGTTTTACATAACAGGAAATCCTCTAGTTTATTTTTAGAGGGATGTTACATACATGCCTAAAGAAATAACCATAATCTGCTCTTTCATGAGAATATAGATAAGACCTACTGAAATTCCTAAACAGTACATTTTCTGGAAAGTTCCCAGCAATCACAAAGATAGCCTAGTATGAACAAAACTGATACCATCAGAAGACACAGCTATTGAGACCTTTAAATTCATAATCACCATACATTCTATTACTTGAAGTTTCTAAGCAGTAAACTCTTCCCCGAATTAAACAGGTCCTTCTCTTCTACTTTTGATAAGTAAATACAACCTGATGACTACCCAAGGAAAATAATATCTGTGCACCCAGGGACCGTCCTCTAGCTTTTTGGCACCCATCTTAATAGTCTTTCTGTCTCTTGTTTAGTTTACATCTGAGCTTTGAGGGCGGCCTCTCTCACTGTCCTACCTCTATTGTTCTTCAGTCTTTAAACACTTATCAACTCTCTGACAGTGGGAAATTGAGCTTGGTTACATTCAGAATTATTGATGTGCTTTTGATATGGCCAAAATGGATGTAAATGTGCCTTATGTCTGCAAAGAAAATTAAACACTTGGATGATATGATTAAGTAGAAATTATATTAGTGTGTCATCATGTTTGATAAGTGAGCCATACTAACTGTTATTATAAGATATCAAAAATCATTATTCTTTTCTTACAAGAGGCTGTTAGACATCTTTCCAGATTTCACGTACCTTAAATTCCTAACCTTGCATATTATCATCACTATTACGTAAGAAATGAGAGCCAAAATTTGATGAATGTGAAAGACATTTACTTAGATACATCCAAAAACAAAGATGAACAGTGGCATTTATGGGAAGAAACGTCTGTATCTTTATTGATACAATAGTTTCTTGATATAAGAAGGTTGGTCAAAGGGACTTTCCTAGTGGTGCAGTGGTTAAGAATCTGCCTGCCAGTGTAGGGGACATGGGTTTGAGCCCTGGTCCTGGAAGATCCCACATGCTATGGAGCAACTAAGCCTGTGCACCACAACTACTGAGCCTGTGCTCTAGAGCCCGTGAGCCACAAGTATTGAGCCCATGTGCCACGACTACTGAAGCCCATGCACCTAGAGCCCGTGCTCTGCATTAAGAGAAGCTACCACAATGAGAAGCTGGCACACCACAACGAAGAGTAGCCCCTGCTTGCCACAACTAGGGAAAGCCCGTGCAGCTATGAAGACCCAATGCAGCCAATAAATAAATAAATAAATACATTTATTAAAAAAAAAAAGGTTGATCAAAGAATTCAGTCATTTGAGATCATGATTTCCATTTCCACTGCCCATAGATTGAAGATGGAATAGCAAGGAGAAAAACAGTACAGCCTGGGTCCTAAGTCTGACTTTATGACCAATTAGTTCTATAGCATTGGGAAAATAACTTGTATTCTGTTGAATTTAGTTTCCTCATTTGCAAAATAAATGGGTTGGGCTGAATAATCCCTAAAGTCACCTCTAGTGTTAAGGTTTTAAAATGTACATGAATCATCATATATACATATGTATATGATTAAAACTCTGATTTCTTTCTTTACAAAAATTCCAGATAAAGACTTTTCTGCCACAATAAAGCCAACTAACAATGAGGAGGTAAATCACCAATAACATTTTTCAATCTGTCCAAATGAACAACAAAAAAAATTCTAGGCAGATACTTATTGTTTCTGAGAAATATTTCTAGTCTGTGAGGTACAGAAGTGGAGCAGCAGAAAAAAGTTAGGTATCTGTCTCTTAGTCAAACCAAACCCACAAATAAAATTAGATTGACATAAATGATAGAGATCTTGGAGCTATCGGTTCAGAAAGCCCTGGCAGGAAGAAGCAGGAACTAAGTATGCTTTCCGCAAAAGGTCCTTTGCAACAACAGTGGAGAGTTTGCCTTAAGAAATCACGTTTATGCCCCCAAAGTAGTTTAAATAATCAAGTGAAAATATACAGAAGTGCTCTCGCTGCTGAGAGAAATTCTTATTCCACACTGAATGATCCACTGACTTGATTCCTCACTGCAAACGAAAGGCCCTTTGTTCTTTAGGGCCTTAGAGAAAGTAAAGAGAACCACACCAGCCAACAAGCACATTAAAGTGACATGGATTTTCCTTTTGAAGTAAAATGTACATAAGAACTTGTGTGATATACCCAGATTTGCTACTGCTGCAGTAATTTCTATTCAGTGCCCTGAAAATGGTGAGATGTACTCCCTTTTATTGCAGAAATGTTAAAAGTTTACCCATCATTGTTGGTCTTTCCTCTCTTTCTATAATCTTTGACTCAACTAGGCTGCTAAAAGCCTCACTTAGATTTTTCTATTGGAAGTCGTCAGAATCCCACCAAGCATTAACCCTGGGATTAAAAAGCTCTGGTCAACATTTATTTGCACTTCCTGCCTTGCAGCGGGAGTGGAGACGTGGTAAGCCTTCCCAGGAGTCCCGGGGACTAACTGACTTACTGAGTAAAACAGGAGTGTCAGGTCGGGAGAGGGGACCAGACAGGAGGAAGGCAGTTTGGAAGCACAGCCTCTATCAGAGGCATCACTATGGTTGGTCAGCTATCATGTTCTCCTCCAAGATGGCCAATAAACTCTGACTCAAACAACACCCTGCAGCCTAGCAGGCATAGAGTTTGCGTCTTACCAGATGGATGGATCTTGAACCAATGTGTTAAATTTTTGACAGAAATGTAGCTTTGCAAGGCATGCAGGCTTTGTACTTCTGAACAATGCCGAAGATGAGGAAAGAGTCCTGGAGTAAAATTACAAGATGCATTTGTTCCAAGGTGGTAGATCATTTGAAACCAGTGTCATGCAAGAATTTGCCATGGCTTACCGCGTCTATCATCTACTAGTGTCTTCTGGAAAATAGTTAAGTTATAGGATCTTGGATTTTCTCTTCTATTTTTAATTTTTAAAACTGAAAAATTTTTGATTATCCTTATAGTTCAATAATTAGTATCTTAAGGAATTGTTAGCACAGGCAATACGGAGAAATGAATAATTAGCCTGCTCAGAGAAATGATATTAGACAATCTAGGTGATACAGGAAAAAGGTATGTTTCCCTAAACAGTAGGAGACTTTGTCCAATTTAGTCATCTAATTACATCACATTTTAGTCATAATGTGGTAAGAGTTATTTTGGAAGCTTTGTCATCTTTGCTCTTTGCAATTGGAACAGTAGTTTTGGTATGTACCAAGATATAATATTCATAGGTTTTATTCTACCTTCTTTGAAAATATTCAGATTATAAGCTGCTATACAACAAAGTTTACCAAAAGTTCTGTATAAAAAGTAGTTCTGGGTCATATGGTAGTTCTATTTTTAGTTGTTTTAAGGACCCTCCATACTGCTCTCCATAGTGGCTGTACCAATTTACATTCCTATACCCAGAGAAAACCATAATTCAAAAAGACACATGCACCCTAATATTCATTGCAGCACTATTTACAATAGCCAGGACATGGAAGCAGCCTAGGTGTCCACTGACAGATGAATGGATAAAGAAGATGTGGTACATATATACAATGAAATATTACTCCACAATTAAAAAAAAAAAAGAACAAAACAATGCCATTTGCAGCAGCATGGATGGGCCTAGAGATTATCACACTGAGTGAAGTAAGTCAGACACAGAAAGACGAATATCATATGATATCTCTTATGCACAGAATCTAAAAAAAGTAGGGTACAAATGAACTTATTTACGAAACAGAAGTAGAGTCACAGATGCAGAAAGCAAACTTATGCTTATGAGGGGATGGGAGGCAGGGATAAATTGGGAGATTGGGATTAACATATACACGCTACTATATATAAAATCGGTAACTGATAAGAACCTGCTGCATAGCTCAGGGAACTCCACTCAATACTCTGTAACAGTCTATATGCGAAAAGAATATATATATATATATATATAAAGGGTGGATATATATATATATGCATAATTGATTCGCTTTGCCGTATACCTGAAACTAACACAACATTGTAAATCAACTATACTCCAATGAAAATTTTAAAAAATAAAAATAAAAAAAACGTAGTTCTCCAAGTCAGATTGTTCTAAATGAAACAACTAATCACGGCTCCTTAAACAGAACCTAACAATTCTTGCCCTTAGGCCCTTGCTTATGCTGTTTCTCCCACCCAGGCTGCCCTCTCGCTATGATTTGTCTTGATAAACAAATCATAGTATTGATTAACTCAACAATTATTTATTGAAACCGTATTATGTACAAGACATAGTTCTAGGTGGTGGATGGTGAACAAAAACAGACAAACAAATCTACCCTCATGGAGTTTCTATGTTGGTGGAAAAGATGGATAATATCAGGCTGAAATGGAAATAGTTAGATAAAGCTTGGTGAGAGGACGTCCATCTATTTGTCCCATGTTTAGGATTCATCTGGGCCACTGTGTCCCCTGCCCCATCCCCATCTCACTCACCCCTTGCACCAGTACTAGGTGGCCAAGGAAAAGAGCTGCCTGGCAGGCACAGGTCCAGCTTTTCATTAGCCTAGGTGCTGGCTCTTTCCTCTGCAGTGAATGCTCATCACTGTGAGACACAAGGATGCTTTGTCCCCATTTCCAAAGGTCCAACCACATGCCCCTTCCAGACTTTTTGGCCTCCAGTATTCAATTCGTACTCATTCTAGGCTCCTGAGCAAATAGTGAAACCCTTTGCTTCTGCCCAGAAGTTCGTGTCTATCCATTCTTCAGGCCAATTCTGCCTCCATACAAATGGAACAATCAAGCATCCTGCTCGCAGCAGTGCCTACTAGAAGGATTTTTACTTCTCTGCTGACTTTAGGGCTACCCTTGATTGGAGCAGCTAACAGCAACATATGCCAACCCATCTGTGAATGAAGCCTACATTTTTTCCTGTAAGTAGGTTATACATTTCTACCTCCACCCTATGATGTCATAGGTGTAAGTTGAAGAAGTGTTGGTGCAACAAAGATGGATGTCGTGGACCTCCAGGCTATCTGTTTATATAATCTACTCATGCCTTCTGGACACAATCCCAAATGTATCTAGCCTAGTCCCAAGTGCACCATTTCATCACAATGGGTTGCCACTGTGCCCACCAAGGTCCATCATATTTTGCCAGACAGGTGAAGTGCACAGGGGTATAATGGAGATCACTAGCCCTGTGACCTGAGGTCTTTGCAGGTGATCCTAGCAACTCCCCCTGAGATGCAGTATTACTTCTGAGGGACTGTTTGCAATTTTAGCAGTTTACCTAGCCTGTACCCACTTGAAGCCACTGGCATCCTGTTCCATCCCTCCCCCAGTTATGACAACCAAAAATGTCTTTAAATGTTGTAAAATATCCTTTGGAATCCATAGTTAAGAACAACTGAGGACCCAGCCTCCTTTTCATCAAAGGTCTCTGGGTCTGTGGACTGACATTTCTGGAAGTGGGATGAGGGGCCATCATTTTCCAAAGCAGTGGCTGATATCAGCTTTCTGCTTGCCAGCTCACATTTTAAAATTATCAGTATTACACCAGCTGGGTAACTGGATAGTGGACCTTTCACGTATTGCCACAGGTTCCTGTAAGGTCCAGGCATCCTGATTGCTACTCCAGCCTCTCAGCTCATGTCAGTCATCACATCTATACATCGCTGATGACAAGGGCCTCTGCCAGTCCAGATGCCTGTGGTTCCCAGGGACCTCAGTTCCATGAAGCAACTCCCATCATCCTTCCAGTCTGAAATGGTTAAATGCTTTTCCTGAGTGAACAGTTTAGAGATGCACATCATAAGGCTCTCACGAAGGTCCTGCAGGATGGAGTCATCCAGAGTGGCTTCTCCCTCCTTCCTCTACTGTCCTTATCCTTTACTCCCAATTCCTGGGGATCACATTTCAAAACAAACTACCTAGATATACACCTTGGTTTTTAGGCTGGTTTTTTGAGGAGTCCAGGCTAAGACTCTTGTTATCAAGAGTGACCCTAGGAAGCAGACCCTCTGGGTAGGATTTTAAAGCTGGATCACTCACCAAACATAAGATAATAAGAATCCCAGTGAGAGAGGTGAGTGGGGTGGTGATAACCCCTGGCATGTAAACACAGGCAAAAAGCATCTGTGGCACTTAAATATTCCGGGGGCAATAGCAATTATGTGGCTTACAGAGTGGGCTGGCTTTTGTTAAAGTTTTTAGAAATCTGGGGAAAGATGAGGAACAATGAGCTCAGATCAACTATCAACTTAAGGCTCACAGTGAAATCCTGAAGGACACCTGAAGCCCTACATCTTCAACAGCCACAGAAGAGGTTGCTGACAATTAGACCCAGGATCTGTGAAGGTACAGAGCTACAAAGGGACCTGTTTCAGCTGTGCATTTAGGCTTGTTTGTAGCTCTGCCTGGTATCAAGACTCTTAGCCTGGACTTCTTTAATGAAGAGACTGAAACAACGGCCTATTCGTTGGTAGTTTGTTTTGGAATATGAACCCCATGAAGCAGGAGTAAGGGACAAGTGTAGGAAAACACAAACAGAGGGAAAAACCACTCTGTATGGCTCAGTCTGGTAGGACTTTCACAAAAGTCTAATGCAATGCATCTTCCAACTGTCTGCTCAGGGAAGAACGGAAAAAGCATTTACCCATTGGCTCCTATCCCTGATTAATCAAGGACTGCTCCAAGGAATGTGAACTCCCCCACACTTCTGGATCATGCATGAGTTATTTCCACCTGCATCTTACAAGATGTCCCATTCCATGGTGTCAGAGAAGCGTCAGGGCAGAAAGCAAAAGAGGCAAGACATGGTCAGCTTGCACATCTGCAAAGCTGGTCGAAGCCTTCATGTAACTGTTTCCCAGGGCAGTGGCTAGAGTAAGAAGTGGGGCCTGTGAAGTTTAAAGTAATACCCAATATATATCTGATAAAGCTAGAAAAGACAGCATTTCAGGCAACAGGAAATGATCCCTTGTGTCAAATGCTGTTAATAAATAAGATGAGGGTTGACCTTCAGCAATACTGACAGTCACAATGACCTTGACAAGAGCAGCTCTAATGGAGTGATGGCAGGCAAAGGCTGATTCACTCACTTAGACTCAGCTTCTCTTGGATATTTCAGGCTACAAAAATATGTCACAAGATAGAATTCCCTCAATTTTTGCCATGTAACTTTCACATCTACCTTGGCCATCAGCCTTGGCTTCTTTCCTTTAGGCTCAAGGGAGGAGGCAGTCTCTTCCTGCCCAGGGTTATCCTGTTCTCTCCCAGCCTCTTAGGGTCTCTTCCTTATTCACTTTTCCTTCCAGATATTCAATATCTCCTTCCCTGTTTAATTTTTCCCATCCTGAACCCACTGTAGAGTCTGGCCTAGTCACCAAACAGAGTCTAAACAAGGCTTGGTATACAGTAGACCCTAAATATATATTTGCTGAAAGATCAGATAAATGAATTTTAACTGCTTCTCTACCTGTGTCTTGCTCACAGTAGTCCTTGACTAAGTACATGTGTAAATCAATCAGTGTATACATGAGTGAATATTTTCTTGGTTACCCCAGCTGGAAGAAATCTCTCCTTCCTGTGAACTCATACATGACATCTCTTTCAATGTCAATACATTATTCTATCTTTAAGTCAATTCATTTAGATATGCCATCTCTCTTACTGACTGTAAACTCCTTGAGCTCAAGATTAGGATTTCCCTTATCTTTATTTCACTCCTGACATATATCGCCAGACATTACAGAATGAGGTACTTCAATAGATACTTGGTGATTGACAACATGAATGAATGAATAAAGAAATGACTAAAAAGGGCAAAGTCTGGCAACTCGTAAACTTCCACACGCTTAAGACTATTGACTCTTTTCATACCTGTCCCAGAGCTGCTGCAGCTCTCCACCAAATCTGCCACCTGAGGTTTTAGAGACGCAAAAAACTTCATTTCTTCCTTCTGAGCAGTGAGTACAAGAAGCAGTAAGTAGCAAAACACTCGTGATACCCATGGGCCTATTGGACTATTTTTTGGCCACTAACTCACTTAATTTGGTGCTGTTTAGCACATCACAGGATTGTTCAAGAGTACTATAAATGATGTCAGGTACCATCAGAAACCACTTCAGAAAATCACTGCCTTGTAGCTGGAGCAAAAGGTGAACGCCTGGAAACTAGCAATGCTAGAAAAACGGAATAAATCATTTTTCTTCTCTACCTCTTAGAGATTTGTACCTTTTTGCCCCAAAGAATGGCCATATTTTCTGAAATTTGAAGCTTCTATAATATATTTATAAAGCATTTGTGCAATAATAAAACATATTGGTACCTACTTGAAGAGGAATGATCCTGGGTTCTCTTTGCAGTTATTTCGGCCTATTTTCAGGTCATTTGATTTATTCGGGTCAGTTATTCAGCTTATTTTAACCCGATGCCATTTTCAGCAAGTTAACGCAAAGACGGTCATGTTTACCCCAGTTATCATCCTCCTCCTCCTCTTGAATTTTCAATAAACTTTAGTGAATGAAAATATGTTAAGTTGACTTTAAAAAGCAAGGTGGTAAATGTTTAAGTGCTTTAAGCATATTGATTTAGGCAAAATGCAAGGCTCAGAACAGTGATGCTTTTTATATTTTTATTTAATTTTCTTTCTATCTCAGAAGAGAGTTGCAAGAACAGTTTGGACAGAGTTCTTATGTGACAGTTAGTGCACCCCAATTTTGACCCACTGATTTCTTGGAGTGTCCAGTTGCTCAGTGCGCCTACCCCTCGCCTCATGAATTGGTGTATGTGGTCGAGGTGACCTCGCCTTGGCCTGTCGGGTAACTCACACTAAACTGTGAATAGATTCAGCCAGCACACAACAGTATATGTGTCTGCACACACGCCTCTTACTAAAGAGATACCAAAGCTGGACTTTCTTAAAGGCATATGGGAAAAGGAAATGAGATGTGGGAAATATTAGGACTTTTTCTTTTTTTTTTTTTGGTCGTTTTTATAGCTTGAACGTGGTTTATCTGAAATTTTGTGAACTTGATATGCTATTGTGTTAATGCATCGAGGCTGCAGAGTTCAAAAAGAGATGGTTTGTTTGAAATTATGGCACCAAAATGTGTTTCCACTTAGGATTTTACAAAACAAATGCTTTGGAGATTTGGAGAAGGGTACAGCAAGGAAAGAAAGAACTTTCAAATTTTATTTTAACATTCGGTTCTCTGTACTCAAAGGAACTTGGTCCCAGTACACTATGACGATCACATCTGTCAAGCCCCTTTTGGATTCATCTCAGTCTTGAAAGCAACATTAAAAAATGCCCAGGAGGGTTTTGTTCCTCTGAAAGAGGAACCTGCTTTGCTCTGAAGATGCTTCTCAAAACATTGTTACTTTCTTGAAATGTTACTAGACCAAAATATATTAAGAACTATGTCTTGGACTTCCTTGTTCAAAAAATGTAAAACTACAGAATTAACCAACTAACCAAAAATGGATTTCCAAGTGGATGGTTTTGTCTGAAGATTTTTTTTTTCCTACTTTATATTGAATGACCTGCAATACACCAGATAAGGAAGGTGTGTGATTGTGCAGTGTGTGTCTGGAGGGTGCTTTGCTGTGTTTGATATTTTCTGCCTTCCCTGGACCTGTATGACACAGGATTCATTCATTCATTCCTCTACCTCCACACCATTCGTAGAAGGACTAGTGGAGGGAACAGGGACCTGGCAGAATGTTTGAGAGGGAGAGGTGACCAGGGGACTCCTGCAATTTGAAGAAGTCAGTTCTGCTGAGAATACACAGCCATGCTCTTCAGAATCGCTCCCCTACACTGTTAAGCTTCAAAAGGCTGAAAGATAAACACGCAAATATGAACTCTTTATAGGGATACACTTCCTAAGCTTGTCATTCTTATATGACCTTTAGAATTTTGGCATATTCAAGTATCCTATTAATTACTTGATCCTTGTTAGCAAATTTGATCTTTTTTTTTTTTTATAAATTTATTTATTTATTGGCTGTGTTGGGTCTTCGTTGCCACACACAGGCTTTCTCTAGTTGTGGCGAGCAGGGGCTTCTCTTTTTTGTGGTGCACGGGCTCCTCATTGCCGTGGCTTCTCTTGTTGTGGAGCATGGGCTCTAGGTGCATGGGCTTCAGTAGTTGCAGCGCATGGGCTCAGTAGTTGTCACTCATGGGCTCTAAAGCGCGGGCTCAATAGTTGTGGCGCATGGGTTTAGTTGCTCTGCGGCATGTGGGATCTTCCTGGAGCAGGGATCAAACCCATGTCCTCTACATTGGTAGGCAGATTCTTAACCACTGCGCCACCTAGGAAGCCTCTGATCTTCTTTTTTTTTTTTTTAGAAGAAAACTTAAATGTATTTTGCTAAGGGGAAATTTCTTTCATTACCATCCATAGATGTGTGGCTCACATATATATTTTTATATTTCTGTATTTTTATATATTATGTTATAAACCATAAATATTTAATAGTAACATTTATAGATTATATTTACAGGTGATATATATTTTTCTGAAACATTACAGAGTAAGTATATAAATGTTCTAGGAAAAAGTTTGTGATCTGAAAGCATCATCTCACTTTGGGAAACATTGTTTTGAAGTATCCAAAAGTAGAAAGATTTTGAAAAAAATGTTGAAAGATTTAGGTGAGGAAGCCCAGGGCATTCCATGTGTCGGGGAGCCTCTTGTTGATGCCACCCTTTTTTTTTGCCCGATGGCTCCCTGCTCTCTCTTTTTTTTTTGTTCCCTCTGTCATGACTTTTTCCAGCATTCCTTCCAACAACAGTGTTTTTCCCTCCTTCTACCCCTTACCTCACAGAGGTTACACATAATCTGTGTTCTCCCCCCCAAGAAAACCAGGCATGACACCTTCACATACCCAAAGGAGAGTAAGCAGGCTGTTACACAAAGACCTGATTTCACTATTAAGAAAAGGATTCCCAAATCCTACTTGACGTCCAGTCTTCCATGATATTTCATGTCAGTTGCATGTATCAACATATTCGAAACATGAAACCATATTTTTAGAGTTAAGCCTCTTTTTTATTATAGTCACTGCAGTAATGAAGCAAATTTTTTGTAGACGATCATAGGAAGTGGATCTTGCAACAACAACAAAAAATGAAAGCTATCTTTTATCGCTGGGAAATTAACCTTCCGTTTCACTTCATTTGAGTATGTTGAAAGCTAGAGCTGGACTTAGAATTATAGCACTTCTCAGATACTAATACAGAAAAATTAAAAGTGAGTATCATCTATTCCCTTTAGTTTTCTTAATTTAGCTAGAAAATGGCTGCACAATAAAATGGGGAATTTTTTGGTTTGATTTGTTTTTAAGATGAAAATTATACCTCAAAGATTTGTCGAAAACAAGCAGTTTTAAAGTATTTTAAATTTAATACTTTTAAATTTAACATTTATTTTGTTTAGCAAGCTTGTTGACAGTGATGATTCTATGCATAGTAGAGGAGGTTTTAGTAGGATACAAGGATCCTATTTTAAATAAACCCTAAAGAAAATAGTCTGCTCATACAAAAGTCCCAATTCCGGCAAAAGACAACTGACTCCACCCATGCCAGTCCTCAGTTTACTCATTTGTAGAAGGAGTGGGTCCAAGGAAGGGGTCTCCAAACCCCTTTTAACTCTATAAGTTTATAATTCTGAGCGCCTATATTTTTAAAGATATCCAATATTATATGTTCGTGTTGATCAGATTACTAAAGAAGAAAACACAAATTAAATTATGTACCTATTAATTCATTAATAAATTGTAGACCCTGCACTAAATATTTGCATAGTCACAATTTTCTGCCTTAAAATGATTTCAAGTCCAGTGACTAGTTCAGTTGTGTCATTTTTAAATTTGTAATAAAAAACAATAACTATTCAATGTTGTCACTTACCAAAACTGCATTCTGTGAACAAAAAATTGAGTTAAATTGTAGTCACCTCATATGTCTTATTTCAGGGCTTGATTCCAGTCTGAGACAGAGATACATATGGCTACCTACCTTTAAAGTGAAAAAAAAGAAAAAAAAGAATTGCAACTGTGTCTCTTTCTGATTTAAGGCTTTAATGTTAATATGCTATTATACCTGCTCCTTAAACTAAAAAATTCAGCCTACGTAAAATACAAATTATAAGTCTAAGCAGGTTATCCTGAACAAAGGCCGAGAAGGAAAGAAATGTCATTATTTCGGCTGATAGAGGGCAAATGAGTTGATGGATTTCCTTCTAAGGCTGGGATGTAGCACAGGCTTGGCATGGAGTAAGGGTGGAGGTGGGGTTTGTAGGAGTCCCTCAAGGTCCGAGCTGGGGCCTTGTATTTCCACTTTGGAGGTTATTTCTAAAGGAGATTAAACATACTGTTATTCTATTTATTTTGTGTTATAGGTATTAATTTGTTAAATATAATCATTTAAAATTCACTAAAGTTTACAGAAACTGATGTTGCCATTTCTTCATTTTTTTTTTTTAATGTATTTAGAAGGCTGGAGAAACACAAGTGACTTGTTTGTGACTCTGTTATTGGTTTCTGGATGTTAACACATCAGTGACCACCAGAACCCAAGTTCCACAAAAGCTTGGATGCTTGTCTATCTCACTCACTGCAGTATCTCCAGTGCCTAGAACAGTCCTTGACACACATACACATAGACACATGAACAAAATTTAATGAATGAATAAAGGAAATGAATATATTTTTGAATTTGTGTTCTCAAAATGTCCATATTTTTCCTCCTGATCTCTCTCTCTCTCTCTCTCTCTCTGGCTTTGGGGAAAACTGCAGGGATTAACTGATAAACAATGTAATCTTTTCAGTCTTTCATTAGAATATCCTGCAAATTCTGCTCTGATCTTACCTTTAAAACAAGCAAAAATCCCAGGAAAGCTAGGCAGCAGCAATGAAAAGTCCAAATAAACAAGGAGGCTTTTTTTTTTTTTTCTCAACTTGGCTAGCTAACTCTCCAACTCTCTCTCACTCAAGGCTATTTATATTGGGCAGAAGAAAACGAATGACTGAATGAATGAGGTTGAAGAAAACTATTTCATCTCCTCTCTGGAAATGCAATATTATAGTGATAATAGCTAATATATACAAGGTGCTTATTTTATGTCAGAGTCTGCTCCAAGGGCTTCATATATATCAATTCAAGTGGTTCTCAGAACTGCCCTGAAGGATAGACCCTACTTCTTCTATTTTGCAAATGAAAACACTGAGGTACAGAGAGATTGAGGGACTTGAGACTTAGTGGTGCAGTCGAGTCAAAGCCAGCAGGAGCTCCAGGGTTCAGACTCCTGACTGCTTTGACTTACTGCCTCTGAGACTCAGCAAAGAAATGTCTTTAGCTTTCTTTAACCCCGTGTTCCCAAACTTGTTTGACCACCCCATACTAATCAATACGGTTAGAACAAAACATGTAAACACTGAAGCAGAATATTTCTTTGGTTCCTTACAAGTCAAAATGTTGTAATAAGAAAACAAGCTATAATCATAAATGTTCTCCTAGGGACTTTCCTGGTGGCGCAGTGGTTAAGAATCCGCCTAAAAATGCAGGGGACACAGGTTCGATCCCTGATCTGGGAAGATCCCACATACCGCAGAGCAACTAAGCCCGTGTGCCACAACTACTGAGCCTGCACGCCACAACTACTGAAGCCCGTGTGCCTAGAGCCTGTGGTCCCAATAAGAGAAGTCACTACAATGAGAAGCCTGCACACCACAAAGAACAGTAGCCCCCACTCACCGCAATTAGAGAGAGCCCGCGTGCAGCAACGAAGACCCAACACAGCCAATAAGTAAATAAATAAATAAATTTTAAAAATAAATATAAATGTTCTCCTAATGTCAGGAGGAAGTGAACATGAATTGAGTTTCAATTCTCATCCTTCTTGTGCCATGTAACTCACTTATCAAACAAGGGAAGGAAGCAAGATAGTCTTTGCCATTTCCTAAAAATAAAACTTAGCTTCTTTGATTGCTATTCATGAGATACAGACCAAACAGAACTTTTCAAAAAGTACATCACTGGCAAAACAACATGACAGAAGAAACCATGAAGTTCATGATGACAGAATGCTAAGAAATGTTTAGTTCTTCAAAGTGATTGAAACCTGGGCTGTACCATGTAACCAAGAACCATTCCAGCTGCCAGAATCCTTCTCATAGCCACCAGCGGGATCTAAATGGGCCCCATTGCAAAAAGTCGAATGTATAACACTGCTTGTTTGCGCACACCTACATATGACCATGAATGGGGGAAATAGGTTTGACTAGGTAAGAATGTATTTTTTTAGGAGACTACAGAAGATAAGTTTGTCCCTTGAGAGGCACTCAGTCCAGGTCTGCCACACAAAACAGGAGCTTTGAGCATCTTTAGCTGTATTTTGAATTCCCGTTCCCATCCACCGAGATCAAGTTTAAAGTGTGGAAGGGTGGCAGGTGTGAATGATGGAAGAGTAAGTCCCACAGGTAGAAAAAGAAGCTGTCAAGTCCCTCCCTCTTTATGCCCACTTATCTGAGACAGACATCAATGACAGCTTTGTCCTAAATGAGAGCTTTGGCCAAGCCAAGGCCTCCTGTAGCACATGGACAGCTCGGGTTGACTTTCATCACTATTCACTGCTGAATGGGACATGAGTCTAATATATGCTCTCTAAAGGAAAGGGCTTGGTAAGCCGAGCCTGTCTGAGTTTTCCTTGAAGTTTTTTTTAATTAATATTCTGATTTTTGCTGATCTACAAATCAGATAGTATCAGAATACAGAATATAGGTCCTGCTTTGTAACGCTCATCATATAAACGGTACTGTCAATCCTGCTATTTTTAAATAATGAGTAGAGGAAAATTGGTTTTTAATTATTTCACTACTAAGCTCTAAGGTTTATTTTACTAGATATCATGTTTAATGTTATAAATTGACGTAACTTTTGAACAAAGGAAATCTCTTCTGTTGATGACTATGAGGAATCGCTTGCACATCCACCCTCATAGTCTTCCAAAGTTAGAGGTACACTATGAGATGTATCATTGGAATCCATCATGGAATCCTTGAATGGTTCAATGGATGGCTTGAATTAATAAAAACATAGGGAAATTATTCTTTAAAACCATGAATTCACAACTACAAAGCCTATTTTTGCTTTGCTATTATTAATACAATAAGAGGTTTGACTTTGACCTTGGAATCATAAACGTGGAAAACATTAACAGTATTATATTGACATGTTCTGAGCCTCTCTTTTTCTGTATTAAACTGAGGCTTCTGATAAGTTTGGTGGAGTCACTGTGGCACCAAATAAAACTAAACAATTCATACAGACTGAGATCAAGGAAGTCTAGTGAATTGAAAGACTCAGCTCCTCGATAAAAGGGGGTCTGTTTGAAACCGCTGGCAATAATTAATGTTTTAAAACTGTAATTTAAGAAATCATTCTTTGTAAGAATAAACATTAACCTTTTGGGAAATCTGTCCTTTATAATAAGCTATATAGCAGGGTTTTCAAAGACATTTCAGACCCATGTTGATAAAAATGTCTTCATATTATTAACCTAGCTTTTTCCCTTAAGCCATGATACTTTTAACTGTCTAAGAACTAATTAGAAGGCTGCAGTTGTCTTTAACGTAATAGCATATCCCTTATCATAAGACACCTTTTAAGATGCTGTGATTTTTTCTTAGAAGTATTTAATATTGAAGGTTGGGTTTTGGCAACATAAAATAAAATGAGATTCTTGTCCTCCAGGTTGTCAGTTGGTCTCCTCTGGGGTAACAGAGTGGCAGTTGATTGCAGGCTGTGAGTTTTGCAAGGCTACTCTGTAACTTTGCAACAGGAAAACTGTATGTGGTGTCACAGCTTGCAAAGGAAGACACAATGTTGTTTTTCTCTTTCTTTTCAACCTAAATAGGCCAATAGCCATGAATCAGGCTTGGGATGGAACATATTCCAGAGATAAGTCTATAACAAAGAGAAGTAGCTATGAAACCATTGTCATTGGTCATCTGGTCTTGATATCTCAAGCAAGTATTCAATACTAGCTTTCCCCAAATAGGGTAACAGGCTAGAGTCTTGGTTTGAAGCCTATTGTAGCCTGAAAAGAGTTTGCATGAATCCAAGTGCCTATAAATATTGCTGACTACCCACCCGTGGTTCATTAGTCTTCATGTCTTCTTAGACTTTCTGCGGAAGTTACCACTTTGGGAAAGTTGGAAGGATGAACCACATTTCTGACAATAATTTTTGTCAGAGAAAAGGCACACACACACACAAAAAATCGTGAGTTTTAAGAGGATATTTTCTTTTCAGCCTGGTCAAAATATATGCAATTTTAAGACAAACTGTAGTGCTGTGTACAAATTATCAAAATGGACTTTAATCACATTACAGAGGCAGCACTGCATTAAGAGAAGATGAAGGTGAAATCCATTTTTTAGCTCAAAATGTTAGTAAATGTTGGTTTCTTAACGGTTAAGGTAAGCTGTCTCAAAACCACAACAAAAAAAGCAGTTTGGATTGACCTCCTCAATGTCAAAAAGGATGTAGTTTTATCCCAAAGTGCTTATATTTATGGTAATTGACATGCTCTATTGATTAACTTGACAAATGTTAATGGGCCCCATGTTACCAGGACTCCTTTTGAAATGCCCTAAATGGAGATATTTTCAAACATCTTGGCTTATAGTTGATGTCAGTTTTTGGTGTCCTTTAGAATAGCCTTGGTACATCCAAAAGACTGTTTCTCAATTTATTTTTGGTTTAAACCACTGGCGTTCAATGTACCTAAGGAAAACTTTATACTTAAGGTTGGGTTTTGGCAACACAGAATGACATGGGATTTTTGTCTTCCAGCTCATCAGTTAGTCTCTTCTGCATCAATAGACTTTAAGTTTAGCTCACAAATCTCTTTAGTCTATGTATAAGTGTAGGAAATATTAAGTTTTTAAAGGGGTTTTGAATAATGTTTGGTTTCATTAGTTAAAAACTCTCAAACATTTAAAATTTTGTTTATACATTTAATATATTATATTTTTATTTTAAGTACTTCAGTTATCTGAACTACAGAAAACCCAATATTACACAGCTTTTATATACTTAGTACATTAAAGACACAGTGACACTAAAGATCTCTTAAATGATCCAATATTGTATATGAGCTTAGTAAGATTTAATTTTAAAAACTCAAGTCAAAACAAAATGACCAATTACTATAAACTGAAGGGTGTCAAGAATGCAGGACTTTCGATTTTAAAACAAAGACAGTCTTGAGTAAACCAGGACAAGTTGGTCACTGTAAGCAAAAATCATAATTATAATTTTCAATTGAAGTTATGAGACTGTCATTCCAAATAGGCCAAATACATAAAATAACAAATATGAATGACCCCCTTCATAGTCCCCAAACATTAATACTTCAATTTTAATCACTGTAATCCTTTCTATACTTAATTCTAAATCTTCCCAGAGTTAGAAGACTCTTACCTGCTGCAGGAAGCTTGTTGCCATCCCAAGTAATGTAGGTCACTTGTGTACAGAGATTCTGGTCTAAATGGGGACTAGAATTTTGTTAAAGGCTCTGATGAGTCTCATTGAATCTTGTTTTATGGTTGAAATATCATGGGCTTCAAATCACAAAAGTGAGCTCACATCACTTATCATTAGAGAAATGCAAATAAAAATCACAATAAGATATACTTTACATCCACTATGATGGCTAGTGTCAAAACCAAACAAACAGAAAATAACAAATGCTGGCAAGAATCAGGAAGAAATTGGAACACTTATACACTGTTGGTGGGAATGCAAAATGGTGCAGCCACTATGGAAAATAGTATGGCAGTTCCTCCAAAAATTTAAAATAGAATTATACTATATGATCCAGCAATTTCACTTCTGGGTATATACATAAAAGAATTGAAAGCAGGGTCTGCAAGAGATATTTGAACACCCAAATTCATGGCAATAGCATTCATAATAACCCCAAAGTAGAAGTAACCCATGTGTCCATTGACAAATGAATGGGTAAAGAAAATGTGGTATATACATACAATGGAGTATTATTCAGTCTTAAAAAAGAAGGAAATTTTGATACATGCCTCAACACGGGTGAACCTTGAGGACGTTATGCTAAGTGAAATAAGCCAGTCACAAAAAGGACAAATATTATATGATCCTACTTACATGAGCTACCTAGAGTAGTCAAATTCATAGACACAGAAAGTATGAAAGGTGGTTTCCAGGAGCTGGGAGTATAGCAGGATGGGACGTTGCAGTTAATGAGTTTTAGTTTTACAGTATAGAAAGAGTTCTGGAGACTACCTTCTTAACATTGTTAATGTACTTAAGATTACTGAACTGTACACTTAAAAATGGTTGCTACGGTAAATTTTATGTTGTGTGTGTTTTACCACAATTACAGTTTGCTTTAATTATGCTGAGAATCAAAAAGTCTGATAATGACCAGCAATGATGAGGATGTGTAGAAATAAGAACCGTCATGTACTGCTGATGAGAAAGTTAAACAGTGCAGCTGCTTCGGAAAACAGCCTGGCAGTTCCTCAAATGGCTAAATGTAGAGTTACCGTAAGAGGATGTGTCAATAGAAACTTCCAAAACTGAAAAGCAAAGAGCAAAAACACTGAAAAAGATGGAAAAGAATATTCAAGGACTGTGGGCTACTACAAAAGATGTAATAGATGCATAATGAGAATACCAGAAAGAGAAAAGAGAAAGGAACAGAAGAAACTTGGAAGCAATAATGACTATGAATTTCCCCAAATTAATGTCAGATACCAAACCACAGATTGCAGAAGCTCGGAGAATACCAAGCAGGATAAATGCCCAAAATACTACATCTAGGCATTTCCTATTCTAACTGTAGAGAATCAAAGATAAAAAATACTTGAAGCCAGAAGGAAAATGAAGTACTGCTACATGCTAATAACAAGGATGAACCTTAAAAACATCATGCTAAGTGAAAGAAGTCAGTCACAGAAAAACACAAATCATATGATTGTATTCATATGAAATCTAGAACAGGAAAAATTTACAGAAACAAAAAGTAGATTAGCGGTTGCTTAGGGCCGGGGGAAGAATTATGGAGAGACAGGGGGTTGATCGCTAACAGTTCGAGGTTTCTCTTTGCGATGGTGAAATTGTTGTAAAATTGACTGCGGTGATGGTTGCATACATCTGCAAATAAACTAAAACCCACTGAACTGTATGCTTTAAATGAATGAATTGTATCATAAGGGAATTATATATCAATAAGGCTCTGAAAAATATTTTTTTAAATGTGAAGGCGATTGGTCTCAGTTCATATTGCCTAGTTCTTTGTCTACTCACAGAAATCTAAAACTCCTGCCTAAGTTGAGCCCTTGACTAGACTTTTCATTTCTTTGGCTCTTATGATTTATACACACATTCCAAAATACTAAAGACTTTTAGATCCAATGAGAGCCTTAGCTATACAAATGCATTTTCTATCTAACCTGATAGAATCTTGCATTCTTTCCTATTCTTAAGACTGTACAACTCTTAGGGATATTTAAAATGATATCTCAAGAATTCTGGAGACCTCATGTAGCCACCACCACAGACAGGATCATTCAGCTGCCAAATGTGATATTGGTGAGACTACAACTATTCCTAACATGTTTTCTGTGGCCAAAGGACAATTTACAAATAATAATTCTCTGAATCACCAATTTTCCAAATCTATATAATTTACCACTAAAATTTTTCAAAATTTGATATTTTTGCCTATCATAAAGTTTACGTAAATTGGTAACAGAAGGGATGATTTCTACAATTTTAACAGGAATGCTAAATTTATCAAAAGCTAGAGATCATAGGGCTATTTAGTCTTGTGAATATACTTAATGTTTAGAAAAGGAACCAAAATTTTCAGTAACTGTTGGTAAAGCAATACATGAGTATAGGTGAGCGTGGGACTTATGACTTTTAATATATGCAGAAATGTTGTAGTTCATACTGCTATGGGCTGAATTGTATCCCTAACAAATTCATAGGGTGAAGCCCTAACACCTAGTTTGCTATATTTAGAGATGGGGCCTCTAAGGAGGTAATTAAGGTAAAATAAGGTTATAAGGAAGGAGTCCTCATCTAAAAGGACTAGTGTCCTTACAAGAAGAGGAAAGGCCACGTGAGGCCACAGAGAAAAGGTCACGTGAGTCCAGTGAGAAGGTGGCCACCTACAAGCAGGAAGAAAGATCTCAAGAAACCAAGCCTGTCAGAACCTTGATTTTAGATTTCCAGTCACTAGAACTATGAGAAAATAAATTTCTGTTATTTAAACCACCTAGTCTATGGTATTCTGTTATGGCAGTCCAAGCACACTAACACAATACAAGTTTAAAAAATTTTTTTATAAATTTCTTTTTTCTATCTTGATTGATACTTTACCCTTTTTTAGATGGTTTCACTAACTTCTTGTCACACAGCAACTTCAACTTTCTGTATTTTATCAACTAGAGGCCAAAATGTAATTTATAACGTGGTAGCCTCTGTTATCGTCCTCATTGTTTGTTTTGGTCTTACAGTTTTCTTCTTTTAGCATTTTTTAAGAACTTGTGACCAGAATACTCTTCCTTGCACAATTATTTATGGCTAATGTATTTCAAATTTGAGCGTCTTCTACTCACAGTAAATATAGTAGCCCCCTCTTTGCATCTTCACTTCACTCCTGCATATGGACATGCTGTCCAGAGGACACAGCCCCACCGTTTCTGTTAGGAAGTAAGATTTCAGCAACTCATGTGGCTCAAGTGTTCAAGAGTTTATCAAAGTTTTGCTCTTAGTTCAGGTTTAGTTTTGTTGTATTTTTTTTGCCCTGGCCACTTGCAGTGGACTTGTCAGTGCAGTTCAGTTACAGGTCAAGTTTCATGTATTTAATATTTGAGACATTGAGCACTTCTCAAAAGCTTAAAACCCATGCAAAATGTTCATGTTGACTGATTAACAGCAAATGAAGAGATGTAGAGAAGGCTGGATTGAAAATATGTTAAAAGAAAAACCCATCCCATTGTTTATAAATCATATGACAGTCAATACAATTACATTCATAATTTGAAATACACAAGGTATTTTTCTTTCCTAAAGTGAGATTAATGTAAAACCTATGACATGCAACCACTGCAGCTGCAGAAAAACTAAAGCCAAATGAAAGCTTTGAAAGAAAAAAAAAAAATCCCTATCTCATGTGTCATGGTTACTGATAGTATTAGACAAAGTTAATGGAAATGATTTGATTTTCAGCAAATTGCTCACTTAAACTGGCTTTCCAGAAAGCTGATTTTCTCTTCTCCCTTTCTGAATGTGTGTTCCACAAATTTGTGTCTATACAGACGTTTAAGCAGTAAGATAAATGCATTCAGTAACTGTGGGGTTTTTACTACCTTATCATCTCCAGAGCTGAAACAGAAGAAAACCACCTCTCTGTCAAATAACATGATGCATTTGTCATCTGAAGAGACAAGCTTCAAGTTGGAAAAGTTTTTAAGCTTAACAGAGGTACTAGTGACAAATTTAATCTCAATGGAAACATTTTTTTGTGTGTTACATACTGACTAGAAAGATTGCTTTATTCAGCTGGACATTTTAAAGCGCTTAGGAAAACAGCTACTTGACATTTAACATTTTTCCCTCTTGGAAACAAATTTATCTTTATAAGGGTTTGAAGTGATAAATATACTGAATGGAAAGGAATACTTCACGTGGTTATCCACCCAGCACCGTTAATGGGAAATAAATAGATGTTTTAAATATTTGCTCCTAGAGGTCTCTTCTTGAACTTAAGCATAAGTTATCTAAACAGTTGAAAAAAGATTTATAGTTATGAAGAGGCCTATATGTCAAGGAAAGTTTTATGATATGCTCCACAATAAATTAGCAATAAATGGATACAGGTGACTGTGGAATTTATGACCTTTAATGCTTTAATACTGCACTAAAGAAAAACTAATTATTAAGGTCCTAAAGGGTAATATAAGAATACCATCTACAAATTGTCAAATTAGGCCGTTAGTGCTAGATATTTGAGGTAGTTGCTTTTTATGAGACTCAACGAGAGAGGCAGATACAGATAAATTCAAAAAAACTCAATGCCATCAACTAATAGAACAGCAACTGTCAGGCTTTCTAGCTGAAAGTAAAGAATTACTTCTAAAATGTGCTTCTTCTGATTAAAAATAATCCTTCTTGTAGCACTTTAGTAAAGGGCAATGTCATACTGAAGAAAAAAAGAAGACTAATTTTACTACATTCCCTCATAGCATTTCTTGCCCATTTTCCCCTCAACCACCCTATGAAGATGTCTGAACACAAGAGGTCCCAGAAAAAGTCGTCTGATGAAAAAAAAATCAAACTTAAGCGACTTGCAGTTTTTAGAACTGTCCTTTCAGTAAGAAATTTCAATTAAAGCACCCGTTGTGGTGAAGCATCTCCACTTTCATCCTTAGTTTTTCACAAGAAAAAAAAGAACTCACCCTTTTCTTCCTAATTTGAACCTCACCAGGAGGTAGATGAGTTTATTTCCTAGAGGGAAGAGGCTATTGTAAAAGTCGGCCTCTAAAGCGATCTTCTAGTTTCCAATCTCTCACCCTTTTAATCCATTCTCCACACTAACACCAGAATGCTCTTTATTTTTAGGGGGAGAAATGTGATTATATCACATCTCTGCTTAAAATCTTTTGCCAGGCTCCTTAGCAGAACTCTTAAGTGAGGCAGAGGCCCTTTTGTGACTTTGGTCCCACGTGTCTCTCTGGGCTCCCTGCCTCCGGGAACGCTCAACTCCCTTGTGATGGACCACTGGCCGCGCCTGCGTGGCTTGCCGGTGACGCGCAGTGTTCTCACCCTTTGTTTCTGCTGCTGGAACAACCTTTCTCCTTATTCTTCCTTTTCTTTCAAGGACCAGCACAAACGCCACTTCACGTGTCTTGTCATGAGTGTAACAGTGGTCCTGTCAGCATCCATCGCTTTCTCAGTAATTCCACGTCATCAGATCCCTTTCCGTGTATTACGGATAATTGTGTAGGTGTCTGTCTTTTTACTTGTGAAAATCACGGAAGGCAAGGACCTCATCTTACATATTTTCATTCCCAGCTTCTAAGTCTGTAGGGATATAATAGTGCTCAATAAAGGCTTATTGAATAAAAGAGCTGGGGAAAGGGAATTAAAAGGAGGAAGGTGATGCGAGATGGATTATAACTCTGTGACATGGGTCAATAAACCTTTCTTACTTGTAGGTCCAGAGTTAAGGGGAAGTTTTGGATAGAAAACAAGTTAGCCTTTGCCCATGTTTCATCATTTTCTTGAGAAGCTACTAAATAACAGCATAGAAAAGAGAATATACATTATCTGAGATTGAAAGATGGGGAAAATTAATAAGGAAATTATACCTATAAAAACAAGGAAAACAAGGAGGTACGATCTCTCAGTCTGGGAGATTGCTGTATCACAGGAAAAAGGACTTAAAAGTAGAATCAGAAGACTGAAATGGAATCTCACCTCACTCTGTGATCTAATGGAAAGTATATTTTCTTAGCTTGTTTCCACTTCTGTAAAAATGAGGATAATAATGGATACTTGCCAATGTTTTCAGGTGGATTAAAGGAGATAATATAAATAAAATGATGATAATAATAGCTACCATTTATTAAAGAGATGCTATATGAGAGGCTGTGTGCTTTCTATACATTATATTTAATTTCATTTTGAAAATTGTGCAATGTATTTGTAACCACCCTGTTTATCACTGAGACATTGGTACTCTTTTCCAAACAGTCATGAGAAGTTTGACTTCTTTAGATTTTGTGATATGAGATTCTTAGTGGAAAGATCTGCTTACCTAGTGTCTTTACCTTAGACAAAAGCATTCCACAAATGTTTCTGGTGTGTGCAAGCAGCTGACGTCCAGCATTTTAACCATGTGCTTCCTTAAAAACAAGGCCAATTATAGTCAAACTTTGAAAGAGGCAAAGATGTCTGTCATTTCCATATTTCTGTCTGTCTCTCTCCTGTCCCCAGTGACTGCACTGTTTGTGCCCTAGAGTCCGCTGTGATCTGCCCAAGGACTTAATACCTGATGCTCAAAAATAACCTCTTATCCTTAAGTCTTTCTGAGTAAGTATTTATAATTTTAAAGAAGTATAGCTTTGCACAGTGGCAGTATCGTAGCCAATGAGGTTTATCCGAGGCGTGATTAATGCTAATTAAAGTACACAAATTAATGAATCTCTTCAGTCAAGAATTTTTACATTTAAGACTCATCCAGAGGCAGATTCATTTAACTTTCAGAGCCCCTCATTTGCTTGATCCCCCTTCTAAGTGACCCAAGTCATTTACTAGTAAGCCCCACAAAACTTGCAATAACCCCTGACAAGTCCTACCTAAAAGGTTCTAGCACAATTCTTCTTGGCTTAGGGCTTTGCCTCTGGGATTGGCTTATTTTCTTCTCATCCATTTTCTATGATCTCTCATTCACTGACTCTCCCATGATCTTCCATTCACCGTCCATGCCTTGGGTGAATCTAAGGCTGGGCGAGGCAGTAGGGTATCACCAGAAACTCCAATGTCACTGCAGCTCTCTAGGGCTCAAAGTGTACCCTCCAATTCCAACTCTCAGAAAATTCCACCATTCACCTCCTGAGTTTAAATGCATATGGCTATGATCATTCTATGCTAATAAAACAAATTATTAAAAATGTGTAATGTAAAGGACTACCCAAGAGTGTTTCATTGTGGTGATGGAATGGTTCTGTATTGGATAGTGTTGGTGGTTACATGAACGTATACATGCAATATAATACTACACACCAGGAAAGGTGGGGGGTACACTTAAAAACTGATAAAATCTGAATAGGGCCTGTAGTTTAGTTAATAGCATCGTACCAATGTCAGTTTCATAAGGTTTTATGGTTATATAAGGTATTATCATTGGGGAAAGCTAGGTGAAGGATATGTGGGAACTCTACTAATTTTGCAACTTCCTGTGATTCTTAAATTATTTCCAAACAAAAAGTTAAAATATAAAATGGATTATTTCTAAACTCACCAGAATAATCTTTTCAAGTCAGAGTTTCAGTTGGAAATACTGGTAGAAACTACCTTTAAGATACACCCACTCTTATTCTCTGACCAAAATGGAAGAATGAAACCACAAACAATGTACAAAAGTATCACTTCTCACTAGCACCTCGTTTTAATATATATTTCAATGCAGAATAAAAAGGCTTGCTTTCTTTTACGCATTTGCCTTTTTTTAAGTGCCAGAAAGGTAGACGGCAGATTTTGGGGGGACCTCCCACTGCGATCCTTTTTCCCCACCTGTCACTAATCACAATCAAGAGTCAGGAAACTGTCTGAAGGCTGATGTGCAACAAGCAGATCTTATCCAAGGTGCTTTAAAAGGATGCTTTCATTGAATGGAAGGTTAGACTAGCTCAGTGATTTCTAAAATACACTGACTGTGCTAGTACAATATGAAGATTTCAGCCATCTGCTGCTCAATGAGAAAAGAAAGGAGAATAAAGTACACAAGTCATTTTCAAGTTGACGTAACCATTTGGGGAAAGGACCAATCTTTTATCCTGCCATTATGTCCTTTGAGTTTTATGTGTGCAAGATGCACTTTATTTATAAGCCCCGCTTTGTTTTTATACTGCGTTTTAGGAAATGATGATAGAAGATAATTGTTTGTTTATACTTCTTGGTAAAATAAAAACTGACAATTCTAAGTCACTTGCCTTCTAATTTCCCCAATCTGTGAAATCTGACATCCAAGAACTACTGGATTTAATGCCTTTAAAGCATCTTTAACATTTAATAGGTACTCATATACTTAGTCATTTACTTTGCTTATTATTTGCAAAGTGTAGTTCGAGGAATTATGGGATTTTGCTCTCCAAAAACTAAAGATGAGACAGGTGCAATAATAATAATAATGCGAGGCAGAAAGTGAAAAGTGTTGTGCAAAGTTTGGAAAATAAGCTGGAAATTTATTCTGACACCTACAAACACAGGCAAAGCTGGAAAAGGTAAGAACCGAGATGTCAAGTGGCATGAAATTCGTTGGCTAGACCTTTTAGGCAGAAAGGGAGTCTCATAGCAAGATTGACAAGAGTGAAGGCTGGAGAAAGGCAAAGACTATTAAACTTTAAATAAACATGCACTACACTAGAGCAAGTTTAAAGGGGCATGAACCAGAAGACGTGTCTCAGGGGAATCCTCATAGCACAAAGGAAATGAAGTCGCTTGTCTCTGTACCTTAAGCAGTTTAGCAGTGACACTTTTTTTTTACATGCTTGATCTGAAAAAATGTTGTCTGACCACAGAATTATTTGATATTAGATTTTTTAAAAGCTGAATCCTTAAAGCTAGTATATTTAAATAAAAACAGTATCTCACTCTATGGATTTATATACATAATGAGAAAAAGGGAGGAAAAAAAGCAAGAAAGAAAAGGAAAATGTGAAAGGAAAGAACAAATCAAGAAAGTTATCACTGTGAGAAACAGGGGGTTGGGGAGGGGGGAGCAGAAGAAGGCTGGTGACGGAAGAGTCAGAAATTCCTCCACTGAACAGAGGTTTTGTTTTCTCACTTCTTATTGTCACTTACAGCTTGGTTCATGAAGCATATAAATAGCTGTGAGTCTGAAAGCTCCAGTGTGCTCACTGTATTTGTTTTAATGTCTGCATAGGTGAAATACCACTCGTCAAACTCATCATGAATTATGCCAGGCATTTTATGCAACATATTTCCAGGAATTTTAAAACTTAGTCTATCAGTTTTCCCTAGTTTCTAGACTTCCTCTAGCGCATTAACTGTATAATACAATCTTGAAACTACATTCTAAAGGCTAGAAAAAATGACCATTTCCTATTCCATAAAGCATTATACTTTACGGCACAGCTTTCCAATATGATTATGCATAGTACCAGGAACTAATAATTCAATTCTCTAGTCCTTACCATTTTTTTCTTCCCTAAAGATACCTGGGTGTACTTCAAAAGTGGGTGCTATATTAGCTACCTGTTGCTGTGGAACAAACTACTACAAACTTAGCAGCTTAAAGCAGTACATGTTTATTATTTTAAAGTTTCTACTTGTCTGTTGCTTTTTTTTTTTTTTGCCTTTGTTTATTTCTGAATACTGCTGCATAGCACAGGGAGATCAATTCGATGCTTGGTGATGACCTAGAGGGGTGGGAGGGAGATTCAAGAGGGAGGGGATATGGGGCTATACCTATAAATACAGCTGATTCACTTTGTTGTACAGCAGAAACCGGCACAATGCTGTAAAGCAATTATAACTCCAACAAAGATCTGAAGAAAAGGGACTTTTAAGAATCTGCCTGCCAATGCAGGGGACACGGGTGCGAGCCCTGGTCCGGGAAGATCCCACCTGCCACAGAGCAACTAAGACCGTGCACCACAACTACTGAGCCCTCGTGCCACAACTACTGAAGCCCACATCCCTAGAGCCTGTGCTCTGCAACAAGAGAAGCCACCGCACTGAGAAGCCTGCTCACCACAATGAACAGTAGCCCTGCTTACCCCAACTAGGGAAGCCCTCATGAGCAATGAAGACCCAACACAGCCAATAAATTAATTAATTAATTTTAAAAAAGATCTGAAGAAAAAAACAAGTTGCAGAAGGACATATTTTGTGTTATTTATATAAAGCTTAAAACATGAAAAATAAATTAAATTAAATTAAATTAAATTAAATTAAAAAAATAAAGTTTCTGTGGTTCAGGAGTCTGACATAGCATAGCTGGGTCCTCTGCTAAGAGTCTAACAAGGCTGTAGTCAAAGTACTGGCTAGATTGTGATCTCATCTGGAGATTCGACTGAGGAAGAATCTGTTCTCATGCTCATGCTGGTGGTAGACAGAATTCACTTCCTAGGCTGTATGACTGATGCCCTTAGTTCCTAGAGGCTGTCCACACTACCTGCCACATGGACTTCTCCATAGGCAGTTCACAACACAGCAGCTTAATTCTTCAAGAGAAGCATGAGACTGAGAGCTAGAAAGACAGTCTCATAATGTGATGTAATCATGGGAGTTCCATCCCACCACCCTTGCCATTTTCTAATGGGAGAAGACAGTCACAGGTGCTGCCTACACTCAAAGGTAGGGGATTATTTAAGGATGTGAACATCAGAAGCAGGGTTCACTGGGGGTTACCTTAGGGTCTGTCTGCCACAGGTGCTAAAATAAACTTTTCATACTTTGGTATCTTTTTACACTGACATAATTTAAAAGGTGAAAGTGATAATATGGAACAGTGTTTTTAATAGGAAAACAGTTAAGGTCAAGAGAAAAAATTTTAAAGGCACTTTTAGCAAACTCAGAGTATAATAAATAAAATTCAAGTTTAGGTTTTAAAAATTATTTAATAACTAATGTGGAACTGAATAAATATATGTTAGCTAACTGATTTCTTGAAATGTTTAAGTGCTAGCAATAGTTTTCATTGCTCCAACAGTATTCAGAAATAAAGTAAAAACAAAGAAAGCAACAGACTAGTAGAAGATGCTTGCAACAAAATTAACAGAGAGAAGATTAAATCCAAAATACATGAAAGCTTCAACAAATCACTGAAGAAAAATCAAAAAACACCAATGAAAAATGGACTAAATATGAACAGACAATCCACAAAGAAAAATATATAGTAAATAAAGAAATAAATGCTCAATTGCCCTTGTAATTGTCAAAAGAATAATAAAATAGAAATGTTCACTCACATAATTGGAAAGATAAAACAAATAAAAGATTTATAATCTCAAGGGCTTTAAAGGAGGTGAGAAAACAGGCACGCATAAGTTTAGTGAAAAGATAAGTTTTTTGGAAGGCAGTTTAGCAAAACCTATAAAATTTTAAAAAGGCTTACTATTTGACCCAGCAATTTCATGTCTGGGAATCTATCCTAAAGAAATACTCCCACTTTTTAAAAAGCAATTCACAAGCATATTCATTGTAGAATTTTATAACAGTAAAACACTGGAAATAACTACAATGTAGTATAATAGAGAACTGAATTATGATAGATTCATGCTATGAAATTCTATGAGGCCAATAAAAAGAAAGAAGTTGACTTATGTGTACTTGCCTAAAAAGAGCTCCATGATATATGGAGCTAAAAAAACTGAAGAATTACATATTTATATATATATATATTACATATATGAACAACTTATGTATATATACATATATATGTGTGAAACACATAGAAGGGAACTGAAAGAATGTACATCCAACTCTGACCACGCCCACCTTTGAGTGGGACACAAGAGTTGGAGGGTGGTCAGAGACTCTCATGCTTTGTTTTATGTCACTTGATGTGTTTATCTCATATGCACTAAGAATGTACAATAAGAGTACAAATAAAGTGCTACCACATTTTTGCCATTCTAAATGGAAAAAAAAAACCTCCATAACTAAAAATAATAAATATTTCAAAGACAACAACCTAAATTTATTTATGTCCTTCCTTGAAAACTTCTTGTTGAGTCAGCTAATTTTCCAGCACTTGATAGATACAAACAAGAGATTCGAAATTAAGGCCCACCATCTATCTATCCATCTATCTATCTATCTATCTATCTATCTATCTATCTAATCTATATAATCTATCTATCAATCATCTATCTATCTATCATCTATCATCTAACATCTACCTATCTATCTACTCATCTAACAATTTTCTATCTCTTCTGCTTATACTCTCTGCCTTCCCTAAATAGTTTGTACTGCCTTTCATGCTTGTCCTAAAATTTATACCTTTTCCCCCTCAGAACATTTAGTGCTCAGAAGCTAAGAAATGACAAGAATAGAAGGAGAAAATAACAAGAAAATATAACAAAAATAACAATATTAAAGAAGATGTGTGTCAACATACAGCTCTAGAATTTTGGCATCATCTGTAAAACCTTTCTTACCTATGTTCAGCTTTTCCATCTAAAAGGTTCAGTAGCTCTGTTTTCTTAGCAAAATGGTAACAAGCTGTAAGGTGTTCTGATTTATTTTGTCATGGTGAGGAACTTTTTGATATGACCTCATGTCACTTTTTGCTGATATGACTGTGGGTTGCCGTACTCAGTGCATTCTATTATGACACCAGCTTGCAAGCTGCATTTTTTTATAAAGGTTAATCCAACTTCTTTTACATCAAAAAAGCAACTAAAGAGCTTAAAAATTAAAGCAAAAATGAAAAACATCTGGTTTGGGGTCTTTGCATTTGACTGGGTAAGTATGTATATAAATTATACTTAGACCTGAAGGTAGCCATTGGCCATTTTTACTTTATGATTACCTCAAGTCAATGTCGTGCCTTGTAAAAAATGTACCTATGCTGCAGTTATTCCATAAACTCTATGAAATAAAACACGTCTTTCTGGCTCAGTGAAGTTCAGAAAATCTGGGTCTTCGCTCCTATAAATGTATCATATTGCATTTACTGGCTAATAAAGTCTCAAAGAACAAGATTGCCCTTCTTCTCACAACTTGATCCTTTACAAATTTACAAATGTAATGCTTTAACCTACTTGAACTCAACTCTGGCTCCCTGAGGGAAGAAGCTAACCGAGTGGGAGTGTCTGTTCTCGGTTAGCTGGTCCTGGGCTCACATTGGGAGGGCCAGCCATGTGCCTGAAGGGTACAGCTGGCCTCCGCTAGAGGTTTGTGTAGCCTGAGTTAATGAGGTTAATGAACCAAGGTCAAAACAAGGAGACAAAAGGAGACAGTGGGCACTGCGGAGGCAAAACACAGGGAGCAGGTATCAGAAGGTTTGGTCACAGGACAAGGGCAAGACTTGTTATCAAGCCAGAGGCCAACTCCCCGAAAAACAAACAGAGATAAAAGCTGAGGAATAGATGACATTCTTCAGAATCGAAGTATTCGTTCCCTTCTAGCCATTAAATGCTTCGAGAAATATTCCTCTGCAGAGCTTCTGTATCTAGACAATCGCAGCCCCCCTTACCCGAAAAGCCCTTGTGACATTCACATGGCCTTATGGACGCTCTTGTGATAAAAGGCCCTTACTCAGAGCCCACCCAGAACAAATCATTTTAGCTTATTTTTTGGTTGAAAAGGTATAGCTTGAAAAGAGAAGCTCCAAATGAGGTAAATATATAAGAAACGATAATGACTTTGCAGACACTAAGTTGAACGTGACCTTGTATTAAAAAATAGTAATTTCTTTATCAAACAATGAAATGTTTTGTCTGTACAACTCCAAGCATTCTGAACTCGGAAGAGTAAAACAATAAGTTTGTACAGGAAGTAGGGGGAAAGTGGAGAAAAGTAAAAACCAAAGAAGAGAGAAGAAATAAGAGGTAGGGAGAGGGAGGGTTACTGTGTTTTCTCTCTGAGGCAGGGGAGCGTGTTTCACCAGTTAGATAAAAAGAGCCCATTTCTGCTGAAAATTATCCTCATGGAAGACTGGATTTTTTTCCCCCCGAATTCCCTGCATGTTTGTCGTTGAGTCTGATCACTTAATAAAATGGATAATTAAAGCTGTTTGCTAAATAACTCCAAAAATTGCTTCAGTTTTGACACCACCACAAAAATGCAACCCATACATTTTCTAGGTAATTTGAAATCAAAGCTTTGAGATCTAAAAGCATTACCCGGTTTTCCATTCTGCTCTGCTAGTTGATCTTCACTGGAAAAAGAATAAATGGTTTCTTAGAGTCTGAAATACACATGCCCCATTTGTTTTGAAGTTTTTAACTGAGCAGATGCACTATCCATTCCCCATGGTTAAGAACCACTTCTAACCACCTCGCTGCCTCTTCAAAGAAGAAGCAGTGTGTGATCATCACCAAAATGCTGACAGTAAAATCTGTCTGTTTCACTAAACTTCGAAATAAACCACTAAAAGCACTCTGTGACCACCTCGTGCTCGTTTCCTGCATCTTTAAACAGAGCAAAATCTCATGGAAAGCCAAGTAGTTTTCGTGAAAATGGTTGGAGCTCTGGCTTTCCCTAGATGAATGGGGAACCCTCTGGAAATAACGTTGCGTAAGGTCCCCGACGGCCAGCATTTTAATTCAGGTAAAAAAATCAAATGACATGAGTCTTCGTGGCAACCCTAAAGAGTAAAAGTTCAGCCAGAAGGTCTGAAGGTGGTCTGTGGAGGTGAGGAGGGGCAGGTACTGAGCATTGAAAGGCTACAGCTTCTGACAAATGTTCTTAGGAAAACAAGTAACCACCCCTCTCCCCCCCAACACACACACATTTTTCCATCCTCACTCTTCTCCCTACAAGAGGGCTTTTGTGTTTGTTTGTTTGTTTGTTTGTTTTGTTTTGTTTTGTTTAGCATATTTGAGGACCAACCTCCACCATCTCACCAGTTGCTATTTTAGTCCCACAGGGCAGGGGCTGAAATAACCATCTTTGATTAACATAAGGAGAACAAAATCTGCCCTATGTTTTGGAGCTAAAATGCCAGTTGGTCTTTGTTTTACAAATGTGTCTGTAGTTTTATCTTTATTTCTGACGCAGATGAGGCACCCTGACTTTTTTTTTTTTTTTTTTTAAGATTTTGAATGTAAGAGAAAAATTTCCCAGTAAAAAATCTGTTTGCAGTGGTGATGTGCTTGCCTGAACATTTTGGGAAATATTTGCTCACTCTTCACAACAAATACTTGGCAGAGCAACTGTGTTTTAAATAGTAGCTAACACTCCATAGTGGAGATACGATTACCTGAAAGAGTGGTAAACATTTCAATTCAATTCAATGTAGTATCTCGTTCTAATGTAGTCTACGCTTGGCACCCTGTAAGTGCTGGAAGATATCAAACAAGTGTAGGGCTTCCTAGGTGGTGCAATGGTTGAGAATCCGCCTGCCAATGCAGGGGACATGGGTTTGATCCCTGCTCCAGGAAGATCCCACATGCCACGGAGCAACTAAGCCCGTGAGCCACAACTATTGAGCCTGCGCTTTAGAGCCCGTGAGCCACAACTACTGAGCCCATGTGCTGCAACTATTGAAGCCCACGCACCTAGAGCCCATGCTCCGCAACAAAAGAAGCCACGGCAACGAGGAGCCCGCGCACCGCAATGAAGAGTAGCCCCTACTCGCCGCAACTAAAAAGAAAACCCGTGCACAGCATAAAAGACCCAACACAGCCAATAAAAATAAATATATAAAATTAAAAAAAAAAACAAAAAAACAAGTGTAAGAAGCAGCTCCAGCTTTCTGCAATGTTATTGAACAGAGAAGACAGGAAAAATGGACCATGCAAGAGAGCATGTAAGGAAGTACCAACATGTGTCTTGCCAAGGACCTGTTCTTGTTTTAAGCACTAAAGGAGAAAATAAATTCTACTGAAGCTCTGCTAAGAAAAATAGCTTAGCTCTACTTTCATTGGAGGTAGTATGGTACAATGCGCGGGGGGGATCCAAAGATTTTTAAGGTCAGAGCGTACCAACCCAGGTAATCTGTGGGGGTGGCAAATATCTCAGCCAGAGGGTTCTTACGCAGACCTGGGTTTGAATCCTGACTCTTCCACTACGTTTTGGGATCTGGGACAAGTTTAGTTTCCAATTGCAAATGAGGATAATGCCATTGTATAACTGATTTATGTCAAAGTCTCAGTGAAGTGGGGTATAAACATGAAATGGTTTTGTGTTTACCCAATCACTGCTTTTAACATTATTTTGGAAAAGTCTGTCTTTCTCATTGGAAGGTTTGTAATTTCTTATTCCTGTGATAAGTAGTACTGACGCCAGGAAAAATGTCCTGTCTGTGAGTTAAACATTACTGAGATTAAGCAAAATCACTAGGCAGTTTGGTCCAGAAAACACTTGTTTTGGAAGATAACATCATAAACCCATTCTGGAAGACAAAAGTCAACTAAATAGTTTACTGATCAAGACTAGCTACTTGCTCAGCAAGGTTCTTTCCAAGACCAGTGTCTTGATTTGCGCTTAGCCAGAGCTGTTATGTCACAGACTGTCCAGTCTCACCCAGTGACCCCTGCTCCTGCCTTGCAAAACCTGCCCCAACATCACCGGCCTGGACCCTCACACCCCTTCCAACTCCCCCACTTTGAGGCACCCTTGAGACTTTGTCAAGGTGGTAATCTCTCTTATTGCAGTAGATCTAATAAACTTCTCTTGGCTTGATCAGTAGGTTTTCTGGTGGCTTTTTAAAATGTTAATGGTCAACATATCCCTTAAGAACGTCTTCAGCAGGTCACATAATACCCTGGTCACTCTGGAATTAAAGCACAAACCTATCTGGTCTGGCTGATAAAGTTCAATTTACATCTTCTTCAAAGCACTCACCCAACCTTAGCTCACCCCAGATGTGTGTGGCTCAAGGGACCTGGGAGGGGGTGGCGGGTTGGCCTTCCTTTTAAATGGGGGTGAGTCAAGGAAGGGGGGACATAGCTGGAGATGGCCCTTCCCCCTTTGAAGAATTCACACGTCTAGGAGGAGGGAGGTAACTGGTCACTAGTTAGTTGTGTGGAGAGGTTTTTCTCCTGTTGCTGGTCTGGCTGGTTCCACGTGTGCCTGTGTCCACCAATATGGTGGCCCCTGTGTAGCGGGTGCTCATGGATTTCTCTGGGCACAGTCTGCATCAAGCTGGCCTCTCCATCACTGATGTCCCTCTCAAGGAAGAGAATCCTCTCCAACACATCCGCCTCCCAAACTTTTCTTGGTACAGTGTTGCCCTGCCCTGCTCCCTCTTATAAACTTTCTGATCCTGCATTTGGAGCTACCAAGAAAATGAGAATAAAACAGAACGTTGTAGTGAGAATTGAACACACTTCTAAAATTGTGGCCCATAGACAATAGCTAGAATTCTTCCCTATCACACATGATACATTGTGATAGTAATACTACCTTTGTAATTAAGAATGAAAGTTGAGAATGTTATATAAATTTACCATTTTCAAGTACATAAGAAAATGTTCACAAACATTTAGACTTCAAAACCAAAAACTAACCTATTTTGATTTTCTCAAACTACAAACTAATGCAAATTTACCATCAACTATTTAAAAATTCTTGTCCAGACCAATAAAGAAGAAAATTTTGATGCCAGAGCGACACTCGATTTTGACTTTTCATTGCTGTTGCCTCTTAATAAATAATCTTTAATTCCATGTCTTAAAAATCGATACTTTGTTGTTGATGTGGTTAGACTCTATTCAAGGTGTGAAATTAGTATGTGCCAACATGAAAGGGGGCCAGTCCTCTTAATAACACTTTCCATGACATGTCTTTAAGATTATTGCTATTTCGGGGAGAGCCAAAAGAGCAGAGTGAGAAATATTTATAGCATATGAGTATAATAAAAAATATAATCATGAACAAACAATACATTAAACTGGTAGGACATAGTTTACATTAGATCACAGGAATGAATATCAAAAATACAGGCAATATTTTTGAAAAAACAACCAGCAGTGAAAAATTTATTTATAATGCAAACCAGACACTCCAAAATAATTTGTGGTTTACTTAATTCTTACCGTTCATCCTATATTCTTTTGAATAAGCTGAAGGAAGGCACCCGAGTAACTACCTCAGCTGTTTTTGATTTTGATTCCGAATTTTCAGTGAGATGAAAACTCTAGTCTATACAACAAAAAGAGATGGCATGTCATTTTTAGAAATTTAGATTTTTTCCCCTCATTGTAGATATATGTTAAAAAGAAATGTATTACAATAAATTACTGTATTTCCAAATTGTCTCATTATTTCTGGGCAAACAATAATCACATATAAATTCTGAATAAAGGAATATCACATTGCATCTTATGCGTTCTGCAATATGCACTCATAGAAAATCATTATAGTAACAAAACCAGCTGTATGTAATAGAAAGCAAATGATTTACAATGTTACTCTGAGAAACTACTTTATTTCATATTATCATAAAAAGAGCAGAACTGAATATTTGCATGACAAACAGAAGAATCCAGGAAATTCCAAATGCAACTCAAGTTTTTTTTGTTAATAGATATTAATGCTGGGAGGTGATTTGAAAGCCTTCTACTCTAGAGAATATCAGCTATTATAATTTGCAGTCATTATTAGTCCAACAATTGAAAGAAAAAATCTACAAACATTAATAGAATATAGAAATAAATACTTGGAGTAATATGTACTTCAATTGTACAACATTGACATTACAAGAGCTTACATTTAATGATTTTGAACACTTTATTTCATTTAAGCTGAGAAGTAGAGTACAGTTTTGTTCCTAAATGAAGCTTGACCCTGAAATTTGACCCACAGCAAAAGTCTTCAATGTCTGTATTTTAATATTTTATATGTCACTCATTGTAGCTGCCTACCATCAGCCTAGTCCAGGAGAACTGGCTCTGCCCACATCCCTAATAAAGGGGAAATGCTATACAGACTGTGGGGCCCCAGCTCTCTCCCTCCATCCAGCCACAGCCACAGGGATAGAGTTAGATGTGCCCTGCCTCAAGAAAAGTTGATTTGGGCCTATGAGACTCTTAATATCACCAAACCAGTGAAAGGTCCCAGATGCAGACATGTTACGCCTGAAGTCCAAGCTCCAAGTCCCTTGTTAGAGCTACCAAATAAAAGTTCTATTTTGTGATCATGCTTTTTAGGAAAGCACCTAGTATAAGCTATTTAATAACTTTTATGGTGGGAGCAGTGCTGGATATAAAACATATCTTAAGCATAATTGAAAAATACACTAAATGAGTACAGGAAACTAGCTCTTGGTTTATGTTTTCATTCCTAATTATCATATGTCACAATGACATTATAACACACCCAACACTACAACGGAGTGGGCCATCACTATGAATCTTGGTGTTCTTCTAAGATGTCTTTGCTTCCTAAATTTGAACATTAGTTTTACCTAATGAATGAAAGCTGTGATTAACTGTATCAAATGTTGCTAATCAGCCCAATAGGATGAGGACTGAACATCAACCTTGGCAACATGTATGTGTAGAGTAGGGAAGGCAAAATCTCATTGGAGCATGTTCAAGAGAAAACAGGAGAGAGAGAGCAAGTCTTGACAAGTCTTTCAGGAAGTTTTTCTCCAAAAAGAAATAGAAAAGTGGGATGGTAGCTGGAGGGCACGTAAGGTCAAACGAGCCATTGCTGTTTTAATATGAGAAGTATTAGAGAATATGTATATTGATCCCGTAGGGAAGAAAACAGCTGAGGATGCAGGAGGAAGAAGGGATAATGGAAGATGCAAAACCTTGAGAAGACAAGGATGAGACGCATCACCTGTGCAGAGGAACTGCCCTCCGATGGGGGCACAGATTGGTGAGCCTCTGCAACAGGAGAGGAGAGTGAAGGAGAGTATTGGGGCAACTTCATGAACTATATTTCCATTAATGCATGCAAAATTTGCATTAACTTTGCAAGAAGCCACACCACAATATCAATTTCAACTGCCATTGGAATCAACGAAGGCTCAATGTCTTTTCCCTGTTTGCTGTTGAGAGATCAGGTGTCCAATTCACCAAGTGATTTTTAGGACCAAGTTCACAAGAGACATCACTTCAGGTTAATACATTTGTAGTGTTTGTTATATATGCTAATACATTTTAACATTTAGTCCTAATGCACCACCATAAGCTGATAGAAAAGGGGATCCAGCACCATCTTATAACATCATGGAGGGACCCCTTAAATCCATGGGCTCTGGCAATCACTTCACTTTGCTTATAATGTATTATCCTTTGTAATGAGTACAGTGTTTTAGGCCACAGGCTCAGGTGATGTGTAAGAAATGTAACTACTTACCTATTATTCAACTGAATCTCTGTTTTGGTTCTCCCATTTCTATTCCTGTAAAAATTCATCTAGGAAAACATAACTGGATAAATTTAATAATTTCAGGTTTTAAACTCAGGTAATAATTTCTGCCTCACTATCCTTTTCCCTGGGACAGAATTGAGGTTCTAAGAGCTGAACTGAATTTCAGACTCAGGGGAAAAGCCAGGGTGAGTCCATGGCTGTTGGAATCTGTTCCCACTAGCATCTCCTTATGTATAGAAATATGTGAAGGTGCCACCATGGTTCCTGGTCCTTGATCCATGTACTCCAAATCTTTCCAGCCCTGTTTTGGACAATCATTTAAGTCTACTAGTGGTTTCTTAGTCATTTTCACACCTCTCTAGGGAAGATGAAATTCTCAGAGGTTTTCTGGTGCCTCTCTGATGACAGGAGCCTCAGGAAGTTACCTTGGATCTTCTCTGCCTAAAGTCCCCCTGCCCTGGTGCTCTACTGCTACTGGTGCTGCTCCAAGGTGGCATGGTGCAGGAGATTGGGGAGCTCCAGTAACTTCACTTTCAAGGAACCTCCCAGAAAGCAAGATAAAGTGGTAATTGCTTTTGGTCGGAGGCCCTATCAATGATATGCCCAATTCTCATGCTCTACAAGGGCGAGAAGAGAAATGTCACAGAGACATTAAAAAATATCCAACAAGCTTGATCTTCTGTGCCAGTATTCTTATTTTTTCCTTTCTCCCTGACCAGTAAAATCTTTGTTTGGTCTAATTCTTTTATCAATTGCATTCTTCCAAAATTCTTTATTTACTGCATAAACTTTGGTTTTCATTACCTCTTCCCCTACTGGTTACTTTGACATGGCAAAGCTGATACTAGACCCTGGTGCAGTGAGACTGGCTCTCCTAGCTGCTGCCTGAAACTAGGAGGAAAGTCACAAAGGGACCAGGTATAACTAAGAATAAGAAGCACATAAGTTGTTACCAATATATTATCAACCTACAACCACATGAGCTTGTTAAGGTGTGTTTTTCCAAGAGGGCGCTTGAGGGACTTGGCAGTCCAGTGGTTAGGACTCAGTGTTTTCACTGACGTGGGCTCAGGTTCAATCCCTGGTCGGGGAACTAAGATCCCGCAAGGCATGGGCAAAAATTAAAAAACAAAAACAAGTGGTCACTTGGTTTTTCATCCCATAATAAATTTAGATTTAATCTGTCAAAATACAGTATATTCTGTCAGTATATTTGACCCATCACATATATTTATCTATATAGCTTTCAAGATATTACTTATTCATTAGCTTATAAATTTGATTGAGTTGAACTTAGTTTGAATGATGATAAACTAGAATTTTCTTGCTTTTAAATCCGTCCAACTCTTATCATTCTAAGCAACTATTGATGCTAGAAGGAAAAGTGAGAATGATAATAGGTACACACGAAAGAGATACAAGCCTAAAAACTATGTTAAAATTTCATATTTGTAAAATTCTTTACCACTTACAGCATGTTTTTCTATATTGTGTCTTACTCTCTAGCAAATATCTAATAAACACAATTTGTAGGTTGAGGTGGTATGTGAGACTTGGTCTCCTGAAGGAAAACCCAACAATTTCCCAACATAGGGCTATGAAAGCAGAATGAAGTGACATCAAAAGTGACTTTTTTTTTTCTCTAATGGATAGGGTTCACTAATACATTTCAATACCTCTGCAGCTTATAGATGCCAAGCATCACCACACAGGCTGCTGCTTCCAAGAGTATGCCGTGAGTTGCAGAATAGATCAATTGTTTTTTGCTTGTCTCTGCACTTTCACTAAAGCAGTGTTAGGCTCTGGGATTGTGTCAAGGATGCTACGATAATGCTTAAAGCCAATTGAAGTACAAGAGTTGTTCAAAGGATATGAAGGATTTGGTTTCCAAGTTTCCTGCCTCATCCTGATGTGGGCAATGCCTAAGGGAAGAGTCCACTGCACAACCTTCCTTCTTCTTTGTGATGCGATAGGAAAAGGCAATGGTGATGTTTGTGTCTGTGGCTTTGTTAGCGAATTTAGCATGAGGTGAGCAATCAGCAATTATTAGCTATGATTGTTATTAATAGATAACATGCTTAAAGTCAGATTGGTACATGGGAGTTTGAAAACACTGATTGGTCGCTGAATGTTTACGTTACTAGGTGTACCAAAGGATGCCATACTTTTGTTTTTAAATTCGTCACAATTCTAAGTAAAAATCTAGAATATTAGAATATTATCTGGTATATGATCTATTACTTAAGTTTCTAATTCAGCTACTTGTAGAGATAGAAGGTATATAATTTAGGGAGTCTTCGTTATTTTTCTGCAACTCGAGAATGTTTAATTAAGTTGTTAAAATGATACTTTAAAGTCAATATTAAATATTAAGTGAAGGCCTGAAATATCATTCAGTTGTTTTATTTTTATTTGGAAAAAAGTGTCTAATAACATTGGGATTGGCTTGAAACTAAAATAACTCAGGGTCTCCACTGGCTGGCTCTCACCGGCTGAGCTAGAGAGGCACCCGTTGCAGCTCCAAATCCTTAACACCCTGGTGAAAAATAGCCCAGGACAATCGTGCTGCTGGCCGTTGCCTTCAGATATGAGGAAAGCCAGTGCAAAGAGAAGTGGAATTGCACCACCAACCCAACAGCAACGACATCTTTTGAGCACTTCCCATGTGCCAAGCCCTCCCTGAACTTTACCTGACCCCTCATTTCATCCTCCCAACAACCCATTTGGCAGATGAGCAAAGTTAAATTTAGAGAGTTCATATCATTTTCCAAAGGTCACACTGGTAGCTTGTGCCCAAGGGCCAAAACCTTTCCTGGGCTGGGCACTCAATGGAAGTTGAGTGACCGTTTCTATCTGAGCAAGTGTCTGATCCCAGAAACTTTGGAGAAAATCTTGTTTTAGAAAATGTTGCAAGCCCACGATTCCTGAGGTGCCTAATGCACCAGACGTTTACAAAGCTAATTTGTTCCATTCCCTTCCGATGTCCAAGTGTATATACAAAAGGAAAACAGAACCTCTTGAAATTACAAAGATGATTTAGTCAAAACTTGAGCTTAGAAATTCATACAATGCACTTCGTAGTTTGGACAGGAGTTGTTCTGTTGTTTTGTTTTGTTTTAAACTTCCTTAATTTTTAAGACCTCAGGTTACAAGAGCACAGTTACAGGCACAAATTACTCAATCTAAATACCTTATCCTCCTGCATAAGCCTCCTGCATAAACCACGGAAAAACACAGTTGCTTGTTGATGTGAGTCTATTGGGAAGCAGTTCTGGATGATCTGAGATCCAAATTGGAAGTAGAAGATATTTATAAGCCGCTATTTTACTAGAGAAGAATTTAAGTTGCTCAAAGTCATTCTTACCATTGGTTGGTTGAACCAGGTGGCCTCCCTCGGTTCAATGCTCCTTCCATTGTTGCTTCACTTTCTGGAAGCAAGTATTGCTTTCAGGTCTACGTTGCCAAACTAAGTCCGATGCTTAATTTTGGCTCCGTAGATCATCAATGATCATTTCAGTAACTAGAAAATGATTGCAATACAGTTTTGAAATCGTCTTTCCCTATATCATAACCTATTAGTGCTTGAAAGGGGACTTAATCCAGATCATGTAAAAGACAAGCACCCAGTTCTAAGCCAAAACTATTTTTATCAGACATTCAGATGGACTAAAACATTGTTCAGACTGGCTGAAAACTGCTTAGCAGAAATAGTTTCAAATCTGACCTTGGAACAAGAAGAGTTGGGTCTGTCCCTCAAAATGCAATGCTTTTCCCCGGGCTTTATGTAAAACACACAAAATATAACAAATGTTTTTAAAGTCCTCTACTTTGTTTCGCATAAATTAAGTAGAAAGGGAGATAGAGCACTAGATCTTATGTAGGGGGAGAAAAACATCCCACCAAATGTTTTTGCCAGCTGCTCACCAGTTTAATGCTCTGCAAATGAACATATATATTAGATTCAGAAATATTATACTTCTAATCCCTTGTTATTTGTTTTTAAAAATCCTCCATCTTGGATTTTAACTGGTCAGGAAAAAATATTAACAGATGTTTACAAAGTACAAGAATGATAAGTTTATGTAAGTGATAAATATTTCTTTCGGCAATAATCAAAATGATCCAGTCCTTGTTACCTCCACATAAATCCATAAAAGTAACCGTATTCTGGAAGATTTCAGTAAGACTCATGATAATGAGACAATCACAGCTTGAAGACAAATACCTGTGTATTTGTAAGAACTTTTTCCAATAGCAATAATCTCTGCTTTTCAGTAATTGTATATATACATAAACTTAGTTTATTTTACATAAAATATAATTATACATAGAAACGAATCATGTATATTAATGTAACATTATTATATATTATAATATATGATATATAATATCTATTCTATATTAATATTGTATTATGTAATATTCTTATACATATTATATGATATATATGTTGCTAAACATTATAATCATATATATGTAAAATTTACGTCATATGTTTACTATATATGTAATATATAATATATTATATATAATATTTTCTCTCTCTCTTTATATATATATACATATGTGTATATATATAACTTTGAGAATTCTGGAGATGGAAGGGGCCTCAGAGGCACTGAAAGATTATGACTTGTCGAATCTACAGCTCCTTAGTTGCAGAGGCAGAATTAGAACTCAGGACTTCTGATGCACAGGCCCATGGGTTTCCCACACTATCATCCACAAATTCCTAATAATTTCACTGTCAGTTGTCAAAAAGAGGCATGATTACCAAAAAAAAAAAAAAATCCCTGCACATGTGCATAGGAGACATCTATATGGATATCACTGCAGCATTGCTTACAATAGTGAAAAACTGGAAACAATTTAAACAACCTTTGGAAGGAGAAAAGATCAAATTCGGCTTATTCATTTGACCCAATACCATATAACAGTTAAAGTAAATCAATTCACGTTCTGTGCATTAATATGCATTGACTTTGTTGAGGGAACAAAAATTGCACAACACAATAGTATGCTACCATGAAGCGGAAATTAAAAAGCATCCGTACGAAACATTTTCATGTACAAATATGTATTCTGGTCCACAAATTCTTACCCTTCTCAGCATGTATTCATAGTTTGAAAAAGCTACAAGCAATACGAATAGAAGTTATGCTTATTACCACAAATGAAAATTCAAGGCTTCTCATAACCCCTTACACTTTTATGTAATTTTTTCCAAATCTTGAGTTGTTAGTGTCAATTTCCTCATGCAGGGTCTATAAGTTACATTTACTTCCTTTCTGTAATGATCATTTTAATTTGGGAGAGACTGCTCTCATTTGGAAGATCTTTTCCTCTTGAATTAGAAGATCCTTCATTAATACATTACATAAAAAGAGACTGCTTTAGTATATTGACCAAATTCAATTAGATAATGAGAATGCAATTTGCTTCTTTGTGTTATTGATGTACTACTTAGAATTATTAAATGGTAGAGAATGCTTTAAGTGGTTCCTATTATAGCTCTTACTTTACAAGTGAATAAATAGAGGTCCAAAGAAGGAAAATTACTTCCCTAAAGATATGTAGCTGGTAATAGGAAGCCCTGGGATTAAGACCCAGGCTGTTGACTAGAGCACTTTAAACTGCACACCACGCTGCTTCTCTTGTATCACAAACTGTGTCCATACGCTGCCCAATCCCAGAGACAAATTGATCAGTGATGAAAACAAGACAATTACCAAAAAAACCCCAATGCTAGTTTATTGTGATTATAATTTCAAATAAGTTTGCCAAGTTTACTTTTTGACTGATTATATGTAGATTATCTATGCATGTATCTCTAATATAACCCTGAGTTTTGCCATATTGTATATGTGTATAAATTTTATATACATTTGAGTTGTATATATATTTGCAGCGTGTGTGTGTGTGTGTGTGTGTGTGTGTGTGTGTGTGTGTGTGTGTGTGTATCTGAAGTCTGAAGACTGTAATGGTACATTGGGAAAGCTTCTTGTTGCCCTCTGTCTCTGAATCTCCATCTGGAAAGCAGTATCTGGTATATAATGTGTATGTTATGCAATGAATATGTGGGCTATTTAAAAACTAAGAGCCCTATAATTGTCCCACAATAGATTTGCAAGTCTCAGTTGTAAAGATGCTGATGCCCAAAGGGGGGAGGAAATCTTTCACAATGATGCTTAGAATAAGTCTCTTTTTGGTATTTTATTAAAGGTGCAACACTTAGTAAAGATTTTCATCTGTGAAATCCTCCCTATTGGAGAATAAATATCATTTTTACTTTCTGGCCAAATCATTCTCATTCACTGCAGCAGTATGGTTAACAGTTAGAAATTTCAGTATTTTCCTCCTTTTATCTTAAAGGAGGAAAATATGTTATTTTCCCAAGCCCTTGATTTTGGAATTACACCAAACATTTCTGGACATATCATTAGTCATAGGATAATTTTAAAAAGTCACTCTCTTCAATTCTGGTATGCTGTCCTTATGAATGCAATCCTTTTTTCCTGTTTAAATTACAGTCCATATATATCCTACAATTAGTAAAAAGGATATTTAAACTGTAAGACAATAAACATTTTTGTAGAACCACTTTGATCTCAGATCTTACATAATTACCATTATATTTCACGAGCCAACCATATATTTGACCTGAATGACGTTTTTACTCTTAATACAAATAATCCAAAAAGGAAAAAAAAAAAAGCACTTTTTTATACAAAAACACTTTACCATGTAATTCAAGACTCTATTTAGTTCATTTTGATTTGTTTTTTTTTTTTTTTGGCTTCCTCTGGGGCAAAAATATACCATTTTCTTATTTTGACTTAGAACACTGTCATAACTTCTGATTTTGCCAGATAGTAAAACCAAACAATTTTGGCTCTAGCCAGGTTTTGGGAAAACTCAAAAGAAATTTAGATGCAACAGGAAGAGTTGTTAGTAACTGAAATTGTTCAGGTCTTGCCTTTAGAGTATTGCCCGAATTGTGTTGGAGTCTGTTACTGCGTTGCTGAGAACCATGGCTGCCAACTTCCACCCTAGAGATGGCTGTATTTCAGATGAGGAAAATGATACTTGTAAACAAGTTTATAATCATTAATAAAGCTTACCAAACAATTTAAGTTCTTTAGAAACACACATTCACTATTATAATTAGTTGTCTATTGCTTATCTAATTACAACTTCTAACAGAAACCTGAAGGCTTTTAAAAATGCAATTTATAACAATTCTACACTTAAGTTGATTTCCATAATGTTTATTTTGTTTTTGTAAGTTTCAGGTGTCAATTTATTTCTCCCTGGACATCCTGGTTGAAATTCTACCATTGACTATCCCAATGCACTCTTTAAAAATCCCTGAGAATATTTTTCTTTAAGGTCGACAGCTGCCCACTCTGGGATCCAGGTGCAACATTCACAGTATGATGATTTTGTTCTGCTTTCCACATATGGCTTTTTCATACACTGTCTCTCAGAAATGGAAAATTCTCTTCTTTACATTTTGTCAGAATGACCTAAAACCAGGTCTTTCCATTCCGGATGGCTCAAGATTATTCAAGATTCTTCTGTAGTTTGGTTCCCTGAATATCTTGGTGGTAAATTAATCTAATGTCTCTTGTTAGAGTGCCTACTTCATGCAGAACACACACCAGCCACTGTGTGTAAGCAGCACTAAAAAACTGTGGTTTCCAATAAATGAAAAGAACTCTATAGATGCTAGCAAGTGTCAGTGGGTCCCTGAAAGAATGTGCTGGAATCTGAGTAGTCTTTGAGGTTTGTAGTGTTGTCCTTTAGAGTCAGGAGAGTATCTTCACTCCACAAGATTAAAATAATATGTTATCCCCTTTCCCCCTAAGGTTTTTCAACTGCATGGATGCTCTTCTGACACAAATGTATTGGGCCCTCCCATACTGCCATTCAAAAAATATTTAATGAAAAGACCCTTGTTTCTTAAGCGTTTTAAGGGCTACAGCCAGTATACATGGGGACAGTGAGAAATCATGGAGAATACAATGCTCTCCTCAAATGGAAAAGTTTTAAAACTTGCCTGAAAATAAAACACAATGCCTTATACTTTTTAAAAAATTTTATTTATTTATTGGCTGAGTTGGGTTTTCGTTGCTGCGTGCGGCCTTTCCCTAATTGCGGCGAGTGGGGGCTACTCTTTGTTGTGGTGTGCGGGCTTCTCAGTGCAGTGGCCTCTCTTGTTGTGGAGCACGGGCTTTAGGAGTGTGGGCTTTCAGCAGTTGTGGCACGTGGGCTCAACAGTTGTGGCTCCGGGGGCTCTAGAGTGCTTAGTAGTTATGGCGCATGGGCTTGGTTGCTCCGTGGCATGTGGGATCTTCCCAGACCAGGGCTCCAACCCATGTCCCCTGCATTGGCAGGCGGTTTTTTAACCACTGCGCCACCAGGGAAGTCCCATGTTACACTTTTAAAGTCATTTTAAGTTGGAAAAGTGTATGCACATCTATCATATTGTTTTACTCTCAAAAGTAGTCTTGTAAGGGAGAAGGGCATTAAGTCATATGATAATTGAGTGTCTACTGCCTGCTAAGCACTGTGAAGGGATGATCTATGATACACAAGGCAATTCAAAGAGGTCAGACTTTCCTTGGGAAGATCAGCTGTGAACAGAATACAAAAAAGAATATCTTTTGTAATAGAGAAATAGAGGGACAAAGGGAGACTTAGAACTATGTTCCATACTATGCCAGGAAATGAACATATATTATCTCTTAATACCCCTCCCAACTCTATAGTAGCAATTTTATCAACAATTTATGAACAAGGAAATCCAGGCTCCCAGAATCAAAGTTCCTAGTCTCAGGAAGCTAAGTGTTCATCAAGAGCCTTGTACTGAATTTCTGGCAGTCAGGACATCAAGCAAGGCTCCTGACTCATCAGCCATTACCCAAATTTCCCCACTAGATCAGAGTGGTTTCAGAAAAAAAAATGCAGTATTAACACATCCCCATTTTCTTCTTTAACACTGTCCCTTTCATTCCAACAGCGCTGGTATCCCTCAGGGCTTGCCCTCAGAGCAGGTAAGGAGCTTGTGGGCCGCCCTTGGTGAAAGAGGCTGTTTGCTTTTCTTAGTTGACTTAGTTGAATACGATCAGAATCACCTCTGGGTTTGGCTTCTGAAGTTAGATAGACTATCAGACTGTGAGTGCCCAGGGGGGTCCTTTGGGCATTGAGCCCATAGAGTCGCTATGGCGTCTCAGACTTGATGGAGACCTGTTTTACCTTTGAAGAAACCGAGGCTCAGGGAAGGGAAATGACTTGACCAAGGTCGTACAGTCTGATGGTGGCAGATGTGGGATCAGAACCAGGTCTTCTGACTCCAGCCCAGTGCCTCCCGGGATCTGATATATTAACCCCTGTGTTATTGTAGCCTTGGGATCTTTTATCTGCTTCCCTCTCTCCTGTCTTCTGAGTGGGGGATGTCATTCCTGTCAATTAACAGCCTTCTCTCGTTTCAAAAAGAGAAGAGTGGATAAGGGGTTGGAGGAAAGTATGTTTTCGGCCAATGAAGGGGAGTGATTTATTTCACCAGCATTCGTCCAACGTCCGCTCGGTGCCAGGCACTGGGCATCCAGAGTACAGCAGAAACAGCGTCCAAAGATTGAAACTGGGTCTCTCCCAAGACCGGGCAGGCCCCGGGCCTTGGCTGCCTCCTTTCAGAGCGGTCTCCGCTGTCCCCAGAGCCCCCCTGCCGGTGCGTGCAGGTCCCCACGTCCCTAGCGTCCCGCGCAGTGCCAGGCCCAAAGCGGGCGCGAACCTGCCGGAGGAACACCCAGCTCTGTGAGAGGAGCTCCCAGCCCCAGCGCCCGCGCGGCACGCCCCCGGTCACCACGGCAACCGGGGAGGGGATGACCCCTGACCCTAGGGCCCCGCCCGGCCCCGCCCCGTTGCCTTCCCAAGATCAACATGGAGCCGGCCAACCCGGAAGTGCCGCCGCCGCCGCCGCCCGTCCGGTACTAGAAGCCGCCGGCCGGGCGAGGCCGAGCCCCGCGCCCGCCGCCCTGCAGCCCGCGGCCGACCCTGTGGTCCTGCCGCGCGGGAGCGGCCGCGTCCCCCGCCCCCGGGTCCCACCCCCAGCCCCCGGCGACCCGCCCCCGCCCCCACGCCCGCCCGAGAGGAGGAGCCGAGGCGAGGGGGAGGAGGAGGGAGAGGTTTGCGAGCGGGAGCGAGGCCGCGCGAGCCGCCGGCGGTTCGTATTACCGGGGTCGGGAGGAGGAGCCCGGCCGGGCCCGCGGACCAGCGCGGGGCGGGCGGGAGGCGCGGAGGAGGCGGGGGCGGCACGGCCGTGAGGAGGCGGGCGGGAGGCCCCGGGCTGCCAGTTGGGGCGGGGGGCGCCCTCCCACCTCCGCCGCCCTCCGTTCGGGCCTGGGCGGCCTGGCCTCACCTGCCCGGAGGCCTGGGAGCCGCCCGCCGCCGCCGAGGGCCAGTCCCGGGGGCCGGCGGAGCGTGGAGGTGCGGACGCGAGGCGCGGGCCTCCGCGCGGAGGCCTGGACGGCGCGGCCAGGTGATGGTGGGCCCCTGTGCTTCTGCAGAGGAAAGGGGACCCCCAGAGCAGCCGTGTCCCCGGGCTGCCCCAGCAAGGCGTTTGGACATCAGCCCTAGGGAAGTCGGGCAGCTGTGAGTTTGCCTGTCTCCGTTAAGTGCCCTTAGGATGCAGTGATTTAAGGAATCCGGCTCTCCCTGCGGGAGGGGCAGTGCCTGCGCTGGTGAACTCGGTGCAGAGAAAAAGGACAGAATGATGCTTTCGGAGCAAGCCCAAAAGTGGTTTCCGACCCACGTGCAGGTCACAGTGCTCCAAGCCAAAGATCTTAAGCCAAAAGGCAAAAGTGGCACCAATGACACATACACTATAATTCAGCTGGGCAAGGAAAAGTACTCCACCTCTGTAGCTGAGAAAACCCTTGAGCCAGTCTGGAAGGAAGAGGCCTCTTTTGAGCTACCTGGGTTGCTAATGCAGGGGAATCCAGAGAAATACATCCTTTTCCTCGTAGTTATGCACAGGTCCCTGGTGGGTCTGGATAAGTTTCTAGGGCAGGTGGCCATCAATCTCAATGACATCTTTGAGGACAAACAAAGAAGGAAAACAGAGTAAGTTATGTAATTTATTTTGAATTGGGGGGGAGCTTTATTATCTTATTTATGGATTTTCTGTTCTTGGAAATTGTCTACCAGGAGCATTGGTTTTTGGACTGAAATATGACCCAGTTTTAAGCACCATGTTTGCATGAATCAGAAGTAAAAATAGCCCTTGTGAAGAAACATTTTTTAAGTGGAGTTTTTCATGATCCATTACTCCCTCATTTGTTTGAGGAAGACATCTTCAATAATTGAATATTTTGTGCAGAATTTTAAGTAAACTAGCATTGTTTCACTGCTTATAAGAGGCCTGGACCATAGTGTTGACCAACTAAAACTGCATATGTGTAAATTGTTACAGTCTTTAAACATTACAATTTTTCAGAAAATGGGACATCAGCAAATGAAATCTGCCAGTGTGATGTCTTTTAGGTATATGTATTTTTGAATATATTTTTTTCAATTGAACTCTGAAGCTGTCAAGTGCTAAATTACCACATTTAGAACTCAATATTTTATTTCAGTATTATAAACAGTTGGCTTTTATTTTAACTCAGATTTGAGGGTCAGTACATCTTGATGGAATCTAAAGCTGTTAAAAGAAAAAAATTTTAAGAGTATGTACAGACATCCTCAACCTTGAACGCAATTACTTCAAAGTTAGTTCTATAATGGCAGTGTATTTAGACCATATTAAATGCTGGTCAGATTGGAGGCAATGATTAAATTCTTCTGATGAAATGATTTAATGACATCTTCAGTAAAAACGTGGGTTTTTTCTAACGTAAGTTTTTCCCAAACAGGTTAGATATATTCTAATTTAAAAAACCATAATATAAGTTAAAACTAGGATATTATGTCTTAAGTTGAAAAATAGTATGTTTTCTGAGATAGGGATACTCACCTTTTTCTTAAACTTACAGTTTCTCTAGTCTGAGAGAACGTTGAAGTTGATGGAATTAAGAGAGAAAAATATAGGTTGAATTTATAAGAGGACTTCAGATTTCAAAAATAGCTTTGTTGTTTCAGTTATAACTGAATTTATTTACGCTTTTAAGAACTATTATAGTAACTGTCTTAAAGTTCATGTTATTTTCTTATATTTTAAGACAACCATCTCATGTTCTTTCTATAAATATCTTCCTGCAAGCTTCTCTTAATTGAAGTTTTTATTTTTATTGAAAAAATGTTTTTTAATCAGATTGTTACCTAAGGTTTAATATGTGTAGGGTAAAAGGGTAGAGAGAGAAATAATACTAGGAATGCCAGAAGAAAATGGTAAATATTTAACTGAAGAGATGAAAGTATTTTAAAAGGAGAGAAAATGGTTTAAAAAAAGTGTAAAGTTGAATATATCTCAATGATTTTAATAACTGTCTGATACCTACGAAGTAGCATTCAGTTACCTCTGAGGAGTTTTTCATCAAATTTAAACTGAAAATGGATAATCACCAAATAATTTATTTCAAATTGCCAATTTTGGATGACCTTACTAAATAATATTTAGAAGTGTTTTGAATGTAAACTTCTAAGTATATTGCATCTTCAGATTTCTACTGTATTTACAGTACTTTTAGTGTTAATGAATGATATACTACAGGCCTTCTCTGAAATATAAATTTTCCAAGTGAAAGGAGGCCCAACTGTGAACCCAGAGATTCTGAGGATGAAAGAAGCTTTTAAAGTTTCTTCTTGTTTTACTCCTTATCTTTGGCACCATCACAATTACAATAAATTTGGCTGTAAGCAGTACTCTTAATATCATAGCCTCCCTACAGAAATTCTCTATTGGCTACTATATAAAATGGATTAGAACTTTCAGGGAGGAAAATGCTTTTATATGTTATCGACAGCACTTGTGATGTTATTGCATTCAAAGTGATTTTCATATGTTATTAAATTCCTAACATTTTCTTTCTTTGTGGATAAATGGGGACCACATATTTGATGAGGTCTCTTTATTGGTAATATTTCTAGTTTTTTAATATAGTTAATAGCTTCCTTTTCCAGCACAGCTGTACGTATGTCCCAGTAAGAGACAGACTTGAGTCACCGGTGTATTGCAAGAAAGATATTTAATATTCTGCACATTGCTGAGCCTTGTCAGCGTATTCCCAAGTGCTTTTTAGAAAACCAGTATGAGTGATGAAGGCTACCAGCTGATTTAAAGTCCCATGGAACTGCTGGGTATGACACTTTCTACTCTTGACACTGAAGACAGCTATTTGCAGCTTGTCTTCCAATTGTGTTATGATAGGCAAAGACGTGTGATAGCTAAAACTATCATTTTACTTATTTTTATACCTTGAAATTAAAAGCCTTTTTTTTTTTTTTTTTTGGTCTTTCAAGGAGAGGAAAAAGGGGTCTGAGCCAGAACACTTTGAGTGGGGCATGGAAAGAGAACTTCTGTATCTCCCACTTTAATGAGTGTCTTGGGTTGGTTCTGGCACAAGATTTAAGGAAACAATACAGTACTTAATAATAGACTGGTAAAATTGTTCATGCTGTTATGTAATATCGATTGATTTTTTTAACAGCAGAAGTGGGTTTTCTTTTTCCTTTTTTAAATGCTCATGAAAAGTAATAACCATCAGAATCCCTAGAGTTAGGTGTGACTCAAACACATGCAGATTTTAGGACTTTTGTGTGCAGCTCGGCAATGCACCTGCGTCCTGGCCTCTGGCACCCTTACTGCCAATCTTGTCCCATTTCTGACCACACAGCACCAATTGCTTGGGAATAGTTCCCACATGTGTGGTGGTTTTTGAACATGGACCTGTGCCCATTAAAAATTGAACAGAGGCCATATACAGTTTAAATCCAGCACTCCAGAGGTGAAAAAAAATCAGCATTAATCCACTAAGCCTCAAATGCTATGTCTTCATTTTATCTTTTTGAAGCCTGGGAAAACAAGTGGTATCTCTGGAATGATTCTTGAAGGTCTCATTAAAACTTCCCTATTATATCATTTTCAAAACAAAGCAGCTAGAGTTATTTGTCATGCCTATATTTTAAGTTAGTATATTTGTTAAAGTTCTTTGCAGTTGGGCTTTTGGTGTTTCTGTTTCTGTTTTTGGTGAGGAGCATGGAAAATACTGTATTTACAGTTTATATTCAAACACTGACTTGCTTTATCCGTTAAAGCTTACCTAAGTCTTTAGCTTTCCTTACCAAAGTACAAAACAGTGCAACACACACACACAGAGTTGTAGCATGGTTGTTTTAAGAATATAATTCTAGAAATGAAAATTCAGTAAACAGTTATTTAGTGCAAGGCAAACTGCCTTCAAGGAGCTTACACTCTAGCAGGAAAAAACCTGCACTGACTTCCTCGTTGGCTCTCATGTCTCCTGATTAAATACAGTGTCCTGTAATATACAGCCTGGTATGTGTTAAACCTTATTAACACATGTGATTCATTAAATACAAAAGAACTACTATTTTCATGCAGCTGTTATTCATCAACTTTGGCTTTTTTTCCTTGTTGACTCCAATCTGACGTTAAGAAGTTACTCATTCTCTGTGCCTCAGTTTTCCTCATCTGTGAAATCAAGATGTTAGACTAGATGATTTATTTGGCCACGCTTCTAAAATTCTATGAATTTGGTTACCCTCACTCCCTTCCATTTATTGGGCTATTGATTTATTTTTTTCTCAGATTTGCTTTGATTTTTTATACACATGCAAATCCTACATGCTTGGTGTTTTTGTTTGGTTCTGTTTTGTTTGGGGATTTGCAGGGGTGGGGGTACATTTCTTGCAAAGTGGATTCACCTGTTTTCTGTATAACCTGAGATGTTAACAGAGCATTTCTCATGGGCTATCCATCAGAAGGATTTCTCCTCCACTGAAAATGCTCTGTTTTCCAAAACTGTGAGTTAATGATTGGATATATAACCTTGCTTCATTTCGAGGCTTTTCGAGGGCTCAACTTGATTTGGCTGAAGGTTCTCTCTTCCACAGAGTTTATTGCTGTAATTTTTTATTTCTAGTCCCTGAGTCTTCAGATTTCACCATTTGCCTCAGATAAGGAATTTTCTCTATTTAGGGTCTCAGGTTAATGATTTCTATTATAATTCTTTTTTTTTTAAAGTTGCTTGTTTTGATGCAACTAGATCTTAATTGATTGAATTGGTCCAAATTAAACAGAAAATATTTCTCTTGCATGTTACTTGCTAAGATGTAGGTGTTATATATATTATGTGCCAGTTTTCTTTTCCCTGCAAAGATCTTTGAACCAGTCTTCCAATTGATGGTAAGTGTAGCTGCTTCTGGTATACCCTGTAAAATTAGATCAGAGTTCCTTTTGTAGCTAAGAAAATTTAACGCTTGCAGAGCTGTATTTAAACAATGACCTGTCTCAGGGATGGATATTAGACTTTATTGTTAAGTACTGTGAAAACATTGTAGAAACTCTCATCTAGGCTGGAGTTTGTAGTTTTTTTGGCTGTTTGCCCTGTAGACTGACCACTTGTGACACCAACAACTGGCGAAGTTCTCATGGATAAAAATACTGTAAACAAAACCAAAATAAACTTTGTTTCTTACACATCATTTGAAAATGGGCAATGTAATTCACTGAAGTGACTAAAAGCAAAAGATTTGGCTCCAGTTAAAATGAGTTTTATTTGGTATTGTCACAGTAGCGGTAGTTAATGAAACAAGTAGATTCTAAGAGGAAGCATATAAGCTTTCTTTTTTCCTTCAGAAATGCTTTACCAGATTTATTACTGTTTGTCAGTTATTGCATTCTACTTATTTTGCACATTTTATTCAGGAAGAGGCTTTGACCCATTTTATGTGAATCTAAATTACAGCGTATGCAGTTTTCATGATTAGCAAACTATATGGAGAAGTCTCCCATATAACAAAATTCTTTTAATAGCTTTTACAGAACTATTTTGAGATGGAGGCTGAGTATTTGTTACTTTATTAAAAATTTTGTCATTATCATGTTATGGTGCTCAAAAGTAGTTTGTATTGATGAATTGTTTCCGGGTCTCTACCGTAGCGTCTTTTAATGCTAAAGAATGTTCTTCAGCCATTAGGAACATTTACCTTAGATGGAAACATAATAGCTATGATTGGTAAGAATTTTCGATGGGTGATTTTCAAATCATGAAAGAAAATGTTGTCTAAATAGCTTTTCCAAAAATCCTGATTGCTTCTGTATATGCCGCATGACAGAGACTTACCTGTGTTTTTAAGTGAAGCATTGAATAAAACCAGAAGCACTCTGGCTGACAGTTTCTCCTTCAGTGCTTACATTGCCTTGATGTAGAGTGACTTTACCTAAAAAGCTATTTGTATACAACAGAGCTCGATAATCCTCTCTTCGTTACATGTTACAACCCAGTTTTTCCTTCTCTTTAAGGTGGTTTAGATTAGAATCCAAACAAGGAAAAAGAGCCAAAAACAGGGGTGAGATAAAGGTCAATATTCAATTTATGAGGAACAATATGACAGCAAGTATGTTTGACTTATCAATGAAGGACAAAACAAGATCTCCTTTTGCAAAATTAAAAGATAAGATGAAAGGTAGAAAAAATGATGGGACGTTTTCTGATACATCTTCTGCAATCATTCCAAGTTCTCACATGCCTGATGCCAATACTGAATTTTCAAGTAGTGAAATACAGATGAAATCAAAACCAAAAAAGCCTTTCCTTTTGGGTCCTCAGCGACTCTCTTCAGCGCATTCAATGTCTGATTTAACTGGGGCCCATGTATCCTCGGAGAAGCTGAAGTCTGGCACCGTTGCTCAAACGCATCTTCTCGGACGCCAGATAGATTCCTTTGGAGCAGTTCCGGAAAGTGGTAAGTGGCGCCTGCATTCTTTCTAGTTGATCTTCCGTGGTCTGAACTACCCTCTTAATTTTTAAAGTTTGACTTCTAAAGTTAGAGAATAAAAAATTGGCGTTTCTTGCTAATATCTTCTAAATTTAGTCAGCAAATATTTATTGAGTACCTGCTTATACTCAAAATTGGTAAGCTTATTAAAGGCAGAGCTTGTCTGCGTTCAGTACTGTATTTATATTATTAGATAATAAAAATGAGTCTTGGTCTCTTTTCATGGCCTGGCTTCTTTTTTTTTTTACTGCTGTTTCTCCTGTACTCAAAGCCTGAAACATAAATGAATATTCCATTTCATCAGAAAGTTCCTAGAAAAGAACCTTTAATGTTCAGAAGTAAGAAAGTAAATTTAATGCTAATGATGAAAAAAAGTCTGAGAATTTATAGCACTCTGATGCCAAGCAGAACCTTTAGTTTTGACATTATAATTTGTTTATGTGATTGTTTCTTTCTACGCTGAGTAAACTACTAATTGTCTAGCAAGATACTAATTGTTATTAGCCTACATACCACTGTACCTTAGCATTTTAAGATTGTTTTCCTTGATTATTTTAAAAGGTTAATATCTTTAAATAGCTAATTGCTCTTATTCTAAAAGCAGCAGTATGCACACAGAATGTGTCAGACAGTGTGATGTAATGTGTCACTGATTATGTACTAACTACAAAATTGTTTGCAGGAAGTCTCAAATCTCCACACAGAAGAACATTAAGCTTTGATACTTCTAAAATGAACCAACCTGACAGCAGTGTGGATGAAGGTGAATCGTCTTTCGGAAGACAAAATGACCCATTTACAAATGTGACTGCTTCATTACCCCAAAAATTTGCAACACTGCCAAGGAAGAAAAATCCATTTGAAGAAAGCAGCGAATCGTTGGACAGCAGCGTGAATTTATTTTCAAAATCAGTTGAAGTAAGAAAAGAAAACAAAAGAGAAAAAAGGGAGAAAGTTAGCCTGTTTGAAAGAGTGACTGGAAAAAAAGATAGCAGAAGATCTGATAAACTTAACAATGGGGGATCCGATAGCCCTTGTGACTTGAAATCACCTAATGCATTTAGTGAAAATCGTCAGGACTATTTTGATTATGAGTCAACTAATCCGTTTACAACAAAATTCAGGGCTTCAAATATAATGCCATCTTCAAGGTAAGCTTAACGGGGGGAAGTTGTGCTATTTTGGAAAATAACTACTTGAAAGTATCCAATATCCTTTTTAAATTCCTTTTATTTTACTTGAAAAAAATCCTTATCTTATTTTTATAATTAATTTTGGAGCCAGGCAATGTTCCATACATCTTTGGAATTGAACTTTTTATCTTAGAAGGATAAAAGATTCTTAATCCCCACCATAGTTTATTTCTACTTGTGTTAGCCAGAAACTCACCGAAACTTGCGGAGAAGACAGCATAGTTTTTGATGAGATGTGGTGAGAGTGAATCACTGGTGGGTGTTAATTCAAGACAGAAATTTAGGTGGTAAGTTGTGTTTCTAGATGTTATTTTCCAGAGCTTAGTTATGGACCAATACCAGCCTCTGGACCGTTCTTTAAGAAATACTGGCTTAAATATTAATGGTTTTCATAATAGGTGTTAACTGTCCTTATTTAACAGCTATTTGGAATAGTTTTTATTTGTGAATGTTTATTGGAATTAAGTGAACGTTGTGGGTACTATAAATACATCAAAGGATATCTGTAATGATGACTTATAATCTATCATGATAAAGTTTAGATTTTCAAAATATGAGTTCTCAGTTTTGTAATAGTATTTTTCTAATTCCTTAGTACAGGTTGGAACTGTGTGGTTTAAATAAGATGATGAGCTTTGCAGAAGTGAATGGTGGAAAAGCTGATTAAGGAAACCTCAAGCAAAGAATTAGATGAATTTATTGGAATCTTAAGCAATTATCATGGAAGAGCATGGTAGATAGACTGTTTGCCATGTAACAGACGTTCTTTCCCGAGGCAAGAACGTATGGTATTTGGACCCCAGTGGGAAACCTGGCTCAGTAGCTCTGTGACCTCTCTCAACCTCAGACTCTCCATCTTTGAAATAAGGAAAATTATACCTACTCGATAGGATTGGGGGACGATAAATGGTAAAGTACATGGTCACAGCCAGGCCCCAAGTAGGGATCCCATAAATGGTGGTTGCTGTTACATTTTATATAGTGCCGTGTCATATTTCATTCAAGAACAGTGCTTTGTTTTGTCATACCATAAACAGAAAATAGTATTAACAGTCACCCTTTTAGGCTTGTGATCTCCTGCCTGTCTTCTGATCTTCTAAAACATGCATTTAGAGTTTTCCAGTTTGTATTTCTTTTGTTTTCTTTTATCAATAAATGGGTATTTGCTGTGGCTTTAGAAAGTAGTGTTCGGTTTTCTTTATAGACCATACTCCGAAGAAATATGTTTTTATCATATGGTATTAATATTTTATTGAAGAGTCCATGGTTTTGATATGCTATTCTCAAATATTTCATTTTGGTATTTTACACAGTGTACTTCACATATTGTGTTAAGCCTTAAACTACAGGGGTAAATAGAAATGTATTTGCTTTTTTTCTGCTCAACTGAGCTTTTTTTGAAGAAGATTCTTGTAAAGAACTATCTGAGATAACTTAGAGATTGGGTAATTTACATAGTATTAGAGTCAAAGAAAGACAAGAAAAATGGGAAATGGTAGGAAAATAATTTAAAAATTTTCCATACCTATATGGAAAAATAGGTATCCTTAAATTTTTAATTGCCTTATACTTGGTATTTACATGGACTTAAAAATTAATGTTTTAAAAGTGAGCATGGCATTTTGCCAAATTTAGACTTTATTTGGGGTTACTTCATTATTAATGCTGTTTCTATCAAAATTAGAGCTGTTTCATGTGATATATGTATAAAATGATTGCAAGTATGTGAAAAATAAAAGGTTTTTTTAATTTTAAAATTTTCTCTTCATATTCATGAAGTGCCAGCTATGAGGACGAAAACATCTGTAGTTTCCTGTGAAGTTACTCTTCTTTTTGTCGCAAGCCATCTTAGTGGTAAATGTAAAACATTTGCAGTAAAGGGATAGGTCTAATTAATAGTATAAAAAAGAAGGAATGACTATAAATAGATCTAGGAAGAGAGTGCGGTTCAAATTTTTGGAAAGCAGCTTTGTCTCGAGTGGAATTAGGAGGGACGTAGTCAAGGTAGTGTGGTCTATTCATATTTCTCCTCCAATATCATTCCTCAGTTATATGGGACATTTCAGACTTCTCACCCTAACGTCTAAACCAAATGCACTTTCGAAGCTATAGACTCACATCACTAGGTCACATGCTGTGAATTATTTTTTCCCAGTAGGGCTAAATAGATCTATTTACAGTCCTGGACTCCTGTGACCGATGTTTGTGAGAATGCTGAACAAAGTGAAGGGTAAAATATGTAGCTGTGGAACCGGATTTTGTTCTTTGAGTGAACTGGCTCTTCTGTGATTGCAGGTGCAGGGGAACCGTATTATTACCCTCTGGGTGAATAATGTGTATGATTACAACTGGAGAATTTTCCTTATGCCAAAAAAATTTTAAATACTAAGGAACACTCTCTTGAAAGTTAGTTTTTATTTCTTTGTAAGTAAAGTTCACCTGAAGAAATCACCTGGTAATCACAGAAATTACTGCATTTTGCTTCTGTTCTTGGAATAGATCCCATGGTCTTGCATAAAACTGAGAAGGGAAATGAGTTAAGGCTTCTTGTTGGGTTACCTCAAAAAAGAGCGGGGCTCTTTGAAACACGTTTCCCTGCAGTTACTAATTCTTAGTCTCTTTCCTCTTACCTACGCCCACTTCTTTGAAGCCTCTCTTACTCTTGTAGGAAGAGGTAACTGTTCCTCGTGCTGCAGCATGTTCTTACCTAGCTCTTCCTTTCTGTGGGCATCCCATGGTTCACTAATATGACCAGTCACTTTTTTTCCCTCTCACCTCCATGAACAGCATGAGAGCAGGGCCTGCATTTCATTCATTTTTCAGCCTTTAATCTGCAGCATGGTGGTAAGTAGCCAGTATTGGAAAGCATTTTTTTGAATAAATGAACACGATATAGGAGATGGATTTCCTAAACTACTACTTTCATTTCCTCATTCCCTTAGTCTCCTTCCAGCTCAAGGTCTTTCTGTGAAGGTCTTTCTGATAGACCAACAACAGATCCGTAAAGGCAGATGTGTGCATTTTTGTATACAACTAAACATTAGAAATCTAAGTGAGTTTTAAAGGACTACCAAAATTTAATAGTCATATCCTAACTAGCACATTTGTGGAATTTGTGAAGAACTCTGTATTAGGATACAGATAGGTTAACAGCTGCAGTAAACAACCTCAGATCTCATTGGCTTATTCCAGTAAAAGTTAATTTTTCCTTGTTTGTCACAGTCTTATTCCCTGAGATGGGGCTGGGGGGAGTGGGTGCTTTGTTCCATGCTGTTGCTCAGCTCCACACAGTGGCTCAGGAACCAGGCTCTTTCCTTCTTGTGATGTCACTGTTTAACACACGTCCTCCGAGGCCATGCAGCAGGGAAAGAGTGGAGGATCACATGTGGGCCCGGCAGTGGTACCCATTACTTCCGCGTGTGTCCCATTGGGCAGTGCTCAGTCATGTCCCAACCTGAGTGCAGCCACTTTTGGTTTAGCTGTGGACCCAGAGAACGCTGAATTGGGTGTGATGAGTGTACATTATTGTGTGTGTCCTGGATGCCAGGTCTAAGAAGTCTGGATACTGTCTAATACTTGGCGTGATGTAGAAGTCCTACTACACATGTATGTGAAAGTGTAGCTTGGATTCTTGACGTTTTCAGGAAAATGTTTTATCAGTTTACTATTGGTATTGATTTGTTTGAGTTTTAAAATTGCTATTCCTCTTGCTTTTTAATCACAAATCACAGGTAGTTTAGCAGCATCGTTCTCAACTAATTTGTTACATGGTTAACCCTTCCATTTGTAAAATAATGATTTTTTGCATCAGCAGAAAATGGCTGCTTTTGTGCTGTAATGGTAGAGTTAAGTAGTTATGACAGAGACTGTATGACCTACAAAACCAAACTTTCGCAAAACAAACATATAGCATTTCAAATAATTTGTTCACAACCAGTTCTTACTGGGCTATTTTCCCTCTGGAAAGTGGAAATAGATGGGTATGTTCACCAAACCAATTTCTTTTTTTTTTTTTTTTTTTAACAGAGGCACAGCTAGACTTGTTCACTTGGGTGGGGACATGTAACCAAGTTCTGGCTTATTGAAGACTTAGTGGAAGAGATGTATGGCTGGCCTTCCATGTCCCCAGGTTCTGCATTCGTGGAATCAACCAATCTCGGGTCAAAATTATTTGGGGAAAGAATTCTAGAAAGTTCCAAAAAGTAAAACTTGAATTTGCTGCATGCTGGCAACTACTTACTTAGCATTTACATTGTATTTACAACTATTCACATAGCATTTACATTGTGTTGGGTGTTACAAGTAATCTAGAGGTGATTTATTTAAGGTATACAGGAAGGATATGTGTTACATGCAAATACTATGCCATTTTATATAAGGGACTTGAGCATCCAGAGATTTGAGTAATCTTCTGAGGTCCTAGAACCAATACCGCCAAATACCAAGGGATGAGTGTATACCAGTTTCAGGTCGAGTCCATGAAAACCTCCTATACAGTCCTCCATATTGCCTGTCTTCCTCCATACCCCAAACTGAAGGTTGGCAAACTAGGCTTGGGGGCCAGATCTGGCTTGCTGCCTGTTTTTGCAAATAAGGTTTTGTTGGAACGCAGCTCACCCATTTGTTTATGGCTGCTTTTGTGCTATAATGGTAGAGTTGAGTAGTTATGACAGAGGCTGTATGACCTACAAAACCAAAAATATTTATTATTTGACCTTTTACAGAGATAGTTTGCTGAACCCTGTACTAGCTGGATGGAGGTCTTTTAAGAAGGGCAGAGCCATAAGATAGGGACAGCCTGAGTCTCTGAATACATGTGGAAGGCCACCTAATAAACAAGAATAACCTTTGAACCTTGTCTTGAATGATGAATTTTCAGAATATTAAGTTACTGTGATTTTTGCACTTATCTATTATAGCATTTAGCATCGTTATTATTTAGCACTTAGGGCACATAGGCCATAGTGCCTCTTGTTCTGTTTAAGAAAGCCTAATTCAGAAAACTTTCAGAACCACTGGTTTGCAACACCAAATCCAAACTCTTGTTTCTGATTTTCAAGGATTATTGTATTTTCAGCTTTTATTAACTACTCAACTTTTCTTTTACTATTCCTCACCTTTCTGTTCCAGGTGCGTTCATTTCCTTACTGCATCTTTCTACCCTGAGGTCCCTGTAAGCTTGGCCAACTCCGTTCCTTGGCTCAGCTGTGGAATGCACTCTTCACTCATCTCTGAGTGTCCTAAGCCTAGCTATCCTTGATGTTGAAAACTCTTTAATCCTATCTTGATTGGTAACATAGTGTTCCCTTCTGTGGAATGCTGCTGATATAGAACATAATTGCTGTATGATGTTTATTGTGTCTAGGTTTTAGTTTTCCCAACTAACCTCTATAAACTGCTGAACAGTTGTGCTGAAGCTTCTTTTGTGGGTACCTGCAGCACCTGGGTCCCTGCGTGTCCTCAGTGCTGATCATCAAGGGCATCTGGGTTTTTTGGTGTTTGTGTTTTTTTAAACTACGGTTTGTTGGGCCCTACTTCAGACTGAATTAGAATCTTCCGTAAATGGGCCCTGAAATAAAAGTCAAGATTGAAAAAAAAACAAAACTTCCTACTGATTCTCAGGCTTAAAAATTGTTTGTCTAAATTATATCATCCATTTCATAAAAGTTTAGTAAGTACTTATTTATGAGTAGGAATCAGGAGTCGTGCTGGTAAACTCATAGTCGACTAGACAGTTTAGTCGTATTAGCTTTGTCTACAGGGCCCTAACTAAGTAGAGGGATCAGTAAGGAGATCAGCTTGACTTAAACAGGGGTATAGAGAGGAGTATGGATTTGGTTGAATGGCTAAGAAACATCTAAATTATAGTAGGCATTGAAGACCAGGTAGAAATGTCTGACTGGTAAATATTTATGGCATCTGTGGATGGATTGTTTTTCAGGATGCAGGTAACGCCGAGGCGTCAGTACTGATGAACAACATTTGAAAAATATGCTTGTGTTTGTAAGCTACCTCTAATAGACTGAAGAGAAACTCCATTCGTGATGTATATTCTTCTGAGATTCCAGTTAAGGACGGAAGAACTGGTTAAGGGAATTCATTAATATAAGGGGAAAATTTGTGGTATATGTCTTATTCTGAAATTTTAAAAATATAGTCAGTAATATAAGCATACTCTGTAGGATGAGCTAATGTTGTTTGGTGTTAGAGGCAGCTCATCAGAGAACAAGACCTTATGGGAGATATTTTTACCAGAGAATTTTGTTTTGGGAACATCCTTCTATTTATGACCTGCACAAAGAACGCGCTTTCCCTTCATTATTTTCTGCCTCATTGCAGTTGTGAGTACCATGGAGCAAACTCTTAGCTGTGCTGTGATAACTTAATGGTAGGTTGTATGATAATATTCCTAGTATCGTTGATTTTATTAGAGCATGTACTTATTCCCTTTGTAGTATTTGCTGTAGAAGAACCTGTCTACTTCTTAGATCTGAACTTAGGCAAAAGAGTTTTTTTAGGCTAGTATGTAAATAGTGTCTGAGTTCAAGACCTCATGTTTATCACGGATATTTTATCATTTTGCATGGTAGTATGCCTTTTACTTTTGGGATCAGGTTAACCTACTTCTCTTTTCCCTTCCTCGCTCCCTGCTTGTGTTAGTCAGTTCCTGTGATGATTGTAACATACCTTTCTTAGCACCTGCAAGAAAATTAGTTACCTAGAATGTGTATTTAAATGTTTCTAATTTTCACAAAACAAAAATCACCATAGGCTTTTAAGCATGTAACCATTATTATGAAGTTGTATAATATGTCCATTAAGAAGATAGACTGTTTACTGTAGACTTATATTTTTATTTTAAAAAGTTAAAGTAAACAAATGATCCTAAAGAAAAGACCCATGGACTTTTTTTTCCTGTGTAAGTTTAAAGCTCAGTCTTTGACTTACTAAACCTTATCCCGCATAAGGTTAATTTTAATAGCAGTATTTATTTTTTGTTCATATTTGCCTAATATTAAAGATTATCTGCTTGTTATTCATGGCAGCCTGTAAATCTTTTACACAGCTGAAAATTTGTAGCTTCATTTATGAGACAGAAAACAAGAACTTTAGAGGTGCTTTTTGGAGCCGTTAATCCATTAGTGCCCAGGGATTTACAGAATGTATCTAATGAAACAGTGACTGGGAACATAAAATATGCAAGGTGATTAGTTCCTGTACCACTAACTAGAACTTTTATGCTTAACTCCCCAGATACTACTTGAAACTTTTTTACCCTTTGTCATCCTAATACTCATTATAATAGCTCTCATTAATTGGTACATCTCCCAATGGGTTAATTTGCAGATACCAACCATGCCATCCTTTTGCTAACTTACTAATGCAAATTGATATTTATAGACTTCAAAATTGAAAACAAAAAAAGCTCTAACAAAAAAAGACAAACTTTGCTAAGTTATTATCATTGTTATTTTGAGCTGAGGGATTGAGATACACAGAGAATCTGTGAGAGAAGGAAACAAGCCAAGAAAATCCACAAAAACTACCGTAGGCTAATAAACTGATGTGAAAATTTCTCAATTTACAGCACTTGACAGGTGCTAAAAGAAAAGCATCTTTAATTTTAATGTGTTGTTAGGACCTCTTTAGAGAGACTGTACAAGTTATTAACAAGGTCCTCTGAGACAGGAGACGGGTAATTAACAAGACCTATGGAGATATAGTTTAGGTAATTAACGAGCTCTTAGGCACTGGACACAGGATAACACATAGCGAGTCCAATAGTTAAAGAGAACAGGTTGTTATGATATGATCAAATACAAGATGTAGTATGTAAGTCTTCTTGAAGTTTCTGACAGGAAAGTATTAAGATTATATTCCAGTGACCTCAGTGCACTAATTTTTGTAAATCAATATGTAAATTTTTTGCTTTCAGATAGTATTTGAGATGATTATTTCTTTGTAAAATCAACAAGCAGGGAAGCTTGTTACATGTAGATTAATAATCTTCATTAATCGCCATTAATGAACATGTATATTTTGAGAATACCATTGGAAAGGCATAAATTATGTGATTCTAAATTTAGGCTTTTATTCCGTTTAGTTTTCACCTGTGGCCTGTTGGCTAAAATTGCCTATTCCAAACTGGCAGTCTAGTTTCCTTGTCCAGTTTAAAACTGTCAGGATCTAGGCCAGAGAGAAGACTGTCCTTCATCAGTCTGGTTTTTATCAATACATAATATGCAAGGGTCCCTCCAGTCATGCTCTTATGGTACCTTGAAGTCTGAGACGAGATAGTCCCAATTTCAGGTATTTGGCTTAATTATTTCCTGTGTGAATTTGAAATTGTTGGGGTATGAATCGAGTCCTGGTTCAGAAGACTCCCAGTTAGCAAGCCTTGATTATAAACACATTACACTCAGAAGATTAAGAACGCAAGAAAGCCCTGCAGTTCTCCTCATGCATTTCATTGCTTCCTCAGCGTGGCTGCTTTAGGCCATCAAGGTGACTTTTTCCTGATTTCAGATCTGATAATCAAATGATATTTTCATTTTCATTATTTTTGGATGAATAGCAGTATTTTAGTAAGAGCAATACTTGCTGTATACAAGGACAGCAGAGGTGATTAAGACATCAGTCCTACTCTTAGAGCTCATAAAAACAGGCATGTAAATATTAGGTCTGAATTCCATGCTAAGGCCTGGACATTGTATAGGCATTGAGGTACTATGAAAGACTTTTAATTTGGGTTAAAAATTTTTAAGTTGGGTTAAAAATCTTACAATATGATCAAAGTAATATCTTAGATAGCCCCATAGCATGGGGGGTCTGCTGGGGCCAGGAGTGAGAACAGGGAGGAGGCCTCCGGGCAAGAGAACAAGTTAGAAAGTTACTATGATTGTTGAGGTGAGAGTTGATGGAGGTCACTTGGCAGTGAGGATGGGAAAGAAGGGACCATCTCTGAGATACATTTCTGGGCTAATATAGATGGGATTTAACCATTCTGCTTTTGTGTGTATGGAGGGGCGGGATGGTGGGGGACTACTAAAGAAGAAAAAATAAGGAAATTATTCCAGTGATATGTCTTCAATCAGTGTCTTCAATTTGATGAATCACAGCACTGTAAGACGTGTATTACAGCAGTGTGAGGTCTGTAGTCTTTGAATCAAACTTGGCGTTTCAGTCTTGATGGAGAGGTTTGCATTTTTTGTGTTTTTAATGAGGTGCTATCTTGTTTATTTTAGAATTTTGTTTTTAGAGAATAGGAATTATGTGTTTTGGGTTATTCAAGACAAGCAAGCTTGTATCAACATAGTAACAGTTCTTGAGAGTTGTTTTTGAAAGTTGGAAAATACTTTGGCTTCTTTGAACACAAGGATGCAAATTTCTGTAACTGCTTATGGACTTAATGCATTTAAAATGTGTTCACCTTAACACTGTAATTACTACATGTATTCCTCTCCAGTGGTTTTTGGCTTTACCAAACCTTGCCCCCTTTGGACCCCTTTTGTTAGTTTCTAACTAAGAGAATAACTTCTATTTCTTTTATGCTTTTCCCTTACTTCTGTGTACACCACTTTTCTAGGCCTTCTGCTTCTATGTTTAGAGCATTTCCTTTTGGACTACTGTGACCATATCCCTTGTGGTTACCTTTTTCCATAACAGTGAAGTGTTAATTTTTGAAATACAGGTACTGTTTCTATATATTTAATATATGGTGGTAGTGTTACCTGTGGCCAGGGTGTTTTAAATAGCTGCTGGTGATAGAAATTAAAAGTTAATTTGATTTTGAAATGATCTTCCTTATATGCATTTAACTAGTTTCTAAGAATATTAGGATCCAGACATTTGACATTTTTCTCCTTGAACTTATAAAGATAAATTATTGCTCTTTGATTTGATGCAGTAAATATAATTCAGTATTATTATATGACATAACTATAATGTAAATGTGTAAGAATTAATATAAATATTACAATACCATATTATAACTATTTGAATATATTATATGTCAAATAAAAATGTTTTATGTATTTTATATATTTATTTTAAGCTTAGATATCTGACCAAAGTGCTAATATCACTTAAATAGCAATTACATGAATCAGCTTGTCAAGAATAAAACTTAATTCAAATTGCCAATTTTTAAAATTACTTAAACATGTTTGTAAAACTCTAGTAGGCCTAGGGGTGCATAGGTTGAAGAGAAGATTCATAGGTCACTAGCAGCGTCCTTAGTAAGCAAGGGAGAGGGATGTGTAAGCAGTGACCGTAGTCCAGGCAGAGTGAACTGTATTGGACACGGTTTGCTGTGGGAAGTGAGAGGAACAGCTTGCTAGAAACTAGGAAATGCTTCTTCAAGGAAGAGGCATTTGAACTTTTGTTCTGGACCATTGAACATGATGTTTTACGTTGGGGAACAAGTAGATAGACAGCTGTTTTAGTAAATAGCAAGAAAGCTTATTTTTAAATTGAGATGCATCTTGAAGGAATGTGTTATAAATAGTGGCTATGTACTATTATATTATTAGTTTTCTACTAACTACTTAGTAATTTTACCATTGCTTTTTTAGTTGGAGCTATAGTCTGTGCCTTGTCATTCCCTGCCTGGTAGGTTCCTGAGGAAGTATGTTTGCTACTTTAGGCTACCAGAAGCCAATTAGTGAGTGCCCTGCAGCAGCTCTGCATTAAGTATAACAACCTCTTTGTTATGGAGTCTGGTGTGGGAATGGGGGTGTTCAGGTTAATGATATATTTTGTTTACTTGAAGTGTACACTATATTGTTTCATGTAGATTTTTTCACTTTCAAAGAAATTAAATGACCCAAATAAATTAAGAATGGAAATCATACTGAACAAAATATTAGATTAAATTTAATATTTGATTTGGAAGATATATTTGATTAACTACTTCTACCTGAGGATTTTTCAGTGTTACATGAAAGTATAAATATAGTAATAGTAGAATATCCTAAAGCAAGTATAGGATGGGTTTAAGAATTCAGGTTTAGGATTCAGGTCTGGGTTTGAGTCTGTTGAATAGCTGTATGACCTTACTTAGCCTTTCTAGGCCTCATTGTAAGATGGGATAACAACCTTGTGTTGTGGAAGAGATTAAATGATGTAAGGCACATAAAGTACTGCAGGTAGGTTTGCCACATGGTGAAGCTGTAAATGGTAGCTCCTGCTATGATCTTATTACAAAGCACCTACAGAATCTGCAACAATTGCTTTAAATAAGTTAAATGAAATTACTTACAAGTAAAAATATATTCTCAACTTTAAAAATCATCAATAAAAGAACTTATGAACTCGTTTTTCACTGACTGATAAAGGATATACATTTGGTAGAAAACAATAAATTTGATAAAAGTTTTTTTCAAGATGTATTTTCTGTAATAATCTTTGATGAAATAAACTACACCACGTTGAAATTAAGTAAAAGTATTCCCTGTATTAAGTAGAAAATTTATTTTATGACTTTCAAGGCAAAAGTATTACAATCAGTATTGCTATAAAATCCTGTGTTCAGAAATTATTGCATAGCACTAAGAAGGGCAGTGCAGGGTAAATATCTAAGCTGTGCCTTTACCTTAAAGCATGACGAGTTTTTCCTAAACTCACATGACTGAGTTCAAATTAAATCGTTCAAAACTATCATCGTAAGACGGATAAATGCTGCTTACTAAAAGCTCACGACATTTCAGAGTCCCCTTTGGGAAAAGGGTCCCTGCCTTAGGAAATTCACACAGGTAACAGTGCATCCCTTCTAACCAAGGTTTAGAAGTTGGCTCTTTCATTTCTTTGTCAGTGAAAGTGCCCTCTTTTGTCTTTGTTTTTCACCAAGAGTATAAGATTCTACTCGAGTAGTCTCCGAACTCAGCATTCTTAAGTATGCCTGAAATAACATTAATTATATTTTTAATGTTTTGTCATTCTGGTTTTTAAAAAAAAATTCCTCACTTAGAAAAAAACATATAATTAAAATTTGAATGTAAGATGTTTTTGGATTGTCATCTTGTGTACTTATGAGAAGGGTCGTATAATATCATCTCCTTGTGTTCTGTCTTTAGATTACTAGGTAGTATGTATTAAAGTGACATTCTGAAATATATGTTTTTTTGGAACTTGGTAAAAAAGAATGGACGTGGCCTTTTTTTTCTCATATGAGAATTCCCTTAATATTGTGAAACATGGCTGCATAAGGCAGCCTCTCTGTCTTTAAGATCATAGGCAAGTAGATACAAAGTATGTGATTAATTGTCCTGATTGGTGATGCAGTTAGTAAGTGCTGGTGGAGATAAAAATTACAGGAGATTAAATGGGTAAGGTTAGGCAGTCTAGGCATCACGGAAAAGGTAAAGTTTCAAAGGATGGATCTTTGAAAAGGGATAGGAAAGGGCTTTCGTGAGTGACAATTAAAATGAGAATAGGCAGTGAGATAAACATGAGTGTAGTAAGTGGCTCTCAGAGACCCAGGTCACCTAAAACTCTTAAGATTGGAGGTGGTAATGGAAATGGGACCTCATTACTAGGAACTTAGCATACTGGAATGAAGAACTTGGACCACATTCTATAAGTGTAAAGATTTTTCAGCATATGAATGTTGTGATTGGAATACAATTTTAGGAAAACCCAGAGAACAGTGCCATTGCTATTGCACGTATGGTAATGGACCTGAATGGGAAGGGACACACGTGAAATCAAAGAGAGACCCCAGTGCGACTCCACTTTTAAGTGTGATTTTAGATTCAGAACAAAAACTTTTTGCAGTGAAAAGTAATTTTAATTATATAGCTTATAGGAACAAGACAGTAGGGAAATTATTATGGCACCAGAAATTTGCAAATATTGCAAGGAACACGCTTTAAATCATTGGGTACCTGTCTTTTAAATGTTCTTGAGTAGTTTGTTTGCTTGTTTGTTTTTAATGAAGTACCAGTCAGAAAGAACTGGCTGAGAGAGATAGTATAATGTACAGTTTCCAATATAATAATCACACTTAACTATTTTGGGGAGGGGGCTGGAGAGTGTATCTTTACGCAAAACAATAAATTCTTTTCTAGCAAAATTTTATACTTTCGTAGCCCTGCGAAACCAGCTCTTACTTGCCAAGAATGTTTTAAGGCTGGGCTTTTCAGTCTAGGGTGTAGCGTGGTCAGAAATCCCCCAGTCACCCCAGCAGCTCTGCTCCAAGGAGGATACACAGGAGTTTGGGGTTTGTGTCACCCAGTGGAGGGGAAGCCAGATTGTGTTGGGTGCCTCTCCTTGAAGGCTCTGCAGAGATGACAGGTTAGGTAAGCAGGTGCTTTCTGGACCCGGGCCTCATTGCAGGGTGTTCTTGAACGTTGGAGGCCTTCCTTGTGCCCAGAGGGCACTAGGACTTCTTTTCCAGAACTTGGCTTTGTCCTGGGTACAGAGCCAGCTTGTGGTACTTTTGACCAAGGGTGTTGTGGGCCAACTTGCTTTGCCCCCAGCTTCATGGAAGAGTTACCTCTGCCCAGGTTGTCCTCAACCTCTCCTCACAGGGAAAAGGCTGATCAAGGATGCTGGGTTGGCCTTGATCGCAGACAGAACCTGTGCTGGCTCTGGCCCTGTCAAGGGCCCTGGTGCCTTGTTCTCATCACTTCTGTCCAGTTTTACTGTTTGACTTCCAAAGTAGACAGAACTTGCTTCCATTACCCCGCACCCTCAAATGGACTCTAGTGGATATATGGCAGACAGTGGACCAGGGTCTGCTCAGAGCAGCAGGATAATCACAACACAGCTTCCCAGAGTGACAAGGTTCCTAAAGATTTAAGGAGAAAAGATTCTTTGTATCTTAAGAGAAACATGATTTGATAGGGAGTAAAATGTAAAAATTGACCTGAATTTCTAAGTTAAATTTGAGATGGGAAGGCAATTTTATGCTTGTTGTTATTCTCATGTATTGGGGTACTAAAGAGAACAAAGTTTTGAGGAGCTTAGTTTTAAAGAAATGGAGAATTTTTGGAATTCATAGAGCTTATGTTTGGAAATTTGTGAATTGTGTGACTGTATTTTAAATAATCATTTCTTTTCTTCATCAGGAGAAAATAGCAAGTACACCTTGATTGAGCATGATATTCTTGATGAAACATGCTGTAAAATCATGGATATCTTTCAATCCTCAAGTTTTAGGACTTCTTCAACCACATAGTCATTACCATTTCATGATAGAAAAGCAGCTAGGTCTGAATGTGCTGTCCATGATCTTTGGTGTCACTGACCGCAATTTCCTAATTGTCTGGCCTACGAGATCTCATAAAAGGTATCCTGTGAGAATAATAGTAAGTAAATTACTGTTAATCCCCATAGACGTTTATGTATTAGGTTCTGTTTTGCCATCCAGGTAGTAGTGTGCCTGGCCAGTCCCAGGAGAGATAATGGAGTATTTTAATCTCTAATAGCATTAACTTGATTTGGTACTCACTCCCCCTCCCCCACCCCCAAGAAAAGAAAGGAAAAAAGCAATATTGAGTTGCACTGTGGCTCTTAAGCCCGATTTGCATGTGTAATAGACATAATTGAAATGTGCTAAAGATTGAGTTTACTAGTGGAGTCTCTCTTTGGACACTTCAATTTTTTAGGGCTTTTATAAAAGGAATCATTAAGAACATTTCTTTAAACTCCTTTGAGATTGAACCTCTTTGGAATAAATGTTTTCAGCATTTACCAGAAAAATTTCAGTTTGATCAGTATTGTGGTCAAATACCTAAACTGGTAGACCTGGTTGCTAAAGTGGATAAACTGGCTGGCTGAATGGATTTTATTAGAAGTTACCAATTTGAAACTTACTTCACTTCATATTGGCAGTTTTAAGTATCAGAGTAATTCTTTCTATCTTAAAAAAATATTCCATTAATATGCCATCAGATCTAGATAGAAGCGATCTTTGTTATTCAGAAAAATAATATCCTCTGCTCTTTGGGGACTTAATGCCTTGTCGAAACCTGTGTTGACCATTGATTTACTCAGTCAATTATTAGCCCAATTTTTATTAAGCACTGGCTGTTAATTTATTCAGCATATATTTGTTAAGCATCTGCCATACCCTAGGTGCTGTGTACTGATGTTAGGACTGAAAAGATTGAGATATCATTCCCTCCGTTAAGCAGTTTCTAGTAGAAAGGGGTGGGGAGTCCAGGGATTAGGATAGATACCCCAAATGCAAACTTTAAAAAACATTTATTTTTAGAGCAGTTCAAAATCACAGCAGAATTGAGCAGAAGGTACAGACATTTCCCATATACATCTTACCTGCACACAAACATAGTCTCTACCATTATCAGCATTCCCCACTAAAGTGGTACATTTGCTCAAATTGATGGACCTGTGTTGACACATCATAACTATACGTAGTCCATAGTTTACATTAGGGTTCACTCTTGGTGTGGTATATTCTTTGGCTTTTGACAAATGTATCGATATAATGATAAGGGTTCATCTTTATAGTATCATACAGAGTATTTCTACTGCCCTAAAAATCTTTTGTGCTCTGCCTATTGACTGGCCCCTCCCCCAAACCCTTGGAAACTGCTGATCTTTTTACTGTCTCCATAGTTTTTACCTTTTCCAGAATGTCACATAGTTGGAATCATACAGTCTGTAGCCTTTTCAGATTGGCTTCTTTCACTTAGTAGTATGCATTTAAGATTTCTCCCTGTCTTTTCATGGCTTGAGAGTTCATTCTTTTTTTTAAGCACCAGATAATATTCCATTGTCTGGATGTACTAGTTTATCCATTTACCTACTGAAGGACATCTTGGGCGCTTCCAAGTTTTGGCAGTTATGAATAAAGCTTCTATCAACATTTGTGTGCAGGTTTTTGTGTGGACATAAATTTCAGCTCCTTTGGATAAATACCATGGAGCCCAATGGCTGGATCCTATGGTAAAAGTTCCTGTTGCTCCATATCTTCGTCAGCATTAGGTGGTGTCAGTGTTGCGAATTTTGGCCATTCCAGTAGCTGTACGGTGGTATCTCATTGTTTTAATTTGCTTTTCCTTGATAACATGTGATGTGGAACATCTTTTTATGCCTGTTGCCATCTGTATATCTTCTTTGATGAGGTATCTATGGGGATCTTTGACCCATTTTTAAATTGGATTGTTTGTTTTCTTATTCTTGACTTTTTTATATAAATATTTATTTATTTATTTATTTATTTATTTATTTATTTTATTGGCTCTGTTGGGTCTTTTTTGCTGTGCATGGGCTTTCTTTTAGTTGCGGTGAGTGGGGGCTATCTTCGTTGTGGTGCGCGGGCTCCTCATTGCCGTGGCTTCTCTTGTTGCGGAGCACGGGCTCTAGGCACATGGGCTTCAGTAGTTGCAGCACATGGGCTCAGTAGTTGTGGCTCACGGGCTCTAAAGCGCAGGCTCAATAGTTGTGGTGCACGGGCTTAGTTGCTCCGTGGCATGTGGGATCTTCCTGGAGCAGGGATCCAACCCATGTCCCCTGCATTGGCAGGTGGATTCTTAACCACTGGGCCACCTAGGAAGCCCCTTATTGTTGACTTTTAAGAGTTCTTTGTATATTTTGGATAACAGTCCTTTACCAGATATGTCTTTTTCATAGATCTTCTCCCAGTCTGTGGCTTGTCTTTTCATTCTATTTAACTGTGTTTTTCACACAGCAGACATTTTTAATTTTAATGAAGGCCAGCTTATAAATTCTTTGTTTCGTGGATCATGCCTTTGGTGTTGTATTTAAAAAATTATTGCCATACCCAAGATCATCTACATTTTCTCTGTGTTATCTTCTAGGAGTTTTATAGTTTTGTACTTTATATTTGGGTCTGTGATCAATTTTGAGTTAATTTTTATATATATTTTTATATATATATAGGTTCATATGTCTTACATTGGAATAGCATTTCGTCATACAAAATGTTCCATTTAAACTCTCTTTTAATCCTAATTCTTTGAAATAGGTGGTGAAATTTCTGTTTCTTGATTAAAAATAAAATGTGAAATTTAGAGCAATTTAATAGGTTGTACCTGGGTACTGGGTGGTGGGCAGTAAATTTGGAAAATAAATGTTATCAAGCCCAATAGGCTTTGAAAGCCAGGCTAAGAAATTTTGTTATTGTCCCGGAGGAAGTTGGAGGCCAAAAGTTTTTTGACAGCAGAATAATGAGGTCAGACTTGAGCTTTAGAATGTCCTATCCAGCCCTTTTTTGCATAGGCTGGATGGGACAGAGGCGGAGACTGAGAGGAGGCAGTTACAGTGGTCCAGGCTGTTATAATCTAGGTGGTCTTGTGAGCAGAAAAGTAACTGTGAAATTGAGTAGTGAGGAAACCGTGAGAGATGCGTGTCCAGAAGCTGAATGGGGAGAATCTGGCAGCTCACTGATGAGGCATACAAGCTGGAGGCTGGAGTCAGGGGTGCCTCTGAGGCTTCACCTTTGGTGACCAGGAGACTGGTTGTACCAGGAGGAGGAAGATCAGAACTGATAGAAAAGTCAAGAGGATGATTGGCTTGGGAGAACTTTGAGGGGCAGGTAAGATATTCCATCTGAGACTTTAAACAGACATTTGTAAAAGTGGTATTGCAAGGATAAAGTGGTTGTGGTTGAAGATTAAAGATTTAACAATCATCAGTCCATATAGTGGTGGCAGTTGACGTCATCAGAGGGCATGAAATACCAAGGTAGAGTGGAAAAAGGGATTCGAAAACAGAACATTAAGAAATAGCTAGTGTTTCCCACCTAAGGTGAAACGAGGAAGGTGACAGGTAATCAGAAACATAAGAGAAAATTTAGGCCACCACATATCACAGAGGGGAGGGTCTCAGAAAGAGAGAACAGTCATCAAAGGGAGCTCAGAGGTTAAAGAGAAGGAGGCTGTTGCCTTAAGTAAAAATAGTTTGTGGCACCCTTCATAAAAGCGCAGTGACTATTGGTGGTGGGGGAGGTGTTTCAGGTTATAAAATGTGAGTCAGTAAAGTGACAAAGACAGCAGGAGTCTTGGGAGGGACCTGGGAGGGATGAGAGATTGGCGGAACATCTGAGGGCTAATGGACTATAAATACACTCTGGTGAGGCGGGTGGGTAAATACAAACAGATTAGGAAACAATTGGGATCATAGTGGGGGTCCACGAAGCAGGTCCCATGGGAGTGAGGGAGTGGGGACTCCGAAGGGGAGATGGATCAGATGGAATTTCGACTCCGTGGGATCTTATTGTGAGTGACCGACCGTATTCCACCTTACTGATTACTGTTCCTTCGGAAACGTGTTTAGAGCAATTCCGTTTGTGAAAATGTGTTATAGATTGTACGGCAGTATATAAATGTACAGTGATACTATTCAAATCCCAGCCACTTCAGTTACACCATTTCAAACTTGCAGTTTTTCTTTGGCTTCCTTTCTTTCTCTCCTGTTTTAAATTATGAAGTGAATAGTTTATGGCATTTATTGGATGTTCTTATATCAGTTAAAGTCCTAGCAGGAAAGAGTTGACACACTCAAAATGAGTCATTGAAGAAAGTTTAGTGAAGGGATCATTTATAGAGGGGTGTCTAGGGTTAGGACACCGAGGAAGGGCTAGTATAGCACTGGGGATCTGTGGTGTCTGGAAGGGCCTGCCATGCTTAGGTGTGAAGGAACAGCTGTGGCTGTCTGTACAGAAGCTGCTGGTAAAGCTGCAGTGCAGCAGGGGGACGGAGGAGGTGGTAGGATGGGGCCGGAATAAATACCGTGTTTCCTCTTCTTTCTGTCCTCCAGTCTCTTGCAGGTGCCTCCCAGTGACAGAGCACAACTGGAAGCCAGTGGGCCAGGGGACCCAGGCGATGCACTTTCCAGAGATCAGCCTTCTGGGGTGCAGGGAGGGGCAGAATGGAGCAGGAGGGGCAAACAAAAAAAATTCCATACCTGTTGCTTTTCAGCCTTTGTTCTAATCTAAGATTGTCTGAGTCTTGCACTTTTCATAGTCATCCTGATTGGAAGAATCCTCAGGAAATTGTGTTGGCCTCCTTGAAACCAGCCATCTCTGAGCTCCGTGTAGGACTGAGGACTTTAGAAGCTCCATGTGGAAGAGGTGCAGTTTATGGCTGAAGAGCTTGGCTGGTGGTCTTTGGCTGCTTTGCTTTGAACCCTGACTCTGCCCCTTAGTAACTGTGTAATTTTGAGCAAGCTTCTGAACTTTACTCTGCCTGTTTCCTCCTCTTCAGTTCACTTCATAGGATTGTTCAAGGATTAAGGGGGTTAACATGTAAAGTGCTAACAAAGGTGCTTGGTACCATGGTTAAAGTCCAGTAATAGCAGTTGTTGCTAGGCAGGTGTCATGACTTGCCCTTGCTTCGCTGTAAATGGCGTATTTTTTTTTCCTCTTTTCAGACTCATTAAAGGTTTTGTATCATGGCATAGTTCTCAGTTTATACCCTTCCCCCCCCCCCCCCAACTACATTTGTCACCAGAGTGAAGCTCCAGGTCTCCAGAGCCCACTCTCTCAGCCAAACAAGATCAGTAGGATAGTTTCCTTTGAAAAGAATTAATGTCAGAAGTTCTTCTGCGATAAAGTTATACTTATTTCCTGTACACCATAAGAAATTGAATGGTGTTTAAGAAAGCTACTCCTCTGCCCCCTTCCTCTCTTTGCCCCCGTCCCAGACAAGCAGGACACCTCCTGAATTTTGCAAATAACTTGACTTCACTTATTAAATACAAAATGAGTCAAGTTGTAGGCCAAAATGGACTTAGCTTTATAATTCTAGCAATAACAGGGCTTGGAAAGAAGTATCATGGAAGATGTAATACTTGTTTTTAAATGCCTTCGAAAGAGCTTCAAGTGTTGTTACGTGACTTCTCCTTGAAAGATTTAGGATCCTAGAGCCAGGAATTTACACAGTTTGCATTGTCTTGCATTGACAAGGCAGCTAGTTAATCAGTTTTAATAGATCTTTGTTCTTCTGTGGGCTTTTTTTTTTTTTGGTCTTGACAGACTTTATCGCTGTTAATAGTCTCTTCCCCTTCTTAGGTATTCTTGCTCCAAAGGAGAGCAAAAAGATTTTTAAAAAGAGAAAAGGAAGAACAAAGAAAGAAACTCTTTTCACTGCCAAATGCCTTAGTAATTTCTACAGTGGTCAGTTTTATCACTTTATTATAAACGTTGATTTGCTCTTCTGGCTTATCTGTGGATGACTAGTCCATAGCAGAAACTGAAGGACAGTTTCAGGTTTCACCAATTTATTTTCTCAGTATTTATCCTAACTTGAAAGTAAATTAATGTGATGTTATTAGAAGAGATACTAATGATTCCTTGAGATATATTTGAGTACTGTTAATTTTAAAATTTAAAGTTTCCTGGGAAAAATTCTTTAAAATTTGGAAATATCACAAGGGAGAAAACAAGCTTTTATTAAACCTAAAAACTTCAGGATGTTAAGGTAAAGCATTTTGTTAGTTTAAAATATTTTTAAAAATATGAATTTAAAAATGTTTTATCAGCCCAAAGGTTACTTTAAAATACTCTGCCGCCACCAAACTCTTTCAGTTCTGATTTAGAAAATTAATTGTTTTGAATGCTGAAGTTTAAATTTGTGTAGACTTTTTCAGTGTGAGCACGTCTGAGTTTATTTTTATATCTGATTAAAAACCATTTTCCTTAACCTGTCAACAACTCAGTTGAGCAGTCAGACTATATTATTCAGTATCTTGTCTGACATGAGGACATCAGTCCAAAGAGAAAGATACTACAAATTGGTGCCACACTTCAATACATAGAGACATTTTATTTTTCCCCACGCTAATTCAGTCCAGTTCAGTTAACTCTTTTTTCCCCCTTAAGGACGGATCAAAAAAGGCAGCTGTGAATGACTGAGTTGGTCATGTGTTTGACACGTCAGTTTGTGAATATAAAGCCGACCACAGGGGAGGGGTTCTGTCTTTAGATTTCAGACAATGGCGGGTACCAGAGCCCTGGCCTCAGATCTCTGCTCTGGGCTGCAGAAGAGTGTGAGCGCACTCAGGTTACACTCAGGTACAGTGGCGAAGAGCCTGCCTCCCTGCGCTCCACACCTCTCTCCCCTTACGTTGTGAGCATTCTTGAGAATTCGCAGACACTTTGCAGGTTGTCACTGAGTTTCACTTCAGTCGCATAGGCTAAAGCTATCAGATAGTACATATGGTTAGGTTTGTGATTTTGATAAAATTTTTGTCCTAAATGTCTGTTCCTTCAGAACTCTTATTACAATAAGTATAATAGCAGCATTTCTATTTCTTAGTTCAATGATTTCTTCCTGAGACATATAATGAAATTTATACAGTCATAGTATTGTTTATTCTTCAAGGATATGATGGAGTAGATATGAAACATCAAAATAACACTTATGAAAGATTAAATTTGTCAGAAATGGTCTGTTGCTCTATGGATCCGTTCTGAGAGCGTTGTCTTAGATGACATGACAACCCTTCAAGGGCTCCTTCCCACCCTGCTGCCTGTGTGCCAGTCTCCTTGGGGTCCCGCAGTGGCACCACTGGCCGGCAGCCCCAGACAGCATGTGTCTTCAGAGTCCTCTTTCTCTGGCCTGCCAGGCCCATCCTTCATGTAACTTTAAGTCCTGCTTTTTCCTTGACTTAGACCTTCCCTGACTGATTGCTGCAATAGACCGTTTCCTTCCTCTGGGTGTCAAGATTTTAACTCTCAGGAGTACTGTCCCCCTACGAGGGCACCTCTCCCGTGTGCTTACTCAAAATATCAGATTAATCCACGTATCCTGTGTATTTAGGGCTTCAGCAGTGCGGCCTGTGCTCACCGGGTAGATCTATGAGCGGAAAGCTGGGCTAGGACTGTGTCAATCTCCACTGCTCACCCACTGGACAACCTCATGCAACCTAACCTAACCTCTCTGTGATTCATTTCCTTCTTTTGAAAATGAAGGTCGTAGCTGCCTTAAGAGTTATGAAGATTAAATGAATTAATTTTAGTAAAGTGCTCATTAGCACAGTATCTGGCACAAAGTGCTATGCAGATGTTTATTAAATAAAATAATTTACTGAACATGTTTTGTCTGCTAACCACTGTGCTGAGTGTTTTACATGTGGTCAACTCATTTAATCTTCCCAGCAGTCTTACATGGTAGATCCTGTTACCATCCCCATTTTATAGACAAGGGAACCCACACACACTCAAAGGTAAGTAAGTAGAGGGCAGAACCAGGATTGGAGTTCACACCACCTGATTCCAGGGCCCTCAACCATTTCTCTGCCTGTAACTGGTGTGCTGTCACACTGAATGTAAATCAGTTTCTCCTCGAGAATATCACAGTTGGATGGAGAGAGGTGCAGCAGAATGCGTTTCTTGACTTATTAGAGAATAACAGGCTGTGAGATAACGGGGCAAGGAGAGATGAGTCCCACTGGTCCCTGATGTTGACCTCTCTAGACTGAAAATCAGAGAGGATGGGAACTGTGAATGTTATCAGCTGCCCTCCCCACCCCCCGCCCCGGCACTCGAGGCCTAGGGGTACCACATGATAATGTATTTTGAATTTATTTTTGTTTTCCTTTAAGCCACTCTTTTGTCAGGCTTTTGAGGCTTTGCCAGTACAGTGAGTCTAGTCTGGGACCATACAGAACACCATAAAGACGGTGAGGTACAGGGAGTGAGAAAATGTGTCAGCCACGTTGGCCTGTACATGGTGCATCATAGGTATTTAAAACATGTTTCAGTCTTCCCCACCATGTCACCCAGCTTTACTGAAATACCAAATTTATCCACAGGAGTTCTAGGTAGAAAAGATCAGCAACGGGTTCTGGAAGCTGGTACCACAATTCTTAGTCATAACAAATGAAACCTTGGACATGTGAGAAATTCTCTCGAGGTGGTTGTACATGCACGCATGCCCTGTAGATTTACAGCTGGGGATATATACTTGTAATAGTAGATGTTTTTCAGTGTCCAGACCTTTTGTGTATACAGTCAAAAGTTTTAAAAGTGAATTTCTTCATAGGATTCTAGTTATTTGGCTGATAAAGCACAAATAATGAAAAAATATATTTTACAGTTAAGTCTTTTTTTTTTGGAATAAAAAAGTTCCTTGAACAGTAATGCTTTGTAGCGGTTCTCATGACTAATACTCTTAAGTGCCGGGTAAAAATTAAACTTGAATAGCAGCGATGAAATGTTTACTCATCAGATGGCTTTGAAGTTTAGCTTCTTTTTGGTTGTAGTCCCCTTCCTAATGGACATGTTTCAAAGAAGAAAATGATTATAGCATTCAGCTGTGATGTTTTCGTCCTCTCTGCATGGAAGAAATCCATTTTGTTTTGGTCCATTTGGGTATTTAAATGTTGAAGACCAGCTACTTAGAAATCCATTAATGACAGAAATGGTTCACATAGCTCTGAATTCATTCTTCTTGATAGGAGAATATTTAAAGGTTAATTTTTCTAATGCCTATAGAAATAATTGTTTTAAGAGATGACTTCAACTTTTATTCTACAGTCTTCCCAACCTAAATCTGTCTCCATAGTTTTATATCACAAGGCCTAAGGTGAGTGTGCGTATATAAAATAATAACATTACAAAATTTAATTTTATAAAATATCTCACTGGGTAAAATCATTTATATTTAAAGATGCTTAGAAACTACATATTTAGAGGTACAGTTCTTCAGTCTTAATATAACTGAAGGGTTTTCCTTCAGAGTTTAAAATTATAGACGCTTTAGAATGTTGTGTAAATGTTCTTTTTCTTTTACATCCTGGATTAAATTTTACTCAGGTAATATAAGAGTTTAGAAATTGTTATTGCAGTGTTGGTTAAAATGTTCTGTTTTTATGTTTCCTTCCACATGGACTGTGATATGCTTTTAATATTTGTGTTTGTCTTTTATTGTTCAGTTTTCATATGAAACCGACAAGTAATGAAGACCTCAGGAAAATCCCGGTAAGTTGCAGAGGGGGTTAGAGAATTACCAGAAAGCAAGTGGTAAGCTGTCTTTCTGTCTGGGGCACATTTCTAAAAGGGCCTCCATCTCCTTGAATCCCTCAGTTACCTACAGATTATAGCTTAGTGTGATAATTTGGGGAGAAAGAAAAAAAGCAAAATTCAAACTTTAATATACTGTAGGGTGTGAGTTATGTATGATCTGTGGAAGTGTAAGCAAACATTATAAACATTATAGTTATAATTGAAGCCAATTTAGAATATACAGATTTTGTTTGTAGACTGTTTAAAAATGAATCTGAAAGCTGTATGTTAAGGTCAACATTATAGTTATGAAATAAGAGCATGTGGAGAAAACTAGCATCTTGTTGTTGTAACTGAGGCTGAAGGAAGAATAAAACTGCTTGTTAACATTTAACAATAGGAAAAGCTTTCTGGCAAAAGATGCATTTAACCAGGAAAGTGTGTTTGAAAGAACCTTTAGGACACTTACCTTCCAAGTCAGAACAAAACCAAACATATTAACAGGCTTGGTAGTGACCAGCTAAATTAACTCACATATTTTGCAAAGATTATTCAGATATCTTAACTTCATTTCATTGTTATTTGAAGTCCAGTTTTTGATCTCTGTTCAGAGTTTCAGTACATCTTCAGTCAATTCTAACTACTATATTAAACCTAGAGAATAAGTTACTTTACAAAAATATGGGGACATGTCTGGTAGAAAACTAAATTCTCACTGAGAAACAGAAATAGAGCCTTTATTCCAAGAGGCTGGTGGTTGCTGTTCGAACCATCTGTCCTTAATGTGTGTGATCCAGATGTATAATAAGAATTTTTCAAAGCAATAACATATCACAATTTTCTGTGATGTGATAGGCCTAGAAGAAACCATGGTGTTGTGTAAACCATTCTAAATGGAGTTATTTGTCTTTAAAATGGTAGAAAACATTATAGAGGCAGAGGACTTTGTACTGTGTTTTTGCTGTTTTATGTAAATGATTTGTACGTTTTGATGTTTCATAAATACTCAAGTCTTTATATTATGGCAGTCTGGCAAGAAATGTCAGAATATATGAAGTCAGCCTTTGATCAGATAGTAAAATGAATTCTATCAGGCAGTTACTTAATCTCAAACAAAATGCAACATCAAAAAATCATTTAATGTGCAGCTATTGTTTATTAAGTAACCTTAATTACAATTTCTATGTGCTTGTAAATGTACTTTCCCAAATCTTGTAATTTATTGCTGTAAAAGCATCCTTAGAGTTCTTTAAAGAAATAAAATGTGAAAATTGTTTTAGTTAAAGGATTTAAAGGTGATAAAAGAATCCTTGATGTGTGATTATTTTTCTCTGGAATACTAACTATTCTAAATGACAGTTAAAGGATTACTAGGTGTTGTTAATTTACTGCAAGATACAATTAAGAGGAGAAAGCTCATCCTCATATTGATCATCGTTGAAAAAAGTATTTGAACAAGTTTTATGTTGAAGATTATAAGATGTTTGAAGTAATTTACATTAAGTTCTCCAATAATAGCCATCCACCAAGTTATATTTTTTCCCCCTTCTGGACATAGTATTTTGTAATTAAGTTTGTATGTCTTATGTGCTAGTGCCAACACCTGTCTGTGAAAGCACGGTGTTTAAACAGGAGCAGTAGCCAGTTGAAAGGGCAGTGTGAGCTCTTTAAGGCCTAATTAAGAACTGAAAGGGAGATGAAGGGAGTAGGACAAAAGATGTGAAAGTAGCTGAGATGATATTCCCAGAGCAAAGTTCCTCATTAGAACAATAATGAGATGATCAGAGAATGCCAAGCCTTCATCTTATCTCTCTCTCTCTCCTCTAGTTGCCTTGGATGTCACTTAGTACCCCACCAATATTTGGTTACCAGGACAACCTTTCTTTAAATCTTCAGTTATTTTGAGTCTTGATAATTTGCTTTTGTTGAAATTTAAATATTGTAAAAAATATACATTTCTTAGTTTAAAAGGCTAGACTATGAGTAATGTAAAAATAGATCACTAGTAAATCTCAAAGTATTTTGCACACATGTTATTTAAAATTCCAGTTAGAAAACTTAATGTAATAATTCTGTTCTCTCACCCAACCCTTATTTTCTTATATCTGCGTATGGAAATTTTTAACAGAGTTTGGGTAGGAATGAAAAATGATTGGTTATGAGAGGGGAAGAGAAAAGAAAACTTTACATTAAATTTCAGTATAAGAAGACATCTTAAAAACATATGTTCCATCTGTATGAAGTGCTGGAGGGAAAACGTGGAGTACTTAGGAGTCCCATGTTAGGTTACTTGAGTCTTGACCAGTTGGGACATTTCTCAATTTTAGTTTTTTGCAAGAATAGTATTAAAAGTATCTTTTGAAAAAATAATTCATTTTTATATTTGCCTGAGAGTTTTTCTCTTTAAGCAAAATAATTTTTGTAGCCAGAAAATATTTTAATTTCCTACTGTATGTATTAGTTAATATTAATCTTTATTTTATTTGGAGTTAGATCAACAAATAAGGATAAATGTATTTATTGAGCATAGTAGTCAATTTGAGAATCTTATGCCTAAAATTGGAAGGTTTACATGATTTTCAAATATGGGATAAAATCTGGAACTAAGCATAAAACTGTTTTTAATTATCTTATATTCTTTTCCAGAATATAGTTTATAGTGCATGTGTTTCTAAGATGTTTTTTGCATAGAAACTTAGTACAGAAATTTGGGGTAAAATTCTCACATAAAAGGACAAATGGAAAATTTATTGAAAAGGTCAGAATTGTATTTCCAAGAAATCTGTTTATCCACAAGTATTAGATGGCTGTGAGGGGAAAAATAAGCCAAATAAGGGATTTGTGTATTTTAGATTATGGCTGTAACGTGTTGAACAATGTTGTGGGATAATAATTGATTATTTTGAGAGACTAAATTTTAGATTGATTTGTATCATGGCGTTAATTGAAACTACTTATGTCAAACTAAGAATTTTTCCACGTCTTTCATCCTCATTGTCTGTAGAGAAATGTTAAAAAAAATTATTTTAACTACATTCTCTGTTTAGTACTGGTATAGTGTAAAATGTAACAATATAAATGATTTTCTAACTGTATATTATCAGTTAATTAGTTTGGAGAAATCGGTTCACATATGTATAATTTGATTAAGAGAGGCTCAATCTGATGCTATTATTATGTTAAATTAAGAAAAGTAAAACAATCGGTAATGAATCCCATTTAGTTTAATTTCATTAATCCCTGCAGTTCTCACAAGAACGGCTGTTTTTCAGGAAATATTGTATTAGAAAAATGAAATCACATTAGTTGGACATTATTACTTTTTTAAAATGCAGTTCCAAAAAATCCCTTTGTAGACCAGGAAATGTTAAAGTTAGAGAGCATCTCATTTATCAGAGAAGGAAAGTGAGACCTAGGTGGGTTTCTGTCTCAATTTGTGCAGAATTACTTAGGTTAAAGTAAGAAACTTTAGCTTATTTTTAATTAATGTTTAAAATATACTTATCTCTATGGTACGTCTTATCTTTTCTACAGAAACCTGCTTAGTATAATAAACGTCAGTAAGGATGTGTTTAGGAAAATCTGCGTTTTTGTATCTCTAGACTAATGACCAATTAAATAAACTAGTAAATATGTGTGTACTTATTCTAACAAAAAATTAGTTGATCTGAAAGAGAATAAAAAGTAAACCAACACATCTCTCCAGAATTGTCCTTCAGTTGTCATAAAGCAATATTCTGAAATGTTTTGGAGGACAAAGGTAATACAGCTGATAGAGTTGTATTGGTACCCAGTTTCTAATGGTGAAGTAAGTCATTTTTAATGTCTTATAGAATTGAAATTTCTTTTAGGATCCTCTCTATTCTGTTAATTTAGTAGAGGCTCTTACTGACTTTTGTCTTTACTATTTAAATAGCTTTGTAACTAATCTCGGTCCCTCCAAATGATCTTACCCACTGCTGCCATTTCCCTAGAATTTAGCTTTAATCATCTTTCCTCTGTTTAGAAACCTTCAGTGAGCTTTCTCTTTCCCATAGCACTTTGATAGCATTAGACATCCTTGAGGATCTGTTCAGAACCCACCACTTCAGCCTCTCTCTCTATGCCCTGTCCTGAACCTTGTTTCCCAGCCACACTCTGCTGATCACCTTTATTGACCACTGTGCCCTGAACCTTGCTTCCTCCTGTGAACAAGCAGAGCTCACTGGTTGAGATGCCCATGACGCATTTCTGCCTGGCAAAATCTTTGAAAGCCTCGTGCAAGCTCTGTCTTATCTACAAAACCTGAGAGAGTCTATGGATTGGAGAAGTTTTCAGCCCAGAATATTTTTTTGCCTTTATCCTAGGGAAGGGAGTGTGCTTGGGTAACACAAGCATCAAATTGATATTTGTGCTCTAGCTTGTTTCTGTGGTGCAGCAAAGTCCTCACAGGGCATAGGGGAGGAGGGGATTAAAAAGTTACACTTTGGTTTTGCTGATAAAAGCTCCTAGATGCATAGCAAATTTAAATAGATCCTGAAAATTAGTACAAATTTAATTCCTATGACAAAAAAGGGGGACGAAAGACCTCTCTACGCCACCAGTTCTTTTTCTCCATCCTCCACTGAATAGATGAGATACTATTAGTCCTTAAGAACAAGGCCAATTTCCTCAGTGTTTTAGTTTATTTTCTTTAAAGCTAAATGGAAATGTTTGGAAAGAAAGTGATGAAAACCATTTTAAGTTGTTGAATGCAGTGACAGACCTGTGTACAAAAAGGCATAAAGGTTGCTACTTTATATTTTGGCATTACGTTTTACGTAATGAAACATCTAAATATTATACACTTTATATAGATGATGTTATAGTGTCTTTTTGATTAAATTCCTGAGAAATATTTTTCTTTTAATATTAAGATGTTTTGTAATAAGAATGAATTAAATCAGTGCCTTTTTTTGGTTTGTTTGTACCTTTGTGTTAAAAGAATTTTCACCCATAGATTAAGGTTAAACAAAATAAAGTAAGTGAAATGGCAGAGAATGCAGATGTACTAATCTTAAGTGTTAGCATCTTAAGTAGTTGAACTCTGAGTTTCCTGACAACCAAGGCAAAAAGGGAAATAAAATAAATTGTATAGGTATTAGTACCAGGAGGAGAAATTAGACTAGTTCCTCAGAGAAGAAAATAGTCTATTTGCCTATAAGTTAAAACAGTAGTTACTGCCATGGAAGTCCTTATAAGGGATGCTCATGGATTTGATTTTGAATGCCATCAACATTTCATAGCAAATTGGAGAAGCAGAGTTGATATTGCTGTTTCTTGTAACCACCGTCAATAAAAAGGCAAAGGCATGACATTAAACTACAGTTCAGTAGAAGCAATTCCATGAGGACTAAACTAATGTCCAAATGTATAGTTTTCAGTAGCCTCTTATGTTTCCTAAAGTTAATTTTTACAGATCTTTTGGTTTTGTCTATTTTGTTTATTATAGAACATTTCATCTCTTAATTTAAATTATGTGGTCAGTTTCTTATATTAGGACATTGTCCACAATGTAAAAAATGGTTTTATAAGAATTTAGAGTTGTAATCAGGGTTTTGGTGTATCTGCCCTAGTACTTTCCTCAGAACTGTCACTTTGGTTCTAGCCAAGGATAGAGAAAAGTTTGACGAGGGTTTGAAAAAGTTGAAGATCAAAATAGTTCATAATTTGTCCCTCATATTCTATCTATTAAAGTGACCGTCTTTATCCTATTCTAGGACAGCAACCCTTTTGATGCCGCTGCAGGCTATCGTAGTCTGACCTACGAGGAAGTACTGCAGGAGCTGGTAAAACACAAAGAGCTTCTTAGAAGGAAGGACTCCCACATCCGGGAGCTGGAGGACTACATCGACAACCTCCTTGTAAGGGTGATGGAGGAAACGCCCAGTATTCTCAGAGTGCCATACGAACCATCCAGGAAAGCTGGCAAATTCTCCAATAGTTAATAAGCCAGTGGTACTGCATTTATAATTGGGGAAAAAAAGAAAGGAAGAAAGAGAAAGAAAAACAGAAGAAAAGCTTGTTACTGAAAGAGACAACACTATCAGGTTTCATTACATATTCTCCTTCATTGTGAAAAATTGTTTCACCTGTAAATATTAGCAGGGACTCTCAAGAGTGACCTTTGAAGTGAGCTAAATAATTTAAACTTTAAAAGTGAAAATGGGCCAGATTCTCGTGAAAAAGCAGTTCTTTAGGATTCACTTAGGTGCTGGTGCTGGCCCACTAATCTGCCGCAGGCCTAGAAGTATTTTCAGACGTACATGACCTACTTACTCCTCAGGAACAGATTTCTCATCAAGCAGAATTGGTACTGTGGTTGGTTTCTCAGAAGTCAATTTGTAGACATTTAGCTGCAGGAATACTGCTCATTATAAACACTATTAAAAAAAGTTCATATTTTATATACATATGTGTACATGAATATCTGTTCATGTATCTTTGTATATAAAATACATGCATATACCTCATATATACATGTGTCTTTAGAACATTTAAAGACAACTGGTTGCCTCTCAAATTAGGATACCAGTTAAGATTTCTTAATTTGAAAATGTATGTGTGCTCTATCCATGCGAAACAAATCATCATTGTTACTATAATGGTTTGTTATAGAGAAGCTGCTTCAGATCACTCTTGACTATGTGAACCTTAGTTTCAAAATGAGTTGCTACTATATATTATTCCAGCATCAAATCTTTTCTCTTTTTCCAAAAGTAATGATCTAGAGTCCCTTTTTAAAGAATGATGTATTTTAGGAAACTTCATTAACTTTGCAACAGCATGAATTTCTTGAATTAATTTTTTATCTTAATATTTGAGTTTTGTTTGACCTGTAAACAGAAGATAAGCAAATGTGATTTGTTGAGATTCTGAGTGTCTTTAAAATATTCAGTACTAGCAAAATAATAGGACGTTATATCTGAAGGTAATTTTGGGGGGGGGGGCCAGGAAGTAGGTGATCATTTTGATGCCTGATAACCCAAAGCAATGAGTAAATTCTAGGAGTGAAGAATTAGGCTTGGTTTCAAGTTACATAAATAAAAGGACATGATTGCATTTGGGTTCTGAACCAAAATAAGAGTTACTAAAGGAGGGGTGAGTTTTTAGAACAGATCTTACTAGCGTGACATTCTACACTATTCTATATCCACCCTGTAAGAATGACTCAGTATCACAAAATTGTCAGCTTTCTTTTTAAGTCTGCTCCCCCAAAATGTTGACTACTTTTATGAACTTTCTTTATATATTTGGATAAAATATGTCATTAGAAAAATAACAATATAAAAATATTACTAATCATCTGCTGCTTATTTTTTAACTTTAAAAGTCTGAAATACATACTATGAAATACTGAATCTGTGTCTGCTAAAGGAAATTTAAAATGAAAACTTCACCTGTATATGGAGACATTATATTCCCCAGTCTTTTACCAAATGCATTTTTGTCTAATATTTATCTCTACTAAAACTTCATTGAGAGTTAAGTACAAAGCACATATAATAGTTTTGCCCAATTTCATATTTTAAATCGGATAATACTTGGCCAAGCTTGTATTCATAAGCAAAAATTCCTTATTGTTTGTATTTTTCTGAGTTTCTTTAGTTTTTCTATGAAAACATAAATTTTGAAATTCTGAAAAATTTTCCCAAATACAAAAAATTAAGTAGTTTTTAATATGAGGAACTAGAGAAGGAAAAACAGCTTTTACCATGTTGTTCCTCCTCTTCTAAATTTCTGTAATAAACGTCACAATCTGGTACAGAATTTTATTTTTCCATATGAGGTCTTGGTAGTTCTCACTTTTTAACAGGGTGTCATTTTTAGTTAACATTTATTAAATGTTACGCAGTTCTTAGTATTTGTTTTTTCTGTTGTTAGTATAACTGAGGCTCTTCTTACACTTTTAAAAGTACTAAAATCCATGTGTTTTCAGTATTATGACAGATTATCTGCAGATATTTTAATATGCTTTGGCCAAATTTCCTCTTTATAGAATGAACCACAATGCCAGTGTTGTACTGGGGATATGTTTGATGTAAATAGAGCTCATGAAAAAGTATGGTTCTGGGACTAGTATTCTTTTTATGAGGAAATTCATTTTTAAGGAGAGATTCTTTGCTGCACAAAAACTGTTAAGGATTAGACTTATCCATACGTTAAAGATTTGGTTATAACCGCATCAATATTTTTAGCTTTAATTCTGAGACAAGAATTGTATTGAAAACTGAATCTGCGTTTATCACTGCCTGAAATGTTCTGTTCCGATGTTAATGAACTTTGTTTCACTCATGACCTAGAGTCAAACTTACTATATATTTTCATAATCAGTCGGTCAGTATAATGAACTGAAAACAAAAAGTGAGTTCCTAAGTAAACATATCAGTGTTTCCTGTGTTTGTGGGCAGAAGTGCAAATAGAGTAGTTTTAATTTTTAGCATTGTAGAAAAAAGGCCAAAAGATCACATATTAGTTTATTTTTCCAAACTCTAACTTTTAAGCATTCTAATGGTATATTTTGTTAGTAACTTAGACTTGGAAATAAAACATATGTACTCATTAAATAATGCGCAGCACAGTAGACTTATAGACAGAGTTTACTTTTGCTTTTATGCTTAAAAAAGGCATGCTCCAAAATATTTCCACCAGTAAGAGGATTTTTTTAAATCACAGTTTATAATAGTCTCAAACCTGTCTTAAGCTAGCATACTTCTGTCACATAATTAAAAATATTTCTGCTAATATTTTTAAAACAGTATAGTTTTACAGCCAGCTCCCCTCCCAGTTCTGAAATTTCAGCTTCAAAGTATTGAACATATTGTCCTACCACTTAGGCATCAGGTTCATTTATTGAATACCAGGGAATAAATCTTAGAATTGTATATAAAATGACATGTCACCCATTCACGAAAAGTATGTAAGTATTGCTTTTTGCTGCTATATTCTGCATCGAGCCTAGTTTTCCCATCCTCCCATGAATGTAGTATTATCATAGATTATACATAACTACATCTGCTGCTTTTAGCAGTGAGTGAAGATTTCGTTGTAATTTTCCAGCTGTGAAAACGTTACCTTGTATTTAAAAGGGTTTCATGAATGGAAACCTAAGTAAAACTCAGCTCCTTAGTGACAGACTTGCTTTCTTCACATCCTTCACCAACTCCTCCACCCTCACACCCCACCGCCTACCACCCCCATATGGGTGCTTATTCTTTAGCAAGGAGGATCTCAAAAAAAAAAACAAGAAAAAAAAAAGAATTTCTGTCTTTAATATATCTAGTAATTGTTACACTAGAACTTTTATTTTCCTCTGTAGTTTTTTAGAAAAAGCAGCCTACCTTGGATTTGTAAAACAAGGAGAAACTTTCTGATGTCTCTGTGCTTATGTGTCTTATAGATATGGTTGGTGTCACGTGTGTGTGTAAATGAAACACGAAGCATGCTCATTCCCTTGATCTCTTTGAAGTAAAAGGGAAAGGATCGCAGTGCTGCTGGCTCATGGTTGTAGATGGAAGGGTCTGTCAGCACACGCTGAAAGCCCCCATTTTCACAGATTTATAACTAATAATCCAGATGCAATCCTTGGAAGTATTTAATATGCAATAGGTAGCACCTTAACTAATTAGTCTGCATATGAAGGGTTTTCTGATGTATTTAATAAGAAGTGTAGAAGTTTTTCAAGCATTAAACTAGAGTTGACATTTTATTTCATTTTTTTTCCATGTCAAAAAATCCACTCTTACTGGAATTGAAGTCTGTAACAAATGATACATGGGGCCTATCAATCTCCGATCTTCCAGGTGGTTTGTATTTTGAGGTACAAAAGAAAAATGCTGCAGATCTAGAAATGTATATATTTAGCAGGTATTTGAAAGATACAAGCATTATTTATAACTGAAGAGTATTACACTTACTAAATAAAATGCTCTAGTAACTTGTATACATTTTTGCAGGTACAAACTCAAAAGTATGTAAGCATTATATAATGTGACAGTTGTGTAATTTATGTACTCTGATGCATGAATCAGAATTTTTATATAATATATGATTATTGGTTTATTATAGTTGATTAAAGTGTTTAATCTTAATTTGGTTGTCATAATTTCTTATTGCAGATAAAACAGCATGAATATTCATTTGTACATGAGCCCTCCTTGTCTTTTAAAAATACAGTACTTAGGGTGCCTCTTATTATTTGATGTACCACAGCAAACATTCTGAAGCCCTGTAGACTCACTTCACTATGAAAAGAGTTTTGAAAAGGAAGGTTTGTACTTTAGCATGGACACTGTTTAGCAGCCCTTTGTGTATAAGACATCCCCTCACCCGGACAGAACTTACCGTTTGGTAGAAAATTACATCTGCGTTTTTATACAAAGGCTAAGACCTATGCTTAGTGCTTTCTCTTTACGCATTATTTCATTTATTCTTCACAACAGCCCTCCAAGGTAAGGACTGTACAAGCTTTCAGAGGAAATTTAAGACAACTAACAAAATATCTATTTGTGGAACTCGAGTAGAGTAGAGTTGGCAAAACCATAGCATTTGTCACTACTTTTTAGCGTCTACCTCATGGCAGAGACCTCTAACTCATGCCCACTTCCAGCCCTCTCAGCCTACAGTCCAGGTGCACGCCTATCCATCCCAGATGCTGTCGGAGGGAAGCAGGGATCTAAGGGCCCGGGATGATGGTGTGGGTGTGGGTGTGGCAGTGTGTTGAGCAGTTGTATTATTCTGGGTTATGAGACATGATCCACACGTATTAGCCATGAAAATAAGTCATACACACTTGGAACAAGGGAGTTTCCTGCAGGCCAGAACACCTTCCTGGTCCCTAATTGCCCTCAATTTTAGAGGCAGTGTCTCTCTTCACTTCCTCTGGTATTTCTCTAGATTGTTCCCCTTACTGCCTGTCCCCAGCACACATGTTTGTTTTCCCTTGGTCTACTGAGACAAAGATATTTGAGGTAACTTGGGAGTAGAGAGTTATTATTCTATTAAAGTGGCCATTTTCCACACAGGTTTGTTCTAATGCAGTGCCTCTCTCAGAAGTGTTTTTGTTCAGCTTTTCAAAGTAATGGGCTTGTAGGATGCCCAGCATTCTGCATTTTCCCCAGATAATTTTACATGATAACACAGAATGTCATGCTTTGACAGTTTTATGATTATACAGAGTTAATATTTACAAGCAACATTCTTATAAAGCTATAAATACATGAACTAGAAGTGCTTGAGTCTGTTCTTATACCCCTGAAATTTGATTCTTAAAATTTCCAGGGTTTCATCACCTGTTAGACCTACTCAAAAGCCAGAACGCAGGCGAGGAAGCACGAAATCCAGTTTTTCTCTCAGAGGTATTCAGTGGCGTGTTGTGCTCAAATGTGAGGTATGGTCCACTTTGTTACTCATGTTAGTACCAAAGTTTGCAGATGATTTTTTTGAATAAACTGGAGGAGAGTAAATATGGTCACAGCTCTGTCACAATGTCCCATTCTCTTGCGCGCTGGTGAGTGACAGGAGAGCGTGTGGGACTGAGGCTGCGGTTATCTGCAGTTCCCAGCAAACTTTCTCGTTTGTGCCACGACCTTCATGCAGGGATTGCAGACTCAAATGTTTGCAGAGCCAGGTGAGTGCGGTGGCAGAGCAGGTGGGCCCAGGTGTAGGAGAGCAGGGGTTACTGAGGACGGTGGCGGTCCAGAGGGCCCACTGCCTCCGCTTCATGGCGGCAGCAGCTGCTCAGCCCCACCTCATGGTGGCCAGATGGAGATGGATGCAAGGCCAGCGTTGCTAAACCTGATCATCTCAGAGACTGACAATACAGATTTTTATGTGAAATATGATCTCCAAATGTCGGCAACTGATTCTTTAAAAACAAGCAAGCAGACAAAACACGCAGGCCATGAGTGTGCAGTCCCTTCCTTGGTGAGTCACTCTTTCCCAGGTACCATCCTCATCATCAGAACAGTGCGGAGTGTAGTTGTTTACGTGCCCCACAGATGATCTTGTGTTTAATCGAAACGTGGCTTGGCCAAGAGGTGTGCGGGGCACGTGTGCTGTGTAAGATGGAATCACAGCTCAAGACTCTCGGGAAGGAGTGGGGAGAGGATACGGAGTAACTATTCAATGACTATAAATTTCAGTTAACATGAGTTAGTTCTAGAGACCTGCTGTGCACCATGGTGCCTACAGTTAACGATACTGTATTGTGCACGTAGAAATCTGTGACGAAGGTAGAGCTCATGTGAAATGTTCATACAGAGATAAAGAAAAAGCCTTTCTCAGGTGCCTACCCCTGAGCCTGGCAGTGCAGATACCTTTCAGAGGGAGAACAGCACGGTGGATCTGAGTTACAGTCCAAGGGCCACTGCTCTGGTGTTCAGAGCCTTTTAGAATGTTATCTAGGATCCGATACATACCCTTTTGTGGCAATTATGATATTTCAATATCTTATTTATGATGGTCTTGGCTTTTGGTAAAAAACTGTGTAAAAACTATTAGTGTCCCAAAGATCAGTTTAGCACTTTATACTGTCCTGTGTTAAGGTCAAATCACATATGGTATATAACAACTTCCAGTCATCCAAAGTCAATGTGTTTGTGTGTGAATTTTTTTTAGGATATAAAATACGTATTTCAGTTGAAATGGTCATTGATTCTGTAGTTTTGATTTTGTACATCAGCCATTTAACATTCTGCCGTACTTTTGGACTCCAGCCAGATCAGGAAAGCTGGATGGTTAGATCACTGGTTCTCAAAGAGTTGTCCCGAGAGCAGCAATGGCAGTATCACCTGGGGACCTGGGAGCTTGGAAGAATGCAAACTCTCAGGCCCTACTCCAGACCTACTGCATCAGAAGCCCTGGGGATAGGGACCCAGAAAGCTCCATTAACAAGCCCTCCTGGTCTTTCAAATGCACATTCAAATCTGAGTACCAATGAGATAGAGGACCCCCCCCCTTTTTTTCTTAGTTTAATGTACTTTAGAGAATCCTTTAACTTCATGTAACTTTCCTTGCCAGTCCTGAATTTATTTATGAACCGGTTTTTTTAGTTTTTTGATGAAAAGAATATTTTGTGTTTTAGAGAAACAAGTCTGATGACACTTCACGTAGATAGAATGCTTGTAAGATATGCACAATGCACTATGCAGAGTAGATACGTAGTTAATACTGTTGGCTCTTTGATACGATGTTTTGTTTGTGCAGTAAGATGTGCTGTTGTGATGGGGAAGACAAAAATGCACATAGGCCTTAATGTGAAACTGCCAGGATGTCTTTTTTTCTGACATGGCAGCCAGACTTGATTAAGGAGGGCATCTTTCTCAGCCTCACGGGGGCCTTGAAAACTGAGATAACAGATACTAGTGTAGAAAGGAAACAGAATGCAGCTACATATGGAATGTGGTAGAATAAAGTTTTTGAATGTATGTGTGAAATTGGGCAATGAACCTTAGTATTACAAGTGAAGCCAACTTGTGACTTGAGTGAGAGGTTTTATTTAACAGGCACTTCGTAACTTTGCTAGTTACAATCATTTTGTCAAATAGTTCATAAAAAGCTACCATTATTTTCACAATCAAAACTGAGTCGAGTTGTCATTTCTAGGGAAATCAAGAATGAAATGTAAGAGTCTCGGTAGATCTTGCATCAGATACTAGAAACACTGGGCGATGAGGAAAACACCATTACGTATTAGGTTAAAAATAAGATAATTTGCTATAGAATAAGGATGGTAGGAGAGAGGACCATCAATAGCAGAGTATTTTACTGGTTTTTATTCCTCGGTGGAATAATGGCTAGAACATTTAACAGTGTAAACTGGATTCAGAGACATCACACTGGCAAACGTTGTTGGGGGTTTTGTCTTGTTTGTTTCAGTCATCACTCAAACCCTCAGTGGAAACTTCAGTGCCAAACATTTGATTAGCCTCTTGAAGAAAGGAAACTAGGCAGCACAGGTCGTTAAAATCACAGCTGATTCCGAATCCTCAACTTGAACTTGTGCTTTGCACCTCCTTCAGCAAAATTTTGCTACAGTTAGAGAGTAACTAAATTGGCTTATGAATTTCCTTTCCTTTCCTAGTGGTGAAGGAGACATTCATGAGGGGGAAATGGGTAGAGAAGGCAGCAGTGGGCCAGGCTCACAGGAAAACTAGTTGCCAGCTTCAGATTAGGTTATAATCTGAGACCCTATAGGATGAGCACTCTTTTGAAGAAATAATAATTTGTCATAAACAGTTGACTGATCCAATAGCCATATTTAATGTTTTTATGTTTACATTTAAAGATTTCTTACTAATATACTGTTATTGAACATCTTTCATGATTTATAAGCTGTAAAATATTTTAATCCTTGACTCATTTGTTTACCAAGCTATTCACTTAATGCTATATAATATGTAGCACTTGAGACCATCTGTTAGGAATACTTGAATAATATGCACACTGTGAAGATATGTACAGCAAATAAAGCAGAAAACACATGAAATATTCAGGAAGAGTTTGTGAAGACAATCCTTGTGTTTTAATTTAAAAAAAAATGTGGTCTGAAATCTAGCAGGAAGTCTTTCCAAAACCTGAAGCTCTTTTCTTATTCTGGGCAAATTGCTCTGCTGAGTGACATTAAGATGTCACTTTGACTTCAAGCGAATAGATTTTAAATAAAAATATTGGCATTAGCGCTAATTAGAACTGTGCTTCTGAGCATCCTTCATTAAGTGTGAGAAGTTGCTGCAGAGTATCAGCCACAGCCGCATGGGACGCGGGGAGAAGCAGGCTGTTCTGTGAAGCGGGCCAGAGAGGGAGGCTGGGACTAGGACAGCCTGGGTGTCTTGCGCTCATCCCTGGAGGACGGATTTGGGGGGAGCATCAGGTTGAAATGGGTAGTCTTGGAAACCCTGAGCTGGGTGCAGCAGAATCCTAGGTCTCGGAGGATACTTTAATCCTGTTGGAGGTTGAGGCTATTTGTTTATTTCTTTCCTCTGAATTGGTGGAGGATGGGGGCATGGTGGCACCATGGGTGGGTCTCCCCAGAGCAGGGGACCTTGTTGTGAAAGGCTGAAAGGTTTCCTAAGTCACTTAGCTGCATGTAGACACCTGGATTCTTAGTCCACCCACCTGTTAGCCGAGAGTGATTCTAAGGAGCTTCGCTCACTCCCAGGAGGCTTGTTGTCACTTAAGGGTCACACCACCTGATGAGCGGTAGCCTAGACTCCTGTCATGATGCCACCTGCCTCTAAGAATGTGCCAGAATGGTATATACATGGGACAAAATGTAGTTCCCACCGCGCCATTGTCTGGGCAATGGTAAGTCAATCCTGTTACTCACCCTTTAGTGGTACCTTATCTAACTGCTTTCGGTTCTCGTGTTCTGATGTCTAAACTAGGTGTCCTCGGAGCCAAACTTTCTCTTTGTTTAGTGATTGTTACCTTTTGATCTCACCATAGCAGGAGTAACCTCGCTCATTGGGTGGCCCTCAAACCCCAAAGGCACGTCTCCTGTCAAAAGCCTTAATAAGACCACAGCAATGTACATCTTAATTTCTGATTGCCTATTGCATAGAACTCACTATTTAGGGATATTGGCGTGTTATTTCAACCTTTTGTCTGATCCTTATTCTTTTAACATTATCACAGACACCCTAGGTATTTATTATCGTCCACCTAAAATAATGTGGGACTGTACCTTCTGTTGATTCCCACAGACTGGCCAATCATTTTATAAATGCCTTTCAATTGTCTTTGTGCTGAGTTCTTCCTATTTGTGGAGGGAATCAACGTGTTGAATGAGCTTCACCTAAGTTTCTCTTTCGTTTGTCAATCAATAGTGTTTGGCATTCCATAATGACGAAATAAATCTTACTATGCATGGTAAATTTACTCCTACCTTTATTATTTTTATATCCATATTCCTCTTTGTCGTGACTCATTTATTTCATCATTTTGAATTGTATGTACGAGGGTGAGTCAAAAATGATCCGCACTTGGCTGTAGAATTTATACGAGTTTTAATATAACCAGAGGGCGGATAATTATCGACTCACCCTTGTGTCTTTGTAAATCACCTCAGATCTTTTGTGGGATGGGGCATCGTATGAATACATTTTTTATCTGGCATTTCTTCCAATCCTGCTCATTCCACTGCATGCAAAGTGCCCCATCTGATCTTTGCTGACCTCTGGCAAACCCTCATCTTATACATTTATTTGTTCTTGTTTTTGAGTCTACTAGTTATTTAAAAAATTCCTGGCAAAGAGTTTGAGCCTCTAGTCATTGTAGCCCCAACACTGATGTGTAGCACAGTGCCTGGAATTTAGTTGTTACTCAATAAATATTTGTTGAATGATCAAATTATTTTTTATTAAGATCCATATGATCATTAAGAATATCTGTTATAAACAGTGACATTATCTTCTAAGGGAGCCAGCCCCTTTGAGATGAATAAAAATAAAGTTTTTTAACAAGCAGTGGAAGTTGGGTCTAGAGGAGACATGATTGCTACCAAAAGCTTGCCAGTGTAAACTAGGAACAGGTAGAAATAACTGCTCATCTTAAATTATGGGTAGTCTACCAGAATTTAAGAAGCATGCTTAGTCAGTTTCATGCCTTCCTTTACTTTAGCAAGGACTTGTCATCTGCAACTCTCCACATTTGTTTCCTGGTTTCTGTGCCCTGCTCATCTGTATGCAAGCCCAGCAGAACCAAATTGCTGGTCACCTTTGCTGCCCTCCCACTTACAGTTCACGTGCCACATTCTGGGTCCTCAGTAAATGCCTGTTAGAGGAGGGAGGGGAGGGAGAAGTTTAGAGGCTGGTGCTTTGAAATATGGTGTAAGAAGGTTTTACTTTTTTGTTGTATGTGATTCGGATGGCAGCATGCTGAGATTTTAATTATCTGTACTTTAAAATATTGCAACCATGGCTATTACGAAAACACTTTCCATTGTCCTTGATGAAGGGAGGAGCTCCCATGTTAATTTGGCTTATATTTGTAATTAATGGGAAAGAAAGAAACCTTGAGTGGTCCCTAATGGAAACAGGGAGTACATAGGTACACATTTGTTTAGGAGTCTTATGGAAACTCTAGATATAAAAACAGTTTTCTTAATTATATCATGATGCAAAAATAAATCATTTTGATAAGAATACCAAGTACGATAGGCTTTTCTAACTGAAGTGCTTTCTTTAATATATATGTCTTTCATTGAATAGTCAGAAAAAATGGGTCCAGAATAAAACCTCAGTGTGTGTGGTAAATAGATTTCATCTGGAGTGTTTAATTGCTCAATCAACAGTTGCTGCAATGTCAAGGAAGTTGGTGAAGGCTCATCTGGGTTCTGCCATCCACCCATCTTCCTTCCATCCTTCCATTCAACAAACTGAATACCTGCTCTGTGCAAAGCACTGTTCCAAATGCTAATGACAGAGTTGAGCAAGATAGACAAACGGAAATAGGGCCCTGATCCACCAGTGATGTCTACCAAGGGTTCATGAAGTCCATGCACACACACGCCTATTTTTTAAGGACCATGTTTTAATCTTTTAAGGCCTGTTCAAGTTGAAGTAACCAGTTAAGTACTCTCAAGTTAATCATAGCAGCACCAACTGATTGTACTTGAGTGTTACCTTCTTGTGAGTGAGAACTTCATGTCATCTGACAAATACTGATCCTAGGCAATGAGGTAATAGTAGATGTACCTGGTAGCATAAAGAACTAATGATGAGCTCACATGCAGTTTTTTCACGACTCTCTTTGTTAACCCATGAGTTTAATTTAAAAAAATATATATAGTTGAAACCTGGGAGGTGTTCCAAGCAAGACTGGAACAACCACAGAATTATCTCCAGTATAGGGACAATTCTTGGACAATTAAAGGTTGTGATGCAAATGGTCTATGTTATCCTTTCCTGCGTCGCAGAGAACTCATTTTCATTCTCCACTTGGATTGCAGCCATATCATTGAGAAATGAAAGATGAATTAAGGTAAATTTTATTTAAGAAAACTTCATCAACATTTATGACACATGAGTTTTTGGTTTGGAGAAAAATAAGTACCAACTGCTGAATGGATTTAAAATTGTGTATAAAAGGAATTATTTTTACCAGTAGCTTCTAAATTGAATAAACTAACTGAAAAATTTTCATACTCAGAATCTAATGAGTCTGATTTAGCTTTTTAATTGAGAATAATTACCTTCAAAAGATGAAAAACAAACATCAAAGCCATGGGAAAGAGGTGGGTCAGTCAATAAATAGACTTAAGGCAACTGAATTCCATTTGGGAAAAAACACAAGTTCAAATCCATGCCTCACTCTTTATACCAGAATTAATTCTATATGGATTAAAATTTTAAACATAAAATATGAGATGTATCAAAGCAATGAGGGAGTTTGGTTTACAGCAGAGAAGTCCTTTCTATTCAAGTCACAAAACCCAAAGCTATAAAGGAAAAGATAGATATATTTGACCACTTTTAAAACATTTGAACACCACCAAAAAATCCAATAAACAAAATCAAAAGGCAAATGGCAAAAAGGGGAATAGACTGCAGCACAAATGACAGACAAGGTCTGATTTCTCTATAATTATAAAAAGCCCTCATATACCCATAAGGAAAAGACCATTAGGAAAACAGAAGGCAGGCAGAAGAAAAAATCCAAATAGCTTACTATGAACACCTGCAAATTAGAAAAGACAAAGAAGATGCCATGTTTTACCTATCAGGTTGCTCAGCTGTGTTAAAGCACAGGCTTCCCAGGAAAAGGGGACATGGACACTAAATCATTGGGGGTGTGACTTGAAACAGGTTCTTTGGAGGGCAATTTTGTAATATCTATGAATATCTTAAATGCACATCCCTTTTGATCCAGCAATTATATTTCAGGAATTGATCTTACAAATATTCTGGAAAGTGTATACAAACATGTATTTGTCAGGATGTTGACTGCAACATTGTTGATAATAACAAAATGCTAGAAATTGGCCACTAGTCAAACACTTCATGGTGTCTAATGGAATACTATGCAGCGAGTAAAAAGCATGAGATCCGTGTATAAGCTGGTATGCCAAAATACCCAACCACTTAGTTAAGGGAGAAGAAAAAGGCAATAGAAAAATATAGAGTGCTCTAGTAATTTACATTTTAAAATATGTGTAGGTATGTATGCATTTGTAGTAACATTTCTGGAAGAATATTGAGATGATGGTTATTTCTGAAGAATGTAACTGGGTTTGCATAGGAGACAGATTAGTTTCTCATAAATCCCTTTGGGTTCCTGTGCCATTTTCAGAACTGAATAAGGTACCTCTTTTGATTAATTTAGGAATATTTGACTATTAGCCTGGTTTTAGACTTCTGCCACCTTTATATAATTTGGGGGTCTCTATCAGAGCCTCAAGTAAATCACTGCCCTGCTGAGGTGAGTGACTCACCATCTGGTCAAGAAGAGGAGTCAGGCTCCTCCATTTGCAAAACCACCAGCTTTCCCACTCGCACACCTGGCATCCAGAACACGTGGGGCCCTTCCCATTAGAGAACAGAATCCCCGAGATCCAGGCTCTCCGTGAAGACTGATGCTGCTTCTGCTGGAGAATCAGTGAAAGGTGCTGCCCATCATGTTTCTTATGATACATTTCCAGTAGAATTCAGTCCAGGAATTTCTTTTTTAACTTTCTATAGGAGTTGGACAGTGAAGTTCTAGAACTGACTTTCTTTACCATATTGCTTTCTTTGCCTGGAACCTTAGCATCAAAATCAGTGTTCAATTCATAACTGGCTTTTTAATAACTATTTTAATGATCTGCTTGTGACCAAGATATTTACAGAAATTTTTTTTTTGAGAAACCGTGACATCAGTGTAAATTGTAAAGAAAGGAACAGACTTGATGCTACTCTGACTAGAACCTTTCTGTCCTGTAGGTGAGATGAAACCTTTAAGGTATGTTTTCCTTCCAGGAAAGACAGTATCTCCTGCATGCTATTCTTGCCAAAGATAATTTAATTTTAATCTAACCATGGGAAAGCAATTAGACAAATCCAGAATGTAGTTTATTCTAGTCAGTTATCTTTTAAAACCTCAATGTCATGAAAAACAAGCGGCAACAAGAAAAAAAGGTTGCTCCAAATTAAAATATTCTCCTGAGATATAACCAAATGTATTCAACTATATTATTGCCCAAATAGTAGATTCTGGATTAGGAAAATAAGGACAAAAAAAAAGGATTTGGGGGAAAATTGAGAAAATTATATATGAACTATATATTAAATAAAATTAACATTAATTTTCCCAGGTATGTTGATGGTTATGGCCTTATTATTAGGAAATGCATGTTAAAATATTTAGAAATGAAGCATTTTGGTGTTTGCAACTTATTTTCGATTGGCTCAGGGAAAAGGTTACAGCTAGAAAGCTAAAGCAACTGTAATACAATGTTGACAATTTGTAAATCTAGGTGAAGGATATATGGGCATAAAGTGTATTTTTCTTTCCAGTCTAGGGAAGTTTGAAATTTTTAAATTAAAAAAAAATGGAGAGAAAAAATCTAATTCGACTCATAAAATCATACGGTTTGAGAAACAGACTCACAGACGTAGAAAGCAGACTAGTGGTTGCCAAGGGGGAGGGGAGGTTGGGGAGGGATGGAGTGGGAGTTTGGGGTTAGCAGATGCAAACTATTCTGTATAGAATGGATAAACAATAAGATCCTACTGTACAGCACAGGGAACTATATTCAATATATCCTGATAAACCATAATGGAAAAGACTATCAAAAAGAATATATATACATACATAAAACTAAATCATTTTACTGTACTGTAGAAATTAGCACAACATTGTAACTCACTATACATCAATTTTAAAAACAAATACCATATGCTAACACATATATATGGAATCTGAAAAAATGGTACAGATGAACCCAGTGGCAAGGGAAGAATAAAGACGCAGATATAGAGAACGGACTTGAGGACACAGGGAGGAGGGGAAGGGGAAGCTGGGACCCAGTGAGAGAGTAGCATTGACATATATACACTCCCCAAATGTAAAATAGATAGCTAGTGGGAAGCACCTGCGTAACACAGGGAGATCGGCTCGATGATGCGTGATAACCTAGAGGGGCAGGATAGGGAGGGTGGGAAAGAGGCTCAAGAGGGAGGGGATATGGGGTTATATGTATAAATACAGCTGATTCACTTTGTTGTACAGCAGAAACTGGCACAACAGTGTAAAGCAATTATACTCCAATAAAGATCTGAAAAATAAAAAGACCATACTGTTCGTAAACAGATAGCTACAGCAAAAAAAAAAAAAAAAAAAAAAATTAAAAAGAAGAAAAAAGACTTTCTTAGGTTAGGCCCCTTTGTGCCATCCTCCTGATTTGACATTTATCCCTTATTATTCTCAGGTGAGGACATTCTCTTAGTACCATCCCTGCCATTCCTAGTTCCTTTGACCTCTTTGGACTGAAAGCAGGCTGTCTAACAGGCAGTGCCTCCATGGCCTCCATTTCTATACTCTGGTCTGCCAGCCTCCTGGACCTGCCTCCTTTACACCTCATCCCTGTGAAGAGTGTTTCCATCAGGCTCCCAGGTGGCTTGTTTTTCTCAACCTTTGCCCCCGACCCCTTTAGCTCCCCAGGTGTCTCTGCTTTCAGACCTCGCCCCCTCCCCCTGCCTTTGTCTAATTAAACTGAAGTGGTGCCACCTGGCCAAGTCTTCCTTCCTGGGCCTCTCTGGGTGGGTGTTCCCTTTTGCCCCTCGGGGGCTGTCATGAATTTCTCATCAGCATCTTTGGCCTTTCCTGCCCGCCTTTCCCCCAAGCTGGCTCAGTGGTAGCCCCAGGTGTCCAGTTTTTAGCTGTGATGGAAATTGCTGGTTGCCTTTTCAGAAACCAGGAAGACCTGATTGGGAGTGCCCCATGCCTTTGCAGACACAGATTCCAAACATGGGTGCCGGGTAGGTGTTTCCAAAGTCAGTCTGATTGCTCGAGCTGGGGCATGTGTGTGTGTGGCTGGAAGGGATGCCTTTGCCTCTTCCTCCCTGGGGGCCCTCCTGCCCCTTCTCACCCTGGTGTTGACCTTTTCACTTTCTCACTTTGAAACTTAATGCCAAAAGCTTTCCTATCATTCCACTGGAATCCCCAGGACCTCCAAAACAACACCCAAAACAAATAAATCTTAAACAGTCAAGGCTAATTTAATGATTTACGTTCTGAGTCCATTCAAGCAAGGAAGCAGACCCACGGATCAATTCTTACCCGGATTTCCCAGATTTGAGCTGTGATCTTGCCAATGGGGTTGGATCCTTACTATAGTATAAAGTGTACTGTGAAGAGAAATGAAAGCTGGAAAATTGTGGGGACCAAGAGACAGTCATGCTTTGGGCCAGAACGTGCAATCTACAACTTATTGCTGACCTTGGAGAAATACTTCAGCAAATGAGCAGTGAACACAGGATACAGGTAACGAGGTAGAAGTCACACTGCCTTCTCCTCTTGACTTGGGTATTCTTCCTTAAAGTTTCCAACAGCTGAGAAGCAGAGATGGATAAAGATGGATGGAGGATCCGAAAAACTGAGTTCTAGCCCTGATCTGGTCAATGATGAGCTTTGTAATTTTGTTCAAGTTCTCAACACTGATTGTGTGTTTCCCCATTTCAGAAACTGAGGAAGTGGGTTGGAGGGCTGGTATATTTGATGATCTCCAACAATGCCCCCCGGCCCTCAAACTCCATGTCTGGTGTTTTACATTCTTCCTCTCTCTGTTTTACAAAATGCCTTTTAAACATCGAGAGGCGGTCTTAAGTGTTTTTCGTAACTCGAGTAGCTCAGTTTTGAGCGGTCAACCCTGATCCGAACCCAGGGCTAAGATAATACAAAAGGAACCCTGTGAAAATCAAAGACCGCAGCATGGGGGAGACACCTGCAGAGGATCGACACCCAGGTGTCTTCCTTATTGATCTGAAACTCAGGGGAGACTCTGCAAACACCCTTGGACGCCCATGCTTGTGTGTCTGCATTCTACATCACAGAGCCCTGCCTGGTTTCATCACCTCTCCCTAAGTGTTTGACAAGGTTGACTTTGATCTGAGCCCGAAATCCCAAATCAAAGTGATCATTTGTTTAATATTGTCACACATCCGGAAAGTCTAAAACCCAAAACAGAATAGAAAGCACTATAACAAAGATTTTTCTTTCTAGCCAATTAAGGTCATTAAGGAACACTTTGCTGATTCAAATAGCTGCCTATGCTTAGAATTGCTGAGTTTCCCCAGCAACAGGTTACAGAAAAAGTATACTAAGAAATCATGAAACAGGGCAGGAGGAAAGTGCAAAGTTATAAAGAAAAGTATGACCAAGTAATTCCTTGGCCAAGAACATAATTTAATCTAAACAGAAGGCAGATTTAAAACATGGATCTAAGGAATGAGATGAATTTTAAATTTGGAGACGTATTTGCTAGCACACGTTCTGGTTACCACGATAAGAACAGAGTTGAGAATTCTAGCGCTAGTGAAGCTGGTATCATTTTAAAACCACATTCCCCCTATTTTACTAAGCATTCACTTCCACAGGTGTATGTCTCTATAGAGAGGCAGCAACTCCCACTCTGCTTCCAGAAGGAAAAAGCCTTTGGAAGCTTCCAGCTTCTCTCTGCCCCCTCCCCTGCCAAGAGGGGGCGTGGCTTAGCTGATTGGCAGGTTTGAGAAGGGAGCTGCAGGTCCTTGACTCCTGGGCAGCTTGTCCACAGGATGCAGGCGTTCTGGGGCATCTCAGTCAGGCAGGAGCTCGCAGGCTCGCATGTGTAGGGGGACCTCTCCAGTTGACCAGAGCTGCCCATGACCGGAAAGCCACTTCCATCTAATTTAGGGTGAAGGATTCAGAAGCCCACTCTATTCACAATGCTGCCATGCCCTCTAATGTAGCTTTTTCTTGAATGAAGCTGATACTTTTGTCTCCAGTTGTCTGACTCCTCTGTGTATCTCAGGTAGGGAAGAAAGGGGTGATATTTGTTGTGGTCACTGTGATTTCAATACGTTTAGGTACAGGGAGCCAGGCTCATTTCCAGGAACTGAGTCTGTAAAGAAGGCTGAGACTTGGTCTCTGTCCTGAGAAAGCTGCAGTCTAGGATTACGAAATTCAATTTCGTTAGTTTTAATTGTGGGTGGGGTTCTTCCTGGTTCTTTTTATCTCTTTGGGTGTTATCATTGTGTCCTGTAAATAAGTAAACAGCAGTTATGTTTCTAATGCAAATTATGCCAGAGCTATTTTGGTCCTCTCTGTATTGCTGTTGGGTTTTAACAGCTCACATAGAGCAAATTTGATTGTGTTTATATTTAAACCTTCTTAACAAGGGAAACAGAAGGATTAGATTCAATAAAAACAGGAGCAGCATTCTGAATGTGTTTGAACAAGTTTTCCCCACTGATAAATAGAACTAGGGAGTATCATTTTCAACTAGACTGACAAGAAAAAAGTCATCAGTTCCCCTAAAGAATTTGTACAATGCTCCAGGCAAGTTACAGCTGGATCCTCTTAAGGAAATCAATCTTTCCTAGAAAATGACTAAGACTATTTAAATCTATGAAGCTTTTCAGTAAATTTATTCAATTAAAAGGATTTTCAATATTTTAGAAAATATTAAATTACCCATAATATTCTTGCAATGGCAGAATGGAAAACAAAACACCACATACACCCAGCAGCCCTGCTCCAGAGCTGACAGCCTATGTGTCAGCAAAGCCTTTCCAGCCTTCAGACAAGTCTCGTGCAGATTGATGCAAGTTACTCTGGTGTGCGAATGCTGACAAATTTACTTATCATTCATGATAATCACTCCTGCTGCTTTAGGGAAAAATTTTTTTAAGTACCTAAGTGTTGGGGGATTGTATTATGCCATACTGAAAAGGAAAAAAACAACTTCTGTAATGACAAGGCAAACTCAGTCAAGACCCTGGAACAGATAATCATAACATGCTCTTATTAGAGTAAATTCTCTGTGTCCAGAGTGTATTTCCTCTCAACCTGGGACTCTGACTTTTTAAGTCACTTGAAAAAGTTCACTTTACAGACTATGCTTTGGATTTCTACTTATGTAAGTTTCATTTTTCTTTGAATTTGACAAAACATCATAGTAGAAAGATTGTCTTATTTTTCCCACCCCAGAAGTGCATTCTGGTGACGGGAATACTGAGCTGAATGGATGGAAGAATGCAATAGCTAGAAAGGCAGTTCTCATCCGTCTTGCCTTGCCAGTAGGTGGAATTCACCATTTAAGAAGTATAATAAGATTTTGGCTTTGCCTTTTGGTGTGTAGTAAGTCAACTATAAAATGGGGAGAATCACCTTTCAGGTCTGAAGATGAACACAAAGAGTTTTTAAAGCCTGTTGAGTTTCCCAGGAAAAGCGATTGTGTTAATTCTGGAAGCACTCATTGGCCTCAGAGCAATGAAGTATCATTTTCCATTCGGCTGAGGAGAAGAAAGTTGGACGATGCCAAGTGTGGGTGAGGACGTAGGAATCGCTGCATCTTCCTACCCCACCTATGAGACCAGAAGGCAGTGCCATGCGCAGTAAGCACCCCTTGTGACTCAGCAATTCTGCTTTTCAAGGTATATCCCAAGCAGATGCTCATACAGTTTTCTGCAGGACTGGTACAAGGACGTTAATTGCAGTATTGTTCCTCTTAGTGGGACTCGGAAGCACCTGGGGAGAGCGGGCATGGGGGGTGGGGGAGGGGGAGGCATACCACAGGTGGGGTGAGGCAGTCGGAAATAGAGTAGATATCTACACTTGAGAAACCTAGTCCTGACAAAAGCAAGACAGAATTAGATCTATATAATAGCACATTTACGTAAATGAACAATTCTTGCATGCACAACAACAGTACGCAGTTTACAAGAACACATACAAACAAAAGTTTCGAGTCAGTTGGAGTGATTGCATGTGGTAGGGGTGGGAGTGGGAGTAGGGAATAAAGAATAAATAAACAATGTAATTAGAAAATATGAAAAGGGGGGTCATGCAGGGAACAATAAATAACATATGGCGTAATGCTGTCCTGTGAACTCTGCATCTCAAGTACCGCCGCTCCCCCAACTGTAACACACATGCACTCACACCCACACAGGATTGCAAGGTGGTGACATATGGGCCAAATCAGGGCCTCAGAGATATTTTGTTTGGCCTAAGCAATATATACAAATGGTTTGAATTAGTTGCCAAGACTTAAAATCCAGCTTTTCAACTACTCTTAAAAGATCCCGCCAGCTTGGGCTGAGGGTCTCTCTCCCCAGCTGCCCCATCTGAAATAAGCTTTCAGTCTCCCAGCCCATCACAGCCCTCACCCTACCCCCATCCCTGACGGAGGATGAGGGTCCGCTCCCGCTTACTTCATATTGTATGCTGAACCAGACTCTTCTCCCATTCTGTCTCCTACCTGGGCCTTGAGCTGGTGCTGCCAGACGTAGATGTCAGCTTCCCTCCGCATCCTCTCTGCTGCCGTATCCTCTCAGAGGTTTGGTTCAGCCAGACCAAGTGAAGGAAAGGGAGGAACAGGGATAACTCCTAAAACTTTGGTTAAAGCATCTTGGGTGGCTGTGGGCCTTTCCCTGAAATGAAGGAGCCTGGGGTAGGATCAGGGGAAATTCTAGAGTCCCCCCTTTTCATCATGAGATGTATCAGATGCCCTTAGGAAATCCAGATGGCACAGTGAAATAAACAGTAGCTGTGTGAATGGGGAGCTCTAGGGAGAGGGGAGAGGTCAAGGTTGGAGAATCAACAGAAAGGCAACATCAACACAAAGGTGGTATTTAAAGTTCTTGGACTGGATGAGATGACACAAGGCAAGTGCAGAAATACAGAGGAAGGGAGAGTTTAAAAAAAAAGAAAAGAAGGTATGAAATAATCTCTGTTGAGAGGGGGAATGTGAATGAAATGTGAAAATTTAGGAGAATTCCCTGGCAGCATACTTTCATGTTTTTCCTAGAACAATATAGTCCATTGGATAGATCTCAAAAAAATCACATTAAGTGCAAAACGCATGCTGCAGAATGGCCTGTGTAGTATGGTAGTGTTTATGACTATTGAAAATAATGTTTATGATTATTGACAAGAATATGCAAAACAACGCAACGTATTTTTTTCGTGAATCTATGAGGCACAGCCTTTTGAGAGGGACCAGGGAGAGTGGGGCGGGGGAGGGGAACCAGGGAACTGTAGCACTCTCTAATGTTCTCTTTTATTTTTATGATTTTTAAAAAGCCTTTTAAAAATAAATAACTATGATACTGAGCAGTTTTAGTGAAAGTGCAGATGAAATTGGGAATATTGGAAATCTGTATAAGTTCAAATATAGCAATTTGTGCATAAGATAGATGTAAACTCTTCAGGGCATGGGTGATGGTTAATTTTGTGTCAGTTTCACTGGGCCATTTCGCAGGGTGTTTCCGGATGAGATTAGCATTTGAAGGGGTAGACTGAGTGAAGCAGGTTGCCCCTTCCCTAATGGGGGTGGACATCAGCCAGTTCACTGAAGGCCTGAACAGAACAAACGGGCTGCGTAAGAGGGAACTTCGCCTGCCTGACTGTTTGAGCAGGGACATTGGTCCTGCCCTCAGATTAGAATTTACACCATCAGCTCCCCTGTTTCCCAGGCCTTCACACTTGGACTTGGGCTCCACCTCCAGCTGTCCTGTGTCTCAAGCTTGCTGATAGCAGACTGGGGGACTTGTCTGCCTCCACAATCACTTGAGCCAATTTAAATAGACAGATGGATGGATAGATGCATACATACATAGATACATGGTTAGATGGACAGATAAATAAATACACCACATAATAACAAAATTATTGTCTTTGTCTTACTTTCAGCAAACTGAGAGCCGGGTCGCTCAACATGTCTTTTATTGTTGGTGCAAGTTTTTTTTTTCTTTCCTTCAAATGCATTTTCATCAAAGTAGTCAATGCAAATAATTTTAACATGTCAAAAATTGCTAAAAGGGACAAAGTTAAAACTAATAGTTCCATGCCCTCCTTGCCCACTATGGAGCCCTAATTTAGCTAGACGCCTTGTCTATTTCTTTCTTCTGAAACATGTCTGCATTTCTCTCAGTTAAATGTATAGTGCTCGCCATCAGATCATGATGTTTAGGCATTTTCTATTAGTTTTCTCTTGTGCAGGATGAGGCCAATTTTATTTTCTACTTACTTCCATTCTCCTCCTTCCCTCGCTCCCGCCCTCACTCCCGTCCTCAAAATATAGGTATACCACAATTTTAGGTTAAATCCAGATTAAATGTTTTAATTAGGATTATTCTATAAATCTTAGATTAGTGGGTCCTGGAGCCACATTACTGGGTTCAAATCCAGTTCTTCCCCTCGGTGGCTCTGTGAGCTGGGCGCTTCACTTCATCTTTCACAGCCTCCTAAAGCCTGATAGTTACAATGAGATTTGAATGCATTAACAAATGCAAAGCAGATAGAATATAGTTGGCTCTTCTTTTTTTAACTCATTTTGACAATATCTCTTTCAGGTGGAATATTTAGGGTATTACGGTTAAATGTAACTATCAGTATGGTTGAGATTAGGATTCTACTATTTTCTATTTATTTGTTTTCATATTGTCACCCTTTTTTAAACTTCAGTTTCTCTTCTTCTGCCTTCTTTTGATTTACTTACATATTTTTGAGAATTCCCTTTTAATTTTTCTATTGACTTTTTACCTATACTGCATTTTTTAAATGATTGCTCTAAAGATTACAAAATCCATTCTTTATTTTTTACAGGCTACTTAGAGTTAATATTGTACAATTTCTGTAAAATGTGGAAATCTTACTTATAGAAAACTATATCTATTAGTTGCTTAGTTTCTACCTAGCTGTCATCCTTTATGCTAAAATTTTCATATTTTACGTTTATATATATTATAAACTCTACAATATTATAACCTGCATTTTAAAGTCATATGTATTTTAAGAGAATGAAGAGAAATAATGATCTTACTATTTCTAATGCTTTTTGTCCCTTCTTGAAGATACAACTTTCCCTCCAATGTTTCCATTTCACTTGAAGAACTTCCTGTAGCATAATTACAAGTACTTTACAAACAAGCACAAAATGGTTGCATACGATGTTGTCATAGATCCTTGATATTAAATCCTTGATGAATTTGTTCTTTAGAGTGAATTTGTAATTTTCTATATTTTTAACCTTACAGTTTTCTTAATCCAAAGCTGCTTTGCTCTATCAGCTTTATGAACGCTTCACAGAGTCACCCACACATCTTGGAGTAGAGATTTCTAGGATTATGCAAGCATTTGTGAAGCAAATGTCTGTAGACCCACTATGTGCAGTAGACCCACTACCTGCACCAGGCATGCTGCTGGCCTCTGAGGATCCGGTGGTAGAGATGAGAGCAAAGTCCTTGTTCTTTGGAAGCCATGGGGCTTCCAGTCCAGGGGACGCTGGGGCTGGCATTGAACACACAATCAGATAACTGGGCAAGTGATTACAGGTTGTAGTAGTACATTTGGGAAGGAAAAGAACGGACCTCTGTGAGTCAGTAAAGTTGGAATCTATTAATACTTAAAATCCAGAAATCTGGAAGGGCTTCTCTGGGACGGTGACCTCTATGTGGGTCCTGAAGACGGAAGACTGAGCCCAGTGGTGGGGGAAGGGCAGACGGAACAGCACGTACAAAGGCTCAGGGCAGAAAAACAGTTTGACAAGTCTTTTCATTCAGTGCTTTGGGCGGGCTGAAGGCAAGTGGTGGAGACTCATGAAGACAGCCATTTGGAGAGAAGGAGCTCACACCCCCTCCTTTCTTCCCAGCCTGCCCTTGGTAACTGCATTTGTTACTCAAAGTCATTCTTGATCTTCTCGTGGCTGGATCTCATGGGGAAATCCCAGTGGGAAGAGGGGAAAGGTGTGGTTTGAGTGGACAGTGGGGTTTGACTTGGCCCCATACCTTCCTGGGGAATACCCTGCTTTGAAAAATCCCCCCGGAAATGACAGATGCTTTCTTCAGATGGCATCGCGATACAATGCTGTTGGTTGCTTATCGATGAAGCAAAGTAACCCCCAGGGCTCATCAAAGGCAGTGAAGACATGAGGTTTGATTGTGCTAACCTGCTTGGAGGGGGGCAAGATTGGCCACATCTTGCAGTGAACCTTCCAGGTGACCTTGGGCAAGTTCCTTCTTAGAGGTAAGTTGTTGTCAATGCACATTAGCCAGGCCCCTGTGTGGGTTTCTCGAAACCCATTTCTGGACCACAGAGACAACCCCAATAACCCCACATCCATCAGAGAACAGAGAAGAACATTTCAAAGACAAATTTCAAAGTATTTGACGGGAGCTTCTAAGCCATCAATACTCAGTGACAGCCGATCTTTAGCTCTGTCTTAAAAACCACAGTAAAGTAGGCCAGGAATTTAGCACGTTTTCTTTATTTTTATTTGTGGGTATGCAAACAGGTGCCAGCCACTCCTGGGAAACTGATGTCATTGAACATCTGTGCTCTCCTTCCTTTTAAAAATAAGTAAGCAAATCAAATCCTGAAAGCAAAACTCTTCCCCAGGTTATCTCTTGTATCTCGTAGCACCCTCCTTTGCTGACCTTTCCTTGGGATGTGACAACTTATATTTATCAGCGCCCCAGTGCAGGTTTTATTCATGCAGGTTTCATTATTTATTTGACTTTTGCTTTCTTCTGACCTTTTGCTTCTCCAAAGTTTCTCTGTAATCTTTGCTTTGGCCTCAGCATTGTGGGCTTCTTCCTGATACTCCCTTGCCTGGGATTACTCTGTGTTTTCTATTTTATTGGTAGCAGTCTTTACTTTTCTTTCCTCCTGAACTTCTGACCTGAATTCTCTGCTCTTGCGGGTTCTCCTTTCTGCATCTCTTTCTCTTTGGCTTTCCTCCTATTTTATTTTTCTCAGTGGTTTCATCGTTTGGAAAACCATCAAGGTAGCAATAGCATTACTCAGCACCTAGTCTCCATCAGCTGAATTTAGTCACATTAATGTCTATTACTGAGCTAAATGGACTATGATTCCATACTCTCCTGCTTTGGTCTGTGATGTGTATGTTCAGCAAGGTGCAAATCTGCCACTTAACCTGGGAAGAAGTTTAAAAAAACAAAAAGAGGATGCTAACCCTTCCGCTAAAATAATGCTCGTTTATTCATCTGTTGAATATTTATTGAGCGTCTATTAAGTGCTAGGCACTGTGCTAATAACTGCATAAACTGATGAATAAAATGAACTTGAGCCCTGCTCTTAAGGAGCTTAGCTCGGAATTAATCCAATCTGTCTGGTGGTGCCACCTAAACCCTGGACTTCAGATAAGCCAGCCACTTGGTGTGTCCGTTTGGGGAAGCGTTGGGCACCCAGTACCCTGCTTTGGTGTCATGAACTCCTGGGGTTGTGAGTAATGAAAAGCCCCCTAAAAGAGAACTCTTATCCCCCTGGACCTAAGCCTGGACCTATGGGACCAAAGTGCAGCCCCTCCACAAGCCAGCGACCAAGGTATGGGGTCTGGCATCAAAAAACCTGGGTTCAAGCCCAGGCTCCCTTACTAACTAGTTGAATGACCTTGACCTTGTTATTTACATTCTCGAAGCCTCATTTCCCCACAGTATTTCTGTGTGACACGAGCAGCTTTATAATCAATGTGCTTAGTGGTAGAGCCTGTAGCGCAGAGTATGTGTCCCATGACCGCTGGCCTTTGTTATCTTTTTTTTTTTTTTTTAATTTGTTTTGGCTGTGTTGGGTCTTTGTTGCTGTGTGCCGGCTTTCTCTAGTTGTCTCTCTAGTTGTGGCAAGCAGGAGCTACTCCTTGTTGTGGAGCACAGGCTTCTCATTGCGGTAGCTTCTCTTGTTGCATATCACGGGCTCTAGGCACATGGGCTCAGTAGTTGTGGCTCAAGGGCTCTAGAGAGCAGTCTCAGTAGTTGTGGCGCATGGGCTTTAGTTGCTCCGTGGCATGTGGCATCTTCCTGGACCAGGGATCAAACCCGTGTCCCCTGCCTTGGCAGGTGGATTCTTAACCATTGTGCTAACAGGGAAGTCCCTTGTTACCTTCTTTTCTTATTAATTGCATTACTGAGGGAAGTTATTGAGTTGGTTATCCCCTAAAAATCCAAGTGAAAGTGATGAGCCCTGCTAACTCTGAATGATGGAGAAGCCAGCATGGTGGTTAAGCACATGGGCTCTGGAGCTGTCTGGCCTGGATTTGAATCCTGACTCTGATGCTTCCTAGCTGTATGGCCTTGAGCAGTCACTGAGTTTCTCAGAGCTTCAGTTTCCTCATCTCTAAAATGGAGCAATCAGTCATTGTAAGAATGAAACATATGTGATACACTTAGAAAAGGGCATGAGATGTAGTCTTTGTAAATGTCAGCTATTAGCATGGAAGAGATACTGTTGATGGGAGGCAGGAGGAATGGAGACTACATCAGAGTAAGGTAAGGATGGGCTGTTGCCCCCAAGAAGCCTGGGGCAGGGCACTTAGTAGAGTTTCTAATGGTGATGGTCTGTTTTTTCCCATTCCTTCTCACTCCTTCCTTCTCTAAAATTCTAAAATTACAAGTGAAATTTACCTTGAGATCCACGAGGCAGAGGCTGGCAGCCCGCTGGAACAGCCTGTCCCTGTAGACATGGAATGTGCAGTCATGCAGAGGCAAAAGGGATAATGTGTCTGGGGTGGGAAGCAGGAGGAGATGGGGTGGGAGCAGGTTCACTCTGATGGACCATTGAACACAAGTTATGGAACAGGAACCAAGGATCAAGGACCCTTTAGCATGTGCTGAGGGAGGTAGTAGTGGGAAGTAAGAGAAGGGGAACAAGAGGGGACTGGTTGCCATGTGGTCTCAAATTTCATGTGCAGAAGTTTGGAGAAAAGGCTGAAGTTGAGGTTAGACCTTCACCAGGAGAGCGAACTGCTCGCAGCATAGAATCCTCACTGAGCGATGGTACCTTGGTCAGTCCTCCATGTTGCCCAGTTCTCCATGTTGCCATCTTGCTGACCATCCATATGCTGATGGGCTTTCCTGTGACTCTAGGGAAACTGACCCCAACCTCCTACCCCAAGGTGGAACTCATGACACAGGTGAAGACAGTCAGCATTTATTTCTTCTCCTTCTACTCTCCCTCCAGCCACTGGTTCTAAAAACGGCATGCGCCCACGCTGGTTCCATAAGGTAATCTCAAGTCTTTGGTTCTAGGATAAATAAACAAGAGGAAAAAAAAGCATATGTTTGCATAAAACCCTGTATATGGATGTGTACAGCAGCTTTATTTGTGATTTCCCAAGCTGGAAACAACCGTGATGTCCTTCTACAGGTGAATGGTTACAAAGTGCTGGTGTATCCATACAACAGACCACGGCTCAGCAATAAAAAGGATGGATTATTGATACACTCAAAAACCTGAAGAAATCTCCAGATAATTATACGGAGTGAAAAAAGCCAGTCTTGAAAGGTTACATACCGTATGAGCGCATTTAGAGAGTCTTCCGGCAATGACAAAATTATCTATGCGAAAGAGACCCTGCAATGCCTGGTGAGGAAATGGCACCCTTCTTAGTTTCCAGAAGTAAGTTCACTTCTTTTCGTAGTTTTTGATAATTGGAGCTGGGAGAGTGTGGGTAGACATCTGTACTTACTCCATCATCTTACTGGAGGCCTACCCCTAACATCTTAACATTCGTCGTTTGTTCATTCTTTAATTTATAAAGCATTTATTGAACACAGTACATTTGGGGCCTTATGTTTCTTGCTATGGATAAATAAGTTCACAAGACTGATGTGGTTTTTGCCTAATGCAGCTTGCAAGCCAGCAGATTTCTTGTGTCTTTCCCAGGACCCTAGATGAACTCACTGCATACGGTAGACAATCAACATGATAGTTTGATAATGAGAATATATCGCCCGTGTTGCTGCTTACCCTTCCATGGTGGTCATACTATGTTCCAAGCACATTAAGCTCGAAACCATCTCCTATGCCCCACCTTGATCCCATTGACTAAACTGCGCATGGAACTTCTCAGGGATTTAATCACTGGTACTGTGATGTCAGCACATCTGGATGTCTAAGTTTTTCATTTCTTTTAAAGCCAACAGAACAGCTGAGCTCAGTGTACCCAAAGAAAGTGCCAGAAGATATGTTCCATCCACTCGAAGTCCTGATGTGGCAGTTTAATGATCTTCTGTCATTAAGGAGGTTGTCCCTAAGTGGTGGTTATGATACGCCTGATGAAGCGGACACTGCTTGGAACACATGTCCCCAACAGGATCAGCGATGAGAAATGAGGAAGGACAGCATGACTCAACAACCAAGTCCAGTGGCACGTAGCCAGGCCGTTTGTAGATTTTGCTGCTGAGCGTTTGAATCCAGCTTTGGAAGTGTGTTGCTGGTAGGAGTCACGCCGATTGTAGCTTAACCTTGACTCCTTTCTGTGACAAACATGGAAGAAAACTACCTGCCCATAATATTGAATTTTAGCTACATAATTCTTCTACAAGCTCTTTGGGCTTGCCTTGTGTGTTTCATGCTTCTTAATTTCACTGAGCCAGAACCATAGGACTGGGGCTAAAGTAGATGATGTTTCTGAAGGAAACAGACCACTTACTGGTCCCAGGTGGCCCTGAAGCTTTTGATCCTAATATAACCATTTTTAAAGCAATGCCTGGGACTTGTAAAACTGGTCATTTTATTGCAGAAATACATTATTCTTTTGGTTAGAAAATGCCCTCCTTGGGAGCTGTCACCTGATTGGTCGATGATGCAGTCAACTTTTGCAGTCACTTTCTAATCAAATAATATGTCAGGTTCTTAAAACATTTTTGCTTGTGTGGCTTGGGGAGAGAAAAATCATTCTTTATATATAGTAAGATACAACTGAGCACACTTGGACAAGAAAATTACTCAAGAAAACCACAGTTTATTTTAAATGGCATTGAAACAGAAATTTGCTAGTTCATAAATTATTATAACAATGGTGCCAGTGCTTTGCAATAATCACTTGTTTATTATCTCACCATCTCGCCTGATCCTCATAATGGCGGTATGGGATGGGCAGGGCAAGAGTCATTGTGCCTGCTGGTCAAATGAAGAAAATAAGTTTCATGGAACAGAAATGATTAAGTCTCGTGTGGCTAGAGAGAGAGGTGGGTCTAGAACTGATGATTTGGAATCCGGTGATCTTTGCAGATCATGAATTCTGAGCTCTTTCCAAATCCAACAAGGTTCTAATGCTGGGAGCATCTTGAGAGGAATGTTATGGTCCAAGGGTTCTTAGATGAGTTGATCCCTTTTGCAAAAGGGTAAGGTGTTAGGTGGTGATATAGCCAAGAAAGAAGCAAAATGGAAAATAAGAAGACCCTTTCATTTTTCTTTCCTTTGTTTTGTTAACTGATGAGAAAGTGGTTGAACTTGAAGGCCACCAGGAACACAGCCTATCATCTGTTATTTTGCTTACATATGACCAACTTTTTTTAGTGACCAATCCTACTTGATCATCATCTTTTCCAGTGGAAATAATTCTGTTAAGAGCCATCCTTCTCTATGAGTGCAACTTTATGGAGCAGGCCAGAGGGAAAAGTAATTGAATTTAATAAAAGCTGTTCTCAATATAAAGCCACAGGGAAATACATTTAACTTCAAAGTCAAGATGCATGGTTCCTAAATGTAATTAATTGCCTGGCTGTTTCTTCCATCAAATCTCTATTTGACAGTAAAGAAGTGATTCTTTGGCATTCTTTATTTTATAGTAACATGAATTCTCCATTGATAGTTATAGATTGATAAAAGTCACTCTCAGAAATGTCCCTCTTTAGATTTATCAAAGTTGCCACAGCTGTAACTTCTTGCCCCATCTGTTTAGGAGAGCTAAAAATAGGATTAAGTAATCTTAACAAAATTGTCAAAGGGAAACTTTCTTCTCCTTAACCTGCTTCCCACCTCCTTTTTTAAAACTTTCCTTCATAAAAAAAAAATCTTCAGAGAAAATTCTTCCCTAAGCAACCCCATTAAGAGAATACTTCTATTTTTGGTACCCTTGTTTGCAAGTGCTAAGGATTAGTTAAACACAGATTTAAAAGTTAGGAAGTTTGCTCAGCAGTGTCAGAAACACACTAAAGAAAGAATGCCTCAAACTTAGCAGATTAAGAAAGAATGAATGTAAGATGTTCCCAGGGAAGGCAGAACCCACGGGCTGCACCATCCTTCCTGGAGGGACTTCTGACTTGCACAGAGCATCACTCTTCTCTGGCTTAGAGCTCTTTCCAGGTGACGGGCCATTGTTATCTAAGTACAGGCCCCTTTGTCCTCTCCCCTCTCCCAAGGAGGGGAACTTCGCCATTCCCTGAAGCTGTGCAAGTAGATCTAAGAGGGGAAAAGTTGTTGTTAAGAACTGAGATTAGAGAAGACTTCTGCCCCAAATTCTCTTCCACAAAGAAAAAGCACAGAACATCCTAGAAGAGTCTGAATGGGAAGTTGACCAAAGCAACATCTGAATCCCTAGCATCACAAGTCATTACGAGAGACAATTTTTCACCAAAAGGCGGCTTCACACTAAATTACTTTCATTTGGAAGTATCTTTAGGAAAAATAATGGACATTTGAAGAGATGGTAATATATGTATGAACAGATATATTTTTAAAATTAATAATATCATATTTCCAACAAAATTTGAAATAAAAAATTATATGAGTGAAAATAATCTTATCCATGATTGCAAAATACTAAAATCACACAAATCTCTAAAAGAAAGGTATCACTCAGATAAATTATAGTACATTTACTTGGTAATATAATAATTTAGTTATTAAAATATAAGCTAAAAGGGTAGAAGGAAAATGGAAAAGTGTTTATGGTACAATGTAAAACTTAAAAACACAAGTATGCACATATATAACTACAACTATGTAAAAATGTTTAAGGGCAAAAACTAGAAGTAATTACATAAAGAAGAAAATATGTTGAAGCAGTGAAATTACAGGTGGTTTAAAAACTTCTACATTTTATTTCATGACATGATATATATATATATACACACACACATCTGTTATATTTTATATATAGGTATATAATGAAAAAACATAGTGGAAAAGTCAAAGCTGCCGTTAAGCATTTATAAACTTCTCATCAAGAACTTTCAGCTTTAGGTGCTTTGCATCCATCACTGACTGTTGGATTTTAGCCATAGGCCCAGAGAACAGGAGGAGCTGTATGTGATTGGAAAAGCATTGCTTTCTCCATCTGCCCTGTGAGCCAGACAGACCCATGATTTCCCTCTGTTCACAGCTCTGCATTCTCAGAATTATCAAATCCTCAGCTGGCCAAATGGATCAGCAGTTGGGCTGGGTTTTATGAAGAGCAAGTCTATCTGAATGACCTGAGATGATTGAATGCTTTCTGATGACTCAATTCCCATAAGGAGGAATTGATGTTGAGCGATTAGGAGCTGGGGGCACTGCTGACCATGGGGATTAGCTCATCTACCCGTCTTCCCTAAACAGCAGCTCCCAGATAACATTTCTAGAATGCTGTAGGGTGCCCTTGGTCTGGGAGAGGGCTGACAGGACCACTCAGGAGGCTGTCTCCATCATCCTGGAAGTCAGCATGTCCCGGGCATGAGCTTCCTGTAGCACAGCCTGGAAAGGACTGGCCAGTGAGCCCCTCTGAGTCTAAACAGAGCATGGGTCCTCTGATGGTGGCTCAAGTCACCTGGCAAGAACAGGATGAGGGAGCTGACATGCTTTTTAGACCCATGTGCTGGGTGAGCAGACCTTATGCAATATGGAAAGGGGACCATGTGATTTGACCCATGTCCACCTGCCCACTCTGGCCCCTCGCTCACTGCCCTCCACCCCACTGGGCTTCACTCAATGTATCCGACATGCCAGAGACTTGTCCGTTTCACAGATTTGTGTCTTCACTTTCCAATTCTAGGAAGATTCTTTCCCCTTTTCTCTTCTCCAAGTCCTGCTTCTTTTCATCCTTCTTAACGTAAAGAACCGTCATAGAGGGAGCTTTATCTACCTCCTATTTACAGTGTGTTATTCCCCAATTTGATTATTCTCTGTTTCAGCTTCTTCTTTGTTTCTTTCCTAGCTCTTGGCCAGAGAAAGTGTAATTTTTACCTACTGGCTTTTGCTTGTTTTTTCTCTGTCTTCCCTGCTAGATTGTAAGCGTCCTGAGGTCAGGGATTGTGTTTGTCTTGCTCGCCATTGCATACCAGCAGCCAGGGCAGCGCTTGGCACAGAGTAGGGTCTCAATAAATATTTGCCGAGTGAATGAGTAAGTGAATGCTTGGATGGGAGGTGAACCACCATAGCATTTTCTAAACAGAACCTCTCTCTGAGTGCCCGGTCTTGCCACCCTCCAACACAAAGCTTGCAGCCTACTGCCCATGGACACTGTGGCTTGAGGCTGGACTTGATGTTCTCTGAGTCTGAGACAGAGGGAGAGGTCCCATCCTGACACCTCAGAAGGAAGTGACACAGACTGAGAACTGTCCATCTTAGACCTGCTCACCAGTAGGTGGCTATTGGACCAAGTAATCATAGGATCCACTGCCAATCTGGGGTGGGGGAAGGGGGAATGCTAGGGTGAGCTTGGTGATTGGAAGGAAGATTTGATCGTCATTACTAAATGACATCAAGATGCTTGAACCAATGGGTATCAAAACAGGGAATGCCTGCACAGCTTGGGTTTACATCTTAACCCCAGTGGACACTTGAAGACAATGTTGCTGTGAAGAAATCAAGGGCTACATGCAGGATGGGGCCCTGGAGAATCACCACTTCGCTCTCTAGTGCCCAGAGAGCGTGCTGTGGGTGGGAGAAAGGGAAGGAAAATTCTAGCACAGCAGTCTTTACTGATCTGATCTCTGGTTTAGGGCTTCCTGGGTGCCCATCAAGCTCCATCCTGGTAAGAGGTGCAGCCATCATATTTCTTTAAGACTCTTGATTCAAAGTCTAATTCCCTTGCTTATATGAGTTTTTTTGAGAAAGGCTTTAAAAAGTCCCTGCCAGCAATTACTCATTTTTTTTTTAAATGTGAGCTTGGTGTCACTTGTCATCGTGCTCTTGTAGCTTGAGATCAGGGCAGAAATAACATTTAAATGAACACCTCTGGTCAGTAAACAGACCAAACACTGGAGGAATCCCACCTCCTGAATCGCACCTCCTCATTGCTGAGTAGTATTTTGGAAGGCGGCCGTTTCATTCATTTTCTAGCTTTCCATTCTTACAAGCCAATAGCCAAAAACTCCCTTTAAAAAATGATCATACCATAATTTGTTTATTTCCATATTGGAATATTCTAGTTGCTTCCACTTTAACTCCTATAAATTATGCTATAAGGAACATCCTTGAGTGCATACATGTTTGTTCTCCTAGGAAATTCTTGGTTGCCAAGAATCGAATACAATGAGAAACATTTAAATATTTTATTATGAAATATAGCACACACAAGTATGTATAATACATATTTATGGGTTAAAAAATAATTGTGAAATTAACACCTGTGAACCCCTACCCAACTCGGAAACTAGGATGTTACCAACACATATGAAGCTCTCCCTTCCCCCTGACTGTACCCCCTCCCTCACTACTAAACTTGGCTTGGTCTCTCCCTCCAGAGATAATCACTATCCTGAATTGTGTGATTGGCATCCCTTGACTTACAGTTGAACCACTCATGTATGCATTCCCTAAAATATACTTCTGGCCCAGGTGGGAGCCACAGAAAGTCCAGCATTTTCCTGAGCTGGGGACTATGACATCTCCTTACTTAGTGACGAACGGGCACAATACTTTAACCAACCTTTGGGAGCAGCACTGAGGGAACACACATTTACCAACTTCCTCAACTGTATTAAACACACTGTCAGGTGAGTCACATGCAGTACTTCTGTTGTCTGATGTAATTTCTACGGCCACCCTTTGGCATAGAGAGTATAGTCCCCATTTCGCACACAGGCACATTGAAGGTCGTAGAGGTTGAGAAATTTGTTCAAGGTCACTGTCAGTAGGTGGTGAAGGTGAGGTTCCAATCTTCCTTCATCATTTCTCCTTGTTGGTGACGATGCCTGGCACATGGGTGGCGCTCAGAAAATATCTGTGAATGAACGAGGGAGGAAAAAGACACACAACGGGGAACTGTGCTTAAACACAGAATGAAACAAAACCCAGACTCGGACAGGCTCAAGAATCCAGCTTTAATTATCTGAGAGCTGCGATTACCCCCCTGCAGCCAGACCTGATCCTTGTAGCACGGCCAAGAGCAGGTTGGAAACTGCCCGGGTGCCTTTGCAGCAGGGAATGACCAGGGCTCTGCATGGCTGCCTGTCTTGGGTGAATCATCATGTTTTCTGACCTTCAGAATGACCTAAAGCGAAGTAGCAGGTGGCAGAGCAGACGTTGCCCTCCACCTGTAAGGACACACCACGGGCCATTCTGTGCTTGCTCAGGAAGCCCCCAGATGTTAGGCCAGCCCCCTGTTTTTGACTGCAGGATTTCAAAGAGACTTATAAGGAAGAATCCCTAATCCACCCAAGCCCCGGGGAGGAGGCAGTATTCTCTCCAGGTGGGGAGGGGCGGATTCATTGTGGAAGTCGTAAATCAGGGGGCTGGGGAGCCCAGGGCAGCACAGCAATCCTCAGTACTCAGACGTGGGCCCAGGGTCCAGGTGCAGCCCTTGTCACAGTGTGATTCTGGCACTCGCCTGAGGTCATTGGAAGCCTGGGAATGAGGCCCAGCTTCCGGGCCCAGGTGTTCCCACCCTTTTGGTACCTGAAAACCCATCCCTAAGGGTCGCCTATCATTCCTCAGAGCTCAACACGCAGCTCCCGTAGCCAATTAGAAAAAAACAAGGGAGAAAACAACGTAGGGCCGTTGTAATAAATTATATTGAGGCTGTCATGGAAAGGAACAGTTATTCGTTTAAAAGAATTAAAATAATTTTAAAACGGGTTTATGATAAGGGCTCCATAATCAGCCTACATTACTGCTTGAAAGAACAAGGGCATTTAATAATGATAAATGTGTTCATGAATATGTAAGTGTGTATAAATACATATTTTGTAATATATTATTTTTAAAATGTCATACCTTTATTCTTGGCCAAGGTAAATTCTAGCTTCTGTCCTTGGCTGCCTCAGGTTATAATGTGTTGTTCTTTTCACCTTCATGGGTGAATGGGTATTAATATATTTTTATGTACTATATTTAATATTTATATATACTATTTTGTATGTACTATACTTATATAAAATATATAATAGTTTTATATATTTTATCTTCTGTGTTTTTATATATTTTACTATATTTTTGTATTTTATATTTTTATATAAGCATGGAGTACATATTACCTTTGTAATTTATACTGTGTAAAAAGTATTTAAGATATAATTATATATAAATTACTCTATATTATGTATAATTTTATAGTCTACATATAAATATATGAATATAATATTTTAAATTTCCGTATTTACACTTACATAATTTATTTATAAGACTATAAATAGAATATTAAAATTTAAAATTTCTTATACATGTTTAAATACACATGAATGTATACTATAAATTAGAGCACCTTGGCATACAAGGGGGGGAGGGGCGATCAATATCAATCCAGTTCACAGGAAAACAAAGCTGGGTGATTAAAAATAAGAAGTGCAGGTTTCCCCCTCCTGCTGTGAGATAATACCAAATCTCCCAGGCAGCACAGGTACAGCCTCTGAGCTCTCCTCACTGCATATCAGTCTTACAAGCCTGGTAAAGCTGCAGGCTTGTTAATCTAGAAGGCTGTACAGATGGACTAACTGAAGCTTTAGTCATTATACCTAATTGGGCGAGTGGCCCTCAGAGCTGTCTATAAACTGTGTGTTCACAGTGAGGTAATTAATAACGCCACTTCCTTTCGGGAGACATATCATTAGCCATTATTTCCAGAAACACGACATTGATCTCTTTATTCAGAGAGGTAATTGCAGGTTTCTGAAAAGAGTGTATGGTTTACCCAACAATTCCCCGCAAATGACATCATCTCTGAAAAGTAAAACCCACAAAATCTGTCATTGTGAATCCCTAGTCGGGATTTTGTTCCCTAGGTGGTAAAAGAAGGCTCTGAAAAAAAAAAAACAAAAAACTATTTTGGTATGGAAATAGGAGTGAAAGGTAAGATTCGGTTTTTTAGATATTAATAATTTCTCTGTGGGGCTGGTTAAGGGGGTTGAGTTTGTGCTTGTTAGGATTACAGCAAGAAGTGAAATAAAGTAATAATAAAATTTTTTTTAAAGGTTTCCAACTGTCTTCAGATAATAGTTTTCTTATTGTGTCTTACAACAGCTCACAAATGAATTGATTTCACTATTAACATGTGAATACCCATGCATTCCAAAATCCAACGTAATGTTTAAAGGAAGCAGGGAAATGCGACACAGGACTTGACATTTTGCATTCATTGGATTCCATACTGTAGAGCAAGAATCATAGGAGAATTTCAGAATAACTTTTTGCCAAAATCTGTCGCTGACTTAACCATCACCAATCCTACTTTCAGTGTCCACATTAAATTGAAAAAAATCTAACTTGCCACATTTCACTTTTTTTAGGGACTTTATGAGGTAGTGGTAGGATTAAGGAGAAACAAGACCTTTATTCATTTGGATTATTTTCTTGCCAGTTTGAAATCCTTGCCTGGTTTTTAGAACAACCTGCATCCATTTGAGAAAGGAGAGTTTAGCAAATTAGAACAAGTTAGCTCATTTAAATTAACTGCAAAATAATCTGCTTCCAAACTTTTGTGCACATTACACTGTGAACATTTCAAATGTTGATCACTTTTTCAAACCATGATTTTTGCCAAAGCATCTGTCTTTTTATACTCTTGTTTGGCACCAAGTTCTCTGCTTTTTCAGGTAGAATTCTAAATGGAAACCCTAAAACCTCTACACTTGCCATAAGCCAGCATTTCTCAAGGATACTAGAAGGGACAACAAATGTGCAAGATGCTACAAATAAATTTGGAATATGATGCATTTTCTGTTCTCCTCTTGAAATCTGCTTGCATATATTGGAATATTAAAGGCCCTGAGAAGGTCTGTAGTGAAGGAAGATGCTAAGCTTTGTTTACCTGGAGGAAGTTTTGTAAGCTGCCTACTTTTCTAACTTTTCTGTATTTTTTAAATGTTTATAATAATGGGTTAAAGCAAAACAATTTTATTTTTTTCCCCGTAATACCTATTAACATCCTACAGAGTTAGCATTTCTTAAAACCCCATAGGACATATTGTCCTAAGTGACTCCATTTAATCTGTTTGTTGAGTTTCTGTTCTTTTCAGATAAACGAGAATCATCTGAATGTGGATTGACTGACTAAATATGAAAACTTTAAGTCTGGAAACTTTTGAACATCACAGGTGTGAATTCATTTCTCAGATATAAAATAATTTTCATTGTTAGTCAAAGCTGGTTAAGTGGTATTGACAAGACTGGATTTGCATTCAGCCTAAAAATAGAATGGAAAAGATGTTTTTCATTGAACAGTTTTAATCAGCACTACATTTAAGTTCCCAGAAATAATTCAAAATTTTAAGAGTAACTTGGTGAAAGAAAATGTCTCTCTTTTAAATTTTAGGTTCAAATAAATGATGAAATTAAAAATGACGTTCCAATGCCTAAATACTTATTTTAAAGATAATCATAAATTTTCACTTAATGTCTCAATACTAAGTGGGTAGATATCGGATTGGAAAACTTGGCATTTTAGGGTTTGGAGACCTGAAGAGGGTATTTACAGCTTATGGGCTTTAAAACCATAATCTCATGATGAATTTGGTTAATGTTATTAAAAGCTACACCTTAAATATCTATGCTTTATTTAACATATTAAGTTTATTAGTATGGCTCTCTGTTGGATTTTATTTTTAACCTGGCAGGAGCATATGCATTTTAATCTAAATTTAATCTAAATGCTCAAATTTATCTTCAAATGCTTTACTTAGTTAATTATGCAGACATATCTTGCTAATGCAGCAAACAACTCTATCCAAGATGTACTTTGGATGCCTAATTATCCATAAGAATTAAAAATCCTTTGATTAAAACAAATCACTCTCATTAAGAATCAAACCCTCTATTTTCTTCTCCCAAATTCATCTTGACATATCCTTGTTCATTATATTTACCACCAGTAGGGATTTTCCCAGGGGCATGGGTTCACAAAGGGAGAGCCCTGAGACTGAGGCCTCGAGATGGGGACCACGAAGCTTTCTCTGAAGGGCATCCTTCTAGGGTTTGTTAGTTTTAGGGCTATTAAAATGTACTGATTAATCTAATGCTTTCCTAATGTTTTGGATTATTCTATGTGTGACAAATAAACAATGAAAAGTCTTCTAAGGGGTATTTAAGTTAAGTAAATAAATTCTGACTGCGTCAAGTTAGTGGATCAAGATGTTTTTGTCTTTCCTTTCCTGCCTTGGCGGGTCTGATAAAATCAGAAACTTCTCAACCCTTTGGATTTCTAAGTAGGAAAGAAAGACCAGATTTAGGCCTGGATGCCTCTCCCTGGGCCCACTGAACCCGAACCAAGTGGCTGTGGATTGCAGAAACAAGAGTTTCTTTGTCATCTTCATTAATCAAACCCACCAAGCCAGATGAATGGGAGGCATTTTTTAAAGTAAAATAATTCACTAGAATTTGGATGTGTTTCTCTTTAATTAGTTTGATGAGCCCCAAGTCTAAGGACTTGTCAAACACCTGGTATTAACCCTGTGCTACTGACCTAGGGAAAGGCAAAGGGATGGGCAGGGGGAATGAGCTGAATGGGAGGCCTTTTCTGTGCAGCCTGTGCTCCAGATGAAAAGAATCATTACCACAATGATGCTTCTAATTATACTGTCATTAGGATATGTCTTCGGTTTGCTGTGGGGCCGGGAGCCTTGCCTTCAGACAACATGATCCAGGAGACAGGGAAAGCAGGGAGGCCTGGAAGGTACTTAACCCTTTCACTAGATGCACGTAACTTATGTCCTCAAATCATGGAACCCAAGAGTTTTCTTCCCACCTGGCAGGTAAAAGTGTGTCCAAACAAGCGATACATAATGTTTCTGTAAAAAAAAGTATCTGGAGCTCTTGGAGCAGTCACCATCACCCACATCATACGTGACACTTCCATTCCCTCAGGTCCCAAGGTTCTACTCAAGCTCAGCCAGTGGACACCTTGTTTACTGTGGGGTGTATCAATCTAACCTCCTCTGCATAACAAATGACCAAACAACAGCACTTCAGTATTCCTAATTCTCCTGTGTGTTCACAAAAGCAAAACTGGGTACTGCGGAGTTAAGGGTATAGGGCAATGTGTCTGTCCATGGAAGGGTGCAGCTCAGAGCGGGAAAGTATGGGCTTTGGAGTTTGATGGGCTTAGATTTGAATCTCAGCCTCTTAACTTGCTAGAGCTTTGGCCCTGAGTAGATTACAAATTTCTAGGAGTAGATTTCCTCATTGGTAAAATGGGTATTCATTATAGTAGCTACCTCACAGAGCTATTTGGAAGAATACATGATAATTCACGTACACTGCTAAACGGTACTTAGAAAATGTGTAGCAAACACTTAAGCGTATGGTTGTGAAGTGGTAGTTTGAAAAAGTTTTCTTAAAGTGAGCCTACATTCCCCTGAAATTGTCAGTCTATCAGAAGTGCCTGATTAGCCTTATGATGAAGAAACCTACTGACTGATTCCCTGTTTCTGAGGTTAAGGGCTAAGTGACTTTCTGTAGGTTCCAGTTGCAAAGTGCCTAAAGAAGGCTGGTTGGTGAACTAAATTGTTTATTTTCTAAGTCTGTTTTGAATACCACAAGCTCCTCAAAACTGTTTTGGAATAAGCACCCGGTGAGACACATTTTCCTAATAAGATAGTGTGCTTTATGTTGGTGACATTTGGATAGCGAGAATGATATTGTTAGGAAGACTCTTTGAATATTTGGGGGACTTTATTCTTCAGAATAATGAACCACAATGCCCCAAATGGGGTCATGGATTGTAGCATGAATAAATCCGATCCTGTTGACATCTTTTAAAAATTGTGTCTGCCCCCAGCCTTCAGCTGGAGCTGAGATTCTAAAAAACATTTTATTTCATATATTCTTCATATCTATGAATGGATTTAATGCTTAGGATGAGAATTTGAACTATTGGGAAGAAGACCACTATTTATATTGAAAGTACTCTTATAGTTTATTGCTATTCTTCTCAGAAGAGCAAACATATATGTGTTTGTATTGAACAATAGTCTAGAGAAACCACAATTTAAACTATTTCAAAATAAGTCAGTCTTGAATTTCACACTTAGAGGGTGGGGATTTTTCCTGACGCATAATGGAAAGCATATATTAGGAGGATTTATTTTACTGACAAATACCACTGAAGATCCACTGTGGTGAGTGGTTTGGGGCTAGTACAAAGCAAGCATGAAGGGGAGTGGGTGTCATCAGAGGACGGACACACACACACACACAGTCACTCACTCTCTCTATCTCTTATGCAAATTTTATGCAAAATACATGTATGCAAATATATGTTTACATATGCATCTCAGACAGTGGTAAAGCTACACATACACACATTGCAGATCATTATTGACCACTGAAAAAATATTCAGCATTTTTGTCATATATTTCTAACTCAGTAACAGGATTTTCATTAGGCGAAATTATTGTTATTACTTATTTTTAAGTCCTTGCTATGATTATTTTAAAGTTTATACATCTTGTGGGTTTTGGTATCATGCTAAAGTCAAATTATTCTGAACTCCAAAGGATCGCTAAATCCAGGAGCTAGTTAATTTCTACGACCGTTGTAAAGATGACATTGTATTGCTATGAATTTTAATTAAAATGGCAGACTTTGTTTAATCCTTTTATTAAAAAAGCTCCCAACAATGCAAGTAAAAAGTTTATGCAAGAAAGCAGTTAATTTTTTAGATGTTTGAATATCTTTTCTGTTCAAGTCTCATAAATGGAGCCCTCCATCAATCCATTTTTTCCTTAGAAGGCATTTTTCCACCTATTTTGTACAAAATGTAGAGCCTGGAATTTGCTTTGTGTAATTAGGGCCCTAAAATGTATGGTTGCTCTCTGAAAACTATATCTCCGAGCTCTTTTGCAATACAAGTTAATTAACTGGATTTAGATATTTGCAAGATGATATATTTAATGGGATTACTGCTCATATAATGTTCTCAGTGACTGATTTGCAATCTAAGCTCACGGAACCGAGTGCTGAATTTCCAGCTCTTTGAGAGTTAATGTTGTGTTAAAGAAAAGTACAATTTGAACCTCGTTGTTCATGAATAGGTGAGTTATTCCTGTGAAATGGAGCTGGGCCCTACAAGAGCTGCAGCGGGCAGATGCGTGATCAGGAGCTCGGAAACCATCACATTCCAGCCACTGCCCCAGGTAGCTGGATCCCCACACCTGAACTCCTGACAAGTTCAAGGCAATTGTGTGTCTGTTAAAATATAATGGCCCATTATTCACCGTCTGTCTCCCAAGTGGGATCAATTAGATGCTTCTGCTCCTCAGGCTTAAAGATAAACACCTATGTTTTGGTTGGTTGAGAGTTAAAAATGAAACCATACATAACCAGTCTGCATCCCTAGACCTGACCATTGTGAGCACCGAATGTTCTAAATCCACCTTTCAATGCAGTCCTTCAAAATATTTGTGATTATTTTCTCAGACTGGTGAAAAGATAAGTAATAATTTGCTTTGAAGAAGGATCGGTAGAAAAATGTCAGTCTTCCAAAAAAGAAAAAAATTCTTCCTAATCATGTCTGCCTTTGTTTTATTCTCTCTTTTTTGTTAAGCAAATATATTTCTGCCTGTCAGTTGGGCTCCCTCTAATGTTACGGCTTCAGTCACTGCACGTGACATCACTGATGAAATAATTTAAATCTTCCTGATGGGAGGACTACTATAAAAATAGCATTCTACCTAAATTGTTGAAACTTTTATTAAATGTATAAATATTAGCTCAGTCAAATGACTATTAAGAGAAAATGTAAATCCTCCCTTGGTTGGAAGGCTATATCATAACACATCCAGTTTCTCATTTTCATTGAAGCTTAGTGAGTGAGCGGTTCTTTGTATCTGACCTAGCGAGATCACTCCAGAGATCCAGAGACGCAGTCTGTACCTTATATCTGAGCTTCCAGGTCACCACTGAACTCTCGAGCAAAAGGATGACTTTAAAACAAGTGTCTTTCTGTAATATAGACACGACAGTTTCCTTCCATTTTTAGCTAAGTATTCGTAAGAGTGAGCTGTTAGGCAAAAATGAAGGTATAATTTCAATACAGGGGTCAAAAATCAGAGACTAGAATCATCAAATGCAAAGGCTGAGTCAGCGGAGAGGTCATTTGGTCTAAGTTCACTTTATGGATGAAAAGGCTGTACTCCAAAGAGGTCAAGGGTCTCGCTGGATGGTCCAGGCTGAAAGAGGAGTATGAAGAAGGGAAGAAGTCTGACTTTTACTCTTCTTTCTTCTCGATTATTCTACAATGTAGAAGAATCTTACAGGCACATACCCAGACAGTTCACCTCTGTAAACCCTCCACAGACACCTGTAAATGGGCAATCCCTTCACCGGTAGTGGTTAGGAATGTACCAGTTAGCACATATCCCAGCAGCCCTTCCGTGATCTGGGGTCTCGCTCTGAGGACTCCTAACTCGACCTGCTGGGGTACATGCCCACCCCCTCTATCCCTCCCCCTGCCCTTCTAATTTGTCCAGCAGCTTAGGGGTTTCTAAGTCCCAGGAGCCTTCTTTCCCAACCCACCTTAGATGGGGCATCACTGCTTTTCTGTATATTCATGTGTTTTAGCTTTGGAGGTTTACAGAAAGAACTATTTTCCTACCTTATTGAACTTTTCCGAAGTGAAGGGAGTTGGATTCAACCTCCCAGCCCTTTTCACCTCATTAACCTCTACCCTTCCTATAGATCACGGCTCATTTTCAAGCCTTTCCTGACCTTCACAAGCAGGTCAATCCCACTAGCACAGGTTTCCATCACATCATGTATCTTTCCTTTGCAGAACTTAACATAATTGTAATTTTATATGTATTTATGTGCTATCCCTAATATAACTTTTTATTTTGAAATAGTTGACTCACATGAATTTGGAAAATTTGCACTGAGAATTCTTGCACACTCTTCACCCAGCTTTCCTGCTGCTAACATCGACGATCATATAGGATATAACTTCAGTATACTGTCAAAGCCGGGACCTGACATGATAACAATACTTTTAATTCAAGTAAAAATCCTACTCGGATTTCAACAGTCTTTACATCAGTATTGTGTGTGTGTGTGTGTGTGTGTGTGTGTGTTGATTTATGAAATTGTAGATTCTAGAAACTCATGCCACAATCAGGATTCAGAGCTGTTCCTTCACCACAAAGAAACTCCCTTGATCACTGCACCCTTTCTTCAGCTCTAACCCCTGGCGATCACTGACATGTTCTCTATTGCTCTAGTTTTACAGTATTGGGAATGTTATGAAAACGGAATCATACAGTATGTAACTTTTTAAGAATGGCCTTTTACACTTAGTGTAATCCATCCAAGTTGTTCACGTCGATCAATCATTTGATCCCTTTTACTACTGAGTAATATTCCTCGGTATAGATGTGCCACAGTTTGTTTATCCATTCACCTGCTCAAGGATATTTGGGTTGTTTCCAGGTTGGAGTTACTACTGTAGAGCTTATATAAACATTCGTGTAGAGGTTTTTACGTGAACATACATTTTTATTTTTCTTGAATAAACACCCAGGAGTGTGACTGAAAGGGTGTATGGTGAATGTACCTTTATAAGAAACTGCCAAACTGTTTACTAGCAAGGACTGTGCCATGTTACATCCCCACCAGCAACATCTGTGACCTTGTCTAGTTGCTTCACATCCTCATCAGCACTTGGTATGGACAGTGTTTTTTTAATTTTAGCAATTCTAATAGGTGTGGAGTGGTATCTCATTATACCTCTATTTTCATGTACGTAACCTTAATGGCTAATGATGTTGAACACCTTTCTATGTGCTTATTTGCCATTTATATGTTCTCTTTGGTGAAGCAAAGTCTGTACAAGTCTTGCCCATTTTCTAATTGGCTTTTTTGTTTTCTTCTGTTGAATTCAGAGCGTTCTTTATATATTCTGGATACAAGTCCTTTGTCAAATATGTGATGTGCAAATATGTTCTTCCAGTCTAAGGCATATCATTTTATCTTCAGAGAGTGTTTTGCAGGGCAAAAGTTCTTAATTTTGGTTAAGTCCAATTTATCTGTTTTTCTTGTATGGATCATGCGTTTGATATCATGGCTAAGATATCATGTCTAAGAAAACTTTGCCCAATCCTCAGCCACAAAGCCCCCAGGTGATTCCGATCTGGTTGGAACATCAAATGTTGGACCAGTTTAGGGTCCTTTCATATATGAACTCTATGATGCTAGTGTTTGGATTCAAAGGAGGCACTAAGAGTCCTTTAGTTCATTGCAACAAACAGAGAGTGAGGGCCTCCTAAATTCAAAGTGTTGTTGGCTGCAGAGATGACATTGACTTTGACTCTTCAAATATACAGTCAAGTAGGGATGGGATCTCCAGTGGATAAATGGCTGTAATAAGGGTGGGATCAAGGAAGGGCTCTATTGGCAAAGTAGGCTAAGGTCTCATCTATGAGGGGAACTAGGAAGACTCCATGGACCAGTGGGATTTGATAACCAACAGGAGGATTTCAGCAGGCAGAAGCTGGGAGTGGAGAGGGGACTTCTGGTGAAAAGAACAATGTAAACAGAACTTTCAGATAGAAAGTACACAGTGTGTTGGAGGCAACACAAAGCATCCAGCCTCAGAGTGGAAGAGGAGGGGGAAGATGATGGGAAGGTGGTTTGGGAGCATGGTACGAAGGCTTTGAAAGGCAAGCAGATGTCTTTCTACTCAAAATGTTAGGAATAGATGGAATCCATTGAGAACTTTTGGCCAGAAGATGGACTAGATATACTTTTGACTTGGGAATATATACCTGGCATGGGGCATGAATGGTTCTTGGACTGCAGCAGGGAGAGAATGCTGGCTGCTATGACAACCCAGGTGAGAAGCCTGTTCTTTGTTATTTGTGTGTGTTGAATACTTACTCATTATAGCTTCATGGGAAAGAGGAAGAATGATAAACAGGACCTGGCAATTGAATGCTCTTATGAATTATCTGTTAATGAGTGAAAGATGTGTTTCTTGAAACAGGCTTGCATTTGTCCAAAATATTAGTTATCCAAACAAGATTTTGAGCAACAAGAAAAATTATGCAAATGTTAAAATGACATTATAGCTTGCTTGACAAAAAAAAAATGATGGACAAAGAATGCAAAAAGAGATTGGCTCACTCACCACCCAAGACCATTGGTTATATGGTATATCCCAACTATGCCAAAAGCCTCCAACTGTTGTATGTAGAAGAGCTAATTCTACTGCCCCCAGCTTTCAAAACCAGGACAGTATAGCTTCTCTAAAAGTTGAAGGAGTTTATACTCCGGTTGAGACTGAATTTGGTTTAGGAGAAAGGTGTGATACACATACGCTGTAAAAAGCACAATCCTTCCTGGTGATCTTGGAAAAGGTGACAGTTACCCATGGGAACTGCAGCATAACTCACGGCCAGTTCAACCTAAGCCAAGGTCATTGGGTACAGAACCTTTTCCATGACATGAAATCTAGGAACTTCCTGGACTCTAAAGACAAAATTCTGAGTTTAGTTTCTCAAAAAAATAAAAGTAAAAGGGAAATGAAGGAAAGAAGGAGGGGAGGGAAGGTGGGACGAAGGAAGGCAGGAAGGAAGTAAGGGAGAGAAGGAGGGAGGATGGGAGGAAGGAAGACAGAAAGAAAAGAAAAGAAAAGAAAAGAAAAGAAAACCCCTTAGGCTCACACATTTCTGTAAAGTACACCTGTAGTCCTCCAACGTTCAAATGCTGAGAGATGGCTTTAATAAAGAGTATGGAATTATTCATCTTGCTACTTGTGGGAAGTTAATCTAACCATTTGTTGAGAGAGAGTTTCCCACAACTGCACACATCCAGCAGGTGGTGTCTACACTCCCTAGCCTCGCTCACTTTGAACTTCAAACAAATTTCACATCTTAATTTCAAAGATCCTAAAATATTGGTCCCCATATAATATTTTTTCTCCAAAATCTTATACCACTGAGCCTTCCCAGCTATTAAAAAGCCTCCATCGACTCTCAATATCATCAGAGATGAGGATTCCTAGTCTTATTTTTAAAGGACCAGAAGAGAGGAAACCACTCTGGGACTTTTCGGAAACCAACACACCAGGAACAAAATAACCCATTAAAATTCAACACAATACCCTGGATTCCTGTTAGTCATTTTTGAAAAGAGAAACGGGCATTGGTTACACAAAGATAAGGCCAAGATGCTTAACAGCAAGTAACTGAGATGCTCTGTAGCAAGTAGAAGGAGGAAATGGGGGCCCAGGAGAGACGACTTTAGATTTTGCCAGGGGGAAGCATGTCTCATCCGTCCAGCATGCACCCTGGCTTGTCTCTCTGTCGCCACCAATTTAAAAAAACTCTTTAGTGTCCTTGTGAATCTGTATCCTGAGATGTTAGGAAAGAACAGTCCTTCTGTGTATTAATGAGCAAGTGGTCAGGTCACTTCTGCAAGCAAATACTTTAAAAAATAACACTACCAAGGCCCTGCCTCTGCCTGAAGCAAGCACGCGTTAACTCCTTCGGAGAAGCTCCTGAAAAGCTTACATTCAGGATACATTAATCTGAAAACAAGTGTACTTTTGTGTCTGGGGAGGATTCTTTTCATTGCCATCAATTTAGTACATCGATAGACGGAGATTCTAGCTTCGCTATCAGGTTGCCCTCCGAGCTGAGACCCCTCCGTGGGCCACGTCAAGTGAAACTGTGTATCCTCTCTGATTTCTCCCCATCATCAGGAACACTCTGATTTCCCTTTCCCTTCAGTGACCTGCTCTGAGTTTCTTGGGAAGAAAAATGACCTCCAGGTAATATGAATAGTTATTCAGCTCTGCTGATGGTCTGTTAACTGGGGCAAAAGAAACACACACACACACAACACATCCCAAGAACAACGAAAAGCATTTCGCCCTTTTGCACCAACACATCATGGTACCGCATTGCAGATTTTGGCACTCTGGGGATGACTTCTAGGCACGTGCAGGCTGACAGCCCTTTTCTCTTGTGCTGTGAATTTTCTGAAGATGCTACCATGCTTTGAGTGAAATTCTACTGATGTTGAGGGAAAAAAGTGATTTTTTGCAACATGTGATCTTTGGGTGATCAGATCCCTGTGTGGACATTTGGAGTCTTTTGGGTTTTTTTTTGTTTTGTTTTAATGCCTTTGTTGTCTTAGTAGTTAGAAGAGTCAGAAGTATCTACACAGGAATTTCTATCTTTTACATTTGTAATACTTAGAGCATCACATGCATCAAATGTTTAATTGTTCATTACAATTCCAAAATCATAATATTACTGGATTGAGGACTTACCCTGGGCCAATACAGAGTGAGACACTTTGCCTAAATTAGTTCGCATCCACATCATAGTCCAACATGTCAGAGGTGACAACAGTGAGTCAGGAATGTTTGGTGACCTGCTCACATGACACAGCTCATTTCTGGCCACAGAGCAGCTCCAAAGTCACGTCCTTCCCACTGCATGACCGTACCCAAGGGTGAACATTGAAAACATCAACAGAGCTTCATCAGCCAGGTAGCTTTCAAGCTCGTGATTCAAAGAGAGGGAGTTAAAGTTATTGGTTCCCCTTCTGTTAGGGTTTTTTGGTTTTTTTTAAACAAAAAGAAAAGGATAGTGAATTTGAAGGGACTTGATGTTGTAAGATCTAGGTCTGTGTTTTCAACAGCTGCTTGCTTCCAAAATTGTTCATGTTTCCAAATTCTAGTTGTGGAAAACTCACATTATCCAACCAAAGATGAGGCTATCAGTGTAGCATGTGATGTGGCTCAAAGTCTGCTCCCCTTTGTTCTTAGAAGATGTGCAGCCCAGAAGCTGGAAATGTCATCAACTGACAAATTGGAAAGGGCCCTTAGCCATATTGAATCCAACTACTTTCACTTCCCTCAGATGGGAAGCTGAGGTTCAAGGTCGCTGACTGGACTAGGACCTGGGTACCCTGCCTCCCTCTCACCATTCTAGGGATTGTTTGAGGACTGCTCAAAACAAGGTCCTTGCCTTCCTCTTGCTGTCCCTTGACTGGCCCCCTTCCTTTCCTTGCCTTGATCTCTGATGTCCTTGGTCTGACCCTTGCTGTTCACTATCTTGAAATTAAGGTACTTTCCTTCTTGACAAAGGCCCCAGGTATGACCCCATGGGCAGGAAAGCCCATCCCCTCTACCGCAGGAGCCTGCCTACTCAGCCCTGAAAATTGAATTTTAAAAGCACTTTGCAAGTCTTGTTGAGTTAATCCGCATAATCTTGGGGAATGGAGGTCACTTTTAATTTCCCCGTTTCACTCCTTGAGTGAGGAAATCCAGAAGCCAAAGGTTCAAGGGTTTCCCAGGATCACTGGGCACTTTCCTCCCCGAGGAGGAGAGGCTGAGAGGGAGCGTGGGGCTCAGCCCTGCTGCTGGGCTCTGGGTCTCCCTGCCCGACTTCTTCCTGTGCTTCTGGGCTCCGCAAGGTGTGCCAGTGCCCGTCCCCTGGCGGGTATGGAAGGGGCTGGAGGAGAATCCTCTTTCCCATCACTGCTCAGGAGACTTCTTAGGTTTTCATTCATTCATTTAACAAATATTTGCCTAGTGTCTTCCAAGTACCAGGCTTTACGATAAGTGCTGGGGATATAATAGGAGAACAAACAGACATGTTCATTACCCTCATGTGTTCTATAAAACGCCTCTCAGAATTTTGGCCATTTATTCTTTCATTATTTTCAGTCCTTCAGTTTACTTCCCAGTCCTTGTAAGGGCGCCTAATCTTTGATTTTCAGAGAGAGCTGAGGGAAGGAGGAGGTACCTTTATGTTTTCACACACAGGTACCCTCCAGGGCTGGCGTGAATTTTAAGCACCAGGAAAGGATCCTCTCTGCCCCTCACCAAAATCATTTTTCTCACTGTGATGGACTAAATATTTATGTCCCCCTAAAATGTATGTACTGAACCCTAACCCCCAGTGTGATGGTATTTGGAGGTGGAGCTTTGGGGGTGATTAGGTCATGAGGGTGGCACCCTCATGCGTGGGATTAATGCCCTTATAAAATGGACCCCAGAGAGCTCCTTCACTCCTTCTGCCACATAAGGACACAGTGAGAAGACCCCTATGAACCAGGAAGTGGGGTCTCACTAGACACAAAATCTATTCATGCCTTGACTTGGACTTGCAGCCCCGGAACTGTGAGAAATCAACTTCTGTTGTTATGAACCACCAAGTCTATGGTCTTATGTTACAGCAGCCTGGATGGACTAAGACACTGACCTTCCTAATCTGGAGGACATGGCCAGTATCCCAGCTACGTCCCATTGCATGTTTGTACATGCACTTGTTTCCTGCCCAGGATAACTTCCTATGATTTGGTGTACTCCATCCAATGTTGAGTGCCTTCTGTATGCAAGCCAGTTCTGTGCAAGGCATCCCCCTGCTCACCTCTGTTGTGTAAAGGGAGTCAGTGCTCTGTGCAGGGCCCTGAACACTTGTCCGGCTGCTCATCGTCAGTCAACAAACGTGCACCGTCCCTGCACTTGCGACAGGCAGACACGATCCCCGTCACAGTCTAACTCAGTCCACAGTGGAAAGTCCAGACCTTGGCATCTTTGTTATTGCTCAGCATGATAACCAAGAAGTAGGCAGCACTTCAGAAGCTGCCAGAAGCACCTTCTTTTAAAAACTTACAAAATTCCCCAGTACAAAAGTAATACTGTTCACTAGATTTAAAAATAAAAGTGTAGAAAGAAGAAACATCATCAGCTCTAGTACTACCTCTGTTCTTTCCAGTCTCTTTTCTCTGCATTTTTACAAGGCTGTGCTCACTATGCACCAAATTTTATTTTTAGCCCTGCTTTTTAGAGAACACTGTAGCTCAAATGTTTTTCATGTGGTTACAAAGTCTTACTGAATATTTTTAATGACTATGCAACATTCTAGGAAATCTCTTAAGGCTCTTACAGACTGTATTTGTTTCCTGCAGCTGCAATAACAAATTACCACAAACTTGGCAGCTTGGAACAACAGAAATGTATTCTCTCACAGTTCTGGAGACCAGACGTCCAAAATCAATATCAGTGGCTGAAACCAGAGTGTCAGCCAGGCTATGTTTCCTCTGGAGCTCAGAGGGAGAATCAGTTCCTTGCCTCTTCCAGCTTCTGGTGGCTGCCAGCATTCCTTGGTTTATGGTCACATCACTCCGGTCTTCAGGGCCAACATCTTCACATCTCTCTCTGTTCTGTTTTCACATCACTTTCTCCTTTCCTGGGTGTTGAATCTTCTTTTGCCTCTCACTCATGGGACACTTGTGATTACATGTAGGGCTTAACTGGATAATCCAGAATGATCTCCCCTTCTCAAAACCCTCAAGTTAATCATACCTGCGAACACCTCCTTTCCAAGTCTGTAACATTTACTGATTCCAGAGTTTAGGACCTCATGTCTTTGGAGGCATTATTCAGCCCACTAAAAGGACATATGAGGGGGGACTTCCCTGGTGGTGCAGTGGTTAAGTATCTGCCTGCCAATGCAGGGGACACTGGTTCAAGCCCTGGTCCGGGAAGATCCCACATGTGCAGAGCAACTAAGCCCATGCACCACAACTACTGAGCCTGCACTCTAGAGCATGTGAGCCACAACTATTGAGCTCATATGCCACAACTACTGAAGCCCACCCGCCTAGAGCCCATGCTCTGCAACAAGAGAAGACAGTGCAATGAAAAGCCCATGCACCACAACGAAGAGTAGCTCCACTCGCCACAACTAGAGAAAGCCTTCGTGTAGCAATGAAGATCCAACGCAGCCAATAAATAAAATAAATAAAAATAAATTTATGAGGAGACAAAATCAGCAAAGGAAAAAGTAAACTAGTTGGCATGAAAGTAACTAACAAAGGGAAACAAAGTTCAGAGAAGGCAGGGATCAGGTGACCTAACCTCCAGAGATCAGTAAGGTCTTCACAGCATAGTTGGAGGAAAAAAGAGGGGACCCTGATGGATGAGAAACAGTAATACTAACCCCCATTCTCCTAGCCTTTTGCAGCCTGCAATGTGCTCTCATAACTATTCTTTCATCTTTTAGATATTTCAGAGTGTTTCGGAACCCAGACCTTGATGTCAAGTGTACCAGGCTTCATGTCACAGAAATACCACTTCATACTGGGTGACTGGGAGGCAGAATTTCAACATGTCCCCCAAGACTCTTCCTTCCCTGTGTACATGTCCTATATAATCCCCTCCCCTTGAATGGGGGTGGAACTTATGATACGATGGGATTTCGTTCCCGTGATGAGTGCACAGTATATGGCAAAAGCGAAGGGATTTTGCAAATACAATTATGGTCCCTTATCCATAAACTTTGAATTAATTAAAAAAAGATTATCTTGAGAGAACCTCACCTAATCAGATGAACCTTTTAAAAGCACCCATCACTAAAGGTCCCTACACGGTGTTTAAAAGAACTTCCCAAGCAGCTCAACCCATATGTTGACCTGACTCTTGCAGTTCACTGCAGCTCGTGAAATGATGAGGGTGCAGTTTATCTCAAGCATCTTTCTAATGGGCGCATTATTCAGTGACTAATACAAAATATGGTTCTACCTAATGTTTGTGGTGTAGCTACTCATGCGTTTCCCTGCTAATTCGCCACCATAAAAATTGTGATAATTTTAGACTCGTTTTAACATTAATTGTGACTTGCAAAAGCATGGCTAAAAGTTTCCAGTGTGAAATATGGCCCTTGAGCAAGCAGGAACTGCAGTCAGTCAGCTTTCCCTTAAAGTCCACATGAATGATAACTTGTAAAATAGGCCATTTCTCTGGCAAGTCTAATTTGGGGGTACATGTTACACAGAAGGCGCAGTTTAAAAAATAACTTCCACTCTATATTAAAGGCTTAATAGCTTTTTCTAGCCTTTGAATTCAGCCTTCACATGCAATTTAAAACCCAGTAATAACTTTAATAAGGTACATATTAGAAATGAGGGTGTTTTTTTTTTTACTCTATATGCGCATGAACATTTATAAACCAAAAAATATTGTGTTTCAAACTCTTTCTCCTCTTCATCATTTTATTAGAAAGGGAGAGTGAGGGTTAACAATCCCCCTTAAGTAAACTTTCCCTGGGAGCCGGCTCTGTGCCCAGCACCAGGATGGGAGGATGAAGATGTAGTGAAGCTGCCATCTGGCAACCCAGAGGAATCTGGATTGTGGATTGCAGGTCAAATCATGAAAAGCACAAGGCCGGGGAAGCACCGAGAAAGGAGGGCCTTCACTTTCCCAGTGTGAAGATGGTATTAATGTCCTTTTCTAATTAACGAAGCAGTTTGCCTCGTGGTTAAATCTGGATCAAGACTGGTGTTGCCCCATACGAGCCATATGACTCAGGCAAATTAGTGATCTTTTCTGGGCCTCTGTCCCTCAGTGGAAGCTGAGGGCTATAGTAGTACTCATGTCATCCTGTATCAGTTGTGAGGCTCCAATGTGTTACTAGATGTAAAGCGTCCGGAATGCAGAGGACACACTGCTTTGCTTTGGTCAACATTGTGACTCTGAGCACTACCACTGCACACTCAGAGAAATCAAGGTGAGCAGTCCAGTAAAGGAGGAGGCTGCACAGTGAAAATTGCCCACTCTCCCACCACCCTGACATATTCCTATTTTGGTGGCCATACTTCCACTTATCTCCTATTGTAAAGAAACATGCCCAGAAATATATTTTGTGTAAATAGATATTATATGCTTTAAAAAAATAAACAGGAACCTTTTTAAAACCCTCTTATTTTTGGTTCACTTACCTCTCTTTCCCCAGCCTCCTGCCCATCCTGCTCCTGGGATGTTAAAGCAAATATTGATGTGCAACTTTCTGCAACTTTCTTGATCCTCCAATAATCGAAGTGTCAGGGAGGGAGAAACTGAACTTAGTCTTGCAGGATGACCATAGTATATAAGGTAGAAAAGAGGGCAGAGCAACTCAGGTAAGGCAAATAGTGTGGAATAAAGGCCAGGTAAGTGTAAAAGTGCGTATTACATGAAGAAACAATAAGTTTCTCTTACTACTTAAGCCTAGAGTTATAGCAGGGGCTTAAGATGGGTGTTGCGAGCAGGTGAGACCAGGTGGGTAGGAGCAAGGGGCCATGTTCAGGAGTTTGGATAATGTCTAGCAGGATATGGGCAAACATCAGACTTTAAATCAATTTTATCTTATGAGTGTTTGGAGGAGATCACTCTGATAGCAGGTGGTACGTTGATTTAATTTGCCAGAGCAATTGAAGCTGCAAGTCAAGGAGACCAGGTGGGATGGCAGAGGTGGAAACAGGGGGACATTTCAGGGGAAAGGCCACAAGACTTGTTGACCAGATGCTCAAGACTTTGACCATCGTGAGCACATGGTGGGCTCTCAATCAATACTGAAAGACAGAATCCCACATGAGAAACCAGTGACCCATGAGGAGGAGTCAGCTACGGACACTGAAGCTGATCATTGCCGTGTTGCTATGCCATCGCCTCGGGCAGGGCAATAGCCTGAAGAAGCAGATACCATTGTGACCTCTGGCTCCACCACTTTGGAAAAGTCTCTCCAAATTCTAAAGGATTACCCTGATCTCACATTTATGAAGTCAGATCTGTTACATGAGGGACTATCTTTTATAGCCCTGTTCTCTTGGCAATGAATAAACATCTCAAATTCCCGAGAAGAAAGCTGTGGTTCTATTATGAAATTAATTTTCCACTGACCCATGTCCAGAAGACTGTTTGAAAGATATGTGTTGATTGATGGGCCTATGAAGACTTCCATCCAGCTTTGCAAAGCACAAAATCTGTAAATCTGCAAGTAGAAATAGAGTCTTTCTGGAAAAAATATTAATACTGTACCTTGGTGTTACTGGGTGATTGCTTTTCAACACCTGGGAGGACTTTTAAATGAACAATTCCTATTTATATCTTCCCCTAAATAGCACTGGAACTCCCAGGCATCTTATAAAAGTTTGAAACAGGCCTGTGTTGCTGAGGTCATAACTTGATTAATCATACAGAAAGCGCAAGCCCAGGCATATTACAATTGTAGAGGGATCAGGTCTCAAATGAGCCAGGCACCTGAAATGAGTGAATATCTAAATCCCAGGGGTGATTCTGAGACTAAAAATGCAAGGAGTGAATCCAGAGGACAATATTGAAATTGATGGCAGGAGGTGAGTTTAAGAAAGAATTGAAAAATGAGAGATGAGAATAGAAAGGTAGAGGCAGGACCCTGAGACGTGTTTCCATAGCAGTAGGCGACTCAGAGGAGAGGTGGGAGAGAACAGAGCAGAAACACACAGCCACAGGCTCTGGAGAAAGGGAAAACTGAAGGAGGCCTTGGAGGCGTTGAATGAACCCTTTCTCCTCCCCGTCTTACAAACAAGGAGACCCAACGATCAATCCTGAAAGTCAACCCAAAGCTCACTTCTGGGGTCTGCTTTCCGTTCACCGGGCCATGCTTCTTGGATCCCCAGTGGGATTCTTTCTATGCCTACACAGGAGAACAGCTGGAGATGTACACGGATTCTGTCTCCATTTGCCACACACGCTGAAATGAAACTAGAGGTTCTGTGGAAAACTGAGGCACAAATACTGACTCAAGGGAAGAAGTACAGATGCAGGAGAGACAGATGCGGGAGGGTTTTGCTTTGTTTTGTTGTGGTTTACAAACTGGTTTAGGAAGATGTGTGAGTGTGTAGACCCTCCCATGATGGGCAAAATGACAATTACACCCCCAAAATGTCCACATCCTCATCCTCAAAACCCATGAATATGATACCTCATATGGCAAAAGGGACTTTGCTGATATGATTGAAGTCAAGGATCTTGAGATGAGATTATTTTGAATTATCCAGTTAGGTCTAATATAACCCTGTGAGTCTTTTTTTTTTCCCCCAAATGTTTGTTTTTAATTGTCTTGATAGTTTTCCCATTAACCTTAAAAGCAGAGAACCTTCCTTGCTCCAGAGAACTAGAGAGAGGCAGCCTGAGAAAGAGTTGGCCCAACATTGCTGGCTTTGAATACAGAGGAAGAGTGTGTAAGCCAAGGAATGCAGGAGGCCTCCAGAAAGTGAAAAAGGCAAGGAAGCAGATTCTTCCCAGAGCCTCCAGAAGGAGCCCAGGCCTGCCAAAACCTTTTATCCCAGTGAGAGTCTTGTAAGACTCTGACCAGCAGAACTTTAAGAAAATAAATTTGTGTTGTTTAAGCCACTAAGCCTGTGATCATTGCTTACAGCGGCCATAGACAACTAATACACTCACAAAGCTGGTGAAGAGAGAAGCCTGCCAAGATGAGAACATCACCAAGAACAGAATGAATCAGAGTTCTGCTGAGATTTCATCCTAAGATGTGTCTCAGTCAGATCAGGTTGCTATAACAAAATACCATAGACTGGATGGCTTAAACAACACATAGTTATCTCTCATAGTCATAACAGACATTTATTTCTCACAGTCCAGACTGTCTGGAGTCTGGAAAGTCCACGTTCAAGGTGCCAGCTGATTCAGCTCCTGGTGAGAGCCCTCTTCCTGACTTGCTGATGGCCACTTTCTCCTGTGTCTTCACATGGTGGAGAGGGAGAGTTCTGACCTCTTCTTCTTCTCATAAGGACACAAATCCCATCATTGGTCCCCACCCTCATGACCTCATGTAAACCTAATTACCTCCCAAAGACCCATCTCCAACTACCATCACATTGGGAGCTAGGGCTTCAATATAGGAATTTGGGAGGAGGACACAAACATTCAGTCCAGCAAGATTTTTAAAACATTGATGGGCAAAAATGAGAAGCAAAACAAAATAGAATAATTATTTAAATCTATAAGCAGGCTAATTTTCCTTGGAGGTAGACATTAAATGTTGACTACAACTGATGTACTAAAATCTCTCTGAGACATGTTTCTTTTACAGAATGGATGTACCTTTAACTTGTTCTTGGGGACATGTGTGTATCCTGGACAAGCTCACAGGCTATCGTGGCTGTAGTCATTACAAGGCTACATGGAGGGTATGCGGGCTAGTCATCGTGATGATAGGAGGATTGAGAAAAGAAAGTGAACCTGACCTGATGAAGTTCCATCTGGGTTGTCCTATGGGTAGTTACGGTCATCAAAGTAAACAATATCTGCTAACTAACACAACCCTGAATTCCAGAAGCCTAAGTCAACATAGGTCAATTTCTTACTTGTATAGCAATCATGCAATTAATCAGCTGTCAATTTGACAGTTGACATTCTACGTGATGACTCAAGGACCCAGACTCCTTCCATCTTGTGACTCTGCCCTTTCCTAGGGCCTTGGAGTACATCACATCTGGCCAGTCAATGGGGAAAGATGGTGGAGAAGACATGCTTGCTCCTTAACCACTGTGGCCCCAAAGGAATTTGTTACTTCCACTCACATTCCACTGGTGACAATCAGCCCTGTTGTCTTACTAGGTGGAAGGGAGGTGGGGACGTGTCTCTGCACTAAGGAAGGAGAAACAGAAATCTTTGGGGAACAGCCAGCAGCCTCTGCCATAGAGTCTAACATGCTGTGTTTTTAAAAGTCAATAGTCTAGACTGGGAAATGTACTGACAATGGACATTATGTTCTCATAAAACTGTCCAACTTGGAGCAGCAGGAAAAGATGGAGTGTGTTTTTTCCATCAGGTAATGAATATTCACACTCTCAGTCACCCTGAAAGAGGCTGCTCCTGGGAGAGGAAGGGAGGGAGGGAGAAGTGGCCTCAGACCAAAGAGACAGAGAAACATCTTTCTCCCTCTGGGCTGCCTGGTTGGGTCTGGATGAGATGCAGATGTGATTTCCATCTCAATGGCTTAAGAGAGAAGCCGCTGCCAAGTAGGCAGGTTAGGAGTTAAGTGAGCTAACGTCCTCCAAGTAGCCAAGGGATTTGGTACAGAATTGTGAGTTTTGGGGCCACCCCTATGCAGGAGTGGTTATAGCTGTGTTCTCTATCGTTTTCTCCAAACTATCAGTGAAGTCATAGTAAGAGTCATGAAATGGTAGAAGTTCTGTTGCAGGAATTAAAGGGAGGGGCTGTGTTAGGGGCTGAATTGCACTTCTCCAAAACTGATACGTTGAAGCCCTAACTCCCCAGCATCTCAGAGTGTGACCTCATTTAAAAATAGCATTTTTAAAGAGGTACGTTAACATGAGGTCATTAAGGTGAACCCTAATCCACTATGACTGGTGTCCTTATCAGAAGAGGAGATTGGGAGACAGACATGCACAGAAGAAGACTGTGGAAGATGATACAGGGTGAAGACAGAAGAAGCAAGACACCCACAAGCCAAGGAAAGAGGTCTCAGGAGACACCAACACTGTGACCCCTTGATCTCAGACTTCTAGATTCTGAGATTGTGAGAAAGTAAATTTCTATTGTCTAAGCTACCCAGTCTTTGGTACTTTATAATCAGCAGCCCTCAGAAATCAGCAGCCCCTCTGGTTCATACCTGGGGCAGAATGGAGAAGGGGAGGCAGGCCACACTCCCAAGGGCCATCATACTGGTGTCAGGGGCAGTCATTGGCAGAGGCAGGTGACACCCAGTGAGCAGTGACAATGTTGAATAGCAAAAGGCATGGCAAGGTAGCTGGCTCAGGAGGCCAGGCAGGTGAACATGAGGGATCTTATTTTGAGAACACATCTAACTTGTGGAACTTAAGGGGACCGAGTTCTTCCACGGCCTAGTGAAGTTGCAGTCTTCATAGTAAGTCATATTAGTGGACATACATATGCCCACTTTGGGAAGTTCCAAGCTGGTGAAGCCAAGCCTCATGTGGGTAGCAAGAGAATGAATGTGCTTGGGCTTCAAGGAAACTGACAGTGTCCTTTGAAATCCCAACTTCCCCTCTTCCTCTCTGTGTGTCCTTTACTTAGCCTCCATGAACTTGGCATGAACTTGGCTTTCTATTATTAATGGTAATATGTTAATAATAACAGTTCTTGCTTGGATATAATATAATATAATATAATCCTGCCATTAGACTTAAATGCAATGATATAAGGCTCTTAGTACTGGGCTTGGCATATGTTACATGTTCAATAAATGACAGCTGCTGTGTTTATTACAGAAGAATACTTGCTAATGAGAGGAACATGGTCCTTGAGCCCTGTTGAGCAGAAGAATAGAGTTATATGAAGGCTTTGGTCATTTGTGTATTGGGGAGGAATTTGGCCAACTCTTTAACCAAATTTGGCCCCAACTGAACCCCCGGGGGTGAAAATGACTTCAAAAATGGAGCAGAATGGCCTAGCCATACAGAGGTCCACGATTCTCTTCTGTCTCAAATATTAATTCTGTTACAGGTCCCAATTCAGGCACCCTCATCCACCCAGAGTCATGGGCCAGCGCTGCCCTGAATTCTGTTTCTCATGACTTCCGTCATTTCTGAAAGAGGCCCTGTGTGTCTGAGCACAAGTGTGTTAGCTGTTACCAGAAGGAGGATTCTCAGAACCAGGTCACAGAAGGAGAGCTGTCCGGCATGGTTAGCTGTCTGTACTGTATGTGCTGTGTATGCATACACAGTGATCTGCAGGAGCCTAAGGTGTACGTGGGGGAGTGGGGTGTTGAGTCTCTGAATGCAGAACAGTTATTCAGCCCGTATTCAATTTCCTGGTTGAGCTCCCTGTCATCTCCTCCCTCTATCTCGACCCTCAAGCCTTTCAGTGTTGTTGCCTTTGACTCTTTAGACTGATGGCATTCGGCAGACTTTCAAAACATTTGGGCCAAAATCCCTGCCACGCACACGGAGCTGGTCTGGGCCTGATTACACACAGGAGGCTGCACCTCACAGATGCCACTGGGATCACAACACTCTCTTATGAAATCGGACTTTTCAAGAGCTGGAGTCAAGTGGCAAAGTCAGTGCCTGTCAACAGCCTCAGTCCTGAGTGAGCACAGTTTGCTGGGTGAGGCAGCTCTGGGTAGTCTCAGATGGCCCCATCTGGGATCGGGGGAGGAGAAGGGGGGAGGGGAAGAGCCAGGAGGCCAGGAGAGTGGAGCCAGCCCCAGGGGCTGGGGCCCTAAGTCATGCATCTTGTGATCCTGGTTCTGACCCCAGTCCTGTACGCTGTCTCAGCTTCCATCTTCTCCCAGAGTCCCTGACTTGGTCACCTGCTCGGACTCCTTAGAACTGGCACCCTCCCTCATTCTTTTTCAAGCTATGCTCCTGAATTTTCACCCAGGTTGGTGGGAGGGTGAGGTGGATCAAATGAGTCCAGAAGTATCAACTTGGCTACTGAGCTGAGGACCACAGCTGGCCATGCTGTAGACACATCACAAATGTCCTATCTCATCAACTCTGAGAGAGGGTATCATTTTTATCCTTTTTCTATAGATAGGTAAACTGAGGCTCAGAGAATCTAAATGAATTACCTAAAGCCACACACAGCCCGTAAATGATGGAGATTCAAATTCAGGACTGTTTGGATCTAGAGGTTTTTTTGTTTCTTATACCACAGAGGTCCTCCATTCAGAAAGAGAAAAGCATAGGCTCCTTGGAGTATTTCAGGAAATTTAACACGTGTGCGCATGTGCGTGCATGTGGTGTGTGCGTGTGTTTAGGACAGAAAGGAGAAAACGGGAGATGAAGCTGGAAAGATGAAAAAGGATGAAACTGAGAAGGATGTTTAATGTCAGGTGGAAGAGTTTGAATTTTATTCTGCAGGAGATGCCTGCATAAGAAGAAGGGCTAAAGCCCTGTGAGGAGAGGAGGGGTCTTCGCTTTAGGGTGAGCCTGCCCTGGAGCTTCTCAGGGCTGCACTGCAGGTGGTGAGGCTCCGAGGTGGGAGTCCACTGAGGTCCTGAGGGCTACTTGTTGTATAACCACACACTTCATCAGCCAGTACCTTCTCTCCAGGTGCTAGTTTCCACTCTTCCCCTGGACTGTCGATTCCTTGACAGCAGAAACGGCCTCATACGTTTTCAAATCCCCCACAAAACCCAGGATAATGCTTAGCACGCAGCAGGAACCCAGTGAACGCGTGTTGTCAAAATAATGCACGTGTTAATTGTTCTTCCCTTATGAGCAAATCATAAGCCGTTGCTCTACATATATATGTTACCTATGAATCCTGAGAGAGAGAAGGTGATAAATCTTTTTATAAGGAAAAATTTCCCTCTGTGCACACACACTTGTTAACCTTTCAGCAAATGTATCCTAAATAGTCCTGGAAATTTCCTAGTCCTCAAAGTAAGAAATACCATAGATGTTTTACTGACAAGTCTTATTTTGCTTTTGTTGTGTTTTGATTTCATTGTCTTATTTTTTCTAATACTATATGAAGATCTTCAAAAAAATGCCACTAAAAAGCCAGTGAAATCTTGGCTCCTTACCCTAACTCTGTCGCTTTCAGTAGAATTTTATATCAGACGCACTGCTGAATTCTTGTGTAGGTGCCAAATTCCAGAATCTGCTTGTTATCTCTAAATTTTAAACACTGAGATTCAACTTACTGGGAACTTGGTTATCTCAAACACACTTAGAAAGAAAATGTTGAGTTTCTCTTATTTATTAATGTAATTCAACTTATTTGTATCCCAAATCATCCTGTCAAGGATTTGAGGGCTTACAGCAAAAACACATATCATGACCTGGTAACCTAAACGTCAAGTTTAAAAATCTGAACTGGGGAAAGTAGAAATTAAAACAGGAAGCCAGACCCAGGAGAAAAACTGAATGCAAATATCTGGGCCCCAAGAGACTACATCAAAGATTACAAACTGGCAGCTCCCAAGACAAACCCAAGTGAAGTTACATTTTGTTTGTTCCAAAGAGCCTTTAAAAGAAGATTTTTAGCCTGTTTCACAAATCAGTCAGAGGAGAGGCTATCACAGAGCAAAAGAGACTTAAGAGCTGTAACTTCCAAATGCAATGTGTGGACTTTGTTTAGTCCAGCTGTGAAACTAACTTTGGTTTTGGATTTGGAAGTTTTGAATATGCATGAAGTATTAGAGGATGTGAAGGAAGTGTTGTTCATTTAATTAGGTATGATAATGATATACCTACCAGTAAAATCACAAGATAGCTGAGATTTGCTTTAAAATACACAGGCAAAAATGAAAACTTAAGTGGGTTAGGTGGTTAAGAGGGGCCAAATGTTGATAATTTTTGAATCTGAGGGATGGGTGTATGCGGGTTTATTTTACCTCTCTATGTTTGTATATGTTTGAAAATTTCTGTAATGAATATTAAAAAAATTAGACTATGACTGTCTTGAGGTGCATTACGTGCTTTTTAGTTTGATACAGTCTCCACCTGCCACCCTTCTTACCCCCCAACCCCGTGACCACAGACTCAGACTCTTCATTTAATTACCTACCTGGCTTGCTTTATTACACTAATTACGATTCCTAAGGTCACATAGAAAAGGGACATATGGTCAGTTGTTGAAGAGGAATAAACATCCCTGTTCCTCCACTCGGAAGGACTTAACTAGCACTTAACAGTGAAAGAAAATTCCAAGGGGCATCATTGGGAACCAGAGTAACGCGGACAGTATCCTATGCAGCAGTGTTCCTCCACCAGCCTGCGGGAGGGACAACGCCCCACCCCCATCTTTGGGCACCAGTGACCCTGCAGTTCGGGGACTGGTTCCCATCGACAAGCCACACTAGGAGCCACACTCCTCTGCGCCAGCACCCTCAGCAAGGATCAGTAGGAGTTGACCGAGATACATTTCAGGAAAGCCTTTCTGCATGGCCTCAAAGCAATAGGGTCTGGGCATGTGGCTTTTTGATGCGCTGACTGGATCTAAAGACAAAATGTGGTAAATGGGAGACTCGAGAAGACTGAACAGAAGGCACAGTCTTCAAACAACCCGTGGTAAACATCACTTGTTGGTGTGGGGTGGGTCGTAGCTCTCCAAAATATATGTTCACATCCTCACCCTGGTACTTGTGAATGTGATGTGGTTTGGAAACAGGGTCTTTGCAGTTGTAATCACATGAGGATGCAGTCATACGGAGCAGGGTCGGCCCTGCCAATAGCTGGTGGCCTTATAAGAAGTGGGCAATTTGGACGCAGAGACACACAAGGAGAACGCCACGTGGCACTGGAGGTAGAGATGAGAGTAAGGCATTTTACAAGCCAAGGACGGCCAACAGCCCCCAGTAACTAGGAGAGAGGCACGAAACAGACTTTCCCTCAGCACCTCCAGAGGGAACCAGCCTTGCTGACACCTTAATTTCAGACTTCTAGCCTCCAGACCTGTGTGAGAATAAAGTTCTGCGGTTTGAAGGCCCCCAATTTATGTAATTTTTTATGGCAGCCTGAGGAAAGGAATAGACCTGTCTCACTCAGGCTTTTGGTAAGATTGGAGACAATTCTTGTCTGAGATGAGTTCCTAGGGGACAGATGTTCTGCACAGTTGCTGGCGGGCAGCCCCCTGCTAGGAGAGAGGGGGCCGAGGCAGGTTGAGCCCCATTGAGGGAGAAAGTTGCCCTATTCCTCTGTCTTAGTGAACAATCTGTCGGCAGGTAGCTCAATACCAGGATGGTTTTTGGAGGAGATTGTTAAAGGTCCACTTTAGAGTGAGAAATTTAAGGTCAGGAGAAGCCTTTTTGGTCAAAGACTCATAAACCTTGGAGATGGTATTTAAAATTCAGATTCCCGTGGCTTTCTCTAGAGACTGGTTCAGTGGCCTTCAGTGAGGCTGAAGAACCTGTGACTTTCCAAAAGCTCCAGGTGATGCTGATGAGGGTGGCTGGAGGTGTGGTGCTCTGGACCCAGGTAAACTGCTGAGCTAGGAATATTTGTTCCTGGACAGACAAATCTGTCATGACTTTTTAAAGAAACCACTCCCTATTTTGCATCATTTTCTCCCGGACAGACTGAGAGTCATAAAATGTATAAAAGGAAAATGACACTAATTTCATTCGTTGAAGAAAATAGGAGGCTTGTGCAGTTTTCTTTTTTCAAGTAAAATCTCCTTAAGATCCGTAAAAATGTCGACCAGCATGAGAAAAGGACGGAGGCAGGCATGGAAGGGTTGTGGGGTTTCTCCTTTTTTTAATCTGTCACTTAGCAACAACATATGCATGGCTGGCAGTTGGAGTAATCTTTGAGTTGGCAACATCGAATCGTTAGGAAGTTTAAATTTGTGTTTTAGCATTGTTAGCGGTGTTTTAGCAAATTGTGGAAGGTACAATATGTGCATTCTGCTGTTTTGGAAAGGAGACATTTTAAGTCAGAAATATTTGACTGTAAACATATTTCGCACTGAACCCTATTTTCCTTCTACATAGAAGGAAAACCAAAGCTTACCTAAACACAGTCAGAAACCTAGTTAATCACCACTATAGGATTAGGGGGGAAATGTTCTTCAAAAATAGTTTATGAAAGTTTTAATTACACACACAATCACAAAATGTTCAGTAATTGCTGCATATTGATTCCGTTTTTTTTTTCTTCTGGAAATGCTAAAACTATTTCAATATACACAGAATCAATAAACATAATTAAAATATGAGCTCATCAAAACAGTAATTAAATGTACTTAACAGCTTTTGTGGCTTTTCCCCATATGGTTACTGTGGGAGTGTGAATCTGGCGCGCTAGATAAATGTAACAAAATAAAGTGAAAGCCTCGGAAAAGATTACTGTCGTATCATAATACAATAAAACCCAGCTCTGCGGCAAGTCGCACTAAATCAAAAAGTTGACAAAAGGAGTGGTGTATGCAATTATTATACATTTTGGGGCTGTTTTCTATTTATATGAGATTAACACTATCATGGTCTACATTCAGAGGGAACGGTGAAATCCTCCAACATGAAAGGAACCGGGGGAGAGCGCCCTGAATTCTTAATATGACAATCCCCCTTTTAGGATATTGCTGGAAAAAAGTTTGATCCTCGCCTCCCCCCACCCCGCCCCGACCCCACAACTTTAGGCTGGTCTGCCTGGCAGGGGTCCAGTCTCATGATTCCCAAGTCCTGGACCCCACCGTTCTCAGACTTCGGACTTGTGAAGGTGGTTTTCTTCCTTTCTCCAATTCATTTCAGGAGGCCTGGGCAAGGGAAGGGAGAGGTTATTGAATTTGAACTCTTGCCTTCCAGGAGTGCACAGCCCAGGTGCCTGGAAATGGTGTTGAATCACCAGCTAAGGACAGGAGCTCTATCTTAGGGTGGTTTCCTCCAGAAGCAGACCCTGAGACAAGGATGTGACTACAAGAAGTTTATGGGGGAGGCCATCCTAGGAAGCATGGCCAGGGGAGGGGAAGTGGCCCAGGGAGAGAAGAAGCTGGTGAAGGCCATGACTAATATGATAAGCAGGCTGCCTGGGGTCAGCCAGCTCTCCGTCTCACCGGGAACAGTGACAGACAGTTTAGACTCTCTCTCAGTTGCCCCACCTGAGGAGAGACAAAGTCTGGTATTTTTCCTCTAACCCCGCATCTGGATTTGCCTGAAGGCTATTCTCTGAAACATTAACCCCCTGGCCCTGTGGCCCGGAAGCAGCATCCAAGAGGCAGTCTTCAGTACTTGCCGTCAGCATGGACTAGATAGGATGGTGAGGGCTGAGGTCCCAGGTGGGGAACCCAGGCCTTCTACTGTCCTGTCTGTGGTAGGCTGAACCCTCTAAAAATTGTTCACCTCCTAATCCCTGAAATCTGTGAACGTTACTTTAAAAGGCAAAAACGTTGCAGATGTGATCAAAGTAAGGCTCTGGAAATGAGGATATTATCCTGAATTATCTGAGTGAGGCCTAAATGCAATTCCAGTGTCCTTATAAGGGAGGCAGAGGGAGATTTCAGACAGAAGAGGAAAGGGCAATGTGACCTCAGAGGCAGAGCTTGGAGGGAGGTGGGCATGAGCCAAGGAGTGCTGGCAGCCAGAAGCTGGAAGAAGCAAAGAATGGACTCTTTCCCTGAGCCTCTGAAGGGAGTGTTGAGGCAGGCTGGGACCTGGGGCCTGGGACCCTTTACTGCAGAGCTTGCACCTGGGCAAACATCTCCTCCAGCAACAGAATACAAAGAAACGATAAGGGGGCTAAAAATAACTGCATACCTGAGCAGCTGGGATACAAAAGGGCTGAAAACCAATTGCCACTTCTGAGGTTCTGGAGCAAAACCAGGGTCCTGCACACAGCACCACCAAGGAGGTGGGCAGACCACCTAAGCCACCCCTCTGGCCCAAACCACTGACCGGCCCCTACCCTTACCCCAGTTAAGGAACCAGCTCCCCCCCTGCTCGGGGAGCGAGTAAGGGCACCTGTCACCTGTTGTCGCTCCCTTGAGCTGCAGCAAGAGCCCCAACAAAGCCTTGCCAGAATTTCTCATCTGACCTCTTATCAATTTCTATTGATGAAAGAGTCCGAGGACCCAGGTGGATAAGAGTGTGACCTTGCTGACATCTTGATTTTTGGCCCAGAGACACTAATTTCGGACTTCTGGCCTCCAGAACCAGGCAAGAATAGATTTCTGCTGTTTTAAAGCACCAAGTTTATGACTGGTTGTTATAGCAGCTGCAGGAAACTCATAGAGGGTCCTAGGAAGAAAAGGGTCTTTCAAAGAGGAATATCCTTTGGTAGATAGAGAAGAAACAGAGCCAGCGTGTGGGGGGTAATCTCATCGGAAATTGAAATCCATTTCAGCACCATCCTGACTTCCTGTTTTCTTCCTCTCCCATTTCTCTATGTTCTACAAAATCTCTCGCAGAATTTTTTTCTCAGTAGGTTCATCTGCACTTGATGGTTGGACCCAGCTGCAACGTCTAAAACTCAGCAGTTCCTGTTCTGCGTTTTCCCATATCTTGTCCATGGAAGGTTAGATTCAAGAGCAGTCTTTTGGTCTTCCTCCAGATGTTCTGGAGGCTTCCTAGCGGCACACTTGGAAGGGTCCTCCACATGCTCCCTTCCGTCCGTGGGCTTACCTATTGTAGAATTCCACCAGGGGTCCAATTAGTATGATCCCTCGACTTTGAACCCCTCTGTGACGTTTCTCTCTACTGTACAGAGAAAATACATTCTGTTGCCTGCAAAGAGGCCATAATTAGACATGGCTCTTAAAATTGAAAAACTACCTCACCTCCGAAAATTTTAAGAAGATTAAGGAAGGAAAAGGCATGAAGAAAATAAAACCTAAAACTTCTTGATTACTTTGGACTTAGGACACAGATGGGAGTTCCTCTTGTGCCAAAAAATCCATTGAACAGCACCAGCTGTGGGGTAAAGAAAATCTGAAAGAATCACACATTGCCGTTCACGGGAGGAGCTGCATTAAGGAGGGAAGAAAAAGTTTTGCAGATCAGTTGATTTCTCAGTGAATCATGTGGCCAGATGAAAAGCCTACGACTACATCTGCAGGCATATTGTACTAGTATTAATATTCATGTGGAGACTATCAAGAAAGCTGTTTCCTCTGCATTTTTAGCAGTATGGTAGGTCTGGAGGAAAATCATTTCTTTTGTGTTAAGGAGTTTGTGCTGCATTACTTTCAAGCTTTATGAGGATTAATTTTAAAAGAGCACAGGGAGTGAAAATATTAGGCCTCATGCAAGGGTAATATTCCAAATATTATACAATCAGCAAGGCTGGAACCAACCAATCAGAGCAGATGCTGTGCCAGGTGTTAACTTCTCCTTCTGGATTATGGAGAGGTCTGGGGGTTTCTGGGAGATACTGGGGTAACTGGAGGTGATGGGGACTATTTGGGGACTATTTGCAGCATGGCCATACCAGTGTGCGCCAGCTAAAAGTAGGCCCTCACCATTCGATAGGTAAAAATGCCAAGCTCTCCCCTTACCTCTTCTTAACGGGGGAAGTAAAAACACACACTGGAGATTCATTGATCTAATGCATGTTCTTTGAGCCCACTTGTGTGCCAGGCATCGCGCTAAGTGCTAGACACACAAAGATGTCACCAATGAAGAGCTAGTGGGAAAATGCAATTATCTGTTTGCGATGTCCAAGTGCCTGTCCTATTTGGGGCTTGGGTAGTCTCAAGTGATGAAAAACCTTATGTAAAACAGAAAAAGGGAAAGGAATTTGTTGGTTCAAATGACAGAAATGTTGAGGGATACATACTGCTGGGCACAGGGGATCTTGCGTGTTTGTGTGTGTGTGTGTGTGTCTGTGTGTGTGTGTGTGTGTGTGTTTCTGCTTCACCTCTTTTAGCTGACTTTCTATCTGGATTCCCTTGGAAGGAGAGTCTGAGATAAGGACAGAGGTTCAAGTAATTTATCTGGAAGGGGACCCCGGAAGTGGAAGTGAGGGAGTGGGAAAGAGACAGAGAAAGGGGGAGAGCCCACGTGTCCTGCAGTAAAGAGCTGAATGCATCCTTCTGGGGGCGACCAGGCCTCAGTCCTGCTGGGTTCCTCTGAAGAACCATGTAGAGTTCAGAATTGCTACAGACTTTTCCACAGTGGAGGTGGGAGGAGGCTAGGACACTTATCCACAGATTCCTGTCTTCCTCTGGTTGGGGGTTGCCCCCAGGGACATTAGGACCCCCACACTTCTGGAGTGTGCCTATTTGTGCCTGGGTGGCCTTCCAGGCACACCAGACTTGGGACCCTGCCACAGGGCATGAGGGTCCCTTATAGCTGCCCTAGAAACAGGTGGGCCAAGGAGACGTGGCATGGTGCAGCGTGCAGGTCCACCCAGCTGGGCTTTCCTCAGGGGTGGCTCTAGTCTTAGTGTCCACGTGGCAGTGAGAGGCTCCCGTCACATTGTGACCTGGTGGGAACTGGAGCTCTGGGGATCAGTGGGATGGCCAGCCGAGTCAGGCCCCCTCTCACTGGCATTCACAGAGCTCATTAGAGTGGCATCTAAATTCTGAGCTCCTGTGTGATAATTTCAAAAGGTCGCCCAGATTTTAAATTTAGCGTCGCCCTCCCAAAACTAAGTTCTGGATTTGTTTTACTCTATCTTAAACGTGGGCAAAATTCCATAGACCTTTACTGATCGTCTGCTGTACGATCAGAGCACCAATGAATTCCCTCAAACTTGAGTGGAGCCAAGTTTGGGGCTTGAGGAATAGCGATTGGGGTTTCTTTCTGTAACTAGGTAGCTAGAAACCAACTTGACTCGAAAACTCCAAAATCCTTGCTGTGCTGCCTTTGTGTTCTCATAATATTGTATTGTAAGCTTTAAATGTCACATCAGGCTGGAACATTTGTTATATATCGAAAAAGAATGAAGTGAAAATTGTTGGGTTTTGCCTCTCATGGAAGTTTCATTTGTTAGTTGGGGTTACCTGCCTGGCTTCAAGGTATAATGTGACTCTTCCAGCCCTGTCCAATTTTAATGTCAACCTTCCTGGTGGTGACCGTCCCTGTGGGGCCTCAGCCACCTCCACTGGGCTTTGTCCTGACCACTCAGCACTGCAATTCTAGTAACCTGTAGGTCTCTGGCCCAGGAACACCTGAGGCTGTTTTTCCCTAGAGTTTCTGGTGAAGTCAGCCTATAACATTCACGATGTCAGTTGGGCTGGTCAACACTTTTTCTTCATGAGTTTTTGGGTTTTGGGAGGGGAAGACATGTTGGTCAGAATTCAGGGAGGAGTGTTGCTTTTGGCTGGAATGATCTCGGCAATTGTCTCAACTCCTCACTGCATGAGGTCTCTGTTGACAAAACCCGCTAATATTCTTTGGGTCCAAAGAGTTGCCTTTTGCCTCTTACCTTTGTGGGCCTGATCATGTTTTAAAGATAGATTTTCCAGATGGACTGCAGGTCAAGAGCCTCCTTGGTGGTGTAAGGGACACGTAAGCTGTGTTTTACCTGCTGCCAAGAGCCAATAACAGAGTGCATGGGGTTTTTTGGGGGGTGGGGGTGGGGAGGTGCTGTTTGTTTTTTCTCCTGTGAGAGGAGGTGGTAAGGCCACAAGCGCTGTGACTGATTCTGCATTAGGGCATTCCTGACACCATACGTGGAATGACACTCTTCTTTCATTGCAAAGCCATTCAAGGTGGAGGGTACTTTCTTTAAAAACCCTTGAATTAATCTCTTGGTACCAATACCTTTTCAAATTTGTTTCTGGACTTTTATTAACTTTTACTTCAAACGCAGTGGTCTAAGAGCTATGAAAACCCAGAGAGAAACTTGAGTGAACACCTACTATATCTTGAAGTGGTTATAATTTATATCCTGTGAGGAATGGCTTGCTGAAAGTGCATATTCATTTCCATTTCTAGGTTGGCTTTTGGGTTGATCTAATTCTTTATCACCATTTAGCTTATGAAACACCTATTGGTGCAGGCTGGGGTGACCTTTTGCATTCCTACTGACAGTTGATAGATAGACGTGCATAAATTACGACATGGAAGTTTCCTTTTTAAAAATCAGTGGCTTTTAACCCTTCTGAGGGCTAAGAAAGCAATTAAAATATATAATCTTATTTAAAAAATTTCCCAAGTCTTAGCATGATATTTATTGGTGTTTTAGGTAGTGCTTTAATAGAGTATAATATCGGTTAATGCATTGTTCTCCTACTGTTATCCACTGCTATCTACTAGTAAATAGAGCAGTCAACAGCTATCTTATCCTCATGCACTAACGGGCCTAAGGATGATGTCACAGGAGAGATTATCTATGACCATTTTATAAATCATTCATTTATTTAAGTGGTTAATACCACATGCTCTGAAGTTAGCCCACCTGGTTTTGAATCCTGATGGCTCTACTTATTGTATATGTAACTTGAAGTAAGTTACTTGTCCTCTCTAAGCTTCATTTTCCTAATCTGTGAACAGGGATAATAATAGTACCTGCCCTACAGTTGTGAGGACTGAAAATTAGCTTATATTTAGAGTTGAGAACAGTGTCTGGCCCATAGCCAGTGCTAGGTAAGTTTTAGCTCTTCTTATTATTTAAAAATTACTTTCAGTGTTATTATTACTACTGTGTGCCACATGCTGTTTGAAGCTCTAGGGATACAATGGTAAGCAAGACAAACTTATTAATTAAACAAATATATTTTAAGCCCCTAGTTGAGGTCCTAGACTCTAGGGACACGGTACTGAGTCAAAGAGAACCCCTATTCCTCCCTGCAATCTAGCAGAGTAGCCAAAGAATAAATAAATCAGCAAAAATATGAGTCGTAAAGATAAGAAGGACAAAGTAGAGTAACAGGATGGAGAGTGAAGCATGTAGGAACCGTAGGCTTCTCTGATGTGGTAACATTTGAGCAGAAGTAAGCGGGGGAGCCACTATGTGAGTATCTGGGAGAAGGGCTTTCTAGGTGGGGGAACAGGACAAGCAAAGCACAAAGCTTTAAACACCAAACGGACCATGGTGCTGGGAGCACAGTGGTAAAGGGGAGATATTAGGAGAGGAGGGCAAGGAGGGCACAGAGGCTGAACTGAGCAGGACTTATATGTGACAATGAAAACTCAGGTACTGACTCTGAGTGAGGTGGGAGCCCAGAGGCAGAGGGGCAGAGAAGTGACACGCGCTAACTCACACTTTTAAAGTGTCCCTCTGGATACTATGAGGAGAACAGGGGTGAGAGGGGAAGCAGGGAGAGTGCAATAATCCAGCTGAGAGTTGGTGATGGCTTGGGCTCAGATGAAGGCTGGATTGGTGGCAAAAGTGTCTTCTCCCAGGATACCTTTAAAGTGGATCTGATAGACTTCTGATGTTGGAGGTGGAGCTCACAGTCTCGTGGAATGTGCCAGAGACGAAACACGTGCTGAGTAAATAAATAATTCAGACAGTGACAAGGGCCGTGTGGAAGATGAGAGCGAATGCTGGGGTAGAGGTGGTCAAGAGACACCAACTAGAGAAGAAAACATCTGAAATGAGATTTCAGTGACAGCCAAGTGCTTTAATCACTTTTTTTCTACACCGATGGTGAGAAAGAAATTCCCACCCTAGAGCAGAAGGATAGTCTGACACATGACACTGAACACTGGGCAGATCAGGTGGAAGTTTATTAATTACATGTCCTCACAGCCTGGGAGGGGAAGACGCCATGTAGGGCCTCACAGAACTTGCACTGGGGAATAGAGTGAACAGCCAGGGGCTGTGGCAGGCAGGCCTTGTAGTACTAAGAGAGTGAGGTGACCCTGGGTTTCTGCAGGAGGATGTAATTGGCTTGTTTGAACAATTCTGAGGACTGGCAGGGACCTGAAACCTGCTACCTGGGGTTAAGCGCAAACTGCCTGGTCCCCTGGATAAGGAGAGTTGTCTGGATAGATCCTACCATCTGCAGGAGCAGAGCTGGAAGGAGAATCTGTGGTTACGCTATCTGAGGCCCTCTGCTTTCACCGTATGTCGAGGCAGTTCATAAAATAGGGTCTTACCTTTAGGCTTTGCACCACACCAGGTCAGGAGAGAATGATACTGACCTGAACAAGAGGGATAGCTCTGGCTGGGGAGAGGCAGGAATTTGTTTGACATTTTAGAGGATGAGCTGCTAGACTTTGCTGGTGAACTAATGTGACTGGGGGTGAGGGAAAGAGAAAAATCAAGGATGCTATCTAAATTTTTATCTTGACCAACCTGTGAATTGTGAAGTCATTTACGCACTGAGCAAGATGAGGGATAGTGAGTAGATTCGAACTGGGAGTAATCAAGAGTTCATTTTGTGTATGTTCCATTTGAGATGCCCATTATACATTCCAGTGGAGACACCCGTGAGGATGATGGACGTATCCATCTAGGCTCAGGGAAAGGAAGGGGCAGAAAAAGTACATGTAGGAGTAATCAATATAGAAACAGTATTTGAAGCCAGTGGCTAGATGAGATCAATTTAGGGTGTAGAACAGAACCTTGTGGTCCTTTGACATCTAGAGGTTGAACAGAAGAGAAGCCAGCGAGGAGACAAAGGAGTTTAGTGAGGTGGGAGGAAAGCCTGGAGAATATGATGTCTTGGAGTTGTGGAGAAGAAAGTCTTTCAAGAAGGAAGGAGTGGTCAAATATGTCAATTACTTGCTCCTGAGAGGTCAAGAAAGATGAGAACGGAAAAGTACTGGATATGGAAAAATGGTGGCCTTTGGTGATCTTAAATGCTGGAAGTGACAGAAGATAAAGCAAGAGAATGGAGATCAAATTTTGATCACTCCTTGGAGGAGCTTAGCTGTAAAAAGAGGAATAATATGGAGAAATATTGAGAAAGAAATCTATGAAAATTGATGTAAGCTGGTAAGAGGGTAAAGAGATGTAACCTGTGATGCAGAAGAGATCAGAGCTGCCCATCTAGGAAAACCATGGATAGTTGATACAGTGCTTAGCAAAGGGATCAGGTACTTCCATGCACATCTTCAGGCTGAGAATGTAATTTGGAACTCCAGACAGTGCTTGTGAAAATAAGGACATCTGGAATATGAATGGTCCTAAAGAGAATAGGATTCCTGTGGGATGGGCCCCAAATAGAAAGATGGAGATGAATTATTCTAAATACAGTATATAGGACAGAGGTATATGGTACAGTACTCACATTGTTTCTGTATTGCTAATGATTTTAAGGCTCAGAAAAATAAAGAGATGTTATCAGATATTATAAGAGCAAAGCTGCTCTACACTGACAATGTAAATAACAATTTTTAAAATAACTTACTTGTGTGATTTCACACCCTTATCTAATCATTAACCCTATATAGCTCTTCCTCGACTTACAATGGGGTTACTTCCCGATCAACACATCTTAAATGGAAAATATTGTAAGTCGAAAATACATTTAATACACCTAACCTACCAAGCATCATAGATTAGCCCAGCCTACCTTAAATGTGCTCACAACATTTCCATCAGCCTACAGTTGGGCAAAATCATCTAACCTGTTTTATAATAAAGAGTTGAACGGTGCCTGTAATTTGTGAAATACTGTGCTGAAAGGGGAAAAGCAGAGTGGTTGCACGGGTACAGAATGATATTATAGTAAGTGTATCAGGTGTTTACCCTCATGATCGCGTGGCTGACTGGGAGCTGTGACTCGCCGCTGTCCAGCATCACAAGAGAGTAGCGTACTGCACATCGCTAGAAAAAATTCAACATTGGAAGTATGGTTTCTACTGACTGTGTATAGCTTTAGCACCGTGATAAAGTCGAAAAATAATTGTTGGACTCTTTAGTGGTATAGTTGGGTACTGTCTGTACCGCTAAGAAAGAAGGCCGCTGCGGTAGACTGTTAACAGCAGTGCATTCAGAGTCAGAACACAGATCTGGGTGTGAATCCTGGGTCTGTCATTTTAGTAGCCATAGTTTTGGGTGCTTTTAAGTGCCTCAGTTTCCTTATCTGTACATTGGAAATACCATTACCATCTTACAGAGTGGAGCCAACTAGAAAAGGCCCAGATGACCTATTTGTCATTCATCGGTACCTTATGTGGAAGGAACCATAAGAGGGTACCATAGCTAACCAGTGTAAGAAGTGGAGAGACGAGCAGACAAGAAGAAATCTGATGCTAGCTTCCTCCTGCTACACTTAAGGTAGCAAGACTTGTATTAGAGTCTGCCATTTTTATGTTTACCTGTAGGAACTCTCATAACCTTCCTCAATGTCATCAGTTTGTCCGACAAGATAAGGGTCCTGCTTTCCTTGCTAAAATCTCCCAACGGATGCCCGCAGCACACTGAGTTCTCGCAGCTCAGGCTACTCTCCATTAAGCCCCCACACTTGTATTCCCACCAGTTATGATGACCAAGAGTCAGTCAGTCGTGTGTGTTCCCAAACCTATTTATGCTAGTTGTGCTGGCAACTGTCTATGCAAATATTATATGCTTAGTATTTACACAACTATTATGTAAAGTGATGAAAGATTTGATGATGTAAGTTGCTACAATAAATTGCTAGCAAATAAAGTACATGTAAGACACACATAAAAGACTTGAGGAAGAGCAAAAATGTAGAAAAATTGCTTTGTAAGTGTCTTAAAGCTCTCATTCTGCCTTAAAGAAACCAACATTGGCACTTCTGGATGATGCATTATGGGTGGTTTTTAAAGAAAGACAGCTTGAGACTCTGATCAGTAGACCCCGACACAAAGAAAGGGCCTTGGCACAACATCAAAAGAGTGGCAAGTGAATGAACATCCACATGTTTTAGGTTAAAATTAAATCTTTAAGGTATGTATGTATCACATTTTATGATTCACTGCTTTAATTAACTTTTCCAGTTGACTTGCCAACTGCCAGTCCCAACTTCACTGGATAACAGTAAAACTGTAATGTTTATTTTTCACTTATTATGAATGTATACTCATGGTTTAAACCACTGTAAAAATTGAAAATATATAAAGAAAAAAAATAAAATGTACTAAACCAACATCAAATAGTAGCAATAATTTAATGTAGTTCCTTCTAGTCATTTTTCCATAAATATAGTTTTTGAAATAAAATTATTACATTGTATTTATTTTTGTCTTCTGCTTTTTCCATGAAATATTTTATCATAAGCATTCCCCATGTTAATGTTCATCTATAACACTATTTAATTTGTTTCTCTTAAAAATTTTGGAATAGGAACAGCATTTGTAATAAAAATGTTATTTATCTGTTGTAAACTTCAAACAATACAAAAAGTATACAAAACAAAAGCAAGAAATCACTGTGAAGCCAACAACTTAGAAACAGCCAGTGTTAAATTTTTATAAACATTATCCTAGCCTTCATTTTTCATAAAGATGTAAATAAAAGGGTATATGGATATGATACGTAATATTTGTAAAGAAACATTTTATATTGCAATTATTTTAAATTTACTGAAAAGTTGCAAAGGTAGCATACCCTCACCCAAACTCTCCTACTATTAACATTTTATATTACCACTGTAGGTTTGTCACAGCTAAGAAATGGACATCAGTACATCACTATTATCGAAACTCCAAATTTTATTTGGATTTTACCAGTTTTTCCACTGCTGTCCTTTTTCACATTCCACCATCCAACACAGGGTACTGTATTGTATTTAGCATACTATAGACAAATGTTATTTACTTTTAGCAGAAAAAAAGAAACTGAATAAACATAAAGAAATCTTAAATAACAATGTTTCTCTACCATAAGAGTTGTTTCCTAAATGATCACTCTAAATTTTAAGATAAACATTATGAGAAAATTAAGGGGTTGGAGTCATTGTTTTTAATTACACATTTTATTCATTTACCAAAAAGATAAAATTAGTTATTTTACATTTCTTACCATCTCTGTCCCCACCCCACCCCCAATTTCATTGGTTATACAGCTTTGCAGACTTTTTCCAGATTAATAATGTGTACATTCTGTTCTGTAATTAAATTCTCACTTTAGATCTTAGACCGTATTTAGTTGGATTCATGATTTGTCACCAGTCTTTTAAATCACAACTTTTCTATGCTTAAATTCTGTATTTGATTCATCTCTTGGTTGGCTGATTTCCTCTGTTAGAAATTCTTTTAAAAATGGCTTATGGATACTATATTTCACTACATTTTTTCATGTTTGAGAATACCTGCCTGTAACCTTTATATTTAAGGAATGAATAGTCTTGGCTTAATGATTTAAAAAGCCATTTTGTTTTCCTTAGAATCTTGTAAAAATTTCCCATCACTTTCTGACATTGAAAATCTGTAGCATGTCCAAGACCAGCCTCATAGTTTCCCTTTGCTGGTGGCTTGTGTTTATTCCCTGATAGCTTGAATAATTCTTTATTCCTTAGGGAATATAGTCTGTAATATTATAACTGTGTATGGTGACAGGTGGTAACTAGACCTATCATGGTGATCATTTTGTAATTTATTAAAATATCAAATCACTATGTTGTACACCTGAAACTAAAATAATCTTGTAAGTCAACTATACCTCAGTAAAAAATATATTTAAAAAATTCTAAGGAAGCCAGAAAGAGAAAAACAAATACTGTATGCTAACACATATATATGGAATCTAAAAAAATGGTAGTGATGAACCTAGTGACAGGGCAAGAATAAAGATGTGGATGTAGGGAATGGACTTGAGGACATGGGGTGGGGGGCAAAGGGGAAGTTGGGATGAAGTGAGAGAGCAGCATTGACATATATACACTACCACATGTAAAATAGATGGCTAGTGGGAAGTTGCTGCATAACAAAGGAAGATCAGCTCGATGATGGATGATGACTTAGAGGGCTGGGATAGGGAAGGTGGGAAGGAGTTGCGGGAGGGAGGGGATATGGGGAAATATGTATAAATACAGCTGATTCACTTTGTTGTACACCAAAAATTGGCACAATAGTGTAAAGCAATTACTTTCCAATAATGAGCTAAAAAAAAAATTCTTTCCTTTTGAGTTTACTACCTGATCCAAGACATCTCCACATGGACCCCTCTGTCAGTTTTCTTCTAGAATGTAGTGTGTAGCTCTATTTCTTCCTTTCAAAGATTTTTGGTTTACATTATTATGCCTCAAAAGAGCATTTCCTGTTCTCTTGGAGCATCACTTCAGAGACACCAATAATCCGCATGTTGGATTATCCTCATCTTCCATCTTTTAAACTATTTTACTGTCTGCTTTTACTTCTGTTCACTATGATCTCAAGAGTTTCTCCATTCTGGCAATTTAATTTTTATTTACATCTATTCTTTTCCTTACTAATTTTAGTTTATTGTAATGTTACTGTTTTAGATCTCAGTGTTTTAATTATTGTACCAATCTTTTCCTTCTCACTCTGTTATTTTATTATTCTCATTTTGCTCTTTTGTTTTATTGACTTTCTAAGTTTTTCTATAGCATGAAACAGTCTCTTGGAATGATTTCTTCTGTTTTTTAAGTTGTTTTCATCCAGAGTGGATTTCTCATCTATGTTTTGTTGTTTTGTTCCCTCTTTCTCTTTCCTTTCTCCTTTCCTTCCTTCCTTCCTTTCTTCCTTCCTTCCTCTCTCTTTCCCTTTCTTTCTTCCTTTCTTCCTTTATTCATTCCTTCCTTTTCTTTCCTTTCTTTCCTTCCTTCCTTCCTTCCTTCCTTCCTTCCTTTCTTTCTTTCTTTCTTTCTTTCTTTCTTTCTTTCTTTCTTTCTTTCTTTCTTTCTTTCTTTCTTTCTTTCTTTCTTTTTCTCTTTCAGTGTAAAAGGATCCCCACAACTGAGCAAATTTACACATCCATCACTTCATATACTTATCTTTTCTTTGGCAATAACATTTAATTTCTACTCTCTTAGCACATTTCAATCATATAATACAGTGTTATCAACTATAGTCACCATATTTTACATTAGATCCTCAGACTTTATTCATCTTATACAGAAAATTTATACCCTCTCCTTCCTAAAGGACATTTGCATGGTTGCCCAGACCTTCTTTATGCCACATTATGGTGTGGCAATTTCTCCTTTATAATATTCCCAGCTTTTCTGGGGCCTCTCTGTGTTCTCTGAGTTTGAGGGTATTCCTATCTGTTTTTTTTTTTTTCTTCTCAGCCTAACAGTATGGAGTGGAATAAGGAGATGCAGGAAACTCATTGGGGGGAATTTAGTTCTGCTCTTTCTTCCGAGGTCCTGTTAAGGGTCCTATACAGTAACTTGTTTCCCAAACTGACACAGTGGAAATGGTAGGCCTTGGCACCCTGTCCTGCCTCTGCTGACATCCATGTGATATGTAGGGAATTCAATATGAAATGAGTTTTCCTAGGGTCTTCTCCAGGTCACCTGCTCACTTCCTCAGTCTTCTCTCCAAATTAAAAAGTATTACTGAGATATCTCAGCATTTCACTAACTTGCTCTCTTTCTTCAGAACTGTGTGGGGGTGTGGTCAGTACTGGCACAGCAAAATCATTTGTTTCCTTCTTCAGCCGCCACTTTAGTAGTTTATGACATGAATTTTTCCCTGTTTAGTTGCTGCTGATAAATTTTTATCCTTTTATAAAAACTAATCGTGTACATTTCACTAGGTATTGGGTTACACATGCTTTAATAATTTAGCTTTGATTTTCTGCTATTATCCTGCAGCCTGTAAATGATTTGTAGTAGATCATCAATATTTATTGAACCACCTTCCATTTTTTGGCCATTTAAATTTTTCTTGAATTTTTTTGTTATAATAAATAATACTATTATAAACATCCTTGATAATAAATTTTTCTTCACATATTAAATTACTTCCTTATGGTGGGTTTCTAAAAGGGGAATTACTGGGTCAAAAGGCATAGACCTTTTATTTTCTTTAAGATTCTTGATACAAGTTGCCAATTTGCTTTCCATATTTGTTATATTTTAAAATATACTTCCAATAGCTAATGTCCAAACTCTCAAAATGAATTTGTTGAAATGGAAGAAGTGAAAGAAGAAGTGGAAACAAATCAGTTCAAGAAACATAGATAATTGTTCATCTGCAAATGTAAGCTACCAAGGATAAGAATGTTTTTGGAGCCAAAATGATTTGAAAGCTGTGATCAGCAAGGACAGCAGAGAAGAGTTCTGAAATCTGGTGAGAAGGAGATGAATCCCCAGTCAGCTAGGTGAAATGCAGGACCAGAGTCGCCAAGAAGGAAAGTGTGGGGGTGAGGGGTATCAAAAATCACTCCAAGTTTACAGCACGTTAATGGCACCTATAAAAAGTACTTAGAGATAACGCTATTTTTTTTTTAATTCCCACAAACTCTCTGCTATGCTTTCAGCATCTGCTAAACAACAAAATAGTTTATTTTTACTCAATTTTTCTCCCCATAAAGAAAAATCAACAATATTATCATGTTTCTTAAGTACAATGGAACTCATCTTATTAGGGAAAAGTGAAGAAGGATGTGTCATCTTATTAGAAATGACATGATGTATATACAACCATATGTTTTCAAAGGGTTTTCTGTCAGTGTTAATCAAAACTCCTCCAAATTTATGAACCTCCAGAGCAGCGTGTCAACCATATGGGAAATATCTCCCCTTCAATATTGTGAATTTGAATTAATAATAAACATAACTTAGTGAACCTAAATGAGAAAAACATATCAATGTTTTATCTTGGAAAAGTAGAAACTTATAAAAAAAATTCCCCTGAGTGTTAATTTTTTTAGCATTCTGTCTAATATCTCTATCACCCTGCTCTATTTTTATTTTCACTCTGCTTTCTCATTTATTGGACAGAGAAGTGGTTGCAACCTATTTCATGATTGCTACTAAAGTATGAAATAATCAGTATCTCATATTTCCCCCCTTTGCTTTATATTTTGTGGGAAAACAGTTAGAAAACTTGGGCTGAAAAGAAACCAGGAAGAACATCCTTCTTACCACTTAGTGTCTAAAATCCGTCCATTGAGATCTTTCCTAATCTTCACCCAGGGCCTTCCCACATCAAATTATTAATATCTTCTTTACCTAGTAGTCACCATCAGCCTTTTGTTATTTTAGGAGATAAGATCATTTTAGGATCTGTGTTATTTAACTTAGATTGATTTCTAACATCAAAGGGATGTGGGCATCTGTTAGGGTATCATCAGGCAAGTAAGTTCTTCTTAGTTGGAGGAAACAATTTTGATTCTTGCACATGGATCTTAAATATGAACTTTCAGAAGAATGGGAGGAGGTGGTGGTCATAATTGGGAACAGGCTGAAAATAAGCCAGAAATGTACAGCTGTTGACCATAAACCCACTACAATGGGCAGGGGCTAGGAACTAGACCAGGGGCAGGGAAAGAGTGGCTAATCTATCTTTGCTTTCTCCATTGTTCAGAGAATGATTGGATGAGGATGAAGACGAGGATAGTGATGATGATGTTGATGATGCTGTCTAGTTTGAGCCATGATAATATCAAGAAACTATGCAAAAATTATAATGATTTTAAAAAATGATGTGGCATACACAAACTAAAATGACCCCTGGTGAGCCAGCCCCTCTATAATCCCTTCCTATTGAGTTTGGTTGGACCCATAATTTGCTTCTAGTCCATAGAATATGGCAAAGGTGAAGGGGATTACCAGATGTAAGGAAAGTTCCAAAACAGCTTATTTTCAGTTAATGAGAAGCAAGATTGTGCTGGGTGGGCCCGACTTAATCAGGTGAAAGGCTTAGGAGAGATTCTCCTCCTGGCCATGAAGAAGTCAGCTGCCATACTGTGGGCGGTCCTGTGAGGGGGCCATATGACAACACTGCAGAGGTCTGTAGGATCTGAGAGCAGCTCCCAGATGAGAGCTAGCAAGAAATGAGGACATCAATCTCACAGTAGCAAGGAACCTAATTCTACTAGCAACTCATGAGCTTCAAGGAAGTCTCTAAGGTCCATGAAGGAAAACAACTTAGCCAACATTTTCATTGCATTATTTTCAGTTCCTGAGCACAGGACCCAGATGGCTGAGCCATGGAAACTGTGAAATAATAAAGTTATGTTGTTTTAAGCCACAATGGTTGTAGCAATTTGTTACATAGCAATAGATACCTAATATAAAGGACTAAATAATATAAAGGTGAGAGGTTTTGTCCAGGAATTTGGTCATGAATTTGGGATTCTTTGTTAGAGAGAAAGCTGGGGCATGATTCTTTCTTCAACTTTACTTATAAATATAAAACATTTATAGGAACAGAATTGGTTATTTTCTAAGACTACAGATGATAATGCAAAAAGGTATTTTCACTAATTTTTTTTCAGAGACTCTCATCTCCAGAGAGTCTGGTCTAATTGATCTCAGGTCCTAACTGGGCATCAGTACTTTTCAAAGTTGTCCAGGAGATTCTAACATGCTATGCTGGGTTGATGGCTACTGGGCTTCTTTGTGGGGAGAAATAAGCTCCTCCTCAGTCAATTGCAAATAGTATTAAAGTCTACTCTCTGCAGGTAAAGTGTCTTAAGTCAAAGAGGACTTCGGAAATGCTAATGCAGGGACATCCCTGGCCGTCCAGTGGTTAAGACTCTGTGCTTCCACAGCAGGGGACAGGGGTTGGATACCTGGTCTAGGAACTAAGTTCCCTTGAGGTGCAGACAAAATGAAAAAAAAAATAAAGAAAGGAAAGAAAGAAAGAAAGAAGGAAGAAAGAAGAAAGAAAGGAAAGAAAGAAAGAAAGGAAAGAAAGAAAGAAGAAAGAAAGAAAGAAAGAAAGAAAGAAAGAAAGAAAGAAAGAAAGAAAGAAAGAAAGAAAGAGAAAGAAAGAAAGAGGAAGGAAGAAAAAGAAAGAAAGGAAAAGAAATGCTAATGCAATAACTAAGTGAATGGGGAGAGAATGCCAGGCCTGCCAGGAAAGATCTGGAGTGATGTGTGAAAAAACGTAGCCTAGAGAAATTCTGACGGGAAGTCAGGGGCTGTTGAATGAACCTGAAGGAGTAGTGTTGCTCAAACTCTTCTTGGTAAAGTCTTGATTCCAGATCAAGCTACTCTCCTGAGTTCCATTTGAGTAGCTGGGCATTCTTGTCCTCCCTTTGGCCTCCATATTCAGTCCAGCATGTTTTATTTTATTTTATTTTATTTTTTTTCTTTTTCAGCTTTTTTTTTAAGCTCTTTATTGGAATATAATTGCTTTACACTCTTGTACCAGCTTTTGAGGTACACCAAAGTGAATCAGCTGTATTTACACATATATCCCCATATCCCCTCCCTCCCATGACTCCCTCCCACCCTCCCTGTCCTGGCCCTCTAAGGCATCACCCATCATCGAGTTGATCTCCCTTTGTTATACAGCAACTGCCCACTAGCTATCTATTTTACAGTTGGTAGTGTAAATATGTCTATGCTACTCTCTCACTTGGTCCCAGCTTCCCCTTCACCCCTTGCCCCCTCAACCCCATGTCAGCATGTTTTATTTTTGTTGTTAATCATTTCTTCTCCACATTCTTTCTGTCCTCTAGAAAAATTACTTAGTCAAAAACCTTTCCCACTAAGATAGATGATTTCTAAAGAGAAAAAAATTCCTGAACCATAGGAGATGGCAGTTCAGTAGCTGGAAATACATTTGGGAATCTTCTATGAACTCGTAGAAGATGATTGGAAAGAAGATCTTAGAATAACTGGATAATACATATTACTTTGGAATACGTAATTGGCACACTGGCTTAGAGGATCTGTCCATAGAAAACAAGCAACTCTCCATTCTAAAGAACTGGGCAAGTCAGGATCACACAGGTTTTGCTGCGGTAACAAGCAGCTCTAACATCTCAGTGACTTAAAAAAACACAGGTTTATTTCTGTCTAATGTTCCATAGTTCTCGTAGTATGACCAGAGTGGTTGGGGACTTTCCTGCATGTCATTCTCAGTCAGAGACTGGTTGATGGAATCTCAAGCATCTGGGGCTTTGCTAGTCAGTGTCAGATGAAAAGGGGAGGGGCAAATCACATACTGGCTCTTAAAGGCTTCTGCCAGGAAATTATATATGTCACTTCCATTCACATTTGACTGACCAAGGCAAGTCATGAGGCTCTAAAGGTCAGGGAAGTGCAATTCTACTCTGCACCTAGGAGGAAGAGAATCAGATATTTGGGGGAAACAGCACTAATAACTACCACAAGGATTTAGCCCAGAGTTTCCCTGAGGCCACAGACTTCTGGAGGGCCACAACAATACTTCCAGGGGTCTATGATTCCACATTGGCTAAAGGTACTGTCTAAAGACCGCTAAATTACTACATACTGGACAAATGTAGTTCTATTTAGAATAGCTATAGAAATGTGTTTTACTGAATTTCAAATTATTCTTGAACTCACAGTAGCTTTTACTCTTGATGTATTTGTTTTCAAAGAACTTGCATTAAAATTACAACTAATGTTACATTGAAGAAGGTTTTTGAAGTTAAAAAAAATGTCCTTGTGTTTGAGAAGGTTGGGAGCCACTGAATTAACTATTGACCTCAGTCAGTGCTGTGAGTCAGCCAGCTGACTTTCTTAGGTAATTTCCTTCACAATTCAGGTTGCATAATTATGCTGAAACAAACATTTCATGAATATGGAAGGGACTGATTGAGATATACATGCCACCTCCAATCCATCTATCACTGTGGCTACCATAGAAATTATACATGATAGTTTCATTCATCAAATTCTCCACCCCTTCCAGGGTGTATCTGAATACAGAGTTGCCTTTGAAACTGCAATGTAGTAGATACTAAAACTCTTTATTGTGAAGAAATAGGAAACTTTTCTTTGCACCTTTTAGCTGAAATCAGGTGTAGCTAATTAGCTAATATTCCTAAATTTTTGTGGCCAACTTGGAAAAAATTCAGTTGAATTAAGAAGTTACTACTTTCTGAATGTCCTACCTGTAATTTATGGTTCCTGCTTGGGAGGAGTGGGAAACAAGGATCTTTGTTCTTAAATCTTTTGAGAAATATTCTATCATGTTATTTTCTTTCTGCTTTTGAATTCACCCTGCCGCCAGTTCCTTTCACTGGTGCTGGTTGAAAAGATGTGGAATAAAACCAGCATATTCTGAGGGGACACTCCCTCTGCACCTGCTCTTTTCTTCTGATAAAGACTGGCCACAAAGGAACCAAGTACGAGGAGGAGAATTCTCAGTGCTCTCCCCTACTTACCCTTTCCTCCGTCTGGAATTTTCTTACACTATTGGTTATGCCATATGATATCCTGCAGAACTCCTTCACCCACAAGAATTTTCCCTCAGCTTGGAACCCAGCATCCACCGGCAAATTGCCTGATGATTCAAAACCAGCATTCCTCTTTTGGATGGCTATGCATAGTTTTGAAAAACTCTGCCCAGGATCTAGAAAGAGAGAGCAGTCCCATGAAATTGGCATCTTATAATAATTTCTGCATCAGACGAAAATGAAGAATATTCTCAACACAACTGGACATGCCACAAAGAGAAAAATAAACTGGAAAACATCTTAAGCCCTCCAGTGCAGGTGTGTTGGCAAAAATTTCCATACAACTTTCATACGATTCCTGGTGCTGAAAGAAAAAATGTTTACATTGACGGCTCTTGAATTGAGAAAGAGATTAAAGAGTGTCCTCTGTAACTGTTTTTTTTTAAAAATTAGGTTTCATTTTATTGTAAAAGTGACCTAAAATTTGTAAAAATACTTTATAAATACAGAAAATAATAAAAGGAAAAAATGCTTCTCCCATTAATCACATTTTTCGAAGATGGTAACTGTTAACATTTTGCTGTATATTTTCCAACACTTTTTCTATGCATAAAAAGCATGCATTTTAACTCAAATTTTATTACGCTGAATTTTGTATTTAAGGTGCAAGATTTATAGCTGTTGATTCAACATTAGTTTCTTATTCTAATACTCTGTTTACTGATTTTTAATGAACTTAATCAAACAAGAACCAAAAAAGGGATGTTAAAAACCCAAAAATCAGTCTAGGGACTTCCCTCGTGGCGCAGTGGTTACGAATCCGCCTGCCAATGCAGGGAACACTGGTTCGAGCCTTGCTCTGGGAAGATCCCACATGCTGCAGAGCAACTAAGCCTCTGGGCCATAACTGTTGAGCCTGCGCTCTACAGCCCATGAGCCACAACTACTGAGCCCGTGTGCTGCAACTACTGAAGCCCGTATGCCTAGAGCCTGTGCTCTGCAATAAGAGAAGCCACCAAAATAAGGAGCCCACACACCACAATGAAGAGTAGCCCCTGCTCACCACAACTAGAGAAAGCCCGTGTGCAGCAACGAAGACCCAACATGGCCAATAAATAAATAATAAATTTATTTAAAAAATCAGTTGATCAATTTCTTATTGTATTTTTAATAGACTGTGTTCTCTTTATTGTGCCTTGTGGATTTTTTAAAATCTTGAAGATAGATATTTTGCAAAATATGAAGGCTTTAAAAATTATTTTCCTTGTCTCTCTAGTACAAGCAGCTTATTTGGAGGAAAAAAATAGAATTCAGAAGATATATTAAGGATTGTGACCTTTGCCAACATAGAATGACCTCTATTGACTCATTGAATTTTTTTTTTTGATTTGAATTGGACTTTGAGACTAAAATTTCTATCTTTGCTTTATTTTACTTTATATCCCCTTGCTACATTTTTGCTTCTATTCTTATATTTAAACAAACTGTAGGAGGGTGGGGAGGAGAAATGATGCTATAATTGTCATAAAAGAAGAGAGTTGAATTTATTTTAGCCCAACAGGGGCTTTATCTTTCATAAAGATGTTAAACACATTCATTTATTACTGATTTAAGTTGCACAATACCATACCTACATCATCTGTTCATGCTTGTTTTTAAGCTTCTTTTTGCTCTGACTTTTGCTATTTGAACTCTGTTTGGCTGGTCCTTTTTTCCTCTAGGACAGGTTCTTAATCTTAGTTCTCAGACACCCTTGAATGTCAGGATTTCGGAAGATGTCCTGAAATTGAGTAAAATTCTGTCTGTGTATGTGTGTGTCAGAACGAGTGTTTATTTGGGGAGAAGATCCACACCTCTCCTTATATTCTCCTCCTCTCAAACCTCCAATATGTCCCCGCCTTCACTTTCACCTGCTGAGAAAATAGAAGCCATCAGAAAAGAATGTATCCCACCCTCACCACCTAATCTGACAATCTGTTTGGGGCGCACTGGTCTGAAGGTCGTGGGAGAGGAAGGAGCTTCTATTTGAGAGGCTAAGGTAGGAGCAGATCCTCTGGGTGAGAAAGCAGGGGGTGTTCTGGGAGATGTGGAGGATTCAGAGGGCTGCTGAGGCTGGCCAACCATGAGTCTGGGGAGCGCAACAGGAAAGTGGGGGTGCCCTGGAGGGAAAGGAGGGGGGTGATGTCAGCCAGGGCAGGTACTGGACCCCCAGGATGAGATTCTAGGGGATGAAGGGAAACCTGGGAGCCTGGGCTCATGTGGCAAGTGAGTAAACAGGTGAAAAGGGCCTGGGGAGATGAGTCCTGAAGGTTGCAATACAGGCCAGTGGTGGCCAGGCCGAGAAGCTGGCGTGGGGGGAGGGGCCGGCACACCAGCAGCTCGCTGCCAACTCAGGTACGTAGGCCAAGGGAGGGGACCTTTAAATAAGCTTTTTAAATTAAATATACAGCTCCCACAGCTCTACCATCTCAAGAGAGCTAATCCCTTGATTGGGAGAAAACCTTTCACAGATGTACATTTTGCATGTTACAGGGTAGTATGATGGTTGTTTCCATTTTTAACACACTAGACCTACCATTGAAGCACCTCTTCCACACTTCTACACAGCTTTCAAAGTTCAGTACTGCATGAGACCCCATTATATGGATGGACCATAATTTCCTGAGATGTCCCTCAAACACAGGACACTTGTCTTGTCTGGTATCATGAGATGGAGCTGCCCAAACCCCACAGAGCACGCAGCCTCTCGGCCATCAGGAGCTGGCCTGAAGGAGAACTACCACCACGACATCTGCTGCTGCCCTTCCAGTGCCAGCTCTGCTCCAGGTCTGACCTGGCACCGCTGCCCTCTCACCAGTCATGTGGGGGTGCGGGACAGTCTGCTCAGTTGCTCAGGACCAGGCTTGGCCATCTGTGGTGGACACAGGGTGAGGTGGGGCTGAAGTGTCTGGCATCTGCTCGGGAAAGCAGATCCCATGAGCTGAGGATTTCCCAAAGGCATCAAAAATGTACCCAAACCACCGGGCAGGCCAGAACATAGCTGCTGTTGGATAGAGGCTACCCAGGTGCGTGATGCAGCTGGTCACCAAAGCAAGGTCAGGTACCGCCCGGTCAGCAGAAAATTTTGTCATTTGGAAAATTTTTTTTTTAAGAACTTTTATTGAGATACCGTTAGACAATAAACAGCATATATTTAGAATGTACAATTTGGTATCCCAATCTCCCAATTCATTCCCCCCCAACCCTCCCAACTTTCCCCACTTGGTGTCCATATGTTTCTTCTCTACATCTGTGTCTCTATTTCTGCCTTGCAAACCGGTTGATTTGTACCATTTTTCTATAGTCCACATATATGTGTTAATATACGATATTTGTTTTTCTCTTTCTGACCCACTTCACTCTGTATGACAGTCTCTAGGTCCATCCACGTCTCTACAAATGTCTGAGTTTCAAAGAACCAGCTTTTAGTTTTATTGATTTTTGCCATTGTTTTCTTTGTCTCTACTTCGTTTATTTCTGCTCTGATCTTTATGATTTCTCTCTGTCTACTAACTTTGGGTTTTGCTTGCTCTTCTTTCTCTAGTTTCTTTAGGTGTAAGGTTAGATTGTTTATTTGGGATTTTTCTTGTTTCTCGAGGGAGGATTGTATTGCTATAAACTTCCCTCTTAGAACTGCCTTTGCTGCATCCCATAGGTTTTGGGTCTTTATGTTTCCATTGTCATTTGTCTCTACGTATTTTTTGATTTCCTCTTTGATTTCTTCAGTGATCTCTTGGTTATTTAGTAGCGTATTGTTTAGCCTCCATGTATTTGTGTTTTTTACAGTTTTTTTCCAGTAATTGATTTCTAATCTCATAGCGTTGTGGTTGGAAAAGATGCTTGATACGATGTCAATTTTCTTAAATTTACCAACGCTTGATTTATGACCCAAAATGTGATCTATCCAGGAGAATGTTCCATGTGCACTTGAGAAGAATGTGTAATCTGCTGTTTTTGGATGTAATGTCCTATAGATATCTATTAAATCAAGCTGATTTATTGTGTCATTTAAAGCTTGTGTTTCCTTATTAATTTTCTGTGTGGATGATCTGTCCATTGGTGTAAGTGGGGTGTTAAAGTCCCCCACTATGATTGTGTTACTGTGGATTTCCTCTTTCATAGTTGTTAGCATCTGCCTTATGTACTGAGGTGCTCCTATATTGGGTGCATGTATATTTATAATTGTTATCTCTTCTTCTTGGATGGATCCCTTGATCTTTATGTAATGTCCTTTCTTGTCTCTTGTAACATTTTTTATTTTAAAGTCTATTTTATCTGATATGAGTATTGCTACTCCAGCTTTCTTTTGATTTTCACTTGCATGGAATATCTTTTTCCATCCCCTCACTTTCCGTCTGTTTGTGTCCCTAGGTCTGAAGTGGGTCTCTTGTAGACGGCATATACATGGGTCTTGTTTTTGTATCCATTCAGCCAGTCTGTGTTTTTTGGTTGGTGCCTTTAGTTCATTTACATTCAAGGTAATTATTTCCTATTGCCATTTTCTTAATTGTTTTGTTTTTGTTTTTGTAGGTCCTTTTCTTCTCTTTTGTTTCCCGCTTAGGGAAGTTCCTTTAGCATTTGTTGTAGGGCTGGTTTGGTGGTGCTGAATTCTCTCAGCTATTGCTTGTCTGTAAAGCTTTTGATTTCTCCATCGAATCTGAATGAGATCCTTGCTGGGTAGAGTGTTCTTGGTTGTAGGTTCTTCCCTTTCATCACTTTAAGTATATCATGCCACTCCCTTCTGGCTTGCAGACTTTCTGCTGAGAAATCAGCTGTTACCCTTATGGGAGTTCCCTTGTATGTTATTTGTCGTTTTTCCCTTGTTGCTTTTAATAACTTTTCTCTGTCTTTAATTTTTGTCAATTTGACTACTATATGTCTTGGCGTGTTTCTCCTTGGTTTTATCCTGCCTGGGAATCTCTGTGCTTCATGGACTTGGGTAGCTATTTCCTTACCCATGTTAGGGAAGTTTTCAACTATAATCTCTTCCAATATTTTCTCGGGTCCTTTCTCTCTCTCTTCTCCTTCTGGGACCCCTATAATGCAAATGTTGGTGCATTTAACATTGTCCCAGAGGGCTCTTAGGCTGTCTTTAGTTCTTTTCATTCTTTTTTCTTTATTCTTTTCCACATCAGTGATTATCACCACTCTGTCTTCCAGGTCACTGATTCGCCCTTCTGCCTCAGTTAATCTGCTATTGGTTCCTTCTAGTATATTTTTCATTTCAGTTATTGTGTTGCATATTTGTTTGCTCTTTAATTCTTCTAGGTCTTTGGTAAACTTTTCGATCTTTGCATCCAGTCTTTTTTCAAAGTCCTGGATCATCTTCACCATCATTATTCTGAATTCTTTTTCTGTGAGGGTGCCTATCTCCTTTTCATTTAGCTGTTTTTCTGGGGTTTTATCCTGTCCCTTCATCTGGTACAAAGTCCTCTGCTTTTTCATTTTCTCTGTTTTTCTGTGGCTATGGTTTTCAGTTCCACAAGATGAAATACTGCTGATACTGCTTGATACTGCTGTCTGCCCTCTTGTGGAGGAAGCTACCAAGGAGGCTTCTTGGTGCTTCCTGATGGAAGGGACTGATGGTGGGTAGGGCTGGGTGGGCAGAGCTCAGTAAGACTTTAATCTGCTTGTCTGCCAATGGGTGGGGCTGTGTTCCCACCTTTTTGGTTGTTTGGCCTGAGGCTACCTAGAACTGGAGCTTACAGGCTCTTTGGTGGGGCTAATGGCAGACTCTGGGAGGGCTCACGCCAATAAGCACTTCCCAGAACCCCTGTTGCCAGTGCCCCTGTCTCCTCAGTGAGCCATAGCTGCCCCCCACCTCTGCAGGCAACCCTCCAACACCAGCAGGTAGGTCTGGTTCAGTCTCTTATGGAGTCACTGCTCCTTCCCCCAGGTGCTGATGAGCACACTTTTTTGTGTGCCCTCCAAGAGTGGAGTCTGTTTCCCCCAGTCCTGTGGAGGTCCTGCAATCAAATTCTGCTGGCTTTCAAAGTCTGATACTCTGGGGATTCCTCCTCCCATTGCTAGATTTCCAGGTTGGGAAGCCTGATGTGGGGCTCAGAACCCTCACTTCAGTGGGTGGACTTCTGTGGTATAACTGTTCTCCAGTTTGTGAATCACCCACCCAGCATTTATGGGATTTGATTTTAACACAATTGTGCCCCTCCTACCATCTCATTCTGGCTTCTCCTTTGTCTCTGGATGTGGGGTGTCTTTTTTGGTGAGTTCCAGTGTCTTTCTGTTGATGATTGTTCAGCAGTTAGTTGTAATTCTGGTGCTCTTGCAAGAGGGAGTGAGCACACATCCTCTTATTCCGCCATCTTGATCCTATCTCAACGTCCTGTCATTTGGAAAATTTTTAAAAGCTACCTTAATATTTAGAAAATGGTACCTCAATATTAATTTATTTTGTTCCTTTTTAATCACTGGAGAGAGAGAAACCATTTTTCCCCTTTATGTTTTCTAGATTTCCATTACATTTCATGGGAATTCATTCATTCTTCATCGTGGAATCCTCGGTGCCTAGAAAAATGCCTGGCAAAAACATTTGCTGAATGGATTGGAATGAATGTCAAGGAGACACTGACAGAGCTGGCAGATCCTGTCCCCACTGAGTTCCAGAGCTATGTACCTCTGCTCGCTGGGCATGGGCTTCTGAACCCCTCAGGCAGGTGAACTTCATCTTGCCCCAAGTTCAAACTTATCACCTCCTCATCTCTGTCCCAGTCCCTCCCTACCTACTTCCCAATGCCTGGATGATTGGAACAGCCTCCAAATGGGCCCACCTGGCCCAGCCTCTCCCTCCTCCTTCATCCTCCCCTCTCCTGAGTCATCTTCTTAAAGCACTATTTCATTGTTGTTGCAAAGTCTTTCCTGATTCTCCATCAGCTGCAGGGAAGAACCCTAAATCCATAGATTTTCATAAAGGGCCCTTCACCACCCATCTTATTTCCCCTCTTGGGTTTCTTATCAAATCACCGCCTTGGTCCCTCACCCCCAGTTCTTTGCCCCACACAGCCATACACATGAAAAGCTCAGTGATGCCCAAATGCCATGCACTTGCACAGCTTTCTGCCTTGCTCATGTGGTTCCCTCTGCAAGGACTGTTCCTGCTGGCCTTACCCAATAATCAATTTATTAAACCCGTGACAAGAAGATAAAACACTTACCTGAACTTTTTCTTGTTTTTTTCCCCTTCTCAATTCCATTCCAGCCTCAGCCACATGGAATCAACAAATCAATCAATTTGTTCTTCATACAAATCCCCTTATCCCTTATATGTCCTTTACTCTGGGTATGAGAGTGTGTGTGTGGGGGGGGTGGGGGTGGGGGGGGGCTCTCTGAGAACTCCCTTAGGGATAAATAGGTAAAAATTCATTTTTGCAGCCCTAGGGCCAAGTTCAGTGCTTAGAACACAGTCAGCACTGAGGCTGATGTGATTTTGTGAAGTTATATGTAATCTCTCTGGGTCACGGTTTCACCTGTTGCAATACTCACTGGCCTTTCTTCATCAATGTCTACGTTCTCTTCTTCCACATACCGCAGGTAGAGCTAAAAAGCAAATGTCAAAGTCAAATCTTTCCCACATATTAGGCCCTAAATTGTACTTTCACAAAGAAGAAAATCTTCTCTTGATTCTGCCTTTGAATGCCACATGACCTCTCGCAAAAAACGAGGCCATTGTGTGGCAGAAGTCAGGAAGGTTTCACACTGTCTGAATGCCAACCAGGCTATCTGTGTTCGCAATCAGACCTACCATCCCCGCACACAGAACGATGTTGGTTTGACCTCAGCAGAAATCAGATCTGCTCTACATGCTGATGATGATAGCAAACATATGGAATTGATTAAATGAATAAATAACCCTACTTAGTTTTGCATAAGAATATGTGGTACCCAGGTCAAAGATAATCCCTAATTTTTCTATGCATAATAGATTCCAAAGTGTAAACATCACCAGTAGCCTGAACCAAACTAGATGCTTTAAGTCAACAGTCAAAGGTGTGATTGTAAACTCAGAAATATTGACAATGTTTGTGAATATCACTTCTCTAAATTAGGTGAGAGGTCCACAGCTGATGTGGGTGCCTAATTTATCTGACATCTCAGTGTTGAGTCTTGGTCAGCCTCACAAATTTGATCACAGCCTTCTTCCTACTTCTCAACTGTAGGTAAATCTCTAGATTTTGTCTGCTCTCTTTTAATTTATAAGTGTAGCACAACATCAAATTATCCACCAGAAACTAGTCATTTCCTGCTAAAACATCTTGAGTTATTTTTCTCCTTTGAAGATACAGATATTTAAAGTTTGTTAAGGTCTCAAGGTGGTATCTGCCAATGGAAGTTTTATTTCACTCTTTTATTTTGAAAAGATTTAAGAGGCATTCACTTAGTGACTACTGGCCATGGGTTATCGGGGTCCCTTCCTTCTGTCTGAACTGGCTAGATCAGGGCATCGGGACCCAGAGCCAGGGTGGCTGAGATATATGAGGTTGAGATAGTCCTTGTAGCAAGCCACGAAAGGCAGGAAGCCAGGAAAGGCATAATGTCAAAACAGGTAGAGAGGCACTGGGCAAGGAATCAATATTGGGAGGGCAGGTAGTGAGAATCAGCAAGATTCCCTATAGTGGGTTAAACAGTGTCCCCTCCTCCCAGAAGATATGTCCTAGTCCTAATCCCAGGTCTCTTTGAACGTGACCTTATTTGGAAATAGGATCTTTGCAGATGTAATTAAGTGAAGGATTTTCAGATGAAATCACCCTGAATTTGGGTGGACCCTAAATCCAAAAACAAATCACGGACACAAAGACTCAGAAGGGAAGGCTACAGAAAACAGAGGCAAAGACTGGAATTATGTGTCTACAAGCCAAGGGACATCAAGGGTTGCTCACAGCCATCAGTTGAGTCCAGACATGTTTTGTTAAACAAGTAAATTGCTCTATCATCTAGAACTCCAGTCACAGTACTTTTCTCCCCCTTCTGACTTTCATAACAGGAAGAGAAACACATCCTCCTACCAGGATCGGGGGCAACGAATAAGCCAGCATCGCACACAGTCAAGACAATGCAAAGCCAAAGACAGTTCATTCTCAAGGACATGTTAGTAGAAGACTTCACGTAGTAAAAGGAAACTTCTTCCAGGGAAGCACCAGCATCCTGCCAGGCCATCTGCTTTGGCAACTTGAGGCACCTGTCAAAACACGTGGCAACTAAACAGAGCTTGTGTCTCCAGTCACAGTCACTGTGAGCTGGATGGTGTTTGCCAGCCAAAAGACAAGAGCCATCAAGGCAAAGTTTTGATTAGCTGCACTATTAAATGTTTATTATTTCTGGTTTTGGTGCTATTAGTCCAAAAGTTTACGTAGGTAGTTATCAATCAATTGATTTCCTCGTGAAGCACCTACTGAATGTAGGGTATGGGGAAAACACAGAAGTAGGAGCTGAGATTTCTGTCCTCACGTTAGCTTATAACTGGGACCCATTTGCATTTCTGCTAACAGTATCCATTCTCTCTTCATTCATGAAGTCACTCCTCCGCTCCCCTTCAGTCCACATGCTTCTGGTAGATTTGACTCCATCCCCTGCTCAGGATTGGAACATGTGGCTTAGATCAAGCTGATGAGCGCACACTGTCCTATCCATCATCAAGGAGATTTTGAGTGGGAGTGAGGTACCCAGATCTTCCTATCTCCTACTGCATAGGAAACTAAAATCTTGGAGCCCTTGGGAACCCAGACTGGCAGTCACCTTACATCCAAGTGGGACCACAGAAAGAAATCAACACCAAAGATATGGAACTGAGAAGTGGAAAGAGGGAAACTGGATCTCAGGCACAGCACTTGAACCCTGGATCAAGATTTGTCTGAAATCAACAACCCTACCCCCCAGCCCCCGGACTCTTTCAGTTACAAGAGCCAACAAATTATTTTCTTCCTTTCTTTCCTAAGTCAGTTTGGTTTGCATTGTCTGTCACTTGCAATCAAAAGAATCTTACCTGACATAGAGACGCCATAAAAAGGGTGTAAGCAATAAATGCCAAAGGTCAATAAAACATCCAGTACGGGCTATAGATGGAGATGGCAGAAAAAGAATGTCCTGGACTCAGTGGGCTGTGCTCATGAGTAGAAGAGTGTGGCTGAGGGGCCTCCCAGAGGGCAGAGGTGGGAAACAATCTGAGGTAGGCTGAGGCCAGTTCATTGACTAGCTGAACAATGAGTTTGGAATTTAACCTGTGGCCCTGGGAGCTTTTGTGCTGACTACTGACCTGATGAGGAGGAAATTGATCCCTAAGGATCATCAATTTTGTCAATCAGCTCTCCACACAATTAGAAGGGAGAGCCAGGTTGGCTTGAAAGGCAACTTAATGCTTTGTTTGTTTAACCATCCTTCGTAGAGGCTTTTAGCACATTAGAGGATACTTTACATTCTACTGTTCTCTTTGGTGACAGGAGAGCAAACATAACAAGGGGCCCTCACCTTGCCCAGGAGGGCAAAGAGTCAGGTGAATGTACCATTAGCCGCCAGGAAGATGGCGGCAGCCTGTCCATGACTGTGTAGGCTGCATTGGAGGATGTCGGGCCTGACGGTCAACCACTATGCTGACTCTGGATAAAACTTAATCCTGAAAGTGCATCCAAGACGAGGTGATGGCAACCTGGAAAACCACCCTGGTCAGAGTCTCTAAAGTCGAATAATTAAAGGACCCTTAAATAAGAGCTTTTCAACTTCACTTGCCCAGAAGAGCACAGAGCCTGTGTTTTAGGCATTTGACTGTGGCTCAAACACATTCTATTGAAACCAGGCCTGCAACCGGTTTCTAGAATATTCCTAAGTGAGCCTACTATCACTATGGAGTCCTGCTTATAAATTGGGGGCAGAAGTGGAAAAATGAAAAGGAATGTTTTTATTTCTTCTTAGTTGATGTGTAGACTCTCTGACTCCAGCTTTGGGGTAATTATCTTTGAACAGCAATTAATTCCAAAGTTATAAAACATAAGAGTAAATAGTTCCTTTTCTACACAGCTTTTGTTTTAATATACCATTACAAATAGTGAGAAAAAGGCCTCCTTGAAGATAAAATTCCAAAGGAGGAGGAAATTATTTCAAAGGGACCGTCTAAAATTTTGTAGGGTTTTAAGGATAACATGAGACTCAAAGTGGTATTATGCGAAAAAATGCCAGAACATCTGTTATGTTAAGTATAACAACAACAAAACCAAAATAAATCTAGTGAAGAAAAAACTCATAATAGATCATTGTGGGGCTTCTGCCTTCTTTCAAGGGAAGCTGACAAAAGCACTGCAGTGGCAGCACAATGGGGCAAAAGTAATAACATATTGGTGAAGCAATGCCAACTTATAGGGTCGGCTAGCTCAGTCCTGTCATGCTTGGCGTATTTGTGCAAAGTCCTGAGTCACGACAGCCAGCTCAGGACAGCCAGCTCGCAGCTGTCAGTCACATGCAACTTTGTTCTTTCTTGTTTTCTTTGTTTTCAATATAAGCATTTTTCTATTAATAAGAAAAGTGTGATCTGATTGGTGACAAACACACACACACACACTGTCAAGTCAGTTTCCTTCCATTCATTTTAATGCATAGCCATGCCATTTGAGATGAAAAGACTTTAGTTTAATCTGGCTAGATATTAAGAAATAAACAGATGAAATGCTAAAATCATAGCAAATGTTCAAAACCCAGTTTGGCTCAATCTGATTTAAAAAGTTTTTGAATAATTTTCTAAATACAGCTAATACAGCCAAACTTCCATATCCTCAGGAAATAAGATGCCCCTGTTCTGGTTGAATCTGAAAAGTCTCAGCAGCATGTAACACGTTTAGAATTTTTGTGCAAATTTAAATGATTGGAGGTCTAAATTGGTCTAAACAGTAACAGCCTAATGGATTCTTTACATCTTAAAATTGAAAGCTTCTTGAATAGTTGATTAACCAGCATCAAGTAACTCCAAGTCAACTGTAACGATGTGATGTTTTGCTACTTTTAAGGTAGTCTGTCTCTTTTGGAACAGAGTAGCTAAAATATCAAAAATTTAGTAAATCTAAAGAAGACATTTTCCTAAAATATCTCCAAAGAAATCTGTCATATATTATGAAAAGGAAGAGTCATAATGGTTTGTGCCCTTGGCCTTGAATATTCTAATGATTTAATCCCTACTGACCTCTCCAAACTCATCTCAAGTCACTGGTGCCCTGGCTCACTACCTTTCAGACACAATGACATTTTTAGTTCCTTTTAAGTGTCAATTTTTCCTACCACTCCTTCTGTCTGGAATATTCCTTCCCATTCACCTCTTCACATGGCTAGATTCCTCTCATCAGAGTTCAGATTGTCATCTCCTTTGGTGGACCTCTCTTGTGTCCATCTTCTGGGCATTTCTCTCCACTTCTTTTCATAGCAAAATCCAAATTTTCCTTTGGAGGAATCAGCCTGTCCCACCTTTAGTCAGTGAAGTTTTGGAGGAAAAGGGCCAACCCTTTTCAGGAAGTTCTAAGGCATTTAACCTAGTGTTGGCCACAGTGATTGGTTCAAGAATTGACATGTGACATGACTGGCCAATGAGGATCAGCCTCTGAAGTCTTTCTAGAACCAATGAGGTAGAGGTACTTTCCATCCACTGGGTCAGTAAAGTTGGTAGGACTTAGCTTGGCCCTCTAATGTCTATCTTTGACAGCACTGGAAGATACTTTCTCAGGGTGGAACACAGAGAGGAAGGGAGAGGCGAGAAACAGAAAGGAGCAGAGAAGCCATGTCCCTCCTCGTGACATGGATTAAGGGCTTGAGTGCAGCGTTCCTTCTTTCTTTCTTATCTTTCCTCCTTCCTCCTTCCCTTCCTTCCTTCCATCTTTTTCATTTCTTTGTTTTAACTGTTTTGAGTTCAGCATTTGTCACTTACAAACCAAAAAGTACGGATTATGGGCTTCCTCTAAGAGGACACCTCTGGCTCCAGCATCTAGAGTCACCGCTTGCCCTTTTCTCAATTATTCTCATCACATGCTGAGTTTTTATTTGTTTTTTTGTTTGTTTGTTTTGGCTGTGTTGGGTCTTCGTTCCTGCACACAGGCTTTCTCTAGTTGCGACCAGCAGGGGCTACTCTTCCTTGTGGTCCACAGGCTTCTCATTACAGTGGTTTCTCTTGTCGCAGAACGTGGGCTCTAGGCACATGGGCTTCAGTAGTTGTGGCACAAGGGCTCATTAGTTGTGTTGCATGGGTTAGTTGCTCCTTGGCATGTGGGGTCTTCCCAGACCAGGGCTCGAACCTGTGTCCCCTGCATTGGCTGGTGGATTCTTAACCACTGTGCCATGAGGGAAGTCCGCAGGCTGGGTTTTTAAAAACAGCTCTAATCACAATTTGCAATTATTTTGCAGTTTATATGTTTATTGTCTTGCTCCCTCCATAAAATACAAGCTATATGAGTCTGAAACGCCGGACAGAGGAAGAGATTTTGTTCTGTAGGCAGTAGGAAGAATATGAACAGAGTAATGGTCAAATCTAAGCTTTGTGCTAAAAAAAAAAAGAGTACAAAAGCAGTAAGATTATTAAAAGCAAGATAATAAGAGAAACACTTGTGTGTCTTAGAAGTCTATATCTGCTGCTTCTATAAAGGAAGACACTAACTTAATAGCCAATATCTTTATCACAGGGGTCAGTTTACAGAAGTTGAGCCTTGAATTCCAAACCTTGTGGAGCATCATAGTACCGGTGGTGAATGGTTTCAGTGGTGGCAGTTGTACCAGATAGTCTAACAAATGAGCCTTGGGAATTGGTGTATAAATGGATTTCTAATAATTCTCTGGTGGTCTACTGAATTGCAGACTTTAGTTAGTTTGGTATTTAGTTAGATAACTCATTGAATGAGTCAAGAGGCAGGGAGGAGCCCATGAAAACAGCCGTGAGTTTTCCATGTCATCAACTTGGGAATATTTAGAGGGGGAGGTGAGGTTTTAGAAACTCTTTAAACGTAGCTCTTGGTGGGGCTGTTATCGGGTGCCGAGTGGGGCTGGGGAATTCTCGGCTTCCAGTGCTCTGTGAGAGAGGGGTTGGGAATTTGCTTGACAGTCACCTAACTCCGCCCCCACCACCACTTGGGATGGATGGATGAACGGAATAATCTCACCTCTGTCTTTCTGGGTGAGGTATTAGTTCAGGATTCTAACACTTTGGTACACATCAGAATAAACTGGGGGCAGGGCTGGCTTCCTCTTAGAAGACCCCCCACCTGATTTAATGCTCTACTGTCACTGTTTTGAAATTCTTAATTTTAACAAAGGACTCCAAATTTTTATTTTGTACTGGGCCACACAAATTATGCATTTGGTGCTGCCTGGAGGGATGTATGGAAATGCAGGTTTCCAGGCCCTGCCCCCAGAGCATCTAATTCAGAGGGTTTTGTACAGGTCTCAGAAACATCATTTCTAGCACGGAGCATAAGTGACCACCCTTTGGAATAATATTTGCACTAATGCTAACTATAGTTTCATTTAGTGTACACAGGGAATTTCAAGAAGTTTTCCTAAGAAAAGCCGAGATCTGAGAGCACAAAAAGGGCAGGCTCCAGCATTTTCGAAAAACAGGCCAGAACCTCTTTCCCAGGTCTCCCTGAACAAACCTTCTTTCTGCCTTAGCTCTGTCATTTCTCTAATGATCACTGCAATGCTTAGAAATCCTTGGATCTCTGGCTTTTCAAGAGATCCCTTCTAGAGAAACTCAGAAGTACCAGGATCACTGTCATCTGTTGTCCAAAGAGAAGGGCTCAAAGGTGCCTAAATTCATGGGCTAAGTGAATCCCATGGTTACTAACAGCAACAGCTAATATACAGAAGTCCTTTGCCAGGCCCTTTCCTTAGCAGGCTTCACTAATCATGGCCCCAGACACCACTATCAATCACATCACACATTTCCACAGAGCTCAGGTATGGCCCCGGATCCCCTCTCAATCCAGGCAGCCCCCACCAATGAACTAGACTTGACAATGTAGGTGCAAAGCATTTCCCAGGTATATCAATTGGGACTGGGAATGGGGAACTAAGGCTAAGTGAGTGTAAAAGAGTTACTTTTTTTCAGGTAAATGAGAACCATTAAAAGGGTCACTCCTTTTGAGGATAAATTTACTTACCAGCTGCCTGTATTGAAAATAAACAGAAACCCAACACTTCCAGGGGAATGATATTATCACTGTCCCTCCTTCCCTCTGGGGAGTAAAAACTCTGGGGCTCTCGAAGTAACTTGACCACTTCTGATAGGAAAAGTACTGGGTAATTTCTATTAACATAGTTAGCTCAGTTTAACCAATGGCATGGGGGAATCTCTTTGCGTCTGGACAGGGTGGGTCTTCTCCCTTTAGCTAAATTCATTAACTGCCATGCTTCCAAAGGGAATCGGGGAATTTGTATCCTTAAATCGGAAGTAGCTACTGCATCACCTCTGAGATCAAGATCTCATTAAGACACAACAGCACATCTTGAGAACTGCCTCACCAAACTGCCATTTCTCTGAACTTAGCTTTTGGTTCAAAAATGTCACACATACTAAAACTCACTTGAAAGTATATTAAATTCCAAGACCCTGCTGTTGGTTTTGGGGGGTGGTGGTGCATACGAGCAGGCCGATTCTGGGATCCAGAGTTCTGCTTCCAGCTATGGAGTTATTGAGCACTTCATCAGGGCACAAGTGAATCCAGTCACTTCTTACAACATGCTGGGGAGTGGGAGGTGGGGGTATATGGGGCAAGGCTGCAGTCAATCCAGCTTTTCCAGAGGCAATCTTGGAGCTTTATGGCTCTTGCACTGATGGTTTTGAAATGCAAAAACAGCTCCTCCAAATAAGCAAACAACAGCAAAAGTCCCTTTGTCACTTTCTGTGATGTTCTATATATCACTGTAATGTTCCAAAGATTATAAAGCTTTGCATCAAGATGCGTGTTAAGAGCAAAGCTGGAGGGAAGGTCACAGGGACAACCACAAGCGAGCAACAGAGTTTAGTAAATTTCAGGCAGGAAGTTGCCCAAGCTGTGAAATCCATCACCTCAACAGCGTTTAACTTTAGAAGAAAGAGGAAACATTCCCCCCCCCCCCGCCCCACCCCAACAGCTGCACCAAAACCCTGTGTGATATATACATATGCAAATATACAGAGGAAGGCCCAGAAGGAGTGCACCCTGTGCCCACTAGCACAGACACACAAATATAAAAGTGGCCATCTTAAGCATGGGGAACCGGGTTAGAAATGATGCTCAAAGAGGGTTTAGGTCTTTTCATGCTTCCGTTTTTCTCAAGGGAAATGGACTCAGGTATGAGTCATGAAATTAAAAATGACTTTCCAAAAATATTTTCTGTGATCTTCAGGTGGACATTTCGTGTCTAAACCTCCCTTTACCCAGCATCATGCTGGGTTTTACAGAAAATTTTAAAAGATGCAGTGCCTACAATTTACAACATGTGACCAAGATGAGCCAGTGTGTTGGATACCAGCTGGCTGGATGTTATAAATGCAGCTTGCAAACCAAGCAGACACTTGAGCTCTGGTCTCTTAAGCTGTGCAGGTCCCTATGGAGGAGAAAGGAGGAGCCTGATGGAGATGGTGGATGGGATTAGGGGCTCTAGAAGCAGCTGTGGCAGCAGCTGGAATCAGAGAACCCACCCAGAGGGTCCTGGCAGGACTTGAGGAGAGTGTGTCAGGCAACAGGAAGGAGCTGAGGGAAGGATGGAAGTTGGGAGAGAGGTGTCCGGAGCTGTTTGGTGGTGACTCAGAGATGATACTCTGGTTTTAAGTCGAGAAGACCTGGAAACCTGGTAGTGCCACCCATACCACCACGTTGGAAAGGGGAGCCTTTGGGAGTTGAAGGAAAAGAAAAGCCAGTGGGAAAACCAAGAAGTAGCAGCAAGGAAGCCAAGAGAAGATTTACGAGTCTTGCAGACAGGAGTCACGGAAGGGGGGTGGTCAAGGGGGTTCGGCGGCCACGTCCAACGGAGACATCACAGTGAAAAGATGAAGGGACATTTTTTCTTTGAATCAGGGTCTAAACTCATGCTAAGTGTCTGGTGCTGTGACTCAGAATGAAAAATGCTGATATTGACCTTATTTGTTGCTTTACCATTTCCCCATAGCTAAAGGGGTAAATTCCTCAAAACTATGAGACTGAACTTCTCAAAGGTCAATAGAACTTCCTACTAGAGAAGGGCTTCAGTCTATCATGAGAGTAAGCTTTTAATTGCCTGAGGGTGGATGGGAATATATTATACACACACACAGACACACATATATGCATGCACATATATATATATATACATATATATATATATTTTTTTTTTTTACATCAACTCTGCACAGGTTAATCCTAGATAGCCATAAAAAATCCACGTGGTTTCCTTTCCATGAAGTAATGATATAGCACATATATAACATTATCTTCAGAATTACTCAAACTTCCTCATTAGATGCCATTTCCAATTAGGAAAAGGAAGGAGAGGAAATCAGGTAAAAGCTAGACATCCAACGTTTCTGCTTGCTCAGTGAACAACTGAAATCTCTGAGAGCTTATTCAGATTTTTCACTCTCATGAAATCAACAGAGCTCATTGCTCAAACTGTCATGTCTGCAGGTTATGTCTGTATTTAGGAGGCTTACATATTTATCAGTATTTTTATTGAGTCATTTGAAAAGCTGGCTTCTGCAGCTATACATCATTAGAAAGAGAGCTGCCCACCCTAACAGAACTGGGAATATTTTCCCAGTTCATCCTTTGCCCACCCCCCCACCCTGACCATCACCAAGAAGTACGTGTTCCTGAAGATGAAGCTTTGAGTACGTCAAATATGCAATTATATTATCTCTGAAGATAAACATGAGGGGGCATGCGAGAAATACTGTGCTCAAAAGCCATGGTAAAGCTGCTAAAAGAGGATTACTCTTTCTCTTGTTCCTCTCAGGCAGAATGATTCTAATTGTGAAGATAGCTCTGTTTTCATATACATTTATGTTTTGTAAGCCTTTGGTAAATAGAATATTATTAAAAATAATGTAATGTACACAAGGCGATAAAAATAGATTAGCACCTATCCCATTCAGCCATCGCTGCATTTAATGCAAAGATCATGGTGATTTTGTAGATCTTCGTCTTTGTGTGTGAGCACGTATATGCACTTAAGGTTAAAATATTAATCAAAAGCCTAGAGCAAAGTAACATGGCAAAATAAAAAGAGCTGACATCTCTTCAGTGCCTACTATGTGCCAAGTGTTATATGAGATATTTTATGTCCATTATCTCCTTTTATCTCACAGCTGTTTGAAGGTAGATATTCTCTCTCTCTCTCTCCCTCTCTCTCTTTAACACATGAGTCAATCAACACTCTGAATGGTTAATTGACTTGCCCAAGATCACCCAGCTGGTGAGTGTCAGATTCAGTTCTAGGTCTAGGTACCAAAGGTCAAAGTCCATGCTCTTTCTAGTCCATCTCCCTGCCCCTCTCCATTATAAAGAAGAATTTCCCAAGAACCCATGGGCTTCTTACTCTCTGCATTTGGTTATCTTACATTTTCAGATGTTTCCAGTAGGAACATCCCCAAACACACATGTCCCTTGATCAGCGGTTTTGGATCACACTCCCCAGATTTTGTTCAAAAAAGTGCCTTCCCCATCAAAATGTTCTTAATCTGGAGCTGACTGAAGAGACCAAATCATCATCAGGTACGGAAGGGTAGAGACTCCAGCCTCACAGCTGTTCACAGATGCTCTTTGCTCTTCAGCCACTTCTATAAGGCTGTAGCAGTCACCACCATCAGCAGTGACCATCTTATTCTTCCTGCTTACTCCAGAAGAAATAGAATGCATCCAATTCTAATTGGTATTAATTTTTCCTAGACATGAGCATTTTTGTAAATGCACAGAACATCAGAGATGATCAAAAAACAAGAAAAGTCTCTGTATTTTGCTACATTTGCTTAGTGATCAAAGATTCCTAACTAGACCTATCGTCCTACATTGTTTGCATTGAATATGCAAATTTTCTCTCTTGCCAGGCCAGCCTTGAATATATTTACAAGGATATTGATGCCCATCACTTCACTTAAATATAGATTCTGAATACTGACAAATACTTGTATTCAAAGATTGTGATCGTTTTGGGATTATATTTCATATCAGGACTCACCTTAGTCAACTTCCACAACTTTCAAGTACACGTTCCCACAAACCCAGAGTTTCATAAAAATGTACTAAATAACCTTAAAGCCCTTTATGAATAATTATGAGTTTTTAAGTTTTTGTGAATCTGCATATTAATTCCGTCCCATAAATAAAACATGAAGCAAAAATCCCGTGTGTTGCGTGTCAGGGGGATAGAAGAAGAGAAGGAAGGATAATTATCAGTTTAATGTGGGAACATACTTAACCTAAAAGATTACCTCCAAAATTTGTGACATCCTAAGTATATATAATACATAGGGAGGTTTTCATTTAAATAAAAGGGAGAAAGGATTTATATTGAGTCTCTGCCATTTTCAGAGCTCTCTCAGCAGCCGTGGTTGAAAAAGCAATTGTCAGAATTTTTATTTACTTGGGATTAGTCCTTCTCCCAGATGTAGTTTCTTTCTTCCCCGAGCACTGTGTGCTTCAATTTCATATGATTCACATTCTCTTATTTGGCGTGTATTACTCGGTTATTCATCTATAGCTATAGGTTCTTAGATGGGGAACTAGTGAGAAGCCACTGGCAGCTAAATTGACTGTATTTTGTCCACTCTCAGACCCTGTGCCCATAAAGGACAGGAGGAAACACAGCAGGTGCCCAGACGCTTCCAAGTCACTTATGCTCAAAATTCCTGGGGTGGCAACTCACGAATGGTGGCAGCCAAGGGCAAACGTTGTGGGGATCCATGACTATCTCCTCCAGAACAAGATGCGCCTGGAAGCCACGTTCATACCTTCAGCCAGCTTGCAAATAAGGGGCACAGTGACCAACCCAAAGCTCTATAGGAGCACCAGGACTCGCCGGTCATTAAAACTGGTCCAACTAGGGTACCCGACTCTGAAATGCATTTCCCTGAACCCCCGAAGTCCACCGTGTTTATAAATGTCATCTGAGAAGAGCTCAAAGTTTCCCATGACTTTTACTAATCACATCGGCCTCCATGCTTCATACTGGCTTACCAGCCAAACTCAGACTGTCACCAGAGGTGGCCTCTCTTTTTGGGACTCGAAGCTGCCTTCCCCAGGATGTCTGATTGCCAGAGCCATGTGTGGTGGGAATGGATTTTGCAAAGGGAATTCTGCTGCTTAATTGATAAAAAAAAAAAAACCATGTCAAAGACTTGTTGAAAGCTTGGGAAGGTCAAGCTAAGTAATGATAAGGGGACCACAGACGCCCGTATTTATTAAAAATGTTCTTTTAAAAAGCAACTTCTAGTGAAAGTGCCATTTTCCCCCCACTTCCTGATTTCCACAGAGCTGTTTGGAGCAGGTGCTAGGGAAGCCTTATTGTAGATGGAATCACGAAGGCAGGCTTCCCCACAGCCCTAGAATTTGAGAGTTTCAAGGGCTTCCAATGATCTCATACAAGGTTGTGCAATCACTAACGCTCTACCACTAGCTACCTTTCTTTGCTCTTTCAATTTTTTTTCTCCCTTCCTCTCCTATTTTTTCTGTCCCACTTGCCCAATTTTAAGGAATTGGGACGCATAACATTTGGGGTAAAATAGTAGTTTAAAATAACATGCAGACTAGTAACTCAATCCCATTAACTCTGCCTGCTCCTAGCAGTAAAACATGCTCTCTGCTCAGCTGCACAACCAACACAGAATCAATACAGACATCAATACCCGTAGGGAACTTCTCACAAGAGGCAAACAAAATGGTGAGTTAGTGTTAACATTCAATACAATATACTTAAGTTTGCCAAAAGGAGCCTGGGGTTTGGCCTCATTTCCAAATGGCTTCTAATCCCACCACAGCTCCATACTCCCTGAGCACTGTGGGCTTGTTCCTTAATCTCTTGGAGCCTCAGTTTCCTTATCCATAAAATGAGGGTACCCGGAAGAGGGTTATGGGGATTAGAGATGAAGTACGCCACGACCTCCGAGCAGCCGCATCTCTCTTATGATTACTTACATTAGTGTTCCCAGGGCTTCTCCTTGAAATACAAGGATAGCTGCATTGTTCAACCCCTGTTTCTTTTTGAGGACCTTCAGGTTCCTGGCACTGTGCTTGGTATGAGAGGTTCAGAGTAGAATTAGATAAGCTTTCTGGCTTCCATGGGCTCAGAGGGCAGCCTAGGAGAAGGGGAGTCAGCTCACTAGCGGTTTAAACCCAGTAAGGATGGCGGGTCTGTATTCTCCTTTAGGGGCCTGGGAAAAACTGTCAAGAAGAGACACCTTAAGCAGAGTCTTTGAAGCATGAGCAGGGCTTCCCCAGGGGGCAGGAGAGGGCAGAGGGCAACCTGACAGAGAAAACAGAGGAGCAAGGTCACAGAGATATGAACACCCCTGCCTTCTGGAGGGAGCATCCAATGTCCTGTCATTCCGTAGACATGTGCCGAGTCTCTACTACACACCAAGCACTGCTCCGTCTTCTGGGAATGCAGCCACAGGCAAGGCCCCTCCCCTCCGCGAGCTTACAGACCGGTGAGGTTGCCAGACAATGAACAATAACCAGAAAACAGAAGAAGAGAGGTAATGAACTAACGCTGGCTGATGGGGTAGAAGTGACCAGGGGCCGCTTCAGGTGACCATCCAACTTGTGAAAGCGACATTTAAGCTGAGATCTACCTGAAAGATAAACAAGGGCCATGAGAAGACCCCAAACAGAGGATTCCAGAAGGAAGGAACAACTACTCCAAAGGGCTGAGGCCTGTCTACAGAATGCAGAAAAGGATAAATATCTCCACCCCTTTCAAGACTGGGTTCAAGAGACATTCCATAAAAAAAGCAGAAGAAAGAGTATCACTAACTAATCCTGAAATTTAAAAGGAGTTAGAAGTTTGTAATTTTGCAAATCACTGTTCCAGAAACTCCTTACAAATGTCAAGCAACAACTAATAATTTTAACTACCATGATTTCCTCTTTTCCACTGGTTCTCCCACATTAAAAAGCAAGAAACTGTTTGTCATTAAACTTGAAAGTTCATAGAATGCATAAATTCAAACTACTCATATGCACCAAAAGGTTCTAGTTGTTGAAAAAATAAACAGGTACAAGTGGGATGGGTCTGAATATTACCCAAACTCTGAGAATTTATTTTATAGGGTGATAATTCTTTTGAATTTCACGGTAACTATTCTATACTTTTTGTTCTTAAACAAGACTTTAGTGTGGACTGATCATGGCAACGCTGGGTCTCTTCAATGAGTGAGCGGCCAATTCAATTTATTAGGAAAAAAAAAAAAAGAAGATTCTTAAAGATCTGGATTGAGAAGAGAACTCAGAATTTTAACAGGTCTTCCCCATCCAGGTTAAGGGGGTGGTAGTGGGTAGAACAAAGAAGAATGCATCTTCATTGAAATTTTTAAAAATTTTTTTTCATCTTTATTGGAGTATAACTGCTGCACAGTATTGTGCTAGTTTCTTCTGTACAGCAAAGCGAATCAGCCATATGTATACGTACATCCCCACATCCCCTCCCTGTTGAGCCTCCCCTCCATCCTTCCCACACCCCCCACCCCAGGTGCTCAGAAGGCCTGGAGTCAGTCTCGCTGTGCTCTGCAGCAGCCTCCCACCAGCCATCTCTTTTACGCTTGGTAGGGTACATATGTCAATGCTACTCTCTCACGACATCCCAGCTTCCCTGCCCCCCATTCCCCACCCTGTGTCCTCAAGTCCATTCTCTACGCCTGCATCCCTATTCCTTCCCTGCCACTAGGTTCATCAGTACCATTTGTCTAGATTCCGTATATGTATGCGTTAGCATACAGCATCTGTTTTTCTCTTTCTGATTTACTTCACTCTGTATGACAGACTCTAGGTCCATCCACCTCACCACATTTCATTGAAACTTTTTAAGCATCTACACTCTTGTTTATAAGTGTGCCACTTAATTATCATTAATAGATGATATAATAGATAGTAAAATTCCTTCTTTGGTCTACATTATTGATCTCGTTGTTCAAACCTCCTTATCGAATCCACATTTTATTGACAACCCACAAACCAAATTTGGGCTGATTTTTCTATTTGTGTTCTAAGACAAATCTTTGAGGATGCAACTTTGGTTTCTGCAGCCAGCACTTTCAAATTCTAATAGATTGCAAAGGCTACGCTCAGGATGACAAAAAAGCACTGTTTTGATAACACGCTTGCCACTGTCACATTAAAACAAAATCCAAAATACTTCACAGAACTTAACATAACAAATATTGTACTTCACTTGGAAGGGCCTGGAGCTGTATTTTTTTTCCTCCTAAATTATAGTATTTTCAGTTAAACCTTGCAGTTAACAGCTTAAGTTACTTCTGCCCTGTGTAGGACTTAACATGAATGCATGGACTTTATATTACAAACCCAGCTGCAGTTTAAATTATTAGGTAAACTCTTTTCATGGAGCTCCCACACTTGAAAATCCACAACAAAAATAGTAGGCCAGCTGCCCATGCTACAAGGAGAGACCCTCATTAGATGTTATTTGCATCCCATTAACCACCAAGCAGTGGGTCAGTCATTGCCTGTCAGGCGTTCAACTCATTCTTTTTGTGTTAATTAGCAGAGAAATAAGGAGTTAATGAAGATCTTATGATCTGTGATGACTCATCTTGGAATCGCCAGGGCTGGACCACTTCGGCACACCCTGCTCGGATGCTGTGTGCAGAGCTGGCGGGATGCTACCAAGCGAGCCTTTGGAGCGGTGCTCTCAGGGGCCTTTGGCATGGTGGGCTTTGTTAGCTCAAGATTAGAAGGAGTTAATTGCTTCAAGATTGCTGGGAGATTAGGTTACTGGGTGGGATGTATCTATGTAAGCATATGTCAGCGCTAGTTAGAAGATAGGAGACGCTTATTTTAATAAACTTATGAAAAGAAGAATTAATTTGTCATTACATTGGAAATCTTATTTTATTAACTTAATTTGAAAATGTAAAGCTGTCTGAAACGCTGGTTTTTCACTCACTTTCCTTCTGAATATGTATGAATCACAGATTAGTTGATGTGCAACACTGTTCATTCAGGGCTTTTTTTTCTGGAGGATTTTTTTTTCTTTCTTTCTTTTTTTTTTTTTTTTTGCTGATGGCATCTGGCTCTGGGGGAGAGGGCTGGTTACAGTGACCTCTGGGTTCTCTTCTTGTGGTGGGTGGGACATGGCCTCTCAGAGACCCGCTGGCAGTCCTGTCAAGAGAAGAGAATCAATCTGCTTCTGCCTGTCCTGCTTTTTCCCCTCTGAGAGCCAGTTGTAGACAAATGATGTTTGCACTTGCTGCCCATGAAATAGAGTGGGAAAGAGGGTGCAGGAGGGATCTGTAGGGACAAGTCTCTGAACTTAAACCATCAAAGATGTTTTCTACACGCTCACTTTATATGTTATGGCTGGTTGAGGACAGTACCCACATCAACCTCATCTTCTGTATTCTTAGGGGCAGGCATGTTTATTGAGCACTTACTAGGCGCCAGGAACTGCTCTAAGCACTTTATTCTTATGACGTCTTTTTAATCTTTACAACAAACTTAGACAATCAACACTATATCATCCCTATTTTTCAAGTAAAGAAACTGAGGTGCAGAGAGATTCAGTAACTTGCCCAAGGGAACACAGTGAGAAGGGTCAGCTGTCCACCCCAAAGCCTTCCCTCCTACCACTGCCCTATAGTTTCTGTGACATAATTGAGGGAGCTTGGCTGTGTGACAGCTGGGAGGGGTTCGGGCAGTGGTAACTCAATCCACATCTAGATGGGGCAGGGGCTGCCCCAGTGGATTGTGGGAGAATCCACAATTCCAGGAGAAAATATGGGCTCAGTGTCATCAGAGCTTCTGAAGCTTGGCTTTTTTTTTCCCAAAAGAGATTAGAAATCTGGAGTTTTAAATAAAATCCCCTGATTTTAAATATTTGTTCAATTATTTTTTAAATACTGTGCAGTTCAAACAAACAAACAAATCTGTGAACAACTATTGGTGACCCCTATAAAAGGTGGGAAGTTTTAAAGACCAATTTTCCCTCCAAAGTGCTTTGCACATAGCAGGTACTCAGTAAATGGTTGAACAGACCAGCGCACAGTTACATGAACTCAGAGGTGGGAAGCTGGTCATGTCAACACAGTAAAACACTGATATCGAGCAAGGGGGCATTCAGGGACTCCAACCCCCTGCACCAAGAATTCTTTTATCAGATCAGCAAAGTGACACATCCTTGTTGTGATTTTCCTGGGGGAGGAGGCTTATAGGGATTACAGTGATTATAATTTCAGCAGATACCATTTGAACCCTCTTCTTGGGGAAATTACTGGGTCCGCATTTCCGTCTGGGGTTAATATGAATTTGGCCAAATATAATCTTTAAAATATTTAACAACCATCTAGCCATAAAAGGGTTAATACCTGGCTCAGCAGAGCCACTGAGACCTGCCACAGTACTGCAGCCTTTCTGCTTAGCTGGTGCCCTGCAATTCTGTTGTTAAATATTTTAATATCACCACCTCTGCAAAAAAGGTCTACAAGTAAAGACAATAAAATTCTTCCACCCACCCTCTCTTCCTCCCTCCCTCCCCTCTTTCCTTCCTTCCTTCCTCCCTCCCTCCCTCCTTCCATCCCTCCCTCTCTTGGGACTTCCCTTCCTTCCTTCCTTCCTTCCTTCCTTCCTTCCTTCCTTCCTTCCTTCCTTCCCTTCTCCCTTCCTTCTAAACAGCTCCTACCTAGATGCCAGTATCCAGGGCCACCCACCTCTCTGCATCCAGTGAAGCTGAGAAGTTTCATTCAAGTCCAAGAGAGGTGGGCACTTTGCAGAGGGGACCTAGTCAAGAGTAAACCTATGGTTGCACTAGACCTTGCATGTCCCTCGGATTAATGCTGCTCTGGGTGAGCTGCACAGGGTGGGCATTCTAAAACCCGATTGCCTGCTGTTTTACAACTCAGACAAAAACCAGGCATTGACTAATGTCAATAATTGCCTTTTCTTATAACTTTACATTGGTCATATATTTAAAAATTCCAATTATCTCTTTCGCCTGCAGTCAAAGGTTAGCAGAAGCAAGATATGAGCTCCGCATTTAAAAAAAAAAAAAAGAGAAGGAAACAGGAAAAGGAAAGGAATAAGACAGCAGCCCGTCAACTGAGAGCAGCTCATTGGAGGCTCTGGACAAGGCAGAGCTGGCTCCTCATTCAGAAATGAATCTACTACGTGGAGCAAGTGTGGAAATTGTCATTCTTTTTTTTTTTTATTTAGAGAATTGGTCTCCTTGAATGAGAATGTTCTGGGCACATTTAATCACTTTTCTGTACAATAACTGGATCTAGACCTGGTTCATGAGATTCCCTGACTTGTAAGGAAGCGCAAAAGAACCAGTGAGAGGTTAGGAGGCAGAGGCTGAAGGCAGGTGAGATGCTCTTCACCACCTGAGTTCTCAAAATAGATTCCAGGAAAGAGAATTGGCTTCTAGAATATCATTTATTTCCTGACCTTCGTCAAAAAGGCAGAGCCCAAAGGAGATTATAAAAGGCTAAAAATAAATAATGCATGTGTTTATTTATAACAAACAATCATCGCTGAAGTATGAGACAGGTCCTGGGAAAGTTGTCTTTCCTCCCAAGGCACACCTTGTTTTAATGGACTCTTTTGCTAAAGTTCCAGTGTAAACATTGCTTGGTTTCCAGTGCCTCAATTTTCTCAGGAAAAAATTGCTACGTTTCCCGCCTCCCTCCCCTAAAAATAAACCTTTTAAACCAAGTATACTATAGATGAACATTTTCTGAGGACTCTGTCTACTATCCTAAGAGAACTCATTCAGTTATTCAGAGACATATTTTCTGCCCAAAACACATGCAGGGTTCTGGGGACACAGGGTTGGCTAAGATTGTCTGTGCTGTTGAGAAAACCACAGCCCCGTGGGGGTAGAGGAAGACAAACCCAGAAACATTAATCCTTTTATTGTTTGTTTGTTTAATGTCTTCTAAGTGCCCAGCCCTGGACGGGGAATTATGAGAGTGTGGTGGGCAGAGTGTGCTGAGAGGTCTGGTCCCTGTATTGAGCAGCCCAGAGAAGGGAGGGAGGGAGGGAGGGAGATGCCGGTAGGGGCTGGCACAGGTTAATGATAAGTGGAAACTGACCAGGCAAAGAGGAGAGACAGGAATTCCAGGTAGCAGGCATGGCAGAAACAAAAGCACAAAAGTAAGCAACAGTTGAGATTCAAGGCAACTTCTTATCTGATGAGAGACCAAGCTCCGCGCCTCCGATTTCTCAGAAGTTCAATAGTCAGTTTGTATACCATCCTTAAGGCCATGGCAGTAGAAACGGGAAAATCTCCATTTATCCCCATTAAGTGTTGCATGCGGCGGCTGCCTGCCTGCCTTCTGGCTCCTGGAAGGGGTTAGGGGTTGGGGGTGGGGGGGCCAGCTGTCCCTTGCTGCAGCCCTGATCCAATGGCTGTGCAGCCGTGGTGGTGAGCAGGACTATTCTGAGTTTCTCTTAGGGTCTGAGCTGGAAGTAGATGGTCTCCCCATTTAAGAGAGTATAACGGCTGTGTTGTTTTCATGGAGAACCAGTAACTGTGCCCTGAGCTGCCCACTCTCCACCCACTGCATGAACTCCAGGTGGTTGGAAATTGATTTGTGAACAGCTCAAATGATGGTGAAGTGACTTTTTTTTAAAAAAGTCTACTAAATGCTTACTTTAATAGAGGTACAATCTATATTCAAATTATTTCTGTCTATAATCCAATTTATACAAAAGCTGTTGGGCAGATTTTCTCCAAATTTGGATGATAGGTAAGGCTGGCTGAAAATATAGGCCATGTGGTATACAAAAAATTAAAGTTTTCTGGGTCCTGCGGGCAGAGTTATCTTCCAGGGTCCCTGAAATTGACATATAAACCAGGTCACCTGGATGACCCACAGAGACGTGTCATACACCTAAAGATGCCACGGTCAGAAAACCAACAGTTTCCAAATATGAGCTGCAAAGGGAAGGCCAGAAGGACACAGGCTCCATGGGTGGTGTTTCACTGCTTCTCACATGGGCATCCTATGTAGTGGGCTCCAGGGCAAGTAGAAACGAGGATTTATGTATGTGTTTAGTGGTGGTCAGTGGTTCTCATAAACAACACAGGGGGTGGGGAAGACAGCTTGTGATGAGAGTAAATTCTTACTTTACTACAAAGATGACATTCTCAGCTTTCATTGTAGAAAAGCAATGTTGGCTCTTGTAGGTGCACAGGTGAATGTTCTGGGTCCTGAGGTGCACCACTAGAAGATCCTGTCGGGTCCTCCCCTGACCCCCATTTCCTGGTCTTGTGAGCATGGGCCCAAACAACAATCCCTGCAGCCCTTTGCCATCTTTGATTCTTAGGGTGCACAGTATTAAACGCATTTCTCCAGGCCCAGAACTGGATATAAAGTCACAGACAGAGTTTCCTCCCTGAAGTGAGATAAAAATCTCACCACCACCCCTTCCCCCTCCGCTGAAGCAATATGCCAGAAACTCAGAACGGATGGTCCAGGTTTAGAGGGAAGCTTATTATTCTGGACGACTGCCTGGCAGCGCCATGAATGGGTAGCGAGGGCACCACTATCAAGGAGCGATCAAGCCCAAAGCCCTGGGATAGCTACAAAATACAGTATTCTGTTTACACACTGTAACCTCATCCCTCAGAAGAGAACAAAAAATCGGGGCTTCCAGCATTGCTTCAGAGGAGATTCCCTCTCTCCCAGCAACACCCTGGCCTGGGCTGGTCATCCCAGAAGCAATGAAATGGAGCAAGAAGGAGAGAAAGGCCAAAGCAACCAAAACACTGCAAAGCGAGCTTCAGTAATAAAACCAGTCTGATTATATATGTGAGATCTCTAAATATCTTGATCATGTAATTTCGCTAAAGATATCCTGATGGTGGATCTGTGTATGATTTACATAAATGAGGCATTTGCATAAATTAACAAATATAAACACACGCTTATAAAATGCTGATAGCACTTACTACTCTCATAAAAATAAATTATGAGGAATGACATACGATAGGCCATGTGGTTTCTGGGCAATCATCGTGTGTCCCGATGCATACTCCGTGCTCTGTAACAAGAAGAAGGAAGAAACTCCAACTCAAGCATTTCTGAAAGCGTGGTTCTCCCAGGGAATCTATAGAACAGACATTTGGAAGGAGGTATCTAAAGCGATTGAAAAACCTGGTTTAGTGCAGTGACTAAGCACATGGACACTGGAGACTGATTGCCTGAGTTCAATCCTGACTCTACTGCTAACCCTCTGTGTAATTTAGGACAAGTCAATGTGTGCCTCAGTTTTTTCATCTATAAACTGGGGATGGTACCAGTGCCTACCTCAAAAAGATGTTGTAAGGAGGAAATGAGTTAAGGTACATGGAGGGACTTAGACTGGTGCCTGACATATGGAAAATACACAATAAATATCAGCTCTATTAGTATCATTGTTATGTTAACTCAGCATGCTGGAAGAATAATTTCCCAAGGCTACATAGACCCTTGCTTCCTACCTACTGTATCTCTTGACCAGTGATGTTCAAATTGTCCCGGTCATGGGATGAGAGAAGAAAAATTCCTGGGACTTCCCTGGTGGTGCAGTGGTTAAGAATCCGCCTGCCAATGCAGGGGACACAGGTTCGATCCCTGGCCCAGGAAGATCCCACATGCCACAGAGCAGCTAAGTCCATGAGCCACAACTACTGAGCCCACATGCTGCAGCTACGGAAGCCTGCGTACCTGGAGCCTGAGCTCCACAACAAGAGAAGCCATGACAATGAGTAGCACGCACACTGCAATGAAGAGTAGCCCCCGCTTGCCACAACTAGAGAAAAAGTCCACTCACAGCAATGAAGACCCAATGCCAAAAAGAAAAAGAAAAAAAAGAAAAAGAAAAATTCCCAAGGATCATCTCTTTGACCGATATTCAAATCAGCTTGAATTGGGTTCCTGGGGCGACCCTCCAGGGTGGGTTCTCATGAGGCAATTGCAAATTTGTATTACATCTAAGACATGGCCCTCAGATGATGTGCATTGTAGCTGGAAATCCCAGTAGACTGGCATGACTGGTGGGTCACACGGAAAGGAAAATCATTAGTGGTAGGTGCCCTGCCCCCACCCCCAGTTCTGATCAGACCAGGGATGGGATGAGAGGAGGCAGCAGAACTTAATTCCATTTAAGTCCCCATTCCTTGTGCCCAGTCCAGCTCAGTCTTTGTCAAAACAGCAACCACAGATGCCACATTTTCAGCCACTGGCCACTAATGAAGTCTGCATCTGAAGCTGGATCGTGAATCCCACCAGCTTCTCTACCAAGGCAGTGGACTGTATCCATTAGTTACCACTTCCTCCTTTGCTCATACCCATGGAAAATTCAATGATTCAATGATTTCTCCTTTGGAGAGAATTACTTTACTATTCGTCTCTAAATTAAGCTATATTTTATTTAATTTTTTAAAAACTGAAAAATTCTCAGAGATCAAATTATTCAGTGTCTTTGGTTGCTTTGGGGGTTACTGGAGGAAATAGTCTGTTTTCCAGTGAAATCCAGATCTTTCCTATGAGCCTAGACCAAGCCAAATATATGTTTCTGTTCATTAGCCGCTCTCCAAACCATAAGATACCTTCAGAATTTTATAAACTAACCTCCAATCTCTCTCTAGGATTTTTCTCCCCATTTGAGAAGACCAGTTCCCACAGTGGCCTCATTGGTGATTGGAGCAGGGCTTGGTGTAGCCTTGCTAGGACCATAATCCCAGCTGTGGGGTCTGAGGGCGCCAGAAAGCCCTCTACCCTGGAATGATCACACCTGCTTTGCAATTTTGCCTCTCACTGGGCCTGGCTGCACTACCCCGGAGGGCAGTGTACACGTTTCTGAGGTCAGAACGGTAATTACCATAATAGCAGCTCTCAGTAACCCAGCCTCTTCTGCAAGTCAGGCCACATGCTTTACATATGCTGTCTCAACCACCCCGAGAGGCAGCTTTGCAAATTTTGTGGTGGTAATAGTGATGAGACCTCAATGCCGGGATGTCAGGCTGAGGTCCCATTCCCTGGTAATGTACCATTAGCATAGAGGGTAAAATCCAACTCAAAGCATCCACTGATGTCCACCCACACTGGCCCTTAGCATCTGGGAAGGGATCCTCACTATTTCCCATCTTCTCCAAGGCCATCCCTACATCCTGATGTCCTATCTGTCCTGCGATCTCCATCTGAGTCTGTCACGGCGCTCTTATCTAAGAACTGTGATGCAGCTTCTCATCCAGCTGCTCTGGGCCTCAGCTCTCACATTGGTTGGATGGGAAAAACTGAGCTCTGACTGCGTCTTCAGAGGGTTATTCCATAGATCAAATGAGATGACAAGTGTGAGACACACCAGCACCAGTGTTGGTTATTGCTGTTATCTTTCCACTGGGATAGATGTGCTACAGGCTTGTGCATCTGAGCAACCATTTATTGGAAACTTATACATTGGAAGAAAGTATCAAATTACTGAGACTATTGCTTGAATTCTAATTCTGGATTTTCAGCCCTAACCTTTCTCTTAAGTGCCAGACTCACCTGCAAGCTGGAGTGGCCCATGGATGAAATGAACAACATCAGCATTGAAGACTCATGTTGAAGGAACACTGGCTGAAGTGACCACTGGGCCCAAGGGTGGGGGAAGACAGCTCCCTCTTTCCCCTCCTTCAGTCCAGGACTGAGCCCAGGGGGCTTCTCTGCAGATGTAAACCTCTTGCTCATATTACATGGAAGTCCCAGCCTAATAAGAAGCTCTAGGTGACTCCAAAATAGGTGCTAGACTCTCATCAGAGCATCATTTCTTAACGAGTTGCCCACCAACCACATACATCAGAATCTCCGGGGGTGCTTGGTACAGTGCAAGATGCCTAAGTCCACAAATCCAAATCTGAGAGTGGACCTGAGAATCTACATATAATAAGCTTCTCAGATGATTTTTTCATTCTAAAGATTGAGAACCACAGCGTGAGAATTACCACTCTCTGCTCTTTTGTACTGTTTCATAATGAACAGAGGTGATATTTTTACTAGGCATTTAAGAGAAAATGCAAATAGTGTTTAAATTCATTTTTGCATTTGCAGCATAAATTGTGGGATTTGACTTGTGGGTATTAGGAAATCTAAGGGCTTTGAGAAAGGAGCCCCATTATAAAAAATTGAATTTTCATATCTATCGTTCTAATAATTTTGTTGCCTTGGCTCCAAAGAGCAATTTTTCTTAAAGGAGCCCACAGTGTTCACATTTATTCATTTATATTCATTCATTCATTCACTGAGTATTGTTATGTGTCACGTGGTTATGAAATAGATGAGCAAGACATAATCCCTGTCTTTAAAAAAAGTTGTGATCTAGTAGAGAAGATAGATGACAAAGTTAAGAAAGGCAATGCAGTATCCTGAGTACTGGCTCACATTTTCTCTTTCAATTCCCTGCCATTTAGCCAAGCCATTCTAATTTTAATGTGGCACTGTGGAGGCGGGGCTGCTTTTTGGCAATAATGGCTTGAAATAGATTCCTTCAATTTGTCTGATTCAACATAATGCTACAAACAGGGTCTGTACCTTATCCAAATAGTTTCGTTGAATTATTCAACATAGTGTGTGCCAACCATTTTGGCACCAGGCGCTCTATTTTAAAGCAGAGCTTGGGATTTGAAAATTACAATTATAACAGCGAAGCAGTCAGAGGAGTAGGTGGATGCGGTACCGGGCATGTGGCTGAGTTGAGAATGGGAGATGAAGACTCTTGTAAGAACTCAGAGGGTAGGAACAGGGAGGAAAGAGAAATCTAATGGAAGGCAGAAGAAAAGAAAAACAAGAGCAGGATAACAGAAGGGGGGAGTGTGGAGATAATGAGTGATATAGATAGTGGTTCCTAAAGGTGGGCCAAGCTGGTGACCCACAGGTGGGGCGTCCCCCCTGCTGCCCCTCCCCCACCCCTCACTGTGGTCCATCCCCGTGTTCCCAGAGTAGAGTCTGTCTGTGACAATGATAGCAGTTGCCAGCAAAGCTGAACTGGGATGGTGCTGATTCCCCCTTTCCTCTCCCTGTGACATCCATCAGAAAGGACTAGCTTCTGAGCACTGAGAGAGGGGGGAAAATAAGCAGAAGTAATTTATTCGGGATCTTTGAGAGGATAATAGCCAATTATTTGTTTATAACACTGGTTAAATTTTCATTAGGCAGATTAATGGAATATCATGTACTGTCAACATTGGACTGAGGGGTGGTCTGTAAGAGATAAACGGGCAAACAGGCTCTGTGTCTCTCTGAGTAAATTAGTTTTTGCTTTCCTGTTTTTCATATGAAAATGGGAAAGGTGGGCAAGGTGGTGCATTTTAAAACAGGTCTCGAGATGGGCCAAAGTGGTTAAATATGAAAGCAATCCTGGTAATAAATACATTATAATAACTCAGCATCATGGCCATAATTTTGATTTCATGAAAGTCTGGGATAATGTCAATTTTTAACCTGCTCTCTTAGTACACATTTCCTCTCCCTGAACTCAAACGCTGCTTGCTGTGAGGTGAAAGCACATTACTTGGGGGGCCTGATTTGTCTGTATAACGCTCTCAGCATTACAGCTGGTAAGTGCAAGAGGCACCCGGCTCTCTTGTGAGTTTCTGCGTTGTCATCCGAGTGCTGTTATCAGGATCAGAATTCCCCGGGCTCCACAAGCAGGGAGAGTTTCTTATCACTCCACAAATAGACTGAGAGGTACACACTCGACAGGTTATTTGATGCTGAATCTCTGGTTAGGGCTGAAGCCCTAGATGGGTTGGCTTCTCAATCTTGACGTTATTCCATGAAAGAATCAGTGGATCCAACTTTCGAATCAAAAATTCTCTTAGCAGATTGGAAATCACGCACACACTGAATTAGGCCATTTCATAACAGTTGATATTCTGTAGTTTAAAAAAAGTAATTGGTAATTAAATTTTTTAGTTTAATTAGCATTGGAGAGTCATTTAAGTTCTCAAACGTAGCACGCAAGTATGAAGTTTCATTTGCAGCTCAACTCTGGATTTTAAAATAATGTCATTACTTAGAAGGAAGATGATAGAATGTAATTACTTTCTTAAAAACAATAAGAGAGGGGGGTAAGGAAAGTTATAGGAAGAAGGAAAGGAGGGAAGGAGGGAAGGAAGGAGGGAGGGAGAGGAGGAAAGGAAGGAAGGAGGGAGGGTGGGAGGGGAATAAAGTGGGGGGAGGGAGGGAGAAGAGCAGTTGCATGCTGTGGAAAAGCAACTAAATGAGACATATTGTTCTTTCTGTAAAATGCCAAAATTTACAGCAAGTGTGTCTAATAAAATTTCTTTCAGAAAGTTTAGGCACCACTGTGAGTTTCTGCAAACCATTGTACTGGTCTATAGGTTGACGTCTCTTCAAAGTAATTCTGTGCTGCAAACAAATTCCCAGCATGAACTGGTTGTGGAAATACATTTGTTTTCTAAAAAATGAAAATGGATGTAGCCTTCCCTGCAAAAGACACATCGCTACAGTTCACCCTGGTCAAGTCTGAAAGGCCCATTTCCAAGGTGCGGTAACTGGGTTGTCTTACTGTGCATGCCTGTGGTGGGGGAGGGGGTGCTGGAGGGTGCTGGGGACTAGGGTGGTGGAGAAGATGGAGGTCACAAGCTGCCTGCTCTTTTCTCCCTTCTTCTAACTCACGCTTCTCTGAATCTTCACGGCAGTAACAGAGGGGGTACTGGATGAGCAGTAGCCAGGCTGAACAGAGCTGGGGTGTCTGACGTGCTTGCGTAACCAGGAACCTCTGTAGAATGTAGGGATTCCCATCTATCCTTCTAAGCCATGGATTCCATCTCAGAGAACAGCAAGGGCATGTTTTTTGGTGGTGGGTAAATTGCTCTGAGATGGGGCGAGGTATGGATTGAAGGTCACAGTTGTATGTAGACTCTGAAGTGGCTGGAGCCCTTTCGTGGCTGCTGGCCAGGATAATGGCCTTTCAGCATCTTTAGGGACACTGATTTATTTAGTATCCAACATGGACATTTTGCCTATGGACCTCATCGCTGCAGCTTCTAGGACACAAATGCTTCCACAGTTGGGCAGCTTTGGGCAGGAGTGTTACAGTCCTTAGGAGGAGTTCAGTTGGAGGGGAAGGTGGGCACTTCGTTTCAAAATCTCTGGGCACTTAGCACAAGCATAGGACAACTGCCTTTTGATCCAGCACCCCAGAACCTCAGTTCTCAGGGTCAGCTCTGCAAGAGGCCCCGTAGCAAAGCCGTTTTGGTTATTCAAGAACTAAAACCCCTGTGGCTGGAGGATCCAGAGAGACCCACCAAAGGTAGAACTTGGCATTGCTTTGACTAGCGTTAAAGGCGTAGTCGCAGGGAAGAAGGCAGTGCTGGATTTCCCTAATTTGAAATATGAAAGATATTCTCTGGGCTATTACATCCTTTTAGTGAAGGCAATTCACATTCTTTTGGTGGTTTATCCTACTTATAATGATCAAATCCTAGAGTCAGAACTTCTAATGCAAACCACTTTTACAGCTGTAATTGGATCTAAGGCCAGTGCAACCACCAAGTGGCCCAAGACTCCCTGGCAATGTTCAATCAGGATATGATATCGCTTATGAAAGTGATCTCTTACTATTGATACTTCTCCCGAGAGCAGCACAAATTAGAGACATACTCGAGTGATTCAGAGGCCTTGCTGACAGACAGCATGAGAGCGGGCCCCTGTTAAAGTGGGGATTCTCAAACATGGCAAGATGCACATTTCATTGTGGTCATTTAATGGAAACCCTATGAAAGTCTTCTGCTGGGTCTGGGGGTAAAAGAAGTTCTAACATTCAGGGAACCACATGAAATGTGCTTCTTAAGAAAATTTCAAGAACTGATAATGCTAACAACATCTGAAAGCAGACTTTGGGGGACTCTGGGATACTTGGTCCCAAAGTGAAAACACATGGACTTCCCCATTGCTCCAAGCCCATACGCACATACACACACACACTCCACACCCAGGGGCTGGCAGACGATCTCTGAAGGGGCAGAGGTCTGGGTCTTATCTAGAATGGCGTCAGCTCCTAAATGTCAACCTAAGTAGCAAGTGTGAATCTCAGTCCACAAATTTAAGTGTGCAAAGAAACATAATTATTATATTGACTGTCTTTGTATTTCATATGTTTTAAGTATGCCTCTTGTGGCTTCTCGATTCATCATGATTTCTGACGTTAGCACACTCCTGACTGGCCTCTGCCCTCCCTCCTCTCTGGAACTTGGTGTCCCCATTTGGATGAGTCTGTGAATTCCTAAGGGCACAGCCATCACCAGAGAGAAGTCTCTGCTCACAGGGGTGCCTCTGGGTGGCGGGGGGGATGGCCTGGTGAATTAGAACTACTTCCTTGACACTTGAAGAGTGACAGTGTATCATTTCCAGGCCTCCCGATGTGTCTCTGAGCGTGGCCATGCAGAGGGCCTTGAGGAATCCTGGTGATTACACACACCAGCCCTACAGCTGTGAGGAAGCCCCCGGAACCCGATGATGAATAAAAGACACTGACTTTTACATGATGCATATGAGGTGACATGTGCGCCCTAGGAACTTACATGTGTTCTCTCATTCGGCCTCACAACATTCTGTGTCATGAGGAATCATTTAGTCTTCTTTAAACTCATGTATTGTCTACTACTGGGTGTCTACATGTCACCCACATGGCCCCCACACTCACAGAGCTAGGCAGACAGGTCCTGGGAGGAGTGTGAGCAAGGGCGCTGGGGAAGAATCTAGAAGGACTGTTGGGTCAGAGAAGGATTCTGGGTGGAAGTGACATTATTCTTCCCACGTCCATCCTCATCTGTGGCTCAGAGAAGTTAAGTAGCATGTCCAAGGGCACAGAGCTAAGAAGCCTGGAACAGAAAGTGAAAAGCTCCCCAAAGTGGCCTCTGCTGATCCCTTCCATGTGTATCTCCTAAAGCCTAGAAAGAGTTATCCTCTTTCAGCTTGCTCCAATCCACTGGCAGTTCCAGGGGCAGGACCCAGGGAGGAGAAGGTGGTTGCAGGAGGGGAGAAAACAAAACTTTGTTGAAGAGAGGGAGTTAAAGGAAGGACCAAAGCAGGAATGGAGCCCCAAGGCTTTAGAGACCTCCTCCTCTCTCATTTTGAAAATCAGAAAGAGGCTGAGACTCTGAAAAGCCGATTATTGGAACTGAAGTTCCACGTGACACTTTGCAGGAACGACGGTGGCAAATCCTCTCTACTGTTTCGAACTGGAACTGGGAAAAGGGAAGGACTAGTTTTAAATTGCATCAGCTGATAAGTGTGTACTCTGCTTTGCTTTTATATTTTCTGACTTTAAGAATAATACAGTTCTCATCAGAAAAACATCAAGCAACAGTTCGATACAGAGTCACCCAGATCCTCGTGTATATATATGCTGTCTTGGGCAATAGAGCAGAAAATCTGACCTACATATTTCAAACCATGTCATCTGAATCACAGAAAGCCATGACCTGCCAGTCTCAACCCCCATAGGTGATGTCACGGAGATGATAATCTCCAAATTGCCTCTAATCCTATAATGGCTTCCAAACCACATATTACGCCACATGTGACCACCCAATTACTATTACGGCCATTTTCACATATGCAAAGGACAGCTAGCTTTTCAGTCTGATGATTAGGTGAATGCACAGCTACAAATTAACTGGCAGTTTCAGTGCAATACAAGGAAACTGCTATTCTTATTACATTCCAAAGAAAACCATAACAAAACAGCTATAGTCAAAGCTGAGTGTCATCCAATCCTGCTTGTCAGTCAGCAAGGCAGACGTGTCCCCAGGGTCCCTGGCTATTCTCTGAGGTAATAAAACCCTTCGTGGTTCTTTGTTTCATGAAGAGGCTAACACAGACCTGCAGGCATCAGAATTTCAAGGTGCAACTAGAGAAGACCAGACTTTCTGCACCAAGTCTTCCCAACTCTGATCATTAGAATAAAGAATGGGGACGGGGGGAGAATCTACAATTTGTGTCATTTCCAGAAGCAGGACCATGTGGTTATTCTCTGACGGGCCTTACAGATCACTCAGTCTAGCCGAGACCCAGAGAGGAGGGAAAGCTCACAGGTGCCGAGGCAGAGCTTAGCCTCAATCCATGACTCTGACTTACAGCATCAACCAGGAGGCTGCCAAGACAGGCTGAGAGCCAGCAACCAAATTTTGAAAAGGAAGAGCTCCTCCAAGTCCTCCTGCACCCTGTGAGCATCCCCAGCTTTTCTCAACCTCTCCTTTGTCTCCCTGTTAGAATGAATGACAACCCAACTGATGCTCCAACATACACTTCCTTTAGGCTTCAAGGCTTTCCAACCACTCTCCACTTTTCACCTTCATCTTTTCTCATTTTATGTAGCTCTTCCATGAATTCTTCCCCCCGTGGTCCCCAGGCAGATCTGTCCATTCCTTCTGTGCCCCCACTCAGCCCAAATATGGCTCCTTCCACGCACTACACTTCAAAAATATCCCTAGAAGATGGCCAGCTCCCTAGGACCAGGGGCTGTCTTTTACTTCCCTTTATAGTCCTACAAGCTCTGGCACGTGGGAGGCACTCAGTAAATATTTGTTGAATGAATGAATGAATGGTTGAATATAAGAATGAATAGATAGATAGATGATAGACACTTAAGCAAAGGAACCATTCTCACATTCCTGGTCTGATTCAAAGTCTAGTAGAAGCAACTGTCTTTTCACGATCATCTAGTCTAGAACTTTCTTCTTCTGAAAAGAATATCATGAGCAGGACATAGGACATAAGACTTTATATCCACTCTTTAAACTACCAACATGTTCTTCTCCCTTAGAAAAATATGGTGGCACTCTGGCTGCAATAAGGAGCTATGGCCTTTGCATAGTGGATGGATAAAAATAGATTTAAACTAGAGATGGATGGCCCCACATGGATGTGGTTGGGGTGTGGAAGAACATCTTGAACTATTTTTCAAACATTTCAGTTTCGGCAAAAACCAAAACATGTTTTGCCAATCACTTTCCCTTAATTTTAAAACCCATGGATTTCAAAGGAAATTTAATCTGAATGTTTCTACTTCGTTTACCCCATCTCTTCAAACTGTTCCCCTGAAAAAGTGAACTGATGTCCTAGAAGTTTAAAGGACCCTTTTATAGTTTGCTGGTTTCTTTTAAAGAATGAGCCACTTAACAATTCCGGAGGGAATCGAAAACTCCTAAATCTTGAAATAAAAGAAAAAAAACATAACACAATTTCGTTGAAGTTTGGATCTAGGAAGTGGGCAACACGCTTGCCATGCTAAAACAAAACAGAAGTGGTTAAAGTTAAAAATTAAGGGAAGTATCATTGTTTAAAAAGTGGGTGAATGCTGAATGATCAATGGACAAAAATAAAACTAGACATCATTAGAGATGCTGATTCATCTGTAATAGAGGTTCATTTGTTCCCTTTGTTTGCAATAGAGTTTGAGTGTGTATTGTCAGTAACCCCTTAATCATGAGTGCACAGGACCATGGCAGAAATGTTGTGATGACGCTTTGAAAGGAAGGAAATAGCAGAATTGTGGGTGCACAGCTCCCTCTAAGATCCTTGTAAGGTGTCAATTACCCCCCTGCCTATTAGCCTATAACCCAATCGTTAGCCACACTTGGGTGGCATTTGTCAACAATTTGCTTCCTGGCGTGTTTACGCAGGGGCAGACGGTCCCTGCAGACCTCACCTGACATCCTTTTGTTCCACCAGATCCTTCCACTGTGTAAGTTACAAGCCAGGAATAGCTTGGGCCCTTGGGGCATGTATCTAATTCATCGGAGTCACTAGGGGACATTGAGTGCACAGCAGAAATCCGGTCAACACCCGTGTTCCCAATAGTTAATATACTGTTTGACACCACTGTGGCCAACAGAAGAATGAGTCCATCTCTCTCAGACCACCCACGCTACTTATAGCTAATAACTAACACATGGGGAGACCATAGTTAATGATATCCTTGGGTTCAGTGGTTCCTTGTAATTTTATTTCTTTCTTCCCCCTCTTTATTAGCATTCACTCATTCAATTAACAATTGCTGAGTGCCCATCGAATGCCAGGTGCTGTGCTGGACATTTTGGAGGAGACACAAAAATGAGGGAACCACAGCTGCTGCTCTCAAGAAGCACACGGGCTCCTAGAATTAATTGTCCTATTGGTGCATTCATTCATGCACTGCTGTGGTCAATGCAATTCGTGTTAAGGAGGGTACATTTCATTTATTTCCAAAATGTTTTTAATTGTGGTAAAAGTCACATAATATAAAAGATACTATTTTAACCACATTTAACTGCACAGTTCAGTGGCACTAAGTACATTCACATCATTGTGCAACTCTCATCATCACCCATCTCCCTCATTTTTCACCTTCCTAAACTCAAACTCTATCCCCATTGAACACTAATTCCCCATTCCCCCTCCCCCCCATCCCCCAGCCCCTGGCATCTACCAATGTGCTTTCCAACTCTGAATTTGGCTATTCTAAGTACCTTGTATAAGTGGAATTGAACAGTATTTATCTGCCTAATGTATTTTGGAATGCATCTCTAAGGTTAACTTAATACATGCCCTGCAAACAGATTGTACCTTCTTTTCTTTTCACCCTGTGCTATACAGTAGGCTCTCACCAGCCACCTGCTTCATACTTCGTTGTGTAACACATCAATCCCAATCTCCCAATCTATCCCACCCCTGTCCCCTCTTGGTGCCCATACCTTTGTTCTCTACATTTGTGTCTCTATTTCTGCTTTGCAACTAGGTTCATCTGCACCACGTTTTTTGAAAAAATCAGGGGCACCTGCACATTTGGAGAGAAACCCAAATGGGGAGACCCTTCTGCCTCCCAAAGGAGTGAAGTATTCAGCTAGCCTCCCAGAAGCAATCAACATTGACATATCCATGCAAAGAGAAAGTCTCAGCAGTAGACACGTGACATAGATTTACTTGGGGATAAAATGAAAAACTGGAGGCAACTCTTGAATACCTTCTGAAATACCATGGGAGGGCTGGCAATGTGAAAAAGGCCAAGAAGGAAAAACATGAATCACAGACTCCTCCAAAAGCTGACTGAGGATACCTCCAAATGAGGACTGATAATAGAACTTTCTGCATCAATCAGTGCATCTGTCTTTAGACCAGAAGTCTTTGACTTCTAAGAGCTTGCCAATCCCAGTCCCGCCACATTAACTTGCCTCCCAAACAAAGATTCCAAGAACCACACGTTTTTAATTATACAAAGTAAAGGTTGATGAATGATTCATACAACTAATCTAAACTTGGGCCAGGTTAAAATAATACTGTGTAATAACTTATATTTTTACAGCTCATAAGAGCACTTTTCTCCAGAGCTCAAAGTGGTTTTCAGATACTATCTCGTCTCTTCTCATAACCTGCCTGGGAAATAGACATGGTAAGGGTATCCTCACTTTCCTTCCATGGACAGGGCAATGAAGGGCCAGAATATTTTAGACCCAAGTCCAAGATTACACAGGCTGGTAGACCAAAATCCACGACCGTATCTGTACTTAGGAGAGATATCATCTCGAAAATCTGGGAATGAAGGGACAATGGCATCGACAAAGCGGGCTTCCTTCATGGTGACAAATGACCACATTAATGGTGGAGGTCGGGGGGGCGACAGCTGTAGGCCATAATATTGCCTTTGTCTTGGTGGTTTGGGGGGGCATCGGAGGTATTTAGGGGTTTGAGGAACTTAAAATTTTGAGTCGGACTCCTGGCCCAACGGCTCCAAGATTCATCCTCTCGACTAGCTTGTGAATCAGCATGGCTGTTGCAGGGGACATCGGTGCCCTACCTAGCTCCCTAGGGCCTTAGCGCTTGAGCGTGCCCCTGCCTGTACCTCTGCTCAGGGGCCCTCTCTCAGGTCCTGGGAGATTGGGGTCTTGCCCACCTCAGGCAGGCTGCAAGTGCCTGCATATTAGTGTGGGTGGAGTTGGATGTGAATGTCTGAGCTCCCCATCCTTTGAGTGGAATATCTGAGGAGGGACCCTAACGTTTCCCAGAGTCACCTGTGGGATTAAGCGTTGGGTACCCACCATGGTCACTGGCTGGAGGACACTCACTTCAGAGTTGCCTTCCCATCCCTGTCTCATTTCTCAACAGATAACTTGCCCAGAATCCTCGTATCAGGATCTGCTTCCGGGGGCACTCGACCCATGGCGGTGATGCTCCAAATCACCATGCTGAGTGTCCTGGGGGCTCCCTGTGGAGCCGCATCCGTGGACCGTGCTTCCAGAACAAGCTCCTCCCTCCCCCAGGGTGTCAGCTCTGCAAGCTCCCTGCACACCTTGGGAAGAAAAGCATGCTAAGTCTGGGGCAGGACTTGAGCAAAGAGGAATAAAAGTAGACGTGTGCTCCGAAAACCTGAAAATCACCTCAGACTCTTTTCTTAATGTCTGGTCAGGACTGTATCAGAAAGTTAGAAATGAGTGCACTTTTGAAACCCATACTCTCATTCTTTAATGTAATTTAGATGAGTTTTTTCACTCCACCTACTGTACAGTCAATGGCACACGTGAGACGTGTGACACTGTTTGAATTTATTTCCTTGGTTATGTCAACCATATGTGGTACCTTTACATCCGTTAGTAAGTGTGATGAGTATACGTGCCCCTAGTGCTTTACTTGGTATTTGCAGAATGTAAATTCACTTCATTCATTCATTCACTTGGTGAATCAGTCACTCCATCAGTCAGTCAAGTAATGAGACAGCCTTATTTTGTTCTAGACGTAGTGCTAGGAGCTGGTGAGGTAAACAACCCCAGCTTCACAGAGCTTATAGTTTTGTGAGGAAACTAGGTATGAAAACAAATTAACACCAATAATCAAATAATTGAAAATTGTGAGCACACCTATGAGGGAAAGCAATGCTGTGTGGGAAAAAGCAGGACACGTTTAATTTGAAGTGAGACAAGAGTCAGAGAAAGCCTCTCTAAGAAGTGATATTTCAGCTGAGATCTCAAGGATGAACAGGCAGGCAAAATGTGGGGAAGGGTAATCTTAGCAGAGGGAAGAGCGTATGCAAAGGTCCTGAGAAGGGAAAGGGCTTGAAACACATTTTCAGAGAAAGTATAGCTTGTGATTTAGGGCACGCAGTACAGATTCTGGCAGGCTGGGTCCCAAAAGTCCTACCTTCGTCATTAGCTCTGTGACCCTGAGCAAGAAACTTCTCTGTGCCTCGTTTGTAAAATTGGGATTACAGTAATAGTAAGGATCTCGAAGTGCCCAGCACTTCACAAGGACTCAGAAATGTTTCAGTTACTCATCAGAGCATGTGGGCTGAGTTGGCTAGCACACAACTGTCTTAGGAGGCCAATCCCAACACGCGCGCACACACACACACACACACACACACACACACACACACACACACGTGTCTCGATGCTTCATTCAAGATTCAAGGTTCTTTAGAATCTCCCTACTCAGAGTGTGGTCTGAGGACAAATAGCATTGGCATCACCTGGGAGCTTGTTAGAAATGCTGAACCTCAGGTCCCACCGTAGACCTTCTGAATCAGAACTCACATTTAATGAGACCCGGGTGACTCTTCTGCACATTCAAGTTTGAGAAGTGCTGCTCTAGGGGCCTCAAATGCTATGGTCACTCAAGATCAAAATACCAACAGTACACAGCATTACGGTAAGTGCTACCAGGTGACATCCCGTTCCTATTTTGACCTCGACCCTGTCCCTTTGAGCAAATGCTTGGAGTCTAAGTTCCTAAGGAGAAAAGACTCTCCTTCCTTTTATACAGGGATTGGAAGCCTGGGGATATGCACTCAGTTGGAAGATTTGAGCCCTGAATTGTAGAGTGGGCCAGGGGAAGGTGGTGATGTAGGGAGAGAGAGGAAGGGAGAAGGAATAGAGCTTTTCTTTTCTATAACCCCCAGTGCTTATCCCACCACTCTCAAAATGTTTGTATAAAAAGTGACTGATGGGTCTCCTGTCTCTCATCTTTGGTCCCCACCAAAATGAAAGTTCTTCCTACTCTCATCCAACCAAAACTTGTGATTGACATCACGCTGTTGAAATGTAATTATATGTTTGATATGTCGCTATGAAAAATAAAAATATTGATAAAAGATGGCAAGCATATTTAAAAGCAAGACTGCCATATTGAACAAGACTGAAAAGTGTAAATTTACTTTTTAAAACAATCAGATTTTTTATCTGTGTTTTATAAATAATCCACGACTTTGGGATGCTTCTGATATTATTTACAACACAGAGAACAAAACACAAAGGCTACAAGCTGCTCGTGTTATCTGAACATCAAGCTAGAGTTTTTAGCACGATTTCCTTCTTAAATATACAATTTAGATTTTGTCACATTTGTAATTACTTTAAACATTTCACACACACAACACAAAAGATTCTGATGCGACATTTCCTTTGATAGCCTATTATGTTCAACGTGAATTCTAAATCCAATCTTGTTACCAAATAATATCACCCGTTAGAGGTTTTCATAGTTTATTTGCAAAATAAATAAATAAGCCCACAGCAATCTCAAATGAAAACATCAAGGGTGCATTCCTAATAAATTTGCATTATGTTTGATCACTTCAGTCATAAGATTTTGGTACCCTAACTAGAGAGAATTGGCTGAAAAATAATTTATCAGTTGGATAGGCCAGTATCTTCTTCAGTTTTTTAAATGCACGTTTGAAATAACATCCATGTGATAATGGGTCTCTACCTGTGTTTAAAGGACACTCCACAGGGGGCGACTGAAGGACTCCTATGAGGAGCTCTTGAGGAAGGATCCCTCCATCTCACCAGGAGATAAATCCACGTCTCCATAGCAGAAGATAACAGGGGTTTTTAAATTGTTTAAATACTGAGCACACTTGACACTCTTCTCCCCTGATCTTGGATTAGAGGCTTTTGGGGGCAGTGCAAAGGATGTGTGCATGGGGAGGGGGCCTGAAGGTTGAGAATTCATTCCTTCACTTAAACATGCATCATCCTTCAGTTTAGGGGATTAAAGGAAAAGGTGGGAACTCTACTAAAATCTAAAATATAATCTATACAATATTTTAAGAAACATCAAGCAAGAGTTTTTAGCAGGATTTCCTTCTTGAATGTACAATTTAGATTTTGTCACATTTGTAATTACTTTGAACATTTCACATACACAACATAAAAGACATTTCCTCTGATAGCCTATTGTGTTCAACGTGAATTCTAAATCCAATCTTGTTACCAAATAATATCACACATTAGAGGTTTTCATAGTTTATTTGCAAAATAAATAAATAAGCCCACAGCCATCTCAAATGAAAACAAATCAATCATTTAAGAAATGATACACAAAGATAGCAAGAAATTCCCTCCAAAGTCACACCACCCCATTTGTAGGACAACCTTTCTAAATGTTCATTCCTAAAATACAGTAGCTCTTTTGCTGGGTTTGCAGTTTTGTGAGTATGTCTATAGCTCTTCAAGGAACAGAAGCACTTGCCTCTTTGTTCTCTCACATCTGGCTCTATGTAAGTGCTCAGCGGATGTTTCTTGAGTGAATGAATAAATGAAAGGATGGATGCATGCATGGATGGATGGAAGGAAAGAAGAATGGATGACTAGATACTATGCTATCTCTCCAATTAGATTTGAACTATGGAAGAGAAGAGGGAAGGGGAAATAAAATAGGATATTATTTTAGATTTCTTTTTTTTGGTGAAGAAAAGTATAGCATATATTGCAAGGTGCCCAACTTGGGGCCAAGCAAGGAGAACAGGCAGCTTATGCTCAAAAGACTGGAACTCTCAGATGGCTCTCAGGGAAGAGTTTTTAAAGGCAATATTAGAGAATTCCCTGGCGGCCCAGTGGGTAAGGCTTTGCCTTCCAGTGCAGGGGGTGCGAGTTTTATCCCTGGTCAGGGAGCTAAGATCCCATATGCCTTACAGCCAAACAAAACAAAACAAAACAAAACAAAACAAAACCCAAAACATAAAACAGAAGCAATATTATAACAAATTCAATAAAGACTTTACAAATGGTCCACATCAAAAAAATCTTTAAAAAAAAATAAATAAAGGCAACATTAGGGGTGAGATTGTAGTGTGTGCAATCAGCTTGTGAACATCCTCCTGATTGGTTGATGGTGAAGTAATTGGGTGATGTTTCAGGAATCTCAGTTATCAACCTTCTGGTTCCAAGTGGTCTGGCCACTACATGTTGGTGGTCAGCATGCAGTTAACTTTTCCACCTGTAAATTGTATTTTTTTAATTTCATGTAACAGAAACTCAATTTAAACTAGCCAGGAAGGGGTGGGAATTATGGGTCATGTAACTGTGAAGTCATGTAACTGTAGGTCCTGCTTCAGATAGGGCTGGATCAAGGTGCTATCATCCTGGGGGACTTTTTTTTTTTTTTTTGCTATTTCTCTTTCTTGTCTCTGTTTCCCTCCATGTTGGCCTCACTCTCAGACAACTTTGAGTTTATGTAGTCTTTGCAGCACTTGCTTTCAAAAGGAGAAAGATCATCTTGCTCTTGGTTTCTCTCTCCTTCTCTGCCTCCACTCCTCACTTCCATGCTGGGCACACACACAGATACACCATGATCCCTTAGAGGTGTGTCATGATGTTTGAAGAAGAGTATGAAAGCCTAAACTTGTGGGAAATAGCCTGAAGAGATAATTTTAAAATGTGTTTAGCAGTCAGAATATAGGATTCTCTTGTGCAATAAAAGAGAAATTTTTATCTCAAGAGCTCTTAACAATAATTTCATTTTGTTATCCCCATTTTAGAGAAATAACATTTTAATGGCAATTGAAGCACAGACAGCCTAAGTAACTTACTTGCCTAAGGTCACACAACTGTTATCTGGTAAAGGTGAGATGCAAACCTGGGGAGGTCTGTCAGCAAAGCCAAAGTTCCTAGCATTTGTGCTCAGCTGCTGAGCTTATTTCCTCCTCTGTAGAAATGGGAGTAATAATAATACCTACTTCTAGGGTTGTTGGGAGGATTTTATATGCCAATACATAGAAAGTGCCCACAATAGGGCCTAGGCACACAGTAAGCACTCAATAAATGCTTTTGAGTCTTTCTGAGCTGGAGGTTGGGGAGGGCTGGAGGAGAAGGCAGGAAACCAAGACGTAATAAGTCAAGTGTTCTAGGTAGTAGGGTTCTGGCTTACTGATATTAGACTACATCAAATTGACGAATGTCTTTAACTTTCCTCCATATGGCTTAATTCTGCATGTGTTTAAGGCAGTTTGGGCATTTATGATTTTTCACCTGGAGACCAAGCCTCTGAGAGCAGGCTCCCATAATTGAGGATTGCCTTTTCCAGCCAATCACAACAGTGATCTACTCTGCAGCTGAGTGTAATTTTAATTCTGTTATGGAAATTTTCTGTTTCATGCAGTAGAATTCCAAACGGTTTACTCTGTAGTTTAATAACTACAGAAAATAAACATGTAGGCTTCTTAGGAAAAACTTTAGATGCCAAAAGAATGTAGAGTATTTGCATTTGGGGCAAGAGATGGCATCTTAAACTGAGTTCCTCCTGTACTCACCATACTCTCTTTCCCAACCCCAAGGAACGTGCCTGAGGGATTTACACCTGTCCTTTTTGTCTGGTGAGAAACTTGCTCCATAGTAGGCAGTTAAATACCCATGTAATACACAGCCGCCACCAAAGCAAACCTTTACCAAATCCCCGATTTCTCCTTCCATGAGAGAATGTATTTCTAATGTAATCAAGTATCCTCCTATAAATGATAAATTAATTCCCGAGATGGAGACATAGGGGTCCCTAGCAATGCAGGGATTACTAAAAACTTTGGGGCAGCTTTCTAAAGAGAGACACAAGCTGTTAACTGACACTGACACATGTTAGCAAAAAGGCCAAAGCAGGTGTCTTGCTTTGCCGATTCAGCACAAAGAAGAGGATATAAGCATTATGATAACAGGGCCATTCATGTTGCTATAGGCTATAGTTGTGTGTTCACACTTCCATAATAAACCTATTTTCAGGGGCTTATAATTCAACCGTAAAAATCTGTTCCACGCTCAAACTCAGCAGCACAAAATCTCAGACTCGGAGCAAGAATCCCTGCCTGACTTAAAATATTTTTTAAAGATGTGTTTTGGATGGGGTTTAAATTTACAAAGTGCCAAAAATATTAGGGATTTGAACAGCTATTTTTCTTTAGTTGATATCTAGGGACAACTAATCTGTTCCTATTGTAAAGGAAGCTCCAGGTTTTTTGATCAGTTTTGCCTGAAAGGTTGTCAAGTTGGAAAGACGTTAAACACCAATCTGAAATGAATTAGAGAGCATTAGACAATAATTAAAGTGAAATTAGGGCATCATTTATTCATCAAGTCACTACTAAGAAAAGAATCCAATCCTCGTAGATACCTTTAAAATATTTAGATATCTTAAACACCTTTGCAATTCGGGAGAGAATGATGGGATTGTTTCTGCTCCGAGGGGTTTGCTGATGACAGTGACTGAATTTTAAATGCCTCTGAGCCCTGGGGAGAGGGATGAAGCTGCACTCCAAAAGCTGCCTTCCACTTGTGTTGATAAATGGACGTGATGGCTGATTGCAGGAAAACTCTCCCATCTCCATGGCCTTGGTCCCAGGGCCCCCAGGGTCATGTGGAACAAAATCAGAGGTTGGTGACATATCTCTTTATCTTCCTCCTAAGAAGTTACTGCCACAGATAACTGGGGCTCATCTCACTGCTGTGCTCTGAGAAACCATGTAGAATGTGTCTCAGAATTGCCTTTGCATAGAAGAGAAGACTGGGCCATGCAGCCATTCAGAGAATTAACGTCCCCACCTTTCTAGACTCCTGGGGCTTTAGAGAAAGCCTAGTGACAGAAAAGAGATGTAACAACAGCCCTTGAGGAGGTGCAGGAACTGTCCACCACAGATGCAGCTGAAGTCAGAGGTGGCCCAAGGGGGTATGGGGAAGAGGGTGACCGACTCGTCCCAGTCTGCCAAGACTTACCCAATTTTAGCACTGAATGTCTCAAATCCTGAAACCATTCAGTTGCAAGAAAACTGGGATGCTTGGCCACCCTAGTGATGGAAGAACCAACAGCATCTGCTGAAGGGGGAGTAGAGACCCAAGGCCATAGACACCTCTGAAACTGTTTTCTAATAAGGATGCGCCCATTTAGCTGCTGGGGTTTTTGTGAGCTGGGGCCAGCACTGAATTCCTAGGACATAAGGCGATTCCACTCGAGGTGGGTGAGGGAGTTTTCTCCTTCTCTGCTCTCCCCATTGTGGCATTTAACCTCTAATCTAAATGAATGCCTAACAGACACTAAGGACTATCGATTTGGAAGCAAAGCAAATTTTATCTTGCCCACATGTCTCCACTGGTCCTGTTCCAGTCCCTCCATAGGGCTCCATCACTTCTCTCCTGGTGCCCCCGAACACACACCCAAAGGCCTCAAGCTGCCACCAGGGCTCACACTGATCTCTCCCCATCCCCTGGTCTGCACACTCATCTTTCAGTTCAGCCACCTCCTCCCTGCAGCCTTCCCAACTTGACAACCCTCTGGAAGAACTGACTGCCACTGTCCCATCTAGATTTCTATCCAATCAATGTATATGAGGACAAACACAGATCAGTGAAGGACAAGGGCACAGGTATAACTCTGGAGCCCAAGAAGCCTCCCTGCAACCTGAATTCTAGAAACTCTGGGGCTTTCTACAAACTGTGAGCTCTCCCTCCCCAGAGCCTTAGAGAGTGAGAGCTGGAGGAGGCCCTGCAGGGCTTCCCCAACCCCTTCTTTGTTCAAGTGGAGAAACTGAGGCCCAGGAGCAAAGTGACTTGCCTTCAGCTTGCAGCCAGGGAAGGCAGCAGGGCGACTCCCTATCTAACCACAGTGCCCTCTTTCCCCAAAATGACTCTGAATCACAGAGAAACTCAGGATTGAAGAGGACTTAAGTCATCTGAGTCCAAGTGTGGTTCCCGGACCAGCAGGTGGGGCCTCACCTGGAGATTCTTAGAAAAGCCAGACTGTTAAGCATCCCCCCACTGCAGCCCCACTGGGTCAGAATCTGCATTTCAGCGGCATGCCCAGGTGGTGCGTGTGCAAGGAAATTTTGAGAAATGTTTGTCTGCTGGGGCTTTTGAGCACTGACCTAGCCCCTGCGTGATTCCAATCACCTAGGGAATTTAAAGAATATAGATGCCTGAGTTTCATCCTAGTAAATAGGAACGGCTTTAACCATCTAATGCCTCCCCAGGTGATTCTGCATGCAGCAAATTTCGAGAACTGCTGGTTTGGTCCATCATGTCTACCAAGGGATCTTTGAGCTTCTGCTTGAATCATGCCCATGGCAACCTCACCACCCTGAGGGCAGCCTTGTCCATCTTTGGACAGTTAGACAATCTCCTTCAAAAAGCAGAAAGATTTTCCTTGGAGGTAATCTAACAGTCCAGGGTCCCCTGTCTGACTTCTCAGTCTCTTGCCCTGGTCTAGGTCACAAGAGATTCAGCTGCTCATGAAGGGTTGCACGCATAGTACATGGGTGTGTGCCTGTAGTTTATTTCATACTCGTACAATATGTATGAAAGTGTCATATTGTATGACATTCACATCTTCTCTCTGGTTGGGGTTACTATTGTTTTCTGGAAAGCAGTATTTTCTAACTACTATGTATCTGGAATGACCCTGTCTGGAATAATGGTGGGGGTTTTAAATTTAGGGCTGTAGAAGATTTTCTTGCTTTCAAAGATACTATGTAAAATAGATGGATTTCCTAAGAGAATCTTTAAATATTTTTGTGTAGAACCTTAAATCTTCTCATTATGTCACTTTGCTTCCCTGGTGTTATTAATCATTAATATGATTATAGTTTTATGACTTGTCTTGAAACTAACTCAAAGAAAAGCTTATATGCTGGAAAATACATTCAATGAGTTTTCAGCTGGAAGTGAAGGGGGATGAAAACAGCTCGCTCGCCCTCTCTCTTTCGCTGGTTCTTCCTTCGTTTCTTTCTTCGTGCAGTGGTTTGCTGGCTGTCTTTCTGTTCTGTCACTTCGACACTGAGTTGCGTGCCCTGCCAGCTGTGTGGACTTAGAGAAGACCGTCCCTGCTGCTAAGCTGAGAAAGTCCCCTCAGGTGATCAACAGATGAGCGCCAGAAAGTGTGGCATTTTAAAGCTGCCACGACATTGTGGAATATTTTACATTTCGGTGGATTCATCTGTTGAACAGCCATCGTTCGCCTGATGTGCCCCTCTTTGGGACATGTGCTTCTGGTTTCGTCTTTATTGGTTTTGTTCTTTATTTCCACTCTGTCTTTTACACAGGCACATAGGAAATCATGACTGAAATCATCTTTATAAAGCGGTGTGTGGTGTGAATTGAAACAACTCTTCCCTTTCTTCTGAGGAAGAGACGCGTCTAAAAACAGTGTAGGACGATTGATCATCTCACTGCTGGTGTTGCTTTTGAAAAACGTGAAGGGGATGGTTAAGAAGAGAGTCCTGACTAAAGACCATCCTCCATGATGCTCCACGAGGCTCCAAAAGGTTCCAAGAAGTTTAGACTATGGTAATATCCTCGCAGCTGCCATAAGGACCAAGTCGATAGATTTTTATTCAGTGGTACATCCAAGGAAACCTGCTCCGTTCCCTCCCTCCACTCAGAAATGTTTTAGGCCATGTGGAAACCAGAGTCTTCAAACATATTCATTTGTGCCAAAGTATGCATTTGTTTTGATGGCTTCCATTGAAAAGTCCAGGCTCCTGATTTATGTGGACATGACCTCACAAGCACAGCAAGCAGAAGAGAACAGTGGGATTGCTCCTGGGAACAGAGATATTACAGAGAACATGGCAAGAGAGATCCCTGATTATAGCAGGAGGAATTAAATAAAAGGAATGTCCTAAATATCAATGTGTGTGTGTGTGTGTGTGTGTGTGAGAGAGAGAGAGAGAGAGAGAGAGAGGCCGGGGAGGGGGGGAGGTCATGCACCGATAAGAGGCATTGGCTGTTTTTTAAATTTCATGAGTAGTGATGAAAATTCCTCAACTAAATCAACACTTTACACTGAATCATTTACCAGAAACAAGAAATTTCTGTGCTGAACCTCAACCTCCATTCCACACACACCCTTACATACACACCCTTACACACATACGCACACAAACCCTTACACACACACACACACCCCATATATAAATTGTACTTTGCTGCCCATCAGATTGCCTGTAAACTTCCTTTTCCCATTTTTCATGATCACGTCTGCCTGGTGTGCTGGGTTGTGCCGTGTGCTACAGATTCTAAAGGCAGAGAGGCTGGAGGGCAGGGTGGACACAGGGAGCGGGGAGATGGGGTGAGGCATTTTACATGAAGGCATGAGGGCTTCTGAAAAATAAAATGAGTGCTTAATTCCCTCCATTTATGTTGCTGGGTATTTAAACAGCTTCTCTCCCACCTTAGTACCACCCCCCCAAATAGGCAAAGATTCTACTGAGTTGTAACACAAACAGAAAACTGCACTAATACTAAGTATACAATGATGGTGTTTTACACAGGTGTACACTCATGTGGCCATCACTCAGATTATCACTTAGAACAATTTTCAGCCCAAAAGTGGTTCCTTCAGGCTTCTTTCTAGTCAATATTCCCACCCAGAAGCAAAACACTATTGCAATATCTATCACAACTCTCCACCACTATAAACTGGTTTTGAAATGATAAGACATTCAACATCCTAGAGAGAGGCAACCACAATAAACAAATTAATAGTAATAAGAGTAAGAGAAACCATTTATTGATCATTTACTATGTGTAGGCACTGTGCCAGGTACTTTATTTCACCATCACAGTTTATCTTCATATCAATGCTATTAGGAAACTTTTATCCCCATTTAACAGATAATTTCTCAGCCCAGGAATTACATCATTTACCCAAGGTCGCACAGCTAGTAGGAGACAGAACCAAGATTTGAACGTGGGTTTATTTCTCCAAAGCTTTAGCCCAAAGCTGCTGTGCTGTATCATCAAGTGGGATCAGACTGGTTGCAATCCAGATGGATATCAAATAACATTCTACTAAGTCACAGGCCTGAAATATTAAATGTTATTTTAAAATTCTAGGTTAGATATGGATTAGGTTGAACCATGTGAAATTATTAATATATGACTGTTTTTGATCTGCAAAGTGGTAATTTCATATGATTTAATCTCATTCCTTAATGAAAAACATATTTCATCAAAATATATCCCTAGCCTCAATGAGCTAAAATGCTCGATTAACTTGAATTATTGCTATTCATTCATTTATTTATTCATTTAATAAATATATTTCACTTCTGTATATCAAGCATTGTGAGAGGTATAGGGAATACAAAAGTAAACAAAACTGTTTATAATCCTGTGTATCCACTTTTAACAAACAGGTCAAGTGCAGATGAATGGATAAAGAAGATGTGGTACATATATACAATGGAATACTACTCAGCCATAAAAAAGACTGAAATAATGCCATTTGCAGCAGCATGGATGCAACTAGAGATTATCATACTAAGTGAAGTCAGTCAGAAAAGGAAAGACAAAAAACCATGTGATATCACTTATATGTGAAATCTAAAATAGGGTACAAATGAACTTATCTAAGAAATAGAAACAGACTTACAGATATAGAGAACAGACTTGTGGTTGCCAAGGGGGGATGGACTGGGGGTTTGGGGTTGGTAAATGCAAACTATTATATTTAGAATGAATAAACAATAAGGTCCTACTGTATAGCACAGGGAACGATATCCAATCTCCCGGGATAAACCATGATGGAAAAGAATATTTAAAAAAGAATGTATATATACGTATAATTGAGTCACTTTGCTATACAGCAGAGACTGGCACAACATTGTAAATAAACTATGCGTCAATAAAAAAAAGTAGACAGGTCAAGTGGAAAAAAAACACCTTTGTGAATCAGCAATTTGCTCCTAAGGACAAAACCCCCTTTTCAAAGTCCCCAAGACTGCTTTAATTTTTATAATTGTCGACATTCTCAACTGTCAGAGACTGAAGCTGTGATGTTTGCTGCTCTGTACTTCTAAGGTTAGAAAAGTGATTACTACATTTTCTAAAGGTTTGTCACAGAAGTTCTTCAACAAAAGTACTCCGCGAGGTGAACTTTCTGTTTATTGGGGGTTTTGTTAAATAGTCTAAACAATAACTCCATGTTTTATCAAAAAGTACCTGAGTTCTTGTCCTCAAGCAATCGGGTGCTGTTTTGCATATGATTTACATCTTAATTTAATACTCAAATTAACTTAAACTAGCTTTCCCTACCTCACCACCTACCTTGTACTCTTTGCTCTTTCTGTTTCTAGTGTTCTCACTCAGATTGAGAAAGAAAAATATGATTCAGGATACTTTCAGAGGCATCCAGCTAATACTACAGTAGTTTTACCAACTGACGGAATTATTTTTTAATAGATTTTATTTTTATGGCAGTTTTAGGTTCACAGTAAAGTCAAGAGGAAAATACCTCTATACCCTCAACTCCACATACGCACAGCCTCCATGATGGAGCTTTTTTATTTGTAAAGAAGTTTGGATCAGGGAAAAATTATGAAAGGAAGTATTCAAAATGCAGTTATTTGAATCAAGATCATAATAAATCCAGACCACAGAAAAAAATTAAAACCACTCTGATTTATTTTATGAAGAAAAAAAAAAAAAAAACCCCACATCTTATCAAATAGTACCAAAAGAGAAAACTATAGACCCAATTCCCTTGTGGATATAGATGTATATTGAATCCTGCGATACATTTTAAAAGGAATGCTTTATGACTAAGTAGGTTCTTCCCAGGAATGGAAAGATGATCTAACATTAGGAAATCTGATGACATAACTCATTGCATCAACAAATTAAAGGAGTATGTATAATTATATTCGCATTTGCCAATTTAACAGCCATTCTGAACAACCAAAAAATTTGGTACAATAGAAATGAAAGGAAATTATTTAAATATGGAAAATACCACTTTCCCTAGACTTACATCAACACTTACCATCAAGTGGCAAAATACTCAAATCATTCACATCAAATACACAAATCAGGATGTTTGTTATCCTCATTTTTATCTGAAATGGTTTAAGTTTGGCTATTTTATAAGAAAATAAAATACTTGCTATAATTGATGAAAATTAAGAGATAAAGCTCTTTATGTATACTTTATATGAGTGTAATAGATAGAAAGCACAAGAGATTCTACTAAAAATCTTTTCAAATTAATAGGAGAATTTGCTAATGTGACTGGATGCAGGATAGATCTGTAAATATCAATAACTTTAAAACTAGTGGGCAAAAGTTTTAGGAAAATTTGAATTTGCGTAGCCTTATTTTGCCCAAGATATTTATTAACTCCCCAGGGAAAGATGTAACTTTACAGTAGAGAAATGCAGTAGAAATCTCTTTAACCTAGTGATCAGGGTAAACAGCACCGGTGGTAAAGACATCATGAATCCCTTTTGTTTCAGGGACTGAGAAGGATACACAGCATCACTTTTCTTGTATTCCTGCCCAAAATGTGTCACCTCAGGCCAATCATGAGAAAACATCAGACAAACCCAAGTTGAGGAATATTTGACAAAATAACTGATTAATAATTTTCAAAAGCATCCAGGTCATGAAAAACAAAGAAAGAATGAAGACTGCAGGAGGTTAAGAAGAAACAATGGCTAAATGCAACGTGGGGTCCTGGATAGAAGTGGAACAGAAAAAGAAGACTAGTGGGAAAAAAAATGATAAAATTCAAATAAGGTCTTCAGTGTAGTGAATAGTATTGAACTAAAGTTAAATTCCTGGTTCATATCAACATTCTACAGTTTTGTAAGATGTTACCATGAGGGGAAGCTGGGTGAGGGGTATACAGAAACTATTTTTGCAACTTTTCCCAAAGGCTAAAATTAGTTCAAAATAAAAAAAGTTTAGGGGAAAAAAAAACCAACAGCTTTCCTCTCTACTGACTTTCTTACTTTGGTTTTCCTCAAAGCATATCTAGAGACAAGAATTTGAGAGCAAGGAATTTGAGAGGTGTCTTTGTCTGTGTGGCTGCTGTTACAAAACATCAAAGACTGGGTGGCTTAAACAACAGAAGTTTATTTCTCACCTTTCTGGAGGCTGGGAAGGCCAAGATCAAGGTGCTTGCTGACTCCATTCCTGGTGAGGACTCTCTTCCAGGCTTGTAGATGGCCACCTTCTTGCCACGTCCTCACAGGGTAGAGAGAAAAAGAGAGAGCAAGCTCTTAGGTGTCTCTTCTTAAAAGGACATTAAAACTATGAGATCAGTGCCCCACCCTCATGACCTCATTTAACCTTAATTACCTCCATAAAGGCCCTATCTCCAAATACAGGCGTATCTCAGAGATACTGTGTGTTCAGTTCCAGACCACCACAATAAAGCAAGTAAGTCGAATTATTTAGTTTCCCAGTGCATATAAAAGTTACGTTTATACCATACTGTAAACTGTTAAGTGTGCAATAGCATTATGGCTAAAAAAAAATGTAGCTGCCTTAATTAAAAAATACTTTATTGCTAAGAAATGCTAACCATCATCTGGGCCTTCAGCGAATCATAATCATTCTGCAATAGTGACATCAAAGATCACAGATCACAGATCACCATGACTAATATAACCATAATGAAAAAGTTTGAAATATTATGAGAATTACCAAAATGTGACAGAGACACGAAGTGAGCAAATGCTGTTGGAAAAATGGCGCTGATAGACTTGCTCAAGGCAGGGTTGCCACAAACCTTCAATTTGTAGAAAATGCAATATCTGCAAATTGCAATAAAGTGAAGTGCAATAAAATGAGGCATGCCTGTACAATCACACTGTGGGTGGGGCTTCAAAATGAGAATTTGGTGGGGAGGGCGGCACATAGAATCTCTATGATCTCTTGAATAGTGATTCTGGCATAGATGGTACAGGCGGGAAGACAAAGCCATGCCCAGAATATGATTCAATCCCCATAATGACAAATGGTCACCTCCTCCAGAGTGAAAGGGGTCTGCTGTAATCAACTTCTCACCAAAAGTCACGTTTTCCTTCCTCAAGGACTGGTCCCGCTGAGGGCTTGGCATTGGTCTCTGCAGCTGACAGGTCACACGTTCAGCAGCATCTGCGGTAGATGCATCAGCCGTGATGAAAGGAAGCCACCAGGACTGCTCCATTCTCGGACCCACCGTGCAAGCCTGAGGGTGGCCAGGGCAGGACCTGGCTGATGTCTACTGTCTGCTTGTTGTTTAGGGCCCCTCAGCAACTGGATACGGATGGTGGGCACTGATGTGAGACACTCTGTACGTACTCCATGAGTCCGTCCACATCCTTCTTCCCGGACCTCTTTGCTCTGATCTGCTAACCGTTTCAGATACTGTCCAACCAGCCAGGCCTTTCGCCACTTCCCAGGAGTCTGTGTTTATCCTTATGTCAGGTCTTGTCTCCCTTCACACCAAGTTCATGACAAGGTTTACTCCTTGAGGCTGGGAAGATTTCCCCTCCCACTGTTTTCAGTGTTGCCCCTGGACACGTTTAATGTGGCAGCATTTACTTGTAGCTTGCCACAACACACTGAACTTACCCATCTGTGAGTCCCAGACTAGGTTTTTTCCCTCTATCAGCTGGCCACAGGGAATTTCCCATGTGGCCATAGCGGGTGAGCTAGGGGAGAGGTGAGGGAGCAGGGGAATTTGTATTTCATTTCCCATCAGTCTCCTAGAGAATGTTAATTCACTGGCACTTGGAGGAGGATGTCAACCTGGGAGCACTGAAGCCCGGAGACTGCGGGAAAGTGGGCCAGCACCACAATATCTGCCACACTAGCAAAAACCGGTTACAAAATGGAAGTGAAAAAAAATCCTTTTCACCATATTAACCAGGAATAAATTCAATAATAAAGGCATAGAGCCTATATAAAGAAAGCTATAAAATCTTATTGAAGATCTTAAAATAAGACCCAGAGAAATGGAGAAACATATCATGTTCCTAGTAAAAAAATCTTAATACCATAAAAATATCAGTCCTCAAATTAACTTAGAAATAAAATGCAATTCAATTCAGCATCCCTGTGCATTTTGTATGTCGAGGTGCGGGGGTTGCTGAGCGAGCATGAAATTATTTTAAAGCTCATATCTGGTAATAACTATCTGGGAATGACTGAGAATTTTAAACGAAAAAAGTATTTGGAGGGGTTCCCTTACAAAATAATGAAACTCATTATACTATACTATACATATATGTGTGTGGGTATCATATACTATACTACCCTATAATCTAAACAATATGCCATTGACATAGGAATAAATTAATAGATCAATAACAAAATAGAGAACCAGAAATAGATCATAGTCTATATGAGAACTTAATACATGTAAAAGGTGGCACTTTGATTCAATGTGAAGAGGGTAGTTTATATACCAAATGATGCAGGAATAACTGGTTGCCTCTTGGGGTGGAGGTGAATGTTAGATCTCAAACCTCAAATCATTAACAAAAATAAATTCCAGATGAAATACTCAAAAACTAAGAGTTTGGAGAAAGTTCAATACTTTCTACCTGAGAAGCAGGCGCCCTGGGTTCTATCCTCAGGAAGGAGTTACAGGAGCCCTGGGTCCAAGCCTGGATGCTCCACCTTCCTGGGCAAACTCCGACAATCGACAATCAGGAAGGTGAAGGCAATGGCTATCGTGTCCCCAAACGGCTTTTCCAAAATGAGCCTGTCCCCACACTGGGACAATGCATCCTTTTATTCCCGCTTCCCCACATGAAGCCCCTGCGTGCCTTGGAAAGTTATGTCTCCAGACCTCAATTTCCTCCCCTGTAAAAGACTGTGAAGACTCAGCGAGATGCCAAGGGTAACACACTTAAAAGAGTTCCTGGTGCGTAGTAAGTGCCCAATAAATGTTAGCTATGATTATTGCTATTATTATCATTATGAGTATAGTCCTTGTTTTCCTCTGTCAAGATATCATGCAAAACCAAATGGCCTTTTCCAGGAAACACCCTCCCCCAACGTCCTGGACATCAACCGCTTCTCATCTACTCATTAACGCACAGGAACTGGGCTTGTAGAAATAGCTTAAGCAGTGGGTCACAGCCACATCCATTCCCAGCAGCACCTGCCTTCTAGTTCGTACTACAGTTACTACTATTGTTCTGCCAGCTCTGTGACTTTAACACATGGCTATTTATTTCCCTTTATAATTTTTTTCAAAGCCTGTTATCTCACTCTTTGTGAAAATCCAACCTAACTAGGTCTACTTGTAGCCTATCATTTGCTAATGTACTTTTTTCTGCTACAGAATTTTTCTCCACCAACTTGGAGGAGAGGTAAGAAACCGTGCCTGGCTTGACCCTATCAAGTTTGATGAATCCCCATATCACATTGTTCTCTTTTAATTAGACTTCCCAACAGTTTTCCCAGTTCCAAGCTGAGGCTCCTCAGGGATCTGTGAGATCTGAAAAAGACTTTCCGTAAAGTAATCTTAGGAAAGCAGAAAACCTGAAACACATCCGCTTTTGCTCTATTACTATGAAGTTTGCTCTAATGGGAGACCAACTGCAGCCCCTGCTACATCCCAGACGTCCCTGGCCACGTCTGAGTGGTCATTTCTGAGGCTGTTTGAGGTGGTGCCCGTGTTTATACTGAGTTAGGAACTTGAGATGTTATCTCTTCACTCTTTTAAATGGATAATGGGCTTTCAGCAGAGGAAGCTAAGATTTTTTTTTAATATTTTATTTATTTATTTATTTATTTTTGGCTGTGTGTGGTTCTAGTTGCAGCGTGTGGAATCTTTGTTGAGGCATGTGGGATTTTTAGTTGCAGCATGCAGGCTCTTCGTTGTGGTGCAGGGATCTCTCTCTAGTTGTGGTGTGCAGGTTTTTTCTCCTTTAGTTGTGGTGCACAGGCTCCTGGGCACGTGGGCTCTGTATTTGTGGTGAGTAGGCTCTCTAGTTGAGGTGTACAAGCTCAGAAGTTGTGGCTCACAGGCTTAGTTGCCCTGTGGCATGTGAGATCTTGGTTCCCTGACCAGGGATCAAACCTGCATCCCCTGCATTGGAAGGTAGATTCTTTACCACTGGACCTCTAGGGCAGTCTCGAAGTTAACATTTATTAAACACATACTGTATGACCAGGCACTACACTCCAGTCCTCATATGTCTGCAGAACATTAGCTCAGTATCTGAACTGCCTCAGTTTTAAAAAATGTATACTTTTAAATTTTGCTTAGTTTGAGTCACAAGAAGTTGGGAGCTATAGTACAGAGAACTTCTGTGTACCTTTTACTCAGCTTCCTCCAATGATCAAATCTTACATAACCATGGCATATTGTCAAAACCAGGAAACTGACAGTGGTATAACATATTAACTCAGGCACCACGCTTGTCAGATTTCACCTGAACTGCTTCCATTTGAGTCCTGCTCCTCATCAGCTATTTGCAACTTCGGGAAGAAACCTAACATCTCTCTGCTTCAGCTCACTTATCTGTAAAATGGAGATGATAATTGTACCTATATCACAGGATTATCATGAGAATTAAATAAGATTAGCTATTATTATTTGTGAATCCTTACAACAACCCTATGAGGTAGAGACTGTGGGAGACTGTTTGCAAAACTGGTTACCATTACGCTCCTTCCTTGGATGGAGACTTTGTGTTTCTTCCCATCAAGAGATGGAGTCCATTTCCCCACCCCTTGAATCTAGGTTTGGTTGTGTGAGACTTGCTTTGGCCGGTTGAAGATAGTAAGGTAATGATGTTCTGGTTTTGAGCCTATGTCTCAACAGGGCTTATGTTGTCTCTCTTTCTCTCTCTGAACACTGCTTCCACCGTACAAAAAAGCATAGGCTAGCTCGCTTCATAAGGAGAGACATATGACCAAAATCACCCCGTCACCCAGCAGCCAAATCCCCGAGGCAGAGCTGCCTTGCTGACCTGCAGCTGATTGTAGAGATTTGAGGGAGCCCACCAGGGACCAGAAGAATAACTCAATGGAGCCCAGCGTTGGTTTCCAACTCACAGTGAGCTAAAGAAAGGGTTATTACTTACCACTAAAATGTCAAGGGTCATTATGCAGCTATAGACAACTGAAACATAGTATCATGAAAATACTAATAGTAATTATATTATTGGATCATGATGAGAATTAATGAAATAATATACGTAATATGTTTAGCATCCAGCACATGAGAAATCCTCAATAAATGTTCATTGCTGTAATTGTCATCAACTACATCATCCCATTCTACAAATGAGAAAACCGATGTTTAGAAAAGCTTATAAAGTTTGCCAGTGAGCATCTAAGCCTGGTTTCAAATGCTGATCTGATTCCAAAGCAGTGTGCTCTTCCCTGCAGGAAAATGTCTCTTTCTGTTTCCTCTGCCCTCACCCCACTGTTGCTAAACTAATTCACCAGAATTCAAATAGTAATACATTGTAACATGGTTCTAACTCTTCCCCTCTTTCCTGTGAACCTGTAACAAACTTTTAAAAGTTGATAGCATGATATTTAATATAGACACACAAAGAAAGATATTTGACATTTAAATTATTCATTTAAATGAAAACACTCAAATTAGTTTTGAATGAAATTCTGTTTTCGTCAAAACTTCATCTATTAAAATATTTTAATAGCAATCAGTTCACATTTCAATATAGGAACAAGTGTCCCAGGAAATCTCCACTAGTTATCTTTGGAATATTCTGGAATGCTGGGCAGAAGTCAATTGAATGGTGTTCAGAAAAAAATTAAAGGACATAGAATCTTAAAGTTCTTAATAATTGTTAGTCTTATAACATCATGATCCTTTTTTTTTTTTTTTCCTTCATTCTGGTGAGAGCCAAGGGACGAGGCCATGCACCTGTGTGCTTGTTCTGACATCAACACATTAATGGAAATGAGCGGACAGACCTGCAACAAAGGCTGTGAAGATGCTGCCCTGGTTTGTCTCTTTACCAAGAAGAGCACTAGTGAAGTGTTTGGGAAAAGGACACAGATGACTTGAAAGTGATAAGCTTTCATTTTACATTTTGATGAAAAGTCGATGATTTTTATACTGTCACAGATCAAATAGTATCACAGCTAAAATGTAAAATGTACATAGTTGGGTTCATCTTTTCATATTCGAATCAAGTGACCAAGTTTCTGTCCACTTTATAATTATCACCCCCACTCCCAGGGAAGTGATGCATGTGCCCCTCAGTACACCACTTAAGTACATGTCCCAGTGAAGGAACCGGAAGGCTAAATCCCACCTGATATACAGAGGATCCTTCAGCCACAATGGGAATTAATGGAATTCAACCGCATAGTGAATGAGAATGTCATGCTTCAGGGCAGAGACTGCTGGTAGTTCACTCAGTGTTTACCTTTCCCTTTTCATACTAACAAAACTCTAATTTTATTGGGGGCAGCTATGTGCTGAAACAAACAAACAAAATAAAAACAAAAAAACCCACACACATAAAAAACTATTATCCTATCCTCTGCTGCAGCCAGAAGTGACTGTATGACTAAGTTCATGAGAATGATATATAGGCTAAAGTTATAAGGTGCGGTTTTTGCTACTATCCTTCCTCCTTCTTCCTGCCTGGAATGCAGATGTGATGGTTGGAGCTGTAGCAGTCAGTTTGCAATTATTTAATATCTGAACCTCTTGAATCTCAGCCCAAGTTTCCTCACTTAGTAGTTGAGCAATCAATCTAACTTTCCTGTGCCTCAATTTCTCATCTGTAAAACTCAAAGTAATAATAATAGTACCTAGTTGTTGATGAGGTTATCCACATAAATGATCTTACAGAATGATTGGATATAGTGTAAGTTTTGTCAAAGATAGGTGCATTCTGTAGAAGTACTAGGAGTAGATGTAAGAATAGTAGTGGGTACAATGTTATCAGTAGCAACAATTATAATAATAGAGTGAGTTGAGGGCCAAACTAGAAGGCACTTAAAATGCTGTTATGAGGAACTGGACTTTCATTCCATGAAAAGGATATATTGAATAATCTTAAGCAGGAGAGTGACATGACTACTTCTAAGCTATAAGAGTTATAAGCTTCCAAGTTAAAGTGTTACCTACCCCCTCTCTCCATAACCAAAACCTATGCTAGCTATTTCTACACATCAGTTAGCAAGCCGATGCCATTTCATGGCAAGGAACACCCAAATCTTTAATTAAAAGAGAAAAATAAAGACAACAGAAAGAGTGTTTCATAAGCAAAACCTCATTTCATTTAAAGGATTGACATTTATTCTGAAATTATGTCCTTACAATTTTCTTTTTGTCGTTTTTTTAAAATGTTCTTTCTTTTACGAGGTGTCGGAGGGGCCAAATGTTGTTCATAACAAAATAAAAAGCAACAAACCTATTTGGTATCTTGATTTTGTTTTAACCTTCTAGCCTGCAAATCACAACTCTAGAAAATAGGTTTAAATATTTCAGTGGATATACTCCCCACCTCCCACCCCCAATTTCCACAAATTGAAACAAAAGTCACCTCACTCAGTAAGGTACTACATCATGAGTCAGAATTCAGGAAATGATCCCAGTCTTGTATATGTGCATTTTGATAAAAGGTAGACAGACATCACATATCAAGGTTAAATAACACAGGGTGTCCATTATGTAACTTGCCGGATTTTTTTAAACAAAGGATAATATTTATGATTAACAACCCAAACTGGCCATCTACAAAAGAGTTTCTGGATATGTCAGATCAGCACTCTCAAATTTTAGCATAAGCCTCACCTGGAGGGCTTGTTAAAACCTAGGTCACTGGTCTCACCTTTTGAATGTTTGATTCATGAAGTTTAAAGTGGGGCATGAGAAATACATGTTACCTGCAAGTTCCCAGGTGAAGTTGCTTGCACTGGGACCACACTTTGAGAATCACTGCTCTAGATAAAGAAAAATTGCAAGAGAAAATGTGTCACAGATATTTCTTGGGAAAAAAAAGGTAATAAAATTAAAAGTCTATTATTAGTTTCATTTGTCTATTGAGTATGGGTACATTAGGGAATAAGTTATTTGAAAGGAATGATTGCAGTGATCTTAAATGATTTTTTTTAAAGCAGCATCATATTAGCTGAGAATTCCTCAGCAGGAGGGGGAATCTTGATGTTGACACCAGGTGAATCATTCCATAGGCAGTGGTCGCCTTCAAGGTCTGAACTTCAGGTCTTTCCGTATCTTCCTGCACGTCCCTCTCCCGCTCCATTTGGACCTCGGATGTACAGAGCAACTCTAATAAGATGCAATCTTCCCAAAGGTTGGCTCTCTTCTGATCCTGCTGTCCAGTGCTGACAACAGGCCCACTAAATTATCAGACGTGGAAAAAAAAATCCACACCTTCCCACTCCAGGGCCGCACCTGCAACCCACCGGACAGCCCACCAGCCTCCAAATGGTTCTTAGAAAAATTAGGCTATCTTTCATTAGCTATCTATCATGTGGCCTCCACCGGGCTGCAGGATATGAGGGCCATTTAATTAGGCCCTGCACCACTCTCTGGTGTGAAAAGGCTCTCAAACGCTTTGAGTCCCCACTGCTTCGCAGCAGGAAGTTGTTGGCGATAATTGACATAGGATTTCCTTGTTAACCAGCAGCAGACATGCTGGATTAAAGCGACAGAGATCTCGAGAAGAAAGTGAAAGAGATAAGAAGCTCAGGAAGACTTCTGCTTATTTGGCACTTGAGGATGGGGAGGAAACAGCAATCACCCACTCAAGTGGCGACTCCCAGAGTGGAAGGGCATCCCCTTATCAGACCCATTTCAGCTTGGCTGATCAAAGATTGACTCCCCGTAAAATCACATAGGCCTGGGGTTTGTTAGTTTATTAAGCGGCAGGTTTTAGGAATTATCACAGGTTTAAAGATGGATTGCAGTTTATGTGAAGGGGGAGAGGATTATCGGGTTTTCATCTTAACAATTATAAAATATCACAGCTGAAAGCTTGCTTGCAAATGACATAATTTTCCACCACCAACTAAACAGGTCATTGTGAGGCTGCATGTAAGCGGTCTCCACGAGGGAGGAAATACAGTCAAATTAACTCTGGGGAGGAATGAAGATGAGGGGCCTTCAAACGCCTTTTTCCATTTCGGAAGCTGGCGCGATCTCATTGTGCCCTGTGCAATTCCATAGGTAATTATATTTAATTTCTTACCAGGGCCATTTAGGTCGGCTTGCATTCAAAGAGAAGGACGAGAGAAGCAGCCCACTGAGATCGTTCTTTAAAAGCGGTTGTGATAAATGATACCGAAATAGACCCACATGAGCTGAGTGAAATGAAATATCTACTTTGGAGTAGAGACAATTATTGTATATCACTTAATAACTTAACCTTACAAGAGCATATGTGGCATTAATAAAGCGCTGGGAGCTGCAAACGCATGTGATGGGACTTCCTTTTGCCAGCTCCATGTAGATCCTGGAAGAGTGGAGCTGAGAGACTGTTTTGCATGTCTGCTTACCTGTGTACTTGACCGTGGATTCATGCTTCAGATAAATATATAATTATAAGGGCTTGCATCTTTGCTAGTTTTTTTTAAAAAAATTGTGTTTACTGTTTTTTTTTTTTTAAGTTATCAAAGAAATGTGTGTTTATGGCAGAAAATTTAAGAAATACAGCAAAATATTAAGAATGAAAAATAATCCCCCTACCACCACCCAATGGTAAGCACTGGAAAAATCCTGAGGGTTTTTACACACAAATATGCTATGTCTTGGGACATCAGGCTTACCCCTTATATATATATATATATATTTTTTTTTTAATCCATAGTTTACGTAACAATGGGCCATGAATTTTTCCTATATCTGGTAACTATTATTTGAAGGTATGCGTTTGAATCACAGCCTTATGTGTGATAACATAACTTAGTTAGCTAATCCCCAATAGTTGGACATTTAGCTGTCATCAATTTTTTGCTATTGTAAACAAAACTGAAATGACTAGCTTTGAAGATAAATCTTTGCTTGTGTGTTTTACTACTCCCTTGGCAGAAGCAGAAGTAGAATTTTTGGCTCAAAGGGCATGGACATTTTTAAGGACACTGATACCTACTCAAATCTGCAGATTTTCAACATAGCTTGAAAATGATTTCCCTGCGTTGAAGTCAGAAGCATTTTGCGTCATCCACCCCGAAGCGAGAGCAAATAACAGCAGCTATTTCATCGAAAGACGATCAGTCATTCTGTCTGCATCACTTGGATCCTTTTGTGCTGATCTGACCTTTTGCCGTTAAGCTCTGTGACAGACAATGACAATAAACAGTGACTCAATAATCAAGTTAATGGGGCCAGACTCTGAAGATAATCATGTCAATGTTAACGACCTAAACATCGAACACATCTTTTATCCGAGAAGTTCAAGTTCCTCCAAGAGCACCAATTCATTATCATTCATAAGAGCAAACGGAATTGGTTGGAGAAAAAAACAACAAAAACAAAAACCTTTAAAGCAAACTGAAAGGGAGGCAGTGGGAGGAAGGAGGAGAAGCTGATTCTGAAGTAAGCTCTTTAACAAAATAAGCCTCGGGGCCTGGTCTACTATAAAGAAGAGGTTGGTTGGTGTGTTTTTGTTTCGTTTCGTTTTTTCAATTATAATTTTTTTTTATTTCCTGCAGAAGGGCTGGGGCCAGTCAGCTATCAACTCTTTGAGACTATCTTGAAGACAATACATCATCTTTACTTTCTGCATCCTTAACAGCAGTCTCGTTTAAGTGGGGTTTCAGATATAAAAGTCCAATCATTCTTCATCTGAGGGATATTTAACATGCAGAGGGCTGAGAGGGTCTGGTGTATTATACTGTTCCTGAATTAAAGAAAGTGGTCTGCATGGGCAAAAGTTTATGCTACTATAGGACTTTTCTGCATAATTTATTCATGAAGAAGATGCAAAAAAGATGCTCTTAGTTGACTCCTAGCTCTTTGAAAAATACATGTATTGACGAAAAAAGCTATTCCTCTATATGTCTATCTATGAAAGATTATATTTTTATATATTATCTATGGAAAAGGTACTTTTAATTGACCTAATTCTTCTTAAAGTGTATATTTATCTGTGAAATTATTTTTTATAAAACTCAATTCAGACATTGTCTATCTGATAACATATTGCAAGCAACATCTAACTGTTCAGTGTTTTGAAGCCACTTACATTTCTCCATCTATGAGCAAAGATGGAAAATGGTTATTTACCTCTCAGCACCAGAGACTAAACCTCACTCTATTGAAATCACATTGAGCCCAAACATAGGGTACCACACGCCAGAAATTAGCCTGCTCCTGCCTGGAGTAAAATAAACAAGCATAAATCTACTTATGCCAAATTTTCTTTTCTTGCCTTTTTTGTCTTAGGTAATCTCTAATTATTTTATAAGGCAAAAAGCAATGAAGTTGTTACCCACAATGTAACCTAAGGAACTGAGCATTTATAAATCCTGCTGCTATAGTGGTAACTCTGACTTTCAACACTTTGACCTACCTGAAGGGTTGAAGAGTAACCAGCCTCCTTGTCCCCCAATCCTGCTGATGGAAGAGACTTAGAAATCATTTCAGCAGCCAGGGTTGCTTTGCTCAGAGAAACATCTGTTCAGGAGAGGCAGGGAGTATCACCAACTGAAATAAAAAACAGCAAGACCATCACGTTCTCGATCTGGTCCCAAAGCTTGCCTCGGGGAGGGTTGTCCCTGGGACCCCTTGTAATTTAGGGTGCAAAATTAGAGACAAATGGATCTTGCTGTAATCATTTTCTCATTACTGTCTTGGGAAATTTCCAGCAAAGATCTGGGAGAGTAATACAATGCCCCTGTTACTAGTAACATAGTCTGACTTGCAAGGCAGCTTTCACAGCACCAGAGAGGAGAATGAAAAACAAATCTAAGCTTGAGCATAAGACTGTATCTACAAAGGACATCCACAGAGAATGTCAGGGAGCTCTTTCTAACTAGCAATGGTCAATTCTGCTTTTCAAACAAGGAAGAGTTTGTTATAAACAGGAGAACCCCAATTTTCAACAACTTATAACTTTGGGACCCAACAAAGCAAGATTTGTTTTAAAAATCCTTTCATCAAGGAGGGCCTAAGGATTGATTTTATTTTATCAAGTTACACATCCTTCACGCATGAGATAAGGGACTTTTGCTACATAGGATACATATATATCATATGGCATATATGATAGCTATATAATGTTACAATGATAATATATAGAGCAAAAGACAAAGAAACAAGTGATGTATGTGTCCATTTTAAAAATTGTCATTTCTGATTTTTTTTAAATCCTTTTGTAGAAGATACCCTGTCTGAAGATACCTCTGCAAGGCTGCTGGAATTTCTCCAGCAGACTAAGCCAAGACAGCTTTCTCAAAGGGGAGCTGATTTCTTAATACCGATAATGAAAGTAATTCACATACATCAAGGGATTCCTCTGTTATGTCAGGCACAGTTTTAAGCGTTTTACATGTATGATCACATTTAATTCTCACAACACCCTATGTTTGGAAACAAACTTCTCAAACTGGAAGTCTTCATTTATTTATTTGTTTAGAAATAGGGATTGGGGAAAGATTTGAAGATGGGGGAAAAAAAGAAACACGTGGGGAAGAAACAGCCTGAGACATATAATACAGCAGACTGTAATTGGGAGAAGGCAGGATGCCGAGTTCTTAGTGCACTGGCTTCTGATTCAGAGGTACTCGAAGTGGAATCTCAGCTCTGTCACTCACTGTTGGGTGCCTTGGGCAAGCTCTGTGTCTTCTCTGGGCCATGGTTACCTAGTCCATCAAGTGACAGTAATGATACTGATGGTATAGGTTGTTGCAAGAATTAAGAGATAACAACATCAAGCACATAATAAAGAGCTGACATCTAATCCGTATTTTAATAAGTAGTATTACCTACTTATTATCATTTTTCATTATTTCTATTACTGTTAGCTGTAACAATTTAGTAAAATATTATAAAATTACAAAAAATTCTAGAACAAAAAGTTTCCACCTCTAACATCAATATCTCGTCACTGATTTTACCAGATTTTCCAGTGATTCCCGAGGATGGTCTGCAGACCCATGCTGATAAGTGATTACAGCTTCTTCAGTCTTTGGAGACAGCAGCCTCAGGCTTTCCCTCCCAGGAAGGAATACTTTCTTTCTGAGATTGTGGGGTCTTTTTTTTTAATGTTTATGTTATTTGAAAATTTTGTGTGTGTCTTAAAATATCATTTCTTTATAGAATGATGGAGAAAATAGAAAACATTTGTTAATGAGTTTATTTGGCAAAATTAAAAGTTGAGAATCCTATGTAGAGGGCCCCCTACCCCAAACTTTTCAAAATAATTTTGTTGCTTCACAAAGTCTGGGAACCCCTGGTTTATACAAAGTATTCTTCCTAGCAAAAGCAAAAGTCAGCTTTCTTCCTTGAAAAAGCATGGCTTGGGAGTCTGTTTTTTACTTTCTTCTGTGGCAAATGAGACTTTTGTGATGCCTTTTTCTGTGGCAATGGGCTTTTGAATAGAAGACTCATTTTTCTAAGTGATGCATCTGCTTTTAATGACTTAAATGTTGGGATGGAACAGATTTATCTTTCTGGTCTGAATTTTCTTAAATACCCAAAAGTCTTCATGATAAAGACAGCAACCATCTAATAGAGAAATAACTCTAAGACAAAGTGCTGTAGCTGCATCATGTCGCCTCCCTGACAACCTATAAATGGACCATATTGATGAAGTGAATGGGATTCTCTCTGGTCATTTTCAACTAGAAACTAATAACCCCCGTCATGATATCAGGCATACAATAACCACAGTTAAAACTAGGTTCATCAAATAAATCACTCAGGAATTTTTCTATTTCTTTCTCTGGACACATTGCACATCTGCTCAATGAAAGGAGGAAAGAAGCAATATTTCTTTGATCAGGATTTTTTTTTAATATTCCTCTATCTGTCCCTTGGGATGCTATCTTTTCAAGTGGGTGCAGATAGTACATCGCTTTCTAATGAATGTAGAGAATTTATGAATTTAAGCTATAAAACCAAATATGAGGGATTTGAGTTCATCTCAATCTATATTTTACATTGTCATGAGAAAATAAACCGGACCACAAAGCTGTATTGTGCCCTGTTCACTAAATCTCCTGATCTCTCATAACCTTTCCAATGTGTTCCATTTGTGGCCACATGTGGGAGGGGATACAAACAGATGATCGCTTTGTACTTTTTCCCCCAATATATTTAAATACATGTAACGCTTTTCATACCCTCTCGGCCTTGGACAGTGAGAGCTTGGCCAAAGCATCAGACATCAGCCTCAGCTAATATCGTCGTGTGTTAACATCTTACTGACTCTGTTAATACTTTCTAGGTAGTGGGTGAACTTTGAATTTTTAAAATGGACACAGTTGTCATTCTGTGTCCTGAGGATCTTGAAAGCCCTTGGTCAGCTCCCTGAGTCTTAAGGAATTATGGATAGAAGATGTCTTTTCTGCTTGTAAAACAGAAAATAGCAGAAGCTGTATGACTAGGAGAGCTAAGACTTCCTGAATGTGGAATAAACAGTGAATGAAAAGGCAGAGTGTCTGGTTCGTTTTTGCTGGACCATTCTACCTGTGTCGGGAGGAAACCAGCATGGTAGAGAGGTCACAGGAATGGGATCTGGTGAATCTAAGTTCCAATCCCACCTGCCAGCTGTGTGGCAGGACAATTATGTAAACCCTGAGTTCCCCGTTAGTGATTTTGGGATAACGGTATGGATCTCACAGAATTTTGTGAGGAATCAAATGAGTTAAGGTTTAGGAGACATTTGGCATCTTGCCTGCTTCCTGGTAGGTGCTCAGTGAATCTAAGTTCCCTTTCTTTTCCTGAGTTTGAGTCCCAGCCTTGCAAGCTGTGTGACCCTGAGCAAATTATTCAACCTCTCAGCTTCCTCCTCTGTAAAATAGAGATGATTATAAAATGTATCTTGTAAGGTTGTTATGAATGAGATCATGGGTTTAAACACCGAGAACTGTGCCTGAGTTACAGTAGGTATTATTTACTCTCATTTATGACTGTTACGTTTTTTAAAACTCTTCCTGTTGTTTCTATCATTTTAATCACTGTTATTTTTCCTCTTCTTGCTTCTCTCTCTTGGGCTTCTATTTCTTTGTTTGGAAAATATGGGGTTGGCCCAGATAATACTTTCAGCCCTTCTAGCTCTGAACTGATACCTGAAATAATGTTTGTAAGAGCCATTTACTATCTATGAATTGCTATGCAATTTAAAAATGAAGTTTTATAATTTTCTTTTCCTACCAGAGCTTTCTCCTCAAAAGAATAGCAATAGTCATCATTTATCGAGTGCTTGCTGCGTGCCTGGCATACTTATTTTTCTAATAATTTTTTTTCAGTTTGGAATAATTATAGATTTACAAAAAAAAAAATGCAAAGAGAGAACAGAGTTCCTACTTGCCCTTCACCATGTTTCATTTCTGCTAAGGTTACTACCATCTTACGTCACCATGACATATTTGTCTAAACAAAGAAACCAACTCTTGAGATATTACTATTAACTAAACTCCAGACACAATTTGGATTCTGCCATTTTCTCTTTAAGGTCCTTTTTCCTTTTCCAGAAAAATAGTAAGCATTTCTCAGTCTTTTCTTGTTTTTCATAACCTTCACAGTTTGGCGAAGTAGTGGTCCGGTGTTTTGTAGAATGTCTCTCAATTTGGGTTTGTCTGAGAGTTTCTCATGATTAGACGATGATTGAGGGGAAAACACTACAAAGGTGAAGTGTCCCTCTTATGACATCATATGAGATTCATGTGACATCCTGAGTGATGTTACCTTTAATGGAGGAGCCACTGTACCAAGCTGTCACAGGCTTGTCCTTTCTACAGTTGAGGCATATTTGAGTGGTTTGCAGCTTTGGTAATTATTATAAATAAAGCCTCTATAAACATTCTCATACAGGCTTTTGTGTGAACATAGGTTTTTCTTTCTCTTGAGTAAATACTTTGGAGTGGGATTGTTGAGTCATATGTCTAGCGTATGTTTAATTTAATAAGAAACTGCCAAACTGTTTCCCAAAGTGACTGTATCATTCTGCATTCCACTAGTGATGTATGAGAGTTCTAATTCTCCATATCTCTGCCAACGTGTGGCATTTTCAGATTAAAAAAAAATTGGTGATTCTAATAAGTATGTTGTGGTGTCTAAATTATAGCTTTAATTTGCATTTCCCTGATGACTGATGATTTTGAGCATTTTTCACAAGCTTATTTGCACTGTATATATTCTTTGGTGAAGGCTTTTAGTCAAATACTTTGCCTATTTTTTTTTTATTTTTTGGGGGGTACACCAAGTTCAATCATCTGTTTTTATACACATATCCCCTTATTCCCTCCCTTCCTTGACTCCCCCACCCTCGAGTCCCCCCCACCCTCCCCGCCCCAGTCCTCTAAGGCATCTTCCATCCTCGAGTTGGACTCCCTTTGTTATACAACAACTTCCCACTGACTATCTATTTTGCAGTTGGTAGTATATATATGTCTGTGCTACTCTCTCGCTTTGTCTCAGCTTCCCCTTCACCCCCCGCCCCCCTCCTGCCTATTTTTTTTAAGAAATTTCTTTTTTATTTTCTCATTATTGAGGTTTAAGAGTTCTTTATAAGAATTATATCAATAGATACAAGTCCTTTATTAGATAAATGCTTTGCAAATGTATTTTCCTAATGTGTGGTGGGTTTTGTTTTTGTGTTGTTTTGTTTTTTAATTCTCTTAACTGTCTTTTGAAGAGTAGACGTTCTTAATTTTGATGAGGTCAAGTGTATAATTTTTTTTCTTTTATGGATCAAGACTTCGGTTTTGAAATATTAGCCAATGTGGCAAAGCTAAGCTTATCATGTCTTCTAAAATCTTACACTGTTACATTTCATATTTTGGTCAATGATTCATTTTGAGTCAGTGTTTATATAAAGTGTGAGGCATGGATTGAGGTTGATTTTAGTGTATGGGGGTATTGAAATGTGCCAGCACTGTTCACTGACGAGAGCATCCTCTCTCCATTGAATTGTCTTTGCACCTTTGTCAAAAATCAATTAGCCACCTATGTGTGGGTCTATTCCTGCACTCTGTGTTCTAGCCCGTTGATTGACATCTCTATCATTTCTCCCTCATTGTTTTTACTTTTTTTCACTTTGTTTTGTTTGCATTTGGACCTGTCTCACTGGCCTATTTGCCTATAAAACTTTTCTCTAAGTGAGAGGGTTTCCATTCACAAGCCAGAACCCACACATGAACTTCCCTTCTATCACTCTTGGCCAAAGAGAGGACTAGCCTAAGGTTCAGTTAAACTAAGCAATCTTGCCACTGAAGTTCCAAAAAAGACATTACTTAAAAAACAGGGAACTTCCCTGGTGGTGCAGTGGTTAAGAATCCGCCTGCCAATGCAGGGGACTCGGGTTCAATCCCTGGTCCGGGAAGATCCCACATGCCGAGGAGCAACTAAGCCCGTGCACCACAACTACTGAGCCTGCACTCTAGAGTCCTCAAGCCACAACTACTGAGCCTGTGTGCCATAACTACTGAAGCCCGAGTGCCTGGAGCCTGTGCTCTGCAACAAGAGAAGCCACCACAAGGAGAAGCCTGTGCACCACAACTACTGAGCCTGTGATCTAGAGCCCATGAGCCACAACAAGAGAAGCCACAGCAATGAGAAGCCCGCACACTGCAACAAAGAGTAGACCCCGCTTGCCACAGCTAGAGAAAGCCCATGTGCAGCAACCAAGACACAACTCAGCCAATAAATGAGTAAATAAAATTATTTTTTTAAAAACAAATAAATAACAGTATATTCAGTAACATAATCCCATGATGGAAAAGGTTAGAAAGAAGGCGGAATCACAGGGTGGGGTCCAGAGTGGCCTTTCTGCCTGGCCTGTCTCCCTTGACCCCTGAACACCCGAAAAGTAGTGGCCACACATTTTCCCTCCAAAAAAACAGGCCTGTAAGGATCGCAATACTGACAGTGTTAATGGTAATTCCATGCCATTCCTTTCATAACCATCAAGAAAGAACCTTGAGCAGGGCTTTGCAAAGACGGAGCATGGGAAAAAATACCCCCAGGAATCTCAAAACTCTCTTTTTTGAATCATATTGAATTGCGCCCTTTAAATTTAAAAATTGTGACCAACCAATGTAATTTCTCTTGACTTGATCTGGCTGGGCTATGTGTAGAAGCATTCAAGTTCATTACATGTTTATATGTTTAAAATGATATTTATGGCTGTAGCCTTTTTTCACCACAAGGGTACTGTTTATATCTTAACAAAAACACTGCACTCATTTTTTTTTTTAATGCAAGGAACTACCACGGGATAACCAACTTCAAGGAGGCAATTTAGAATATCGGACCACAAAATCCAGTTTGTGGCGAGGAGTTTTCACCCACTGGGCCCATTCTAAAGGGGAAACTTCTCATCCAAAGAAATAACACTTTTTAATAATCGCTAAATATTCAAGTTGGGATGGATGTTAAAGAAAGAGACATTTTATCCGTCCCTTCCTGTTGAGACGATCCTCATTACAACATCTCTTTGCCTCATATGGACTTGGCTGTAGCGTGAGGCCAAGCGTGTTTTCTGAAATTTAAGCATTTTCGGTAAGAAACTGATATGACCCTGCTGAGCTGTTAGACACCTGTTAGGCCTGTCCCCCAACACCAGAATGACAAAAGAGGGCTGTCGAACAAGAGGGCCTTGAATTAGTCCAACAGAACACACCTTTGTAGGGGCCCTCAGGGACTCTGGCTTAATGAATAAAAAGGAGTGATTTATAATTAACCCAGCAATTGTGCCTGAATGGGTGTTTCCAAAGTGATTGAAATGTGTGCCTTAACCAAATTGCAAAGTGCCTATCATTCTAATTATACGTGGGGCGTTTTCCCCTCTCCTTGGAAAACCTATTTCCTATAGACAAAAGGCAAAGGGGTGAGAAACGGCTATTTCTTAAGAACCTACTATATGGTCAGCATATTGCATCCATGACCTCATCCTAGCCTCACAGAACTGCCCAGAAATAGGGAACTGATTCCAAATGGGTGGAGCTCAAAAGTGAGGTTTGCTATATTTTGGTTTATCCCAGAGAAATGATAGCATTCCCTAGAAATTACACCTGCCTGTTAGGGTCACTATAGCCCACAGTAAGTGCTATTTAAGTGTTTAGTGAACAGGCACATTGTGGAATTTCAGACCTGTAAGTCTCCATCCAAGTTAGGTAGCCCAATTGTCTGCCCCACTCAAGCCCCTTGTCCTCTGATGGGTGAGATCAGATATTGTTATGATATTCCTACCAAGATCTGGCCCAATGGCCTTAACAGCCCACACATTTACCAGTGTATATTCATTACAGAGGGCACCCGGTACAGAGCAGACACCCAATAAACATGTGTTGAATGAATGAAAAAGAGAACCAACATGCCAGGGTCCCTGAAGGACAGGGAGAACCTCCTACACCAGAGAACAGCTCTGCTTTCCCGGGAGTCACTGCGAGGCAGTTCATGGCTATAATCACGGATCATTCCAAGTTGAGTATGTCACCTTCTTGCACCACCGCAGGCTCTGGTCATGAGGCATCCTTTGCTGTGACAGGAGCCCAACACCTAGAATAGTGTGGAGTTTCTGTCCAATGGGATTGGAGAGTCTCACCACCCAGATGCAGCCCTGTTGACACTCAGTGTCCTGCTTTCAGGTTTGGGGAGCTCTGGGCCCAGTCACAGGCCCACAGGTCTTTTGTCATCCTCTTGCCATAAGCAGATGGTCAGTCAAGAGGGTTAGCCACGCAGGCTGAAATTCACACTTGCTGCTGGCTGTCATAACCAGAGTACCCAAGGGAGGATGCCGCAGAGCCAATTGAAACTCTTAGCCAGTCCAGGCCAGAAAGGGGAAGAGGGGAGGCTTACAGGAAGAAGAGGAGAGAGGAAGAGGCAGAGGAGAAAGAGAAAGAAGAGGAGAGAGGGGGCGGGAAGGAGGGGGAGAAAGACCGTAGCTCCCACATTAAGTGATTTCTGGGTGCAATGCACCACACCAGAAACGGGCATCTATAACTCCTTTAAGCGCCTCAATCCCCTGTGAGTTAGAGGACACTGAGGCTGATGGAAATGATGTAAGGTGCCTGAAGTCACCCAGTTACTAAGTAGCAGAGCCGAGATCCGATTTATTTAAGATAATACAATCCTTTTAAACCAAATCCCTCTGGGCTGACAAGTTGGCATCTTCCGCATATGGACTTCCGTTCCTCTTGGCTCTGTCTCTTACACACAGCCCCTTACGGAGCACACAATCCACCCTACAAATCTAGAAGGTAGCTAAAGGGAAGACTCGGGCAAAAAGGTGCTGTGGCGTTGAAGAGGCCCAGTGGAGGAAACCGAGGCTGGGGTTCTTGCTACAGCACCTTAACCCCCCTACGCCTGCCCGGGTGCTGGCTACAGAAATGATAATGGTGAGTGGTGATGAGGATGCTGAGGCTTTGATATAATGAGCGTTCACTGCATGCCAAGTGCCAGAGCTGACAGCTGGAATTGACCCCATTTTACAGATGCGGAAACTAAAGCACAGTGAATCACACAGATAAGAAGCTAGGAAGGCTTAGGACCTGGTCCGTCTGCCCCTAGTAAGAGTCCATAATCACTACCCTACAGGGCTTCAAGGAGGAGATGTTGAAAGGAAGACCTGTGATATTTAAAATTGCTGATTGTTGCCCAAATGTTACCTTTCTCCAGACAAAGAGCCTCCAATTTGTGTATCTAGGAGCTGATAGTCCCAGGCCACATGCAACCCCTGGAACAAGCTGTCCCAAACCTGCTATCCTTTAGGACCCCACTCAACAGCCATCAGATCCTAGAAGCTTCCCCGGCGCCTCCCGTCCCCTTTGGGATGGACTCGTCTCTCTTCTGGGCCCAGAGCCAGGGGCGGCTTGCTCCATTCTACGCATGCTTCTCTGTCACCTCCTACTCCAGCCCGCTATCTAGTGGAGGGCAGAGACCATGTTGTTTCCACTTAGATGTGCCCTGTCACTCCTTGGCATACAGCAGGTGCAAAGAAAATTACTTCTGTGTGGGTTGAGCTAAGGAAGAGATTTAGATGTGGAACCCATCCCAGAGAGGGTGGCTGCCATTTTGCTGCCCGGGAGCAGAAGGTTGTTTCTTTCTAACGATGATGGGATCTGAGCACCAGGGGGCTGGCTATACCATCTGTGTCCTTTGGTCCCAGGCTGTTTGTTTCTTCCTTGGGGCTATGTGGTATGGGTATGGGCTTTGCCTCTGCCCAGGCTAGACTGGGCTTTCACTCTTCCCCTTCTTGGCTAATTGACCTTGGATGGATCATTTGATTTCTGCTTCTCAATTTCTTTATCTGCAAAATAGGCACAGTGAATGTGGTGAGGATTCACTCAGGCAGTGTGTATGAGCAGGAATAGCCCCTGGCTCAGGGGTCTCAGCTGTCACATTACATATTTGCTTATGGAGTCACACCCCCTACCTTACCCCCAGGAAAACCTGGTGGGCGGGGTGGCCACCCCTACTTGGGAAACTTGTCCCAGTACATGGCTTCCTCTGTGCGCTGTGACCCACAGCAATGGCTGTCCCCTGCGTCACCCACTGGCATGCCCTGTATTGTTCAGGCTTGGACTCCCAGACCGGAATGCGAGCTGCCCACCCATTCAGCAGCGCAGCAGAGATGCTGATGGCAGTTCCCGGCTGCATGACTTGGATGAAGAAGGCAGCCACTGAGGGACACATCTATGGGACCTGCCCTGGGGAATTCCCGGGAGTGAATTCCTGGATGACACTTTTTGTGATGGGGAGTTGGAAATTGGGGCTAAAAGGCCAACCCACCTGACTGAGGGGTGGAGAAGGCGGAACTTTGTTCCTGGCTGACTTCTGACACCATCTCCAGTAGATCATTCTTGTCCTGAACCTTTAGCAAACTCCTACTAAATGCCATGTGCCAAGTAACCCCCAGGAAAAGAGGGGAAAGAGGTAAACAAATGAGAGTCACGTAAACAGGTGGGAATGACTTCACTAACAGGGTAGGGAAGAGGCAAGATGTCAGGTTGGCTTTGGGAGGAGGACGCCTCTGAGATTGCCCAGCTCCTTTCTTTCCCTCGTGTCAATGAATGGTTAATTCAGCCATAGGGAACAAGAATAAAAGCCAAACCCTTGATTGTTCCTACATCCTGACCATGGGGCTTTGCAAGGTTAAGAGCAAGGCGTCTGCAGTTAGACTCACCCAGGATGAAATCCCTGCTCCATTGCTTACCAGCCCTGTAACCAGGGCCAAGTGCCTTAACCTCTCTGAGCCTCTGTACCGAGACCTATATAGTGAGGACAACAGTCGTGTCCGCCACAGCACTCCGTGAGATCACGCAGCCAGTGTGCCGGCACAGATGCTCAATAAATGGGAGCTATTCTGATAGGAAGCAGTCTGCTGGCCCTTTCACACTCTCAGCAGACCAGGTGGGACCCAAACAGGAGACTTCTTCAGCAAAGCTGTGTGACCCATCACAGCCCAGGGTGGGAAACTCAGCCAAAAGAGCTGGAAGGAAGACTCCTGTACCTGCCAGGGGTGTGGAAGAGAAAGGCTTCCGGAAGCCAGATTTAAAATGATGAAGTGAGTGAGAAGACAAGCAGGGGGAAAACGGGGAGCTTCAGAAAGAAAATTGGAGTGAGTTGGAGGAAAGCACAGCGTGCGGAGACAGAAGTGGACGGATGAAGTGTGATAAGAAGATTATGGGCTGCTGAGAGCTGGAGTGGGCAGTGAGGAGGGAGCCGGCGTTGAAGGAGAGGTAAGAACTTGGCTGCGATAACCAGATGGATCAAAGGTAATGACGTGCAAAGGGGAGAGCGGATGTGTGGGAGCAAGACAGAGAAACTAGAGCTGCGCTGGCCAGTGTGGCCCAGCCCAGGGGCCCGAGGGCCAGGGTAAGATGTCCTGCAAAGCGAGTGTGTGTGTGTGTGTGTGTGTGTGTGTGTGTGTGTGTGTACATGCGCAAATAAACAAGAGCGCATACACGTGTTTGTGTACATCCGAGCAGTTCTATTCATCTAAAGGACCGAATGCATACAATCTCAAGTGTACAGGAGCAACGTGTGCTATTGCGAGTAACCAATATCAGTGCTAATAACATCAGCAACAACAGTAAGAACTGCCATTACTAACCACTCATTATGTGCCAGTCACTCTGCTATAAGCCTTGATGATCCCAATCTTCACAATAGTCTGGTAAAGTTGGCACTATTATTCTCCCCATTTTAGCAGTAGGAATTGAGGCTCTGAGAGGTTAAGTTATTTGCTCAAGGTCACACAGTCGTAAGAAGCAATGCCAGAATTCAACATGGTATCTAACCAGCTAACTAGCTGCTACCATTGTTAAGAACATTCCAGATTACAAGCACCCAAGTTCTTTTCAGTTGACACGCCCTCAAGATAATTTCTTAGTTGGAAAGCAAGCAGAGCTGGTGGAACACAAGAGACCACCTGGCTGTTCAGGGTTTGAAAATTAGGACCAATGTTTGGCACGTTCCAGAGGAGTCCCAAGGTCTGAAAGTGAATCAGGTCCATGTTTCGCACTGATATCCACAGGCCATTCAATGGCCAAGGGCAGCAGTCATGCCCAAGGCTGCTTTTCCACATCAGAGAGTGAGGCCACAACCAGTTTGCAGGCTGTGGTCTACCCATCTTGGGGCTACTGGCAATACACATTCTAATGCAAATGTGGTTATCCCTGGTAAGCAGAAGAAAAAGCAAAACAAAACATGTCTTCATGATGCAATGCTGTTGTTTCTGAAAGGGCATCAAAGAAGGATTTATTTTATGCTGAGGACTGTATGAAGAACTATTCCAAGCCCAGTGTCAGACAGCAGGAAATTGTGTGAAGCAACCTTGGAACATCAGTTTTCCATCCTGAATCAAATTCTGATTGCCCCTTTTGGTGGTGGTTCTTTCTTTCACAATCTCTACCTTTCGTCTCCAACAGTGTCTGGCTTTTCAGCCAGCTGCAGGGAAGCTCGGCCAAATCCAAAGTTGTATATACCTCAGTTACTCAGAGAAGTCTGTGGATTCGTCCCACAAATCACTGGTCATAGAATCTGATTTGTTCTACCTTTTCCTTAGGGTTTTTCTCAATACTGACCTCTAGTCACCTGTGTGAGTCAGGATAAGTCTATCCTGCTGTGTAACAAACAATCTCAGTAACTTAATACAACTAAGTTTTGTGTCTTGCTCCTCTCACAATCTGTTGGAGTGGGACTGTGCTCCACACAGATTTTTAGGAACCAAGGCTCCTGTGACTAGTGGCTTCATCATCCCCCAGCACCAAGAGTTCTCCACTGGACTGAATCTGGCTGACTGATAAACGAAAAGAGTAATGTGCAGCCCACAGAGGACGTTTTAGGGACCAGGCTGGAGATGGTGACCTCACTTCTACCAATATTCCATTGACTAGAACTCAGTGATGGCCCCCCAGCTGCAAGGGAGGCTGGGAAATGGGGTCTTCCTCTGCACTCCAAAGAAAAATAAAACAGGTTTTGTGAAAACAAACAGTATTGTCCCTGTCACAACTTTCTAGACCTGTAGATATTTTGGCAAGCAACTTGAAGATAAGAATAATAAATCCTCAAGGTAAGTATTCTTTTGAGTTTGCAGTGACTGCTGTATAGTTTATTCTTGTGC